>NC_056685.1:54326295-55643795 GCF_018350215.1 Panthera leo | reverse complement strand
CCTAATACATTGGCAAGGAAAAAAAATCTGAATTTGAATGAGATCAAAACAACAACAAGAAACAGGCTTTGAGAAGCTTGCAGAAGCTGTAGCCCAGAACAGTACCATTTGGGTTGGCCTTATGCACAAATTATTTCGGAGGTTTTTACTATCTAGACACATGCAGACTGGAGTCTCTTGCAGAATTCCTTAATGCTATCCTCTCCTCCCAAATGGTAATTTTGGAATATTGGATTTATAGTTACATGATGCCAAGAAGAGATTTAGCCCCTTTGATAAAGAATTACTGGCCTCTTACTGGGATTTAGTGGAGATGCTCCCATTAATCAGGGCTTTAAAATGATTCTGAGAGGTGCCTGGATGGTTCAGTTGGTTAAGCATTCTACTTTTGGTTTAGGCTCAGGTCATGATCTCACAGTTTTGTGAGTTCTATCCCTGCACTGGGCTCTGCACTGGCAGTGTGGAGCCTGCTTGAGATTCTCTCTCTCTCTCTTTCTCTCTCTCCCTGCCTCTCCCCCACTCATGCTGTCTTTGTCTCTCTCAAAATAGGTAAATAAATACAATTAAAAATTACAAAAAAAAAAAGATTCTGAGATTCAAAGCACCTTTATGTCTTGGGTAATGTCAGATTCATTTCCCACAAGGAAGGAGTATTTCAGAAGAGTTCAGTGTTAAAATGGAAATGGTATATAGATATGGGAGCACCCCACTGTCTGTGGCCCTGAAGATGTATAGTGTATCCATATCTATATTGCTGCCCTGCCCTTAGAACTAACAATAGGAGCTTCCAAAAGTGGCAACTCTTAGCGTTGAATGGTTTGAATTATAGGTTTTTCTCCTTGTTAAAGCAGAATTAATTTCCTGGTTTACTGATGAAAGTTCCCAAATTGAGAATGAAATACAGTCTAGAAGTTTGCCCCATTTAATCACTGGGTCATAAAACCTTGGCTGAAGAAGCAACAGTAAGTTTGAATAGTGGTCAAAATTTAGGATGGCGTATCCATAGTACTGCAAGAATTTGACCTTGCTAAGGTCTTGGCAACACTTTATGCAGAATGCACTTATGAAAATACCTGTAGGAATTCCAGTGGTGAATTGAAGTGGGCTATGTAGATGCCAACCAGAAAGGCTCAGCTGATGGCTCACAAGGGGACCCGAATGTAGAGGCTGTCCTTGTCCAGCCCCTGGAAATAACTACCCAGTTACTTGAACTGAGCAGCATGAAAATGCTTACACTATGAAATACTGGGTGGAAAAAATGGCACATTCCTTTGCTTCCTGTTGAAGCTTCTAATGAGGTAAAAGATGGTACAGATATTAACAAGGAAAGCACCATCTGAAGATAGCTTTGGGTAAGAGTTTCTGAAGAGCCAGCATTTAGCTGGCAAGTGAATACATAGGGCTCTCACTAGTAGTCCCAGCTGGTTTCAAATGGGTCCGGCCTCGAGTAGACATGTAATCTACTTTGGTCTGTGCTTACCTGGTGACCTAAGCCGTGAGAATACCATTTATGGTATGGACCACCAGGTGGTACATTAATTGGTTCCCCTGGTTTCATTGGATCAAGGTGTGCACTGGGCTGCTAGCAATGTACAAAACTGGACTACAAAGAGTAATAATGAATGGACAGATACCATTGACCACACACAAAGTAAAAGTTTTGTTGAGAACTGAATGAGCAATTAAAACATCTATCAGTACCCTGGGGAATGATACGGCAGGAAAAATGGCTGACTCACTTTGGTGAATGTATCTTTCATCTGCCAATATGGGTAGTAACGGGGTGACACTTTTGGACAGGTTGTGGAATGTGGAATCGGCAACAAAGGAGTGGGGTTTGATGCAATCATAATAATCCTGCATTCTTCCTGTCTCACAAAGTTTTTCTTTGTTTTTCTGTATTCTGATTTGCTGGCTCTGGGATTGCCCTTGTGTGTCTGGAGAAAGAGACAGCATTCACAACACTATTTTAATTTCTCTGAATTTGATTCAGTGCTGTCTCACTGGTTAGTAGTGGAAATAGTCTCATCATCCTCAACCTTGCTAACCCTAGTCCTGTTTTCTGGGCAGACTCTGGCAAAGCTATGCCTACTCTGTGGTTGGGCAGAGACTCTGACCTGGGAAGGCTGAAACAAGGTAATAAATGGAAACTGTGGGAAAGGAGTGTGTAACTGGGTAATGATGCTAGGAAAGGGTACCATCACTGCTTGAGAGACTATCTCTGAACCAGAGAATCATACTTTTAGCTGTTTCAGATGTGGTGTTGAATCATAGCCAATGTGGGGTAAAGCCCCCGATTTTTCCCCTGGAAAGGGGAACTGGATTGAAGCCATACTACAAGATTCACCCAAAGAATGTACTTGGGAAATTTAGAGAAAAGATATTAATCAGCATCTCGTGATGACTCATTTGAATAAGAGCAGGTTGCAATTGCCATTATGGGTAACGTTATGTCAGTTGTGTTAATTGTGCTGGTTCTTTTGCAGCTTCTAGAGAAAACCTATCATTGAACTGGAGCATACATTACAGATTTGGCATCTGTAGCTGATTTGGTGCCTTGCTGTGAACTAAGATGACAGACTGTTAAGGCAATTGGGCATGATGGGAGATAATTTGCAGCATCACTGCCTTCCTTGCATGTCAGGGTCTACTTTGCTCTTCTGACAATACCAGATGTGAATGCAGATAGAGTGCTATACAGGTTTGTTTTGATGGAATCAGGATGGTGCCCCAAAAAGTGAATATTGGCTTGATCAGATGATCAGACCGTTCATTCCTTGAACTTCAAGAAGAAAAATTGCACACAATGGCAACATTTGTTGTGCCTTAAGTAATATTGGCCACAATGTACTAAGAGGGACTTGTGGGTCTTGGGAGTTGCACTTGGCTTGTGAAGGCAAGTGGAGGTAGCTCTTGTGGAGGCTTATCATCATGATAGGACAGACCTGTTAAGCCAGAAAAGGTAAGTAGTGGGACTACTGCAGGCTTGGCAGTTGGTCTGAAAGGATGAAGCAATATGAGAATGGACATTACTTATTGCTAAATCGATGGGGGATCAGGCTTGTTACCAGCTCTGTGGGAAGGCATGAACCTTGACATGTTGCTTTCAGTAGAATCTGATATACATAAAAGGACAGCGTCCAGGTGCAATGGAGGCTTAGTCTTAAAGAGTTCATGTCTAGGAAAACTATGGTCAGCCTGAACTGGCAAGATGTCACTAGTAAGTGTGATCTTTATTTTGGTTCCATCACACCTACATTGCCACCGATTAAAAGAGGTGTTTATATTCCCCATAATTGGTTGGGTATGACAAATTAAGGATCACTGCTTACCAAGCAGAAAAGCCTAAATCTTTTGAATCAGAATCTGCATTTTAAGAGACCCCTAGGTGAATCACATGTACATCAAAATTTGAGAGACACTGAAATGGGCTTTCTCTATCCTTCTCATGTTGTAGGATTGCCTCTATTTCTTTCAGTGGATCCGGAAGAATAATTAGGAACCTTACCCGGTTTTAGTATTTTCAGATATATAATCTTGCATTAAAGAGATTTTTCAAATGCCATGTATTTATCCAGCACTGCTATGCTAAGTTTTCGTTGCTCCATTTGCACTCAAACATTTCTATCATTAGGTGGTAGGGTGTTTGTTTTAGTAAGTACAGTAGGAGCTACATCTAGATCCCCATTCTAGCCTCTTTGGCCTCACCTTCCTCAATCTCATTGTCATTTTGCAATTTGTATAAGAGTTCTACTGCAAAGCAGAACCAGTAGTGTGAGTGTGTGAGTGTGTTCATGTGTATGTTTATACACATACATACATATCTATATGTATGCACACACTCACATACACACACACACACACACATATCTATTATGAGGAATTGGCTCAAGTCATTATGAAGCTGAGAAGTTCACTATCTGCAGTCTGGGGAGCCAGGAAAGCCAGTGGTTATAATTCTAGTCCAAGTCTAAAGCCTTGAGAATGAGGGGAGATGAAGGTGTAAATTCCAGTCCAAGGCAAGAGAAGACCAATGTTTCAGCTTAAGCAGACATGCAGGGAGAAAAGAGAGGCAGTTCCTCCTTCCTCTGTTTTTTGTTCTGTTGAGGCCCCAGGACGATTGCATGATACCTACACACTTTGGGGACGACTATATACTGAGTCGGATGCTAATCTCATCCTGAAACACCCTCACAGACACACCCAGAAATAATGTTTAATCTGGGAATCCTGGGGTACAGTCAAGTTGACAAATAAAATTTTTTTTTTTAATTTTTTTTTTCAACGTTTTTTATTTATTTTTGGGACAGAGAGAGACAGAGCATGAACGGGGGAGGGGCAGAGAGAGAGGGAGACACAGAATCGGAAACAGGCTCCAGGCTCCGAGCCATCAGCCCAGAGCCTGACGCGGGGCTCGAACTCACAGACCGCGAGATCGTGACCTGGCTGAAGTCGGACGCTTAACCGACTGCGCCACCCAGGCGCCCCAACAAATAAAATTAATCATTACCCGTCTAAAGAAATTTTTTCTTTGTTTCTTGTCTTTACTATGTTTACCACTCTGATTCTAAGTCCAGGTGGTATGCATATAATTGTAGAATTCTATAACTAGAAAGACCTTTAAAATTCTCAAGCATTAATTCTTTGATTTCAGAAGAGAGAAACGTGTGGCCCAGAAAGATTTGGTGAGTCTGTGATCATGGTGGGTAGAATTTGGTATAGTGTATATAATGACATTAAGAAAAAAATGAATGTATTACGCCAGATGAAGCGGGCATTTAGTCTCCACTGGGTCCCATAAAATAGATTAATTTACAAAATGCACAAAGAATTTATTTGAACATGGCCCAGTGGTAAAACCACACCCACAGGATTCAGTACAAGTTTGCTTCTGTATATTTCTACTGACAAGAACAAAGATATATGGGTATGGAAGAGCAGTGAATTTCTTGGCTTTAGACTGTGAATTTGGGAATACAGAGTTGTCTTGATAAATTTTTTTTTTCATGTTCCACTGGCACTTTGTATAATGTAAAAGTCTGTTTCATGATACACTAGTAGTGTATGGATAGGCATAGTCACGAAATACAGCTTTATCTCCACTAACACACAAAAGACTGGCTGGTGCTAAAAAGGATGGAGCCTATAAACACTGTGTGAACAGGGACTGTGTCTGTCTTGTTTCATAGCTTTATTTTTATACCCGCCATAGTGGTTTGGCTGTAAAAGATGGCCTTTTATTTGTATTTGATTGGTGTCTGCTCTTAAGCAGTTTAAAATCTAACGAAAAGGCAAATCATATAAATTTTATAGGCTGATAAGAAAAGAAGTGAAAATTCAAGCCAGCTTGCTATAGTTCTTGAAGCAATGCTAAATGAAGTTTGTAGATATTGGCATAAAAGCATAAAGGGAAAGATGACTATGACCTGGAATGTTGTGGAGGAAAAATAAACATTTATGAAAAGGATGAAATTTCGAAGATGGGTGAGATCTGGATAGGCAGAGGACGTGACATAGAATTTCAAACAAAGGGGCTCACATGAATGAAGCCAGCACAAAAAAGGTAAGGGACATGGAACAGAATGACTTGGTGGGAGGCGATCATTTAAATGGGGATATAAGTCTGAGAATAAATGTTGTGGTGAGACTATGGTGCATTCTGCCTGCTAGGTTATGGATTTCAGACACATATTATGTAACTGGGAGTCTTTTTTTCACTGCAGGATGATACAATTAAAAGTTTTGTAGAGAGGTTAATATGGCATGATGCACAAAATGGATGAGTGAGAGGATTGCAGGCGGAGAATGATAGGACACAAAAAAAATCAGAAGCAGAATTGAGACGGTAGCAAAAAGGGAAATTGGATTCTAAAGACACACAAAGAAAAAATTGGCAGAATTTAGTACTAATTAGTTGGCATAAATTCTCTAATACTTCATTCTTTCTATCTATAAGCTAGAATTTTCTTAATTTAAAGATGAATGTTTAGCATGCATGAATTTAATCAATAATTATTCTTTTCAGTGTAAAAATGTTAACTCACTTTTATTAAGAAATTTCTGAATATATATGGGAAGAATAATACCTCAAGTCCCTTCAGTTCTGTTGCATAGGGTTACTCCCCATAAAAAAAACCCTATGTTTAAAAAGTTTGGTAAGATATTTTCTAGGCAGACCTTGAATGAGAATAAAATGATGTAAGTTGTTTAACTTCTACATGCTTCAAATAACTATTTTGAAAAATGGGAATAGAGATATGTAATAGACCAGAGAATTGTTTTAAGGATTACATGAGTTAAAATGTGTTAAGTGCCATACGTAGTATCTCAGTAAATGCTAGGTCACCTTCTCCTACTTGTTCTCCTCCTTATATTTAATGCATCTGAAATGCTTTGTTTTGAAATCATGGAAACTGTTGCTATATGTTAATATGGCCATTTCTCCCTAGAACTATAGTTTACTAAACCTATATTTTTTGAAATGATTAAATATCAACCACTGAAATTTTGATATTCCAAACAGGCCATGACCAATCCTCCTTGGATCACCTCAAAAATATGTTCCATATGAGGGAAGAGACATTCTTATGCACCATTGATCATGTCTTTAGTCAATATTCCTTTGCCTTCAGTGACACTCTACTCTGGATTTTCATTCCACCTCTTGGGGCCAAGCCTTTTCCAGCCCTTTTACATACTCATCCTCTTTTATTTGCCTACCTGTAGTTAGTATTCATAGCTCATTCCTAGGCACTGTTCTCTCCTTCCTGTGTTTTTCTCCACTAAGCAATTTCATCTATGTCACCATCTATAGGCCTGTGACTTCCAAATATATATCATGCTCAAATCTCTCCACTGAGTTCTGGATACAAATAGATAGATCCCTGTCTTGATGATGTCTCAAAGGCACCTCAAATCCACATGTCTAACACAAAATGCAGGTCCTCAGACCCAGATTTTTCCTCTTCTACTGTTTGCTGTCTTTAGGAATAGCACCTCCTATAATTTAGCCAGAATCTATGAGTTACCCTCAATACGTACATTTCCTTCATGTCTTTTTTCAAATTCATCTCCAACTCCTATAAACTTTATCCCCTAAGTGTTTCTTTAATCAACTTTTTTCTTTTCTTATCTTTTTTTAAAGTTTATTTATTTATTTTGAGAAAGAGAGAGAACGTGAGTAGAGGAGAGGCAGAGAGAGGGAGAGACAGAATCCCAAGCAGGCTCTGCGCTGTCAGTGCAGAGCTAGACTCAGGGTTTGAACTCACAAACTGTGAGATTATGATCTGAGCCAAGATCAAGAGTTGGACACTTAACCAACGGAGCCACCCAGGCACCCCAATCAATTTTCTTTTCTTAATCTCTACCGGAAGCATCCTAGACTTAATCATCTTCCTGAATGTCCTTTGGCTCCCTCCTATTTGTTTTCTTTCTTTTTAAAAAAATTATTTTTCATTTTAAAAAATAAGCACATTTAAAAAAGTCAGGTAGTAGCTTAAAACAGTAAGCAAATAAATAGATACATAAATAAACAGGTAAATAGTATTCCCTGCTCCATCTTTTATTCCCTATTTCATAGAGGCAATCACTTTCAGTTCTTTTTGTTGTTTCTTTAGGTTGTTACTCCATAATTCGTTGTTAATGTTTATTTATTATTACTTAATAATTATTAAAAATAATAATTATTATTTTTGAGAGAGAGAGAGAGAGACAGAGCGTGCACGCATGCTCCCATGAATGGGGGAGGGGCAGAGGAGAGAGGGAGAGAGAATCCCAAGCAGGCTTTGTGAGTTGTCAGCACAGAGCACTATGTGGGCTCAATTCCACAAACCATGAGATCATGACCTGAGTCAAAATCAACAGTCAGACACAACCGACTGAGCCACCCGGGCGCCCCACTCTATAATTCTAAATACTGTGCTTATGTTGCCTTTTCTTAATCTTAAAAAAAAGTTATGTGTTGTATTCTTTCTAAGGAAAATGAAGATTTTGTTATCTTATATACCCCCCCATCTTACCCCACCTTACTCAGTATCATTGTATCACGTTTTTGTTAAATTAGTATATATTATTTATGTTATTAAGAATATGGATTGAATGTATCAGAATATTTCTTTCCTTGCACAACTTTTTGTTTTATTTGGAGTTAGTTATTGACTCAGTTTTACTTTGGTTTAGTCTTCTATATACTTATTAATATTTCATCTGCAAACTAAAATAAGTGTCTATTTTCAACACATTCACACATACTGGGTGGTCTCTTGGTTTCATTCCGGGAGAACTCCTTTCTCAGGTCCTCTGTTTTCCTGCTCCAATATAGATTTGTTGCTCTTTTTTCTCCTCTTTTTCACCAATTTATATGGCTTCATTTTTTTCTCCACTCTTTTCCACTCTTAGCATATCAATTATACTTATTTCTAACAATTCTTAATGGCTACTGCAAAGATTACAGTATACATTTTTAGTTTAAGTCCACATTCAGATAATGTTATACTGCTTCATGTGTAGTGCAGGTACCTTATAGCAGAGTATTTATAATTCCTCCTTCCTGACCCTTACAGTATTTCTGTCACTTATTTCACTTATCTATAAGCTATAATCACTCTCTATATTATTACTATTATTTTAAGCAATTATCTTTTAGATGCATTAAGAATAAGAAAAATAAAAGATTTTTATTGTACCTTCATTAATTCCTTTTCTGATGCTGTTCCTTTCTTTATTTAGCCCTGAGTTTTTTATCTAAACCATTTCTGTCTCTCAAAAAACTTCTTTTAACATTTTTTTGTAAGGTAGATCTGCTGTTGATAGATTCTCCCAGTTTTGCCTGGGAAAGTCTCTATTTCTCCTTCACTTTTGAGAGATATTTTCACTGGACATAGAATTTTAAGTTGGTGATTTCTTTTCTCTCAGCACTTTAAATATTTCACTCCACTATCTTCTTGCTGAAATGGCTTCTGATGAGAAGTCAGTTATAATTCATTTTTTTTTCTCTCTATGAATAAGGTGATTTCACTCCCTGCCTCACCCCAGCTTCTTTCAAGATTTTCTCTTTGTCTTTGGTTTCTGTTGTTTGTGACATGCCCACGTATCATTTTTGGTATTTATCTTTCTTGGTGTCCTCTGAGATTCCTAGATTTTTAGTTTTGTGTCTGTCATTATTTTTGGAAAATTCTCAACTATTATTCTTTAAATATTTTTTGTTCCTTTCTCTCTTTTTTTTCTTTCTGTTATTCCAATTACATGTATGTTACACCTTTTGAAATTGTCCCACAAGTTAACTTGGGGAATTTCTATTGACATATATTCAAGCTTGCTGATTCTTTCTCAGCGATACCCTGTCACTGATGAATTCTTCAAAGTGATTCTTCATTTTTATTGTAGTAATTTTATTTCTCGCACTCTAATTTGATTTTTTATTAGCTTTGATTTATTATATTTGATTTTATTTATCTCTCTACTTATTAACACTCTGTTCTTGCATATAGTCTATTTTTTCATTAGAGCCTTTATACCTTAATCATAGTGATTTTAAATTCCCTGTCTGATAATTCCAACACCTGGGTCATTGTTCTATGCTGTTCCTGGTTCTGATGCTTGCGTTGTCTCTTTATGCTGTTTTACTTTTTTTCTTGTCTTGTAGCATGCCTTATCATTTTTATGTTGAAAGCCAGATGTGATGTATTGGATAATAGAAACAGAGATAAATAAGCCTTTAGTATGAATTTTTATGCTAATTTGGCTAGGAGTTTGGCTGTGTTTAATGTTTCCATATCTAAAAGCTCTGGAGGCTTCAAAATTCTCTAATATCATTGATTTTGTCTTATTATTGACTTTGAGCTTCCATAAGTACTTCTCAGAGAGAATCTGTGTCTTGTAACTCTTTTAGATGTAATCTACTAATGTTCTATTGGAGCCCTATTAATGTGGTGGTAAGATATGGGACAGGGAAAGTGTTCTATTATCTTATGAAATTTCAGTCTTTCAGAGGCCTTGTGTCCCTAGGCTGTGCACTTCGCAAGTATACCATCGGTTTTGTTTTTGTTTTTGTTTTCCCCACGTTCGGTGAGACAGGAAGACCATTGGGGATTGAAGTGAGAGAAATACCCTTCTTTCAGATAGGAGAAGGTTATCATAAGGTCTTTTTCCCTGGAAAGTAGGAATTTATTATGGAGAATCCTTTTTTTTTTTTTGACTGCCAAACACTTATTTGTAGTGTTTTTTACATTTAAGTGCATTTAGCATTACATTAGTTACCAATGACTATCTCTGATTCATGTAAGAGAATTCCAAAACACACTTTGCTACAAATCCTAGGATAGCACATACAATTTCTACCTGAAGAATAAAATTCTGCCGACAGATTAAGGGAGGAAGCAGGAAAGACTGCATATAATGCATAAGGACCCTAAAGATGTGTAGAAGTACATCTGGTGGATGAAGGGGAAATATATCCTAGGCATTGCAAAGGCCCAGGGCCCATTAAGAGGTTTCAAGGAAGTTGGTTTTGCTGGAGCTTAAAAGGCAAGACTGTTAATAGCTAAGGGCTTAGATTCTGGTGATTGTGGTAAAAATGTATAATAAATGATAAGTGTGCTTCTTAGAGAATTTAAATGAAATTATCTATGTCAAATGCTTAATAACTTCCCTGGCACAGCTTAGACTCTCAATATGTTGTAGTTCCTTTCCTCTATCTTCCAATTCATACCTAATTCTTTTAAAATATACATGGGTTTGAATAAACATACTTATCTTTTAATTCACTCATGTCACAACTCAAAAATGGCAGAGGTGACTGGGGCCAAATATTATAGCAGCCTCTTAAAAATGTCTACTAAGATCTAAACCCTCAAGTGTACATTAAGCAGCTCTGGAATTTATTCTGAAATTTAGATTTCAAGATCACCCCCCCAAGAGTCAGAATTTCTGGGGGTAAGTCAGCCCCAGGAACTGGCAGAATACAAGCTCCCCAATAAATAGCTAACATGTGGCCAGGTTTGAGAATCACAGCTGCTGCAGCACCAGGGTTTATAAAAGAGCCCCCGGTTGTGGGACACTGCACCCACATTGGCTACAAATTAAAATATATATATATATATTTGTTAAGGTTATTTAAAAAAATTTTTTTTACATTTATTTATTTTTGAGAGACAGGGAGAGACAGAGCACAAGTGGGAGAGGGGCAGAGACAGAAGGAGACACAGAATCCGAAGTAGGCTTCAGGCTCTGAGCAGACAGCACAGAGCCCGATGTGGGGCTTGAACTCACAAACTGTGAGATCATAACCTGATCTGCGGAAGTCAGACGCTTAACCGACTGAGCCACCCAGGCACCCCTATTTTTTATTTTGAGTTAAAATTTACATTCCATAAAATCAGAATGAAGTTTTAAGTTCACCCAGTTTTGGCAAACATAAATCCTGTGTTACCTGTACTCCATCAACATAGGGGACAGCTACATTACCCTAGAAATATTCTGATGCTGCTTCCTAGTCGACCCCTACTCACTGGTCCCCAACGAGTGATAAAAATCTCTTCTGATTTTTATCACTAATGATTAGTTTTGCATGTTTTAGAACTTTGCATAAAGGAAATCACACAATATATACTATTTTGTGTTTGTTTTCTTTCACACAATGTGATTTCTGTAAGAGTTATTCATGTTACTTAATATATCTATAGTTTATTCCTTCTTATTGTTGAGTAAGATTTCATTATACAAAGATACTGTAATTTGTTTATTCATTTTCCCATTGATGGACATTTGGACATTTCCAGTCTTGGGTTTTTATGAATAAAGCTACTACAGACATTTTTGTAAAAGTATTTTGTTGACCTATGTTTTTGTTTCCTTGAGTAAATATTTTTGAGTGGGTTTGGTGAGCCATAGGGTAAGTATAGGTTTGACTTCATAAGAAACTGCCAAACCTCTTGCTATTGACTTTTTTTCCCTTAAATTTTTATTTAAATTCTAGTTAGTTAACATATAGTGTAATGTTGGTTTCAGGAGTATTCAGATGAATTTAGTGATTCATCACTTACATATAACACCCAGTGCTCAACACGACAAGTGCCCTTCTTAATAATATGGAGAATCTTTGGCCATATTTCACAACGGTTACTCTTTTTCTATCCCTGCTAGAGCACCAAGAGGATCTTTCTCAGTTTTTCACCCTGAAAACCTGGTGGGATTCCTGGAGATAAAACTCATGAAAATATGGATGCCTACTTGACTCCCAGGACTTTCTCATCCCTATGCCAGTTCACACTCAGCCTCCAGCAATTCCATTGTTACCAATTCCAAATCATCATTGAGCTGTTCCCGCCAATTTATGGCTCCAGCATCTCTTGCCCCAGACAAACAGGTCTTAGCTCTGACTCTGGATTTGCCTGTTTCTCCAGACTGAAGCTGGTGGTTTGCCCTATGACCTCAAGTCTTTGATGAGTACAAAAAAAGATGTTGATTTTCAGCTTGTTCAGCTTTCTTGTAAGGATGGGAGTTACAACTTCCAAGTTATGTCTGAGTTGAAACTGAAAGTAATTAATTGCTCTTTTGATCTGAGGCATAGCTATCTCCCTAGGAATCCCCTTTGTGTCTCTCCTGCACGAAAGCCCTGGATTTTTGGATCCTTAGCTCCCTCTTTTTGGTAAACCTATTATTTTACTGGAGTATCTCCAGTATCTTCCCAGAAAGAGGGCGTAGGAGTAAAGTTTTTCGGACTATGCATTTAAAAATGTCTTTATTTTGACTTCACATTTTTCATATTTGAGCTGGGTATAGAAATGCCAGTTTGGGAAAAATTTTCATTAAAAATTTTGATGGCCTAACTCCATTTTCTTATAGTTTCCAGTGTTGCTTTTGATCCATCTAACATCATTATTATTTCTACTTCTTTGTAGGTGTGTGTTTTTAAATCTTTCACAAGTTTTTATTTTTTTTTTTCTCTAAAATTTCTCTGTTGTATACTTTGGTATCAGTCTTTTTTATTCACTTTATTGAGCCCTTAATGGATTCATTAATTTTAGGATTGTTTTTTAGCATGGCTTTGAAAATTTTCCTCTTTCTGTTGTTTTCCCCTATTGGATTCCTATTAGTTGGATGTTTATTTTTCTGTTTGAGTCTGTAATTTATTATCTTCAAAAACCCTCTTTTATCTTATTGACCTACTTTCTGGGGTACTTCCTCAACTATGTATTTCAACTCTTCCATGAATTGTGAATTTGTGTGTTTACTATATTTTTAATTTTAAAGGACTTTATTTTTGGTTGTCTGAATATTCCTTGTGTTCTTGGTTCACGGATTACCTCTTATTTCTGTAAAAGTATTCATCACATCTTTTAATGAAGATTTCTTTTGTTTTCTGCATTATTCCCCCCACCCCACGCTGCCCTCCCAGTTTTCCTGTGTGTGTTTCTTGTTTGCTTGTTTTGTCTCTGTGTTCCTGTTGGAGATTCTCTTCAAATGCATGGGGATCCTGACTCTCATATCTAAGAATGAAGCTAAAAAAGAGGATAGAAGTCCTGTGTGAATAGAGCTTATCAATTGGTGGGCTTCCTCGTAGGGTATTAGTCAAGGCTATTGCTGTCTGATTGGAGACCTGCAAATATCAAAATCTGTAGGTCATCTTACTAGTACTGTCCAATTTCTCTAGAGAAGTAACCTTGTGTTTTAAGCCAATTTGGAGACAAGATCTAGAGGCTTCACTGCTCCTTTTCTTTTTAGTTTATTTATTTTTTGAGAGAGAGAGTCCACGCATGTGAGTGGAAGAGGGGCAGAGAGATAGGGAGAAAGAAAATCCCAAGCAGGCTCTGTGCTATTAGTGCAGAGCCTGACAAGGGGCTTGATCCCACGAACCATGAGATCATCACCTGAGCTTAAATCAAGGGTCAATGCTTAACCAACTGAGCCACCCAGGTGCCTTTCACTGCTCTTTTTAAAGACTTTCAAACAAACCTCTTATTTGGTTTCACCTATCACTTCCACCTCCAGGAGTACCAGGTGCCTCTAATTTCTGAGCCTTTCAAGATTACTATAGTGCAATTTAGCTTGAATCTTGTTGGCTTCTGTCTATACACCCCACCCTGTGCCAACACACACACACACACACACACACACACACACACACACACACAGTCACTTGAAGGTTCAGAGCTTCCTACATTCTGATTTATTAGTTATCACTTGTTCAATTGTTTACCTGATTGTAAACTTTTTGACATTGTTTGTCTGCTTTTGTATCTCTTCCTATTCTGTCATTCTTTTGAGTTTATGCCTCTTTTATTCCTTTACTATTCTTTTAGTGGGGTCACAAGAGGGAGTGGAAATAAACAAATACATTTATTTAGACAAACTACATTTATAGCTCTTTTCATTCTACAAGCCTATTTGCTTTGGTGTTGTAACTGGCTATGAAAAAGCCATGTTTTTATGCTTTTGTCCCTCCATTCCAAGCCAGTCTGACAAGAAAAACTTGAGAGGGCCAGAAGAAAGGATGACATTAATTTTTTTTAAATTGTCCAATCATTGACAATTCTATTTAATCTTTTAATGAGAGATTTCTACGTGACTCTTGATATTCATCTTCATACCCATTAGCATCCAAGCTGACTTGTAAATTGGTTGTGTCCCAATCACTCTGATCATCTTCCCGCATCTTGGTCTCTCTTGACTTCTCGATGAGAGTTTCTCTTTTTCCTCTTTTCTCCATGGCTTCAATTCTGTGGTGGTTTTTATCCCTTATACTGGCTTCCACTACAATGCTGATGTCACAAAAGTGCCTCCCATCATGTTTACTTATGGCATAAAATAGCTTTACACATCATGTTTACTGGTTCAGTAAATAAACATTTATAGAATTTTAAAAGTAGTTTAGGTCCTGAGTAGACCCTGTTGTGTACTCAGATGCAGACATAGAAAATAATACGTAAGCTACCTACTAAAAGTCATTTGGATCAAGAGCACAGGCTTATCGTTTGATATACAAGGCCAAATACTCTTACTGCCCAGTTGTTGGGACAAAGTTACATATGAAAAATGCTAGTGGTACAACATATCTAAATGTCTTATTACTTCTTGGAGCAAGCAAATACTATAGATGTTCAGAGCAGTAGGTCAAAGGGAATAGGAGAAGAAGCCACAAACATTTACTGAATTCCTATCCCAGGAAGTGTATATTTTAGGTGGTCTGGGAACACATATTGAGGGCAAAATTTTTAGCCATTTGGGTTGGCTTTTAATGATGCATTGGATTAGTATGAAAGGAGAAAAAAGACATCCCATGCAAGAAGGAGGTGGACCCTACAATACAGTGCTGAAGTGATCCCTGTGTGACTTGGAAGGGTGAGGGCTAAGCCTGTCTAGATTTGGTGGTCATGTTAAGGAAAAGCAGGGAATGAGGTTGGATTGTAGGGTTAGGCAAGAGACAACAAAGGTAAGAGAATCTTGGTTTTCAGAAGAAAGAAAAAGAGCACACTGCATCACAGAAGTCTCTCAATATGACAGAACTTTGATGCATTTCCATGATGTTGAATGAGGAAACATTTACGTAGCCCCTTCATAACTGCAGTGTCTTAGTTTGGGTAGTTGGGTTATTTATTTGCTATTTGCTTTGCAACTATCTCTTTTAGTTGGGATGGGTTGTGTTCTACTTACATTGTAGGAAAAAAGACGGCAAGTGATTTATCCATAGCTATGGCAACTCTGGGAAAGATCCCTCGCCTTTTCAGAACAGAAGAAGGTGGGTTGGTTATTTTGCAGGACTTCAGGTGATCTTCATTTCAAACAATCTTCATTAGGCTCCACTATGGTAAGATATAACTTTGGAATTTCGTAGCTCTCGTCGCTAATGATTTACCTAAATAACAGAGATTCCTGGGGTATGCCCGGTCGTGGAGGGTAATTCTCCTAAGAGGCCTTAGTCGTGTTGGAATATTGAGACTATAGTGGTCGTTTGGTCATTTTTGGTAAATAACTTTACATCAACTTCTCAACTTTCAGCTCTCAGTGGAGAAAGATGCTGGAGAAAGATACCGGGTCACTTAGCAGCCCTGGAGATTGCGCTGGGGTGCTGCAACCTGGTCAGCTGAGCAAACGGTGCTTTAGCCCTAGATTCTGGTTTCCTGATGACTAAGCTGACCCGGTTAGTAGGCTGCTGGGTTTCTTTGTCCCTGCACACTTTCTGCTTGATGAGATGCCTAAGCAAATGGAATCGGCAACCGCTAGGAGGTACCCGAGCTGTGCGTCGGCCGCCAAGGCGAGCTGAAATGGCTAACCGTGGGTCCCTCAGCTAGTGGCGCTTGTCCAAGGTCGGGCTTGCGATTAGCTTATGGGTGGAGAGAGGAAGAGGTCTAAAAACAAACGGCCCTTTAATCTAAATGGCAGAGGAGATGAACGCGCCTCCGAGGCATTATCAAGTCCCGAGGTCTGCGAGCTTGGGCACCAGCTGCCTGCACATCTGGATGCAGCAGCGCCTTTCCCTGCAGGGCGGAGTCGAGGCGGAGGACCCCGGTGTGCACGCACCTCCCCGTGCGCGCGCGTGCGGGTCCGTGAGCATCGGAGTGAGTGTATCTGAGTGTGTGCGTGTGTGTGTGTGCGCGCGCACGCGTGCGCCGGCTGGAGCCGGGGCGCTGGAATCGGGTAATGGGGGTGGGGGCCCAGGAAGGAATAAATCTCCGCCGGCCTCCTCGCGCCTCACTGCGGGTTAATAACCAACCAGTTGTAGAGAGACAAGGGTGACGGTGGCGGAGTGATAGCTCCGGCGCGCCGGCCGCGTGCCGAAGGGTCAGGTTATCAGCCACTCTCTGCCACACTCAAATATATACATACATTGGGAGAGGGGGGTTATTTTTTATTGTTTGCCTCTATCTCCAGAGAACAAGGGAGGGAGGGAGAGGCGCGCGCTCCAGGCGAGCGTCGCGGATCTGAACGGGTCGAAGGAGGCAAATTTGCGGGTGGGGGAAGGCGGGGGAGACCTTGATTTCCACCAATCCCCGGGCGTTTGTCTGCGAAGTCCGGGGCGCAGCGGAAGGCTGCGGCGCGCCGCTGAATTAACTGATGAGAGCGAGTTCTTTTCTTCTCCGGGAGGGGTGGGGAGCGAGGGTCCTGGCGGGCAAGGCGGAGAAGCCCGGGGCAGGATAGCGGTCCCGGGCCGCGGTGGAAATTTCCAAGGACTTGGCGCGGCGCGGGGAGCGTGTCTGGGGGGTGCCTGGCGGTGAAGCAGCACGGGAGGCGGGGAGAGGCGGCGAAGGGCGCCAGAGCATCTCTCAGAAGCGGACGCCGCGGGCCAGTAGTCTGGGAGGGAGCCGAGCCTCTCCCCGGACCCGCGCCGAGGGCGACAGTGATGCTGCAGAACCGGCGGGAGCGACTCGCCGCGGCCGCTCTCTGCGCTCTCGGAGACCCCAGCGCCCGCCTTCTGCAGGGGAAGCGACCATGACCGTAGCTCGTGATTCGCCCCCCGGCCACTTCCCCTAGAAAGAAACCATTGAAAAAGTTGCATTTAAAAAAATCCTTGCGCTGACCTTTGGGGCCGTGGGGGCCGAAGAAACGTGCGTGCCAGTGCAAGCCAGAAAGCGGAAGGTGTGTGTGCATGGGGGGCCGGCGGTGGGGGGACCCTCTGCTGCCACTTTGCCTAACGCTGTGCTGAAGCCGCCCCCTGGGGACCCCGGGGCTGCGATGAGCCCCTGCGGGCGGGCCCGGCGACACACGTCCAGAGGGGCCATGGCAGTACTGGCGTGGAAGTTCCCGAGGACCCGGCTGCCGGTGGGAGCCAGTGCCCTTTGCGTCGTGGTCCTCTGTTGGCTCTACGTCTTCCCAGTCTACCGACTGCCCAACGAGAAGGAGATCGTACAAGGGGTGCTGCAACAGGGCACGGCGTGGAGAAGGAACCAGACAGCAGCGAGAGTCTTCAGGTACTCCTCCCCTTGCAGCTCCTCCCCGCTCGTGTCCTTTACTCCCGGTGCGCCGAGGACAGGGTCACTGGCTAGGACTGCCTTGCAGAGGCATCTCTTTCATCCAGTCCTTCTTGTCCTACCCCCTTTCTTTGCCATTTCTAAACCTGAAGACTTTAGTCAGGGGTCCTTAACACCCCTGGCCCCAAGAGATATGCAGACACCTGCTTTGCCCATGTAAAGCCTGAAGCGTTTCTTCCCCAGCCTGAGTTATAGTCAACGATTTGCAGATAACTGGTGGGAAGGAGAATCCAGGCTAACTTTGTCCTTTGTACTTAATGAGAATTTAGCTCTTGGGCGCTGCAGATGTTTGAAACTATAGATAACTAGAAGCAGCTAAGAGGCATCTTCCTGAGGTTAGGTGAGTGGTTGGTAACAAATCACTAATGAGGGAGTGATGGACAAATCTTGGGCAGGAAAAACATGGACACCTAGCCCGGATCCCGCTGCTTTGTGCAGTGTGCCAGTGACAAAACACAGAGTCCTTACTGATGCCCTATTAAGAGCTGGGTACTGTGCAATTTTTATTGAAACTTCAACAACTTTCTAATAACAGATATTATTATTCCCATCTTACAAACCACAAACTGAGTCTTCAGAAGGAGGAGTTACTTCAAGGTCATGTCCCTTTGATGTGTGGGAGCTGGAATTTTCATCACATAAGGCTCTACAGCTCTCAGCTCTATTTTTTTTTTTTTTTCTTTTTCTTGTGACTTAGACATCTTGTGGATGCCTTCTGGAGGATGGGAGTTGGGCGTTAGGTAGAGACTTGAAGTCAGAAAACAAACAAAAAAATGCAAGCCAGGTTGGAAATCAGAACTCTGAAGATCGCTCAGAGGTTGTAGTTTCCCTTCCTTTCTGGGAATTTCAGCTGAAGTGTCTAAAAATAAGTCCTTGGCAGCAGGGGTTGTGTAGTTAGATTGGAGGGAAGGCAGTGCAGCTTCCCCTTCCTCTCCACATTTCTGGGTGTGTTGAGGGGACACACCACTGTCAAGAGCCCCTTTCCCCTTCAGTCCCCAGGGCTGAGAAGACTGAAGCTCTTCCTGAGAGTGTAGTGGTCTGGCTGGAGAGTACTTTCCTTTGATCTGCCTAAGATTTTTCCAAAGCAGTATATGGGCAGCCTAGAGCCAACTGAAACATTTTCACTACCGTTGGTTACAAATGTTCAGAAACATCTATAAATTTCAAAAAACTTTTTAAACATATGGTTTCTTTCTTCTCTGGCCTGCTTCTGGAAAGAAGGTCAAAGAGATAATAGCCAATTCTTTTAGAGGAAGGCAGCTGAATTCTTTAAACTGGGAGGGAAGACTTTCCTTCCCTCTCTTTAGAATTCAGCTATCATTAAGTTTAAAAATAACCTTACACCCCTGAAAAGTTTATAAGGGCTAATTTTCTCTTGCCTTCACAGTATTGATTGTTCGACTCAAAGGCACCCAAAGGGTATAGCATCCGGCAACTCTTTTCTCCAAAGACAGAAAGCACTTTCATTCCAAGAAATATAAGGAAATGAGTTAAGAACTTCCCATTGGTTTGCAATGAAAGAGTCCATTTTTTTGGATAGGAGGAGGAATAATGAAGCTCTTTTAGAGAATACATTTCTTTTGCAGGACATACTCAAGTGGAAAATGCTTCATATTCTGAGAAACACAGGCTGATGGTTTCTGAGACGCATTTGTCCCTTGCTGTCAGTAGCCTGGGGTAGTCTTCAGTGTGTTTAGCTGTCATTGAGTCTAGTCTCTGTGTGCCGAGAATTACTAATTGAAGTCCATACACTGTAAAAAACTGCTTTACCACATATCCCTCAAGATGAATGTCTATAAAACTGTGTAAGAGGCCCCGTTGCTTATTGAAAAGAGTTTGGGCTTTGGAGTAGAATTCTAGACTAGTAGAATTTCTAGACTGAGTATGCCATGACTAGATAGATAAGCAGCAGAGTATCCTTGGCAAGCTGCTCTCTTTGAGTCTTAGTTTCCTTATTTATAAAAGGGGATAATAACATTTACTCTGCAGGGTTGGTATAGGTTTAAATAAAAAAACACCTGATGCACATTTACCCAGTCAATGGAATTATTATAATTGTCATGAATTACACCTTTTTGTATATGTTACAACTTAAATAAAGACTGCTGGGAAGCTCATAAGAATTTGAAGTGTTTCACCTGCCAAATTTGCAGAGAAACATTACTGGCCAATATTTTGCTCCTACTGCCCTCTTCTTTACACTGAAGCTAATAATTAGGGACAAGGAGTTTTGAAAGATAAAGGTATCCTGGTTTGTTAGGTCAAAAAATTTTTTGTACTCTGCATGCTTAATAAAATCCATTAAAAAAAATGGGTGGTTAGTATGTGGGCAGTACTGTATGTTTTTAAAATATTAGATAGGTAAGCCAGAGGCCTTTATGATGTTAAGAAGACAGTTTTTGCAAACAGGTGTCTGTGTTTTCCAGTCTAAAACATCTTCTGCACAGATAGAAATATATGTACACAAATGTACTGTATGCACTTATGTATGGAGATATGTATATTTATTTACGAACCATGGAATGATGTTATGTATATGTATAAAGTCATACACATATTCATATATACATACATACAAATCATTGCAATCAGTCAGTTGACCAACATTTAATGAATGACTACTGTGCACCAGATATCAGGCCCCGGAGGATAGCAGTGAACAGGATTGCTTTCTCTGAGACAGCTTACCTCCTACTAGGGGTTGATTGACAAAAACGAATGAGTAAAGCAATAGGATGATTTAAAGTTCTGTTAAATGCTATGAGGACAAAGGAAAGTGTTTCATTATGCTCTAATTAGAGCATTTCATTAAGCATTAGAATTTCACATTACATTTTGTCCTCTGCGCTTTCATTTACTTTTGTGATTTTCTTCTCTTGGCTCAGACTTCAAGTATGACTTCTTAACGGGGGGGGTGGGGGGGGGTGGGGGGGAGGACCTTGGCAGATTGCATAGGTCAAGGCAGGAAGAAAGTAACAAAGCTGCAAGAGTTTTGAACTAGATGGGACGTTTTTGTAACCTCCACATGGTAACAGAAAGTTTAAGGGATCAATTGGCCCTATCATAGAAATATTGGAGACTTTCTTTGCAACTCTTGTTGCTTCTGGATGAGTAGCCAAGTAGTAGCCAAAGTGGCATTTTTCTCTTCCATCAGGGCCTTACCCACTTGATTTGCTTCTCAGAAAGAAACTTCAGCTCACAATTTACGTGACAGACTTTATCCTTGGCATCAGACATGGTAACGACGACAACAACAGTAAAACCAACAAATTATTAGGAGCTTATAATGTCCATTGCACTGTGCAATGTGCTTTAAATGTACTGTCTCATTTAATTCTCCTAACAATCTTGTATAAATGGATACATTATCATCCACATTTATAAAGAGGAACATGCCCATGTCCCTGGCATCAAGGAATTTGCCATAATCCTAGGGACAGGCATATTTGTGTATAATTAATTAACCAACTGGACATAGGGACATCAAAGAGAGGCAGCATAGTGGACAGAAAAATTTACGGATTCGGGAGCTGAACGAATGTGGTTGGAATTCCATCTGATTTCCTTTTTGGTTGTTCGATCATTGGTACATTCAACTTAAAGAGCTTCAGACTCCCCATTGTAAAATAGGTTTGTAATACTTTCTTACAAGTTTGCAGTGAAAATTACATGGTCGCATTTAGAAAGTACCTAGAATGCTGCTTGCCACATACCTCTGTTTGTACATTGTTGTTATAACAATCAAGCAAAGTACTGGGGAAGTTCATGGAAACATGGCTTTTAATTCTGCTGGAAGGAGGGAAATCAGAGAAGAGATGGTGTTTGCACTAAGCCTTGAAGGATGGTGAAATAGGGTAAGAGTAAGAGGTGAGGGCAGAAGGATATTCTAGGCAGGGAAGCAGCAAAGGCCGAAGCAGGGAGGTGTGGAAATGCTTGCTGTGCTTCCTGTATAAAAAGGTATTAATTTTCCTACAGAGAACGTAGTAGGAAGGTAGACTGGGAGGTGGGTGGAAGCCAGGTCACAATCTCTGAATGGGCTTAAGGTGTGGTTTATGAAAAATGAACAAACATCCAGTATCCAAGAGCATTGGATGTGTCAGCTCTGAGCAGAGTTGGCACATCGCTGTTACTGGTGGATTGGGGGATAGAGGATAATACACGCACGTGCCTTGAACATTCTGTATATTTACTGGGTGCTAACCATTACTCTAAGCCATGATGTTCCTCTTTCCTTTCCCAAATTCTGAACCAAATACTACTCTAAGCACGTCTAGCTTTATGTGCCAACTTTTCTGTCTGTATTTTTGAATCTGTGTATCCCAGAAGCTTCAGATATTTCTACAGCTGCCCTGGTGGCCACAGAACAGCACTGGGGGTGGAGGGGGTGGGAGGCAGGTACAGCCATCTGTATATATGGGATGTAAGGTTTATGTTTGTTAAATGGGAAATTTATGGAATTCACTTTATTTTTAAAAAAAAATTTAATGTTTATATTTAAGAGAAAGAAAGAGAGAGAGAATGTGTGCGTGAGCAGGAGAGGGGCAGAGAGAGAGAAAGAGAGAGAGAGAATCCGATGTAGGTTTCATGCTGTCAATGCAAAGCCCAACACCGAACATGGGGCTTGAACCTACCAACCATGAAATCATGACCTTAGCCAAAGTCAGACGCTCAACTGACTGAGCCACCCAGGTACCCTGGGATTCACTTTAAAAGTAGTTTAAGAAAAAGATAGTTTGGGGCACCAACTTCGGCTCATGTAATGATCTCACGGTTTGTGAGTTCAAGTCCTGCTCTGTACTGACAACTTCAAGCCTGGAGCCTCCTTTGGATTCTGTGTCTCCCTCTCTCTCTGCCCCTCCCCTGCTCAGGCTCTGTCTCTCTCAGTCTCTGTCTCTCAAAAATAAATAAAACACTAAAAATAAAAAGAAAGAAAAGATAGTTTAATACATTTTGGTGCTTAAAATAAGCTTCAACTATGTTGTGGATTTACAAATGTGAAAAAAAGTCATTAGCAATAACTTGCAATAGCAAAAATAAATCATGAACTCTGACTGGACGCATACAATGTACCAGGCCTAGTTCTCAGGGCTTATATTTCTTATCTTTTGTTCTCGTAGCTACTTTACAAAGTAGGCATTTGTATGTTCTTTGTGCTATGGATGAGGAAATGCAGATTCAGATAGATCCATTCACGAAATGATGGGTCAGTTTTCCAACCCAGAGCTAAGCCTTATGCTGATTCTAAGCCTTATGCTCGTTCCCTGACAATGTTAGATAAATGGGGCACTGCTACCCATATCCCTTATCATCTGGCCATGCTTACTTCTCCAACATCATGTTTCATCAACGTTCCTCTTATAGTATAGTAATGCTGGTAAGGGGTATGGTTCCTTGTAACAAGTCAGGCTGTGTTGATCTTACTGGTGTCATTCACTCTGACTGGAATGCCTTTCCTTCAAGGCCACAACTCCTTGTCCTTCATCTGGCCAATCCTTACTTCTTGACAGTGCATTTACTGGTTAACAGCAAAGGTCCCAAAGTGACCTTTGTGCTGAAATTCTGATTCCACCATTTGCCATGTTCCTGAGCAAGTCCACCCTCACTGTTCGTTTCCTTATCTGTACAGTGTGGCTTCTTGTAAAATTGCTGTGAGCATTAGGATAGATAATGCATTGAAAAATGCTTTTGGCATATAATTAGTGCTTAGTCCATATCAGCTCTCATCAAGGTAGCCTCTCTTACTCCTTTTTTCCTCTCCAGGTTGCGTTAAAAGCTTCTCATTTCTGTTTTTTTTTAAATGCCTTGTACATATTATTGCATTTCTTTTGTTTTTCAAAAAATATTTACTACGTTGTGTCTACCATTATTACCATATAAGATGCTGGAACTATAACTATAGTTCTATAGGTATAGAACTATAACTATAAGAATTTCAAGAAATACTTTCTTGAAGTTTATGAGCTACTGAGGGGAGACATAATTAATACATAGATATACAAGTATCTGGTAGTGACAGGTGCATTTTAGTGGTGCTGTATTAAAAGTATCAGTTTATTTGTCTTCCATTTCTGCTCGCTCATTGATATTTGCATTCCTAGAGCTGAACACAGTTCCCGGCTCACTAATTTTCATTGAGTTATTGTGTGAATGAACGTTTCAGCAAGGTGTGAGACCAGATAGCTAATCAGTCAGTCAGTTAACAAATATTTAATGAGGTCCAATATTCTGCTTGGCTGTGTGGGGATCAAAGGAGGAAATGACATCCTCTCTATTCTGAAAGAGTTCTTACTCTAGAGTAGAGTTTTCTAGTCTCAGCACTACTCATATTTTGGGCTAGATAATTCTTTGTTGCAGAGGGCTGTCCTGTACATTGCAGAACACATAGCAACATTCATGGCCTCTGTCCACTAAATGAAACAACTAGATATGTCTCCAGATTTAGCAAAATGTCTCTTGGGGGGAGAAATTGCCCCTGCGTGAGAATTACTGCTTTAGAGAAACAAAACCAACCTAGTTCATAGGACTTTTAAAAATCCCAGAAAACATGCAACGAATAGCTAAATCTGGAAACTGCAAACCATAAACACTTTGTCTACTGGAAAAGGAGTGGATGAATTGTACTTTGGTGGATGTCTAGGTCTTGGTTAAAGGAGGGGAGTGAGAGGGGATGCCTTTGGGGAAGCTTACTTTAAGTAGCTGTCTCTATTGAAAGCTTATGTGAGAGCTGGCTAGGGTTCTCACTAGTGCCCCGCTTAGACTCTGGCAGGAGGAGCCATGGGGGTCTCACTCTGTTCCTCCTTTGGTCTCAGCCCTTTGCAAAGGGGCAAGGCCAGAGAGGGACTTTGTCGACCCCGTGATTTACATTTGAGGCAGGAATTCCCAGCCCAAATGACCGAAGCCCACTTCCACAGCCTGCTTGCCTGCTTGGGTTGTTTCTCCATCCCTCATCCTCAGGGTGGCTTTTTCCATTGCTGTGTGCACTCCTAGGCCCAAGGGATGGCCAAGGAGCAGCTCCTTGTGGGAGGCAGAGGCTGTGGAAGGAACTTGGAAATGGGACTGGGGGTTTGCATGTCCCAGTATCAAACTTCCTGGAGTTTGAGAAGCCTAAATTTACACCTGGCATTCCAGTTGGTTATGTGGGTATATTTGTTCAGGGCAAAGGATAGGAGGATAGAACATATTTTTTATCTGTTTGTTGATTTTATTATAGCTTTTAAATATTTAGATACATTTGTGCTTTTGTCCTCTGCCTTGCAAATTGATGTGTTTTTTTGCAACTTGGAAGTCTATTAGTCTTCATTTCAGAGAGAAGTATCTAGAGAGCTAGTTGGATCAATTGAATAGTTGTATATGTTAGTGTAGGCTGTGGCCAGTTTGTCTTTTGACAAAGTTGGGTTAGGAAGCCAGAGCTGGTGTATTGAATTAAGAACATACAGATTCTAACCTACTGAATGAGAAGGTACAAGCCACCCATGTGGGGGGCGGAGGGCAGCAGGTAGCTCCCTTGGCATCCCAGCTCCCACTCTGGGAAAAGGAAACCCATTCAGGGTCATTTTGATTAAGTATGCAGTTTCAATCCCCCCCCCCCCCCCCACCAAAGGAAGTAGAGTCACAATATTGATCCGATCCTGGAATGGAGGGGGTAGAATGAGCTGGGGGCAGTCCTCTGTCCCAGGGCATGAATGACCCGGAGATTGTGAGTAGGATAGCGAGCACGTATTACTTGTAAGGTGGCTGGAACAGAGGTCACTAACATTTTCTGGGCTTAACTCTTAAGTGGTTATTTTTAAAGGTTCCCCAGGAAAAAGTAAAGCAGGAACTTATGGCGGGAATTCTAAACTTAAGTTCTTATCTAAATGTCCAGACTGTGGATGTTAAGCAGGGTTATCGTACTGTAAAATGCTCAGGCAGGAACTCAGAAAAACAAGTTTTTTTCTCATCATATTTGTAAGTCATCTTGGAAATGATGTTGACTATGTATAATTAATGCATTTTCTCTGATTGAGTTGATAGATTCCTAGTAAACTATAGTACTTTTTTAGTTCTTCATTCTATTTTGGCTCTATCAGGAGTTGTGTGACCTTGTGCAAGCTGCTTAACCTCTCTGTTATTTTGTTTTGTTATCTGAAAAGTGGTATATGATGTGCTCATCTACTTCATAGGTTTATGAGGATAATTGAAGTAATGAGTGTAGAATCCATAACCCTCCTCACCTGCCTGGGTGAGATGACAGGATGCTTATTCCCACCTAGAAAGAGTCCAGACTTTGGGGCCCCAGAGAATCAGGATTTGATCCTAGTTCTGTCATTTATTTCTTAGCTTTGTGACCTTGAAAAATTTACCTGGCCTCTCTCAGCCTTAGCTGTGGATGGCAGTACTTACCTTAAGAGGATTAGGTGTTGAATTATTGCTAATTATTAAGCCATAATAATGAGAAAAGCTGCTTCCTGGGACATATCTTATGCCTATTACTTGCACTTTCAGTAATGGAATATCTAATGAAATGTGACCCTATGACACAGCGTCTTCTTTCATAAAATTAGCGCTAAGGATGCTGTAACATGGCCAGTAGAATTTTAAGGAAGAGCACAGAGCCCAGCCATAAATCCCCTATTCATTCATTCATTCACTCATCCACATTTACTAAATGCCTGTTGTGCACCACATTGGTGTTGAGAAACAGTGGTTAAAGTTAAGACATGGTTCCTGATTTTATAAAATTTAGTCTGGTCTAGTGTCATTAGTCAAGTTAGTAAGAAATTGAGTAATGTGGTGTTCAAAGGGTTATGGTTGGTCTGTTTCAGATATTTATGCTGAGTTTCAAAGTGATTGATTTTTCTCCCTTTCTGTTGGACTGTCTTCTAGCTATGGCATTGTGTGAAAGGGAAGCAGCCAAGACCAGGGGAGCTGTGTCACTCCTTTAATTAGGTGCCAGGAGGAAGCTGCAGTGAATTCAGAGTTACACATTCTTTATTATTCAGGGCTTATGTAGCAGAGTACCAGAGATTTCCAAGTGAGTGTAATGAGAACAGGCTTTTTGGGAACAAATTACTTATTTCAATTATTGGTACAGCAAATATATACAGGACTTTATGTACTCTGTGCTTATTTAAAAAACTTACAGTGTTCCTTATTTGTCTGATTTTGGAAGTAATAGATACATACTGTAGAAAAATTTTAAGTGTAGTAAAAAGGAGAAAAAAAACCACTCACAATTCCCTCCCTCAGAAATACTTCATTATGAACACTGTTTCTTTTGTGCATAGTTGTTTGCATATGTGTATTACATAATTGTGTATGCTTTGTATATTTAGTTTTATATTCCCCTTTATCCACTCAATGTTATATCTTTGACATTTTCTCATATAATTAAAAGCTTGTGAGAAAATTGCTTTATGATTTTCATTTTGGGCAAACATTATTTACTGTGAGTTTCTTATTTTTTAAATTAATTAACTAATTAATTTTTGGAAAGAGAATGCGTGCACATGCTGAGGAGGGACAGAGATGGAGAGAGAAAATCTTTTTTTTTTTAATTAAAAATATATTTGTTTTAACGTTTATTCATTTTTGAGAGGCAGAGAGAGAGGGGGACACAGAATCCAAAGCATGCCCCAGGTTCTGAGCGGTCAGCACAGAGCCTGACACAGGGCTCGAACCCACTAACGCGGCTCAAACCCACTAACCGCGAGATCATGACCTGAGCTGAAGTCAGACACTCAACCCACTGAGCCACCCAGGTGCTTCCAGAGAGAGAAAAATTTTAAGCAGGTGCCATGCTGGGCATGGAGCCCAACGTGGGCTCCTCACAACTGTGAGGTCATGACCTGAGCCATGACCTGAGCTGAAATCAAGTCAGATACTTAAGGGGCTGAACCACCCAGGCACCCCTGCTATGAGCTTTTTAAATGTTACCATATTGGAAGAAATTACTTTCTTCAAAAGGATCCTTTTCAGGGATATCAAATTTGCATATTAGATTTTTTCTTTAAACATTTCTTCATATAGATTTGGTAAATCCTGAGCATGCGAAATAAAAAAGCTTCTTTAAACAGTTCTGCTTTCTCAAGTTTGACATTTAAATGATAAAAGCAACACTATTTTCATTTGTAAAAGTGATTGACATTTAATCACCTAGGGACACACATTGCTAATATTTTCGTGTATATTTTCCTAGACTATTCAGTGCTTCTCTGTGCGTTTATAAAACAGGAATATAATGAGGGTTGCCTGGTTGGCTCAGTTGGTTAAGCATCCAACTTCAGTTCAGGTCATGATCTCATGGTTTGTAGATTCAAGCCCTGCATTGGGCTCTGTACTGACTGCTCGGAGCCTGGAGCCTGCTTCGGATTCTGTGTTCTCTTTCTCTCTCTCTCTGCTCCTCCCCAGCTTGGACTCTGCCTCTCTTTCTCAAAAATAAATAAAAACATTAAAAAATATATAATGAATCTGACAGTATGTTGTGAATTTTTTAAATAGCAATATATGTAGAGCTACAGCATCTCTTTTTGATGGCTGAGATTTTCTTTTGTTAGGATAGTTAAGATTTATTTAATCCACTGTTACTGTATATTTATGTTGTTGCAATTTCTCACCTTTGTATATAATGCTGTGATGAACATTCTTGTGTATACATCTTAAACATTTAATGTTTATTTTCTTAGTATAAATTTCTAAAAGTAGTTTCTTGACTTCCCCCCACCACCCCGACATCAATTCTTATAACTGGCTTCTTTGGTTGTTCATAGAAAATCTTCAACTTTGGCTAAGGGCAGATTTGAGTTTTCCTCCATTTCAATGTGGATGGTTATTGCATCAATAGAAAGCGTACAATGATTGTGAACATTTAGTGATGCAGTTCTCCTTAGGGAATTTTCAAGAGGTGAAGGCAACTAGGAAAGATTCCCATATAACTGGGTATGAATGGTGGCAGTCCACTCATCGAGCACTATGGAGACCTCTCTATGAGGAATTATTTAGTGCACTGGAACATGTGCCTTCCTCTGTCACAGTTATTCTCTTCATGACCGTACAGTTGATAACTAGCTCTGTGTTTCATTTTTGTTTAAAAAATGCCTTTATGGGACAATTTATACTATTTTTCTAGGATTTAAGCAGTTAAAAACTGTAATTGAGAAAGGAAAATTAATTTTTCCTTATGATGAGGTAGAGATTTCAAGGAAGAGGATTGATGTCTTAAATAAAAAAATAAAACAGATGTTATGACTGTTATTTTAAGAGTGATTTTCCTATTTACTAAAATTGAAAGTCTTGGGCTTGAAATTGGAGCAGATTGTATCCCCCTGGGATATGAGGAATAAGGGTGCAGTAAAAAGGCACAAAACTCCATGATGATATTTTGTTGGGTTGGTTTTGGAAGTTGAGTGTTGGCAATCGATTGTGTTGACATTGGACTAAATCATCTCTGTCCTCTGTCCTTCTCCTCTCTCGCACCTATTTGAAGCGGCTATACATACTGTTGCTTTGGTGCTTTAGGGTCAGAGACGGAGTCTCGTTTATATTCGTTGGTCTCTGATCCTTCCTCACATTCTTTACTGTCTAACCAGTATTTCTTTTATGAATGAAAACGTTAGATTGCTTGCAAGGCCTGTAGATGGCTGTACAAATACCTTTAAAAGGAGTTTCATTTATTGCCTAATATTGAGACTCCATGCTGTCAACATTCACTACCAATCATTAATTAACTCCTTTACTCATTCCTTTGTTCAACAAATAACTATTTTAGTGCCTTCTTTATGCCTGGCACTGCAGCTAGATGCTGAGAATAAAGTAGTTAGCCAGGAAGACAGGGGCCTTCCCCTCCTAGAATGTGTAAGCATACAGCATACATTATAGAAAGAACAATGATATTCTCCAAAAAATCTCTCAACTTCTTTTTATGGAGGAAAAACAAGCCCAGGTTTAACTTCACTTTCAGAATTTAGCTGTGTCTGTATTTGGGCCAAAGTCCCTCTTCTCGTCCACTCTGGCTTTGGCCTGCATCATGATTGTGAGGTCAGAGGCCTCTGTACAGTTATAATATCTGTATGATATCTTTTGATTCTGGTTAACCTATGCAGCATGTGACATGTAAAGAGAGAAAAAGCCCTTTAAAAAATTGCTAAAAGATACACAAGTCCATGGGGAAAGCAAAGCTCAATTACTGGGAGAATGAGGCTGGCTGACTTGGCTGGGGATTGTTCACTTCGTTAGCAACTGATCTTGACTAAGGAGCCACCCTACCATAACAAAGAAGAAGAGAGGGAGTTTGACAGGAAGGGGAGGGGCTGGAAATAGAATTTGGGGTAAAAACACGGTCATTTTATTTTTTCCTAATAACTGCTCCAACCATGCCGTGGTAGGCCTAACTCCTGACCCCACTCCCTGCCCCGCTTAGCTGGCTCTAATGAGCCTTTGGCCAACATGGCCAAATTTTATCCATTTTTATTCATCCCGACTATTGGGACAGTCAGTTCTGGTACTTAGCTCAGTTTTGCTTAGTTTAAAGCACAATGAAAACTCTTGTGTCTGCCATCTTTGCCTGCTTTGGCTTTTCCTGAACCTGGAGCAGGTGTAGTAGAAGTGTGAAGGGCATTTTCTGAAGCAGAGTCCCACTCTTCCCCATTGGGCAGGGAGGACATGAATAGTCACAGTCCTTTTTCTGTTGATTATTGTGGCTTCTCAGGTGAACCCTGACAGGCTGCCCACATCTCTTCTAAGGGCAAACTGGCCTGGTTCCTTCACCTGGTGTGCAGCCTTCATAGGTGAAATACTGGTAAACACTCCATCCTCTAGCAGCTCCCCATTCTTGCCACACCAAAGGGATTTTTACAGCCCACCGCCTCTCAGCCTAACCATCTCTTTCCATTTCTGTTTCCTTTTTTCCAGCATTGATCTTTTTTTAAATTTATTTTTTTAATGTTTTATTTATTTTTGAGACAAAGAGAGACAGAGCATGAATGGGGAGAGGCAGAGAGAGAGGGAGACACAGAATCTGAAGCAGACTCCAGCCTCTGAGCTGTCAGCACAGAGCCTGACGCGGGGCTTGAACCCACGAACCATGAGATCATGACCTGAGCTGAAGTCAGGCGCTCAACTAACCCAGCCACCCAGGTGCCCCTCCAGCATTGATCTTAAAAATAAAAGTTATTTTACTAGCAAAAATGGGTTTATTCAGGAATAATGAAGAATTGCAATTTGGGGAAAGAAAGGTGTGGCTAAAACCATAGGCTAGGCCAACCAAGTAGAGGAACATTATTTTATGGAGAAGGAGAAAGTTGAGAGGGTTGTTCTGAAGGAAAGCCCATTGGAGAAAGGCAGGCGTTCAGGGTGATGATGATTTCTCATTGGTTGAGTTGCAAGGGTAGTTGATTTCTTGTAAGAGATGCAATGTACATCTTTTCTTGTTGGGGACTGTCATTGATGATTCTTCCCTCTTGATCATTCTTCTGTTTGGGCTGGGGGGGGTGGGGGTGGGGGTGGGGTGGGGGGGGTAGGGGGAGGGTGGTCTGTAGTTGATAATTTCTGAGGTAGAGTAGTATGGTGTGAGGGCTCCCCCTTCTGGCCCCTCGACTCCATTGTAGTGAGGTTTCCCTTTGTTAATTTTCACACTAATAGTGCAGGGCGAGGACAGCATGAGAGCAAGGATGCAGTAATCAATTCAAGAGTAAAATGCCTGTTTCTCTTTATTGCATATTCTCATTATCTTTACAAGTGATTATTTTTGAGCTCCTCACCCCTCTTCTTCCTTTGTTGGCAGGCAGGGAAAGCACATCCACAGGGGTGGAGAGGCAATAGTGGCATGAAAAACATGGCCCATACTCCCAAGTCTGTGCCTTTCTCCTGGTCTTTCCCCAGTTTGAGTCAGCTGTGTGCTTCTTGGTCTGGTATCATTTAGAAAACCTGTAGAGAGGTGGCTGGCTTCAACTTCTGGCAGTTTTCTGAACCTAAAACATAGAGTAATTAGCACATGTTGGTCTTAGTTTTGGCTTCTGACCATAATCCCCAGATAAGAAAGAAAAAGCTCATATTTTGTTATACTTATTTCCTGGATAAGTTTTCGTGTCCTCACAAAATTCAATCATGCAGTTTCTTAAAGGATTCCTGTGGGCTCCAGAAATAGGGAAATGCTCGGTTGGGTCAGGTCTTTCATCTTGAGCAGGTGATCAAGGTTTCTTATCACAAACAAGGCGCTCAAGACCCTCCAACCCCCTGTTTTGGGGGCTTGCCACAAATGTCTCCAATTGTCACCATGCCATTTAGAGTCACTCTTCTACTGCCATCTCTTCCTCATTTCATTTTCTCTCTGCTCAGAAAGCTTGGGGGGCAGAATGCCCAGTATGCTGGCTAAGCAGACTCCAGCTGGGGATGGTCAGGTACTCCCAGTCTTGATTTTCTTGGGTGCTTCCTCCTCTTTAGAAAAGGGGAGAAGCCCCACTCCTCAACAGATTCCTCTCACTCCGTTTCTCTCTCTGTTGACCAGGGTTGGGGTGTGGTTGTGGTGGTGGGGCTGGATTCAAATCACCACCCCCCCATCCCCCTGCCCAAACTCTGCTAGGGGGCCGACCATGACCATGTTTCCAGTGGCCCTCTGAACTCAAGGCGGGGTTCTTAGCAGCTGTGTCTCAAGTTTTAGACTTCAACGATGATTGCAGCATACAATCCCCCTGAACATTCTGTTACAAAATGAAAGAACCAATAAGGAAGCCAGAAGATTGCTCCTAGGGTATCAGATTTCAAGATTTGTAACTTTTAAGCAGTCTAAAACAATTCTCTGGGCTTTAGAATAGAGATGAGCTATGGAAACTTAAGTTCATATTTAATGAACATTTGTCAAGCACCAATGATGTGCAAGTACAATGCTAGATGCTTTCATGTACAATATATCAGTCCATCTAACTCTGGATTTTAAAATCAGATCCATTTTTTTAGGCAATAATGATGATATTTTTAATGGTATAGTTGTTATTTGTTTTGTATCTGCCATATGCCAGGCACTATTTTAAGCATTTTACAGTCTTATCGTTTAGCTTCACAAATACTCTATGAGGGAGATATTATTATCCTGATTTTACAAAGAATCAGTGTGTGAGTAATTATTTCCTTAAGGCCATTTAGATTGTAGGTGGTGCTGACAGCTAGCATTTAATGAGTGTTTTCTATGTGTCAGACCCTCTTTTAAGTACTTTATGTATGTTAACATCATGATAGTAGCCCTGTAAGATAATCCTTTCCCCCCAAAACCACACAAATTTATTATCTTATATTTCTGTAGGATTGAAGTTTGCCATAAATCTCAGAGGGTTAAAATCAAAGTATAAGCAAGCTTCATTCCTTTCTGGAGGCTCTAGAAGAGGATCCATTTCCTTCCTCATCCAGCTTATTGGCAGAATTCACTTCCCTGGGATTGTATGACAGAGGTGGCCGTCTTCTGGCTAGCTGCTAATTGAAGGCTGGCCTCAGCTTCTAGAGGCCACCCTCATTTCTTGGCTCATGTTTCCTTTCCTCCTCCTTATATGCCTTCAAGAGCAAGTTGGGTCTTTTTTTTTCTCTTTTTTTTAAAGACTTAATTTTTCTAGAGGAGTTTTAGGTTCACGGAAAAATTAAGAAGAAGGTATGGGGATTTCTTGTATACTCCCAGTCCCACGCATGCATGGCCACCCCCATTATCAACACCTCCTCCAGAATGCTACCTTTGATACAATTGATGAACCTACATTGACACATTGTAATCACCCAAAGTCTATAGTTCATCTTAGTGTTCACTTTTTCTTTGTGTTGTTCATTCTGAGGGTTTGAACAAATGTGTAATGACATGTATCCATAATTACAGTAACATACAAAGTGGTTGCATTGCCCTAAAAATCCACTGTACCCCATCTTTTTATTCCTCCTTTCTCTCTCAACTCCTGCAACTACTGATCTTTTTACTGTTGCCATGGTTTTGCCTTTTCCAGAACATCATATAGTATGTAGCCTTTTCAGATTGGCTTTTTTCTCTTAGATTGGCTTTTTTTCTCTTAGCATTTATATTTCCTCCATGTTTTCTCATGGTTTGTTAACTCACTTCTTTTTAGTGATGAATAATAATCCATTGTTTGTATGTATCACAGTTTCTTTATCCATTCAACTACTGAAGGGTGTGTTGGTTGCTTCCAAGTTTTGGAAGTTATGAATTACAAAAACAACCACAAATGGTTTGGCCCCACAGACTTACAGCATTGGCATACTGACTCAATAAATGTTAAATAGCTGGATACATGCCTGAGTGAATATATAGCTGAATAAACAGTTGAGGTTGGTTCCTTGGAGGAGGGAAAATAGATGGTAATAATCTTTGTGTCAATGGTGTGATACTTGGCCCAACTGAATTCCTTACAGAAAGAGTAGGAATGTTTACCCCTAGGCCTAAAGAGTTTCTGACAAGTCTTTTGTATGTGTGCCTCCAACAGATGGTTCAGAAGAATCATTGAAGTAGATTAGGTATGGAAAGGAAGGAGGAAGGAAATAAGTAATGGGGGAGAAGAAGGAAAGGGTGAAGGTGAAGGAAGAGGTTTAGAAAAGGAAGGAAAAGCAATTCACATTCTATTGATGGTAAAGTCTTCCACTTGTCTGTGATATTTTCTGTGATCTGTTTCTGATATTTGGTATCTGTTAGGCAATCACTGATATTTATGATTAAAACAAGCTACTATGGGGGCACCTGGGTGGCTCAGTCCATTAAGTGCCCGACTCTTGGTTTTGGCTCAGGTCATGGTCTCATAGTTTGTGAGTTTGACCCTGTATCTGGGCTGTGTCAGCGCAGAGTCTGCTTGGGATTCTCTCTCTCTCTCCCTCTCTCCTCCTCCCCTGCTCACTTTCTCTCTCCCTCTTTCTCTCTCAAAATAAATAAATAAACTTAAAAAAAAGTTACTATGAACCTGCGTTGCATGTTTTTTATGGACATGTTTTCAACTCCTTTAGGTGAATACCACAGAGCATGACTGTGGATTGTATGATAACAGTATGTTTAATTTTGTAAGCAATTGCCAAACTGTCTTCCAGAGTAGCATACCATTTTGCATTCCCACCAGCAATGAATGAGAGTTCCTGTTGCTCCTTGCCAGCATTTAGTGTTGTCAGTGTTCTGGATTCTGCCCATTCTAATAGATGTGTAGTGGTATCTTATTGTTTTAACTTGCATTTCCCCGATGACATATGATGTGGAGCACCTTTTCACATGCTTACTTGCCCTCTGGTGAGGTGTCTGTTAAGGCCTTTAGCCCATTTAAAGAAAATGAGATATAGTTGACATACAATGTTATATTATTTTCAGGTGTACAACATAATGATTTGATATTTGTATATTTTGCAAAATGATCACTAAGGTTAAGTCCAGTTAATATCCGTCACCACACAGTTACAAAAAAAATTTTTTTTTACTTGTAATGAAACCTTTAAGATTTACTCTCTTAGCAACTTTTCAACATACAATGCAGTATTAGGAACTACAGTCATGGTGTTGTATATCACATCCCCAGACTTATTTATTTTATGACTGCAGGTTTGTACCTTTTGAACATGTCCACTCATTTTGCATACCCCTCACTTATGTTCTTTGTATATATGATTTTGGTGGGTTTTTTGGGGGGGAGGGAGGGCCCATTTTTAAACTGGATTGTTTGTTTTCTTATTGTTGAATTTTAAGTGTTCTTTGTATATTTTGAATAACAATCCTTTATCTTCTGTGTCTTTGCAGATATTTTCTCCCAGTCTGTGGCTTGTCCTCTCATCCTCTTAACATTGTCTTTCATAGAGCAGAAGTTATACATTTTAATGAGTCCAGTTTAGCACTTAGTTCTTTCATAGATTGTGCCTTTGCTGTTGCATCTAAAATGCCATTGCCATACCTGAGGTCATTTAGGTTTTCTCCTGTGTTGTCTTTTAGGAGTTTATAGTTTCTGTATTTTACATTTAGGTCTATGATCCATTTTGAGTTAATTCTTGTGAAGGGTGTAAGATCTGTGTCTAGATTAATTTTTTTTTTTTTTTTTTGCATGTGGATGTCCAGTTGTTCTAGCACCATTTGTTGAAAAGACTGAAGTAGTCCTATTTTATTGATGGAGAAATGGAAACAAAAAGAACTTAAGGACGTCACTAAAGATTATGCAGTTAGGAAATGGTCTTTATGGCTCTTGGGCTCATGGGCTTTAAGTAAGCCTCCAGGGCTTCTTACTATACCGGACTGTCCCTTTGCAGTCACACCAACATTGACATGCAGGGCTTCAGGTTAAAGCCTGATGCCTCCTTATATTGCAGTGTCTTAATACAAAGGAAAGAATCCCGAATAGGAAAATTTCAGTTTATGAAGGTGAATTAATTCTTTGTTTGACTATTGTTAATATCCAAGACTGTTTTTTCTTTTTTTTTTTTTTTTTTTTTTTTTTAAATTTTTTTTAACGTTTTTTATTTATTTTTGAGACAGAGAGAGACAGAGCATGAACGGGGGAGGAGCAGAGAGAGAGGGAGACACAGAATCGGAAGCAGGCTCCAGGCTCCGAGCCATCAGCCCAGAGCCCGACGCGGGGCTCGAACTCACGGACTGCGAGATCGAGACCTGAGCTGAAGTCGGCCGCTTAACCGACTGAGCCACCCAGGCGCCCCCAAGACTGTTTTTTCTACTCCTCAAGGATCCTGCAAATACAGTGGGCTCAAGTCATGGGCAAGGTGTTTCTTTCTTCTTCTCTCTGCCTGGCATCTCTGATTCATCCCAGTGGCTTAGTTGTAGAATTTTTTTTTCTTTTTTCTTTTTTGGCTCTCCTATCTAGCTGTCCTAGCCTACTTGGTTATCTCCCATTTATATCTGTGAGATGGATGCCAAGAAACATATCAACTATGCCATTGTTGGGGGGACTAAAACCTATTCAACTGTGAGAAACAGGAGTGGAATAACCACTGTGTGGAGACTTATCTGTGTCACCTAAAAAAGGAAGTATTCTTTCTTTTCTCTCCATTGCTGAAATCCCCAGAGACTTTTCTTTTGAACTCAGTCACTGTCACTGAAATGGAATTTATGTGACAATATTTTGAGTTATTATGAAAGATAATCTAGAGGTCTAATTTCTGTTTTTTGAAAATTCTTTATAAGGTAATGCGTTTTTATTGTCAACATTGAAACTTTATATAAGTATATATTAAGCAAGCATAAAAGTCTTCTCAATCCCATTCCCTATAGGTAAACAGTGTTAATGTTTTGATACTGTCATTATTCCAGGACAATAGGCATAACCTAGGACTATTTCAAACAAACCAGGGCATATAATTCCCCTCCTGCATATGAGTTTTTATATCTTTATCTATAGAAACATCTGGTTACACTCCATGTATGTATTACATAGAGTGATAGCTTCTAATATGGCTCCTAACAATCCCCACCTCCTGGTATTCATGTGTCATCCTCTTCCCTTTGAGTGTAAGCTAGGTTTAGTGACTTCTAGAATAGAATAGAATACTGTGGAAGTGATGGTATGTCACTTCTGAGATTAGATTATAAAGATGGTGGCTTCCATTTTGGGTGCTCTCTTTCTCTGTTGGGTCATTTGTTCTGGCCCGCTGCCATGTTGTGAGGACACTCAGGCAATATATGGAACTGAGGCAAGGCACTGGTAAGGAACATGTGGTAAGGAACTGAGGTAGTTGGTCAATAGCCAACAAGGAACCAAGGCCATAACCAACCACAACAATGAACTGAGAAGTGGATCGTTCAGCTTTAGTTGACTCTAGCCCCCAATCAACAGCCTGACTACAAGTTTATGACAGACCCTGAGCCAGAACCACCTAGCTAAGACACTCCTGATCCTTAGAAACTGTTTTAAAAAGTAAGTGTTGCTTGAAGCTGCTGAATTTTGGAGTAATTTATTAGATAGTAATAGATAACTAACATTTATTAAGTAATAAATCACATAAAAATCATTTGTGACAATATTCTCTTTTTCCTACCCACAACATATGGGTCAATGGATACCTCCTTTAGTATGTGTGGTACGAAGTAAAATTATTTCATTTAAAAAATGTGGAGAAAATATGAAATTCCAGTTTAGGGTTGACCATGAGATTTTTTTTTTTCCTTTTATTTAAATGAAAAATGACTTAACAAACATCCTGGAAGTATGTTTTTCTTCTTCTGCAATTATCTCTACAGGATAGCTTCTTAAAGGGAAAACTTCAGGGTCATGAAGCAGCACATTTAATTTTAAATTGATATTTATGAATTGTCTTTTATTTGAAGTCATCTGTTTTGTGACTAAGAGCCTACTGGCCTTTCCAGTACTGAGTATAATTAACCTTAAAATGTTTTGTTAATGTATAGGTGAAAAATTATAATTTTAATTTGCGAGACTGAGATTCATTTTACTTTTTTATTATTATTCCTGACAATTTCCTCTCCTATGAAGGGTACCTCTAGGTCTTTTGCCTATTTTCTTCTTGACTTGCTCATCTCATCCTTTTTGGGTTTCAACCCAATGTGTCTTTGTTAAAACACTGTAGCTCTTTGCCATATCTGTTGCACATATTTTTCCCAGTTTGTCTTTTGGCTTACTTATGTTTATGTTTAAAATTTTTTCCTGTGGAAATTTTAAAAATAATCAGGTAATCAACTTCATCAGTTTTTTTTTCTTTTTTGGCTTTTGAACCTTTATGTCATGATTCCTGTAGCCCAAGGTATTTTCATCTAGTATTTTTATGATTTAGCTTTTTTGTGCGTGTGTTAAAATTTCTACCTATCTTTGATTTATTTTAGTATAATGAAATAGAGATCAAGTATTTTCCCTATATGTTCTAGCCTCATTACCCAACAACAAAAACAAAAATCTTACCTCCTTCCACCGATTTGAAATGTCAAGTTTATCCATTCTAGATAATCCTATCTGTATGGGTCTGTTTTGGAAATCCCACTTTTCTTCCATAGCTTTATCTGATTAGTTTTGTTCTACAGCCATACTGTATCAATTACTGTAGCTTTATGGTATATTTTAACATCTCATAAATCATTTTTTTTGCCAGAGTTTTCTTTGTACTTCTTTCATATTTTTCTCCTAGGAACAATTGAGATTGCTCTTCAAGTTAAAATGATTTCTGTTGATATTTTTATTTGAATTTCATTAATTGATACATTATTACAAAATTAAAACTTTCTATCCAAGAACAAGATATATTTACTTATATGTTCAATCCTTATTTTATTTCCCTAAACAGAGTATATAGTTTTTTCTTTTAGATTCTGCACATTTCTTTTATTTACTTATTTGTTTATTTATTTACATCCAAGTTAGTTAGCGTATAGTGCCGTAATGATTTCAGGAGTAGATTCCAGTGATTCATCCCCTATGTATAATACCCAGTGTTCATCCCAACAAGTGTCTTCCTTAATGCCCCTTACCCATTTAACCCATCCCCCTACCCATAGCCCCTCCAGGAATCTTCAGTTTGTTCTCTGTACTTAAGAGTCTCTTATGTTTTGTCCCCCTCCCTATTTTTATATTATTTTTGCTTCCCTTCCCTTATCATCTGTTTTATATCTTAAATTCCACATATGAATGAAGTCTTTCTTCATATGATATTTGTCTTTCTCTGACTGGCTGATTTCACTTAACATAATACCCTCTAGTTCCATCCACATAGTATTCTGCACATTTCTTATTGCAATTACTCCTAGATATTTTGTTTTTGATGCTTCTATTTTTGTACCAAGAAGCATCTTGTTTTCAGAATTATTTTTGTGATTATTGTTTATATATAGGAATATTACTAATTTTTGTTCATAGCAACTCATCTTATTTAAGTTTCTTAGTGTGTTTTTTTCCAGTTTATTCTCTTGGGTTTTCCAAATATGCACTTTCATATTTACGTATCTTACACATAACAAAATCTGTTCTGTTTTCTAGTATTTACTTCTTGCGTCTTGTAGTCTTTAATGGGCATGATTTCAGTGTTTCCTCAATGAATTCAATACTGGGTTTCTTTTGCTTTCCTCTTCTCTGTCTCTCTTCTGTTGAATCTTCTCTTCAGTTTCTGGTTCTGTGTCTTGGGCAAGTTACTGACATGAAGAAAAGTGGAGCTTGGAAAGGTAGAGAGTGACTGAGCCAGTATGCAAACTTAGGAGTCACTAACTTCAGGGCTCATACTCATCTATTTTCCTTCCTTCCTTCCTTCCTTCCCTTTTCCCTTCCTTCCTTTTCCCCTCCCTACCTTTTCCCTTCTTTCTTTCCCTTCCTTCCTTCCTTCCTTCCTTCCTTCCTTCCATCCTTTTCTCCCTACTTCTTTCTTTCTTTCTTTCTTTCTTTCTTTCTTTCTTTCTTTCTTCCCCTTTTCCTTCCCACTCCCTCCTTTTATTCTTCCTTCTCTTTCTCCTTCCCTCCTTATTCCCTCCCTCTCTTCCTTTCTCTCCTTGCTTATTATTTATGGATCCTCTAAATCTAGTCACCAAATCTCATCCCAGAGTTTTAGTAGTTGTGGTAGAAATCCCATCCTATTTTAGTAGTTGTGGTAGAAATATGCAATTGATATAATAAGCATTCAGATATACCATTTTGGCGATTGGAAACAAGGTATGATGGATGTCTGACTTTAATAACAATGGATCCCTTCTTATAACTGCCTGTCTGTGAGAGAATTTTTTTTGTGGAGGTGAGGGTCTTCTTGAATTGGTTTGTTTGTTTGCCCTAACTGCTTTCATGTTTTCCACATTGTTCAAACTTCTTAATTTCTCTCATTGCTTCAAGAACTCTTGCTGCATATTCTCTTGTCCTTCACTACTGTAAGGTCCTCAGTTTGACAGGAAACACAGCTCACTGTGAGAGGCTTAAGTCAAATGAAATAGTTTCTGGAAATGTCATTATTTTAGGAAGGAGCATAGGAGGAAGGGAAGGAAAATAGTTTAGATTCTTGTGGGGAAAAAAGAAAGCAAAAGTTAAAGGAAAAGTTCTCTTCACAAGAGAGGAAACGGTGATAGGTTTAAAAAACTGGTATGTGTTAATTTTGTTATATTTTCTCTGCATGAATCTTTCTTCAGAGAAAGATTGGCTATTCTAAACTAAGTCTTGTTAGTGGGGCATAGGTCTTTCTTGAGTGGTTGGGATGGGGATGTACAAAAAGTAAGAAAAATGACAAAAATAGAAACCTCTTACTTGCAAGTGATAGAATTTACAACTCTGCTTAGCACATCCTTTTTTATTCAAGAAAGCATTGTTAAGTTCCTACTGTGTTGATAGCTTTGAGAAGAGGATACAAAGAAAGGGTAAGGCATTGTCTCTGACCTTCAGGTGCTTTTAGCCAGTGGGTCAGATGAGTAATGGTACTTGGGAGTAGAGAAGAGCTCTCTGCTTGTTCCTGAGGGATGGGTGGGGTTTGAATCAGCTAAGAAACAATGATGGCACATTCTGAGCCTGGGAAAGAGAGCATGAGAAATGGTTTTGTTTGTATGTTGGTGCAGAATGGCTGGCTTCAGCAGATTTATGCCAGTGTGAGAATGAAAGAAAAGATTGAGCAGTTAGGATGAGGTTCAGTGATAGTTCGCGAACTACTGGAAGTTCTTTTGCATGGAAGTAACTGTGATTAGGGGCACAGATCTGATAGTGGCGTGGGGCAGATTGGCAGAGGCAGAAAAGGGGGTTGGGACACAGTCATGCCAAGAGTCCCATCTAAGCACAGACAATGGGACTCGCATACACTGGGCAGATCTAAGAGACTCAACAGAAAACCCTCCAGATTAAAAATGAGTTAGTAGAGCTAATGGTAAAGAAGGAAGATACATAATAAATACAGTTTGAGCCTCAAGTGCTACTATTCAAAACTGGACTGAAGGGCAAATTTGACATTATCTATGTATTCTCGTCCTGAGTCATAGAATCTGGGCTGAATTTTTTTTCCTGCCAGTTGAGAAAGTTACCATTTTATTTTTTATCCTTAAAGTTTTTTTCCAGTTGCTAGATGGGATTCTTGATGTGTTCCCATCACACTTTTGTCTCTTATGTGTTGAGTTATCTTCAAGTGATTGCTCTGGTAAGATGGTCCAGTGAGTGAAAAGCCAAAGCTATCACCATGATGGCATAAACTGTGGAAGAGGTTAAAAGCCGGTCAGAAGACATACTGGCTGGCTTCCTTCTCTCTCTTTGATAAATGGGATAACCCTATTTGAGGGTTCTTTGATGACTGAAGATCTATAATGAATGCTAGTAGGAATGAGCATGGAGGAGGGAAAGGCAGGGTGTAAGGCTAGGCTACTTTGTCAGTTCCTCTGTTCTGGCCCGTTTTGCAGTGGATGTTTGTGCACCTGGTGGGATTGAGCTAGTAGGCGTCTGGTTAGATGGCAGAGGCATACTCCCTAACATACATATTCTCTTCCTTTATTCTTCCTCAGATAAACTAACTCAGTGCTGTGAGGACCACAAAGTGCCCTGCAATGAACTCAAACACAGACACATAGACACATGGAGCAAATACAACCAGAATTTATTTTCAATAGACAAACATTTAAAAAAATGAAAATCTCTAAATTTGCATTCTAAGCAAACACTAAGATGTACACAGAGCATATCTGCTTATGCCAGGTTATCTGCTTGCCAACTGATCAGCCCATATGGCCCAGGACACCTTCCCACTGGCACCACATGCCTTTGGCTCCGTGGACATCCTAACATATTCTAGATATAAAAGCACCTGTGTGAGAGCTCAAAGTATACTTACCATAAAAATGGTCAAATTGAGCTTATGCATGAATTAATTAATTTTGGTACAAAACTGGTATAATTTTGTGTATATTCCAGTGATTCTATTTTGTTGTTGAACGTTAAGGGTATTTATTTGGCTTAGTTGTCTAAGTTCACTGAAATAGGATGACATTTATGGACAAGTGGTTACTCAAACCCTTTGGCACAGGCTGGAATTCTCTTCTTATTTTCAGCTTCCTTGGATATTATCCCATTTCTATCCTGATGCTTTCTGTGTAGAAATAACTCCCCCAGCATGTGTTCTGTGCTTTGCCTATTTTCTTTGTGGACAACCTCAAGTGTGTTTACTTGATGGCTTTAATGCACTGAGTTTTCTTGTCCTTCTGTATCACCTAGTGTTACTTTATGTTGGAAAATGAATTCCAATCAAATAATAATAATAATAATAATAATAATAATAATAATGGCTAACTTTGAGCAATGTGAGAGGTTCTATACAAAGGGACTTGTATACATGGTTTTATTTAATTTTCTCTGCTAACCTATTAGACAGATACTATCTTACTCATTTCCAGTTGAGAAAACTGAAGCTTAAAGAGTTTATGGGAACCTACCCAAGGTCTCTTATGTATTAAGAGATAGGACCAGAATTCAAAATCAGGGTAGCGTGCTTCCAAAGCTTACTAATCATGGGCTATTACTCTACCAGCACATTTATGTATGATCATATTTTACTGTAAGTAATGCAGCTAGGTCTCAAATATAATAGTTGTTTGAAATTTATAGCATAAAAAATTGTCAATGTAAATACTCATCTCTACATGCCAAATGATTCGTCCAGTGATGCACAGGAAACTAAAGCTGTTTGCTAAATCAATTAAAAGTTGTGATTAAAACTCTTAGAGAACCTAAGCAGTGCAAAGAATATGGGATGCTCGGTTTAGCAAAGTTTTTTGAATTTGCCCATATTGACTACAGCGCTTTTGAGAAATTCAAGTATCAGGGTGCCTGGGTGGCTCAGTCGGTTAAGCTTCTGACTGTTTTGGCTCAGGTCATGTCACCGTTCGTGAGTTTGACTCCCACATCAGGTTCTGTGCTGACAGTGCGGAGTCTGCTTGGCATTTTCTCTCTCTCACTCTCTGTCTCTCTGCCGCTCCTGTGTTCTGTCTCTGTCTCTCTGTCTCTGTCTCTGTCTCTCAAAATAAATAAATAAACTTAAAAAAGGAAATTCAAATATCAAAAAAATTTCTTTTTTAATTTCATTTTTTTCCTCCCATTTCCATGATGCCCTTACACCAGATACAAACATAGTCTGCCTTTTGGTTAATTCCACAATGACTAAGGTAATTTATATTTACAAACAAGAGCAGTAGCAATTGAAAATTACAGCCAATTCCCCACAACACTGATGATGTACTGATAAAACATGTCCTTTCTAACAATTGTGGGAATTTCAAAACTGCATGTGTCAGGCACAAAGGAAGCATTGTTACACAGCCAAGTGTTGCACTGCGGCCAGGCTTCTTTGTAGAATGTTGAATGACATCCTTGGTAAACTCTAAAAATGTGGTGATTCTGGTTCTTGAATACTAAGTTTTAATAGCTCTTAAAAATGAATGTAGTAGATTGTTGGTAGTCAGTCTTTTGTCACAAATAAACATCAAATCTGAGAGCTGTGCCATTCGTCGATTATAACTCAAGAAGTGTCTGACTGTCTTCATCCCTTCATGTCCTGTCAGTAGGACCTGTTGGTCCAGTATCCTGGCCAGAAGCAATCAGGAAAATAGAGCAGGATGGGGGATTTTAAACTGGTTGGTTATATTTATTTAGAGGAAAAGGAGGATCTTATTAACATTCACCCATTACCTTTGGAGTGTACATTGTAATTTATGGAGTATTTCCTCAACTGATCTTGATTTTCATTTAAGGACTTAAAAGTAGGTGTCAGGGGGTTACCTGCATCAGCATTTTACAAACAAGCACCAGAGAAAGAGGGTAAGTGACTTGCCCGGCATCACACTTGCTAACTCCTCACTCTTTTGAATGTCACTCTCTGCCATTTTGCCTATGGGATAAAGTCTAACCTTCTTAACTAGCCATATAAAGCCCTTCATAATCTGTTCCTTGCCTACTTTCTAAATTTAATCTCTTGTGCAAACTATGGCGTATTTATTTGCCGCATGTATTCTGCATTTCTAATCATGCCAAGTACTTGTGGCTCTGTTAATTGTGTTCGGGATTTCCCACATTTAGGATTTAATGGGCTAGAAAAATCACCAAATGAATTAATAAATGGACAGTTCTGATAATTTGATATTTGGCAATTAAGGAAATTATAAAATACCACAGTTTCATTAAAGACTTTACGTGTTAACCTCAAAATATAGAAAGCACACAATCCCAGGGAAATAAAAGGGCTGCTAATTAAAAATAAAATATACAAGCCTCACTGACTGCTTATGTTTTCCCCTTTTTGCCAGAGACTACTGAAAAAATTGTTCGGGACTGGCACTGGCCTGTGGTGTTTGGGAACTTTGTGCCTTTGTACATACAGGCTGTTTTCTCTGTCAGGAATTCTCTACTTTTCCCACGCCACTAGCCTTTGGCCTGTCTGACTAAATCCTCTTAGGCCTTCAATTCTCAGTTTACATGTTGACCTTAGAAAGTCTTTTCCCATCTCCCTCCACCTGTTCTCTCCCACCCCACCCCACCCACCCCTCCAGTTATCTCTTCGTAGTGGCATTCTCTGCATCTTCTTCCATGCCCTGAGAAACTGTGCTGGGTTTATTTACTGCTCTTTTGCCACAAGACATGAGATTCTAGAAGGCAGAGACTGCATCTTATTCAACCCCATTCCTAAAGTGTAGCAGCACATGGTCTTTTGTACACATTCAGTGTGTAATAAGTACTTAACAGATGAATTAATGAATGAGGGAATGAATGAATAACACCTGTGTACCCTTCATGCCATTTGTTTGTGTCTTGTACATCTCCTGTGGCCTGCAGTTTTAAGTGTAGAGGATTTCTTCAAACAAACACAAACACTCATTGAATTGAATTAATTTATGGGTTTTGACCTCACCAGTTCTTTTATTTTTCTTTGTCAAGGAAAACTAATTATGTTCTCCATTATCAGAGTGTCTGGGAACAGTCTGCAGCTGCTGTCTGAAATATCTTCATGGGCATTAATGCTTCTCTCAGCTCTTCTGGTCAGTTTGTGTTTTTCTTTTCATCTGTTCACTTCTGCTTCATGATGTTGATGATCACATTTAAATTTATTATTATGGCAAAGGAATGTTGTATCATGCTATAAAGCATATATGGAGAATATTCAGCATTTTTTGTAGTCTGATTTTTCTTAAATCTACAGAGGTTTAGATGCTTTGCCTTGTCATTGTTGTTGTTTTTATCCTTCTCCATAATCTATACACTCAACATGGGGCTTGAACTCACCAACCTGAGATCAAGAGTCACATGCTCTACTGACTGAGCCAGCCGGACACCCCTTTATTATTGTTATTTTAAAAAATTGTTTCAAAACAGCTTTTTTTTTTGCCTTTTAAAAAGTTTTGTCAAAACAACTTACCCAGAAAAGATAGCAATAGCTTATTGTAAGATTCAGTAGTGATACAAGCACTCTCATTTCAGGGCATGTGATCTCTAAGCAATATAAGTTACCAGGTTGAGCATTTTCCAGCTCACAAGATAACTGTGATTTACATTATTTCACTGACGCTTGCTCAGTCACAGGGGAACTACTTTTTTGCCTTTCTCACAGAGATGCCTCCTGTAGACAGGGAAGGGCTGAGATCACTTCTCTAAGGTTGTGCAGCCATGAGAAGCCTAAGCTTCAGTCTGGGCTTGGATCTATACCTTGGAAGAAATATTAGCTTCTCTTCTTGAAGCTCACTGTTCCTTTGCCTTCCCTAACATTCCCCTTTTTAAATGAAAATAACTCATGTTTATAATAATAATAATAATCACAACTACTTATGAACACTTCTATGTACCAGGTACTTTATACACTTTATTTACAATACTTTCAACTTATTTCGTCCCCATTTTATAAATGAGAAAGCTGAAAACCAAAAGGTTAAGAGGTTTGGCCTAAGCCATACAGCATTAAGTGGCAGAGTTAAAGCTGTGTGACCCTAAAGTCTCTGGTCTTTCTGTTATACCATGCTGCCTTACTCATCAGATGACCTGGATCATAGCTATACAGTTTTGTGCTGCTGCTTAACTCCTGTAAAGAGAAATAAAATACCTGACTCATGGGACTGTTTTGAGAACTAAATGGGATAGCATATATATGAAAGGTCCTGGGATAGTGTCTTATGTATTATAAGAACTAAGTATTTTTCTTAATTTTTTCTTTTTCCTCTGTGTTGTTCTTTCTCCATTGACCCAACCCTATTCTCCAACCCCAAATTTAGCTATCTCCTGATGGTCCATCATACATCTATTCTCTTTTGTATTTCTCTGGAGATGTTAGTTCTCTTGGGTTGAGTATAAGGAATGTGGCTGTGACTCAGTCTTTCATTATTATTAGAATAAAAAATATTGGGAACTAAAGTTTGAGCCTTGGCACATAACCACATTTAGGCAAGGGGAAGAAGTGCTGTTTTGTTAGGAAAGAGAGAAAAGGCAAATGGAGAGGAGGTGGTTGAGTATGTTGATACACTGCCATAGATATCCAGGGAGGAAAAGTTTGTGGGAAGGAAGGATTTGATCAACAATGTCAAATGCCAGAGTGTTGAGGATGAATAAAAAGTGAGGAAAGGCCATTTGATTTGATTTCGTCATTTGGATGTATTTGAAGTCCTTGGAAAGGGCAATTTCAGGATGAGAGATAGGAAAATGAAAACGTTGATGAAGAAATACAGGCAGTAGTGTTTTGATGTGTTTGGTTTGTAAGAATTCTCAGAGAAAATGTAGCATATTTAAAGATGTAGCATATTTGAGGGGATTTTTCTTTGACTTAGGATAAATATAAGTATTTTTATGAACAGAAGTTAAGGATTCAGTTAAGAAGGAGACGTGGAAGACTCCATCTCCTCCTGAGGCACTGCTTCTAGTAATTCATTTAAATTGCCTTTCTGCTTCTGGGAAACCCTGCCTGAGATAATTGATGATGCACAAGGATCTTTCTTTTCATTCTGGCTTTTCCATATCCAAAGATGGCAGTGTATGAACTTGCCTCCTCTCATGGACACACCAAATCTACAGATATGTATGGATCATTTCTCTCTGAAAAGATCCGAAAAGAGATGAACTGTTTCTCCATAACGGAAATAAGAAGACCAGTAAGACAGGTCTTGGCACACCCTTAAAATGGGGATGTATCAAGAATGTCAGGTGGTTTAGACAATCACAGAGGTTTGAGAGACAAGTAGGAGATAGGGCAAGGTTGAATGAGAAAGTTCATCACCTACACAGGTCCACTTCAAGAATGAGAGAGGTAGCTGTTTTACTTAATACATAGAAGCAAACACAGAGAATCGAGTAAAATGAGGAAAAAGAGAAGTATGTTCCCAATAAAAGAATAAGATCAAAACTTCAGAAAAATATCTCAATGATGTGGAGATAAGTAGATAATTCAAAGTAATAGTGATAAAGATGCTCACCAACCTCAAGAGAATGGATACACACGGTGAAAATTTCAACACACATAGAAAATATAAGAAAGTATCAAGTAGAAGTCACAGAGCATAAGAATAAAGTAACTAAACTAAAAAAATACACTCAAAGGGTTCAATTGCAGACTGGACAAGAAGAATGGATAAGTTAGCTAGAAGACAAAGCAATGGAACTTATCCAGAGGGAGCAGCAAAAAGAAAAAGAATTTTAAAAAATGAAGCTAACTTAAGGGACCTCTGGGATAATATCAAGTGGAATAACATTCACATTATAGGGGTCCCTGAAGGAGAAGAAAGAGAAAGAGGAGAAAACTTATCTGAAGAAACAATGGATGAAAACATCTCTAATCTAAGAAAGGAAACAGATGTGTAGGCCCAGGAATACCAGAGAATTCCAAATAAGATGAACTCAAAGAGATCCATATCAAGACACATTATAATTAATGTGTCAGACATTAAAGATAGAGAATTTTAAAAACAGCAAGAGAAAAATAAGTTGTTACTTATAAGGGGAACTCCATAAGGCTATCAGCACATTATTTAGCAGAAATTTTGCAGGCTAGAAGGGAGTGGCATGACATGTTCAAAGTGCTGAAAGGAAAAAAAACCTTCTAACCAAGAATACTCTACCCAGCTGTATTATTATTCAGAATTGAAGGAGAAATAGTTTTTCAGACAGGTAAAAGCTAAAGTCGTTCATAACTGCTTTGGTTCATAAACCAACCTTACAAGAAATGTTAACACACCCACAACTAGCATCATACTCAATGGTGAAAAACCAAAAGATTTTCTAAGATCAGAAACAGACAAGGATGCCCATGTTTGCCACTTATATTCAACATAGTATTGGAAGTCCTAGCTGCAGCAATTAGGCAAGAAAAGGAAAAGTCAACCAAAAAAAAAAAAAAAAAAAAAGGAAAAGAAAAGAAAAGAAAAGAAAAGAAAACAGCATCCAATTTTGAGAGGAAGTAAAACTGTCACTGTTTGCAGATGACATGATACTATATACAGAGTACCCTAAAGACTTCATGAAAAACTGTTAGAGCTAATAAATGAAAGTCAGGATAAAAGATTACTATATGAAAGTCTGTTGTATTTGTGTACACAAATAATGAACTATCAGAAAGAGAAATTAAGGAAACAAATCCATTTACAATCACTTAAAAAAGAATAAAATACCTAAGAATAAAATTTAACCAAGGAGGTGAAAGAACTGTGTATTGAAAACTATAAGACAGTGATGAAGGAAGTAGAAGACACATCTAAATTAAAATATATTTCATGCTAATGCATTGTAAGAGTTACATTATTAAAATGTCCATATTATTCAAAGCAAGCTACAGATTCAGTGCAATCCCTATCAACATTACAGTGGCATTTTTTTTCACAGAAGTAGAACAAAGAATTCTGAAATTTACATGGAACCACTAAAGACTCTGAACAGCCAAAACAATCTTGAGAAAGAAGAACAAAACCAAAAGTATCATGCTCCCTGATTTCAAACTATATTACACAGCTCTGATATTAGCATAAAAAGAGACACATAAATCAATGGAACAGAATAGAGAACTCAGAAATAAACCACACATTTTTGTTCAAGTAATTTAAGACAAAGGAGGCAAGAATTATACAATGGGGAAAGGACAATCTCTCCAATAAATGGTGCTGGAAAAACTGAACAGCTACATGCAAAAGAATGAAACTGGACTACTGTCTTGCACCACACACAAAAATTAACTTGAAATGGATTAAAAATTTGAATATAAGACCTGAAACCATAAAATTCTTACCCAAAAACCATAGGCAGTGAGCTCCTTGACATCAGTCTTAGTAGTGCTTTTTGGATCTGACTCCAAAGGCAAGGGAAACGAAAGCAAAAATAAGCAAATAGAACTACATAAAACTAAAAAGCTTCTGCACAGTGAAGGAAACCATCAAGAAAATGAAAAGGCAGTCTACTGAATAGGAGAAGATATTTGCAAATCACATATCCAACAAGTGGTTAATATCCAAAATATATTAAGAATGCGTACAACTCAGTAAAAAAAAACTGATGAAAAAAAGGGCAGAGAACCTGAATATACATTTTCCCAAAGAATACACACAGATGGCTAACAGGCCCTTGAAAAGATGTTCAACATCACTAATCATCAGGGAAATGCTAATCAAACAGTAATGAGATATCACCTTACACTTGTCAGAACGGCTATTGTCAACAAGACAAGAAATAACAGGTGTTGGTGAAGATGTAGAGAAAAGAGAACCTTCATGCACTGTTAATGGAATGTAAATTGGTACAGCCACTGTGGAAAACAGTGTGAAGGTTCCTCAGAAAGTTAAAAGTAGAACTATACTATGATCTAGCAGTTTCCCTACTGAGTGTCTATCAGAAGAAATGAAAACACTAATTCAAAAAGGTGTATGCACTCCTTTGTTCATTGCAGCATTTTCACAACAGCCAAGATATGGAAATAACCTGTGTCCATTGATGGATGAGTGGATAAAGAAGATATGGTATAGGGGCGCCTGGGTGGCGCAGTCGGTTAAGCGTCCGACTTCAGCCAGGTCACGATCTCGTGGTCTGTGAGTTCGAGCCCCGCGTCAGGCTCTGGGCTGATGGCTCAGAGCCTGGAGCCTGTTTCCGATTCTGTGTCTCCCTCTCTCTCTGCCCCTCCCCCGTTCATGCTCTGTCTCTCTCTGTCCCAAAAATAAATAATAAAAAACGTTGAAAAAAAAATTAAAAAAAAAAAAAAGAAGATATGGTATATATTTATGACAGAATAAAACTCAGACATAAAAAAAATGATATCTTTCCATTTGTGACAACATGGATAGACCTTGAGGGTATATGCTAAGTGACATGTCAGATAGAGAAAAATAAATACTGCATGATTTCACTTATATGTAGAAATAAAGAACCAAAACAAACAAAACAAAACAAAACCCAGACTTGTAGATGCAGAGAACAGATTGGTGGTTGCTAAAATGTAGGGTGGTTGGAGGTGGGAGGGCAAAATGGGTGAAGGGGATCAAGAGGTCTGAATTTACAGGGATGCCTGGGTGGCTCAGTTGGTTAAGTGTCCGACTTCAGCTCAGGTCATGATCTCATGGTTTGTGAGTTTGAGCCCCATGTTGGGCTCTGTGCTAACAGCTCAGAGCCTGGAGCCTGCTGCGGATTCTGTGTCTCCTCCTCTCTCTGCCCTTCCCATGCTCATGTTCTGTCTGTGTCTCTCAATAATAAATAAATGTTAAAAAAAAATTAAAGAAAAAGAAGTCCAAATTTACAGATACAAAATAATAAGCCATGGGGCTATAATGTACAGCATGGGGAATATGGTCAATAATCTCGTATTAACTTTGTATGCTGACAGATGGTAACTAGACTTACTATGTTGATCATTTCACAGTGTATACGAATGTCGAATTACTCTGTTATACAACTGAAACCAATATAATATTGTATGTAATTATACCTCAGTAAAAGAGAAGAAAAAGGAGACTCAAAGGTGGTGGAAAGGAGGGATAATTTTAATGTATATAAATTTTGAAGAAATCCTGAGAATATAACATCAAGATCACAAGGAGAAAAATCACATTAATTACATTTTTCTCTATGTGGTTTTATTTTTTGTTAAGTTTTAATTTCATCTTTATGCTTTTTAATATTTTTCAGATTTTCTATACCAAGTATCTATTACTTTTTATTTTTAATAGCTCTTAAATATCAGATTTAAAATGATAAAGTAAAATAAGTTCACAGAACTAAAAAGTTATAGAAATACATAAGATGAAAAAATAAGATGAAAATAAAAGTCCCCACATACCCTAATTCTCCATTTCCATTCTTTAAAGCAACCATCATCAAAATGACTCTTGGTAGTACACGTATGTTTTAAAATCAGAAAACATTATCAAACAATCAGTTAAAGAAGTTAAATTTGAAAAAAAAAGGATAATACTGCCTGGCTTCTGATTTCCTGACCCCTCTTGAAAAACTAATAAAATTGTAAGAGAGGACTATAAATAAGAATAAGCTTGTAAAAATGAAGAGAGTGGAAGAGAAGACAATAGCAGAGAAAAGACATCAACAAAATTTTAGGAGATGAAAAGCAGATGTCTCAATGATATCTGACCAGGAGAGTGCTGAAATCTAAAACTTGAGTGCCTGCAGCTGGGGAAGCCAGCAAGAAGGAAGCCAGTTCATGTTGCAGAATTCCGGAAAGACTCAGCAATTACAGGTGAGTGCTGATGACACTAAAAATGGGAGGATTGGTTGGAAGTGTTCCAGATCTCCTTTTAACCCCAAACACAAGAAGTTGCCCTTGCCCATCTGTGAGAAGACTGGGGATGAAACAGAGACTCTGGACTTGGGACATTGGATGAAAACAAGGGAATTAAGAGAAAGGTTGTGTTATGAAGAGTGAGATCTCAGCTGTACCTTTTCACTTAGCTCCCAGAATGTTATCACCTCAGCTTATACCTAAGCAAGAAATTGACAAGTTCCTCTCTAGGGAAACAGAAAAAGCTGGATACTGACATTTGGGGTTCCTCCCATGAAGTATCTAGGTCGCAGCCGGATCACACTCTGATGAGGCCTAGCAGTTGGTAATCACTACCCAAGTATAAAGAACTTTCATTCAGTTGAGTGTACCTCATTCTTAAATGTAACCAGGCAGCTGTGGATCTGTATATATTTCTAGAAAGCCTCTAACATGAAAGAGAGCAAAATGAACCAATAGAAAAAACATACACCAAAAGATGATTGCAGGAAGCAAATAAACACATAACAAATGTTCTAGCTTTGACTCCCACAAAAAAATACATTGCATTTACAAAGATTAAAAAGCTATGAAATAAAACTTTTTGAAGATAAAAAAGAACTTTTTTATATTAAAAATGTGGTGATTAAAAGATCAGTAGATGAATTTGTAATATAGTGTTTAGGAAATCATTCCCCCAAAAGTAGAAAAGAAAAATAAGGAAGTGAAAAATGGAAAAAAAAAGATGAGAAGTCTGAATAATAGGAATTCCAGGAAGAGAAATATAAAAGAAAGGGAGGGTAGACGTTATTAAGGAAATAACAGAAGGCTGTTTCCAGAACTGAAGGATCTATTCGTGGTTGCAAGGGACCACCAAGTGTCCGGCAAAATAAATGCAAAAAGACCTATGTAAATGCATATCATTGTGAAATTTCAGAATCCCTCATTTAAGGTCTTAAAATCTTTCAAAGATGAGAAATGATTACAATAAAATGATTAGATATGAATGATACTAGATTTCTCAGCTAAAATAGTGGAAGCTAGGAAACAATGGGTAACACCTTCAAATCTGAAAAAAAAAATTATTTCTGAACTATGATTTTGTGCCCAGCCAAACTAAGAATTGTTTTCAATATTCAAAGGCTCATAAAATGTATTTTGCTTTCACAATTTCTCAAGAGGGAAAGAGAGTATATGCTACACTACAATGAGGAAGTAACAACAAAGGGAAAAAATGGATAAAGGAAACTGGGTAATAGAAGGCAGAGAAGAGGTGAATGCAATTCCCAAGATGACCAGTGTTTATCCATGCTGGAGAGGAAATGGCACAAGGCTCTGGAAGAGATGTTTCCAAGAAAAAAAATTGAACAGATTGATTTCCTGATGTATTTGACCACGCTGAGAAAATGTTATAGTTCTTTGAAGAATTAGAAGGGGAATTATTGGAAGGTACATGATACATGAAGCAAATGAAAAAAGTTAGGCAATCACTAACTCCAGGAAGAGCAAATTTTAAAAAGCCTGCAAGAAAGAAAATCGAGTGATCGTATACTGCAGGACTCAGCTCTTAAATTATACTTAGAGATTCATAATGCTATAATAATACTGCTTTAACTGAAAATTTTTATGTAATTCTGTAAGGAATGTGGGGTGAAGAAAAGTCTGCGTATGTCCATTTGGGGTAGGATTAGAAAGTGATATCTTCATCTTCCCTAGTAGTAAGCCATACGATAGTATAAAAAATTGGAAAATAAAAATAGTATTTGAATAATAATCAAAATATGAAAACTATAACCTTTTTGGTCTAGATATGGGGGTGGGGAATATGAAAGAGAACTCTTGTTTTTGTTGCCTTAGAGTACTTTAAACTCTGTACATATTTTGCTTTACTAAAAATAAAGATTTTTAAAAAGATGGTGTGTAACATCTTTTTTGAGCAAGAGAACGCTATTAGTATATACCCTTTAATTCAGGAAATACTTTAAAAAATTTATCCCAGGAAAACAATTGTGGGTGTGTCCACAAATCTAAGCATGAGAATATTTACCACAGAGTTGTTTGTAGCATCAATAAATTATAAATAGATTAAATTCCCACTTTAAGAGGGTGAGCACTGAACCCATCTTGTTTAGTGCTGTATCTTGTTTAGTATCTTGGGTTTCTGGGATTGTATCTGACATATACTAGGTACTCAATAAATATTTGTTGAATATTTACTAAGGAAATAGTTGAATTAATTCATAGGAAAAATGCACAAAAAACAATCTGTTAACACTGGTTACCTCTGTGTGGAGGAATTATCTGTTATATTTATTTTTGCCTATTTTTCTAATTTGTATTTTTGAAAATTTCTAAAATAACATTTTAAAGTTATAAATTTCTAAAATAAAAAAAAGATACACTAAAATTTCAAAAGTAACCGTTTATAAAGAGGAGAAGGTTGACAGTCCATGGAGTTCAGGCTGAGATTGTCTTAAAACTGAACATTCTGATGATTCAGACCAAAGTACCTCTTAATGGGTCAAAATAACTCTCATTCTTTGGTAAGTGGAAGCATACATTTAAAAAATTTTTTTAATGTTTATTTATTTTTGACAGAGAGAGAGAGAGCACAAGCTGGGGAGGGGCAGAGAGAGAGGGAGACAAAGAATCCGAAGCAGGCTCCAGACTCTGAGTGGTCATCACAGAGTCCGACGTGGGGCTCGAACTCACAAACTGCAAGATCATGACCCGAGCTGAAGTCGGACGTTTAACCAACTGAACCACCCAGGCGCCGCAAATTTACTTTAATTTTAATTTTATTATTTATTTGATTGAGAGAGAGAGAGAGAGAGAGACAGAATCCTAAGCAGGCCCTGCACTGTCAGAGCAGAGCCCAATGTGGGGCTCGAACTCTGGAACCATGAGATCATGACCTGAGCTGAAATCAAGAGTCAGATGCTCAACTGACTGAGCCACCCACACACCCCTGGAAGCATACATTTTTATGTAATTAGAAAAAAAATCTTCCTGACACTAAATTCAAGGAAGAAGTTATGTAGATGAACAAGATCATAGGAACATAATAGACGTTATCTTCAACTTCAGTTTTACAGAAAATGAAATGTTATTCTTTTTTTTTTTTTGCGTTTTTTTTGTTTTTTTTTTTGTTTTTTGTTTTTTTATTTTTTAATATATGAAATTTACTGTCAAATTGGTTTCCATACAACACCCAGTGCTCATCCCAATGAAATGTTATTCTTGATGTAGCTCTTTCTTATATTGACCCTGGAAAAAAAGCATAACTTTGTAATGTAACTTGGTGAAGGTATTTCTGCAGAATGGTTAATTAAGTGAGAGATGTCTCAATTTTCACATGGATTACAGTTCCAAAAGTGCTTTTAAGTCCAAAATGACCAGTTTTTAACCCTTTGCTTCCCAGTACATTTCTACCAAATACAGTGTTGGTCTGTCCCTCTGCTTTTTGTTTTATAGCCAATTCAGTACATTTTCTCCAAATGTATTGGAGAAATTTGTATTCATTGAAGGATTTTGAGGCCCCAAGCACTTTCCTTCACGATCTCCTCAGACATTGTGAAGTATTCCTTAGCAGGTCATTCCTAAACACTTGCCCTGGTACCCTCTAATGGGTAGGTTCAGAGTGGTCTTGAACGAAGGCAAGCATCCCTGGCTTGCGGCACATTTTCATCAGCAGCAGTTGAACATCTCCTTTAAATTTTTTTTCAGAATGCCTATTACCCTAAACTATCATGGGGTTAGTAGACATTTGACATCTGTGCTTCTTCTTTGGCATTGTGTCACACATTTCTGACTTTGCCAGTTGGATGCACTCTTGTTAACCCCTAAGCCCTGAATATATCATAGTAGGTTTATTTGGTCTCTACTTTTCAGCCTCTGCTTATCCTTTATCCACAAACTAAAAAAATTCCATTTCATCTATTATTTTCTTTCTCTTTTGCCAATTGTTGTTTCTTTCTTTATTCGCTCTTTGTCAAATGACTCATCTCATCTATACTTGTAATATCCTTTATTCTCTCATTGCTTTCAGTTTTAAAAAATCATCTCTACTTTTGTTTCCATTTCCAAGCCTACGCTTCTCCTGAATTGTTGCTGTCACCTCTCTCAATACCTCTGTACTTTTCTGTCCTGATGGGGGTCAATGATATTCACAAAACAATAGAAAACTAAATACAAATGTAGTGAACATAGCAACAAGGTGAGGAGTAATGGATGGATGCGATGAAAATGCCTGCCTGATTGTTTTCACAATATGCTGGTGGTGAGGAGACAACGTTTGATCTGGAAAATCTCTTTGTCCTCATTTATGAAAGGTTATAGGATATTTGAAAATAGTTACTTTATGTAATGCGAATAGCTGACTTTCTCGTCACTTGACTTGATATAGAGAAAGAATATAAAGAATCTAGCTCCTTGTAGAAAATCAGTTAACAAACATATCCTTTCATCTCTCCCAAATACTCATTCTTTTTACAGCATAGTTGATGGGAACTAGATGACAGTCAAAGGTTGTTGATAACCTGAAATGCTTATATTCTGTGCTGAGCAAAGTAAGACCCATATGTTTTAGAGAAGGAGGTGGCACCGTTAATATTCTGTTAAGAAAATTGAGAATCCCTGGCTTGTGTTGTTACACAAACTTCCATCCTGTGGAAATGGGTCATAGCACAAAGCCAAAATTTTTCTCAGAAAATAAATTTGAATCTGTTCAAATACTGGCACAGTTACTCAGAGAAATAACAGAAGTGTGTGCCATAAGTCATAAAAAGAGACACAGTCTAGAAAAATGTCAGGACAAATGCTCCAGTCCTGCATCTAGTAGGCAAGCAGAGCTGAGGTGAATTCAGGGAACTTGACTCCTGAACTTCACCCTCTAGAGTTTACTGTTCCCCTGGTTATCTTAACATTTGTTGATTTCGTTCCCAAGTTTAGAAAACTCTGTATAATTTGGTAAACTTATAAGCAGTTTCTGTTGCCTGTGTCTCCTTTTCATTTGCTTTGCCTTCCAATAACGTCTGCTCATCTTTCACAGAAATAATGACTTAGGTGTCATTAGAACAAGAAAAGATGTTTCTGAATAGAGTTCTTATATTTAATACATAATGTCTGGCTTCCTAGTGCAGCTGAGGAGCACCACTGACCATGATTACATAAAGAAATCCCTGCTGCATTCCACCCTGCTGTGTAAACCTGTACATTAAAGATACAGACCAATTATAAATCAGTTTAATCTGTAATTTGGGGCATTTGCTCCTTGCGCAAGTTTAAAACTCAGTAAGTATAGAGGTTTATGTGTGGACTGGCATCTCTGATCTGAACCTCATTTTCAGAACCCTGTGTTCTTCTGGACAACTGCCCAGCTACCATCCTGAGTGGACACACACCTGTCCCTTCCTGTGCTCCTTCCCAGCCCCCCAAAAGTGAATCATTATATTTCTCCTTTTAGACTTCAGGCCACTGAAAACATACCATCCAAATTTGGTGCATATTCACTTAGCTATTTTGCTGTGATCCTGTTAATAGAGTAAGAGAGAAATAATTTTATTCATAAAGATTAAACATATATAACAAGAAAATATCTTTGTCTTTCAAATCTCTACATTTTTCAAAAGAGGAAAAATATCTGAAAAGGGCATGTATAATGGTTTGTGTAGTGTATAATGTATAATGATTAGAGGGGAGTGAAAACTGAAGAGCCCACAGGTGAAATTGCTCTGGGTAAGAGAGAGATGTGATGGAGAGAGGGTGGCTGGGGCATGGTGAGAGGGAGGGATAGGATTGTGTCTTGGGAGAGACAGGCATCCACTGGAAAATATATGAAGTTTCTGTGGTGTGGTGACCCTGTCCCCTCCATGACAACTTCAGTAAAATCCAAATGTCTTTGTATGGTTTTGGAATTGGATTTATTCTCAAGGATCTGTGCTCGGTGCCACAAGAAGGTTGGTGGTGAGGGTAAAAACCACAGAGACACAACCTTACCTGATCCTCTCCCCCTGACATGTCAGCCCCATGTTGTTTGAATATGCCAGGTACTCCTGCCTGAAGACCTTTGTACTTGCTGTTGGCTCTACCTGAATGCTCTTTTCCCACATATCCACGTGGCTTACATCCTCACCTCCTTCTGGTCTTTACTCAGTTGTCACCTAGTGAGGACTTAGCCTCTGTTGATAAGACATATTTTATCTTGTTTGTCTGACTTCTTCATTAGAATTTGAGAGGGCAAGGTATTCCCTGTCCCCACTCCCCAATCTGTCCTTAGTGCCTAGAATAACACTGGACACATAGAAAGTACTCAGTAAATATTTGTTGAGTGAATCAAATAATGCCTGCTATCCAAAGGAGCCCAGTTACTTCAATAAGCAGCAAACAGATGATTCTCAAAACATATTAGAATCTTTCTAGCTATATAGACAAGTAAGCATAAGTAGGAAGACTGACGAAAAGCATTTATTGAAATCTTCCTGGAAAAAATTGATGTTTTTTTTAAATTCAAATAATGATGTGTACATGTTAAGTACATTACAAAACAAACATATTAGGGAAAACCAGATCATCTTTGAAATATTTGTTTTAAAAGTTCTTCCTTTAAGTCTGCTCTTCCTGTTTTAGAGAAATGCAAATTACACATGGCAGTAATCTGACTTTCTTTGGAACGCTTTTCTTTTATTACGCAGTCATTTCAAATGTGGAGAATAAAATGCTGCTAAATAAAAGATTATTTGCTGTCTTAAGTGGTACACAAGAGCTGTTTTTCTCTGTTTTTGTCACCCTGGCAAATAATCTACAAGATTGGTCTTTGAAGAGACTTTTTATTATATCGGTAGAAAACATTATTTTAAGCAATAATCTAATGAAAGTATTTCTCCTCACACCATTCAAGACAATTTTTACAGAAAAATAAGATGAATACAAATCTCTACCATATATTGAGTGTGTTTTTTGAATCTATTAGGTCAATGATAGCAGCTGTTGCAGGGACCATGCTGTGAACATGCCTTTGTCCCAGAGAGGGGGCTGTCCACACTTGCTTCCCCCCTCCTGATGTGGGCAGGGCTCTGCTGCTTGTCCACTTCAGAGCAACTGACTGCTACAGGTTCTTGTTCCGTGTCCTGGACCCTTCTGTCACAGTGACTCCTGACTTTTAAATTTGGTTCAAAACAGATAATTTAAGACAAAGATTCCTTTAATTTGGGGGGCGGGGAATAGTTTTATGATGGCTCAAACCCTCCTTTCCATAATCGTTGTGAAATCTGCCATTTACTTACTTAGAATACCAGATTTCTGTAGGTCACCAGATTTTTCACTTAAAGAAAAGCTCTCTTTTTATTTGATGCTGTTTAGCTTCTAGCCTTTAAAATTTTTTTTTAATGTTTATCTATTTTTGAGAGAGAGAGAGAGAGAGAGAGAACACAAGTGGGGGAGAGGCAGAGAGAGAGGGAGACACAGAATCTGAGGCAGGCTCCAGGCTCTGAGCTGTCAGCACAGAGCCTGACACGAGGCTCAGATCCACGAACTGTGAGATCATGACCTGAGCCGAAGTTGGACACTTAACCGACTGAGCCACCCAGGCACTCTAGTCTTAATAGAGTGAACATATAACTTATCATCCAAATATGGACATGCTTAGGAATGGAAGGGAGGTAACCATAAATAATTATATCTGGAAAACAATCAACCTAGGATTGTGTGAGGCAAGCTGAGTATTATGGTTCCTAACTATGAAGGATAATAAAACGAATACTTACTGAAACCATGAAATGTGCTAAGTGCTATACACATTTAAGTATATGAAATATATATATATACACAAAAATGTATATAATCTCAATTTTTGTTTGTGAGAGAGAGAGAGGAGAGAGTGTGAGCAGGGGAGGAACAGAAGGAGAGGGAGCAAGAACATCTTAAGCTGGCTCCACACCCAGTGCAGAGCCCAATGTGGGGCTCGATCTCACGCCCTTGAGATCATGAGCTTGATATACCAAAATGAAGAGTCGGTTGCTTAATCAACTGAGCCACCCAGCTGCCCCTATAACCTCAATTTCAAAACCATCCTCTGATGTGGAACTTGAGCACATATTCAACCAAGAATCTGAGGCTCTGTGACACTAACGCAAAGAGTTAACATATAATAGTCTAAAAGGAATTTTAGGAACCCGACTCAGGACAGTTTACAATAAGGACTATTGATTTAGCTGTCTGGAGAAAATGCATTGGATACATTTTTGGCCAAAAGCCAGATGTTAAAGTCAATAATTGGCTGAAATCAGGTAGCACTAGAACAGAAGGCACTTTCTGAAGACAAGATTAAATCGGAAACCTTATCAAATATTTTAAAAGTCAAATTTTGAAAGTTCGACACTATCATGAAGGAAAACAGAATTTATCAGCACCATCAACTGGTGTGCTGCTCTTGTGGTCCCTGTGTGGCAGGTCAGCAATCCTAAAGGGACACTTAATTTAATCAGACTAACATTTAGTGCACAGTGTAAGGAACTTGGGATTCACCACTCAGCACATCTCAGAAATATTGGACCTGTTATTATTGAGAAATGTTTACCAGTCTATAGCAATTATTTTGACAAGCTTTTGTTTTTTTGGTCTCCATAGACTAAAACCATAAGGAATTGATTTCAATTTGAATTTTGGCTAGTGAGAACAAAACGTGCATTGAGATTCTCTAGTTTCTCTAACATTTTCTTCTTCTCTCCCTACTTTTTTTTATTCATTCAATCAACATTTATTAAGCATCTTTTCAGTGTATTAGCCATCATTTCAGGAGATGGGGATACAACATCATGAAGATGATAGTCTCCCCCACCTCCCCCATGGAGTTTACATTCTGGGACTTGGGGAGACAGACAATCAAAACTTTAAACATATAACATATAAATAGTGTTATGTATTTATATGTAATAGAAGAAAACGGTAAGAGGGATATGAAGAATTCTCTGTCATGACTGGGTCATGATGATTTCTCATGATATTAGTTTGGACTTTTTCTTTCTCATGGAATTTTATAGGGGCAGATATGACATTTAATACCTCATAATAAGATACAAAGAGTTCCCAACTAGGATTTTTTTCTTGAATAACTCATTTTTGAAGTGGAATTAACTGAAAATTACATGTAGCTCTTAAAGATTAGTTTAATATTTTGAATGTTAGCACATCAACTATTCTACAAAGATTTGAATTATCATGTAATCTCAACTGTTACTCTGCGTTACATTATTATTTAAAATTTCATCAAGATTGGTTGGCTGAAAAATGGTATAGTATTTTTCCTGAAGTTATCTTCCAAACATACTTTCTCTTAACATATCCTTTAACTGACAGTTTGCTCTCCTATGTAGTCAATAATCCTTCATAATTTCAAAGTGCATAAATTAATAACTTTCACAATTAATTTATTATCACAGCATTTTATTCTTACAGTAATAAAGATACATTTAAATTTCACCTGACTGATATATTTCAACTTTTAAAGCAAATAAAGAGGGGTTCCTGGGCGGCTCATTTGGTTAAGCATCTGACTTCGGCTCGGTAATGATCTCATGGTTTGTGAGTTTGAGCTCTGCGTCAGGCTCTGTGCTGACAACTCAGAGCCTGGAGCCTGCTTCGGATTCTGTGTCTCCCTCTCTCTCTCTGACCCTCCCCCCTACATGCTCTGTCTCTCTCTGTCTGTCAAAAAATAAATAAATGTTAAAAAAAATTTTAAAACAAATAAAGAGATTTTCACTCTGGTTACTACTAAATTGCTCATCAGAATTTTATTTACTATATATTTTTTTATTTTTATTTTTTTTAGAGAGGGGGGAGAGAGCATGACCGGGGGAAGAGCAGAGGGAGAAGGGAAGAGAGAATCTTAGGTAGGCTCCATGCCCATCTTGGAGCCTGAAGTGGAGCTTGATCTCACGATTGTGACATCATGACATGAGCTGAAATCAAGAGTTGGACACTTAACTCACTGAGCCACCCAGGGGCCCCTTGTTTTTATTTTTTTATTTCAGTATAATTGACATGCAACATTACATTAGTTTTGGGTGTACAACGTGGTGATTCAGCAACTCTGTATGTTATGGTATGATCACCACAAGTGTAGCTACCGTCTCTTGTCAATTGTATGCTATTATACCATTGACTATATTCCCTCAGCTGTACCTTTTGCTTATCAGAATTTTAAATTGCATATTTATTTATAAACAATAAACTCTAATGACACTTCTGTGTGTGTTGCTCACATCAATACCCTGTTTAGGTACGATGGTGATGCCACACACACACATTCAGGGATGCCAAAATGGCATTGAATTGGATGCTTGACTACTTGACTATTCAGCCTTTGAATAGCTAGCTGAATATAAAGCTCAAGTGTAGCAGCAGATTTAGCCAAACAGTGAAACAGTAGTAGAACTTTCATCCCTACTTTCTCAAATGCAGTCACTCTTTGGAAGGGGCCTAGTAGGGACAGTCATTGGAGTGACAGCTTCCCAGCCTTCTTATCTCTGGTGACTAAAGTGTTAAATGTGGCATCTGAGAGAGACTCAGCAAGGTTCATTTTGGTACTGGGCATTATTAACTGAGTGGGTGGGTTTTCACCCTTATTCTTCTGTTGAGTTTCCCCAGAACCGCAGTCTTCCTGCTCGATAGACACAATAAGTGAATGTGGTCTTCTTGGTGTAGTTGATATGCATGGCTTTCATGAGGAGGCATGAGAACCTGAGTTTTTAGCAGGTGGTTCCCGGGCTTCATATTTACCTTCATGATGCAACTTGGAATCATTTGCTATGAACTCAGCTGAAGCTTGAGCTAGAATAATAAAAAGCATTTAAATTTTGGCTGCACTACTCAACTTACACTCAACCAAAACTTAATAATCTGCAAATTTAAACTTGAACATAAAAATGGATTTACTTTTGCTTTTTTGTCCCTGTGACTTTATTGTCTGTGGCAAAACAGAAGCAAATACTAAGGAGCATCCATGCAAAACATGAGAAAGGGGATGGGAACCAAATTTGCTAAAAATTCTAAAAGCTGGTGTATGTCTTCTTTCCAGGATCACCTGCAGGTTGGATGGAGGTAAAATTCAATATTCAACTGTCAACAATTTCTTAGAGGTAGTGGACTTAATGTTTCTGTTGTATACTCTGATGAAGGAATGCATCTTGCTGTCTCATATCTCTATAGCAGCTCCCCTGCTCAGACGAGTTGCTTCCTTCTTCCTGCCAGCTCCTCCAGGGCTGGAAATCTCAGAGCAGGAAATTCGTTCTGGAACTCTGAGTGTGACTCATGCTCTCCTCTTTTTTTATTAAAATTTTTTTATGTTTATTTATTTGTTTATTTAGAGAGAGACAGAAAGAGAGAGAGAGAGAGAGGAGGGGCAGAGAGAGAAAAGGAGAGAGAATCCCAAGCAGGCTCCATGCTGTTAGCACAGAGCCTGACACGAGGATTGAACTCACGAACTGCGAGATCATGACCTGCAGTGGAATCAAGAGTCAGATGCTTAACTGACTGAGCCACCCAGATGCCCCCAGGTCCTCCTCCTTCTGAACAGCCTCAGCCATCTGTGCACATCTGTAGTGGTGCCAGTTACACCCACCTGCCTTCATAAGTAGTGACTTGCTTGTTGGTTGCCACCTCTTGTGCGTGTTCTCTGAAGACGGGTCTGATTTTTAATTCAATTTTATATCCCGAGCACTCAGCACAGTGTTACGTGAGAACTCGGTAAAAGTCATTACTACTGTGGCTACTATTACTATTGCTGGTAGAAACTTACTGTTTCTACCACTGTAGTTGCTGCAGCTGCTGTTATAACCAGTGTTAGCTGGTGAGCTGGTGGCACCCTCTCAGGCCTGGAGAGTGCATGCACTTTCACATTTTGATCGCTTTTTGTCCACCCTCCAGAGACAGGCATGGCAAGGGAGGAAGATAGGGAGGCTTTCTGCATGAAGGGAAAAGTCTGAAAGTTCATGATAGGAAAACCACTCCCATATTGCAAATGGCAATATGAATATTACAAATTTACTATAGCTCTTGGATTTTTAAAAATATTTGTGCACTTGTGACACTTTCATTTTCTGTTGAATATGTGGTTTTCCCACGGAAGGTATGATTGCTCTGACCATGGTGATGCTGTAGGAGGAGATGTAAATTTGAGCCCATCTAACACACATTTTATCAACAATGAATCAAACATTTATTCACCTGATGAACTTGAACAGGTCTTTTGGCCTGAGCTTCAGTTTCATTAGAAATTTAAGATAATGTAATCAACTCTGTCTTGGTGTTTTGAGGATGAAAAGAGGAAACCAATGTGAAAGGGAAATATAAACTGCCAGGTTCTAGACATAATGAGGTGTTATTATATGGCTGTGGCTGATCTTTCCTCTGAATTTCCAGTAGCACTTTGTACTGAATGGCAAGTTTAGTTGGTTTGGAGGGGAGAGCTATGGTCTGGTTGGACGTACCAGATACGAGGTTAAAACAAAACAAAACAAAACAAAACAAAACAAAAAACAAAACAAAACAAAACAAAACAGGGAGCAAACCATCCCCACCTTCCACTAGTTATGTGGCCCAGGATAGATACCTGAAAAAAGGATCTTAAGGCTATTTAGCTCAAGGTCATTCACTGTGAGGATGAAGTGGAAAAATACCTCTAAAGACACTGGGTACATTGAAGGTGGTTGGCTGGTGTTTACAAAGTATTCCTTCAGGGCAGTGAAAAGTAAAGGTGAATCAAAAAGGTTCTGAGCAGACAGCACACAGAGGGAAAAGCCTAAGTCGGACTACTGGTGTGACCTGTGCAAGTCCTGTTCTGGCCATAATCCCATTTCCTCAGATATGAATTGGGTGTAATAATAATAGTTTCTTTAATTATCTCTTAGGGTTATTGTAAAAACTAAAAGTGGCAATATAACACTAGACTCAAAGGTTTAGTTTATTCACCCCACAAAGTTTAGAGTTATGCCTATGATAATTCTCCTTTTTCCAAAAATAATCTTAACCCGTCTAGTTTATGTTGACTGAATATAACGCCTAGGATGCTCTTTTGACAAAATGCTGGCAAGTCACCACGCACTTGACTGCCTCCATTCAGGCCACCTTTTGGGTGGTGAAACATTGATAAAAATTAATGATGATGGAGGAGGAAAGGAAAGAGGCACAGCTGGTGAGACAAATTCTAGGAACTTTGATAAGATGAAGGCTTTGTTCCTGAGCCCCTCTCCGTTGTCTTTTCTACGGAAACCTTTGTGAGGAGGAAGCCAACCAGAGTGCTGGAGAAAGCACCATGTGGTAGGGAGAGCATCATGGCCCTGGCTGAGGAGGCCGGCCACAGACACCGACTCTGTGTATTCATTTCTACAATGAAGTTGGGACTGTGTAATAACAACATGTATTGAAATTGTACTGTGTGTGCCACAGGGACATTCTCAGTGAATTCTCAGAAACAATCTCTGAGGCCAGTTGCGAATCCCAGGATGTTCTCCAGTTACGGACTAAGTAGGTGGCAGAGCCGGGATTTGAACCCAAGTACTCCACATTACCTTCCCCTTTCAGCTCTAAGCTTCTATACGGTGGTGGCCAAAGATGTTTGAGCAAGCAGGTCTGTGTGGGAGCACCACTCAGAAGTAGTTTATGTTAGCAGTTTGTTTTACTGGTCCTTCCAAAGGTAGGACTGGGGAATCAGCTCTTTTACTCCTGAGAGCTCAGGGAGTAAACAGAGTTGGTTTCTGTCAGGTTTTTAAGCAGAGGGAAGTAAATATTGGCTTGTAGAGTGGTAACAGGGCTTCCATCTGAGGGGCCAGCAGAGGAGCAGCCTGCAAACCAGCCCAGAAGAGTGAGGTGACCCAGGAGACCCTGGTGTTGCAGATGCTAAGGGAGTAGGGATCCCTTCCCAAAGGCCACACAGTGCTCCACTGTGTCCAGTACTGCTAAGCTGTCAGACCAGACAAGAGCTGAAACGACCAACAAGATTTTCTGGTTAGAACACAGGTGGCTTTGCCAGCATTTGAAACACATCTTTCATCTCATTCTGTTTCTATTTAGAAGGGTTTTTCCTGCAGGGGTTGTTCTTTTATTTTGCCTCCAGTTTTGGGGAGTGTACCCTTTTTGGGGCCACTGTGTGCATCCCCTACTTCATATAGCACACGTAAAGTCCCTTGTTGCTGAACTCAATCCCCCTAATGTCAAGTCACCATAAAGATGCATTTCTGCTCCAGATCCATAGCCCAACAGTCTCCAAAAGACCATCCAGATCTTTTCTGGACCTGGATGTTTAAGTCAGTCAACAAATCTGCAATTACAATGATTATTTTTGCCTTCAGACATATTTTAGCTGCATCTGAAAGCTAATGGATTTTCTTTCTTAAACTTTTTTTTTTTTTTTTTTTTTTGTATTTTGAAATATTCCAGTCATGCATTTTGATGGCTGGAAGAGTGAAGTAATAGTAATCTAATCACCCTGGAGACACAGATGCTTTTGTGAGCTGGCACCGAGGTAAGGCTGCACATCTCTGTGGGAATGACAAGTGAATGAGTCTGCCGCTCACTGAACCTGCTGTTCTTTTCTCTCTCTGTTTTCTCTCCTAGGAAACAGATGGAAGACTGCTGTGACCCCGCCCATCTCTTTGCTATGACTAAAATGAATTCCCCCATGGGGAAGAGCATGTGGTATGATGGGGAGTTTTTATACTCATTCACCATTGACAATTCAACTTATTCTCTCTTCCCCCAGGTTAGTATAGAGTTTGTTGCCTTTTAATATAGTTTCCTGTGTGTCTTGATATCATAGGGAAAAGATCGTTGAGTTTGCCTCACTTATTGGATCTCCTTCTTTTCAGCCCCTTTCTTCTCTTCTTCATTATAAATGTTTTTCTTTATAGCTGTCACGTTTTTGGTGAAGAAATCACAAAACATTTTCATGCAAGGGCAGAAGTAGGCTATCACAGAGTAATAGTTTTCCTAGCCCTTCTGATTTGGGTCATATGAGACTGAAGAAAGCAAACAGAGAAGGAAGCAAAGTCAGGAATTGTGGAATTCTAGTGTTTTGAGGTTGGCTGTGGAATGATCTTGAAGATTTGCAATATTGGAATGTTTTCTTAGGACTGGCATTATTCTCAGGGACTGGGGACCATATGCTCCCCAGCAGAAGGAGTCTGCTTCTTAGAGCTCTTGGATCTTAACCCTGTGGTCAGACACTGCTCTGAAGTGGAGGTGGTAGAAATGGAGAGAAGGAATTCAACCACGTTTGAAGTGGTCTAAATGAAGCCTTGTTTATGTAAGGTTTTTCTTCTTTGTTTCCTGAGCATTCCAATCAAATGCTTTACTAAAATGTATCAGTGAAAGGGAAAAATAGAGAAATCTTTATTTCTAGGGAGCCCTAGTTGGAGGAGGGGGGCGGTGGTTCTTAGGTGAAACCGCCATTAGGGAGAAATCGAGAAATGAAGCTTGGCCCCCCCCCCCAAGTCTTCAGTCCATTCTTGGTTTGGCCAGATGATCATGCAGAAAGGGAATTCACCATGAGAATTGGAAAACAGGGCTGAAACTTTCATATATCTGTATTAATAGCAAAGAGTCTTCAAAGGAGGCACAGACCCAAAGCTCTACCAGAGCCAAAGACACACTCTCTATGAAATAGCCCATCTCTGCTAGCTCATCTGTAGGTGTTTTAGTCTAACTTAATGGTTTTAGTGTCTAATGACAAGTTTTTTTAAAATGTTTTTTTTAAAGTAGGAAATAGAAAGTTGAATATATTCCCATCACCCATGTGCTTTCTTTCTCTTCTTTATTTGCCCTTGGGAGTCTTCTTAGTGTCAAAGGAAATGACTAAGAGTCGTAAAATGTGATATTGAATTTCTTCTCCATTTCTAACTACCTAAAGGCCTTGCTAAGTCACCCAACTCTTCTGAGACTCAGCTTTCTCATCTGTACAGTGGGAAGAGCAGTACCTATCCTAACACCTCAGAGTTAGGGTCAGGATCAGTTTAGATAATGCATGTCCATGTACTTGGAAACCACAAAGCACATGTAAACATTAGGTGTTAATGTTGTCCTGGTTCATATCATTGCATCTTCAGACTGCGAAATGAAGGATATAATTGCATTAGTCAGGGTTTAAGGCAGGGAATGGAAATCTTCCTAGGTATTTTTAGCAGAAATATATTTATTATTGGAAATTAGGTGCTTAAAAAAGCATCAGAAGAGTGGAGAAGTGGGAGTCAAGAGGTGGGTCCTGGAATTACTTAGTTCAGGAATTTACCGCCATAACTGTGGTTTAGAGATTAGAAGGTCCCAGCTGCCGCTGCCATTGCCATTAACATGGTCACAACTGTCTGTGACAGAAACAGTAAGATGGGTTCTGATTCATCTTCTCTTTCCAAATATCCCTCAAGTGCATCTAATGGGTAAGATTAGTTTGCATCTGGAACATTAGTTGCAACAAAGTCCAGGAGAGGCAGTTTTTAAAACAATCAAGCTTCAGCCAGAAGCTAGAAGAAAGATGGAAGAGGGGCGAAGAAGCCAATCCACAGTATCCTTTATGTACAAAACCTGATATCAGCTTGCCATGAATTGAAAAAGATAAGGAAGCAATCTTCTTTAACAGCTCATCAAATAGAAAAATTTTAAAAGAAATCCAAAATAGTCTTTTTATACATGAGGGCTTTCAGTCATCCCAACTGACTTCTAACTTTGTGCTAGCAAATAGATTAGAAGAAAGGAGATGATTAAAGAAATACAAAGTAGCCTCCCATCTTATCTGTCAATTGCAGCAGGAAGATAGCAGGAAACATTTGCTTTTTAAAGTGTGCGCACATGAATTCTGTGCCTCTTTATGCTGGTTGCAAGACCAAGAAACCATCCCTGAATAATAAGGAAAGATGCTTTTTTTTTAAGGAAGCAGACGTCATTACATCATTGTGTGTTTGCACAGTCATTACAAAGGGCTAAACTAATTCAACGAGAAGATTTTTTTTAAGTTACTGAGATTCTCAAATTACTAATTTATAGAAATCCTGGAAGATCAGTTTGCATCAATAAAAAGGATGATGTATATCCCTGTGCCCTCACTCCATTATTATTTCTTAGTGAAATTGTTCTACTTTGTTATCAGGAAGCTAAGTTACCAGTTAATTGATAAGCTTCATTCATATTCCAGTGGGAAGAAAGTTGTGTGTGCTGGTTAAGCAGAAATGCAGCTGAGTGGGCTCAGCTCGATTTGTCAGTTGAACGAAGCATTGCTTCTTTCCCTGAATTTCAGCAAAATAATGCCAAATCACTCAGTCTCTAACTCAGATGTATAATTTTATATCAATATGCTAATTTTTTAAAAAGTTTATTTATTTATTTTAAGAGAGAGAGAACAAGCAGGGGAGGGGCAGACAGAGAGAGAGAGAGAGAAAGGAAGAGAGAGAATCCCAAGCAGGCTCTGTACCATCAGCGCAGAGCCCAATGCTGGGCTCGAACTCACAAACCATGAGATCATGACCTGAGCCAAAATCAAGAGTCAGACCCTTAACTGGCTGAGCCACCTATGCTCCCCTTAATGTGCTAATTTCAATTATATATTATACTTTTCTCCTAAATGCTCGTATGTGTTATCCATCATAATTGTTATTATTCCTTCTCCTACCTTTATCCACTGTTTTTTTGCTGTTGCTGTGGTTGTTGCCAAGATGCACTACAAGATCTTATGTGTGGTATGCAAAGTTAGCAGGTCCTGAATCAAGGCTGGGGGATCCAGGGAGCATCTTATTGAGATCCAGTGTGCTTTGAGACGCCATATTGAATCTTCTTGATTACAATTAGTTGTTTCTTTTTTTAAAATTTTGTTTATTTATTTATTTATTTATTTATTTATTTATTTATTTATTTTGAGAGAGAGAGAGAGAGAAAGAGCAAGCAGGAGAGGGGCAGAGAGAGGGAGGGACAACCCAAGCAGGGTTCGCACTGTCAGTTCAGAGCCCAGTGTGGGCTCGATCTCTTGAACTGTGAGATCATGACCTGAGCCAAAATCTAGAGTTGGATTCTTAACCAACTGAGACACCCAGGTGCCCCATACAATTAGTTGTTTCTTATTTGGACCTCCCACAACTTCCTGTAGTTTTATTATCAAATTCATTCAAATCCACCTCATACTTATCTACATAACTATATATCTACATATTGCAGTTTTCTAAAAGCCCTTATCTGCTGATTTCAATACCATTTTGTGAGCTTTTGAGTAACAAGAGTAGTTTTTTAGTTTTGGGCCTAGTGTGGTGCTTCCCACTTGATATAGATACTCATTTCCAGCTCCTCGTGTTTGCCTAGGACTCTTTGCCTTTGTCCCACCTGGGGTGATTCACTGCAGTGCCCTTGCTTGAACAATTGGAGACCAAGCAGGACATTTTGATGCAGCTATTTCCAAATGACTCTATAAATGTATTTTGGTGAAATGTTTGTTGAATATTATTAGGCTTAAAGGGCTTAATTTTAACCCTTACATAGGTTTTTCTAGAATATTCTGTGTCTTTGTGTGTGTGTGTGTGTGTGTGTGTGTGTGTGCGTGTGTGTGTTTGGAGGGGACAGTGTGATGGTAAGTGTTCCCACTTTGAGAATACCCATATCCCTTGGGTCCCCATTTCCTTCCTGCTTTGCCAAACACTGTCTCTTTTAAGCATGCATGGTCCCATGTGTGTAAATATTGCCTAAATAGATACTATTTTGACCTAAAACATATTTATGCCCAGAAAAAAGCATAAATTTCCTTGGAAATGAGCAAAGGAGCAGCAGGAATGTTAGAAACCACAACTGTGCAGTTATAATCTGAAAAATATTTCCTTTTGGTATAATAAAAACATGGTCAGCTCACCATTCTCTTATATCGTGCTGAATAGTCATGTGATATAAATCACAAACCAGACTGGCCAGTTTTTCTTAGAATATCCACCCAAGGCCATTTGTAAAGAATCACAAAGCATCATTAATACACCCCAGACAGACACTCATTTCCAGGTCTTCTGGTTGCCATAAGCTCTCTGACATGTTCCATTCAGCCTGGACCCACATTGCCCTTGGCCCGTGGGAAACTCAGCAGGACATTCTGAAGTAGTTTTGTCCAAATGGCTTTATATTTGTTAAAATGAAAATACACATTTCCCCCCTCTTCACAGTAATGTGCTTAATAGAATCATCTAAGCCCCTGGATATCCCTGACTCTCACAGTAATATTTTTTCCTCCTAATGAAATTTGGATTATACTGTATAATCTACAGCATTTGGTAACTTGATTTTTCTACTTATCAATATTATTGTGATAATTTTCCAAACACATACCTTTTTGACTGGAAGGAAAGTAAGGAGACTAATGTTTGGTGGGCATAGATCTTTGCCAAGTCTGTGTTGGGTTCCTGTTGTCAGGCTTACATTTGGCTCCTTTATAACAGAAACCTGACACAGAGGCTTAATTGAATAGGTGTTCATTTATCTCCAAAAATAAGGAATTAGCAGATGAGTAGTTGAGGGCCAAGTGATGCCTGTACAATGCCATTGAGCTCCCAGGCTCCTATCTTGATGCTTGAACATCCTTAGCTGATAGCCAAGGGACCTTCCAGTTTTGGTCCAGGATCCCAGTAGGAAGAAGGAGGAAAGAGAAGAGGAAATATGGACATACCCTGCTGATGTATCAGTGGTCAGGATTAAATCATGTGGGCATGTCTAGTTGCAAGAGAGGCTGCTGGGAATTTCAGTATTTCAGCTCTAGGCAAATGCACTTCATGTGCTGACCTATCCTGTCTCATGTTATCTCATGCTATCCTAATAGAAGCTCTGTATGGATGTTATTATTATCCGCATTTCATGGGTGAAACAGACTGAAAAGGGTTAATAAACTTACTGAAATTTCCAGACTTGGTAGGTGGAAAAACCAGGATCTGGAACCTGGCCTATATGATCTCAAACCTTTCATCATTTATTATCTTGCTTGTTTGTTTTCATTTTCTTAAAAAGAGATCGGTTCTAGTGAATTAGTTGTTCATTTTTATCACTCAGCCACCTTGAAACCATTTAATGGTTTTTCACTTCTGTTGTATGAACACTCTTAGAGGAAATGGAGAAATTTCTTTTGTAGGTATTTGAGAGAAGAAAATAGAGTGTAGATATGCAGACTGCGAGGTCCTATACGGTACTCTAGCTTCCCTCTGAAACTAGTTTCCACTCTAGAACTGTAGTTTCCTTTTGACTTTGAGCTCCCTAGTGCTCTACAAAGAAAGGAGAAATAAGACCAGTTATATTATTTTTATTTCTATGAAGTGGTTTCCTGGACTCAACTCCAACATGTGTATGTGGAGGCTTCCCACATTACCAGGCAATTCTCAGACACCAGCTGGGTGTCTTCCAATTTGGATCAATTCTGACATGATCTGCCCAGACATAACATCACGTTCCACAGACAAAGGTCTCAGTCCCACAAGACCAGCCTCTCCTTCAGACCCCAATTTCCAAGTCCAAATTGTTACCTGTGCTTCTGACTGAATGGCTACAAATCACACTTTCCCACAACCCCCTCCCTGAGTTTGATTAATTTGCCAGAACAGCTCACAGAACTCAGAAAATCAGTTTACTCACTAGATTACCTGTTTACTACAAAGGATATTAAAGGGTACGAATCAACTAACTGCCATATAAAGAGATACATAGGGTGATGTCTCCAACAAAGGAACTTCTGTTCTTGTGACACTTGGGGCCCTGCCTGGTGGCAGGTGGAGGAGTTCTAGTTCATCAACCAGAAGCTCTCTGAACCCCATTCTTTTGGGGGTTAGTAGAGGCTTCATTACATAGACATGATTGATGAAATGATTGACCATTGGTGACTGATCCAACCTCTAGCCTCTCTCCCTTCCCCAGAAATCTGGGCGTGGGTCTGAAAGTTCCAGTCCTCTATTCATGGTTGGTTCTCTGGCAGCCATCCCTCATCCTTAGGTGCTTTCTAAAAGTCACCTCATTAACGTAAACACAGTTGTGGTGGAAAGGGGCTTCTTATGAATAACAAGCAATCCATTCATCTTTATGACTCTGAAAGGATTTCGGGAACTGAGGGCAAGAGACCAAATATTAGGGTAACAGGTGCTGCCAATGCTCTTACCACTCAGGAGATTCCAAGCTTTTTGGGAACTGTGAGTTAGGACCTGTAGATGAAGAAATATGTATGAGAAATATTTTTGGTCATCTGAATGATGAAATATATATATTTCTCATAAATCACAATATTGCATCTGTAATAGAGAAATCCAGGTTCTCAAAGGGAAACAAGTTATTCCTTGAACAATCCTGCTTTATTACAGGAATCCAGAACTTGATCCCACTACCATTAAATAGTTTAGATCATTTATCCTGTTGCTCCTGGCCGAGTGCCACCATTACAGAACTGTGTAAGGGAATGGAATTCAAAGATCTGGGTTCTAGACCTGGCTTTTATATGATATTTATGATTCCAGACAAGTCATGTAACTGTTGCCAGCCTCCATTTTATTCAGTTCAAGACATAAATAATACCTGGTTTTCATACATCAGTGTTATTACGAAAAGGTTAAAATGAGATTATGGCTCTAAAAGTGCTTTGTAATGAGGGCTGTCTACAAACATATGATAATGTTACTTTTACTATCTGCTAGAGCATTTATGGCATGCAAGCATTTCTTTGGCATTTTGGTAATACTGGAAACCAATGGAAGGAAAAAAACACAACTAGAAAAGGAGTCGAGTTAATTTTCCAGTCTGGTGAGTAGTTAGAAGAGATAAATCTGTTGCATTGGGGATTTAGAGATATACAAAGTAGTAGTGGAGATTGCTACAGACTCTACCTGTTGTACATCTGCATCATTATATTTGGATACTAATTATGATAAGCAGTGTGAGATAAATGATTACTTTTTAGTGAGTTAAGGTTGGATATCTAAACAATGGGTTCATATCCAGTGTTCCTCCAATTGCTCTGTAATTGAGGAGATAAGGAGAGTGAAGAGTCACGGGACTTCCAAGTAGCTCTTACTTTTGTAGGGAAGGAAAGCAAATGATTAGAAGTGAGGTCATGGAGTTGCCCCACAGCGTAGCTTGAAGGTAAACTCTAAGTTTCCTTGTCTTTCAAATGTAGAAATAATTACAAATTTAGACCTTTATTCAATGAAAATTCACAGGCTGTCTATGTTTGAGAACAAAATGAAAATTAAATGTAAGGAATGGTCTATTGTGCCAGGGTGCAGGCCTTTCTAAAATATTTGCCAGTGTGCACAGTTTAGCACAATGACTGATTATGGCTCAGTCTTCTAGCTTCCTGGGAACAACTGAAAAGGATGCATGACACCAATTACCGCTGAGTCAAATCTCATTCAGTAGGTCTGATGGGAGTGATAACTTTTTTCAGGAGGTGTTAATATTCCCTATAACATTTTCTTCTTAGGTTTGGTGACGTGACAGAGTGTTTTCCTGCAGAAAAAGCTTGTATATCCTTTTTTTTTTTTTTCCAGTTGGTTTCTTCATCTTGGTCCTTATAGGCAAAGGTCCAGCTGTAGAAGGGAATTTCCATCCTATTTTGGTTTAGTTCTGAGCATCTGCATACCAGTAGGCCTCTGTTTCATTTCTACTATTGATATGTTTATTTGTACTTCTTAATTATATTTAAGTCATCTCTTAAATGCATAAAGATACATTTGATTAACTTATCGAGAGGTATTATATCAACACTGACCTTCTCTGGCTTAATTAATTTGGTCAGGGAATGACAAGACACCAGTGAGTACAGAGAACATTTTCTTAATGTTTGTATCTGTTTAATTCGCTCTCTCTTTTGCTAATTGGCCTGTAATTTTCACATGGGAGATAGCACAATATTGTCATCATCCCTCATGGCCTGACTAATAATATTCTGTGATCTGCATGGTTCTGGACTTCTGGGTAGACTTGCTAACCAGGATGGGAGAAGAGGCGGGGGTGAGGATAGCAATGGACTTGAAGTTCCCACCTTCTAGGCTGGAGGTTTTGGCAACTGGCAGCTTCTAAGAGGTAATTGCCAGAAGAAGGCAGGGCCCACCCTCCTACAGGCTTTGGAATGGATCACTTAGTCAAGGCAGCCACTCAAGGGAATAAGCTGGGGATCCCCAGCATTGGGGTCAAAATTAGGGACTATTTTTTGAGAACAGGCTGAAACATGGTTCTGGGACTGCACATGAGCTGGGCCCTGATAATCTGGAAAGGCAACCTGAGGCAGTGTTTTGAAAATAAGACAGAAGCCAAGTTCCCAGAGCCACACCTCAAAGTCTAGGTTTGAAGACCACAAGCATAACTTGATGGAGATTTCCACAGCTGTGTCTGACCACTTTGCCAAACCATTCCCCTAATGGCCAGGATTGACCCGCATTTCCCTGGGCTCAGGCTAAATCTACAGATTTGCTGTTTTCTGATTTTCTGTTTGTTTTCAGACAGAAACATTAAGTTGTCTCCCATGCTTAGCTCTTTGGAGACTGCAGAATGGAGGCAGCAGAAGCTAAGTGAAGGAGAGAATCTGGGCAGATTGTCAATTAAGACATTATGTCCGCAGGTTGTTAGAAAAATAGGTGGGCAGATAAGCGTGGTGGAGACATGTAGTAGGTGAGATGGGGTGTGGCTCACTTCTGCTTTCTGTAAAGGAAACGGTGTGCTTTTGGGGGATAACCAACATTTTATATCTGAAAACTATTACGTCTAGGACTTTTCCCCCTAAATATTTTTTTCTATCTACCCAGCTTTGGGAGTGTTAGCTCTTTGCTAAGAAAAAAAGAAAAGGTGCCGAGAAAAAGCCAATTGCAAATCAAATGTATTTAAAAATCCTTTTTTTAAAAAGTTTTTATTTATTTATTTTGTGAGAAACAGAGACAGTGTGAGTGGGGCAGAGAGAGAGAGAGGGAGAGAATCCTAGGCCGATGCCACACTGTCAGTGCAGAGCCTGATGTGGGGTTCAAACTCATGAAACCATGAGATCATGGCCTGAGCAGAAACCAAGAGTTGGGCACTTAGCCCACTGAGCCACCCAGGCACCCCTAAAAATCTTTTTATCTGAGGTGTTTTGCTACTACTAAAGCACTGGCTAACAGCTTCTTATAAAATATGCATAATCTAATTATTTTGCTTAAATTTTTCTTTCCCTAGGGTTCAGTCTAATCCAATTTTACATACATTTTGCATCTAATCACCTGTTCAAATGATAGCCTATTCACAAAGTATTGGAATTCTGAAACCATAATTTAAATTTACCAATTGTTTCTTTTTGTTATAGCCCGACTTGAACTTTGAGGGCAACACACAAGGTCAATAGGAACTGAAATAACTACAGTTGTCAGGTACTTCCAGATACCTGAAATGAGGATTGTTGGAGGGTTTCTTCAAATACAAAGGCCTGTGATATTAAGGGACCCAGGAAAAAATATAGTACTTCTGTATAACCCATTAAATGTAGAACAAATCAGGAATCTACAAAATAAAGTCAGAGTTGAAATTTAATGTAAAATAAGGCTTTGATGCATCAGAAATTTCCTTTCACATTGGACTTACCACCTTCATGAAAATGGAGACCAGCAAAACTATGCTTTCCTAAAATTTTGATAATTCTCTATAAAATAAATTTTCAACCATTCCTTCAGGTATTTATTGAGCAACTGCTGCTGGGTGCTAAGGGCTGTGCTAGTTCCTGGGGAAATAATGGTAAAATGGAGTAAAAACAGACTCAATTCCTTCTCCCACTGGGTATTATCTTCAGTGGCCTAGAGCGTCCCTACCTGTCACATGGTCAGAATTCAACTCCAGCCCTCCCCATCCTGCTTTTTTTCTCTATTGTCTGTCCCAGATAATGACACTATAACCCACTCAGTCACTTAAGCTGGACACCTGGGGCTTAAGTTTGAATCTATCCTCCGTACTAAACCACTATTCAGATCCAGTTTTATTTTATAAATATTTCTTGAATTTTCTCCTTCGTTTCTTATCTCTCTACCACCATGTTTGAGGTTTATCAACATTATATGGACTAATTCAAGAACTCTCTAATAGTTTCACTGTTAACGAACTTGCCTCACTGCAACATCCTTCACCCTACTGCCAACATTGTGGTTATAAAATGTAAGTCTGTTTACCTCTGTTGTGTCACTCCTCACTGTCCGCCATGGATGCAAGAGCACGTGGCCAAACAACATGCTCCCCAAACCTACCGGAACAGTCTTTACTGGAGAAAACTCATGGAGGAGGTGAAGTAGCAACTAGCAGATACTCTGTTGCCTTTTTATGATTAGAAACGATGAAATTCTAGGTGTTCTAGACTCCAGGAAAGGGAACCTGAAACAGGGTTGGGCTTTTTAGTTGTCCAATTAGGAATGGATGCACTAACCCCTCCACTGGTGTAATTCAAAGACTGGTGTGATATAATAGTACTGAGATATGGTGGAACCTTGGCTTTCACCTGATTTATCAGCTCAGTGTCCATGGGTAATGAATGGAAAGCTGTCTGGAGCCATGACTGGCAGTATGGGAACAAACCTTGCAGATGCATCTTGACCAGAAGAGGATGTATCAATCAGCTCATGGTTGGATAAGATCTATCCTCTTTCCTGGCATGATAGGAATACTGAGATCCTGGCCTTGCTGTTGGCCAGGATTGTGGGACTTCAGCACCGGGCCACTGCTGGTTTCCATAGAATTTTACTGGAGGCCACTTCCTTTTCTGGACTGTAGCCAGTCAGTCTTGGGCAAATTAACCCTTCTTGTTTAGCACATATAGCACGAAGTTCAAACTTTGTAGGATGGCACATAGGACCTTCATGATCTGAACTCTCAGAGAATGTAAGATAATTTAAATTTATTAATTACCACCACCTTCTTTCTCCTGCTCCTCATTACTTTATACTCTGTAATTACCAAGTGACTTACATTTCCCAGAACAAGTTGTGCTTTTTCAATTCCTTTTCACATTTGCACATGCTGTTTTCCCCTTGCAGAATGCCCCTCCTTTCCTTGTCTATCTGATGAATTCTTATTTATCTTCTAAGATCCAGCTAAAGCATCTTAATGTACATAAAACCTTCCAAGTTCTCTCTCCTAAATCTCTCATGCCTTGCCATGTTGATTAAAAATCTGTTCTTTTTAACCCCCATAATTTGTATATATCTCTGTGACTGTACTACCGAATAACAATTATTTGTTCACATTCTTTCTGCTCAGCCGACTGTGAGCCCCTTGAGGACAGAACCTTGACAGTGCCTGGCACATAGCATAGCAGGTGGTAAACGAAAACGTGCTGAATGAACAATAGAATGGATGGCTAATCTTTCAAAACTTTTACAACCACACGCATCAGTCTATTTCTTTGGGAGGGAGGTGCTCCTGGCCAAAATGACCCAGGACCAGTTGCTCACAGGCAACAGCATTAGAAGTGGGGGAGGGTCTGGTATTAATAGTAATGCAGGGTGTTGGATGGCGTGTCAAAATGACAGTTCTGTTGGTGCTCAGAACTTCATCCTAATCTTGAGACGACAAGTTCATACAGTTTTAAAGTTAAGCTACAGCTTTGGTGTTAGATATGTAGTTACTTTGTTTTTGTTTTGTTATTCTTATACACTGTAAAAACACATATATTTTTTATTATTTATTTTTATGATGAGGGTTTGTCTCTATCTATCTATCTATCTATCTATCATCTATTTATCTATTTTGAGAGAGAGAACACCAGCAGGGTAGGGGCAGAAAGAGAGGGAGAGAGAATTCCAAACAGGCTCCACACTGTCAACACAGAGCCCACCTGACGCAGGGCTTGAACTCACGAACAGTGAGGTCATGACCTGAGCTGAGATTGAGATCAAGAGTCAGACACTTAACTGACTGAGCCACCCAGGCGCCCCTATTTTATGTATGTATGTATGTATGTATCTATCTATCTATCTATTTAGGTGGTTTCAAGTTTTTATTTAAATTCCAGTTAGTTAACATATAGTGTAATATTGGCTTCAGGAGTAGAATTTACTGATTCATTACTTATCATATAATGCCTAGTGCTCATCACAAGTGCCCTCCTTAATAGTCATCACCTATTTCAGCCATCCCCCACCCACCTCCCCTCCATCAACCCTCACTTTGTTCTCTATAGTTAAGAGTCTGTTTTATGGCTTTCCCCCCTTTATGTTCATCTGTTTTATTTCTTAAATTCCACATATGAGTGAAATCATTTGGTACTTGTCTTCCTCTGACTGACTTATTTCACTTAGAATAATACTCTAGCTCAATCCACATCATTGCAAATGGCAAGATTTCTTTTTTTATGGCTAATATTTCATTATATAAATATACCACATTTTCTTTACCCATTCATCAGTTGAGAGACATTTGGGCTCTTTTCCATAATTTGGCTACTGTTGATAATGCTACTATAAACACTGGGATGCATGTATCCCTTCGAATTAGTATTTTTGTATCCTTTGGGTAAATATCTAGTAGTGTAATTGCTGGATCATCGGGAAAACATATATTATTAAGAAATTGTTATTGAATAAAGCTGAAGGACATTTTGAAGTTTGTGAAGATCATTTCTTTCTCTTTCTTGTATCTATTGTTATTTTCCCCCATTGCCTCTACCATCCTATTTTAGGTGACAATGACCTCTTATAATTTTGCAATAGACTCTTATTGGCCTTCTTGTATCTAATCTGGCTTCCTCTCCAGTCCATTTCCACACTGTAGTCTTTGCATTTTAAAATACAAATCAGATAATGCCATCACTTTGCTCAAAACCCTTGATTAGCTTCCCATTGATTTCAGGATGAGACTATCTCCTCAAGGCCCATGAGGCTCTTCCTGATCTGGTCCCTGCCTGCAGCTCCAGCATGCAATTCCATAGTGTTCCCTGTCACTCTTTACACTTTGTCTTGATTCAGCTCCTTATAAACACTAGACTCTTTTTCTCTAGAGCTTTTCAACACACTGTCTCTTTTTCTGGGAGATGCTTGTTTCCTTCTACCTGGTTCACTTATGTTAATCCCTTAGATCTCTTTGAGTATAATTTTCTCAGAGGGACCTTCCTCCTAAGCACCAGATACCTCTCATTTGCAACTTTATATTCAGTTTAAGTATTTGATTCAAGGTTCTCTCTTTCTTTCTCTCTCTCACTAGCTGGGAAGCTCCCCAAGAACAGTGTTTAATTTGGGGAGATAGGGAGCTGTCGGATTTCAATTATCAACCTAATACCTGGGGCATAATGGAGATTGTAAATTTTAGTGGAATGAATGAATGAATGATTGAATGGGCTGATTGGTTTTGCTATATAAAATCACTAGCTGTAATTCTGATAGATGTTTTCGTATAAATATAGAGGCTTGGAGTGCATTATCGGAGAGTGGAGTGGAAAATCCCACGTTGTAAGCAATCTGCTCTGGGAAACCTTAGAATAACTGTCTTAGACTGGACCTTAAGAGAAGACTGTGGAGATGGTCCAACAGGGTTACAGTGAGCCCCTTTTATTACTGCAGTTGTTTTGCCCTTGTGTAGTTATTTATCAATGCAGGGTCCCAGGTATGAGACACCACAGCGGAGAAATTGCTGCTCTTTCTGGAGATTTAAAATCACTATCAGAGATTTCAACTTGGCCAGTCTCTGCCCTGTCTAGTTGGAACTAAATGGTGTAAGCAGTGATGGAGCTGAGAGCTGGGGTGACTTCTGGGTCTCCTCCCTGTCATGAGTTGGCACCCCCAGACTCCAGGCCCTGTATTGAAGCCATGGTGCTCTCTGTATTCCTCAGTCTTTTACCCATCAGATATCCCTGCACTAATTTCCCCACAAAATGAATGTGTGGGATTTGTATTTTGAAATCATGGCTAATATAATACCACCATCTTTTAAATTAATATACTGCTTCCCTGCTTGTTTTTAAGTTATCTTGGCTCAGCTACCAAAGGAAAACATTTTTTAGTTTTTGTAGCACTATGGGAGCCAATAGGTTTAGGAAACAAGCCAATTAATATGGCTTCCAAACAACCTCTTGCCAGAGGCAGTGATAGTTTTTTAACCTCTTAGAAATCTAAAGAGGAAAAAAATTTCAGACAGATTATAGTCGCTAGATTACTATGCAGTGTAGGCAGTTGGAACAATCATCCTTTGACTTAAAAACTCTGTGACTTTTCTGGAAATTAGTAAAAGATATAAATTAATTATCTAAGACTTCTTTTTTTCACATCATAATCACATTTCGTGGAAATGGCCTTGTAATAACAGAAGTAGTGAAATGCTGTGCAATATTCAGAAGGAAGAATGGAACAGGTCAAAAATTAAAAGTAAATGACAATCATAAATTATTTATTTATTTATTTATTTATTTATTCATTTATTTTAAAAAAGAGAGCACAAACAGGGGAGGGGCAGAGGGAGAGGGAGAGAGAGAATCTTAAGCAGTCTCCATGCCCAATGCAGAGCCTAACTTGGGGCTCGATCTCACAACTATAAGATTGTGACCTGAGTCAAAATCAAGAGTCTGATGCTTAACCAACCGACTCACCCTGGAGCACAGACAATCATTACATTCTTAAGACATTTTGTAACTTTATTGCTGACCATTTCCATAATGGACAAGTAAAGGCAAGGAAAGAATTAGAAGATTAAAATGATTTATGTTTAGGGAAATAAATAGTGGTAAGGGTTTTTAAGATGTGAGATGCATGAAGTAAGGGCTGGGAAATTTTATTGGAAAAAGGCAAACTATTAACATATTAATAAAAATAGTTGTAACAAAGTGTCATAGATAGTGTCATGTCCTTAAAAAGAGTGTCTGAAGGAAACACAAATTTTGTGTTTTAAGTTGTGTTGAACCATGGGAATCTTGGTGAATCACGTTTCCATATGATTGAGAGCAGCTGTGAGTGGAACAGTGGAGGTGGGTATATAGTGAATGGGGGCAGGATAGGCAGATGTGGGAAGAGGGAACTGGAAAAATAACAGAAAACAAGGAAGAGAGTAGAGCAATCTGGTTATTGGAATTTTCATGCTTTAAAGTATACTGATTAGCTATGTCAGTAGCTAATATTTACTGAATGATTTCTAAATACCAGGCTTGACATTTTTTATAATTATCCCTTATTTAATTTTCTTAATACCTCCATGGAGGTAGTTTCTTGTATTTACCCTCATTATAATGAAGAGAAATCTGAGGCTAAAAGAGGTTCAGTAACCATCTTAAGGTCACCTGGTTAGTAAGTGGCAGAATCTCTGACTATGTAATTTGTATGCTTCACTGATATGTCCTCCATGACTTGAGAGCTGTTTCCATGACCTGGGCACTTAGAGGATGACTGACACATGATTTGATGTATTATGTTATGTGTATAAATATGGACTCTATATTGTTATTGTTCCATCTGCAAAGTGCTTGAGAAGTGTTGAGGATTAAATTGGCCAACCCCGAACTTTCTATTGCCAGTTCCTCCTTGGAGCTTGGCGTTACACTTAGTACACTTGAAAGGAAATCATGCTAGCCTCCAAAATCACCCTGTGAATGTACGTTTTTTTTTTTCTCACTGCGTCAATTATGGGATATGTGAGCCAAATGGTCCATCAAAGCTACTGCCGTCAGAACAACGAAAGCTTCATTTACTTGAGAATCCTACTGGTAAGTGCAAAAGAGAAAAAAGAAATCTATGTATCTATGGGAAATGCAGACATCATGGACTTATGTCCATGTGAAAGGCTACCAAAATTCCAAGAGAGAGAGGGTGGCTACAAAGAATGGATGCAAATGAATATGACCAAATAAATAGAAAAAAAGATATTTAAAAAATTTTAATTAGGTTTTTAATTTTAATTCCAGTATAGGTAACATACAGTGTTATATTGGTCTCAGATATGCAACAATTCTTACTCAGTGCTCATCAAGCCAAGAGTACTGTTAACCCCCTTCACCTATTTTACCCCTCCCCCCAACCCACCTGCTCTCTGGTAACTCTATAATTAAGTCTGTTTTCTGTTTTTTTTTTTCCTTTTTTTTGGTTTGTTTCTTAAATTCCACATATTAGTGAAATCATATGGTATTTGTGGGTTTTTTTGACTAGCTTACTTCACTTAACATTATATTCTCTAGCTCCGTCCATGTTATTTCAAATGGCAAGATTTCATTCTCTTTTATGGATGAATAATATTCCCTTACGTATATATACCACATGTTCTTTATCTTTTCATCTGTTGATAGACACTTGGGCTGCTTCCGTAATTTGCCTACTATAAATAATGCACAATATATGTAGGGGTGTATATATCCTTTTGAATTAGTGTTTTTGTATTCTTTGGTAAATACTCAGTAGTGCAATTACTGGATCTAGGGTAGTTTTATTTTTATTTTAATTTATTTTAGAAACCTCCATACTGTTTTCAAGAGTGGGTGCACCAGTTTGCATTTGCACCAACAGTGCATGAGGAGGGTTCCTTTTTCTCCACATCATTGTCAACATTTGCTGTTTCTTGTGTGTGTGTGTGTGTGTGTGTGTGTGTGTGTGTGTGTGTGTGTGTGTTTTATTTTAGACATTCTGACAGGTGTGAGGTGATATCTCATTGTAGTTGTGATTTGTATTTCCCTGATGATGAGTGATGTTGAGCATCTTTTCATGTGTCTGTTGGCCATCTGTATATCTTCTTTGGAAATATATCTATTCCTGTCTTCTATTTTTCAATTGGATCATTTGTTTTTTGGTGTTAAGTTTTATAAGATTTTTATATATTTTGGATACTAACCTTTTATTGGATATGTCATTTCCAAATATCTTCTCCTGTTCCATAGATTGTCTGTTAGTTTTGTTGATTGTTCCCTTCACTGTGCAGAAGCTTTTTATTTTGATGTAGTCCCAATAGTTTATTTTTGCTTTTATTTCCCTTACCTCAGGAGACACATTTAGAGAAATATTGCTATGGCCAATGTCATAGAAATTACTGCCTGTGCTCTTTTCTAGAATTTTTATGGTTTCAGGTCTCACATTTAGGTTCTTAATCTATTTTGAGTTTATTTTTGTGTATGGTGTAAGAAAGTGGTCCCATTTCATTCTTTTGCATGTAGCTCTCCAGTTTTCCCAAGACCATTTGTTGAAGAGACAGTCTTTTATCTATTGCATATTCCTGCCTGTTTTGTCAAAGGAAAGAGATATTTTAATGACCTTTCAAAGATGTTACTTTTTTTTTTTTTAATTTTTTTTTAACGTTTATTTATTTTTGAGACAGAGAGAGACAGAGCATGAACGGGGGAGGGACAGAGAGAGAGGGAGACACAGAATCGGAAACAGGCTCCAGGCTCTGAGCCATCTGTCCAGAGCCTGACGCGGGGCTCGAACTTACGGACCGCGAGATCGTGACCTGAGCCGAAGTCGGACGCTTAACCGACTGAGCCACCCAGGCACCCCTCAAAGATGTTTCAATTCACTAATTATTGTCTTATGACAAGCACATATATGAATGGATATAAACTGCTTGAAACTATTATGCTAAGCAAAGTAAGTCAGTCAGAGAAAGACAAGTACCATATAATTTCCCTCATATGTAGAATTCAAGAAACAAAGCATTTTATTTATTTATTATTTTATATTTTATTTTATTTTTATTTTTACAGAGAGAGAGGGAGAGAGCATGAGTGGAGGAGGGACAGAGGGAGAGGGAGAGAGAATCCCAAATAAGCTCCACACTCAGTGTGGAGCCCGACACTGGGCCAGATCCCATGACCCTGGGATCATGACCTGAGCTGAAATCAAGAATCAGATGCTCAACCAACTGAACCACCCAGGCACCCCAAAGCATTTTTATTTTAAGTTAGAAATAATAAAGTTCATTTAATAGTTAATTCAGTTTCTAAATATGTAACATTATAGGTAAGATGTCTAAGAAATATTAATAAAAATCAAATATATCAGAGAAAATTAAATTAAAGAGGGGGTTCATTACATTTTTGTAATTTGATTAGGTTGTGTGGGTATACTCTAAAGCTATAGTTTTTCTATAGTTTGCCAAGGACTTACTATGTGCCAGGATTTTTGCTCTATGTTGTGCATGTATTATCATAGAAGGCTTGTATTATTGCCCCCATTTTACATGTAGAAACTGAGGCTGTGACGTGTTAAGTGACTTGTTCAGATCTCCCAGCTAAAAATTGGTTCTAAACTGTGATTCCAAGCTGAGTCAGAATTTGTGCTCAGACCTGTTGAAGCCAAACTCTGTGAATTTACCCATTTAAACCACACTGCCTTTCCTCTCAGATTAAATAATACATCATAGAATGATTACAACACAATAAAGTTTCTCCCCTGTATGTCTGAAATAGCTGTGCGAGTATATAAGGAGATTTCCATTGTTTTTCTTACGTACTCACCTGCTAGCTTTTATTGATATGACCCAGGTTGTTCAAGGTAGCCAGATATAGAGGTTGAGACAAACATGCTCTCAGGCACAGTGGGGCCAGTGAACCTGGTACAGTTTTTCTGGTAAGTAATTTAGTTAGGTGTATCAAAGGACTTAAATATGTGCTTATTATCTGACCCAGCAATTCTACATTTCAGTATTTATCTTAAGGATATAATTGGACAAGTGCTCAAGGTTATATGTGTCAGGTCAGTGACAGCATGAGGAATCCTATGTGGAATGGGCTAGGAAAACACAATTTCATTGAAAGGTGGACTTGAAGAGGCTCTTGCACGATGCTTTACATAAAATTAAGCAAGCTTTATTGTCCCGACCAAAGGAAAAAATAGAGTGGGCTGGTCCTGCCTTCCATCTTCACCCTCCTGGATTTGCCACAATTCAAAGATGTTTATAGCAGCATTATTTAACATGGCGAAAAATTGGAAACAACCTAAACTTTTTACAGTAAGGAATTGGTTAAGTTTTGAACCATCTATCCAGTCAAATAGTACACTGGCATTAAGAGTAATGGAAAGATGTCCATAATACTTTATTAAACAGCATAAGTAAGATGATGCCATTTTGGCTAAAAAAACAACTGTTGTGGTGTCTGGGTGACTCGGTCGGTCAACTGTCTGACTCTTGATTTCGGCTCAGGTCGTGATGTCTCGGTTTGTGAGCTCGACCCCCACATCCGGCTCTGTGCTGACAGCAGGGAGCCTGCTTGGGATTCTTTGTCTTCCTCTCTCTCTGTCCTTTCCCCATTTGTGCACGCGCTCTCTCTCTCTCTTGCTCGCTCTCTCTCTCTCAATATAAATAAATAAACTTAAAAAAAAAAAGGAAAACAAACAACTGTTTAGGATGAGAGGTCTCAGTCATAGAGGGCTGAGAAATCACTGTGGGTAATATCTGAGTCTCAATGATATTTTGAATGGAGATTAGGGGACTTCAAAAACCTGTGGTCTGCCTTCTGTCTCTTGGAATCATGAATTTTCACAAACTGCCTTAAAAAAGGACCTGTTATTTCATGTGGACCTGGCAAGAAGAGAATCTTTCCCCATCTTGGGCTAAAAGTTCCTTAAAAGGTGCATTTTCCTACATCTTTCTTAATAATTTAAGATTTACACTCATCTCTAACCTCCCACTCTGAACACATGGAAGATGGCTAGGACCCTGCCTGGGTTCTAGAGTTTAAAATACTAGAGCCAAGTGTGGCTCTCAAATGTATTTTGTTCAGCTTTTATGGTTTAAAAAATTATTAGAAGTATATTGCCAACATTAAAAACGAGGTTTCACATAGAATTTAGTATTACTTAGAGAAAAAATATTAGAATATCTAGCAGCACTAGGTCCTATGCCCATCAACAGACTATGAGCTATGATCTTTTTGGTTTTGTCACATGTCCTTTGTTTACCCCAGTCCCTAGCACTCCCTGTTGTATTCCTTCTGCTCCACTTATGCTCCCTGTTTGCATTCTGTAGGCATTTGATTTTGGAACTCCATGTGACAGACTCTATTAGCTCAGCTGTGTATTCTTAACCTTTATACCAGTGGTCTGAAAAAGTTAACAGATTTGCTTCATTGGCTTATATTCCTGGCATTTCTGGGTGAATCAATCCATTAATCAAAACACCTGTGTACTTACTGTGTCCAGCACATAATGTTGGAGCTTTAGATTTTATAAGACATGATTTATACCCTTGAGGGGCTTATTCTCCACTTGTGGAGGGTGAGCATATATACAAAATGGGTAGCAAATAGTACTAAATGCCAAGTGTCTAGAGTGTTGGGTTAAAGGGAGTGACATTGCTGTAGGGTTTTTTGTTTTTCTTTTTTTTTTTTTTTGTGGCAGTGGGTAGGATTGTGGATGCTGATCCCGGAAGATAAGGAAATAAGGTAGGTCAGGGAAAGTTCTGGAGAAGGAAGACTTCAGGTTGTATTTGAGAGTTGGTAGGATCTGGCGGGTCACAGACCTTATTGTGCACACAAATTGTGTAGGGCAACTTCAGCCTCCCACGGTCTACTCACAGTTGAAGTAGAACCAAGGATATGCATCTTTACTATGCATTTTAGGGTGATTCTGACATACGTGGGCAACACTATAAAAAAGGGGAGAAGATGACTCAAGCAGATAGGGTAAAATAAGCAGAGGTAAGAGTATGAGTGGAGAACTTAGAGGCTATGAAATTCATCTGATTGGAGGCTTATCTGGGCTAGTTCTGGGATACGATTAAGGGAGAGATGCCAGGAAAGAAGGAATGCTTTAGAAACAACTTCTTTTCCTTTTTCTCACAAGAAAGAATGACAGATACTTTTTCTTATAAAGTTGGGAGGGGAGAAAGCAGAAGGAGCCAGTTATTCTCAAAGAAAATATTCTCTGGTTGATTGCTTCATTTTTTCCCCCATGAAATAGTTATATATGAGACAATGCTAGGTTTGTTTGTTTTTTTAATTAATAATTTAATAGTTAATTAGCCAGCAACTGATCCTGGTCCTGTTGTTCAGGTACTTTATCGAATTGGATTAACAGTTTAACACTCTGCTGCATTACTGAGTAATTGTAGACTATTTATAGTTGAAAACAAAATAGATGTCTTAATTCAAACCATATTTTGGTGTAACAAACACTAAGCTGGGGGTCAGAGTTTTTGCCCCAGTACTTCATAGTGACTAGTGTATGGCTGGTTGGAGCTCAGTAAATACTAGCCACATGTCCTTACCTGAAATGTGCTTGATATTTGTAGTTCTTCATTTTGGGGGGAGGGATAGGGAGAAAGAGTTTGATTAGGTTAGTAGTTTTCTGCACCATCAAATTCCTTCCGGTGTCTAAGTGTCACTTTCAGAATAAGAGAAAAACCGAGGGATGCCCATCTCAACCTCAAAAGGTCTTCTATTTTATTTTTCTATTTTTGTTTTTTAATGGAGATTTTCTGCATAAGATCTTATTTAAAAAACAGCAGAAGACTTCCATTGTGAAACAGACAAAATAACATCAACAATAATAAGTTTGAAAGTCTCTGAAGTATTAAAGAAATGATTTGATTCAATTTCATATATATTTATAAGCCGCTGTGCACAGCTTTAACATATAATTCTCATGACTCATTGAGCATAAATGAATTCTAATGTTCCTCCGATCTGTTTCAATTTTTGAGCAATCCTTGAACTTGCAGGGGATCTTATTGGACATAATACCTGCAGACACTTCATAGGTCTTAAGGGTGAAGAATGACTTGGCAGGTAGATAGTAGGGTAGGGAGAGTGGGGGGAAGAAGGGGAGGAGGCATTGTAGCAGCCTCAACAAACATAGGGAGACAGGAAATTCAGGCTGTGTTGGAAGAGAACCACAGCAAGTAAAGTGATGTGGAGGGAATATGGAGTGTGAATACAGATGACGTGGTGAGAAAAAAAGAAAGAACAGGGAGTTTGGGTTGTTTGTTGGTGGGTCCTGAGTGCCTCAATGAAGATCTCAAATGTTTTGGTCTGTGGTTGAGGGGCAAACATAGTACATTTTGTACATTTTTCTTTTGTAGGGGAGCGACTTGCATTAGATTTTGTTTATTTAAAGATTTATTGAGGGATAACTGATACAGAAAGGACTGCACATAGTTAATGTGTATAATTTCATGTGTGTGAAGATGTACAAACACCTGTGACACCATCACTTTTGTTTTGGAGAAAAACTAGCATGTAAGAGGAAAGGATAGATGATGGGCCAGAACTAGAAGCTGACTGACAGTCATGAGGCATTTAAACAATTTTGCAATGAGGGTGGAAGGAGAAGAACAGAATAGTCTCTGCAGAGGTAGGTGATAGGGTGATGATATTGAGAGAGGAGCAACAGTGAGTCCAAGATTTCTAGGCTGTCTTGCTGAGAAAATGAGAAAATGTTGGTCCATTAAAAATAAAATAACAGTATCGATCACTTACTTTGTGCCAGACAGAACTCATTTAATCCTCACAACAACTGTCTGGGGTGGGTACCATTATTACGAATGAGAACACCAAGGCGCCGAGGGTTAAGTAAGTCGCCAGTGGTGCTAGAAGGAACATTAAGTCAGGGTTTGGATGCAGGCAGGTAGACTCCAGGGCAATGCACGTCCACAGGAAGATGCACTGTATTTACAGAGAAAGATTCTTGAGGTGGTACCTCTACATCGGGATTTGAGAATGCAAGATGCGGTAACGGCATGAAGCTTGAAGGTTCCCGCTGCTGCTGCTGCCGCCATTTTTTGCTCTTCTTAGAATCACTGGCCGCTACCTTTGAAATATTGGCCTTGCCCTTCATAGTCCTTTCCTTTCCACCACAAAAAAAATCTCCCAGGTCTGAGAACTTTTGAAATGTGGCCAACCTCTGGCCTAAAGGAGAGGTACGGCCTTCCTCACTGCTTTGGCATTCATGGGTCAGAAACAACGTTGGTAACAAATTTCAGTTAACTGGGAGTTGATTATGAATCATTTAATAAATCTACCGAATGGTCCCATGAACTGATGTAATATTTGACTCCAAGAGGTTGTATCCCGACTACAGATTATATGTGAAAAATGCATAATACTCTCTGGAATGCGTGTTATTCTTTATAATGGATTGAATCAAAAATTTTACTGGAGAAATAGTACCCAACATATAAATATATCACATCATTCAATTTCCAGAGATGCATCCTGTGTAGAAAGAATATTAACACTGAGTTTATCTTTTTTAAATCACAATTTTATTAATGGAATAAGGAATACAAATCTTAGCAGCAGCTTTCTGGAAATTCACTTTCATGTAATTGAAGGATGATGAATCTTCTTTGTGTGGAGTGGATATGGAAATATTCTATAATTAGTACTTATATATCCCCAGGCAAGGTTTTGGATAATGGTTTTAAAGGTTCAATAATTAAATGTCTGTAATGAGAAGAATTAGTCTCTGAAATAAATTAACTAATTACTAGACATTTTCATCATAAAAAATGCTTACACACACAAAGTAAGAAAACAAAAGAAATTTTAATTTGGACTTCCAAGGGGCTAGTTAAATGACTGAAAAAACAAATACATATTTGTTTTTTTTGCTGGAAAGGAACAAAGCTGCTTTTGATTCAGCTGCATCTTGTAATTATTTTGCTTGTTAGTTGGGTACTATGCTTACTAGGAATTCACTTATGGGAAGTTGTCAATCCTCAGTTGAAATAATAAAGTGGGGTACAGATAGATGTGCATCTGAAGAATATTGTTGGAGGGTTGGGGGCTTAATTGATGCACTGGTTAGAATGTAATTAGGTCCTTGAGCGGGCAGTGCAATTAAATATGTCAAGGAGGGCATAATTAGATGGGTGGCTGAATGGTGTAATTACATTCATAAGAGGGGGGCTGTAATTAGATGTAAGACAGGGGGTGTATTTAGATGCCTAAGTTGAGGATATAATTAACATATGGGTGAGAAATTAAATTATGTGTGTGGGTGAAGCATAATTATGTGTGGGAGTCCATGTGGGTATGTGGGTAAGGGTACATAGAAATGAATGGGTTGGGCTACAATTAGAAGTGCAAGTTCATGTTCTAATGGACAAAACCTTGAGATTTTCATCAATAAGGCAAGCATATGTTTTGACATCATGACTAATAGCAGCTGGCATATAGTGACAGCCTTTCAGGCCTCTTTGAAGGCTTGCAAATCAAAATCTATGCTTTTCTATTAAGACTTGAGACCCACATCTAACACTGACAGTGATTCCTCTTCTTAATAGTGGCACTTGGTGGTGTTCTGAATACTAAATGGTCTGGTAATTTTTCTAGCTTTAAAACACAACTGCAGACATGGGAGACTTGCTCCCCCTTCCTATCAAAGACAAGAGTTTGGAGGGAGTAGCAGCACAAAACAAACAGGCAAAAAATTTTCCTTTGAATTATGAAGTATGAAAATAAAAGTCCAGCTCTTCTAGCTAAGAGTATCAGCATACAGTTACATGTGTAACAAAATAAGCAAAATTTAGCTTGATAGCCTCACTTTTTTGTTATAAAATATTTATTCAGAAATATTTATGGAATTCTCCCCTCCCAACCCTGCCCCCCAAGTGTAAGCAACCAAGCAAGGAATGTCGGTTACAGGTGAAACAGGATCAGGAAGTGGTAGAAGGAAGACAGAGGAAGAAGAATCTAGAGGAAGGTAGGTACAAAAGTTATTTGGCGTGTCTGGAAACTAACACTGAAGCAGTGAGTTATGGTGAGAATTATAATAGTAATCTGATATATTTTGTATTACATTTAAAACAATGGAGTATTTTGTTGCCATCTTCAAATTTTTTTTTTAACGTTTATTTATTTTTGAGACAGAAAGAGACAGAGCATGAACGGGGGAGGGTCAGAGAGAGGGAGACACAGAATCTGAAACAGGCTCCAGGCTCCGAGCTGTCAGCACAGAGCCCGACGCGGGGCTTGAACTCACGGACCGTGAGATCATGACCTGAGCCAAAGTCGGCCGCTTAACCGACTGGGGCACCTGGGTGCCCCTTGTTGCCATCTTCAAAAGCAAGAGAGTATTTAAAAATACTAGCTTGTTGCTTAGATAAATTCTTGAAATTAAAGCTATTTAATTGACCATTAGTTTGCTTAATGTGGTTCAATCTGTTACTCAATTCTCATAATTCTGGGTACTGCACAGCCTCCTCTTGTTCAGAGCTTAGGCTGTGTCTAGCAGAGCTCCACTATGGACAGAATTGTCAACCTTAAAAATAAAGTAGCCAGTTATTTTATCAACAAAATGAGTCTATTTGGGAACAGCAGAGCAACTGCAGTTTGGGACATGCAAACTTTAATGAACTATAGACAGGTCTGGAGAACAAAGAGGGTTTTGCTTTTAGAGAGATAAGGGAGGAGTTGAGGGGGGGGGTGGTTTTGAATGAGAGTTCATTGGAGGAAAAGGAGAGTGTTCACGGTTGTGGTGACTTCTCATTGGCTAAGATGTGGCAGTTCTCATTGGCTGGGCTGTTGCTGGGCTAGAACAAAATCTTCTTCCTCCTGCTGGGGTAGTAACATAAGCTTCCTCCTGCCAAGATATGTAAAGTAAGCTGCAATTAGTGGTACATGCTTGAGAGCTCTTTCTTCAGGACTTCTGGACTCTGTTTTGAATGAGGTTTTCCTTTACTTATTTTCACAGAATCCAAGTGGGTCCACTATGGGCTTTTAAACTTTTTGGCCCCCTGGTGCTCCCAAGAAGCAGATTTAAGGTTAGTTAGTTATTATAACTTGGATGTAGGGACATTATAGCCTGCCCCCAATATCTGATCTTGCCCTACAGTGGTTCTATGGAACAGTTTTTATTCTTTGATTTTTAATTTGTATCTATGCAGGATGCTAATTTTTTACATTGTAGACATGACTCAAAGATAGCCTCTCTCAAAGACCATTGTAACAATTTGTATCAGAGGTGTTCTTGCCAAAATGTTGCATATTCCTGTAAAAATAGTTACTGCAGCATTGTTTAATCCAGTTCTCTATCTACTAAGTGCTTTACATTTTTCTTTTTCTCTGAGTACCTCCTACCTCATCCCCTCCCAGCAAGACAAGCTCAGACTCTAACATGGTTAGTGATTGATGGTGATTAACTCAGTTCCTCATAGAGATAGTGTAATTATCATTCAAGACATCTAGTGGGATATAAGATGAGTAGGCACAGAGTGTCCTCATGTTAGTGATTAAAGTCACTGGCCCTTATTGCTTTGTTGTCTTGTGTGGATTGCACATGAAGAGGAAGAAGTGAGGCATCTGGCTTTGGAAATGGCTCTGGTAAATATTGCTTCATTCACTTAATTATAAAAACCATTCTGGGATGCTCTAGAGCTATTTACATAAGGCACAAAAAACATGGTTTAAATTCTTCAGATCTTAACAGCATTCTTCCAGAAGTCATATTGTAAGCCAGGAATAATTTAGCAGGTGGCATTTGTAATTTGTTTCTGAAAAAGTCTTTGAGCCTGTAACAAATCTTTTCACCTTCATTCATGCCATAAAACATTAAAGACCTAATTTTTGCCCTTTTTTTCTTTCAACTTTCCTAAGATTATCTAATAGGCCAGAAATCTGAACTACTTTTCTTTTTTTTTAATTTAACTTTATTTTTTATTTTTTTTAAAATTTACATCCAAATTAGTATATAGTGAAGCAATGATTTCAGTAGATTCCTTAATGCCCCTTACCCATTTAGCCCATCCCCCCTCTCACAACCCCTCCAGTAACCCTCAGTTTGTTCTCCATATTTATGAGTCTCTTTCATTTTGTCCCCCTCCCTGTTTTTATATTATTTTTGTTTCCCTTCCCTTATGTTCATCTGTTTTGTCTCTTAAAGTCCTCATATGAGTGAAGTCATGATTTTTGTCTTTCTCTGAATGACTAATTTCATTTAGCATAATATCCTCCAGTTCCATCCACGTGGTTGCAAATGGCAAGATTTCATTCTTTTTGTTTGCTGAGTAATACTCCATTGTATATATATACCACTTCTTCTTTTTTAAAAAAAATTTTTTTTTAAGGTTTTTATTTTTGAGACAGAGAGAGACAGAGCATGAACGGGGGAGGGGCAGAGAGAGAGGGAGACACAGAATCGGAAACAGGCTCCAGGCTCTGAGCCATCAGCCCAGAGCCCGATGCAGGGCTCGAACTCACAGACTGCGAGATCGTGACCTGAGCTGAAGTCGGACGCTTAACCGACTGAGCCACCTAGGCGCCCCCCACTTCTTCTTTATCCATTCATCTATCAATGGACATTTGGGCTCTTTCCATACTTTGGCTATTGTTGATGGTGCTGCTATAAACATGGGGGTGCATGTGTCCCTTCGAAACAGCACACCTGTATCCCATGGATAAATGCCTAGTAGTGCAATTGCTAGGTCATAGAGTAGTTCTATTTTTCATTTTTTAAGGAAACTCCATACTGTTTTCCAGAGTGACTACACCAGCTTGCATTCCCACCAGCAATGCAAAAGAGATCCTCTTTCTCCACATCCTCGCCAACATCTGTTGTTGCTGAGTTGTTAATGTTAGCCATTCTTACAAGTGTAAGGTGGTATCTCTTTGTGGTTTTGATTTGTATTTCCCTGATGATGAGTGATGTTGAGCATTTTTTCATGTGTCGGTTGGCCATCTGGATGTCTTCTTTAGAGAAGTGTCTATTCATGTATTTTGCCCATTTCTTCACTGGATTATTTGTTTTTTGGATGTTGAGTTTGGTAAGTTCTTTGTAGATTTTGGATACTAACCCTTTATCTGATATGTCATTTGCAAATATCTTCTCCCATTCTGTTGGTTGCCTTTTAGTTTTTCTGATTGTTTCCTTCGCTGTGCAGAAGCTTTTTATTTTGATGAGGTCCCAGTAGTTCATTTTTGCTTTTGTTTCCCTTGCCTCCAGAGACGTGTTGAGTAAGAAGTTGCTGTGGCCAAGGTCAAAGAGGTTTTTGCCTGCTTTCTCCTCGAGGATATTGATGGCTTCCTGTCTTACATTGAGGTCTTTCATCCACTTTGAGTTTATTTTTGTGTATGGTGTAAGAAAGTGGTCCAGGTTCATTCTTCTGCATGTCGCTGTCCAGTTTTCCCAGCACCACTTGCTGAAGAGACTGTCTTTATTCCATTGGGTATTCTTTCCTGCTTTGTCAAAGATTAGTTGCCATACGTTTGTGGGTCCATTTTTGAGTTCTTTATTCTATTCTATTGATCTGAGTGTCTGTTCTTGTGCCAGTACCATACTGTATGATGATTATAGCTTTGTAGTACAGCTTGAAGTCTGGGATTGTGATGCCTCCTGCTTTGGTTTTCTTTTTCAAGATTGCTTTTGCTATTCAGGGTCTTTTCTGGTTCCATACAAATTTTAAGATTATTTGTTCTAGCTCTGTGAAGAATGCTGGTGTTACTTTGATAAGGATCACATTGAATATGTAGATTGCTTTGGGTAGTATCGACATTTTAATGATATTTGTTCTTCCTATCCAGGAGCATGGAATGTTTTTCCATTTCTTTGTGTCTTCTTCAATTTCTTTCATAAGCTTTCTATAGTTTTCAGCATATAGATTTTTCACATCTTTGGTTAGATTTATTCCTAGGTATTTTATGGTTTTTGGTGCAACTGTAAATGGGATCAATTCCTTGATTTCTCGATTCCTTCATTGTTGGTGTATAGGAATGCAACCAATTTCTGTGTGTTGATTTTATATCCTGCAACTTTGCTGAATTCATGAATCAGTTCTAGCACTTTTTTGGTGGAATCTTTTGGGTTTTCCATATAGAGTATCATGTCATCTGTGAAGAGTGAAAGTTTGACCTCCTCCTGGCTGATTTGGACACCTTTTATTTCTTCATGTTGTCTGATTGCAGAGGCTAGATTTGAAGTCTCGGTGTCACTTCCTCATAAAGATTTCCTATAGCCTTATAGCACTCTGTGCTTTCCTATCATACTTGTTAAATTCTGTTTTTCCCATTAGCATGTTAGCTCCATGAGTGGGGTATATGTCTGTTTTGCTCACCAGCACATTCTCAGCATTCACAACAGCTTCTGGTTCATAATATTTGTTCAACAAATAGTTAAGTGAAAAGACAAGTTAGACATCATGTCTATTTAAGAAGAGATACAGTGTCTCAGTCAGTTGAGCGTCCGACTCTTGATTTCACTCAGGTCATTATCTTGTGATTCTTGGAATCAAGTTCCATGTTGTGCTCTGTGCTGAGAGTGCAGGTTCCATGTTGTGCTCTGCGCTGAGAGTGCAGAGCTTTCTTGGGATTCTCCTACTCCCTCTCTCTCTCCGCTCCTCCCCCGCTCACGTTTGCTGTCATATACGCTCTCTCTGTCTTTCTAAATAAATAAATAAATAAATTAATTAATTAAACATGTAAAAAAAAAAAGAACAGGCACAGGTAATGTAGGCCATGGGCCATAATAAAGATAAGAGATATCTCAAAAAACAAAATTTGGAATGTCTTTATTAATTGACTCTTAGAAAATTGCAGATCCATGTTCTTGAAGTTTGGAGATTAAATTATATATCCATTATGACATTAAGAACGTTCTACTTTAGGCAAGGTACTGCTGAAATAGATTAGGTGTTCAACAAAAATCTGATTAAATAATCAACATACTAAATGAATTGTTGATTATCTGCTCCATGCTTCGTTGGGATATAAAGTGTTGAGCAAAAAAGATTGCTAACTTGTAACAATTCAGACACAAAAATGTACATTTAAAAGCTCATTGATTGATAGGAGTAGTACATATATTCAAAGGCCAATCAAAAAATATTTTGTTCAAGTCTATGTAACTCTTTGAAATTGAAGGTATTTCATACAAAGATAAACTATATATTATAGTGGTCTAGCAATATAATGGTACATTTTTTCCCCAGAGCATTTAATTTTTTTAGTATACAATAATGTATTAAGGCTATGTATAGGACTTCAGAGTTTCCTGATGATGTTCAATGCCTCACATTATTTTAATTCTCAGAGTCATACTGGGAGAGAAATGGGATTGGTATGACCATGCCTGACTTACAGTGAGGCACTGGGAATTTGAGGGGACAGGCAATCCAGAATCTGAATTCCAGACAGTTAATATAATATAGTCATTAAGAAGATGGCCATTAATTGATGGTACAGTGATAAGCAAAAAGCTTTGGACAAAGATCCCTCAGGTGAATTAGTGGTCCAGCAATATTTTGAACTCATCCATGTAGTTGATCTGCCTAATCCATCCTTTCATTTAGAGTAGTATTTTGTTGTTGTTGTTGTTTGTTTTTTTAATTGATGTACAGTTGACACACAGTGTTACATTAGTTTCAAGGACATAACATAGTGATTCCACAAGTCTAAACATTATGCTATGATCACTGTGAGTCCGTCTACAATGCTATTGCGATCTGTCCCTAATCAACGCTATTACAGTACCATTCACTATATTCCCTATGTTGGATCTTTTATTCCTATGACTTATTCATTCCATAACTGGAAGCCTGTATCTCCCAGTCTTCTTCACCAATTTTGCTTATCCCCCAACCTTCCTTCCCTTTGGCAACCATCACTTTCTTGTCTGTATTTATGGATCTGTTTCTGCTTTTTGTTTGTTGGTTTATGTAGTTTGTTTTGTTTTTTAGATTTCGCATATAAGTGAAATCATATGATATTTGTCTTTCTCCATCTGACTTATTTCATTTAACATACACTTACTAAGTCCATCCATATTGTCACAAATGGCAAGATCTCATTCTTTTTTTATGGCTGAGTAATACTCTGTTGTGTGTGTGTGTATATATATATGTATATATATACACACACACACACACACACACACATATACATACATACATATACATATATACACACACACATATACACACACACATATATATACATATATATATATATATATATATACACACACACACACACACACACACACACACACACACACACACACATACACCATGACTTTTTTATCCATTCATATATTGCTGGAAATGGAGTAGTATTTTTTAAGGTTAGCAGGAAGAGCCGTATACTATATTCTCAGATCCAGTGGACATTTTATGTCAGGGATGCAAGGAGATAACGTTTGAAAAGAAAGGAGGAAATGCCGTAATAAAAAAAATACTTGCCAAAATAGTAATATTCATCTTGAAATGGATGACCAAAAGTTCTTTCTATGTACCGTACTCCAAAAGGAGTACATCGTGTTCACATATCCTTCTGGTAAGCACTGACCATTGCCAAAGTTTAGATATTCTGTACCTAAAATAGCATAATGACATTATTATCTCAGTTAAAAAAAAATTCCACAGTATTTTCTCAATTAAGTTTTTCCTTTCTGTAAAGTTTTGGTGAGCTGTTACTGTTCACTCATGTATTACCAGTGCCCAGAAGAGTATGCACTTAGGCACTTGAGAAATATTTATTGAAATGAAATTGCTGGTGTGAGGGCTAGTAGTTGACCAAATGAAGAAGTAGCAAGCAAATATTAACAGAAACAAATAAACGGCTCCCCCCCCCGTCCCTGGGCTTCTGTTCAAGAGCTTTGAAAATTTTTTTATAGTACATGAATATAACAGTTACATTTTCTAATTGTTAAGATAGAGTCCGATAAAGAACTATTTTCTTGTGTTCCCCCAAACCCATGGAATCTCAGTATTCTGTGGCTTGAACAAATCAGTGAACTGTGCTGGGAGGAGGAAAGGGATGGAAGAAGAAGAAGAGGAAGATGAGTGGGTCACCGAACCAGTAGTTTGATGAGATGCTTCATGTACATCATCTCACCTACTCCCGTGCAATATTATCCCTCTTCTCTGAAGAGGGAACACTGAGGGGTTGGACAGCCTGCCCTACCATCGCACAATCCCACAAACTGGAAGTGAGGAGGTTGGTGGCACCTAACTTTATGCTGTGGCAACTATTGCTGCTGCTTCTGTGCCCACATTCTTAACCGGAAGCCTGGAGTTGCCAGTTGATCTGGTTCAAAAACTCTAACAACAATGAGGGGGGTTTAAGCTGGTTTTTGCAAGGCAAACTAAATATTAGCTGAGCATGAATGAGCTCACACTTTTCAAATAAACTATGTACAAATAGATATGCAAATAAACACGTATAACCCACTGAACTCAGATCAGGCTTTCTATCTACACTGCTGAACCAAATCTATCCTTGTTAAGGTTACCAAGTGACCTCCATGTTGCTAAATCCAGAGGGCAACTTTCAGCTGTCATCTTACTTTATCTATTTGTTAATCTACCTATTTATTATCACAGATCTATTGCAAGATCTATCTTACTTTATCTTACTTTTTTTGTTAATCTACCTATTTATTATCACAGATCTACTGCATTTGCTGCAATTTTTTCCTTTTATTTTTGGACACTTTTTTTTACTTGTCTTCCAAGATACCACACTTTCCCTGTGTTTTTTTCCCTCCCATTTTATTGGCTACTCCTTAGTCTCCTTTACTGATTTCTCTTCAGTCTCCTGACTTCTTGTTGGAATGTCCCAGGATTCAGGTCTTTGACCTTTTCTATCTTCTGTCTACACTTCTTCACCATCTAGTCTCCTACCTTTAGCTACATACTGTATGCTGAGCGCTCCCAGCTGTCTTTGTCCAGGAAAGACCAGTTCCCTGACTGTACTCTCATATTTCAATTGCCTACTTGACACTGCCATTTAAATGCCTAAAGGGGGTGGCGCATGGGTGGCTCAGTCAGTTTAGCATCTGACTCTCCATCTCGGTTCAGGTCATGATCCCACGGTCATGGGATCGAGCCCTACATCCAGCTCTATGGTGACCATGGAGTGTGCTTAAGATTCTCTCTCTCTGTGCTCCTGCCCCCACTTTCAAATTAAAAACAAATTCCTAAAGGGGATTTCATACTTGACATATTTAAAATTGAACTCCAGATCATTCTCCTCAAAACCTGCTCCTTTGTAATCTTCTATACCTCAACAAATGGCAAGTCCTTCTTTACAGCTGTTCTAGCCAAAACCCTTGGCATCATTCTTGATCCCTCTTTTTCTCTTACTTTAATTCTGTTACATCAGCAAATTCTGTCCGCTCTCCCTCCAAAATATCTTCAGAATCTGCTCACTTCTCATCATCCCTACTGCCATCACCCTAGTCCAAGCTACCAGAATCTTTAGTCTACTGTTACAGGAGACTCCTGACTGGTCCCTTTCTTTCTGCTCATGACATCTCATAGTCTGTTCATGCAGAGGCAGAGTGGTTGTTCCAAAATATGGCCTAACATCATTTCTTTGCTTGCCCTGCATTGACTTGATTTTCATCTTAGAATAAAACCTAAAGTCTTTGTCATACCCTTCAAACCCCTACAGAAGTTATTCCCTAACCTCCCCATGAGTTAACTCTCTGATTTCCTTTCCCACTTCTCTGTCCCTTGCTTACTCATCTCCAGACAATGGGGTCTTTGCTCTTCCTTTCGTACCCCAGGAGTGTTCCTTCCTCAAGGTCTACATCAGCGGTTCCCTCCAGATATATCTGTAATGCTCACTACCTCATCTTCAGGGATTTGCTTACATGTCTCCTTTGAGTTCTTCCCCAACCACCCTATTTAAATTGCAGTTCTTCAAAAGCATTTCTTGATTGTCTCATGCCAATGATTTGTTTCTCTCCACAGTCCGTGTCACCATCTGACATACTGTTCATTTTACTCGTTTGACTTCACTTATTATCTGTTTACCCACTAGAATGTAAGCTCCATAGGAACAGAGATTATTACTTATGTCCTGTCACCCAGAATAGTGTCTGGAACATAGTAGGTACTCAGTAAATACTTGTGGAATAAATGAATAGCTGATTTGAGCATAATTGCTTAAATCTGCTCCCAACATATTATAGATCTAACCAATGTATTTCTAATGTTGACTTCAAATGCTCCTCAGGAATGACTGAGAAAAACTGCACATATCATCCTGGAACAATCTGGAAGTGTTAGAGTTCTGGCCTTTGTCTGTCCTTCCTCTCTGTATCCTGCTCTGGGGTTCTGTGGACTGTTCTCTGTTGCAGTCATGTAGGGAGTTCTTAATTGTGTGCTGGCAAATACTTGGACTTTACAGTTTAAGTACTGTATCTTTATGAACTATATTTTCATAGCTCTGGCTGTTCCTTTTACATACTAGAAATAGAGGAAGTAAATTTTTTTCTTGTGCTGCATGAAGTGCCTACCTCAGTTTCACACAGACTCCTGGGATTTTATTTTTCTGGCTTAATTACTTTATGCCTATGTGAAGCCCTTTTATATTCATGTATTTATTCCACTTACTCTCTTGGTATAGTCCATATTATTTGTGTTGAATTCACCCAAAATGGCCTACTTAATATCAGAATAGTTATTTTATGCATCACTTATGTAGATGTGAGGTCTTCCCCCAAAGAACTCCAACCACTAGGCATTGTTTTAGTAAGCAGGAGATCATTTTCCTGGGGCTTCTTCCTGACCCAGCTAAAAGACATTGGATGACGCATTTCACTTTCAGGGGCTATTGCTAGGTTTTGAAAGTCCCTCATACTATAAATAGCATGTCAGGGAACACTCAGGTACACTGAACATTTTCTTTACACTCCACTTCAATGTTTGCAGGAGGAAAGTCACATGCCGTCTGGTTTGCACAATCATTTGCCCCTTAGTGCCTCCCAGGTTCTAGACAGACCCACCCAAAGTGTACATTTTCTCATAAACACAGCATGTGCTTTCAGCATACTTTGTGCCTTTGTTTATACTGCTTTCTCTGCCTGGCAAAATCCTATTCATCCTGTAAGATTCATCTCAAGTGAGAAAGCCTTCCCTGAGTTGGCTTGGCAGAAATTTGCCTTTTTCCTCCTGTGTGGGATTCTCCATAGCATTTAGAGCATACTTCTTCTACAACAATTTCAGCATTACGTTAGGGTCTGTTACATAATTTTTTATGTTCACAGTCTCCCTGCATCCCAGGCTGTGAGTCTGAGGCCTGTGATTTTTTGTATCTTTGTATTTACCCTGGACAGTTAGCATAAGAAGCACTGAGCAACATTTGTGGAGGGAATTGAGGATTGTAGGAATTAATGAAATTGCACTCAGATAGGGGGGTAGAATTCATTTGAGTTTGTTCCCAGTTTAATGCCATTAAAAATAGACCTGGATTTTTCTATTTTCCCTAGGAAACACGATGTACATGGTCAATTTGATACAAAATATGTTATATTTAAAAACACTTCAGGGAATCAAAGTTCTTTTTTCTTCTTTCTTTCTTTCTTTCTTTCTTTCTTTCTTTCTTTCTTTCTTTTAGTTTCAAAGGAACAGGCTAGTGGATTCTTTACAAACTTCTTGGCATCTTTCTTTCCACATGCTCTTTTGCTCTGCCCAGTCTTCAATCAAATTCCTCCAATGGATCTGCTGTAAACAATGATTTTGTGAGCAGTTGTGTGTTCTCTGCAGTGAAAACCCGCCTTGTTTTCTGTTGCTAGGCAACCCCATTCCAGCTGCCCTTGAAGAAATGCGCGGTGGTGGGAAATGGTGGGATTCTGAAGAAGAGTGGCTGTGGCCGTCAAATAGATGAAGCAAATTTTGTCATGCGGTAAGAGAGAGCACCCACAGCGCGGCCTCTGCCTTCTCCCCTTTTCCCCACACCTCCCACAAGCCCTGGGGCCTTTCAAAACTAGTCACTTGTGATTAATCAATTGTAACTGCTCTTTAGCTTCCCTTCAAGTTCATGTACAAGTGAATTTAGGAGAGGGCTGGGGAGCAGGGGAACATGCCCCAAGAAAGTACAAAGCCAAGAAGGGTTCAGAGGTCATGGGGAAACCCAAAAGTAGAAACACTGAGCTTTTGTGTTAGATTATACAGTCAGGTGACAAAAACTTTAAAAATTGATTTAAAAATTGACTGTGAATACACATTTTCATTTATTCATTACACTCTACACCCTTTTCTTCTCTGTTTTTCACAAAAATGTTTGTAAGTAGCCAGTGGGATTTGAAGAGGGATCTGATGATGTGTGTTTGGCTAGGAACACTGAAAGGAAGGAGGGGTCATAACTTTTGTGCAGGGAGGAAGCTTGGTAAAGGGACTGAGTGGTGACATGTCACTTCGAGGGGAAAATAGGAGGCTTCTACAGGGCCATGTAAAAGAATTGCTAAGATGCAGCCAGCCAGGGCTGGAGACCATCAACCTGTAGTGGTGCCAACCTGCACTTGTGGGTGATTTTGACCAGGAGTGAAGACAGCAAGTGATTTTGGGACTGTGTGGCTGAGAGGGAGGAAGAATGGGGAGTGACAACATGGAGGATCCTGGCTAGAGAAAGTGTGAGGTGATACACCTTGAAGTCTGGGCTGGTTAGCAAGTGGGCTTTGAGGAGCATGACCAAGAGACGAAGGGCACCAAACGGGGCCAAAGGACAAGGTCATTCAGAGCCCCAAGGGAGTGGGTGGTGGCAAAGATGAAGGAGAGATGGAATCATAAGAACCGATGTCAAAGAGTGGCCCACTGGAGTATATGATGGCAGAACTCAGTTTGTCTGGGGAATGATAGGACATGTGGCAGAAAAAGAAGACACATGAAACTGCAGAAGTGTAGGAACTTTGAAGCTGTATTGTGGAGATTCTTTCAGGTGGACCCCAAAGCCCAAAGTCTCCCTGAGGTAGGAATAACTATGACCCATGTGCCAGAGGGCTCCAGGGCCAGGAAGGTGGAGGCCTACAGCAACACAGAGGGAAGGAAGAAGCTGAGTAAAGGAAGGGGTACAGTGGCATGGGATTTGGTTTTTGTGTTCATGTTTAAGGGTAAATAAATAATGGTCTAGAAATGGTCAAAGGTGGCTACACTAAACCACCTCTGAGCTCAATGGAATAGGGGAGAGTGAAAGCACTCCTTGTGAGTATTTCAGGGGAAGCCATGTACCTGGGGGAGGGCCAAGCTCCCACTCAGAGAACGAGAGTTGGGCTTCTTAGAAGACTTTTTATCTTTGGTGAAGCCTGTGGCACAGTGGGGAGATTCTTCTATATCTGTCTTTCCTTCATGGATGCGCCCTGCCATAGTTTTTCCAGTGTAGGACTATGTTTTCCTCTCCATTGCAATTATTATTATTATTATTGCAATATATATAAACAATAAGAAAATGTAGAAAATAATAATGTAGTTCTCATAATTCAAGTCAATACAGTATCTATTTATTGAGCTCCTGCTTTGTTTGGGCCTTAGCTGGGTCTAGAAACGGTACGTTAAACAATTCTGCCTTGGGGGCACCGGGGTGGCTCCATTGTGTAAGTATCCAACTCTTGATTTCAGCTCAGGTTGTGATCTCACGGTTTGTGGGTTCCAGCCCCACATTGTGGCATGGAGCCTGCTTGGAATTCTCTCTCTCCCTCTCTCTCTGCCTCTCCCCTACTCTCTCTCTCTCCCTCTCTCTCAAAATAAAGAAATACTCATTAAAAACATTAAAAACAAAACCAAAACTATTCTGTCTTGTATTTAGAACCTAGAGATGTGCTAGGACTCTGATAGGGGTAATTCAGAGACAGAGGGTGAGGGATCAGGAACCTTCTGATAAGTGGTGTGTGGAGTGAGCCCTCTCTCCATTTCACCCTGGGGACAGGAAGAGCCTTTCTGAGGCTTTAATGTGGAAAAGATGCCAAGTGCTGCCACAGTGCAGTGAGATGAGGCTGGAGAGATATTTATGCTATGGGAGTGGCCACTGTTTAGGTTGATGGGAAGAGCAAAGGCCCTGGGGCCAAACTCAGGTACCCACTTCAATGCACTGGCATTAGGGAGAGGCTGAGGAGCCAGAAAAGAACACAGTGGGGAAGAGGAGGACAAGCCTTTGCCACAAACTAGCTCTGTGACCTACCACACGTCATTTATCCTTGCTGGGGCTCAGTTTGCCAGTCTTTATGAGGGAGTTGGAGTGGACAATTCCTCAAGGCTTTCCACTGTGGAAACTGGTTCTATCTGTGATTATATGAATAGCATGTAATTGTAACAGTTTGTGTAGTCTAGTTTATATTTTCAGCTTCCTCTTGAGTATGTTTATTTGCTCTTCCCAAAAACTATGTAAGGAACAAGGAGGAGTGGTTATTATACTCACAGATTCAGGGAATTTAAGTGATTTCAAGAGGCCTTAGTATAATCTGGCAGGAGGCAGTAAAATAAATGTATTTTTATATTATTCCTAAGTGTGTATATGTGTGTGTCACTACATTTAGGAAGATGCATATTTTAAACTTAACGTGTTGAAGACTAGACCTAAGCATTTTAGGAGGTTATCTACATTTATTTATTGTAAATAAACAAGACTAAGATTGCATTATAGGCCATCAACATTGCTGTATTCAAATTCAGAATTAATGAGTGTTTGTGGTTAGGGTGCATAGCCCAGTACTAAGCATAATGTTCATAGAATGATGGGAGAGGTGAGGACTAAGAATTCAAAGAGTTAGAGCTATGTGTGCATGTGCCTTTGATTTAATTTAAAGAATAGCGCCATTTTCTTTTTTTAAATTAAACTATAATTAACATATAACATTATATTAGTTTTAGGTGTACAACATAATGATTTGGTATTTGTACGCGCTGAAACAATCACCACAATAAGTCTCATTTCCCTATTACCATATAAAATTACATAATATGCAATAGGGTAATTTTTTTTTTTTTTAATTTTTTTTTAACGTTTATTTATTTTTGAGACAGAGACAGAGCATGAACAGGGGAGGGTCAGAGAGAGAGGGAGACACAGAATCTGAAACAGGCTCCAGGCTCTGAGCAGTCAGCACAGAGCCCGACGCGGGGCTCGAACCCACAAGCTGTGAGATCATGACCTGAGCCAAAGTCGGACGCTCAACCGACTGAGCCACCCAGGCGCCCAATAGGGTAATTATTGACTATAGTCATCATGCTCTATGTTACTCCCATGACTTATTTATTTTTTGACTGGAGATTTGTATTTCCTGACCCCCTGTTCCCATTTCTCCCACTCCCATCCCTGTCCCCTCTAATAACACCAATCTGTTTTCTCCATCTATGAATTTTGTTTTGTTTTGTTTGTTTTGTGTTTTTGATTCCACATATAAGTGAAATCACAAAGCATTTGTCTTTCTCTGTGACTTAGTTCACTTATGGTAATACTCTCAAGGTCTATCTGTGTTGTGACAAATGGCAAGATTTCATTCTTTTTTATAACTGAGTAGTATTCCATTGTATGTATATACCTCATCATCTTTATCCTTTCATCCATTTTTTAAAGTTTTTATGTACTTATTTTTGTGAGAGAGGGAGAGACAGAGAGCGAGAGAGAACAGGGAAGGGGCAGAGAGAGAGAGGGAGAGAGAGAATCTCAAGCAGGCTCCATGTTGTCAGCGCAGATCCCACAAACTGTGAGATCATCACTTGAGCCAAGATCAAGAGTCAGATGCTTAATCGACTGAGCACCCAGGCATCGCTATCCTTTCATCCATTGATGGACACTCTATGTCTTTTGACTGGAGAATTTAGTCCACTTATATTTAAACTAATTATAGGTAGGTATGTACTTTTGTCATTTAGTTCATTGTTTTCTGGCTTTTTCTAGTTCCTCTTCGTTTCTTCTTCTTTTGTACTCTCCCCCATATGGTTTGATACCTTTCTTCAGTGTTATGTTCCAATTCCATTCTTATTATCTTTTGTATATCTACTGTAAGTTTTTGCTTTGTGACTACCATGAGGCTTACATATATCAGCCTATATATTCAGTCTAGTCTATTTTAAGTTGCTAGCAAGTTAAGTTTGAATACATACTAAAGCCATACATTTTTAGTCCTCTGTCCATGTTTTGTTTTTGATGTCATGTTTTACATCCTTTTATTTTGTGTATCCTTTAACTAATTATTGTAATTATGATTATTTTTACTCGTTTTATATTTTAACCTTCATGGTAACTTTGTAAATGATTAGTCCATTACCTTTATTATATATTTGCCTTTACCAATGAAAATTATACTTTCATATGTTTTCTTGTTATTAATAAGTGCCCTTTCTCTTCAGTTTAAAGAAGTTCCTTAAATTTTTTTTAATGTTTATTCATTTTTGAGAGACATAGAGATACAGGGCATGAGCAGGGGAGGAGCAGAGAGAGAGGGAGACACAGAATCTGAAGCAGGCTCCAGGCTCTGAGCTGTCAGCACAGAGCCCGAGGTGGGGATCGAACCCATGAACCGTGAGATCATGACCTGAGCCAAAGTCAGACACTTATCTGAGCCATACAGGTGCCCTAAAGAAGTTCCTTTAATGTTTCTTGTAAGGCCAGTTTGATGGTGGTCCTTTAGTTTTTGCTTGTCTGGAAAGCCCTCTATCTCTCCTTCAATTGAATGATAACCTTGCCAGGTAGAGTCTTCTTGATTGGCAGTTTTTTGCTTTCCATACCTAGAATATATCATGCCATTTCCTTCTGATCTGCAAGGTTTCTGCTGAAAGTCTGAATATAGTCTTAAGAGGGTTTCCTTATATATATTAAGTTGTTTTTCTCTTGCTGCTTTAAGATTCTGTCTTTAACTTTGGTATTTTTTAAAAGTTTATTTATTTGTTTTGAAAGAGAGAGAGAGAGAGAAAGAGAGAGAGAGAGAGAGAGACCAGGGAAAGGACACAGGAAGAGAGAGAGAGGGAATCCCAAGCAGGCTCTGCTCTGTTAGCATAGAGCCCAACACAAGGCTTGATCCCACAAACCATGAGATCATGACCTGAGCCAAAATCAAGAGTTGGGTGCTTAACTGACTGAGCCACCCAGCACTCCTAACTTTTGACATTTTAACTGTAATGTGTCCTCGTGTGGGTCTCGAGATGTATCTTTTTTTTTTTTTTAACTCTCTGGACTTTCTAAATCTGAATGTCTATTTCATTCCCCAGGTTAGGGAAGTTTTCAGTAATCATTTCTTCAAGTAAATTTTCTGTCCCTTTCTCCTCTCCTCCTGGTATCCCCCATATTATGCAAATGTTGATCTACTTGATGTTGTCCCAGAGGTTCTTAAACTATCTTCACTTCAAAGTTTTTTTTTTCTTTTTTTCTTTTTGCTGCTTTGTTTGGGTGAGTTCCAATGTTCTGCCTTCCAGATGACTGATACTTTCTTCTATTTCATCTACTCTGCTGTTGAAACCCTCTAGTGTATTTTTCAGTTCAGTTATTGTATTTTCCTACTCTATGACTTCTGTTTGGTATTTTCTTTTTTAAAAATTTTTAAATGTTTATTTATTTTGTGAGAGAGAGAGAGAGAGAGCAAGTGGGGCAGGGGCAGAGAGAGAGGGAGAGAGTGAATCCCAAGCAGGTTCCATGCTGCCAGTGCAGAGCCCGGACATGGGGCTCAGTCCCACAGATGGTGAGATCATGACCTGAGCCAATATCAAGAGTCAGATGCTTAACTGACTGAGCCACCCAGGTGCCCCTGTTTGGTACTTTTTTATATTTTATATCTGTTTGTTGAAATTCTTTCTGTGTTCATCCACTCTCCTGAGATTGGTGAGCATCTTTGTGATCATTACTTTGAACTCTATCAGGTAAATTACTTATCTCCATTTCATTAAGATTTTGTTCTGGGGTCTTATCTTGTTCTTTCAACTGAAGAATATACCTCTTCCTCATTTTTCTTGACACTCTGTGTTTGTGTCTGTGTATTATGTCAAACAGTTATGTGTCCCGGTCTTCAAAGAATGGTTACAGGAAGATGGGGATCTGTTTTAGTTTGCTGTCTGTTCAGTGACCTGGGGTTGGTTGCCTGCCAGGAACTGTTTCTCTAATTGTTTAAGACCTGTGGGGCCCAGATACACAAGTTCCCCTTGGCCCAGAGCCAGGTGTTTGAGGGGCATCCTTTGTGTGTCCTGCATGCAGCTGCTGACTTTGGAGACACGGGTCTACAAGACAGCACCAGACTGGAGCATGTCCTTCCACAGGCTTTGGCAGGGCAGAGGAACAATAGGATTCATGCCTGCTAAGTTTGGAATTTTATATCAAAGGAGGGAATTGGAGCACCAGTTCAGGGAAAGTGGTGCCAGCAAGGTAGGAGAGTGCAAAAATAACCCATGGAATCACCTCCATTCCTGAAGAGAGTTCCAACAGACCCTTGCCCTTCTGGCAGATGCTTTAAGATTAGCCCATGCATTTCATTCACATATGGTCAAGGTGCTTTTCAACTTGCCATTTTCGTGCTGATTCCCAGGGTAAATGAGTCTGTGCACAAGCCCTTTTAAGATGGGAGTCTTAGTTTCCTATAGTCCTTTGGGTCTTCTGGGTATAAGCCATGCTGGTTTTCAAAGCCAGACATTTTGGGGCCTCGTCTCTCTGATGCAGGTCCCAGGGGTTGGGGTGCATGATCTGGGGCTCAAGTACTTTTCTCCATAGGGATATGCTCTGTAATTGTGAGATCACTCCCACCTGTGGGTTGCCATACCGGGAGTGGGGTTTGTGACAAGACCGTGTCTCTGTCTCTCCTACCCTTCTTGATGTGGCCCATTTATCTTTTGTTGTGGAATTACTATTCAGCCTGTTTTCGGGTCTTTTCCAGGGAGAATTATTCTATATTTAGCTGTAGATTTGGTGTGCCCAGGGGAGGAGATGAGTATGGGGTCTTCCTATGCCACCGTCTTGAATCCCTGCAAAGAATAGGGCCATTTTCATAATGCACTCAAATTCTTTAAAAGCCTCATTTATGGTTTATAATATGAGAGTAATTAAGGGTTGATAATCTGTTTATAAATTATTCTTATTTGACCATTTATGGATCTACTTAGAAATGGTTGCTTCATGCACAATTTTTGGGCACCCTGAGAAAATTGAGGTAGTATCATCCATTCAAAATTAAATATTTAGTGAGTACATATGATTAGAAAGCATGTAGTATGTCTGGTATTAGACTATAGGGTGCAGGGACAGTTACAGTGAGAGAACAGATCCAAAAACAGCCTTACCTGCACACAGTGACATACCACATTACTTCAAAGTGTTTTTTCAGTATTAGGATATAACAATATCACACTTTTCTTTGCTTAGGTATTTTCAAGTGCATTTTTAAAATTTTACTTTATTTGTTACTTTTTAATGTTTGAATTTAAATTCTGGTTAGTTAACATATAGTGTAATATTGGATTCAGGAGTAGAATTTAGTTATTCATTACTTATATGTATCACCCAGTGCTTATCACAAGTGCCCTCTTCAAGTACATTTTCTAATGCTAAAAATTTATTTCTTGTTTTTCTTTTTTATTTAATTTTTTTTTAAACGTTTATTTATTTTTGAGACAGAGAGAGACAGAGCATGAACGGGGGAGGGGCAGAGAGAGAGGGAGACACAGAATCTGAAACAGGCTCCAGGCTCTGAGCGGTCAGCACAGAACCCGACGCGGGGATCGAACTCACGGACCACGAGATCATGACCTGAGCCCAAGTTGGACGCTTAACCAACTGAGCCACCCAGGCGCCCCGATTTCTTGTTTTTCAAAGTAAATGTTTGCTCTATAACCCAATACAACACTTAAAAAATAATATTGTTGAATAAAATTTATCTGGAAGGTCTGGAAGCCAGAGGTAATGGTAATTGCATCTTGGAGATGATTTGGGTGGCTCAGAGATACAAGTGAGGGTAACATAATTTTGGTACCTTGGAATTAGGCTCAAATGTGTATTTTGCATACTTAATTATGTATAACATTTTTTAAAGTTTTTATTTAAACTCCAGTTAGTTAAGATACATTATAATACTAGTTTCAGGTATACAATATAGTGATTCAATACTTCTTCACAATACCTGGTGCTCATCACAACAAGTGCCTTCCTTAATCCCCATGGCCTATTCAGCCCATCCCCACACACACCTCTCCTCTAGTAACCATCAGTTTGTTCGATGTAGTTAAGAGTCTGTTTCCTGGTTTGCGTCTCTCCTTTTCCCCCTATGCTCGATTGTTTTGTTTCCTAAATTCCACATATGAGTGAAATCATATGGTATTTCTCTTTATTTGACTGACTTATTTCATCAGCACAATACTCTTTAGCTCCATCCTCATCACTGCAAATGGCAAGATTTCATTCTTTTTTATGGCTGAGTAATATTCCATTATGTATATGATTACCACTTCTTTATCTGATCATCAGTTGATGGACACTTGGGTTGTTTTCATAGTTTGGCTATTGTTGTAGATAATGCACAACAAACATCAGGGTGTATCCCTTTGAATTAGTGTGTTTGTATTCTTTGAGTAAGTACCTTGCAGTTCAATTGCTGGATGATAGGGTAGTTCAATTTTTAACTTTTTAAGGTAACTCCATATTGTTTTCCAGAGTGACTGTACCAGTTTGCATTCCTACAAACAGTACAAGAGGGTTCCCCTTTTTCCTCATCCTTGCCAACACCTGTTATTTCTTGTGTTGTTAATTTTAGCCATTGTCACAGGTGTCAGGTGATATGTCATTGTAGTTTTGATTTGTATTTCCCTGATGATGAATGATATGTATGACATTTTAAAAGTACTGTTATGATTTTTTTTTTTCTGTTTAAAGATTCTTCTTCACCAAACCCAACCACTTTACTCCCCAATTCAAAGAATACTCATTTCTCATCAATTCTGTGATCAATCTTTCAGGATCATGAGCACGGTTACCAAGACACATTAGCCATTAATATCTGTTAATTGTGCCAACAAACAATAATACAAATTTTGAAACACTTTTACACAATTAAACCTTATTAGAAACAATTTGTATTAAATATGCCTTCTTTGTAAATCTATGTAATTATCAATTTAGGAATTGAGGAGCTAAAATTACAGTGTGCTTTTTCTAAGAAAAGAGCTATAAGGAAGTGCCACAGACATTTGCACTTGAAGAGAAAGTTTACCCAGAAGAACTTAAGGCAGATACTTACACCAAAATACAGTGTCATTATTTTCCAGAAATGCATATGTTAAAAGGTTATCTTAATTGTTTTAAGCATTTCCCTATGTTGTAGGATTTGACAATCAGTATCCGGGAGTTTTTCTTGAGCTTTTACTATGTGACAGAAGGTATAAAGGAACCCAGACATAGGAACGATGGGTCAACCTACGGGAATTAAATACTGCTATGTGTCATTAATAATGTCAAAACAAGTTGGCTGAACTCCCCAGCGGTATTCAGAGGTTATAGTTTTTCTGTAACATGTTTGATTCTAAAATGTTATCAAGATCAAATCTTCCTTACGAGATAAATGCCCAAATTTTAGCTTATGTTTTATCCTTGAAATCACCTTCATCTTTGCAAAGGTCAGTTAAATCACAAGATCATAGCACCATTGCCGGATGAGCCTGGTTGGTAATGCTTAAGCCCATTCCCCCACAAGGGTTCTCAGAAACCCCGCAAGATACGGTGTGACCACTAGGCTCTAGACATCTCAAGAGGAGCCCCTGTGACTTGGCTTCCCCTTCACCTGCTCACAGTGACCATTGTGTTTGTTCTTAGTGGGCACTCAGCAAAAGTCACCAACTGCCTGACCAATTAATCTGTGGGTAGCTGCCTGAAAACCCAATATCTCATTACTGTAGAGCAGATGAAAGGAACATTCCAAATCAACTGAGACAGGTTCCACCCAGGATGCCCTGATGTGGTAGGAGTCACAGGGCAAATACAAGATAACATCAAGGAACTTGAGCTGATCAGCTGAGTGGGTGCATGGACATTTCCATGCCCTGGGGAAATTTGTAAGGCAAATTTAGTAGTTGGGGGAATGGCAGAGCTCTTGTTCACTATGAACGCATGAAATTTTAGTTTGTTGAAATAGTGACAAGTTAGACATGCCCTGATGTGGTAGGAGTCAAGTTAGAGCTATGGGTGGAGAGGAGAAAGTAGGACAGAGTAATAAAAGAAAACCTAATGTAAAGTACAGATTCATTTAGGGTCTTCATAAATAATATGTATATATTTAGTTATATGTATATATACTTCTGATACATGATATTTTTTAGTTTTTACTATGTGTGAGGTATCAAGCTAGGGACTTCTTACACATTTTTTACTGTAATCCTTAGAACAGCCTCATTAGAAAGGAAAAGCCATTATCCTCATTTTGTGTAATGGGGAAACTGAGGCCACGCAGATGAATTAACTTGCCTAATGTTCCCCTGGTAGAAAGCCATGGAATTTGGATATGCAGTTGCCATATTTTCCATTGTAAACATTCATAAGACATTGTGGCCAAGGAAAGCAGCCGGCGCTGCTGGGGTGGTGTGTGTGTGTGTGTGTGTGTGGTGAGGGAGGGGAGTTATTTTTGTCACCAGGAAACCATCACCTGTACTCTTTCCCTTGGCTGAACTGGGACAGTGGAGAATCAGTGCATTTCTTTAGATAACAAATCACTATGTGTTCACCAGTAGTCAACACATACATTGGGCATATATTGATTTAGATGGCAGAGTTTGCTCTGAATGTACATTGTAAAATTTAGAATTTGGGAAAAGAAAGAAAAACCATAAGCAAATACAATTCTTACCTGTGTCTTGAGGTTTTGGGGTATACAGAGAACACTGTAGTCCTGTGTCCTTAATGTACCACACCCTCTTGAGTTCCAGTTTCAAGCCTAATACTTCCTGTCCTACCACCTCAAAAATATTTTGAATGGAATAGTTAATGTCTCTTTTTTAATAGATCACTTAACTCTCTAACTGACATTTTCTTTCTTCTAAACAGGACTAGTTTTTATGACTGCACTTTTAAGATGGTTATAGTTAGTCATCTAATGACTATTAAAAGGAAGAGGTGATAAAAATGATTATTTTTGAACTGAGCTAGACCTAGTAAAATTCCCATTTGTCATGAAAACAGACTTGATTTAAAAGTTTGTAAATCATTCTAAAATGTTTTTGTTTCTCTAGATGCAATCTTCCTCCTTTGTCAAGTGAATACACTAAAGATGTTGGATCCAAAAGTCATTTAGTGACAGCTAACCCCAGCATAATTCGGCAAAGGTAAGAGTTTATGACTTTTGTTTGTGAGGAACTAAAGAGGAAGGCCTTTGAAGTATTTAACATCTTAAAGACAGTGAACATAATTCAGTTTGAGAAATAAAGAAGAAACCCATCTGGACAGGCAGGAAAAATGAAGGAGAGAATTGTAAATAAACTAAGCAGGATTATGGGAATCTAAACACTATTTTATGCTTCTTCTGGGACTCTGTTTCTTTCTTTAGAGGTGGTAGAAATAACATGAAAATTCATTGTTTTGCTCAAAACAAGCAATAGCCTGCTTAGTCATTCCTACTACTCTCCAACTTCTTGGCTTTTGTCCCAACTCGTTGATTGGCATTGATTGGTGAACTGCGTTAATATTGGTTTTGTTAAAGAATAAAAACAAAAAATGACCAACCTACTGTACATGTATGCATGAACATAATAATATGGTTAGAATGCAAAGGAATTTTTAATCATGTGATGATCTTATTCTATGTTACAATCAATCAGATTTAGGAACTCAGATGGAAAATTCTTGCTCCCAAATCAATTCTAGAGATCTTGACAGCTGCTGTGGAAGCTTCGGTGGGTTGGTCTCTAGTTGATGAAGCCGGTCAGTACACTATGGGCTGTTTCTCCAAGGATTATTCATTATAGAGAATGACTCAATCCCTGTGAAAAGAGGAATCCAACATTGCCTCATATTCTCCCATACAGATAACTAGCAATTAGGACTGAAATACCCAGATGTTGTGGGCTCAGCCAGTTGTAATCTAAAGGAGTCCTATCCAAGTGACTAGCACCTGTGTGTCACTTTATAAGCAATGCTGCACCTGCTTGTTTGGGTTTAACAGTAAGCATTCTCACACAATAGATCTTTAGAAATGCAACCCAACAATTTTTAATTTTGACAGATAGTGTGAAATCACCCTTCTAAAATGTACCATTTACTTTCTCTTTTGTAAACGATAAGACTACCTGTTTCCCAATACTAAAAACGACATTATGTACTATTCATCTTTTAAGTTTTTGGCAGTTTGTTAGGTGGGAGATGATATATTACTTTTTACTTAATATGCATTTTTCTGAATACAGCAAAGGCTGAGTGGGTATTGATTATTAGTATTTCCCCTGTGAATTGCCTGCTTGTATTTTTTGCTCATTTTGTGTGATTTTTCTTTTAAAAAATATATTCCTGTTGATTTATAGGAATGGTTTGTATGATAGATATTAACTATTTATATTATAGATATGTTTGCTGTATATGTAGCAAATATTTCCTTCTAGCGTATCATAGATCTTTTAACTTATGTCCTTTCAAAATTTAACACGTTTTATGCATTGAAATTTCCTTTTCCTTTATGGCTTTATTTTTCAATCTTTCTTTGGATGATCCTCCTTATCCACATCCCCTCCATAAAAAAATATTATCTTGTATTTTTCTAGTGCATTTATAGTTTCATTTTTCATATTTAAGAAATTCAATCCATGTGAATATTTATTTTTATAACAATACTTTTATTGTCTTTCAATAAAATAAATATATGTATAGGAGGACACATAATTATGGTAGCAAAAATAAGGTTAGAGAAGATAGCATTATTGATTTCTTTAAAAGAAATTCTCAGCAAGGAACTCTGCTATAGCCTTTGTTAGGATATATTGTTTAGAGTGCATTCTTATCTTTTAAAAAACAGTTTTATTGAGGTGTAATTGCAGGTATAACCTGCATGGTTAATGTATATAATTTGATGATTTGGGGCATATGCATACACTAATGATACTTACTACCACACTCAAGGTACTAAACATATCTATCACCTCCAAAAGTTTCCTTGGGCTTCTGTTTTGTGTGTGTGTGTGTGTGTGTGTGTGTGTGTGTGTGGTAAGAATGCATAACATGAGATCTGACTTCTTCACAAATTGTTGTTCAGTGGATATAAAGTGCATTCTTCTTGACTGCACCCAGAACAAAGAGATTAGTTAGGACAGTTGAGACGCAAGGTTAGAAAGGGCTTTGCAGGAAGTCACGCTTACCTTCTGAGTGCTTTGTTATGGGCTCAGAGAAGAGAGGTTGTTCTAATATGGCAGCAGAGTGTATTGGATGTTCAAATTCACTGCTATTGTTCGCTTCCTTTCTTTGCTGAGTTTTGTAGGTAGATGACAGCAAGGATCTGTTCATGGGGTTACCCCTTCATCAACATACTGCTTCTAATTCCTTGGGCCTCAAATAGTTTTGTTTAAATATCCTTTAAAAGTATTTTAAAAATCCATCATTGTTTCCTTGATCATTTTTAAGTTATCTAATTTTTTGGCATAAGGTTATATTTCACCAAGTATGTACTTTCAGTGTATTCTATATTGTGCATATGCTTTAAATATATATTGCCAAAGTCTCAGAAATGCAGATACAGCTCTTTGGATGTTACCTGCCCTTCTAACAAAGTCAGTGTTCTTTGTTGAAGTAATTCAGAAGTCAAATTGTCTTTCTGTAAGAAAAAGGCTGACCACCTTTTAATTCAAGTAGGTGTTAAAATGTAACCCATATAATCATCTTACTTCTGAATTCTAATTCCTCAACATAGAAGTAAGGTATGGGGATTGCCAGTAGTTTATCCTCTGGATAAAATGAAGTATAGCTTCTTTGTATTTCTTATAAGGATCTTTTTGTTCTTTCTCAAGGGACACTCCCTCAGAAACTGTATCTTGGAAATGTTTCTTTGTTTGCCTGCCTGAGTGGTTTTTACCCTCTGAGACAATGCATCATTGTAATATTTGGGTGATAGGAGGTGTGCCTTTTGTGAAGTGGAGAAGGGAGAATTATGAAAGTAGAGCCTGGAAAAAAGATTGTTGCCTAGGCTGTCGGATAAGTTTTAGGAAAGGATATATGTGGAAGTGGAACTTGGAAATTCACAGGGGAAGAGGAGATAAAAATGCAAGCTTCACAAGAACAATGCTGCCAGGATGTTCATTCAACAAATACTATTTGAAATCTGCTCTGGGACGGGGAGTACTAACTTGAATGACACACGGCTGAAGTTCCCACCCTGGAGTTGCTGACAGTCAGCAGATATTCCCATGATCCTATTGAATGGTCTGTTGAAGAGTTTTAGGGGTTCCCTGAACCCCTTCTGAAATTTATACAAAACTTTCATGTATGTGCACATATTATAGCATTTTTTTTTATCAGATTTTCCATAGTTTCCATTACTCACAAATATTTAAAATTTACTTGGCCTAGCCTGAGTCATTCTACAGTAACATGATGTAAAAATAGAGATGAGACTTCTCAAAGCTTGTTTCAATACAGTTTTTGCAGTAGAGTTGAAAACTCAATTAGCCATTTACCTGCAACAGGAGTTCAGTATGTATTTGGGAAAATGATTATTATACATAAAAACTGGAACTTAATTGATTGTCCTATTATGACATTAAGAATTCATTTGTAAACTTTGAAGCTCTAACTTGGGAAATGATTATTTGCAGCCACTAACAAAGAGCATCAGGGTCCTGAGTGTGTGTGTGTTTCCTGGTAGGCATATGAGAGGCGGTAGTACAGGTGTGAGCAGCTTGGAGTCAAGAATCTTTCACCTTGCTCTTTAGACCCTAGCATGTTGTTTAGCATTCAAGACATGCAGAGTAAATGTTTGTGGAATGAATGAATATATTTTAAAAATCTCGTGAAACCAAATTTTACAAATCAAATTTGAATGTGGTTTGATTTATCTTATAAAAAGAGATTTTTGGGGGGCACCTGGGTGTCTCATTTGGTTAAGTGTCTGACTCTAGATTTCCGTGGAGGTCATGATTTCATGGTTGGTGAGATTGAGCCCCGCATCGGGCTCTGTACTAACAACAGGCTAAAGGAGCCTGCTTGGGATTCTCTCCCTCCCTCCCTCTCTCTCCTCCTCCCTGGCTCTCTCTCTCTCTCTCTCTCAAAATAAATAAGCTTTTTTTTTAAAGAAAATATTTTGTTTTGGTGTCGGTTAAAATATCTATGATCTTAAGATGAGGAGATGAATTTTTTAGTAACAGATATTTCAAAATAGTATTAGTGGAATACTTAACTGGGAAGACTTATTTACTCTTTTTTTTAAAAAAGTTGACATGAATTAGGAAATAAAATCTTTAGAACAAATGGAGTATAAGTGAATGGTGGAATTAGCTTTTTAAAATTTGTACATGCTTAACTTTTAATTCATTAGGAGGACTTGATATGAGACCCCAATATTTATTGTGAGGTTCTTAATATCATATAAAGCCTGGGTAATCTCTTTCCATACAAGTGGAAGAGACTTCATCCAATGGTTATTGCCTCTGCTTTTGCTAAAGACAATTGGGAGTGTAGCAATATTAGCAGGGAGAACAATTGCTTGTTTTATTTCTGTACTTTTAAAAAATAATTTGAGCATAGAGGAAAATAACTTTGCTCTAAAGAAGATTATAGCAGTTTCTCTTTAAAATTCTATATGACTCATGTCTCAGATTGTGTTCCTGAAACTTCCATATCTGTTCTGCTGGATGACTTCTTTTTTCTTTTCTCTCCAAACTCAGAGCAGCTTATCAGTGTTTGCATCAAGGCTTGGCAGTCACTGATAGCCGCTCAGTCTAACGTCTGTCATGATACAAGAGCATTAAAAAGCAGATACTAAAACTGGAACTAGAGAGAGTAGAAGACAGAGCAGAGATGCTTCTAAAAGGGTAGAGATCTTTATGAAGTTTGTGTCTGGGAGGCAATATTACATACATAATGGCGAGGAACACAAGTTTGGCTTTCAACCGATTTGTGTTCAAATTCTGGTGCCAGTACTGACGAGTGCTTCTACTTGCTGGCTAGTAACGTTAGTTCCTTAACCTCCCATCTGTCAAGTGAGAATAAAATTGTCTTGACGATGGTGAGAGATACAAATGAGGTAATATAACTGTGTCCGGTAGAAGCTGTTCTGGCTGATATCCACCAGAGCTATTCAGGAGGACTCTCCTGATGGAATACATTTTGTTCTTGGATAAAACATTTTCAAATGTATTATTGGGTTCATCAAATTTAGGGACTCTCCAAGGGTATTTGCACACCTCTCCCCAAACAAACAAACAAACAAAACCCCACAAAATAGAAAATGAGGGAACTAAAACTAACTATGAGATATAAAATTCTGATCTCAATGCTGAGAGCTGGAGATCAAGCCCAGGACCTACTATGCTCCTGTGTGTCCCACATTAAAGCCCTGTTAAGGGATTTAATGTGATCCCATGTCCTTAGCAGCCCCTAGCTTCCAACAGAAGCACATATTTCTTCTGGAGGAAAACTCTTGGAATTCCCATATATCACTTTCAAATAAACATAAGCTCATGTAGCAAACACTGAAATGCACACAGGCCATTAAAATTGAGAGTCCTCAGAGGCAAAGAGCAAATGACAAATTACAGACACAAATGCCTTAGAATATACTGGAATTGTCGAATGCAGTATATAACTAAGAATGAAATTTTTATAGAACAAAAGGAATAAGCCAATAAGAGAATATCAAAATTAACTACGTAACCCTGAACAAGAGCCAAGTAGAACATTTAGAAATGAAAAGTATGATTGTTGAAATGAATACACATCAGATTACACATAGCTGAAGGAGAATTGGTGAGCTGGAGTCTAGGATGGGGAAAATATGGAAGCAAGATAACCAAATGTGGAGAATAGAATGAGAAGGGACTACATTAGAGTTGTGGAATTATAAAATAAAGGTAAAGATTGAGACTTTTTTAGAATTAAAAAATAATGTAATCCATAAATACAGGAAACACGAAGCATCAAACACAGTCAATTAACTTTTTTAAAAAATGCAAACCTAGACCATTTTAGTAAAACTGAACTAAAGGTAACAAGAAACTGTAAAAAGCTGCCAGGTAGAAAAGACAGATAACCTGTAAAAGAATGGTAATCAATTAAAAAGCAAACGTCCTCAAATAGTAAAAATGGAAGTGAGAAAGCACTGAAAAAGTACCTTCAAAGCACTGAAAGGAGAAACGATCAACATAGAGATGAGTACTCAGCAAATTATTTTCCAAAAGAAAATGTCTGTTTCTGAAAAACAGACAAGGAGAGTATTTATCACCAGTACACTTTCACTAAAAGAAATTCTAAAGAATGTATCTCAGGAAAAAAAGAATGTTCCTTCAGAAGAAAAAGCTGGTATGCAAAGAAATTGGTAAGCATATGAATGAATCTAAACAAACCTCATGTGCATAAAATAATAACTATACATTGTCTTTGCATACGATTTTGGTTGATGGTGTCAAAACAAAAGATACAACAAAAGTACTGGAAAATAACATCACATAAATTGGGAACGTGAGATCAGAGTTGAAGTGTTTTAAAACTCTTGTTTCAGTTTTACTGCACAATAACGCATCGCTTTTCATAGCTTAAACAGCAACAATCATTTTCAGTGTGTTTCACAGTTTCTGTGGGTCAGGAGTTTGGGAAGGACTAGGCTGTGCAGATCTGGCTCATGGCCTCTCACCCAGTGGCTGGAGTTGAAATGGCAAAGGATTGGGGAGCAGCTGGGACATCTCTCTTTCTCCCTATAGTCTTAGGGCTCACTATGGGGTCTCTCTTCATGGGCTAATTTGGACTCTCTCACAGCATGACAGCCTCAGGACAGATGGACTGTTTACATGGTAGCTGGCTTCCCCCAAAGCTAGTATCCAAAGAGAACAAAGTGGAAACGCGTGGCATTTTTAAAATTTAAATTAAAAAAAATTTTTTTTAATGTTTATTATTTTTGAGAGAGAGAGAGAGAGAGAGACAGAGAGCAAGGAGGGAAAGGGCAGAGAGAGAAGGAGACACAGAAACGGAAGCAAGCTCCAGGCTCTGAGCTGTCAGCACACAGCCTGATGCGGGGCTCGAACTCACAGACCACGAGATCATGACCTGAGCTGTAGTTGGCTGCCCAACCGACTGACCCACCCAGGCGCCCCTAAATTTAAATTTAAATTTATTTTTAAATGTTTATTTATTTTGGGGGGGAGGGGCAGAAAGAGAGGGAGACAGAGGATCCAAAGCAGGCTCTGTGCTGACAGCAGTGAGCCTGATGAGGGGCTCAAACTCACAAACTGTGCGACTGTGACCTGAGCTGAAGTCAGACACTTAACCGACTGAGCCACCCAGACCCCCAGAAGCACATGACATTTTTATAACCTCACATCAGAAGTGGCTTCTTAGTTTCCTCACACCCAGTGTCAATTCTATCATAGTCTTGTTTGAAGCAATAACACAGGCCCACCAGGTTCAAGGGGGAGGAGTCCTAGCACAGATCTACCTCTTGTTAGCAGGAATATCAAAGTCACATTGTTAGAAGGGTATGTATGATAGGAAACATTGTCATGATCACCTTTAGAAAATATAACCTGCTACAATCTGCCCTTACGCCTAACAATTCATATCCTTCGAACTTTCAAAATAAACTCAGCTCCCCCGGAGGATCCCCCAAGATTCATCCCATGACAGGATCGACTTAAAGTCCCAGGATCTCCGTAGAAGTAGCAACAAGAACAGGAACCAGAAAAGCATAACCTAAAACCAAAAAATACAGCAGAGGGGATTAAAAAGGCCAATGCAGATTTTTTTGAAATGTCTGAAGTGAATTTTTGAAAAGGTGGTAAATAAAAATTATTTTAAAATAGGCTTTTCATTATTTTTCTACAAACGCATTCTAAAAACAAAGGGAAAACTCCTGCTGTATACAAATATACATATCATGCTATGGATAATTTGAAAACAATGACACTCTTTAAACATATAAAAATTCACCAGTGTTTCTGTAACTTACCATATGTCTGTACTGATGGAATAGTATGCAAGGAAATTTAGAAATAACATTCATGAATCATTTTTTTTTGCTGACTTTAAAAAATGTTAATTCTTTAAAGAATTAGTTGCTTTTTATACAGTTATACAAAGTTCCTAATGTTTCTTTGGCAATGGGATGTAATGGAATTTTACAACTATATAAAAAATTACCTTTGCTTAAGAAACAGTATTTGCTGTGTGAACATAGTTGACTGACAAAATTATCTACCATCCAGTACATGAATAATTTTAATAAATAGCAAATGCTCATGTTAGAGTATTAGGTGAAAAAATAAGTATATAAACATGTATATGCTTTAATTATATAAAGTTTTATGCATAGAAAATCTCTAAGGAATAAGTCAACATTTTCAAAATTTGCTGCAAGAGTTGATACTAGGAAAGAATCATTAAAAAAGGCTTTGTGGGGCGCCTGGATGGCTCAGTCGGTTAAGCATCCGACTTCGGCTCAGGTCATGATCTCAGGGCTCCTAAGTTTGAGGCCCATATTGTGTCCGGCTCTGTGCTGAAGGCTCGGAGCCTGGAGTCTGCTTTGGATTCTGTGATTGTGTCTCCTCTCTCTCTGCCCCTCTCCCATTCACACTCTGTCTCTCTCTCAAGAATAAATAAACATTAAAAAAATTTTTAAAAACAGGCTTTATTTTATATTTTCTCTTAATAAGAACTCATTTTGATGATACAGCCTCCCTGTGAGTTAGAAGGGCAGACTATATGAATAAAACCCCGATTTGTGTGTATGTGTTCTTGTCCCTCCAGATCCAAGTGATATTAGCTTGGACCTCACATTTTGTGTGCTGAATTTAGAAAGTCAGAACGTTCTCTGGTCTTTCTAGTAACATTTTCCTGGGGGCAGTGGAAGTGAGCATGGCACCGGGAACCCAACTCCTGAGGCAGAGTAGTTATTACGTCAGTGTCCATTTATTTCCTCCCTTCCCTCCCACTCTGTGATCTTCCAATCCTTTAGCATTAAATAGCAGGTCAGAGCAAATGTTACTCTAAAAGCATTAATTCATCATTAGTAAATAGATTTTAGAGTAGCCTAAATTCTCCTGGCAATTTGATGCAGGTCCATGGAGAGAGAATAGGTTGCATGCCAGTGATGAAACATTAGGGGGTGCCTCAGCAAAAGTAGCAGTTTAAGAATCTTTACACTGGATCTATATTGACATGCAACATATTGAGACCACTGTACCAAAAATTTGTACCCCTCCCAACCTTCTTTTTAATATTTACTTCAGTTGTATATTTTTGGTGATCAGCAGAATGTCAGTGAGTTTCAGTTGGAGTGGAAGGAAAGGAGAAATTGAAGGCAGATTACTGGAAAGACAGCATTGGCCGTATGGTCTGAGATAAGTTACTTAACCACTTTGCATATAGCATAGCAGGAAAAATGTTAACAGCACCAGAATTTTGTTTAGAAAGTGTGTTGTGTATGAAACTATTTATTGCTAATTTCTGGGAGTTAGGGAGAGACTCAAGGATGTGGTATTGATTCCAGAGTTGAATATGAGTAGTAGAAAAGTATAGAGCCATTGGGATGAGCCAGAAGAGAGGAGAAAAAGAAATAAAGAAGGGCTAGAAAAAGGAGAGGTGGTAAGGAGCAGGAGAGAAATCTTTGGGAACCTTAGGCAGGTTGTCTAGGAAAGAACTGAAATGTCTAAAACCAATTATAAATTGTTTTTCAGAAACTATGTGTCCTGATATTATTTCCCTGTGACCTCCCCTCTCACCTTCTTTTACTCTTCAGATTTCTAATACACCTATGCATTTGTGTGTGTATAAATGGTGGAGGCACTGTTTCATCTGGAATCAACATGATTTGTGCTCTGAATAATGGCACTTAGGGGCAGAAAATGTAACTTGAAAGTGTAACTTTACTAGGAATATTCAGATTGAAATTCTGGGAGGTGCTACACTTTTGTTGACTGCATGCCCCCTTTAAAATGTAGAGACACCCTCTTGACTCACAAAGGTATTTCCTTAGAGCTAAGGCATTTGTGCCCCAGCTTAATTGTGGGAGGCAACCTTAAATGTAACGTCTGAAACTGGCTAATTATCTTACCAAACTCCATACGTGCTAAGAGCTTCTTTGGACAAGACGGTGGGGGTCCATCTGTGAAGAATTCCATTTCATGGAGTTGATTATATATTCAGTGATTTAAGATTTTTCAGCTATTAATGAATTTTACTAATTAACCTCACCAAAAAAGGTAAAATAGTAATAATTATTAGTATGTATATGAATATTTCTATAGTCTCTGTGAAAATTACTTTATTGTTAAATTTATATTTGTAATTAATTTTACTGGAGCATATGAATTACGTGGGTTAAATAGAATATAGTTTTGGAAATTATTAATTATAATTGTATGTGATTATATATTGGTTAAAATCAGTTATATATTCTTATTGAAAAATGCTTACTTCTTAACTTGAATTATAAGAACAGGTCTCTTTAAGTTTCTATTGTTAAATTGCTTTAATTTTTCAATAGAAAGATTTTTTTAAGATTTAATTTTTTAAGTGTTTATTATTTTTTTAATGTTTATTTTTATTTATTGATTTATTTATTTTTTTGAGAGACAGAGTGCAAGGAGGGGAGGAGAAGAGAGAGAGGGAGACACAGAATCAGAAGCAGCCTCCAAGCCCCAAGCTGTCAGCATGTTACGTGTTTATTTTTGAGAGAGAGAGAGAGAGAGAGAGAGAGAATGTGAGCAGGGGAGGGGCAGAGAGTGCGGGATACAGAGACTCTGAAGCATGCTCCACACTTATAGCAGAGAGCCCAATGTGGGGCTCAAACCCACAAACTGCAGGATTATGACCTGAGCCAAAGTCAGACACTTAACCAACTAAGCCACCCAGGCACTCCTAGAAAGACTTTTTTTAAATCAGAGTTTTACTGTTTGGCTAGATCTCTAAATCATGATATGCACTTTGACTTAAGTTTCCATTATTAACTTTCCTATCTGGCTCTCTATATGACACAATGACACACATCTGCACACATAGCAACAACCAAGGAGGAGAGCATCTTAGAACTCAGAGTTGTGGTATAAATAATGGACAGAGGCAGAATATAAATTGACAGGACAGATGGCATATTTTATAAATACTATTGTTAAGTGCTAATGAAGGGAAAGGCAGAAGGAAGGGATACCATACCCGCAAAATACAATTACATATTTTATTGATTATGAGATGTACAATTTTTTATATTTTAGTATCTGTGAGGCAGAGCTGCCTTTTATAGCCTCTGTTGACCTGGCAGAAGCTGAAACATAGTTGATGCTACCTGAGCAAGGAGGACCTTGGTCATAGATGCTCTCATCCTGTCATCTCATTGATGTCTGTGCATTGTTAGTACTGTATATATAGAGTTTGTTTGGCATTTAAAATATCTCTATTTTGTATTTAAAAAAACATGGAGGGGCGCCTGGGTGGCTCTGTCGGTTGAGTGTCCAACTTTGGCTCAGGTCATGATCTCACAGTTGGTGATTTCGGCTGCACCTGGGGCTCTGCACTATGAGGAGGCTGTTTGGGATCCTCTCCCTCTCTCTCTGCCCCTCCCCCACTCATGCTTTCTCATCTCTCTCTCTCTCTCTCAAAATAAATAAGTAAACTTAAAAAAAAGACATAGAAACAGAACAGAAGGGTGCCAGTTTGATTTGTAAATGAATTATTATTTCAGAGAAATCATGGAGGCAATTCTATATTTTCTTATAAAGCAGCAGAATAAGAGGGGAGAAAATACCCACAAGTAGATGCAAGTGTATTAGAAGCAGTTACTAAGATGGATGTAAAATGATCTTGTGTGTCACACACCAAGGGGTGTAAGTGAACGCAGGAAAAATCTTGCAGTTCCTTAGAATCCATGATGGAGGTCAAAACATGTACAGGCTAGTACAGGACTATCTGTAGCACTATTAGAAAAAACATTGAGTCCTAGTTTTATGGGCAGTGTTCTTCTTTTCTGTATCATTGGTAAATAATATGACTGCATCTTGTATGGGATGAAATAAAATTTCTTTTAAATATACAAGACCTGCCTGTTACTCAGAAATTAAGGTGATCAGATAGAAAAGAAAAGGGCAACTCTTTGGAGGAAGAGGCCATGTGAAAGGGAGAATAGCAAGTGGTGTGTAAATGTTAGGTACATACAACTGATGAAGGAGAGGCAAGTGACATAGGTAGTCACACTGCTCTGATTTTTCGGTGAGAACGTTTGTGACAGACAAGTTAAGTGATGTGCTTCGGTCAGATATTAAGTGGCAGAACTGGCTTGGAGGTAGGGCTTTGGATTCTCTTTTCTTGGGAAGTCTTTGGAGAGACACCACCTAGGGGTTTATAGTTGGTATCGCAGCTTAGATAGTTCTGAATATGTGACAAGAGAAAACTCTATGAGGTCCATAAATGACTTTACCATTTATTAAAAAGAAAAGGGAGGATTTATTGATTTAGAAATAATTGGGTGAAACTCCTGAGAAGGCAAAAAAAAAAGAATGATTTCTGACTTCATAACACTATATCACAAAGCTTCTTCCTGCAACAGGAGATATGAAACAGTAAAAGAATACATGTTCAATAAATGTTTCAAAAAAACACCACAGGAAGCCACAAGATTACTACTTAAACATGATGAACCAGCAGGAAAAAGACCACAGGCCACTACAAGTTAATACAGGAAGCTTTTTGATGAAGGCATAATTTACAATATCTCCTATTTCCAGTTGTTTTTTTGAGCTATGTAAAACAGAAGCACCTCCTCGCAAAATAATTGCTTGTAGTGGTGGCTTTAACCCCTAACCATTTCCCATCTGGATAAAAGGCAATTACTTGTTTCCAGGATAAATTGTGATTACCCCTTACCAGGTTCTCTGCTTCTGTAACCTTCCACGCTTTTATAATCAATTCTCACAGCTAAATTATCTTGTGATATTTTAACTGTGAGATATTCTTTAAATCCTTCAAATTACACTCCTTCAAAGGGGCTGAGTCATCGTCCTCTCTTTCAAGCCACCTCTCCAAAGCCATGGGGCCCCTCCCCCTATAGACTACTCCTGCCATTTCTCCACTGGTGTGGACCTCCACTCTTCTTCATAAGCTTCCACATGAGGCTTATGAGCCACACTCTCAGCTTGGTGGCTTTTTTTCTCATATTGGAATAGTTTCTGCTCTTTATTGCTGCCATCACCTCCTGTTAGATGTGTTTACAATCCAAAGAGATGGCAATCGGCTGGCTCTTTCATATACCACCGAGAATTGCCCACCAATGGATAGGCAATCCCATAGCATTTCTCAACTCCATTTACTTGCCCACTTCCAGACGACTGTACCATATCATCCCCTTCCTCAAACTCCCAACGCCTCCTCCTCATCCATCTCTTCCAGGTCCTAACCTTGCTTTCTACTTCCCTGAGAAAACAGAAGTGATAAGAAGGAAGCCTGCTCTCACCCCAGCATCCTAGTTCCCTGTATGAATACAAGACAGTTACTACATGTCTTGTTTCTTCTCCTTTTAAATGTACCTCTTTGTAGTAAAACTTCTAAAATCTTAGCCAGTTGTTTAAATGGCATTCAGCAGTATCAGCAATGAATTCCAGTCCTGGAATCTTCTTATATGTTCTAATATCTACCTGATGCAAGGTTGTTATCCTAGAATCTTCCTTTACCATCATACTAGGGATTCCTTTCACTTTTACCCATTTTGGATCTCCTAATTCACAAAACCTGTGTCATCTTCTTTCTTGGATTATTGTTTTCATCTTGGTGGTGCCAATTCTCTGATAGCTTCCCAGGAAGGTATAAGGAAATTAAAAATTGGGGCACCTTGAATGTCTGAAATTATCTTTATTCTACTCATACTTGATTGGTATTTTTAGTAGGATTTTATTTTTAGTTTGGAAATCCTTTTCCTTTCGCATTTTGAAGACATTTCTCCAGTGTTTTCTAGATTCCAGTGTTATTTTTGAGAAAACAGATGTCATTTTGATCCCTGATGTTTTGGATATGACCTGGATTTCTATTTCTTCCTGCATTCCAAACTGGTCTTCTCTTTACTCCCACCCACATACCCTTCCCCTTAACCATCCATCTCAGTATTTTGAAATTTTATAATGGTGTGCCTCATTATTGGCCTGATTTATTCATTGTGCTGGTACTCACTGGATCTTTTCAATCTGCAAGTTCATGTCCTCCCACTTCAGAAAAAAATGTAAGTTATTTCTTTAACTCCACATTGTCAACTGCAATGGTCAATTTTCAGTTCTCACCGTACTTTACCTGTTAGCTCCACATGATACATTTGATCCTTCTCTCTTTCTTGATTCACTTTTCTAACTTAGCCTCCAAGTCAATACTCCTGATTCTCCTGCTGTTTCAAAAACCATTACCCGTTGGTAGATTTGCTGGCTTCTTCTCATTTCTTAAACCTGTAAACATTGGAGTGATCCAGGAATCTATCCTCTAACTTCTCTTTTTCTCTGTTTATTCATTTTCTACAAGATTTCTTCTGGTCTCACGGCTTCAAATGCTATCTATGATCTGATGACTCCTAAATTTGTACTGCATCTAGGATCTGTGTAATTATTCTCCAGACTCATATGCCCAACTCTAAGCATGGCTAATCCATTTGGATATCTAATATGAATATGAAACAATCAGTGCAGAACTCCTAAATCCCCCCCTCTAAAGCCCATGTGTTCTGTCATTTTCCCCATCTCAAAAAATGGAAAGTCTATTTTTCCAGTTTCTCAGTTCAAACACCCTGGAGTCCTCCTTGGCTTATCTCTTTTTTCTCACACCTCGCATTTGATTAAATCCACTGCCAGATTATGAGGAAACTACTTTCAAGCATTATAGCCATTCCTTCACCTTCTCCACTGCCACTACCCTGGTCCAAGCTTCCATCATTTCTCTCCTGAATTATTGCATTAGTCACCCAACAAATTTTTATGCTTCCACCCTTAGTACTTGTGCCATTTAGTAGCTTATCTCTCAGCTACAACCCACTTTTCTATACTCTGGTGATGCTAGAACCAAGACTCTATGATTCACACTTTTCCTTTGCCAGCTGATTCCCTATGAGGCTTCACAATAGGAGGCACTAGACAGAGTCTGGAGAAGGAAGAAGGCCCTTTGTCCTCCCTGTTGGCATCCTGTGGGTTTCCGGTCTCCTTGTGGCTCCTGTGACTCCTAGCAGCAGCTCCTAGCAGCAGCTCTTTTCCAGAGCAGTAGCTGATTCCAGTTGGCTGTTTTTTTCCAACACTTTCAAACCAGTCGACACACAGATAAAAGACTCGTATTTTGACTTTTAATCATTTGGCATTTGTAATACCACAGCAACCCAATCTGAAGATTATAGCCTGTTACATTAGCACAAAGTGGAAGAATTAGTTTATATGTGGCCATCTCAAACTCTTATGCTTCCTTCCTGTCTTCTCTCTTTTCAGGCATTCTCTTCCTACATGAGCTTGTTTTTCTCCCTTGAATTTTTGGTTCATACCATAACAATTATTTTTTGTGATACTCTGCAGCTCAGGGGGAAAAATGGCAAATATTAATTAATGTGATCAATTGTTTATCTCTTACCTGTCCAGGTGTGAATGTGTTAATGACAGGGCTGGTGATGGAGCAGTTGGAATGTCAGGTCACATCCCCAGCAGGGCATGGGGTCTTTGGAAAAACATATGCAGTATTATAGTCTAATTATATATTTAAATATTTATATTTGAAAAATTTAAGATATTTCCCTATTACCTTCGCAATTCAAATTATAGGAAGCCCAACCTCAGCAACATTTTTTTTTTTTTCGGTTGTTTAGGATTTGTAGATCTGTGATTCTTTTTTTTTTTAATGTTTTATTTATTTTTGAGAGACACACACACACAGAATGTGAGAAGGGGAGGGGGCACACAGAGGGAAACACAGAATATGAAGCAGGCTCCAGGTTTTGAATGGTCAGCACAGAGCCCAATGTGGGGCTCGAACTCACGAACCCGTGAATTCATGACCTGAGCAGAAGTCAGACGCTTGACTGACTGAACCACCCAGGCACCCTGAAGATCTGTGATTCTTAGGAGGGGTCACACACACCTTGGGAAGAACATGAGAATCTGGAAAGGCAGTGACCCAAGGGATCTTAATGCTTGTTAAAGAGAAATTTGGGTTAAAAAAAATTCTGAGAAATTCTGCTTTGCAATGGCCTTCTCCCCTATTTTGGTACCCTTCCTCCTGTTTCAGGTGATGTGATGTTCATTGGTTGCAAGAGTCCAATTCAGATCTTCTCAGTGCCCAGTCCTTATCTTTTCTGCTTAAGATGATAACAAATCACTTGATGAGCAGATCTTTTTTAAAGTATTAATTGGTGATAATGTGCTATTGACCCCCCCCCCCCCCAACAGTGGTTTTACTGGGACTACCTGGAGGAAACTAAGTGCATTAGCAAATTAGAAAAAGTATTTACCTAAGGAACTGCAGACACCTTGACTATCTTGGGGAGTGGGTGTTGGGAGGCATTTTAGGCAAAGGATTAGAAAGGAATCTTTCAGTGTTGCTTCTGCCACAACATTTGTATGGCTGGTTATTCCTAGGGCTTACCCTGCTGCCACAAGATTAATGACAGCTTTCAGAAAACTAATGGGAAACAGACTCTATTTTTCAGAATTGCAAGTCCCATCTACTTCTGTCTGCTAACACCAGAGGCTCTTAGAAGGTTGTCTGCTTCTTGGGATTCCGTCTCAGCTCATCGTCCCAGCAAATTTTGTGAAGTAAATAGGCTGCATTTTTTCAAATATTTGCTGGCTAATACCTGTGCCTAATATCAGTAAAAAGTCAGGAAGGCAGAAGAAGTTCCATAACACAAATTCTCATTAGATGGAAAAGTTTTCTGATTAGCAGCATTGTGTTACTGCGCAAGAGCTTTCAGTTATTGTTTAAACACATTTCTTCTTATTAACCAAATGTTTGCATATAGAGATTTAAAGCCCTAGCAGATTGAAACTAGGGGTTATTAGTATTTATACTTCTTGAACTCTGCCGCATTTAACACTGCTGTTTTTGGCTTCCTTGAAAGTCTTTTCTCCCTTACTTCCCAACATACCTCTTTTGTTAGCTTCCTTTGCTGGTTTTTCTTTCATCTATCCCCTTAATGTTGGTGTTCCCCACTGTTACTTCTCAGCTCTCTTTTTTCTTGTGTTGGCTTTCCCTTGGGGAAAACAAGCATGGCCTTTATCCTCAGTCATAACCACCAGTAGTGCAGATCTGTCCCGGGCCTTGGTTCACCTCTGTGCTTCAGATAGCCTTGTGTCTACCGGGTATCTCTATTTAGAAGCTCCTCAGTTCCAGTACGTCCCCAAAGTGAAATAATTATCATTCTCATCGAATCTTCCTTGCCCCTCTAACGGTGATTAGCACCATCCATCCAGTCAGAGGCAACTGACCTTCAAGTCACCCTCGCACCTCTTCATTCCATCATCTGTATCTACTCAACTGTCAATATAACGTTCACATTATTCATTCCCTTTTGTACTGTCTCCTTATTTCCACTGTCATGCCCTTGCCCTTCTTCAGGCCATAACTTAACAATTCTTTGCCAGAGGTCAAATGGTGTCCTAGGATCTTCCTTCAATGTATTTTTCCCCCTACAGTACAGATTTGTCTTCTCAAATCCAAAATTAAAATTTTGCCTGGCTCCCCATTACTTTCTAAATAAGTGTCAGTTCATCACCATCACCACCACCCCTGCTGCCCTCTCATTTGCCTCAAACTCCAGCATCACTCACCACTCCCCAAAGATTGTGCTCACCATGACCTCTGCATATATGTGATGCCTTCTGCCTAAATTGCCCTCTTCCTGGTCCCTTATTAGGCTTAGCTCTCAAAAGGCTAGACTCTACCTTTTTTATTTTTATGTTTGACACTGAGTCAGCCTACAGCAAGTAACTGGGTTAATATGTCCCATTCTGGTGAAATGCTCTATTCCAACTTTTAAATTAAATCACCATAAAAAATGACCAAAAAATCACAAGAGGACTAACAAATAAGGATAAGAGAAAATCAGACGCTAGAATCTGCAGGGAATTTCCACTAACTGCAGTGAGGAGGGAGTTGAGTTGAGAGTCATAATCCTAAACTAAGACTGCTGAACCAGAATAGCACAGAAATCTGGGAAGAAGATGGGAAAAGACTATGAGTCAACCCCACTCTATCCACTGGCAAAGAAACACAGAAAATCCCAAAGCCATGTGAACTTTTCTTAGCTTGATAGTGTCATGCCTTTCCTTCTCCCCATCAGCTCTTCTCTGTCTTCATCCACTTGGGAACCCTACTTCACAATATATACAACTGCCATGGGTAGAGAGTGACAGAGAGAGGCAGTGGTACTTTGCATACTAAGATGTGTAAGAACTTCAGGAAGATGTTCAAGGAGGAAAGATGTGAGGAAGAGCCCTAAGAATAGTCTAGCTGGAGGTGCAATTTTTACCTCCATCACTGGCTGAAGAAGAACTGAAGCCTACATATGATTCCCCAGGAGTCAGACCAGTTGGAGTAGAAGATCCTCCTTTGATCCAGCAGAAACATGAGATGAATGCTTGTAAGACACTGGAAATCAGGCTCAGAGCTCAGCACTTCAGTGTTCTTTGTAGGTCTAGATCCAAGAGAGAAAATGTAGAATCCCCTACCTGATCAGTAACTGCAGGGTAGAGGACACCATGCATCCATTCTGTAGCCAAATATTATTATTATTCTGGATCAGGTTTTATGGTTGTGTGTGTGTGTGTTTGGGGGTAGGTGGGTGTGGATGGGTGTTTACTGTTTAAGAAAAATAATTTTAAAAATTTCGTATAGATCACCCAAACACTTTGCATCACAAGGGAAAGCAATTTAAAGACCCAGAGGAAAAAATACACAAATAAAAATTCTTTTCCAGAGGGAATAAAAGAAAAACTTCCAAAGTCTTAGCTTGATATACTCAATATGAATTGACCTATTCAGGGCAAGTATGTTGAGGAGAAGAGAGAATGAGCTGAAAGTGGCGATGAAGAGGGAGATGACTGGAAGCAGGCAGAATTGCAAAGAAAACACTCAATGTCACACTGGACGCAGCAAAGAGCAGAATTAGAGTGCAGAAAGTGAAGTTTGCAATATTTCAACTTGAAGAATGTAGAGGGAAAAAAACCCAAAAATGGATATAGCAAGACATAAGATTGAGAAAAAGAAAGGAGATCCAACCTATGGGTTACAGGTTTTCCTAAGAAAAATCAGGAAGGAAAAATTAAGCACTCATCAGACCCAATTTAAAAGAATATTAAAAAACTTAAAAAAATTTTTGAAACAGGATCTGAAACAGGTCCATAGATTAAAATCACCTGTCACATTCCAGGTCAGATTAATGGGAAAAAGACCCCCACTAGACATATTCTAACAACATTTTTACATTTAAAGTATAACAAGAAAAATTCTACAGGTATTCTGTTAGAAAAACATGGTTTCCTTATAAAGGAGTAAGAATCAAAGTGGCTTCAGACTTTTCACATCATTAAATTTCAAAAGAAATGTCACAGTAGCTATAAAGATTTGAGGAGCCAAATTCTCTATTGAGCCAAGTTGTCATTTATATACAATACAAGGGGTCACAAAATACATTTCTCAAATACCCTTCTTGAATTACTTGGATATTAAAATGCTTTAATATATTAAAGTACAGCTATACTATATAGCTAAGAGGCAACTATTCAAGAATAAGAAATTTGCAGTATAAGATACTAATAGTAATATTTAGAAGTGATTAAAAATGCAGAAACTGAAACAGTGATGTGCTGGTAAATGTTTTAAAACCAGCTCTAGGGGTGGAGAGGAAAGACCTGATTTGTAGTTTGATGACATCTATGGAGTGAGTACTGCCATCAGGGCTGACTTCAGACTACCAACGTGATGTCAGCGTGGAGGTGGGAAGAAATGTGCACAATGGACTTTCACGTGCCTTTAGGAGCCGGCTTCAGTTGGACCAGTTTCACAATTTTGGGAAAAACACTTTTAAATTTCATCTCAGACCATATACCAAAATCAATTATAAACTCATTGTATTAGCTTCTTGGGGCTGCTACAACATATTCCTGGGTGGTTTCAATCAACAGAGATTTGCTGTTTTAGAGCTCTGGAGGTTCAGCCTGGAATCAAGGTATTGGTAAGGGCATGCTCTTTCTGTGTCTGTAGGGAAATGTCCTTCCTTGCCTCTTCCTAGCATCTGGTGGTAGCCAGCCATCCTTGGTATTTCTTGGTTTGTAGACTCATTACTCCAACCTCTGACCCCATTGCTTTTTATTTTATTATGTAAATCCAAGTTAGTTAACATATAGTGTAATTATGATTTCAGGAATGGGATTTAGTGATTCATCACTTACATATTATCCCAACAAGTGTCTCCTTAATGCCCCTCACCCATTTAGCCCATCCCTCCACCCAACACCCACCCCATCAGCAGCTCTCTTTTCTCTTTAAGAGTCTCTTATGGTTTGTCTCCCTCTCTGTTTATATCTTATTTTTGCTTCCCTTCTCCTATGTTCATGTGTTTCGTTTCTTAAATTCCACATATGAGTGAAATCATATATTTGTCTTTCTCTGACTGACTTATTTTGCTCAGCATAACACACTCTATTCCATCCATGTTGTTGCAAATTCTGCCTCCATTGTTACATGGTGTTCTGTCTCTCTGTGTCTGTATGTGCCTGTTTTCTCTTGTTATGAGGATACCAATCAGTGGATTAGGCCACATCCTAATATGCTATGACCTAATTTCAGTCTAACTAATTGCATCACAAAAACCCTGTTTCCAAAGAAGGTCACATTCTAAAGTTGTGAGTGGATATGCATTTGGGAGTGTGGGGGTGGGGGTGGGGTTACACACTATTCAACCCAGTATAAGGATTAACACAAAATGTAAGAAACAAACCACACAAAAAATAGCATTGATTGAATACTTATTTTTTTTTATGAGGATGCACTACTTTCTCCTGGAAGAAATCATAGGAAGATGTTTCATACATTTGAGTCCAGAAATTTTTAATTTCTTCTTGTCAAAAACATGAACAAAAGTGAAAATCTAACAGTTATTTGGGAAAAACTCATCAGATATAAAACTAAAAGGGTAAATGTCTTTCATATATAAAGATAGTATATAAATAGATATAAAATTACAGTCTCAGGAGATAATTGGATATAAAGGTGGAAAAGTCACAAAGGAAAAATACAGATGGCTCCTGAAATTAGTAAGTGTTCAACCATATTAATAACTAAATACATTTACATTAAAACAGCAGCACACTATCTATTTTTAACTATTGAAGTGGCAAAAATAAAGAGAAAAGATAATAATGATGGTGTATAGTCTCACGGGGGAATAATGGGAGAATGAATTAGTGCAACCTTTCTTCTAGAAAAAGAAAAGAATTGACATGTATCAAGAACCTTAATAATGTTCCTGCCTTTTGAATTAGTAATAACATCTCTAAAAGTCAGTCTGAAAGTAATAATCTTCAAATGTATAAAGCATAATGAAGTAGAAGTCAAAGAAAGTATCAAAGAATTCAGTATCATCTTGAACAATTACAAGTGCTCTATTGTTGAGGATTTATTGCAGAGAATGTAATCCATTCTAGCTGGTTTAGGCATTAAGGGATTTATTTGAATAGATTTTGAGTTGTCAGGGAGGGTGATGAAACATGAGGCAATGGAGAACAACTCCAAAGCCCCCTGCAACAGAACTGGCTGCAGTGGAGAGAGTGCAGAATCAGGAAGCCCCCGTCACCCTGGGAAGCCCCCACTCCAGCGGCTGGCCCCAGACTTCTGCTACTTTAGTCAGAATCTGACTTCACAAATGGACCCCATCTCTGTCTTCACTTAACTCCGTTCAGAATTCAAGACACATAGGTATCTCATTGGCCGAACCTACATCAAAGCTGGAACCCTAGCTGTAAAGAAGTCTGGGAAATGCAGTTTTAGCTTTCCAGCTTCTGAATAGAGGAAGATACAGAAGGGGGGTGGGATGGATATTGTGTGGTCCAGTCCATATATTTGCCGCACTCTAAACCCTCAAGATAAAGGAAGTGCATTCAATGGCTTTAGATGACTTTGGAAATACTCTGCTTAATTTTTTTATTAAAAACCTCCAGGAAATAGAAACATATATAATGTATGATCTTAATTATGTGAAAAGTATTTGGAGACAGAACACTGGAGAAATATGCCAATGTGTTAACATGTGCATGAGACTATGGGAGATTTTCTTTTACTTAAGTGTACCTTTTACTTTTTCTACAGTGATCATAAAATAATTTTATAATCCTCATCCTCCATTGAAACAAGCAGACAAATGTTTGTTAACTAAATGCAGGAGTTAGTGACACAAATGGACAAAAAATAAATATCCATTGTTGTTTGTGGTTTGAATGTTTATAAAGAAATCCAGAAAAAGCTTGTTAATTTCCCTTTAAACTTGGCTTTTTTACAGCAGTCATGAGTTGTGGCTGCTTATAGAATAGTACAGATAACACAGTTTAGCCATTTAGATATAAATTTAGGTGTGTATATATTTGTCTTATGTAATAAATAAGTAAATAAATATTTATACATAATATTTAAATATTTATGTTCAAGTACATAACTTTTGGTGATGAATCACTAAGTTCTAGTCCTGAAATCATTATTATACTATATGTTATCTAACTTGGATTTAAATAAATTAAAAAAAAACCCTGTAGTATATAACTTTTGTATTTGGTTCATTAGAGAAACAGGACAATAGGAGATACAGACCTATCTATCTAAATTTTTATATAAAGAGGTTTACTATAAGGAATTGGCTCGTGCAATTATGGAAAGTGGGAAGTCCCAGCATCTTTTGTCTGCAAGCTGGAGGAGACCCAGGAAGGCTGGTACTGTAGTTCCAGTCCGTGTCTGAAGGGCTAAGAACCAGGAAAACTCATGGTATAAGGTCAAATCCAAATTCAAAGGCCTGAGAACTGATGGTGTAAATCCTGGTCTGAAAGTGAAGACTGATATCTCTTCTTAAGCAGTCAGGCAGAGCCAAAATTCTCCCTTCTTCTGAATTTTTGTTCTACTCAGACCCTCAAGGGTGGGTAATACCAACCCACTTTGGAACTGTCTATCTGCTTTATTTAGTCTATCATTTCAGATGCTAATCTCATCTGGAAACACCCTCACAGATACACCCAGAAGTAATATTTAAACAAATATCCAGGCATCCTGTGACCCAGTCAAGTGGACCCATACAATGAACCATCACAAATGTATAGAACCTTTTTTCATATTAATATATAAACTAATTTATCAATAATAAATACATAATTAAGTACAATAATTGCTTGCAAAAAATATTAGGCTGAGATATACAATGTGTATGGCCTTTTCCTAGTTAACTAGCAGTAGTATTATTTTTCTTTCAAAAGTGCTGCCTTTAATTAAAATTCCATTGGTATTTTGAATGGATAATTTTTACTATTTATCAACTGTAACAAAAATCATAAGTTCTTCAGTGTCTTTTCTTTCTCTTCCTTTGAATATTAGAGGTTTTGTTTTTGGAAAATTAAAGCTTTTCTAATGTAAATCAGTTCCTGGAATAAAACTATCCAAGTAGAACAAAAAGGGTTTGGTTTTTTTTGTACAATTCTCCTTTGTACAGAGGAAGCCTCTGTTACTAAACATCTATCTCTATCCTGCTTTCCAGCTCAGCATATGCCGTAGAGTAAGACTTACCTCAGAGATTCTGACTTAACTGCCTTACCTCATTACAGGAGACCTCTTTCAGGGAGATGCTAAAAGGTATAGACTAACATATGAAAATAAAATGAACCCAATAACAGATATAAATTAAACTAACTTTTTCCTCCAAATTCATTCTTAATATAAATGTATTTGGTCTCTTATTCTCACACATTGAGATTATAGGGCAGACTGTTAATGATTACAATTATGCGATGTTCTGTTTTTTTTTTTAACTTTCTCATTTTTTGAACAGTGGGTGAAGAATGGTGGTATTAGCCATATTTTAGAGAGATAGAAGAATTATTGGTAAAACTTGTTACTCAAAATTCTTGATTAGCACAGGCAGTGACAAAAGACAAAAATGGAAGAAACTGCTATTTGCCCTGCATCTAATATAGGTGTAAATAGGGAAAATGGTTTACTTTAAAGCTGTCGTAATTCACTAACACGTGAATCACAACATGAAATGAAAATAGATGTTCTCTTTGCAACAACTTGTAATATAATTAACTCTTAGGCTCTGTTTTTACCTCGCCACAGAATCAACTGTTTTTGCAGCTTACTGAGGTTTTGTTTGAGGCTGTTTGCAGTTCATGATTTGAAAGAATTGGAGGTGAGATGAAATGAGTGTATAATTAGTTCTTGAAGTTGAAGAGAAAGTGTGAGACATACCTTCTTACCTCCTCTTCTTTGTTATTTTATTCATCTTGCTATTTCTCTCCATCTTTGTTCAACATGGCAGATAAATAATGGGATCAGTACTAGGGAAGGAAGTGATTTTTGTTCTTTTCTCTCTCTGTATCTCAAACTCTATGTCACACAAGCTTTTGATTGCCTGATGTTGTCTTTCCATTTTTTTTGGCAATATTTTTTTTATTCCCCTCCTCTTCTTCTTGCCTTTCCTGCCCCCCCCCATTCTTCTGTCCTCTGTGTCTTTTTCCTTTATTCCATTTGCCCTCATTCTTTTTCTTCTTTTTTCTAAGTGATGGTATAAAGTGACCATATTAATAGCATGGATTAGCAGTGTGTGTGTCTGAAAGGACTGTGTACTTCTCCAGGAAGACTGGCATCTTGAGTAAAATCCAGTTTGATGCTGAGAGGTAAATTAAAAAGGGCTGAAGATAGTTGTGCCCAGGGGCGGGCTTGAGATAATATCTCCTCTCCAGTTCTCCATAGCCTGCATGTGATATTTTGGGAATCATGCCATTTCCATATTTCCAGTAGGATGATACAAAAACACTAGAAGTACTAAGAGAAGAAGCCCAAGGTTGCAAAAAGGCAACTATGGATTATTAGGACACCAGAAAGAACCACAGACTTGAGTAGTGGACACCAGCTTGGTGTCCAAAAGAACCAAAAGTACCAGCCACACCTCACAAACATCAGTTCTATACCCCAAGGACCAGATAAAGATCACACCTTAGAGACAGCTGAAGGATCCACCATTTCTGAGGATCCAGAAGGGGGAGCAGCAGGGAGAGAACTTCTGGGAGGGGAAAACCAGTTCTGAAGGAATTTTGCATTTTATTTTATTATTTTTTAAAAAAATGTTTGTTTATTTATTTTGAGATAGAGAGCACAAGTGGAGGAGAGGTAGAGAAAGAGGGAGAGAGAGAATCCCAAGCAATCCCACAACCCATGAGATGATGATCTGAGCTGAAATTGAAAATCAGACACCTTACCAACTGAGCCACCCAGGGGCCCTGGAATTTTGCATTTTAAATGGATAGAGTATTTACCCAAAGACTGTTTTACTTCCAAAGACACTGAGTTACTTTTAATTGATAAATCTAAGGTAATTGATAAATCTTACTAAGCCATTAGTAAGAATGGGAGCCTCAGAACAAAGTGAAGGCAAGGCAGGGGGTGGGAGGAGCTAGACTTTCCTGAATTGTGTGCAGACTTCAATTCTGATGTTAGAGGTGTATGTTAAAGATGGAAATAATTGTGTTAATAGAGGTCAATTCTGAATGGTGAAATGGTTGTGTGATTATTGTTTCATTTGTTCTTCCCTATCTCTATCATTTGACATACATTTATTGAACATTTCCTATGTGTCAAACACATAGTGCTCATCTTTGTGTTCATCTGTATTTCCTAATTTATGTACAATTATACAATTACTATGATTTGATTTTGTAAAGAGGAAAAAATAAAATTAAACATTATTTTAAAATAAGGTCTATCTGATTCTCCTATTGTGGCATTTGAATGATACATGTCCGACTATGTGAATTGTAAACCAGGTGTTGGAATTGACTTCTGTTTCTAAATATATGTTTCAAGATTGGTTAACTATAAAATCCAAGCTTTTCAGGAATCATTTTGTAGAGCTTATACAGAGCTTAATTCCCATGTAAACCTTTCATTCACAATTTTATTTTATTTTATTTTATTTTATTTTTTTTTTTCCAACGTTTTTTATTTATTTTTGGGACAGAGAGAGACAGAGCATGAACGGGGGAGGGGCAGAGAGAGAGGGAGACACAGAATCGGAAACAGGCTCCAGGCTCCGAGCCATCAGCCCAGAGCCTGACGCGGGGCTCGAACTCACGGACCGCGAGATCGTGACCTGGCTGAAGTCGGACGCTTAACCGACTGCGCCACCCAGGCGCCCCTCATTCACAATTTTAGACCTACCATGTTGTGAATATATACAAACCTGCATTCTGTTTGGATCTTCAGAAGTAGAACAAGTTTGCCAGTAGCATCATACCCTAGGATACCGAATGATCATTCCCAAAATGGATTAGAAGGGTTCATGTGGAAGTCAAATCTGGTAGTTGATTCTGTTTTTGAAAAAATAATCTCTGTCTATAGGAGAGATATTTACCATGCCAAAAACAATGTATCCATGCAGATGGATCACAGACACCCTGACATGGCTGTGACAGCCTGCAAAAGTAGACTTTGCCATTTAGAAGTGGCACATAGTATGAGATATTTCCCTTTGCTTTCCCACAGCTATCAAATACATTCTCTAGTAGCTCTTGCTATTTGTAAACGATTGGTTAATGATGATTCCATTTTTAAAATTTCTCATTAAGAAGCTCCCCAGATTAGTTGCATCTTTTGGCTTGAAATAGCAAGCATTCAATTTGCCAAATCATCCAGCTAAAGGTTGGGTGGGTGAAACATTGTCTTCTTTTATTTCTTCAGATTTAGTCACGGGCTGTACAGTGATATCAAATGTCCTTGCCCTCAGTGCTGTGCTGACTCTTATGTGTAGCTGACCACCTCCTCACTCCTATAGATACTGAGGGGAGAAGGATCCCTGCCTTCACACTCTTCCTGCATTTCCATTTTGAGATGAGTTTATGTCACAAAAAAGTAATTCAGCTTATTTTCTAATATTTGAATTGAGAAATAATCAAGGAAATAGACTAACTCTAGAAATACAATAAAATGAATATGCTATGTGATTTAGATTTATGACAAAGATTTTATTGGCAAAAATTTTTAATTAAATATGAATTGAATAATGGAATCTGTCATTAATTAAATGCGATAACTAAAACAAATGTGAAATATATTTAAAATGTTCATGCAAATGCAAATGGTTCCATTAATTACTTTAACAATTACGTTATGGAGGACAAATTCTTTATGGTAAAATAGAGATGATGCATTTTATACTATTTTGGAGAGATCTCATTCTCTTATATTTAGCTTTTTTCTTTTTGACTGTGGAAAAGAGAGATTCTTTGATATTTTTTCTACTCTAAATAAATCTCTGATAAACTATGTGAAATTGACCATTTTCACTGACCCCACATTTATTCTTTCTTTGTTATTTCTAAGTGTTCAGTGACAGTTTGGAATATCAGTAATATATTTAGATTTTTCCACAAAAGAATGAAAAATGACAAGTGAACATATGATTACATGCACCTCAGTATTCCAAAAATGTCTGTGCACACACATACTAGCCATATCCTGCCTAGGAAGTGGCTAACTTGCTTGCTTGGAGCTGGTGTTTATTTTTCTAGAGTTTTTTTAAAGCATTGTTTTCTCATCACTTGTCCTTGCAAAGAGAAGAGGAATAATGATGATGATTATGTGATGGTGATGTTAGTGATGATGATGGTGATAGTGATGGTGATGATGATCATGATGAAAGCTAAAAATTAAAAGAATTTTTGTGTGCCAGGCACTATTCTAAGTGCATCACACATAAGAACTCACATAGTCCTCACAGTGACCCTGTAACTAGGTGTTCTTATTATCTCTATATTTTCAGATGAGAAAATTGAGTCATAAAAAGATGGAGTATCTTGCTTAAGATTGCACAGTTTTCCTGTGGAAGAGACTGAATATTCTTTTCAAAGTACCTTCTCTATAATTGGAAGGTTACATATGAGACCATCATCTATATTAGAAATTTTTTTAAAGATACAATTATGTAAAAACCAATGGGCTTCTAAAATCATTCTATTTTTTTTAAATATAAGATTATTGCTTTGTGCCAACATTGTCATATTTTTTTTACTTAAATGGTGATATTCCACCAATTAGAATATAACTCACGTAATTTCATATGTCTCAAAATGAATCAATAGCTGCTTTTAAAGTTCAGTGTGGCTTTTATTTTATACTAATATTTACAGAAATAAATATAATTGCTATTATAAGAAGAACTACAAAGGATGAAATCATAAAAGAACACTTATGGTCAGAAAAACAACAAGCACAATTTTATTTGTTCTAGAAAAAAATGAGATTTTTCTAAATGATTCCTGAGATTAAAAATGATTATATGATTCTAGGAGGGTTGATGTTTGTCAGAAATACCATATTCTGTTTACAAGAAGATGAACTAGTGTCTAATGAGAGATGTGTATTTAAGAATGCTATTCAGTTTCTAATTATCCATTTTCTGGTTTAAGGCAAGGGAATAATTTGCATAAAAACCAGTGAAAGAAAATGTTGACGGATATGAATGCAATCAAAAGTATCTTTTATATTATCTTTGTATTCTTGACGGAGAGAATTTTGTGCTTTTTTCTATTGCATATTTTGGAATGAATTAAATGCATTTTGTGACAAAGATGCAAAAATGCTTAGAAATTCATTCATTCCTGTATGTATTTATTCATTACACAATGAATGCCTACACTATGTCAGGCATAATATTAGGGAACACAAAGATAAAGAACATTAGCCTTTTCTGAAGGAATTCAGTAAAGGAGCCAAGATAATTAAAGAGATGATTTCATAACAAGGTGATAAGTACCTTGATAAAAATGAAATGCTAAAGCAATACAAGTTAGGTACCTAACCCAGGCGTGGTGCCATGGAAAACTTTCTGAAACAGATGCCATGAGCTGAGTCCTGAAAGATTACTGACTTAGCGGGCAAAGGTGGTGTTCACACCAGACAGAAAAAGTAGCATGTGCAATGGCTTAGAGGCATGAGTGGGCATGACCTGTTTGAGGAACATCAAGTAATTAGGTGTGGCAAGGGTAGAGAGTACTGATGAGCAATCAAAAAGAGAGGCTGGGGTTGTAGGCAGGATTATGTCACGAAAGGTTTTGAGTATCCAGATTGCTCAGACAAGCTGAGGACAAGCCATAGAAAAACTGCCTTTTAATGGGTAGTGATGCAATCAAATTGGGACTTGAAACAATTACGTGGGAGCCTTGAGAAGTATGTTTTGGAAACTGAGAGATTAGTTTGGATGCTGTTGTTATGACACACAGGAACGTTGATGATCTGAAATAAAACCATGGCACTGAAGATATGTATTAGTTAGGGTGGGCTAACTGCTGTAACAAAATATCCCAAACCATCATGGCTAAATACAATGAAGTATTCTCATTCACATACAGTGAGGGTGTATGGGGAAGGGAAAGAGTTTTGCTTCATGCTGTTATTTACAAACTCAGACTTCTTCCATCTTGTGGTTCCACCATTTTTCTAGGACTGTAGAATCCTTGACTGTACCCTCTTTATTTTGTGTTGCTGACAGAGGAAGGACTAGAGCAAATATTGAGTATCAGGGGGAAATTGTAGGGTCCAGTCTGGAAGTGTCCTACAGTGACTGTCCAGAACTTAGTCACATGGCTCTACCTAACCACAAGGGGATCTGGGAAGTAGTCCTTGTGCATGCCTTGGAAGAAAACTAACTGGGTTTGGTGAGCACATGCCAATATTTAACTGTTTAAGCCTGTAGAATTGCCATTTCGTGTGGTTCAGTCTGTACGTAATAGGACTGAGAAATGGGAAAGTAGAATCAAGATGTTATAACAGGGAAACTTAGTAATGAACTGGGTGTACAAACTTCAGGAAAGGGAAGACTCATAGCTGGGTTGAATCATTGGTGGATGGTTGTTCTATTTGTTCAGACTATGGTTGTTACAAAAGATACTGGAGGGAAGAGGATGAGTTTAAGATACTTCCCACTGTTCTCCCCAGCACCTGCTCTCTTATTTTTGTAAGACTTATGCTAAAATATAACTCTGAATAGCAGTATCCCCCACCCTCTTGTTTCCTATCACTCTATTTGATTTTCTTCATGGCATTCCCCACATATTGTCCTTTTTTTTGTTGTTGTTTATTGGCTGTCTGTTATTACCCAAATGAAAGCTATAAGAGAACAGAGACTGTGTCTGTATTTTTCACTGCTACGTCCCACAGTGTGTAGAACAATGCCTGGCACATGATTGGTATAAAATAAATCGTTATTGAGTGTGTCATTGAATCAAAATGGAAATGGCCAGCAGTCTGTTGGTCATAATAAGTGTTAATATTTTTTGAGTGCTTACAAAGGGACAGATATTGTTCTAAATACTTTTCAAGTACCAATTCAATAATAAAACATTCCCATGAACTAGATACAACTAGTGTCTCCTCTATTTTACAGATGAGGAAACTGAGTACATACAGCTTAAGAAACTTGACCAAACTCACATTAGTAAATATTAGAGATGAGATTCAAATCTGGGTAGGTGTTAGGGCTTCAGAATTTTAACCATGATGCTATTCTGCCATGAATGTTAAATAGCTAGACTGGACATGGAAATTAGGAAGCCATTAGTATGAATTTAGATGTGAATAGAGATCAGCCTGTCCTTGAGATTTTTTAAAAAATTGACTTGGAACTCTTATTCTGTGTCTGCCAAAACATTCAATGTTCTCTATAATATTTCAGGAATTTTCATTTGCTTATATTTACATCATCATTGTTTATTCCAGTTACTGTTTCTTTGAATTGCCTTCAGCTTACTTGTCTCCTCATCTCATCTCCTGTGACTGTTCCCCTCTGTCTGCTCCACACCAAGGCAGACATAGATTAAAACTCCCTCTCCTTGATTTATCCAGAATACCATTTCTAAAGGCATTATGGATATGTAGCAAACTTTATAGAAGGTTTGAGGCAAGAGGGGAGTCACTGAAAAACATCAAGCAAAGAATATAAAAAGTGCACATCAGGCATCCCTGTTCTTAAAAATGTTTACCACCCTGTCACTGAGAATGTCCCACTTGTGTGCCATCTAAGTCTAACTTCCTAGGGTGTCACTACTCCTCATTCTTTTCTCTCCTTCTCCCTTCATCTCACCCTTCAGTTCTCCCTGCCTCCAAATTCCTGTTAACAACTTATGCAGAAGAGGTTGCTTATCACTTATTTCCTTTTCTGCTCCCAGGATGTGCTCTTAGGATTTCACCATCAACACGTCAAGCAACATCTACACCTAAACAAAGAGAATTCTTTTTCCACAAGGAACTCTGGTATTTGTTGTTAAAATGTTGTCCACCTCACTACCAGTATGAGTCCCAGTGTAGGTAATGAAAGTGAACAAATCTCGCAGAGGGTACGGGACAATTAAGAGAAAAAGAATTCAGCTACGAATGGAAAGAAAGAAGTCAGGAAGTAGCTATAAAAAGGAGTACTTTTAAGGAAATTTTTGTCTGTTGCTAGTTTTTTATTTCTGGTTAGGGAGACTTGGGCAAGTGCCCATGTTGGGGAAAGGGCCAAGGAGAGGGAATGGATGAAGGTACAGGGAATAAAAAAGGATAAAGTGATCTCTGAAGGTGCGAAAGGGTGAATCCCAGATCACAGGTAAATGAATTTATACAAGACAGGAGAAGTCTGTCTTCCCATCAGAGAAAAGCTACACAGTACAATTGAAAGAGTGTTGAATAGAGACTCAGATTGAGCTGAGCTGGAATCCAGAATCTACATTCTGCATTGGAGCTATGAAACTTTGCTAGAGTACTTAACTACTCTTACCCTAAATTTCCTCAACAGCAGAAAAGGGATAATACCCTCTTCACAGAGTGACCACAAAGCTTAAATAAGATAACGTGCTAAGCAAGAATCTTATAATAGAATTTATTGATTATTTCTGTAATTTGATTATAGGACTTCTGATTCTTATCCCATACTATTGCTAATGTCATAAATAAACAAGAGGCCATGTATTTTTTGGTCTGCCTCAAAGGGATTTGTGATTCCATGGTCTCATCCTCATTTGGAATTTTGAAAAATTTTTGAGAGTTGACATCAAACTTGTTGCCAACAGGCCAAACCTGGTGGCCATAACTGTTTTACCTGGCTGTTACTTTTTTTTTTTCCTTTTTAATTGAAAATCCTTTAGATAAGACATCTGTATTCCATTTTCAGATCCACATTTTTATATCTCATACCTGGCCCCTTCACATATTTCCCCAGTCTGTTTGGCCCCTACACACAATTGAGTTTTCAACCCATGATCTAGATTGATTTCTACTAAAATAGCTCATGCCACAGAATACTTCCACATTACTAAATGTTCCAGGTCACATTTTCTGTCTTTACCTCACTTGGTGTCTTCTTGTCTTTGATCACTGTTGATAAACTTCTATAATGTTTTTCTCCTTCTGTTATTGAAGATTCTTCTGGTTTCCTCTCACCTCTCTGCCAGCCTACCCTTTGCTACATCCTTTGCCTACCATTTAGATGATATAATTTATCAGTGTTTTGCATGTTGTTGCATTGCTTTTCTGGGTGATCTCATGGTTCAACATGTCCAATATTGGGTAATAATAGGTAATAATTACCTTTAAAGCTACCTTCTCCTATGTGTTACATATCATCATGAAAGGAGCTACCAGAAGTCCAACCCACCCAACCCCCAAAACTAAAACCACTCTCACACCTAGTTGGGATACATATTTAACAACTGGTACAGAAGAATTCACACCAAATCAGAATGGACACTGCCTTATATATCTCACCATTGCTTTCCAGCCAAAGATCAGCCCTGCTTGTCCCAGTCCCCAAAGCCAACATTTCCTTCCTTCCCTAAAGCTGAGTGGTAAGACCCTCCCTCACCATTTCCCCCATGGACTAATTACACTCCCTTTTCCCATATGGGTAAAATCTCAACCTTGATCAACTGTAGGTCATTCTTTTATCCTGTCCTGTGCCTCATCTCTAGCCATTCCTAAGGCTATAAAGCTTCACCAGAAGCTTGTTTACATTTCCCTGAAAACCATCTTTCTCACCTCTGTGCCTTTGCATACACCACCACGTCAGACAAAAATACTCTATCTTCCTCAACTTTGTTTGCATAGCTAACTTCCACTCATTCTTCAAAATTCAGTTCAGTTATATCCATCTCTGAAAGGCCTATCCTAAATTGCTCTCTTCTTAGCAACATCCCCAGTCTAGGTTGGGAACCCTAACTCTGCAAATATTTTAAAAGTTTGCATTCCTAGGGCATAGTTTAGTATGTACTATGAGAGAATGGAATAGCTGGGTATGATGCATTGTTTGCAATGTGGTAAAATATTTTCCTGTAGAAGAGCCACCCCCATAGGATGAGAAGGTACACAGGAGAAAAGTATTGTGGATCAACACAAAATTAACATTCATTGACAAAGGAAAAGGAAGCAACAGCTGGGTAAACAAACAGCTGCACAAAGAGAGAGAAAAATGACAGTGAATAACCATGAACATGGCAAATGGTCCAAAATATTAGAAAAGCAAGTAAATAATATGAGGAAATGAGTTAACTTACTGGAAAATTGCTGAAACATTTCAACAGGAAGTAAATAATAAGGAAAGTGCTCAAATAAAATTATTATAGAGAGAAAAATTGGAACAAATATTCTGTGTAAAAGAAGTGGACTTTTAATGAAAGAAGCTTAAGTGAAATTAATCTGAACATTTGTGACTTTTTCTACAAATGTATTTTGTACTGCACAGGGCACATGATAATAATATTAAAAACTTAATGAATAAAATTACCACACTCCTAACTTTTTGTTGTGTTGAAAAGAGTGAACTAGCAATTCATGATTGTTTTACTTTGCATTTATGTGATCACTAAGGAGACTGACCTTTTCAAAGAAAATGTTTAATAACACAAGTAACACATAAATATTTCGCCTTCTAAAGAATGAAAGCATTCCAGACAAAGCTAAAGTTTCCCTTGACCCTCTACCTGCACCCCCACAGCCACTACCTTCCCTAGAGATAACCACTGTTTCCGGCTTAATGTGTATCTGTCCAACATTTTCCCATGCCCTTACACACATAGATTGAAGCATAGAAAATATATATCTTTATCTTGTGTGATAATCCACGATACAAATTACAGTAGTAATTCTGAAACTTTTCTGTTTTTTGTATAACATTTTATTTTGGAAATATTTCTATTTCCATACAAATGAAGCTATGTCGTTAAAAGAATTCCCATATATTATAATATAGATATAACATTATTTGTGGTGGACATTTAGGTTTTTGTTAATTTCCTGCATACTTCAGCAAACATTCATGAATATTTACTTGGTGCCATATGCCAGGGACCATGCTTGGTGTTGTGGATTTAGCAATAAACAAAACCAAGTCTTCCTTGTGGGCATTCAGAAGACACAAATAATAAAAAAAGACATGCATATATAATAAAATGTCATATAGTGATAGCTAGGATGAAGAAAGGCAACAAAGGTGACATATGGGATGGTCAGGAAAGGCTTTTCTGAGGTGCAGTTATTTAAGCCAAGATTTAAGAGATTGTTTGGCAAATACCAAAGGCACCAGCTGAGAAATGAAAGTGCTGAGTCAGAAGGTATCCGTATTGAAAATGCCAAAACATTTTCTGAACTGTTTGTAATAACTCTTGCTCCCATTTGAAGCATAAAAGTACCCATTTCTCACACTCTTTCTACTATTTATTCTCATGTTCCTTAATTTTTACCAATCACATATTGTTACCAATGTGGAAAACTGTTAGTTTGCTGTAGCTTTAATTGGTGTAGTTTTAAAAATTGGCATAAATTTATAACTTAATGCTGGTGAGATTGTACACATTTTCATATGTATATTGACCCTTTGAATTTCTTCTTCTCAGACTTGACAGTTCTGTGGCATTGTCCATTTTTCTCTTGTGTTATTTGTCTATTATTAATTTTTTCAGTGTTATTATTTAACTGTGCCAGAAAAGAGAGTCAAGGGACTGGTTCTTTTTTTTTTTTTAATCTTTATTTTTGAGAGAGAGAGAGAGAGAGAGAGACAGAGAGAGAGAGGGGGAGGGGCACAGAGAGAGAGAGACACAGAATCTGAAGCAGGCTCCAGGCTCTGAGCTGTCACCACAGAGCCCGATGCAGGGCTTGAACCCACAAACCGTGAGATCATGACCTGAGCCGAAGTTGGACACCCAACCAACTGTGCCACCCAGGCACCCCAAAGGACTGGTTCTTAATAACCATCTCACTTTTGTGTGTGTGTGTGTGTGTGTGTGTGTGTGTGTGTGTGTGTTAGACATAACTGACTTTTTAAAAATTTGTTATTTATTTTTACTTTTGTCCAAATTGTTTATTTAAATTCCAGTTAGTCAGCATGCAATGTAACATCAGTTTCTGCTGTAGAATTTAGTGATTCGTCACGAACATCACCTGGTGTTCATCGCAAGTGCCCTCCTTGGTACTCATCACCCATTTAACCCATCCCCCTCTCACCTCCCATCTCACTTTCCAGCTCACTTTCTTTATCAGTACCTTCTTTACATTGGTTTTAAGACATACATATGTGTTCTCTAAATATTGATTTTCTCCCATTTATTCTCTTCTTTTAGGAACTCTTAATACACATGTTTTGAAATTTTTCATACTATCTTCTCTGTCTCTTTATATTTTCCATCCAGGTCATTATGGATAGTGTCTTTAGATTTATCTTTCAATGCATTAATTCTTTTTTTAAAAAAAATTTTTATCGTTTATTTATTTTTGAGAGACAGAGAGAGACACAGTGTGTGAGCGGGGTAGGGGCAGAGAAAGGGGGAGACAGAATCTGAAGCAGGCTCCAGGCTCTGAGCTGTCAGCACACAGCCTGATGTGGGGCTCAAACCCATAAATAGTAAGATCATGAGCTGAGCAGAAGTCGGATGCTTAACTGACTGAGCCACCCAGGTGTCCCATGTCTTTTTGATTCTATAATATCTACTGTTTAATCTTTTCATAAAATGTTTATTTTCAAAGGCTGTCTTTTTCAGTTTCAGAATTTCCACTTGGTTCTTTATTAAATCCACCTGTTCTTTTTGTGTATGTTTTGTTTCATGACTCTGGTTTATGTTGTCAATCTTTAAAAAAATTTTATTCAATTTATTTAAACTAAACACAAACAAACCAACAAACAGTGCATCCATTTCTCCCATCCCCGACCCTTCACCTCTTGTAACCACCAGTCCATTCCCTATATCTATGAGCTTGGGTTTTTTGTATTTTGTTTTTCTTAGGTTCCACATATAAGATCTCTGTTTGACTTACTTCACTTAGGGTAATGCCTTGGGGGTCTCTCCATGTTGTCTCAAATAGCAAGGTTTCATTTTTTATGACTAAATTATATATTATTACGTGTGTGCATGCGTGTGTGTGTGTGTGTGTGTCTCAATTACTTTATCCAGTTATCCATTGATATACACTTGAGGTTGTTTTCATACCTTAGCTACTATAAATAATGATGCAAAGAACATGGAGGTGCATATACCTTTTTGAATTAGTGTTTTTGTTTTCTTTGGATAAATACCCAAAGGCAAATTGCTGGGTAGTTCTATTTTTATTTTTATTTATTTTTTTTTTTTGAGGAAGCTCTATACTGTCTTCCATAGTGATTTCACCAATTTATATTTCCACCAACAGTACACAAGAATTTTATTTTCTCCACATTCTCATTAACACTTGTTATTTCTTATCTTTTTGATAATGGCCATTCTAACAGATGTGAAGTGATTTCTTATTCTCGTTTTGATTTCATTTCCCTGACAATTAATGATATTGAGTATCTTTTCATGTACCTGTTGGTCATCTGTAAGTCTCCTTTCAAAAAATGTATATTCAGATCTTCTGCACATTTTTTAATCAGAAGTTTTTTGTGCTGAGTTTATAAGTTCTTTATGTATTTTGGATATTAGCCTCATATTGGATAAATGACTTGCAGATATGCTTTCCCATTTAGTAAATTGCTTTTCATTTTGTTGATGGCTTCCTTTGTTGTGCAGAAGCTTTTTAGTTTGATGTAGTCCCACCAGTTTATTTTTGCTTTTGTTGCTTTAGCTTTAGGTGACAGATTGAAAACATCATCACCACGACCTATGTCAAGGAGCTTATTGCCTGGTTTCTTCTAGGAGTTTCATGGTTTAAATGCAAGTCTTTAATTCGTTATCTGTTATTTTTACGTATGGTGTAAGATAGTGGTCCAGTTTTATTTTTTTGCATACAGCTGTTCAATTTTCCCAACACTATTTATTGAAGCGACTGTTCTTTCACCATTATATATTCTTCCTTCTTTTGTTGTAAATTGAACATTTATGCATGGGTTTATTTTTGATATCTTTATTCTGTTTCTTTGATCTAGGTACTTATTTTCATGCTAATACTATATTGTTTTAATTACTCTGTAATATATTTTGAAATCAGAGAGTGATGCATCCAGCTTTATTCTTCTTTCTCAAGATTTCCCTGGCTTCTTGGGGTCTTTGATGCTTCTATACAAACTTTAGGATTATTTGTCCTATTCCTGTGAAAAATACCATTATTTGATTTGGTATTTGCAAAATACCAAATGGTAATTTGATATGGTAATTTGATAGGGATTGCATTGAATCTGTATGTTGTTTGGGGGTAGTATAGACATTGTAACTATTATTTCTTTTAATCCATGAGCACAGAATATCTTTCCAATTATTTGTGTCTTCTTCAGTTTCTTTCATAAATGTCTTGTAGTTTTCAATATCGGGTCTTTCACCTTTTTGGTTAAATTTATTCCTAGATACTCCCTTCGTTTTGATACAATTTTAAATAAGATTGTTTTTAACATTTTTCTAATAGTTTGTTATTAGTGTAAAGAAATGCAACAGATTTTTGTATATTGATTTTGTGTCCTGCAACTTCACTGATTTTATTTATTATTTCTAACCGTTATTTGATGGAGTCTTTAGGGTTTATGTAATATCATGTCATATGCAAATAGTGATAGTTTTTCTTCTTCCATTCCAATTAGGATGCCTTTTATTTCTTTTTCTTACCTAATTGCTCTAGCCAGGACTTCCAATACTAAATTGAATAAAGCTGGTGAGATTGGGCATCCCTGTTTTATTCCTGATGTTAGAGGAAAATCTTTCATCTTTTCACCATTGAGAATGATATTGGCTGTGGGGTTCTCATATATGGCCTTTATTATGTTGAAGTACATTCCCTCTTTACCTGCTTTTTGAGAGTTTTTATCATAAATGGATGTTGAATTGTGTTAAATATTTTTTCTGCATCTGTTGAGATGATCATGTGGTTTTTATTCTTCATTTGGTTACTGTGGTGTATCATATTGATTGATTTACAAAAGTTGAACTATTCTTGCATCTTCCACCCAGTGATATGCACTTAAGGTTCCTTTGTGTCTTTTCATGACTTGATAAGTCACTTCCTTTTTAGTGCTGAATAATATTCCATTATATGGATATAATACAGTTTATTTATCCACTCACCTTAGCAATTCATCTTGATTGCTTCCAAATTTTGACAGTTATGAAAGCTGCTGTAAGCATGCCTGTGCAGGTTTCTGTGTGGACATGAGTTTTCAGTGCCTTTGGGAAAATACGAAGGAACGTGATAACTGGATCTTATCAGAGTATGTTTAATTTTGTAAGAAACCACTAAACTGTCTTCCATAGTGGCTGTACCATTTTGCATTCCTACCAGCAGTGAATGAGAGTATCTGTTCCTCCATATCCTCACAGGCAGTGTTGTCAGGTTCTGGATTTTGGCCATTCTTCTAGATACCTAGTGGTACTTCACTGCTGTTTTAATATGCATTTCCCTAATGATACACAATGCAAAGCATCTTTTCATATGCTTACCTGTCATCTGTTGAAGTCTTTGGCCCATTTTTTAATCAAGTTGTTCGTTTTCTTATCATTGAATTTAAAGAGTTCTTTGTATAGTTTCGATAACAGTTCTTTATCAGCTGTGTCTTTTGGGCACTTGTTTCTCCCAGGATATGGTTTGTCTTCTCATTCTCGTGACACTTTCACAGAGATGTTTTTAATTTTAATGAATTCCAGCTTATGAATTATATCTTTCAGGGATTATGCCTTTGGTTTTGTATCTAAAATGTTATTGCTATAACCAAGGTCACCTAAGTTTTCTCATTTATATTATAGGAGTTTTATAGTTTTGCATTTTACATTTAAGTTTATGATCCATTTTGAGTTAATTTTTGTGAAGGCCATAAAGTTTGTGTCTAGATTCAACTTTTTACGTGTGGATAGTCACTTGTTTCAGCACCCATTTGTTGAAAACGTTATCTTTGTTATATTGTATTGCCTTCGCTCCTTTGTCAAAGATCAATTGACTATATTTATGGGGTCTGTTTCTGGGTTCTCTGTTCTGTTCCATTGATCTGTCTATTCTTTTGCCAGAACCACATTGTCTTGATTATTGTAGCTTTATAGGGAAGCTTGAAGTTGGGTAGCGTCAGTCCTCCAAGTTTGTTATTCTCCTTCAATATTTAAGAGCGCCTCGGTGGCTCAGTCAGTGAAACATCTGACTTCTGCTCAGCTCATGATCTCACAGTTCATGGATTTGAGCCCCACATTGGGCTTTGTGCTGACAGCTCAGAGCCTGGAGCCTTTTTCAGATTCTGTCTCCCCTTCTCTCTGCCCCTCCCCTGCTCATGCCCTGTCTCTCTCTGTCTCTCAAAAAAGAATAAATGTTAAAAAAATTATAATTCCCATTTTTACCAAAATTATACATGTACATAGTTTTAAAATCAATTAGTGTGGCAAAACTTAACATGGAAAGAAGGAAACTCTTGTCTCACATTTTCTCAAGTAATGTTCTAAGAGATTCATCTTCTCTAGTTGATTTTTCTCCTGTTGTGTTTTACTTTTTAAATTTTTTTCAAGCACAAGTGAGAGATATTAATTTATTGATACATATTTTAAATTTATGCTTCAAAGTACTGTAGAAAAATGTAATTACTTTAAAATTCCAAGAGAAAGTATGAAATATATGAAAGTCGACTGTCTCTTGTATCTGAAGTCAGCATAATTTCAAACACTTAGAGCATTTTGACTTTTCATATGTTTCTTGTTGGACTTTAAAGCAGTGTGCTTAACTACAATTTTTAACTTTTCAGTTTATCTATTGGTTTCTTACGGAAAAATAAAGATTTCTCTCTCTTAAAGTGCCATTCACAGCATTCCTCCATTCATACTTACACTTTCCTAACCTCTCAATTAAGATTTATCACAGTTAATTTAATAGTCAGTGCTTACTTTACTTTACTGTTCACATCTGAGACAAAAAGTTTATTTTATGAGTATTTGATATCCTGCTTAATTCTTAATTTTTTTCCTGTTAAGTTTTCTCCAAAGCAAAGAAAGGCTTTCCACTCAACAGTCACTAATTCATCTCCAGACTCCCATTAGAGCTATAAATCTTCTTTCATTACTCTCAACATGTAAGTCTATCAGAGGCACTTTTTTGTTGTTGACACATTCTTTCAGGAAGTGGCTTTTTCCTTCCACTAGAATCTGATTGATAGGCTTCTAGGCTGCTCTGTAGCTGTTTTCCTGAAGATTTCCTTTACCAGAATTCATTAATTATCTTTTTAAATTGCCAATAGCTGTTTCTTGTTACCTAAATATTGTTTTTCGTTTTGTAGCATCCTAGTCTTACTTAATGAATGCAGTAAGCAATTAATATTACTAAACAAACCATTACAGATCTTAAGAGTTTCCTTCTGTCCCTTGAATGATACTGGTTTCCTGTGAGTTCTTTTATTCTTCCATTTTGTTCTCTCTCATAGTGGAGTCTTTCCTTCAGTATCTTCTGATCTTAGCTATCTGTTCTTGTTTAACAACTGGAAGCTCTATGCAGAGACTGAACCTATCACAGGTAGGCTTTACCCTTGGTTGAGAGGGTAGCAAGGTGGTTTTCTTCTGGGTGATTCCCAAATGTCATTATATGTCTTTTCTCTTGGATCAGTGTCAATATTCTACTTAGGAACTATAAGCTTGACTACCAATATTGTATGAGTTGAAAAGAATCCTCAGTTTCCCCTGGGCTGGGCCAGCTCTGGGCACAGAGTCACTGTTCCTCCCAAGAAGCTCATATTCTCTTCATGCTACCCACAGTGATAATTGACCAGTGCAAGATTTTAGGGTTCAATCTACTTGAATGTTCTAGTGTGCATAATCTCAATAATAACCTTGTTGATTTTTCCAAGACACTCAACTTCTCAGTATTTTCTGCCTTTAGGCATGGGGCACTGCTACCTTTTAGAGCAATGCTCAGCAAATTAGCTTATGCCCTGGTGTCTTTCTATAAGCACTTTGTTTTTCAGAGGTAACTCAGATTTGGGGATTGATTGAAGGTTTTCCTTTTTTGTTTTCAAGGTGGATACAGATCTTTAAAAATATATTTTCTTTCATGTCTAGAGATTTGCCGTAAGAGGCAAGAACTGGACCCTTAGCTTTCCTTATTCTATTCAGTTTAAAACTGAAGCTGAAAATTTAACCCTTTTCATTACTTGCAATTCCCTTTGGATCACTTATCTATGCTTTTGTCCATTTTCATGTCAGTATATCAATATCATCAGACTGTATAGTAGTATCAGTATTGAGCTTCTGTATTTCTATTTGTTGAAAATATTTTTCAGAGTCATTCCCTTTTTTAAAGTTTATTTATTTATTTTTGAGGTGGTGGGGGAGAGAGAGAGGGAGAGAAAATTCCAAGCAGGCTCCACGCTGTCAGCACACAGAGCCTGATATGGGGCTTGATCTCACAAACCAGGAGATCATGACCTGAGCTGAAATCAAGGGTTAGATGCTAACTGACTGAGCTACCCAAGTGCCCCAGTGTCATCATTCCCTTTTCATTTTAGTTATCTTATTTTCATGGCGATGAAATTTCACATCTTGACATAATCAATTTTGTCAATATTTTCCTTTGTAGAAAGATATTTTACAAATGGCTGATAAATTCACAGTTGTGAATAAACTTTAAATGTTTATCTTACTTATCTTGAATTTTCTTGTCAAATATGAATCTATTCCCCCTTAAAATTTCAAATTGTTAAGTAGTTAGCTTGATATTAATTGCTTAAAATTTCAATGATTTTTGCTTTATTATCATGTATTAAATTTATTTATAAAATGCTGTATTTCTGTATTTTTGTCAATACATTTTTCTATTTCATGCCCATATTCATTATATATTTAATCATTTCTATTTTTAACAATTCATTGGCCAATCTCACTTCATTTTCTTCTTTTTTCAAGTTAACAGTTTTCCATTTATATAGTACACAACTTTGTGAGCTAAGTTGTAAAAATCGAAAGATGAATAGGATTTTCACTTGTCTTCAAGGAAGACACAGTCTTGGAGGGTAGAATCAGTCCATACTAGAAGTTCCAAGAAGACTCCTTTGAAAGCTTAACTTGGAAGGAAGGAATGAATAATTTTTAGAAGGAGAAGTCTGAGTCTTGATGCTTAAGCAGAACTTCACCAAGGCAATGAATGGATGAGCCAAAAGGAAACTGTCATTGTAAAAAATGAGGACAGGTGCACGTACAAGGATGGCTGGAGCATAGGGTGAGGGTATAGAGAGAATCTGAGTATGAGGCTGGAAAGATAAGCTGGAGCACTACTCTTTATAATTCTAGTTGCATTTTTTAATGTTAGTAAAATTCAAGCCACCCTTGTTAAGCTCTTGATTAGGATAGCATTAAATATATTAGGTGTACCATAAGTAAGTATTGAGTTGAATTAAGTTCTTAGATAATGTCATTTGTGGAAGAATGGGGTAGGTAAAAATAACAAAATGGTACATGTAGGCTGGTTCTTTAACATTGACAAAAAATTAAGCCTATAGTAAATTCAAGCTGTGTGTTCTTTTTCGAAGTTAAAACTCAAGGAAGACTGCCCTCTTCAAGAATAATCAGTCAGCTTTAAGGCAGGGAACACAAAATCAATTTCCCTGATTTTATTGGAGCTGTCTGTAATTCTCATTAGTGTGTAGTCCACTACAAAGATAGGGATAAGTTCTATTAGCCAGCAGAGTGATGTGGAATAGGACCCATTCTGCACAGCAATAAGGAGGAAATGGAAGCAAGAAAGGGAACCGATAGAAGTAGACTAATTGCTCTAGAATGTTGATATGGTGAAATGAAAATCTAGAATCTAGCTTGGGAACCAGTACAAGCATATGGTGAAGTGTCTCATACTAAGTTCTAACCATGCTTAGAAGATAGAAGGGAATAATTCGGTAGAGACAGAAAGATTAAATGTTTTAAAGAGGGGAGATCCACTTTAGAACATGAGTTCTTTAGAAAGTATGAAACAGTTTGTCCCAAGACACAGAAAGGAAGAGGGAGTTCTTCTCCCTGTTAGAATTGCAATAAGGATAAAATTAGAAGATGTAAAGAAAGACATGTTGAAGATAGATGCAGAGAGCCAGACAGCTTACCCGGATGGCTTTGGTCTTCTAAATAAGTCTATCCACAGGACACCTACATCAGAATCACCAGGGAGTGAGCATCCTGGGTCACTCTCATCAGAATTACTAAGCACAACTTAGTAGAGTTGGGAGGGAGGAATTTGTGTTGGTCAGGCTGGTCCAGCTCCAGAATATGTTTAAATGTGCTTCCATGGTTTCTTCTAGGATAGAGTGATTCCACTTACAAACCCTGTTACCTCTTTTCTGTTTGTCAGGGCCTAGACAAATTTGCTAAAACAGGCTGCTGAATCAAGGACATGAGGAAAACTTGGGCAATTTTCCTCCTTTGGGAAAATTGCTTAAGGAATACTCCTTTCTTGGCAGGCAGAGTTAATGACACTGATTGCTACATAAAATCCTGTGGATTTATTTACTCAGAATTTTAATTTCACGTGTTTATGATGAAGCCTGCCAACATGTTGTGGCTCCATTCTATTCTTAGATGCTTCTGCTCTACCTGCACATAACGTGAGATGGGTGACTGCCCTGTGTGAAAGAAAACAAAAGTGGCAAGACCCTAGTGTAGTTCATTGTCTTTTTTCTCTTTTTATACTTGATCTATGTCAACAACCTCCTAACTGCTCTCCAAGTCACCAGCCTCTTCCTTACCCAGATCACCAGAGTTACCTTTTTTAACACAGACTGACAACTACACAAATGATGAAATATTTGTAATGCAAATAGTAAGTGCTGTGAGTACTCACTGCTGTAAAGTTTCCCCATCGCTGCAGAATGAAGTCCAAACAAATTAGAGACACATGAGGTTTTTTGCAACATGTCTTATCTTCAACCACTACCTCTACCATTCCCATCTCCCACCTTCCAGGGAAACAGAATCCTCATTATTGTGTCAGTACACTTTTACCCTTGCCTATGACCAAAGTGTTTCTTCTAGTTTAGTTGCTATTCTTCATGTTGTTCCCCACAGGAGGTGTGGGACTCAGTGTCATCCCCTGTCTGTAGCTTTCTCAGGCTCCACTCCTCTCCCAAGGCAGGATTAATTATTTTTTCATCTGTATTCCACAGTACTTTATACAAATATCCAATGTTCCATTTAGAACATTATGTTGCACTCATTTATATTTTTGTTCCTGCAATTGGACTTGAATTTTCTGAGAACAAAAATTGGGTCATTAAATTTTTAACTCCCCAGTACCTGACCCATAGGATGTATACCATCAATTTTAGTTGAATGCACTTGAACCAGAGATCCTCTCTTTATTGAACCCAAACTGAAAGAACATAGGAAAAAAGAGTTCTTTGGAGCAAGCAATGTGGTCAACTCTGTCAGCATCATTTGATAGTAGTAACGAGTCTTTTTTTCAGTGTAAAATTATAGTTATAATATTTAAGTTAATCTGAATACTTCTATTATCATAGAATTTCAATGGGAAGAAGTATCTTCAAGGTGGTTCCTTTGATTTGCAGATGAGGAAACCAGTCCTGTGCTTATATCAGATTGGACAAGTAGTTTTTATCCAAATCCTATCCAATAACCAAAAACCTTTGTGAATTTATGAGTATTAAACCATTTTTACATTCCAGGCAAAAAATTCTGGGAGAACAAAATATACAGTGCATTTTAGTTCAGAGGGAATTCTAGTAAGGAATCTTAATCAGAATTTAAGATGTTAGGTTTGGCAGAAGCCAAGCAACTTGATGAGAGATAATTGGTAAGATGAAGGAAGATTTTAATTTTTTAAAATTTTTTATTTACTTTTGAGAGAGAGAGAGAGAGAGAGAGACAGAATGTGAGTGGGGGAGGGGCAGAGAGAGGGGGGGGACACAGAATTCAAAGCAGGCTCCAAGCTCCATCCACACTGTCAGCACAGAGCCCAACCTGGAGCTCGAACTGTGAGATCATGACCTGAGCTGAAGTCAGATGGTTAACCGATTAAGCCACCCAGGCACCCAGATCAAGGAGGATTTTTAAATACAAGTGAAGCATTTTTCATTGTTTTCATGTCCTCTGCCTCCCTCCTGCCGAGATAATGTGAACTATCAGGGCCATCAGAAGAATAGTGGGTTTTGATGAGTTCCTTTTCTTCAGGTTTAATTGACTTCTTCTCTTTAATAGGTTTCAGAATCTGCTGTGGTCCAGGAAGACATTTGTGGACAACATGAAAATCTATAACCACAGTTACATCTACATGCCTGCTTTTTCTATGAAAACAGGAACAGAGCCATCCCTCCGGGTTTATTATACACTGTCAGATGTTGGTGCCAATCAAACAGTGCTCTTTGCCAACCCCAACTTTCTGCGTAGCATTGGAAAGTTCTGGAAGAGTAGGGGAATCCATGCCAAGCGCCTGTCCACAGGACTTTTTTTGGTGAGTGCAGCTCTGGGCCTCTGTGAAGAGGTAGCCATCTATGGTTTCTGGCCCTTCTCTGTGAATATGCATGAACAGCCCATCAGCCACCACTACTATGATAATGTCTTGCCCTTTTCTGGCTTCCATGCCATGCCAGAGGAATTTCTCCAGCTCTGGTATCTTCATAAAATTGGTGCACTGAGAATGCAGCTAGACCCATGTGAAGACACTCCACTCCAGCCCACTTCCTAGGGACCATGGGAAAAGAAAGAACTGAGCCAGGGTATTTTTGTTAGATTTTTTACATGACTCCAAAAGGAAATGGTCAAGTCGTTTCATGGATTCACATGGGCCACTTGGAAAAACAAAACAAAACAAAACAACTACAAACCCCCGAGAGAAACTCTACTTTGATGATGGCTTGGACGATAAACAAGAAATGAAAATCCTATGAAATATTTTGTAGCAGATTGTGGATTTGCAACTAGTAACACGCTGATGGAGTATGGAGTAATGTTGGTGAAACACATTTACATGGTTCTGATCTAGAAGGTGCAGTTCACAAACAAAACAGAACTCTAGCTGCTGAGGCTGAGGAATTAATCAAGGTAGAGTAAAGGAAATGCCAGGGCAAAGTGTTACTGATTATCAACACAATCTGGCTTAAAAAAACCTATCGTATATTATAGAACATAGGTTTTTAAAAAATTAATATTTATTTTTGCCCTATTGAGGGGCAGTGAGTGGGTGATGAGGTAGATTAAAAAAAAACCTTACTGAGTAATAAAGATACGAAACACTACAGCTAATTATTGTGATTTGTTGAATCAAGTCTATGTTAACTTTAGTCTCCTTCCATTTAAAAAATGTTAAATAAGAATTGCTTCCTCTCCTTTTGTCAAATCTACTTAGACAATGTGAATGAAGCATTGTAGAATTTAGACTGTGTTGGTTCATAGTCTGGATAATGTGAGATACTTTCTCTTCTCAGAATTGAGGGCATAAACTCCATTTTAGGCCTGCATTATTTAAGCCTATTTGTATTATTATGTTATTTCAGTGCAAAAAGGCTGCAAATATGAGTGCATTATTTATTTGCAAATTGGCATAATTGTCTTCCTAATTTAATGCTCAGAGATGAAGTAAAGCACAATAATGTAAGGTTTAGTCTGGAAACAGACTGGAGGGCACATCCCTTTTCTATCTACCATTGTATATTATTCACTCCAAGATACATGCAAACAAAACATGCATATATTTATGCACACACACACACATACACACAGGTAAACAAAGCTCATTCCCATACAAGTAGGAAAGCTGAACCCACATGACCTAGTGTGGCAAAATCTGTACCATTGTCAAAGAGCTACAAATGTATATTATGAACTACCCACCTCACCTTGATAAAAGACAGGCCGGCTTACTGCTGTTTCTCATAGTGCTCACACCAGCGTCACCCCCAAATGCTTACCCCAAATGAGCAGAATTGTTTTACTCATTCTGACTCTCCCTAACATCTCATGAATGGACCTTGTGTTGAGGGTGGTGACACAAGGCATGATTCATACAAGTAAAGGGATGTGAATTTGTAGATGTTGATTCCCCTGGTAGTAGCAGGTAAGGCTACTCCGAAAACTTTTTACATCAGCTTTCACACTGCAAACAAACTCTACTGACAGATTACAAGCAGCCAAATGTGTTTGCATGTAAGAGGAAGATAAAAGAGGCCTCTCGTTGTCTTTGTGCTTTGGGATGCCTTAATCTAAAGGGAGACACTAGAAATCACTCTTTTCATTCTTTTAAATGTCACCAGAATGTAGACAAACTATGCCAAAAAGTTCTGCTTCATTTTTAATGGTAGAGACTTAGTAGACCACATAAATTAAAGCAGGTGACAGTTTTTGGTGGGTTAATTTAAAAGATACTGAGTCAACGAAGCCCTTGGAAAAATTCAACATCACTGGAATAGGCAATTTCTAAAGAAGAGTAAATATTGAGGTTATTATAGAAATCAGCTGTTAAAAAATGACTGGTTGACCTAACACAGAGTATACTGATATTTGGAAAGTTAAGAATTTGAGAGTATTGATATCTTGTAGAACTGATTTGCTATTTTGATTCTATATTGCTGCAAAGAGGTTAACGAGACTGTACTATGAGTGAGTTATAGTAAATATGCACTATATGTGAAACCCTAAACCTATTTCCTCTTTAGACCTATTATTATTTAATAATTACTGCAGAAAGGAATACATTTGTACCTATACACTTGAAGGGCTAATGAAAAACATATATGTCACACAAATTAGTACTTTAACTGATGAAATTGTTAAAGTGTAATTAATGAGCTCCCTAAAACCCATTCGTCACAGTTCCACTGAAACTGCTATTTGGAAATTTCACATCTTGTTATGATTTCTGGGATAGATTTATATAATATAGTGTGCAATTTTTAGTCTATACATTTGTGGCTTTGGAAAGGCAAACAGAAATGGCCTGAGATGATAATGTTTATTTAGACCAGTACTTCTCAACTGGGGTAATTCCCCTCCCCTATCTGGTGACATTTGGCAAGAGAAACATTTTTGATTGTCATGATTTGGAAGGTGCTACTGGCACCTACTGGACAGAGGCCAGGGATCCCACTAAACATTCTACAGTGCAGAGGTCAGCCCCCCACAGCAAAAATTACCCATTCTAGAACATTAATAGTGTCAATGTTGAAAATGCTGGATTAGACCAAAAGAATACTTTGACTGCCACAACTTTTCTTCACTTAAGGATACATATACATGCTCACATCATTCAAAGTATGACTACAATTGAACGAGAATGTTTTCTTAGAGTAGATTGCAGTTGTCGTTATTTTATACTGACAATGCATAGGTATGCCATCCATATTCCCTTTCTTGTGGTTAGATAGATGTATCTAAACTTAGAAATGGTGCTTGCTTCGGCAGCACATATACTAAAATTGGAACGATACAGAGAAGATTAGCATGGCCCCTGAGCAAGGATGACACGCAAATTTGTGAAGCGTTCCATATTTAAAAAAAAAAAAAACTTAGAAATGTGTGTGTGTGTGTGTGTGTGTGTGTGTGTGTGTCTGTGTATAGGGGCATTATAGCATAGGCTATACATATCTGTCCTTCTTGAAATACATGTGTCCCTAAGTGAGGATCTCTCCAGAATTATCTTGCAGAATAGTCTGGAATACTCTATTACTATTAAGAAGTTGAATTCTAAGCACCTCTTATTTTATCTGAAACTGAGAACTTCAGAATTGGACCTCATACTTTGCCAAATTTGGTCAATGACACTTTAATACTGCTGACCCTTAAGGTTATCTGAGAAGATATTCAGGTTATAGTAGACACACTCAGTAAGAAAATATTTCATCACTTTCAATGCATCTGCCAAAAGAGGGAGTCAACCTCTCTAATCTTTAAATTGCTTTTTATTGACAAAAACTAGGTTGCTCTATGGGGGCAAGAGAGGGGGTGAAGAGACTGAAAATGGGTACCTGATACGAGTTTTTAACTTTTATCAGCTCCAGTTTGAGAATTACACTGATGCTAAGGATCATGAGTAAGGGTGACCTCCATTTAATTTTAATCACACGTTAGCAAAATTAAGATGGGTGAAGGATTAAGTCATTCTCCAAGATAGAAAAGTGATTTTTATATGAAATATTTTTATATGGAAGAGGACAGTGGATACATATGCTTTATATAGAGTATTTGACCAACAGTTTATATAACATTGTGCATCTGAACTGCAACTAACACATGAAGTTAAGGAGTGCCCCTGGGATTTTGCTTCCATATAGTTCACTGTTATTTTAACAAGGTAAATATTCCAAAATGATACAAATGACCCCAAAAGGCAGATGTTCAGACAATACCTATTGGAGTTTTTGATGTCTCATGACCTTCTCTTGGCTACAAACTTTCTTTAGGATACATATAACTTATACCTGGAGCAATGGGCAACACAGTTTAACAATCTACATGGAAAATAATGGAAGAAATCCCAGGATTCTGAATTTGACAAAAATATTCTCAGAAGCTCTACAGAAGTGTTATAGACTATTCCAAATAGAAAAAAAAATATCAATGACGTTTCTTCTTGTTAGCCACTATCATAGTTTTGTAATTTTATTATATATAGCTTTCCATTTCTTTGTTTGAAAAATCAGCCATCTGTAATTTTAATTTTTATATTTAAAAATATTGACTTTGTGAAAATTTTAACCGACAAATCCTTGTTAGGTGAGACCTAAAAGGTCACAGTCCGCCAAAAACTTTAGGGAATTCTTATTCCTATGAAAATTTTCCCACCAGAACCAGGTAATAATATCTGCTCTGTTTACAGAGTTCCAGAGGTCAAGAGCTGTAAAGACTTTTGTGAGAATCTGAGGGAAAATACGGGGAGGAGTAAGGACTGAGAGCAGTACTGTGCTTTTTATTTCTTCATCTTCCCAGGGTAGAGGCTGACTCTCAGACTCTGACTTTTAGTGAGCACGCATCGAGAAACAGCTACAAGACACCTGAAACTTAGATCAAGCTCCCAGCAAAGTGTGTAGTAACTATAACTAAACATGACCAGCAATTTTAGCAGTTTGAATCCACCGTGTGCCAGGGAGAGGATGAGGCAAGTGGAGAGGAGGAGACAACCCTACTCCCAAGCTTTCAGTATGTAAGTCAGAGAAGTCTCTGCCCTTGACCTTGGCTTTCCAGCACTATCTGTTTCTGCTGACTACCAGGGAAGCTGGCTTGTCTCTGGGGTCAAGCTTGTAGTCTTGTGACTGGAGAATTGGTGTGGAAATTTGCTAAGATGCTTGAAATTTTACACTGCTGTAAAGAGTTTTTTTTTCCTCTTAAACTTGTGCTCTCTAAATTTGGGTGTCCTGTGACAGAATTCTAGTCACCCTGACCTAATTATGGCCCTGTCAGTGATTATTAAAAATGGAGCTTTTTTTTCTCCATGCAGATGAATTTTCTAAGTTCTTGAAGCCAGGGAGATATCAAGTATAGCTGACCCTTGAATGACACAGGTGTGAACTGCATGGGTCTGCTTATACATGGATTTTTTCTAATATAGTACAGTACTGTAAAAGTATTTTCCTTATGATTTTCTTAATATTTTCTTTTCTCTAGCTCACTTTATTGTAAGAAAATAGTATATAATGCAAATAACATAAACTATGTGTTAATCGACTGTTAATGTTGTTGGTAAGGCTTCTGGTCAATAATAGGCTATTAGTAGTTATGTTTTGGGGCAGTCAAAAGATGTATGCAGATTTTTGACTGCATGGAAGGGTTGGGACCCCCAATCCCACATTGTCCACGGGTCAACTATTTTCCACCGGTTCTTTTATAGTTTCTTTAAAAGCCCTGGACACTGATCCAAAAGAATCCAGAAGCTTAGAATGTTTGTTTGCGACTCCTAACCGTGAAGGCAGAATATTTAGGTTGAACACTGTAAGAGTCCTATTTTGCAAGAAGAAAGACACTTAACATGAAGCTACAATTGCTGTGGCCTTTTTCCTTCCTATCATAAGAAGAAGGATACTACTGGCTTACCCTCAGCCAAGAATTTACCCTCAGTCTCTTACAGTTTTTACATACATCCTAGAGGTGAGGGATCGAAAGAGATGTGTGGAAGGAAGGCTCATTCAAACATAACATGGCCTCTGCTCATCATCACAATACGGAAGAAGTACATATTTCTGTTAAAGCCCATGGCTATAACTTTTTTAAAGCACAAGAGAGGAATTATATTTTATGGTCACTTGTTTGCCCACCTCCTGTGTGTTCTTATTGATCCCTACATTGTGCTAAAATCCCTTCTAACTTTGCTTTCTGTTAAAGCTGTAGGAGATAATCAATGATGCAAAGCTGCCTGGGAGTTTTATAGAGTAATATTCAAATATATTGATCATGTCTCTTTCTGCTTCTACATAATTAGATTTTCTCCAGTTATTTGTCATTTTAAAAGTGTATGTGTCACATGATACCAGTAAACATCTAAGAAATGTGATTTTTATCCAGGGCAGAGAAATTGGGAGTCAGATGTGTCTGTTTTTCTCTGCATAGGAAGCGAAATGGAAAATTGTAATAAAGAAGGGTTTAACCAAAATGAAAAAGAGAAAAGAGGAAATCAGGATTTTAATTGTGAAGGACCATTGACAGGGATCTTAGTCTGAAGCTAAGCTCAGAGCACAGAGGCTGTTGTCCTTGAGCACAGTCCCAAGAATAGAACCTTCCAAAACCTTTTAAAGGAAATATATTGTTATGCAGTAATTATGGCTCATGATGAAAAGACTCTAGAAGAAGCAGTGTGAGAACCAGGTTGTGAGACACTTAGGGAAGAAGATGGAAGAGTGGCACCTGTTTACCTACTTGGACCCTTCTGCCCCTCTTCGAGTTACGCTTTCCTTGGTGTCTATGTTGGGATATACAAATGCTGCCATTTTCATATCCCCTTTTTATCTCCACTTTGACACATATGCAAGATTATTATTTAGGTCTCCTGTCATGATGAGGCAGCAATGGTAGGAAGTGAAGGTGACCCTTTGAAACATGGTCACCATATGCATGGTGAGAGTTAGAAAGATTTAGATGCATTTTCTCCTCTCTGTTTTAGTGTAAACACACACACACACACACACACACACACACACACACACACACCCCTTGCATTATTCATGCCCATTGAAAAGAGAAAAATGTCTGGCTAGGTGGGGGTGGCAGAGGGTGCCTTAACTTTTTCTGGCTTGGCTCCCACTTCCTTTTGTATTTCCTTCATGTACCTGTCTCTTTAGAGGTGTAGCCATGTCTGTTCCAAGTTGTATCTTTACCATCAGCAAGAACTCTTATAACTGTAGTGAATGTGACTATTTTATATAAATGCACAATAGTATATAGGCCTTGGAGATGTCTGATAACTGTATGTAAATATCTTTTGTTGAAGTAGTAGAACCTTCTCATAAAGAGCTCCTTAGGTGATAGCTACAGGAGAACTAAGATGATTAGATTCAAATATGTGTTTCTCCAGCAAATACTAGCTTTCATGGAAGCAAGGAAACAATTTGTTTCTGTTTCTCATTCACTCTTAAGCATCAATTCTTTGGGCTTTCTTGTCCGTAAGTTACTATAGATGTCCCTCTCATACAGGATTCACAATTTGTAGTGATTGATGGTCACAGGGGTACATCAGAGTCAGACACTAGAGGGAAGGGGAGAGAACAGACAAGTAGAAGCTCCATTGAAAAGCTTGTTTAATTTTTTAAAAGTCTAGAACATTATTAGAACTCTACCACACAGCATAGTTGGTCTAAAAAGTTTTGAAAAAGTTTCTTGCTGGTCTCTTTAAGTTGACTATTGCACCTTATATATCCTTCCACATATGTGAAAACTGTTTTTCAAGAGCAAATTTGCAGGGGCGCCTAGGTAGTTCAGTCAGTTAAGTGTCCGACTCTTGATTTCGGCTCAGGTCATGATCTCACAGTTCGTGAGTTCGAGCCATACATCAGGCTCTGTACTGATGGCACAGAGCCTGCTTGGGATTCTCTCTCTCTCTCTCTCTCTCTTTTCTGCCCTTTCTCCTTCTCTCTTTCTCTCTCTCTCTAAAAATAAATAAATAAACTTAAAAAACTAGCATATTTGCAGATTGGAAGTAAGAGAAAAATAGAAATTCAAATATTCTTTCTCATACAGTGTAGCTTGATTACTGGTCCATGGGGGCAATAATTCTGGAAAATATCTTAGATTAGACTATAAAACGAAATAATCTTTGAAGTATACACGGAATTACTTTTTCCTAATGAAGCTAAATTCTGTTGGCAGGAGGTGTGGGGAAAATCAATGCTCTTCATTTCTTCTTTAAGTTTAATATAAAATGTAGCAGGTAAGAAAAAACTTTAACTTGTACTTTTTATAGTGTGACTTAAAAAAAAGTATCTATCTCAGTTGGTTCTACTGAGCGGTTTCCACAGAATCTAAATGTAATGTCATAGGAGGAGGTTTGCTGTAAAAACATGTCTTTTTCTTTGGTGTGTTCATTGTAATTATGGCTGGTAGTGAGAAGATTCAGTAAGTCTCAATTTCTCTACCTCCCTTACTTGGAGAAAATTTGGAAATGTACCCTGTGAATAAAATGATTTTTTTTATAGTGTGTGAAATCTTTTTATTTCCCAGAAGCGTATGGGTGATTCTGTTTCCTTTTCTCTTCCTTCTATTTTGTATCTATATCAGCTACACTGATTTTTTTCCTTCTAGATGAAAACTCATGCTGCTTGGTGAGAAAATTATTTTAGAAATACAGAATTATAAATCCTATGAATAGAATTTAGAACGCTATTGTTACTCTTATGCAGGTGAAAGGCATTCTCTATTGGGCACAGTAGAAAGAAAATTGAGCATTTATTTAATGTGATATATGTACATGAGCCTATTTTTTTCCAGTGATAAGATTTTCCCTTTATGTAATGAATCAATATCAGTATGTGTGTCCTAGAGTTCTTTAATAAATTGCTAACAAGATTCAAAATATTTAGATTCCCCTTCTGCTCATATGGGTGACCTTGACACGCCTGGGTATGACTTCTTCTCTGAATTATTTAGATAATTGCTTCAAACTCCCATTTCCCTTGGGATCTAGTGGCCCAGTTCTGCCAGACACTCTCAACAAGATGGACATCAGGAAAAGTGACCTTGGTCCATCCTTTATCATACATTCACCTCAGAAATTGATCAAGGTGCTTTGTACAGCTCTCCTTATTAACTCTCTTGAGTTCAAGGCACACAACAGACTTTTGGGCTACAGCTATTTTAAGAAGGTCATTCTATTACCTAATGTTAAAACTTCATGGTGTTTAGCTGAATCATTCAGGGGTAAAAAAGGCAGGCCTCTGAAATAAATGTGGGTTACCCTAACCTATTCTCAGACCATATGAGGAAAACAGATTTAACTTGTTTTTACCAACTATCATTAAGTAAAGGAAAATCTAGATATTACTGAGTTCAAGAACATTCAAAAACAGATATTAAGAACTCCAAAGCATTAATTACTCAAGAATCTCTAAACCTAAAAAGAAGGTAATTACAAGTCACAGACTAGATTTTTGCTTGAAAACTTGTTATTTTGGAGATACAGATTCTTGTTGATATAAAGATGTAGGATTATTGAATCGAATCTTGTGATGTTCATTGTGAATGATCTGGAGAACATGGGATGAAGTTGAGAACATATCTAATTATACTTAACACGTATAATTCTAGGTTTGTTATCTAGTTTCTAAGATTTTGAGAATATGGGAAAACAAGTCTTTTGTTATTTCTTTTATATAGAATTAAAGTTGTTTCTTTCCCCCACAAAGTCATGGTCTCCAGATGAATTAAAAAATCAGTATTTGGGAACATTTTTGTGGTAAATAATGCAATCAAAAGTTAGATTAAAAGGCAATCAAGAGTTTATTGATCTCAAGACAAACTTTAATTGGGAAGATTCCAACCTTTGGGTGTGGAGGAAGAGTAGACAGTAAGAATAGAACATGAGTGTTCATTTGGTGTGTCACTTTCATCAACTTCCCATCAGGTGGACTCCTGATCTGGGAAATGGTGTTCTATTGAGTGCTCAATGTCAGCCTTTGCTATTACTGGCAGGGTGCTCAGCAGTGGTGGAAGCCAGGTTATTGATTCCATGCATAACCTCTGTACCTGCTACCAAACCTGCTTTGTATAGCAGCCCATTGACAAAGTAGTTGGGTAACAGAGAAGAGATGAACTGGTATCCATTTAGCATACCATTTTGTCTGCACTTTTTATAAAGGTAGGGCAGTTAATGCCTTGAAAGGCCAAGAGTGATTATCAGTGCTTCCCATCATGGTACATGCAGCAATTTTTGTTCTCACTGAAATAGATATTTATTTTGGATTTGCCTTTCTTTTCCTCGATGTTTCTGCCAGTACCACCATCTATGAACCTACCAAATGAATTATTTATCATATTGGTATTATATACAATATGACCAGCAAGCACATTTGCCAACAAAGAAGTATAGAAAGGAACTTATGTATATGGAATTAATGAGTATTACTCTTTACCATATCATGAAGAACATTCATTCTCAATGGGAGCAATATTGCCTCCACAAGAGGCAAAAGTTGTTCTAAGGGGCAAAAAAGCGTTAGATATTATAATGATTCAGAGAAAAAAACTTAAAAGTTTCTTTGGGGGCAGGGTTTGGGGGGGGTTAATGAGAAAAGTTAGAGAAATGCTGATCTAGAAGCAGTTGCCTAACACAACATTGGCAGGGCCTGACAGAGACTTATTTTAAGTATCATCTGAGAGACAATATCTTAGGGGGTTGTGGTACCATCTTATAAGATGTGATGTGTGTTTTGGACAGTAACCAGTTTTTCCCATATTTAGATACTTGGATCACATTTAGACTATTTGGATCTGGGGACCAAAGAAGGGAAGTAGGAGTGACTCCCACAAGCTGTGATATGTTGTGCTTCTGTGATGGTTTAATTCAAAATACTTTCTAATTACCTTGTGATTCTTCTTTCACCCATGTGTTTTTAGAAGTATATATTCTAATTTCCAAATATATGGGGGGGGGGCTTAATGGTATCTTTTGTTGTCTTTTTTGCATTTAATCTTGTCATGCTCAGAAAATATACTATGCATGATTTTAACTTTTTGAAACATACTGAGACTTGTTTTATGGCTCAGCTTCCATGGTTACCTTAAAAGGAGGTACATTCTACAGTTGTTATCAAGAGTATACTAAAAATGTTCATTAGGTCAAGTATATCTTCACTGACATTTTATCTATTTGCTCTATCAGTTATGGAAAAAGAAGTTTTAAAGTCTCCATATGTGATATGTCCACTTCTCCTTTAGTTCTATAAATTTTAGCTTTATGTACTTTGCAATTCTTTGCAATATACACTGAGGAGTGTAACTCCAGGCCAAACAACTATGCTGACCATACCAAACCATACATGGCAAGGCTTTGCCCAGCAGGCCTGGGGAGCAGCTGTCCTGCCCACACTGCATTTCTAGCCTAACACCTCAGTTTGAAGACCTCATCTGGAGTCTACACTAAGGATGTTTCTCCACTCTGACTCAAAACTTTTCCACGCCTAGTTCCTCCCTCCCTCCCTCCCATCTGGCCCTCAGGTTTCCTTGGCAGTGAGACAATCCCCCCACTTGCACTGCATCTCCCTATCTTTCCACCAGTGCCACTCCACGAGAAAAAACGAAATCCTTAGGAACCGGTGCCTGTTTTTGCCTCTTTTTTGCAATGTCGTAGTAAGTGAATAAAGGCTTGATTGTTACTTTCAATTTGCCTCATTGTCCTAATTGACCACCTTGATATCTGATTGCTTGAAAGATGCATTCATGACCGTTACATTTGCATCATGAGTTAACCCTTTATTACTGCATTTGTAACCATATAAATATTATGATATAAATAAATATAAAGATAAATATTTAAGTAATATCTTTATTTCTGGAATACTCCTTGTTTTGAAGTCTACTTTGTCTGACATTAACAAAGCCTTACAAGATTTCTTATGCTTAATATTTTTATAGTATATCTTTTTCTGTCCTTTTCCTTTCATCCTACTGTATTTATTAATTTTTTTTAATGTTTATTTATTTTTGAGAGAGAGCGAGAGAGACAGAGTGCATGTGGGGGAGGGGAAAAGAGAGAGGGAGACACAGAATCCGGACCAGGCTCCAGACCCCAAGCTGTCAGCACAGAGCCTGACGTGGAGCTTGAACCCACAGACTGCAAGATCACGACCCAAGCCAAAGTCGGACACCAACTGAACCACCCAGGCTCCCCTCTATTTAGTTTTAAAGCACATCTCTTGTAAACAACATATATTGGCTCTTGGTTAGCTTTGTGTCTATTTTGACCATCTCTACCCTGTAATTGGAATGTCTAACCCCTTTATATTTAACACAGTTGCTGATATGGCTGGGTTTAGGTCTATCATCATGCTGTTTTCTCTTTACTCATTGTGTTCCTTTTTCTTTTCATGCCACTGTCTTGCTTTCTTTTAGATTAATCATGTATTTTATTAGTATTTCATCTGTTAGCTTTTAATCTATGCTTTTATTGCAGTTCTTGCTCTAGGGATTATATAATATGCATTTTTAATCACAGTATAACTTGAATTAATATTATACCACCCCCCATAAAATAAAAGTTTATAATAGGATAAGCCACTTTACTCTACCCCTCCTTTCCTTTTCTCCTATTATCAAATGTTATGAACAAAATGTTTGTGTCCCCTGCCCCAATGTTCATAGGTTGAGAGCCTACCCCCCAATGTGATGGTACTGAAAGGTGAGGCTTTTGAGAGATAATCAGGATTAGATGAGGGTCATGAAGGTAGTGCCCCCATGAATGGGATAAATGCACTGCTGAGTGACCAGAGAGCTTGCTTCCTCTCTCTACTCCCTACCATGTGAGTATACAACAAGAATTTGGAAGTTTGAAACCTGGAGGAGAGTCTTCACCAGACTTGACTGTGCTGGTACCCTGATCTTGGACTTCAGACCTACAGAAAGGTGGGATGTAAATTTCTGTTGTTTATAAGCCACCCAGTCTATGAAACTTTGCTATAGCTGCCCAAACTGACATGAAGACATCCTGTATATTACTACCACGTATTTTATAAACCCGAAAAAATACCATTGTTGTTTTTACTTTAAGTAGGCAGGTATCTTACAAAATACAGGATATTAAAAATGTACTTTGTCATATTTACCCCAGGTACTAATTTCATGCGGAACTGGTATCATCTCTTGACGGCCTGATAAAATTCCTTTAGCTTTCTTTGTCGTGCTGATAGTAAATTCTCTCACATTTTGTTTACCTGAAAATTTCTATAATTCGTCTTTAGTTTTGAAGTATATTTTACCAGATATAGACTTTTAGCTTGACAGTTTTTTACTGTTAGCATTTTAAATATGTCATTTCATTTTCTCCTAGTTTGTCTTGTGTTTGACAAAAATTTTGCTAAAGTTATTGTATTAAATGTTTGTTTGTTTTCACCCGATAACTTCTTTTAGGTTTTTTTTGTTTTGTTTTGTTTTTATCTTTGGCTTTCAGCACTTTGACAGAGGTTTCTGCTTTGGAATTAGCAGTAGCAGGGTCCCTAGTTCTAGCTATCACCAGAATGTGTAAACTTATGTGAGTTCCTGTGTTTTAAGTCCTTCTTAAGTAACCTTTTCACATCAAAATCATTACTGGTGGTGGTTTAGTAGAGAGGGTGATTTCAGGTCAAGTAAATTACTGTCGCACCTGAGGATTTTTCCAGTCCCTTCTGCTCCCATTGCCAATAGCTTGACCTCTTCTTTTTCTCTTTCTTTTCCTCCTCCTCCTGCCCCTCCCTTCCCCCTCCTCCTCCTCCTCCTTCTTTTTCTCCTTCAATAAATAAGCTACCCAATATCTGTGTAGGAGATGAACATCATACTTTAATTAAAGTGGAATTGGGGTGATAACAAAATTTTAACAACTTTATTTAGGGATAGTTTATGTTCCACACAATTCACCTATCACCTATTGTAAACGTACAGTTTGCTTATTTTTAGTAAAATTTATGGTTGTGAATCCATTACTGGAGTCCAGTTTTATAAAAGTTCTATAATCCCCCAAAAGTTCCCTAGTTCCATTGTATAGTCAATCCCTGCTCTCAGCCCAACATTCTGGATCTGCTTTCATTCTCCATAGCTGTGTCTTTTCTGGAAACTTTATGTAAGTGGAATAATACAATATATAGTCATTTGTCTCTGGTTTCTTTCATTTAGCAAATGTTTTTGAAGTTAATCTAATGTTTTGAAGTTAATCTAAATCTAATGTTTTGAAGTTCATCTACGTGAAGTTTGCCTGTATCAGTAGTTTGTTCCTTTTTGTTTATGAATAGTATTCCATTGTATGTAGTTAACACATTTAGCTTATTAATTCAACTGTTAATGTTAATGTGCGTTTGGGTTTATTTAAATGCTTGCTATTTTGAATAATGCTGCTTTAAAAATTTGTGTGCAGATTGATGATTCACACGGCAAGATTTTCCTTTTAAGAAGCTAGTAAATTGTTTTGCAAAGAAACCATACCATTTTACACCACTTGCCTTGAATGTGTGATTGTTTCTTCACATTCTCAACAACACTGGTATTGATGGTCTTTTAAAAAATATCCATCTTAGAGAGGATATAATGATGTCTCTAGTTTTAATGTTCATTTCCTTAATGACTAATGATGTTGAGTATGTTTTTGGTGCCCTTATATATCTCCTTTGGTAAAATATCTATTAAAATCTTTTGCATTATACATTTGGTGGAGTTCCTCTTATTACTGAGTTCTTAAATTTTAAACAATACATTTTGTATACATGTCTCTTCCCAGGTATAATATTTACAAATATTTTTTGTTGTCTATGAATTGTTTCTTCCTTTTTTTAATGGTATCTCTTAAAAATCAAGTTTTTCATTTTAATGAAGTTCATTTTATGTTTTTCCATGAAGATAGTGCTTTTGATGTCATCTAAAAATAAAGACATAATTTTCTTTCTTTTAAATAAGTATGCCTTTCACTTCTTATTCTTACCTTACTAAAATGGCTAAAACTGCAAACACAATGTTAAATAGAAATGCTGAGAATGAACATCTTTGCCTTGTTCCTGATCTTAAGTAAAAATGTTTTATCTTTCTAGATTAGTAGAATGCTAGCTGTAGTTTTTTTTGTGTATGCCCTTTATCCAAAGGAGAAATTTGGTTTCTATTCCTAGTTTATTGGGAGTTGTTATGAATGACCGTTATTCACTAATGCATTTCTGTGAACTTTTTGAATTGATCATCTTTATTTTCTTTATTATGTTAATGTGGTGTATTAAAATAATCAATTTTGGGGCACCTGGGTGGCTCAGTTGGTTAAGTGTCTGACTTCAGCCTAGGTCATGATCTCGCTGTTCCCGAGTTGGAGCCCCACGTCGGGCTCTGTGCTGACAGCTCAGAGCCTGGAGCCTGTTTCAGATTCTGTGTCTCTCTTTCTGCCCCTCTCCCGTTCATGCTCTGTCTCTCTCTCTCAAAAATAAATAAACATTAGAAAAATAAAATAATCAAGTTTAAGATATTAAACCAATCTTGCATTATTATAATAAACTCCACTTTCTCATGTTGTTTAAAGCTTTTATGTGCTTCAAGATTTGGTTTGCTAATATTTCAGTAAGGGTTTTGTTTCTGTGCTCATGAGGGATAACATTATAATGGTATTTACCTTAAAAAAAGCATAGCAAAAGCCATTCTTAGAGGTAAACCATTAGAAACATGCCTTTAAAAATAAAGAGCAAGACTAGGATGTCATATTACTCAACAATTGTCCTTAGGGATCTAGATGGCACAATAAGAAACTAAAAGGAAACAAACATAAAAGAATTTGAAAGAGAAATTCAAAACTCTTCTTTTTGAAAATTGAAAATTGTCATCTAATTCATATACCAAAATTTGACAAATCTATAAAGTTGATGCACAAATTTATCAAGGCTACCAGACATAAGATCAACATGTGAAAGTCAAGTTCATTTTATATCACCAATAATAAAGGGAAAATACAATTTGAAAAACAAAACTATTTACCACAGCAACAAAAATAATGAAATGCCAATCCATAATAAACACAATAAAAGATGCACAGATCTTTTATGGAATAATTATAAAATTTATTGAAAGAGTAAAAAACATGTACATCAGTGGAGAGATGCACTATATTCGTGAGCAGAAAAATTCAATATCTTAAAGATTTCATTATTTCTAACATTGATCTAGACCTATAGAGTTTGTTGTATAACTCAACTTGTAATTTTTATGGAAAAAGATAGCCAAGACACCCCAAGTTGCTATAGTATCAGTGAGCTTCTCCTTTAATTGTTAAGGTACATGGGCATGAGATGCATTGAAAATCAAATTACAATGTGGGTTATGTGAAGTTGTTGGCTACCAATTCCAAGTGACTTTAATCCAGTACATCATTAACTCAACCTTGATCATCCAGCTATTTTGCCATTTATAAAGAATGGGATTTTTAGAAAAGATCTCATTCTTAGGTTTCATATTGTAGCTTAAAATTAAATATATAGACATATTTTTCAGTCATCAGTAATTATATGAATTATCAGAGGGGCACCTGCAAAATTTCCCATCTCTGGTTTCATTTCTTGATACCTGATAAGCAATTGTTTTGCATGAATCTCAATAATAGAATATAATACAGCTCTATCGACCTTCTCAGGTCTTGTAGAAAACTTAGTTGTTTTGTAGCACAGTCTAGGAATATGATCATCATTCCAAAAAATATTCAATTCACACTAATCAATTTACAACCCACTTCATGATTTTCCTGCCATTTTGCATACATAATAGCTTTATGTTTTTATGCCAAATTATGGCTTTCTCCATATACATTTATATGTATAGATATGTAGTTGTTAGTGTATCTTAATATAGATTTTTTTAAGTATTGAAATGGCAGTTAAACTTAACAAAAACGGTACAAGCAAAGCCTGTAATTCAGCTGATGTGGAATTGAGAAGTGCTATAACCAAGTTTGCACATGTGTGGGCAATGACAACGATGTCATGAGTACCACATAACTAAGAGTGATAGGGAGAGGCATCAAGTGTAAGATGTGGTTTGATTTCAGAAATGTTAAAATGTGAAAAGATGTCTCTTGGAATCAATAAGACACTTTATCCTCCATTGCTGGGGTGAAAGAAAAGGCAATTTGGAAGCAGGCTGAAGCACAGGTCAGTGCTGCAGCAATGGAGAATTAATGAGTTCTAATATTCTGCAACTGGTCTTTCCCCTCAGAAGAATAAATCAGAGATATAAGAAAAGGACCATGAATTAAAGGAGTCAAAGATCATTCCCTTGAAAACTTGTTCACATTCCTGTTCATCTGGGCTCCTTCAGACAGTGGTTTTTGCACACTAGGGGGCTCTAATGTACAATATGTCAAATAAAAACATTGATAGCCTGTTTAAAAAAAAAAAAGCTTTCTCAACAAATATTTACTGAGCATAAATTGTTAGGGTAAGAGTGAGGAATATAAAAATGAGCCTGTTCTGTACTCATCCTACAGGAGATTTACAATTTGGTAAAGGAAATAAAGCATGCATAAAAGTTAAAATAAAGGGAGGCATGAAAGTGTTGGAAAACAAAAACAAAGAATTGTAAAAAGTCAAAGGAGTAGTGAATTCTCACTTATATCAGTTTAAATTTTTTTGACGTGGTAAAAAATTTAAACATCTCCCTAATGAAGTGGCCACACCCTGTATTTCAAGGGATCCTCCTGAACGGGGTTTGTGGAAGGGAGAACACAGGCAGCCACACCTTGCAAGTGCCCTCTAGGTGGCGCATGCGTGTTGACGCTGCGGGCACCGGCTTTTCTCTTCTTCTCCTTCCTTCCCTTTTCTTCATAGACTTCCCTTCTTTTTTCGTCTTCTTTCTTGGAATATTCCAGACTATAATGACCTGGCAGCTACTCTAATATATAGCCTTAACCTTGCAGACAAGGTAAATTCTGGGATATCTTTTTTCCCCCGGAAAATTTTGTGGCCTTCAAGACTGCTCACTAATATTGCTGCATTTTCTAAAGTTGAGCAGATTGCAATAGGATGTTCATAACTCTCTGAATTATTGAGGCAAATTAGTAGAGCAGGAGCAGAAGCAGGGCTGTAGAAATACTGGCCTCCAACCTTTACCATCACACTCACTCACTGTTGCCCACTTCCTACCCAGACCACATTATGGTCTCACTTTCTGAACTCCTAGACCACCCAAAGTTATAGCCTTGGGGATATTTTAAAGTTTCTTTCAACAATTCAAGAGGTTTAGTCAGTTCTAGGAGCCCAAGGCAAAAAAAATTATTTGATTTCTCATTTTGGCTTACCTTCCTAATGGAGAAACAGCTATTTACAGCTGTCTTATTTATTTATTCAAAAATTTTACCTTAAAAGAACCATCAAATTTAAAAAGTTGTAAACATTGGAGCACCTGGGTGGCTCAGTTGGTTGAGTGTCCAGCTCTTGATTTCAGCTCAGGTCATGATCCCCGGGTTGTGGGTTTGAGCCCACATGTGGCCCTGTGCTGAGTGTGGAGCCTGCTTAAGATTCAATCTCTCTCTCCCCCTACTCCTCTCCACTGCTCAAGCTTCCTCTCTCTCTAAAAAATAAAAAAATAAAAAATAAAATTGATAAAGTATGTAGTTGGCATATGGACACATTTGAAAAGTCATCACTACAGTCAACATAATGAGCCTATCAATCACACCCAAAAGATTTCTTGTATTTCTCCTTCCTGTCCCTTCCCACCTTCTTCTGAACCTCAGGCAACCGTTGATCCGTATTCTGTCATCATAGACGCATTTACATTGTTCAGAATTTTGTATAAATAAAATCACACAGAATATACTCTGTTTTCTGGATTTTTTTTTATCTAGCAAAACTATTTTGAGATGCATACATGTAGTGGCATGTTCATTACATTTTACTGAATAGTATTCTACCACGTGGATATACCATAAATTGTTTATCCATTTACATGCTGATGGATATTTGTTGCTGTTGTTTTTATTTTTGGCCATTACAAATCAAATTGCTATGAGCTGTTGCTTTTCACACGGGGAAATATTTCTCTATCCCCATCTCTCTCTCAAGCATAAGACAATGAAAGCCTGAAAAGATACATATTTAAATTATGAATGAAAGACAACATATTTGCTTTGGAAAGCCAAGATAATTTCTAAGTGTTTAATATTTAAAAAAAAAAAAAAGTATATGTCTGTCTCTTTCACTTGGCCTTCTTCACTTATTTACATTACCTCCCCGGCCTCTGTGGGTGTGACCTGACTCTGTAATATTCCAGACTGAGAACAGACCCTTCACTCTGGCATCCAGAACACTCCACAGCAGAGACCCAGTCTGATCTTTTAGCCTTACCTTCTGCTTCTTGTATTCTATCTTCAACCAAAGTTGCAGCTAAACTTTCAAGCACTGTCCATGAGGCCTAAAATCTCTCTCCTACAGCACCCCCACACAATTTTCAGAAATCATGGCCCGCCTACGCTTCGTCTGTGAAAATCTTCCTATCTTCAAATCCTTTGTCAAAGGCCACCTTTCCTCAGAGCCATTACTAATCTGTTCATCAGATGTGCTCTTTCTCTCCTCAACTCCCACAGCACCGTGTTTCCACCTCACTCGGCTTTTGTTGTTTCCCACTGGGGATTCTGCCTAGGTTTCTGGAAGGCCTCAAAGGTGCAAATAACATGTTTAGAAAAGGAAGCGAGTGAAGATTTCTTTATTAGGACTAGATAGCAGATATAAAATTCTGATACTTAAAGATTTATTACTCAAGACATTTTACTCATACATGTGCGCACACACATACACACGCAAACATACACGGCCTTGTACAGAGACAGCCAGGAGGATGGCACATAGTGACCACGAACGTAGCCTTTCAAGTTAATATTTGCCACTGATTATGGTGGTCTAGCTAATTGTATTCTTAAGTAGATTACTTAATCCTACTGAGTCTGTGTCTATCACTAAAAAAATATGAGCTTAATAGTATTTCTTATATAGTGTTGTTGAGAGTATTAAATAAAGATGGGCACATAGAACACTACAATGCCTGGCTTGTAATAAGTTCACTACAATTAGTACCTGTTGTGAGAGGGGTAATATTTTTAACATAATATACTGTCCTCTTTTGACTTTCCAAGCACAGGAACTTTACCTCAAAACTGCTAGAGGTGGAGAAAGGGAATTAGCAATTATACAACAGAAAAGGAATAAAAGATCATTTTCTATATTGAAAGTAGAATTATGCATCAAGACATATCCTAGTACCAGATTATCATTTTGAGAGAGGATTTAAATACTTCTTTGGGGTACCGGGTGGCTCAAGCCCTTAGCCTCCAACTCTTGATTCCGGCTCAGGTCATGATCTCCGAGTTTGTGAGTTCGAGGCCTGCATTGTGCTCTGTGCTGACAGCGTGGAGCCTGTGTGGGATTCTGTTTCTTTCCCTCTCTCTCTGCCCCTCCCCTGTTCTCTCTCTCAAAAATGAATAAATAAAAATTGAAAATAAATACTTCCTTAATATTCACTCCCCTACCTTTTTAATTTTTTTTTTTTTTAGCACATCAAGGTTAGCATTTAAACCTCCTAACCAGGCCTTCAATGTTAGTTATTTTTATGGGGGTCCAGACAGTAAGATCAAGGTGATGAGTCTGCCCCTTCTGGCCCCAGAGGATTGTGGGAAGAAAGTGAAAAAGAGAGGGAGGAGTTCTGCATTTGCATTACTTGCTGATGGCAGTTGTCATTTCTCAGTCACCACTGTCACACATGCTGAAACCCTCCACACATGCTGGTACTTCGATTGGCTCAGTTGCCACACCCATGGGGGTCCCCACATCTCTTTCAGAGAGGAGAAAAGCACTCCTAGGAAGGGGTGCTGGAAGGGGTTTCCTTTCCATACCATTAGAGCTAGTTTGGCAACCTTTTGGATTCTTGAGCTACCAAGTCTCTCTCACAGGGCCATCCAGTGTTGCTTCTACGATTCTTTCTCGATGGTCAACCAGGCATCACTTCAGCCCTCTTCCATCTCAAGAGGTGTTCACTCAAAGTTTATCTAGCCCTCATCTCCCGTCTCCATTTTTTACAATGAAACTAATTTCATAATTGAGGAAAAACATATGCTCCCAGTAAAAAAAATTCAAGTAATCATTAACATGTGTACAAGCAAGAAACAGACACTTGAAATCCCACCATCCTGAGACAACCACCATTAAAATATAATGCTTCTTCTCTCTTGTGACTCTTTATGCATATAGACATGCATATGCATATATTATTCGTATATATAATTTTGCCTAGTTTATATCATATCATGCTTGCTATTTTGTCAGGAATAATCATCTTGTTCTCTGTTTTTATTGCCTTTTTCTTCCTTTCTTTGTTTGCACACATCTATAACATTCATGTGTCACAAATATTCATATCTTTTTCTTGCTCTATTATCATTTGCACATGTGCACATAGTGTGCCATACACACACATATATAAATTAAGACTTTGGGGGTACTGTTTGCTTTATAAAAACAGGATCATGGGGTGCCTGGGTGGCTCAGTTGGTTAAGCGTCCAACTTCGGCTCAGGTCATGATCTCGCAGTTCATGAGTTCGAGCCCCACGTCAGGCTCTGTGCTGACAGCTCGGAGCCTGGATCCTGCTTCGGATTCTGTGTCTCCCTCTCTCTCTGACCCTCCCCTGCTCACGCTCTGTCTCTGTCTCTCAATAATAAATAAATGTTAAAAAAATTATAAAAACAGGATCATATCATGTACACTTTCTTTGTATGCAGCTTATACCTTCAATGCATCTTTTTAATGGTAATATAATACTTCACCGTATGCCTGCATCCAAATTTATACAACCATTTCTTTATTGATAGAAGTAAGACATCTTTTAAAGATGATCTCCAATTTATTTATGATGGTTCAACTTATGATTTTTCGACTTTATGATGGTATGAAAGCAATATGCATTTAATAGAAACCATACTTCAAATTCAAAAATTTGGTCTTTTCCCTGGCTAGCAACATGTAGTACATTTCTCTCTCATGATGTGGGCAGTGGCAGTGAGAGGCAGCTCCTGGTCAGCCACGCCATCACAAGGGTAAACAACCAGTACTGATAACCATTCTGTTATCAACCATTCTGTTTTCCTGTTCAGTATAGTATTTGACAAGTTACATGGCATATTCAACACTTTATTATAAATTAGGTTTTGTGTTATATGATTTTGCCCAAGTATAGGCTAAAGGTTCTGAACGTGTTTAAGAGAGGCTAGGCTAAGCTGTGATGCTTGGTAGGTTACACATATTAAGTGCATTTTCAGCTTACAATATTTTCAACTTATGGTGAGTTAATTGGGACATAATCATTGTAAAATGAGGAAAATCGTATATATTTAAACCTTGGTATTTGAGCATAAGTCAGTCTGGAAACATGCTTGTAATCCAAAGCAATTGTATATCAAAGTGAGTTTCAAAAACCATTGTCTCAGTTGTGATCATGTGACATTTGGCACCACGTACTACTCGTGTTACAAGGCATCGCTCCTTTATCAAATTAAAACTTATTAGAAATGTTTGCATGTCTTATGGAACACTCGCAGAACAAGTTACTCACAATCCAAGGTGTTATTGTATATTTATTTTCCATTTGGACATGTAGTTGGTCTCAAAACCTTTTATCATTTTTTATTTTTAAAATCAGTTTTTAAATCTTTTTATTATAAATAATAACACTACCTGTCATAGTGTCTGCAAATATTTTTCACAATTTTCATTTACCTTTTGATTTGTGATATCTATTCCCATTAAACACTTATTTTCTATCCAGTTAAATATGTCTTTTTCTATGTCTTATATTCAAACGTTAAACCTCCTCAATCTGTCTTCCATTTATATTATTTTTACCTTATTTCTTTAATTTTTGCTCTGTGTTTTGTGATTTTTCTTTCAGTAGTTCTTATAGGCTACCTATTGTGTATTCCATCACCAAACTCTCCTTTGATTCACTCTCTGAATTTTGTAATTCTAAATCTTTTGTTTTAAAAGGTTTTTTAAAAGGTTTTAATAGATATTCTTAAATGTTAATAGAATCTCTTTAAATGTTATTATTTATTTTCTTTTTTAAAATGTTTATTTATTTATTTTGAGAGGGAGAGAGAGAGAGACAGAGAGGGTGAGACAGAATCCCAAGCAGGCTCCATGTTCAGTGCAGAGCTCAACACAGGGCTTGATCTCAAGAGTGCAAGATCATGACATGAGCTGATATCAAGAGTCAGACACTTAACTGACTGAGCCACCATTTCATTTTATAGTGAATAAAATATAAATTTGTCCTTTATGTGAGGTGTTTTTGTAACAAAGGCCTACACATGTAACATTGACTTTGGGATTAGACAATGAGGAGAAGCTTGACAAGCCGTCAGGAAACTGTTTCCAAATTCTTGAAGGACAATGAGGAAGTGATTATTGGAGGCTCGATGAGAAGAATGTCAGTCATATATGGAAGAATCATTAGCAATACTATCCCCAGAGTATGTGTTGAGAATAGAAAGAGTCCTTAAGAAACAAGTTACTTTGCTAAGGAGATTTCCAGGAAGAATGTTCAAAGTGATAACTGCCATCTTTTACTGCCTAAAATAAAAATAGAAAGAGAGAGTTGAAACAAACAAGCAAACAAACAAACAAACAAACAAACAAAAAATTCCAGTTTTTAATTGGAATCTAGTGAAAATAGAATGCATGATGGTTTCCAGCTAGCAAAATTGTCTCAAAGTAAGAGATGACCCCAGAACAAAGACCATACCCATGAGAAGACCAGCAAAACATGGTCTCAGGGTAAAATGAAGTCAAGGATGTGGCCATAAAATCCTTCTTAGGTACCTCAGAAAGATTAAAACTTATTTATGCCTCATGGATTTCCAAGGTAGGCAAAAGGTTTTTTAAATGTTTATTCATTTATTTTCAGAGACAGAAACAGAGAGAACACATGGAAGGAAAGGGCAAAGAGAGAGACAGAGACAGACAGAGAGACAGAGAGAGAGAGAGAGAAAGAGAGAGAGAGAGAATCCCAAACTGGCTCCACACCATCAGCGGGGAGCTTGATGTGGGGCTCTATCCCAAGACTGTGAGACTGTGACCTGAGCCGCAATCAAGAGTCAGATGTTTCATTGACTGAGACATTGAAGTTCCACAGCAATAGGTTTTTCAGAAAATTAAGGGACAAAGAAATCTTAAGGGCACATGTCTCAAACCTTATTTGCTAGAAAAATGGTTTCCAAGAAACTTAGAGGCATCATCTCCAAGCACTCTGATGACCATCGCAAAGGAAAAAGTAGCCTATCTTAGAGATATTTATGGGTGTGGCCTTTATGTCATAGTCGAAGCACCAGTCATAATCACAGAAAACCTATATACTGTTTTTTAAACAAGCAGACCAACAAATAAATACACCCATGTGCTAGGACTTCAAGGGAAAGAGGCAATTTAACAGGAAAAGAGCAATGAGGCCATGAGTTAACCTTCTATGGCCATGAGTTAGTCTTAGAAATCAGCTCAGCTCATAAAGTGTTATTTCTGAATGGAGAGGAAAGATGGCCCAGAGTGCAGAACCAAGAGCCTAGATCACAGAGCTTAGAGACATAGAGAATCACTTGTAGACAAGAGGTGTAGACTCAATAAAATTTCTATTGTCCCCTGACAGCTATGTGCTTCCTATCCTTTGCCTTTTTAAGTGAAAATGTCTGTTACCTTGTTTTGGTCTTAGCATTGTATGTTGGATGTGTTTGAGAAGGAAACTTGTCGCTTTAACTCACATGTATATAGATTGGGAGAATCATAGCCTGGAAGCTGTTCTCAAGGAGTTTCAGCAGAGGGACAGGCCCCAAGGACCTCCAGGATATCTGGACCTGATTTAGATAGTGAGAACAAAGACTTCAAGCTTGACCCTGACAATTGATAGAGTGACACCTTGGAGGTCTTGTGAAGGTCACAAGAGCATTTTACTGCAAGGAGGGAAATGAAACATGGGAAGTCAGAAAAGACTATAAGAGCTAGTTTTGAACAATGACCCTCAGTCAACTACACTTCCCAGGATTCGTGCTTTGTGTGGTCCTCTCCCACACTGAGTCTGGGCTGACCCTGTATAACTCGGGTATATAGAATATCACTGATGTCACATGACTACCAACACTAGGTCATAAGAAATAATTTCTGCTTTGGTCTCCTGGAATCCTCACTCTTGGAATGCTCCCTTCAAATAGCTGCTGTACTGTAAAAAGATCAAACCACATGGAAAGGCCACATGTGTAAGCACTCTGATAGATAGCCCAATCTAAGTTCATAGTAAACAGCCGGAATCAACTTCCAGCCTTATGATCAAGCTCTCTTTCATGGAAGACCCAGTCAAGTCTTCAGAAAAATCCAACACTTACTACCATTTGACAGCAACTGCCTGTCAAATCAAACTTTTGTGTGCCTCACACACATCAAATGTAGACAACAGGCTTTCTTTTTTTTAATTTTTATTCATTTATTTTGAAAGAGAGAAAGAGAGAACACATGCAGGTAAGGGACAAAGAGACAGAGAGAATCACAAGCAGGCTCCACACCATCAGTGGGAAGCCTGACGCAGGGCACGATCTGATGACCCTGAGACTGTGACCTGAGCTGAAATCAAGACTCAGATGCTGAACTGACTGAGCCACTGAGACTCTGCAGGAATAGGCTTTTCAGAATCTTAAGGGACAAAGAAATCTTAAGGACACATGTCTCAAACCTTATCTTCTAGAAAAAAGGTCTCCAAGAACCTTAGCAGCATTATCTCCAAGCAACTTAATGCCCATCCCAAAGGAAAAGGTAGCCATTCCTAGAGATATTTATGAGTATGGCCTTTATGTCATAGAGGGAGCACCAGTTATAATCACAGAAAACCTATATACTATTTTTTAAGCAAGCAGAACAAGAAATAAACAAACACACCCACATGCTTGCTCTTCAAGGGAGAGGCACATCAACAGGACAAAAACTATAAGGCGATGAGTCAACCTTCTACAGCCATGAGTCAGTCTCAGGAATCAGATCAGTGCTAAAGCGTTATTTCTGAATGGAGACAAAAGATGGCTCATCATGCAGAATCAAGTGCCTAGATCACAGAGCCTAGAGCCAGAGAATCACCTGTAGGGAGAAGGTGTAGACTCAATAAGTTAATATTGTCCCCAACACTCTTCTGCTTCCTGTACTTTCCCTTTTTAAATGAAAATGTCGTGTACCCTTAGTCCTGTCTTACCATTGTTTTTGGGTGTGTATGAGAAGGAAACTTGTCACTTTAACTAGCAAGTCTTTAGGTTGGGAGAATGGTAATCTAGAAGCTGTGGTAAAGGAGCTTCAGCAGAGGTTCAGGACCCAAGCAGCTCCACTGATATCTGGACCTGATTTAGAAAGGGAGATCACAGACTTCAAGCTTGACCCTGAAAACTAGTAGAGTGAGATCTGGAGGTCTTGAGAAGTTTGCAAGAGCAATTTGGAGCTAGGAGCGAAATGAAACATTGGAAGCCAAAAAAGACTATAAGAGCTAGTTTCAAACAATGGCCTCCAGTCAACTACACTTCCCAGTATTCATGCCCTGTGTAGTCCTATCTCACACTGAGTATGGGCTGACCCTGTATAACTTGGGTATATAGAATGTTACTGATGTCACATGACAACCAACACTAGGTGCATAAGAAACAAACAGTTTCTGCTTTGGTCTTTTGGAACACTCACACTTGTAATGCTCTCTTTCAATAGTCAACTGCCATACTGCAAAAAGATTAAGCCACATGGAAAGGCCACGTGTATAAGCATTCTGAACAATGGCCCTCATTGAGTGCTTACACACATGTGAGCTCACATGTAAACATCGAAGCTCACAGTAAACAGCCGGAATCAACTGCCAGCCATGTGGTCAAGCTCTCTTCCATGTCAGGCCCAGTCAAGTCTTCAGAAAAATCCAGTGCTTACTACCATTGGACAACAACTGCCTGTCAAAGCAAACTTGTGTGTGCCTCACAGAGTTCATATGTAGGCAAAAGAATATTTTTTTTAATGTTTATTCATTTATTTTGAGAGACAGAAAGAGGTAGAGTGCCTTCAGGGAAGGGGCAGAGAGAGAGAAGAAACCCAAACAGGTTACACACCATCAGTGGGGAGCCTGACACAATGCATGATCTGATGACCCTAAGACTGTGACCTGAGCTGAAATCAAGACATGGAAGCTTAACTGACTGAGCCACTGAGGATTCCCAGCAACAGGCCTTTAAGAATCTAAAAGGACAAAGAAATCTTAAGGGCACGTCTCAAACCTTATCTTCTAGAAAAAAGGTTTCCAAGAAACTTAGAGGCATTAATCTCTGAGCACCATGATGCTGATCCCAAAGGAGAAGGTACCCTATCATAGACATTTATGGGTGTGGCCTTTATGTCATAGAGGGAGCACCAGTCATAATCACAAAAAACCTATACACTGTTTTTTAAGCAAGCAGAACAAATAAACAAATACACCCACGTGCTTGGACTTTGAGAGGCAGATCAACAGGAAAAAAACTATAACTCCATGAGTCAACCGTTTACAGCCATGACTCAGTCTTAGAAATATATTTAGCTCCTGAAGCTTAATTTATGAATGGACAGGAAAGATGGCTCATCGTCAGAACCAAGATCCTAAATCATAGAGACCAGAGCCATAGAGAATCACTTGTAGGGAGGAGGAGTAGAATCAATAAACTTACTATTGTCCCCTGACAGCCATGTGCTTCCTGTCCTTTGCCTTTTTAAATGAAAATGTCTTATACCTTGTTCCTGTCTTACCACTGTATGTTGGTTGTCTATGAGAAGAAAACTTGCCCTTTAACTCACAAGTCTAAAGACTGGGACAATCATACTCTAGAAGTTGTGCTCAAGGAGCTTCAGCTAAGGATGGGCCCCAAGGAGCTCCAGTGATATCTGAGACTGAATTAGATATTGAGATCACAGACTACAAGCTTGACCTAGACACTAAGAGAGTCAGACTTTGGAGGTCTTGTGAAGGTTGTAAGAGAATTTTGTTTCTAGGAGAGAAATGCAACACTGGAAATCAGAAAAGTTATAAGAACGAGTTTCAAACTTGGCTTCTAGTCAACTGCACTTCCCAGGATTCATGCCCTGTGTAGTCCTCTGCACCCTGAGTGTGGGCTGACCAGTATAACTAGATATATAGAATTTCTCTGATGTCATATGACCTCCAACACCAGGTTATAGGACACAAACAGTTTCTGCTTTGGTGTCTTGGAACCTTCACTTTTGTAATTCTACTTTCAATAGTCAGCTTCCATACTGTCAAAAGATCAAGCCATGTGTACACATGGAAAGGCCATGTGTATAAGCACTCTGAGAGAGAGCCCCATCTGACCTCATAGTAAATAGCCGGAATCAACTGCCAACTATGTGATAAAGCTCTCTCCCATGTCAGGCCCAGTCAAGTCTTCAGAAAAATCCAGTACTTACTATCATTTGAAAGCAACAGCCTGTCAAACCAAACTTGTGTGTGCCTCAAATACCTCATAGGTAGGCAACAGGTTTTGTTTTTTCTCCAAAAATGTCTTCATTTATTTGAGAGAGAGAAAGAGAGCACATCCAGGGGAGGGGCAGAGAAAAAGAGAGAGAGAGAGAGAGAGAGAGAGAGAGAGAGAATCTCAAGCAGGTTCCACACCATCACTGGGGAGCCTGACGTGGGGCATGATCTGACAACTGTGAGACACAGACGGACCTGAGCCAAAATCAAGAGTCAGATGCTTAACTGACTGAACCACTGAGGATCCGTAGCAATAGGCTTTTAAGATCTTAAGGGACAAAGAAATCTTAAGGGTACCAGTCTCAAACTTTATCTGCTAGAAAAAAGGTTTCCAAGAACCTTAGAGGCATCATCTCCAACCACCTTGATGCCCATCCCAAAGGAGAAGGCAGCCTATTCTAGAGATATTTATGGGTGTGGCCTTTATGTCATAGAGGGAGCACCATTCATGATCACAGAAAACCTAATACTGTTTTTTAAACAAGCAGAGCAACAAGTAAACAAATACACCCATGTGCTTGGACTTCAAAGGAAAGAGGCAGATCAACAGGAAAAAAGCTATAAGGCCATGAGTCAACCTTCTACAACCATGACTCAGTCTTAGAAATCAATTTGCTCCTGAAGCATTATTTCTGAAAGGAGAGGAAAGATGGCTCAGAGTGCAGAACCAAGAGCCTAGATCACAGAGACTAGAGCCATAGAGATAAGCCACTTGTAGATAAGATGTGTAGACTCAATAAAATTTCTATTGTTCTCTGACAGACATGTTCTTCCTGTCTGTTGCCTTTTTAAATGAAAATGTCTTGTACCCTTGTTTCTGTCTTACTATTGTTTGTTGGGTGTGTATGAGAAGGTAACTTGTCACTTTAACTCACAAGTCTATAGATTGGGAAAATTGTAGTCTAGAAGCTGTTCTCAAGGAGCTTCAGCAGAGGCATAGGTCCCAAGGAGCTCCACTGATATCTGGGCCTGATTTAGATAGTAGGATCACAGACTTCAAGCTTGACCCTGACAACTAATAGAGTGAGAACTTGGAGCTCTTGGGAAGGTTGCAAGAGCATTGTGCTTCTAAGAGAGAAATGAAATGTTGCAAGTCAGAAAAGACTATAAGAGCTACTTTTGAACAAAGGCCCCCAGTCAACTACACTTCCCAGAATTCATGCCCTGTGTAGTCCTCTCCCACACTGAGTGTGAGCTGATCCAGGATAACCAAATATACAGAATGCCATTGATGTCACATGACTCCCAACACAAGGTCATAAGAAGCAAACAGTTTCTGCTTTGATCTCTTGGAACCCTCTCTCTTTGAATGCTACCTTTCAGTAGTCAGCCGTCATACTATAAGGGCATGTGTATAAGCACTCTGAGAGCCCCATCTAAACTCACAGTAAATAGCAGGAATCAACTTCCAGCCTTGTGAGCAAGCTCTCTTCCATGTCAGACCCATCAAGCCTTCAGAAAAGTCCAGTATTCCCTACCTTGGACAGTAATGGCCTGTTAAAACAAACTTGTGTGTGCCTCACAGATCTCATACATAGGCAACAGGATTTGTTTTTTTATTTTAATTTTTATTTTGTTTTTGTTTTTTTTTAAAAAAAGTTTATTGATTTATTTTGAGAGACAAAGAGAGAAACCACATGCAGGGGAAAGGGCAGAGAGAAAAACAGAGAGACAGAGAGAGAGAATCCCAAGCAGTCTCCACACCATCAGCGGGGAGCCTACCACAGGGCACGATCTGATGATCCTGTGACTGTGACTTGAGCCGAAATCAACACTCAGATGCTTAACTGACTGAGCCACTGAGGGTCCCCAGCAATAGGTCTTTAAGAATCTTAAGGGACAAAGAAATCTTAAGGGCATATGTCTCAAACCTTATCTGCTAGAAAAAAGTTCTCCAAGAACCTTAGAGGCATTATCTCCAAGTACCTTGATGCCCATCCCAAAGGAAAGGGTATCCATTCCTAGAGATATGTATGGGTGTGGCCTTTATGTCATAGAGGGAGCACCAGTCATAATCACAGAAAACCTAAATACTGTTTTTTAAGCAGACCAACAAATAAACAAATACACCCACGTTCTTGGACTTCTAGGGACAAAGGCAGATTAACAGGACAAAAGCTATAGGGCCATGAGTCACCTTTAAGCCATGAGTCAGTCTTAGAAATCAGTTTAGCTTCTAAAGCATTATTACTGAATGGAGAGGAAACATGGCTCAGAATGCAGAACTGAGAGCCTAGATCACAGAGACTAGAGCCATAGAGAATCACTTGTAGGGAGGAGGAGTAGACTTAATAAAATTTCTATTGTCCCCTGACAGTCATGTGCTCCCTGTCTATTGTCTTTTTATTTTATTTTTTAAAATTTTTTTTTTTTTTTTTTTTTTTTTTTTATTTCTGAGTGAGAGAGAAACAGAATGTGAGTGGAGGAGAGTCAGAGAGAGAGGGAGACATAGAGTCTAAAGCAGGCTCCAGGCTCCATGCTGTCAGCACAGAGCCTGACACAGGGTTTGAAACCATGAACCGGGAGATCATGACCTGAACCAAAGTTGGACACTTAACTGACTGAACCAACAGGCTCCACAGTCCTTTGTTTTTTTTTTTTTTTAAATTTTTTTTTAACGTTTATTTATTTTCGAGACAGAGAGAGAGCATGAACAGGGGAGGATCAGAGAAAGAGGGAGACACAGAATCTGAAACAGGCTCCAGGCTCTGAGCTGTCAGCACAGAGCCCGACGCGGGGCTCGAACCCACGGACCGCGAGATCATGACCTGAGCCGAAGTCGGACGCTTAACTGACTAAGCCACCCAGGCGCCCCAGTCCTTTGCTTTTTTAAGTGAAAATGTCTTCTACTCTTGTCCTGTCTTACATTGTATGTTGGTTGTATATGAGAAGGAAACTTGTTGCTTTAACTCACAAGTCTATAGATTGGGAGAATCATAGTCTAGAAGCTGTTCTCAAGGAGTTTCAGCAGAGGGACAGGCCCCAAGGACCTCCACTGATATCTGGACCTGATTTAGATAGTGAGAACACAGACTTTAAGCTTGACCCTGACAACTAATAGAAGAGACCTTGGATGTCCTGTGAAGGTTGAAAGAGCATTTTGCTGATAGGGAGGAAATGAAACATTGGAAGTCAGAAAAGTCTATAAGAGCTACTTTTGAAAAATGGCCCCCAGTCAATAAAATTTCCCAGGACTCATGCCCTGTGTGGTCCTCTCCCACACTGAGTCTGGGCTGACCCTGAATAACTGGGTGTATAGAATGTCACTGACGTCACATAACTCTTAACACTAGGTCATAAGAAACAGTTTCTGCTTTGGTCTCCTGGGACCCTCACTCTTGGCATGCTCCCTTGAAATAGGCAGCTGCAAAAAGATCAAGCCACATGGAAAGGCCACATGTATAAGCTCTCTGATAGAACACCCCATCTAAGCCCACAGTAAACAGCTGGAATCAACTGCCAGCCATGTGATCAAGCTCTCTTCCATGTCAGGCCCAGTAAAGTTTTCAGAAAAATCTAGTGCTTACTACCATTGGACAGCAACTGCCTGTTAAATCAAACTTGTGTGTGCCTCACAGATCTCATACATAGGCAACAGGACTTGTAGTTTGCAAAAATGTCTTCATTTATTTTGGGAGAGTGAGAGAGAGCATGTGGAGAGGAGGGACAGAGAGAAACAGAGAGAGGGAGAATCTCAAACAGGTTCCACACCATCAGTAGGGAGTCTGATGTGAGGCACAATCTGATGACCATGAGACCATGACCTGAGCCAAAATCAAGAGTCAGGTGCTTAACTGACTGAGCCACTGAGGCTCCCCACCAATAAGCCTTTAAGAATCTTAAGGGACAAAGAAATCTTAAGGGCACATGTCACAGACCTTATCTCCTAGAAAAAAGGTCTCCAAGAACCTTAGACACATTAATCTCTGAGCACCATGATGCTGATCCCAAAGGAGAAGGTACCCTATCATAGATATTTATGGGTGTGGCCTTTATGTCATAGAGAGAGCACCAGTCATAATCACAGAAAACCTAATACTGTTTTTTAAACAAGCAGACCAATGAATAAACAAATACACCCAAGTGCTTGGACTTCTAGGGAAAGAGGCAGATCAACAGGAAAAAAGCTATAAGGCCATGAGTCAGTCTTAGGAATCAGGTTAGTACCTGAAGCATTATTTCTGAATGAAGAGGAAAGATGGCTCAGAGTGCAGAACCAAGAGCTTAGATCACAGAGACTAGAGCCATAGTAGGGAGGAGGAATAGACTCAATAAAATTTCTGTTGTTCTCTGACAGCCATGTGCTTCCTGTCCATTGTCTTTTAAATTAAAATGTCTTGGGGCGCCTGGGTGGCGCAGTCGGTTAAGTGTCCGACTTCAGCCAGGTCACGATCTCGCGGTCCGTGAGTTCGAGCCCCGCGTCAGGCTCTGGGCTGATGGCTCGGAGCCTGGAGCCTGTTTCCGATTCTGTGTCTCCCTCTCTCTCTGCCCCTCCTCCGTTCATGCTCTGTCTCTCTCTGTCCCAAAAATAAATAAAAAACGTTGAAAAAAAAATTAAATTAAAATGTCTTGTACCTTGTTCCTGTCCTACTATTGTATGTTGGTTGTTTGTATATGAGAAGGAAACTTGCCACTTTAACTCACAAGTCTATAGGTTGGGAGAATTGTAGTCTAGTAGCTGTGCTTGAGGAGCTTCAGCAGAGGGACAGGACCCAAGGACCTCCACTGATATCTGGACCTGGTTTAGAAAGGGAGATCACAGACTTCAAGCTTGACCCTGACAACAAATGGAGTGAGACCTGAAGGTCTTGGGAAAGTTGCAAGAACATTTTATTTCTAGGAGGAAAATGAAACACTGGAAATCAGAAAAGACTACAAGAGCTACTTTTGCACAATGGCCCCCAGTCAGCTACAGTTCCCAGGACTCATGCCCTGTGTGGTCCTTTCCCCCACTGAGTCTTGGCTAACCCTGTATAACTGAGTATATAGACTGTCACTGATGTCACATGACTCCCAGCACTAGGTTGTAAGAAACAGTTTCTGCTTAGGTCTCTTGAACCCTTACTCTCGGAATACTCCCTTTCAATAGTCACCAGCCGACTGTAAGACCACATGTATAAGCACTCTGATAGACAGCTCCATTTCGGCTCAGTGTAAAAACCCAGAATCAACTGCCAGCCATGTGATCAAGCTCTCTTGCATGTCAGGCCCAGTCAGGTCTTCAGAAAAATCCACTACTTCCTACCACTGGTCAGCAATGGCCTGTCAAACCAAACTTGTGTGTGCCTCACAGACCTCATACGTAGGCAACAGGATTTTTTTTTAACAAAATGTTTATTCATTTATTTTGAGAGAGAGAAAGAGATAGAGCACATGCAGTGTGGGGCAGAGAGAGAGAGAGAATCCCAAGCAGGCTCCACACCATCAGTGGGGTGATGAGCATGATGCCTGAGAGGTTGAAGCAAGAACTACTGAAGGGAGCACAGTCAACCCACAGGACTGTGAAAGAAAGCAAATTGTTGCTTTTACATCACTACATTTTATAATGGTTTATAACCAGCAATAGACAAATAGGATACTGTCAAACAGTTTTTCCAATATGCTTGTAGCCAATTTTTATACTCTTACCAGTAAACTGTGATGATACCATATGTTGGCAAAGTTATGAATCAACTGTAATTCCTATATTTTGCTGGTCAGAAATTCTGGTGAATATACCTCTGAATCTATCATAAAATTAAATGAAGGCTATAAAAAAAGTCAAATGGCTTCAGAAAAGAATGAGGCCCTGGTTTATGATCTTTTTTCTTTAAAGAAACTTCAATGCAGTATTCTAAAGCATATTGGCAACCTGTCCTACATAAACTGCCTCAGTTTACTTACATGTACAGCAAAAGTAATCCTACATTCCAGCCATGTTGCAATGAGGATTAGATCTGACATGGAATTTAGTAGATATATAACATAGCTTCTCAATGTTTTCAAGGCATCTATGAGAGGAAAAGTCTAGATTCTTCCTCTCTTCTTGATTTTCCTGCAGAAAAACCAATAAAAGTCAGTTGAAAGCTTGGGGAAGGCAGTGGGTGCGATTGGAGGCTGGGAACAGTGGCAGAGTCAGTGTCAGAGGAGAGGAATGAAGTCACCCACCCCACAGTTCCTTTGTCCTTCTTCATCTGATGTGTCTCCTAACAGCCCCAGAGTAAACAAACATTTAAAAAAAAAAAAAAAAAAAAAGGACTGTCTAGGAAAGTCATTACTTCAGGAACCAGGCGGGTAAAGTCCAGCAGGGTCGTGGAGAACAGGGAGTGGTGAGGACTGAAGCAAACAGGATTGAACAAGCCACCACAGTTCAAATGTAACTTTGTAAATGGCAAAATAAACACAAAATCTGCAAACTGAAGCTGGCCTGTGGGATTGCCACATTTGTGATTTTACTCACTCCCTCATCCCTTCTATCTAATTGGCCACTAATTCCTAGAGATTCTACCTGGGAAGCACTGTCGCATCTGCTCTTATTTTCTCATCTCCATTTGCTTCTCCTTCAGTTTCTGCCTTCAGTGTGGATCAGCTGCAGCCCACCTCCATATTGTTATCAGATGAGTCTTTCTAATATGGAATCTGATCTCCTCACTCAATGCTTAAGACCTCTCATGGTTCCCATAGCTCTCTGGACAATGTTCAGACTTCTTAGTTCAGTGCAAAGGCCTTCCAAGATGCAGCCTGTTCCTTTACCTTTACTTTTCAGCCTTTCTCTGTAAGCCTCTCCCAGGACCTGTGTTATACTCATACTTAACAGTGTAGACTTTACACATTTTTTTATAAGGCTGTTGTATTATGGACTTGTAAGTGTTCTCTACATATTCTAGACACAAGTCCCTTACCAGATATATGATTTGCAAATATTTTCCTGAATAGATGTTTCTTCATTTGCTTCCTGATTTTGAACCATTTCTAGAGATTTTAATTTTTTTTAATGTTTATTTTTGAGACAGAGACAGAGAGAGACAGAGTATGAGTGGGGGAGGGGCAGAGAGAGAGGGAGACACAGAATCCAAAGCAGGCTCTGGGCTCTGAGCTGTCAGCACAGAGCCCAACACAGGGCTTGAACCCACAAGCAATGAGATCATGACCTGAGCCGAAGTCGGATGCTTAACTGACTGAGCAACTAGGGATCCCCATTTCTACAGATTTTAAATGTTTATTTTACTTTTAAAAGAACTGTCATCATTTCTGGTTGTTTCTTCAAGGAGAGGGTCCACAGAGCTTCTCATGCCAACAGTGTGAGAGTGGATCTTCCCATAATGCTAATTTTAATTTCCATTTCCCCAGCAACTAATGATGTGGAACACTTTTCCAAAGGTTTACTCAGGGGTATGCTCTTTTTATGTTGTTGAGTTGTTTGATTTTTTTGTTATTGATTACTAGGAGTTCTTTAAGGAGTCTGGAAATGAGTACAATGTTGAATATATGTAATTACACTATTTTCTTCCAGTTCTGTGGTTTGCTTTTTTACTTTCTTAATAGTGACCTTTAATTGATAGAGGCTCTTAATTTAATCAATCACAAGTATAACTTTTTCTTTAATGGTTAGCACTTTTGTGTATCATATTTAAGAACCTTTATATGCCTAAAGATCATGAAAATATACTTCATATTTTCATCTAAAAGCTTTTTTTCCCATTTAATTCTGTGATATATCTTGAATTTTTCTTTAATATGGTGTATGGTAAGATTTTTTCTTCCCCCATATAGATCCAAATGAACAAACACTATTCATTAAAAACACCATCTTTTTCTGACTGAATTATACTTTTGTTATGAATCCAGTGACAATTTATGTGTGGGTCTTTTTCCGTACTCTTCATTCTGTTCCATTTATCTATTATGTATCCTTGGGCTCAGGCCACACTGTTTTAGTTACTGTTGCTGTATGGTAAGCTTAAATTATCAATGATAATTTAAGTCTTACAGATTTGTTTAAGATTTCGTTGGCTATTCTTCTGCTTTTGTATTTCCATATAAATGTTTGTCAATTTACACACACGCACACACACACACACACACACACACACACACACACACACTTGTTGGGATTTTGATCGAGCTGAATTGACTTTATAGATCAATAAGGAGAATTTGACATTTAAATAATATTGAGTCTTCTGGTCCATGGACAAGGTATATCTCTCCTTTTACTTAGGTTTTCTTTAACCAGTTTCAGTAATTATAGTTTTCAGTGACTTGCACATCTTTTATTAGATTTATTTCTAGAGATTTGAGGGTTTTTTCATATTATTATAAATAGTGGTGTTTTTCAAATTTCATTTTTCAGTTGGTTTTGCTAGAATATAAAAATACAATTTAGTTTCAAGTATTGACCTCATAATCCAGCAACCATGCTCAATTTACATATTCATTCTAATTGTTTTCAGATTCTTTGGGATTTTCTATGTGTATGATTATTCTGGATTTCATTTCTGCCACTATCATAAATATCTTTCTTCTTCAATTACTTCTTCACAGTAGACCTCTACTTTTTTATGCTCAATTAAAATGCTGGTCATTTCCTTGTTGATATAAATTTCTTTTGATGATTAGAAAAGTAAACAAAAAAGATTCAACTGTGGGTCACAGAAGTAATTGGGCACTTTGTTGCCATATCTAATCTAATCCAGAATATAACAATATTAGTGACAAAAGCAAAGAATGACTCAGACAAAAATTTGTTTATTTCAGCATGTATACATCAAAGCTCAAGATGTCTTTTTTCTGGATTGGGTTTCCTGATTTCTGTGTTATCTTTCCTAAAGTGTTTCCTGCAAGGTTTATTTTTAGCCACAGATTTATCTGCCAATTCTAAGAAAAATTTATATTTTCTTGCACCATTCCTCTCCTCTTCCTGCAGCGCAATACATATTAGCTACTTCCTCTACTATGTGTTAATATTAACACGAAGTTCAACTTTTCTAGTCCTTTCCACAGTGACATAAACCATGATAGCCACTATAAGTCTTTCCTTATTAAAGCAAAAGGATTTGAATAACTCTAGTCCCTTTGTTTAATAATTACATTCTGAGATCTTGATAGCTTTGTTTGTAAACTATTCTGAATGTCAAGTTGGGAGGTAATATTTTGTAACATGTGTTATCAAGAAAATATTTTGTAACATGTGTTATCAAGAAAAATATTATTTTCACAGTAGACTTTGGCTTAGTTATGGTTTAAAAATTACTCTTGTGAAGAGCTGCAAAGCGTATATATAGATTCCTCTAGCTTAGTAATTCTAGGATTACACTGCCACTGAGCTAGGATTGACATCAAGGACCATCCTTGTTCTGTGCCTTGTGTAAAGTTAGTGTTTAGTAAATACTTTTTGATTGACTTGAAGAAAGATGCCATTCCAGAAGCAGTCAAGTGTTCTTCATAAATTCAAGGGGATCCTCTATTCTACTATGTGTTCAGAAGAACTTCTAAAGTCCCTGGATTTTTTCAATGCAAGAGAAGATGATGTGTTTCTGGTGTCCTACCCAAAATCAGGTAAAGTTTATTTTAATGTATTTTAAATGTATAAATACATTTTTAAATATGTGAAATGTAAGAAATAAGAAGAAATATAATAATATTTTTATAAAACATTTATTTTTCAGAATTGTTTCATAGGACATTTAAGTATCCTAAATGCTTACTTTATTTTATTTATTTATTTTATTAAATGTCTATTTGTTTATTTTTGAGGAGAGAGAGAAAGAGAGAGAGAGAGAGCAAGCAGGGGAGGGGTGGAAAGAGAGGGAGACACAGGATCTGAAGCAGGCTCCAGGCTCTGCACAGGGCTTGAACCCACAAACTGTAAGATCATGACCTGAGCTGAAGTCAGATGTTTAACCAACTGAGTCACCCAAGAGACCCTAAATGCTTATTTTAATGAAAAAGTTTGACATTAGAACATTGAGAACTGTGTTTTGAGAAAATTCATCTGGAGGAATTAGAGCTTTTACTATGATCTTGTTTCTATTTGATAAAGCGTACAGATATTGACATATATAATAAGCATAATATCTGTAACATTATAAAGTTTTCTTCATATTTATACCAGGCATGGCGACAAATAGTATTAGTTCAATTCATATTTAATCATTGATTTATAAATGAATAATTTTTTCTCCTGGGCTAATAAAAACAAATGTAAGTGTTTTTAGTGTTAAATTTTATGCCTTATTCTTCAAAGTTTATTTCCACATATTACACACATGAAAGAAAGGACCATTATGAATAATATCATCCTGGGAATAGTCAAAATTAATTCGATATTATTTTTAATGTTGAGAGGTGACCAGGATATATAATATCTAACTGCTAGCTGCGATTTCCAGACATGTGCAGAGGGGCATACACCTGCTGGGATGGGTCAGCAACTAAGAGCTTAAACCCTTTCCAATTATGTTTGCATTTAGTTCACGTACCTGACTCTGTCAGGCCCAAGAGGCCCTCACAGAGTTCACATAGGGCCAGATCTTCCAGGTGTGTTTTTTGAGAATAAACATAAATCACATACATAACTCTTTTATTGGAAAATACTGCTGCAAATGGAAATTAAATGATTGCCTCCAGAAAATCTCAGTATTCTATGTAGCAGTTCACTCTGTGAGTAAATATACCTTACCCTAAGTTGATATGTTAGTTCAGAAAGTAATTTATGAGACTTTTAAAGTTCTTTGAGCAAGTGGCTAGTTTATACTCTGTATAAACAACCATATATAAAGCTTCCACTGTACGTGTTGGTGCCTGTAAATGGGCATCATTCACCAGGTCCGGAGGTCTCTTCGGCAGCACAAAACTGTATTCTCTCTCCTTCGCCAGAATATATCAATACACTTTTTGAAAACGATAGAAATATCATTACTATATTAGTCATGTTTATATGAATATTATAAATATTTGACCTATTAACATTATAATCTAAAATAGTCTTTAATTTAAAACATATCGTGCAAATGAGAACCATGTTTAAGTTCTAAATATTTATTCAACTATAGATTAGTTAATGTCGTAACAAATTTGGAGCTGGAATTACAGTGGGATAAGTGGACACTGGCCTGATTTAAACTTCTTAGAAACATTGGTTTCAAATCAGCAAAGCATCCTCCCTACCAAACTTCTACTTCTGGGCTCCAGCTTACTGTTGTCCACAATGTTGGAGCACATCCATATTTGCTTCACATAAACACAAAGTGATATTCCTTCCAGACTTCATGGTAGCATAGGATTGTGTCTTTATGATATTTGAATATAGCATTTGCTCCTTGTTCAAATGCTTTGTCTACACCACTACTCTGTGTTTGCACACACAAAAAAATAAGATCCAGTGTCTATCTTCCAGGGGGGAGTGGGGAGATGGACATGAATATAAGCAATGACATTTCTACTCTGTTAAGTGCTACTTTGGAGGGACAGAGAGAGTAAACAATTGTGCCAGGAGAGCAGGGACTCAGAAGACAGTATATAAAACAGCAAGATGCATGAGCTTGCAGGACCAGTAGGAACTGTATATGGAAAGACCTGTGTATTTGCAAATTGGAGAAGGCGCTAGAGGTAGGGTAGCATGGAAGAGTATTTCAAGCTGAGGAAATGGCTTATGCAGTTTTAAGGTCTCTTCATGCTCTTTAAAGTGTGATTCTTCCTGAAAAGTGAATTATCGTCTCAAGCGTTCAAACAGGTTTCAGTGAGTGTCAAAGAATAATAACTATTTATAGGAAAATTAATGCACTCATAGCTCTTATAAAATCATGCCAATTTTCTATATTTATTTCATCAAGAGTATCACTTAATTTAAAAATGCATTTTGTTTTATTTTTGTGTGAAGGTACTCACTGGGTTGCAGAGGTCATTGAGAACATTCCCAATGTTAGCATGAGTCTAACATCTCCTATTGAGTTGGGAGACATTTCTAAATTTGAAGAGCTAAACATGTATCGTAAGAGAAGAGTTATTCCAACACATTTGAGCTACAACATGCTACCTATGAATATCAAACAAAAACAATGCAAGGTAAGATCAGTGGGTAAGGGCAAAGGCTTGAGAGTACCATAGAATTGGGCTTGGCTTCTCGATCTGTCACTTTCATCCCTAATGGGAAGTGAAAGTCTCTGCACCTGGTTTCCCAAGATGATTACCTGTCCTCTGTTGCCACCTCCCTAGCCTTGAGAGCTTAGGGTTGATGCTGACTTTCCGTGCTCCCGCAGGGTCTGTCAGATAGTCAATTCTTCTTGCCATGTTTCTCTACTCTCAATCTTACTTAGACTCCTATGTTTTGTTCCTTATCTTTGTCTCCCCCCTTTTTTTGTTTCCAATCTCTCTTACATGAAATTTATGCTTTTAGTTCATATCATGATATTAATTAATATTTAATTTTTTTCAGAGAACTATTCTACCTTCCCTTCATATCTTTTAGCCACCCCCTAATATTTCTTAGAATATTGTGTATTTATTGAGTATAACTGACATATAACATTGTATTAGTTTCAGATGTACCACTTAATGACCTGATATTACTACATATTGTGAAATCATTGCCACAATAATTCTACTTAACATGTGTCACTACACATAATTACAGAATACATTCTTTTTTAAAAATATTTTTTAATGTTTAATTATTTTTGAGAGAGAGACAGAGCATGAGTGGGGGAGGGAAAGAGAGAGAGGGAGACACAGAATCCAAAGCAGGCTCCAGGCTCTGAGCTGTCAGCAAAGAACCTGACACGGGGCTCCAACCCTGGAACCAAGAGATCATGACCTGAGCTGAAGTCAGATACTTAACTGACTGAGCCACCCAAGTGACCCCAGAATACATTATTTTAAAATATGTATTATGTATTAATAGCTTGCATTGCCTTTCCCAATGATAATACTGACAGGTAACTTTGGGTATTCTCCAAAGACCCTAAAATACTCTTCTCTCTACCAAAACAAACAAATAAAAAATTCCAACCGGATGGCTAAGGCTTAAGATTCTGCCACTTTATCTCTTTTTGTTAAGGCAGTGAATGGATTTTTAAACTGCTTTCAGAGCCTTGGGTTTCTGTGAATCTGCTCAGGATGCAGAGAGCAATTAAAGAAAGCCTGAAGTGTTGAGTTACTCCTCAATTATCTCTTGAGATGAAGAGAGGATAATGGGGGCAAAGGGGAGGTAAAGGTGGCTTTTCATCTCTGTGCACGGTGGCCTTTGCACATCTCTCATGTAAAGAGGAGCAGGTGTTCTTCATGTGGATCTTACACGACACCTGGACTATGAACACATTACAGAAAGAAAGATAGCTACATAACAATACCTGGACTATGGACACAGTACAGAAAGATAGCTACATTCAGCATAACTCAGTAAACACTTCATAACCTACATAAAATGTGTACACCTGATTATGAATTTAAGAGCAAGTGGGACATCTGATACTCATGACCATGATCGAAGATAGTCCTATTATAGCCAGTGTCTCGCACTGGTTTCCTGAGGTTTTTCAGAAGCTCTTACTACACTCTGTATGTCCCTATTATATCTTTCATAACACTGCATTCCTTCACCTCACTGCAAGTTTTGAGAAAGCTGGTAGTATTTCTGTCTTACTAGTCATATTTCTCAGACCTTGAACTTTCCACTCCGCCTGGTCTACTGGAGGTACCAAACAAATATTTATTAAATTGAATTAGATTGCAGTTGCAGCATTTCTGTCAATTAGGAGGGTAGCTCAGATTCCTTACTCTGTGGGGGATTAAATTGTAGAAATATGCAATTCCAAAACATCATTCTTCTTATAAATAAGAATAGACAATTTATAAGAAATCTTAGTGTACTTAAGTCGTGTTACAAAATTACTAAAAATTTTTTCTGTTAGAAGTTTTTTATATTAAAAAAGTAATCTTGTCCTACAAATTAATAGAGGGTTTCTCATGTCCATTGCTAAAAAGATAAGGCCACATGTAGCACATAAATTGGGAAAGTGTGGTCGGTGGCTGGCAGCACCAATGTCATCTGGGAGCTTGTTAGAAATGCAGAATACCGGGTCTCATCCTGAATCCTCTGAATCAGAATCTGCTTTTTCGCAAGATTCCCAGATGATTCGTACACACATTAAGTTAGAAACACTGGCCTGAATCTATGCTTAATAATCTGAGTAAACTAGCAAAAAATTGTGGTTTGTACAGGTAGATTTGGTTGCTTTCATTTAGAAAATGCTTTGTTTTGGGGCTATTCCATCTAAAAATAAACTAATTTGTTTTAACAGATTATCTACATTGTCAGGAATCCAAAGGATACAGCCGTTTCTTTATTCCACTACTACAGAGATAATCCCAATCTCCCTGGCATTGAAACCTGGGCTGGATTTCTAGAGCTTTTCCTAAGAGGAGATGGTAAATATAACAATGATTTCTATTCATAATATACAGTTCCACTCAACACAGAAGCATTTTCCAAAAGTTTAAATGGACCCTAATGGCCTGCTTTCAGAAATACACTTGAATAGATAATTCTTTTGCTTCTAAGCCATTCTTTCTCACTTTGCTTCCTCAGTCTTTGTTATCACCCACGAGTGGTACGTATTTGCAATTACTTATTGAGCTGGTTGAAATGTTTTAAAAACAGATTAATTCTGATCAAGTATCACTCTTTTTGCATATACCGTCAGTCTTGTCAGTGAAATAATTATGCATTAATTGGAGTTTAGCAAGATACAGCTGAAGCTTAGACATGCAGTCTGAAACATGCCTTATGTATACCCACATGGAAAATAAGACAACACAAACAGGGGCACCAGGGTGGCTTGGGGCCTCTGACTCTTGATTTTGGCTCAGGTCATGATCTCAGGGTCGCGGGAATGAGCCCTGCATCGAGCCCCATGTCAGGCTCCATGCTGAATGTAGAGCCTACTTAAGATTCTCTCTCAGTCTCCCTGTGCCCTCTCCCCATCTTGCGCTCTATAAAAAAAAAAAAAAAAAATCCAAAACAACAGAAACAACACGCAAAAAATCCTAAACTCCCCCTTCCCTGCAAAAGGGAAAAAACATTCCCCAAATAAAACAAATGAATTAGGCATCTTGATACTTGTCTTTATAAAGATGAACAGAAAGCAATTTCTCCTGAAAATACTACAATGATACGTCATTTGATTGAGCTGTGCAGTGCATGTCGGTTCTGCATGACCATGAATGACCTTTGAATTTATTCATTTTTCCCTGACTCATTGGTGTCTGGAGCACTTACACACACGCACGCACACATGCACGCACACACATTAGTTTCTAAGCCTGACTTCCAAAACCTTTCATTAAACCAAAATAATATACCAAGACAGTGCAGAATGTAGAAGAGGCATGATTTAGAAAGGGTGTGTGCCCACAGGGTCTTATCTCTCTAGGGGGTTGGAGGTAAATCTTCTTAATTGTTAGTTTCACTATTTCACTTGCAAATTGTTAAGCATTTACTTGTTAATTTAAGAGAGGCCACAGAAAGTATAACCTTAATATGAGGACTTAGGGAACTCACTAGCAACAGAGTGTAACACTCCTTTTGCTGTATTCTCTATGGAAGAATATGCTATGCTCACAATATTTCAGCTCCTCTTTTGCAAACATTTAGTAGAATCATAAAGTTTTGGGAATGACAGGTCTATTAAAAGTCATTTGATTGAAACACCCACCTGATGTTTGAATCACCTTTGTAGTATCCCCAAGAATATTGCAGGCTAAACTTGAACTTCTTAACTTGGACAACGGGTTCACACCCCCAGCTCCTGCCCCCAAACAACACACTCCATCTCAATACTGTTAAAAATTTTTAAAAATCTTACGACGTGATCTAGACACTTAGCTAAGTGCAGTGCAACACGATTTCATATCATCCTCACAAGGACACAGGAGCTAGATGTGACCTTCATTTTACAGGTGAGGAAAGTACAGATGTTGGGAGGCCAGATAACTTGTCCAGATCCATATCTACTAAGGAGCAGAGCCCAGATTTAAATTCAGGTGTCAGCTCCAAAATCTTTGCTCTTAGCACTGTGGCATAACTCATCAAGCAAGAAAACTGTTGTCCTCATCATTAATTCTTCTTCCACATGATAGCCTTTTAAATATTTGAAGATAGTTAGCATGCCTCACTCTGCCTCAATTCCATTTTTGGAATAAGCAGAGTTTAAATACATAAATTATTTTTTTTTAAAAAAACAGATCTTGAGTCTGCTTTTTCTCAAGAAAAGAAAAGCCACGTTTGTCTCCAGTTATTATGAACTGGGGCTCACTACGTCTCTCACTGCTGCATGAGCTCTAATATGGCCACATCTCTATTGTTTTGCAGCACCTAGAAGACAAAAAGCATCCTCTGGGTATGGCCTCACTAGGGCAGGGAAAAGCAGGCCTATTAGTGCTCCTGTTGTAGAGATTATTTTTCTGTGAGTGTAACCACAAAGAGGGCAACCTCATCCATATGCAGGGAAGCAAACTAGCTGTCATAGGGCATCTACCTTTGCTACAACATTATCCAGAGTCATAGCTGAGTACACTGGGAAGGGCAGTGCAGATGGAAAAAAGGTTCCAGATGATTCTTTTATGCCTTATTAGGTATGTTAATAGATTTTTAAGATTTTTAATTGCAAAGGGATCTGCCATGTAAGTATTATACAATCGGATAATCTAGCCTGGGCAAATCCTGTTGACACTTGGGGATAGTCACTGAATCACTAAAGCTTTTATTTATTTACTTGGGTGGGAAGAGTAGCCTCACTTTTTACTATTTATAAGATAAGGTTGTCTGTTTTTCTGTTAAATATATGTGACTGTATTTCAGGGATTTTCTTCAGGGACTTTAAAAAAATGTTTATTTGTTTATTTAAAGAGAGAGAGAGAGAGCAAATAGGGAGGGACAGAGAGAGAGAGGGAGAGAAAGAATCCCAAGCAGGCTCTGCATTGTCAGTGCAGATCCAGACATGGGGCTTGATCTTACAAACCATGAGATCATAAACTGAACCAAAATTAAGAGACTGGATGCTGAATGCCTAAGGACAGGAAGTGGTATAATTCTGTAATTAAGTGGAGGATGTGGAGAAAAGCATTTCCCATAAAAGAAATACTTTACATCTCTGTTTCAGAAGTTATTTTTTCTTTAGGGCCATAGGTCTGGATAATAAGGATTCTGATTAAAGAATTAATGAAAAGTGTAATTCTCTATATTAGTAAGGAAGGCATGACAGCTTACTTCTTTAAGACAATTTTGGCTGGCTTAAGTCTTTCTGGAACAAGATGGAGTATAAATTAATTAGTTAATAATCGCATAGCTGCTCTCAAACAATGATCAGGCTATGATCCAACAGATTATTCTTCAATCTATTTGGGGTATGTTGGAATGCATTTCCTGCTGAAAAGCCATAATGGGCCAAGTCAATTACACATAACCACCAGATGTGACACCAGGCCTCTTTTCCTGTCCAGCTGCAAGTCACAGAAGCCTAGGTTCCCCCTGACAGTATTGAGGGCTTCCATAGCATCAGCAACTCTAGGTGGTGATGTCATCCACCAGGGCTGGGATGGGCTGCAGCTGCTGAGAGGAGGCGGTGACGCAGGTTGAGTCTGTGAGTGTAGTCTGGGGTACCAGAAACTAGTTAACTTCTTAAATTTGAATAAGAGAAGAATCAATCTTATCCCACCATGTGTTTCTTCCTGGGTAAATGTTGGCCATCCTTAGAAGATAAACTCCTTGGGGCACCTGGGGGTCTCAGTAGGTTGAGCATCTGACTCTTGATCTCACCTCAGGGTCTTGACCTCAGGTCGTGAGTTCAAGCCCCACCTTGGGCCTTGGACTCTGCACTGGGTATAAAGCCTACTTTATAAAAAAAAGAAAAAGAAGAAGAAGAAGGGAAAGGGGAAGGGGAAGGGGAAAGGAAGGGAGGGGGGGAGGGGGAGGAGGAGGAGGAGAAGAAAAGAAAAACTCCTTAAAACTGATATGGTAATTTGAGTAATTCTAAGATCAAGTATTGCGCAAGTCCCTGAAATAGCAGTGAGAATGCTGATAACTGGTGTATCAGGACAGTTCTTCTAGACACCCATTCTTATTGTACAGCCTTTTGGGCCAATGGGGTAGAAAACTGGGCTGACACTGTAATGACACCATTGCAGTCCCAGAAGGTCTTGTTTTAAGAATGCCTTATGGTTATTTTCTTGCCCTTAACTTCCTTGGGAACTGAGGCCATGAAAAATTACAGTTAGTTTGGAGTTAAGTAGACTTCAATTTATGCAAAACTTTAATGTTCAAAATGTATATACTGCAATGTCTGGCAGACACTAATGGCTTAATAAATCCTTATTAAATGAATCAATAGTCATCAGATCTTCAGAAAATTGCTAGTAGAGTAGCTCTTTTATAATTTGGGCATTAGCTAGTATTAAATCTTTGGATAATAAGCATGCATGGAAAGATGTATATGTAGTATTTTAGGTTACTATGTTTCACACTTTAGATTGTCAAGCTAGTCAACTTTCTGTGGTGACAACAAGGTGCTCACGTTTTGTTTTTTATCATCACTGCTTCCGATCATTTATTTTGCATGGTAATATTTTAGTCTCAAGCCCTGGAGATATTTTTAGGACTGTAAAATTAGCAAAGCAGTAAAGAGATAGTATCAACTACTGATAAATCCCTAACACTGTATTTTTCAGCCTTAAACTAAGATGAGTGAATAGAACTCTTTTCTCCCTCCTCCTTTTTTTTGAGGAAGTTTATAAATGTTTTATGCTAAGAACTTATAAAAAGCCTGTGACATTACAGGAATAAAATAATAAATTCTCAATGTTTCTTTATTTTTCCCAAGATCCAAAGTAGTTATCAGAACACATTTATTGGGAAAATGTGTATTTCTGCATTTCTGCTGTCATTTTTTCTGATTATAAAAAGATGTTTACCAAAAATAAGAAAAAACACCACAACCGTATTAAAAGGTATAGCAACCCAGCTTCATTTCACAATATTGTATTTAGTTGAAATAGTATTTTTTTTTAATTTGAGCTCTTCTAAGGAAAACTTTTTAAAAAATATTTAAGATCTTATTTAATTTTTAATTATTGAGTTAATGTTATTAAACCTAATTGTAAGTTTCTTCATAGATAATGAATGACACGTTGTTACTGAAGAAGACATGGTATTAACATATATAACTAGCTTTTTTTTTCATTTTAAATCCAGTGTAGTTAACATACAACATTATATTAGATTCAGATGTACAATAGAGTGATTCAACAATTTTTTTAACATGTATTTATTTTGAGAGAGAGAGAGAGTATGTGTGTGCACAAGGTAGGGAGGGGCAAAGAGAGAAAGAGAGAGAGAACCCCAAGGAGGCTCCACGCTGTCAGTACAGAGCCCAACGTGGGGCTCTATCCCACAAATCAAATTGTTAGATCATGACCTTAACCGAAATCAAGAGCTGGTCGCTTAACAAACTGAGCCACCCAGGTGCCCCCATTCAACAATTCTTCTTTAAGGTTTTTTTTTTTTTTTTTTAATGTTTATTTGTGTGTGTGAGAGAGACACAGAGAGACAGAGGGAGACAGAGTGTAAGCAGAGGAGGGGCAGAGAGAGAGGGAGACACAGAATCAGAAGCAGGCTCCAGGCTCTGAGCTGTCAGCACAAAGCCCGAGGCGAGGCTTGAACTCATGAACTGTGAGGTCATGACCTGAGCCAAAGTCAAATGCTTAACCGACTGAGCCACCCAGGCGACCACCATTCAAAAATTCTTAAGTAAAATTCTTTCACCTGAAAGTTCGATACCTGTGTGCCTTACTTTGCATACTTTGCTGAAATGGGAAGACCCTGGGACACCAAGTCATGATGCTTAATATTAACACAATTCACTTTTTTTTTCTAGTTGTATATGGATCCTGGTTTGATCATGTTTTAAGCTGGGAAGAACACAAAAATGACAAAAACATTCTAATTATATTCTACGAAGAAATGAAGAAAGTAAGTCCTTTCTAATATTTCAACAATCAAAATTTAAGTCAAGTAAAGTTAAAACAGGACATCAGTAAATTCTGTTTTCATGTTACAGGGAATTAATTTGGTGTTTTGATGAGTTACACTTTCTAAAAAACTTTTTTTTTTTCTTATTGCTCAGGATCTTTCTAAAAGCATAAAGAAAATAATTAATTTCCTTGGTATAAATGTGAGTGACAGTGAAATTAATAAGATTACTCGGAAAACATCATTCAGTGAAATGAAAAATAATGCAGCCAAAGAAAACTGTGATCCAAATCACACCATCTGTGCCCTCACAACTAATAGGAACCTGGTATTTAGGAAAGGTAAGTCATAACGGGATGTGGTGCTCTGCCTGGGCTTATATTTGGAAGTAGTTCCATTTTACCATTTTTAAAAAATCTCTCATTTCACCATCGTGCACCCTATCTCTTGCACAATGGATTTGTGCATCGTTATCCCTCAGTGAACACTTATTAAATGAAGTTCTCAAATTGCATTATTTCTAGACATTGAGATTTCCATGCCCAGTTAGGAACCAGTTGAGAGAGACACAGGTGTCAAACAGATGGAAATAATAAAGTTGCTTGAAGAATGTTCCTCAGGTCTGCAGCCTAGTGCATTTGTTAACAACTTATCCTAAGTTTTGCAAACATGCTTGCTTAGTCACAATCAAATGCAGTTCTGTCCTTGCACTGAAGCAGCCCATTTAGTGCATGGTAGAGAGCAGTATGTGACACATGTTTTCTTCAGAAGAGAGAAGGGAGCTGATGAGTTTTGACAGTGCATTTTTCCAAACTCACCAAATAACTCACCCTGCACCAGTCAGGGGTGTACAGAGAAGCTGGAAGTGTTATCTAAGGACATTCCCCTGCATGAAAACCCAAAGAGAAGGAAATGAATCGTCTCCACTAATTCCTAACATTTAACTTGAAAGTAGTTTGGGTACATCTGGATATAGAATTGTTTTGAAATCCATGTGAGTTTTTAAAAAATATTTTTTAATGTTTACTTATTTTTTTGAGAGAGAGAGAGCAGGGGCAGGGGAGGAGTAGAGAGAGAGAGAGAGGGAGAACTCACAGTGGGCTCCAGGCTCCACGCTGTTAGCACAGAGCCTGGTGCAGGGCTTGAACTCATGGAACTGTGAGATCATGACCTGAGCCAAAGTCAGACACTTACCCAACTGAGCCACCCAGGTGGACATGAAATCCATGTGAGTTTTAATCCAGATATGAGAGAAAAATGTTTTAACATTTTTCAAAATTTTCATAACTTATAATGGCAAAATTTTCTGTGTTTAGGTACTCAGATTTCCTACTAGAAAACACAAAGGTGTGTTTTCCATTTTCTGGTTCATCTGAATTTAATTCATTCTAAAGCAATTTTTTGCTAACTCACATGGATCAGATATTGCCTTAAGTTTGCAAATTACTTTTGTCTTTTTTGGTGATTCATTTTTTATTTTCTTATAGTTACAAAAGCAGGGCTGAGAGGGAGGAGAGAACTTAATTCAGCAAATATTTATTAATAAGTATTTTCTAAGTGCTAAGATTCAAAAATTGAATAAAATACAGTCTTGTCCTTCAGAAAAATCATAATCTAGACAGTAATACAAGGTGATAACAGCTATACCAGTAGTATAAACAAATATGAATAGCAACATGAGTAAGGGAGAGAGAATTTTTTCCTAGCAGAGTAGGTGAGGAGATGACATTGGATTGGGGACTGGAATCATGAGCAAAACTTTGCCAGGAAAATAACAGAGAAGAAATACATTCCAGCAAGAGCTAGCAGCAGGGATAGCTCAGAACCACTATGGAATTGCATTGTATTTTCTAGAAAGAGCAGGTAGTCTTCTGTGCGAGAGTGGTATATGATGTGTGGAGCAGAATGAGGGAGATAAAGATTGGGGCCAGAGAACAAAAGCTCTGATGGACATTATGAGGGGGTCCTTTACCCCCACCCCATCCCTGTCTATTTGCTCTTTTAAGAAGGGACGTGAAAATAATAATCAGGTGGAAAGTTGATTAGAAGAGGGTGAAACCAGAGGCATAAAGTCCAGTAAGAGGTTATTGTAATAATCCAGGTACAAAACACTGAGGGGCATAATTTGGCTAGTGGCAATGAGCCACGGTCAGGTGGATCTTAACTCAGAAGTCAGTTTAGGAGCCATCAGCAGTTTGTGGAATTAGGTAAAATTATTCAGGGTGATTGGAAAGGATTGTGGAGAAAGGGTTAGAAGGGGGAGCCCTAGGGACGCTAACATAAATAGGAATGAAACAACCCAAGACAAGCCAAGAAAGGAAATCAGCCAGAATTCCAAAGAGGGCCAGGATAAAACATGGCTGTTTGTTTATCATTCATGAATTCTGAGAGTGTCTTCCATAGTGGTGTCAGTGGAAGCCAGATTAAGGGAATTGAAGAGATGAGAAAGAAAGGAAGCAGCAAATAAGGACCACTCTTCCAAGAAGTTTGAAAATGGAGGACAAGAGCAAGATGATATGGGAGGGTCAAGAAAAAGATTAGGAGGATTGGGAGAGAGAAGATAAAGGGAAGACAGAAAGAATTTAGAAAAGGATGTGCGAAGGAAGGTGAAACAAGCAAAGATGAGAGAAACAGAGAGATTGGGAGGGATTATAATACAGAGAATGAGAAATGAGGAAGTTTTGATGCTCAGTGGAACCCAGTGGAGACCAATTAAGATGAAATAGGTGAAGGCAATTAAGAGTACACTTAATCGTCATGAATACTGAATAATGTATAGAGTTGTTGACTCAATATACTCTACACCAGAAGTCACTATCACATTATATGTTAAGTGTACTTGAATTTAAAAGAGAGAGAGAGAGAGAGAGAGCAGTTACGCGGACCTGTGGTATGTTAGCACAGTTACCGCTTCAGAGGTGCACAGGACAGGGAAAGAAGTGACATCATGTCCACTTTGTCTCTTTTATGTTTCAACTAAGTTTAGGCGAGACATTTCTTGGCTTGCTGTCATAAAACCTAGGTTATTTATATATTTTAATCTTCTTTTCTTTTTAAGAAATAACTTTTTAAACTGTAAATATTAACATACAACCATTACTGTGGAAATTAAAAGCAACACATAACAAATGAAGAAAAGAATAACCCCCATCTTCTTATCACCAAGAAATGAAATCATTCGTATTTTATTATAAATCTGGCAGATTGCTTTTGTGAATGCTGTACGTTTACATTGGTTCTTCTCTGATACATTTCCAATTTTTTCCAGGAGCGGTGGGTGATTGGATAAACTACTTTACTTCAAAGCAGAAGAGAGTATTTGATGAACTATTCACAGAGAAAATGAAACACAGTGAACTAGCAAGACATTTTGAAGATTCCTCTTAATATAAATGGAAAATGAAGCCACTTTCCGTTTTATGTGATGCAGTACTCGGGGAATACATAAATATATTTTACCAATGTGAAAAGCAGATATTTCTTTCAGTGAGAAACGGACACTTCATGAATGTGTCAAAGGTTTCATGTATGAGAGACTGTTATTAACATATTTGGTGATAGCAGAGAATTATTAACAAGAGGAAGTTTACAATCTTGGAATGGCTGAATTATATATCTGCTTTCAGGATATTCATAAGGAAAGGAGATTATTTCTATTCAGGGAGAACATATTACTGTGGGTGTTCTATAAACTGCATTAATGTACAACAAAAGTGGAGAAGGATTGTGTAAAATAACAAATGTCTGAGAAGTATTTATTTTTTGCCTATTTGGACATTATGACTTCTAAATAAACATTTTCATTTCAACATTACCTGGTGTCTGTGTAGAAATATTCTCCAGTGTCATAACAATGACAAACATAATCTTACTGAGATGGAATACCCACTAGGTAGATTATATCAAATGATCCCAATCTGGTACATGGTGGAAATGAAGAATGAAAAGATACTCTTTCACATTAAAGTAACACTGGCATGGAATTCCAGTATTTTCTTTATCTTTTATAAAGCCATTTAATTACATAATTTCTTGGGGTGCTGGGTGGCTCAGTCAGCTACACATCTGACTCAATTTCAGCTCGGGTCACGATCTCACAGTTTGTGAGATCAAGCCTTGCACAATGGACTCTGTGCTGACAGTGAGGAGGCTGCTTGGGATTCTCGCTCTCCCTCTATCTCTGCCCCTCCCCATTTGTGCACACACTCTCTCAAAAATAGATAAATAAACTTTAAAAAAGTTTTAAATTACAAATGTTTTATTTTGTAGTTTTGAAAAATATGAAGTGTTTATGATTTTTTCCAGGATTTTGAATATGTATTATTTCTCCCAGTAGCATTTTTTAAAATGTACTTTTAGGGGCGCCTGGGTGGCTCAGTCGGTTAAGCGTCCGACTTCAGCTCAGGTCACGATCTCACGGTCTGTGGTTTCGAGCCCCGCGTCGGGCTCTGGGCTGATGGCTCAGAGCCTGGAGACTGCTTCCGATTCTGTGTCTCTCTCTCTCTCTGACCCTCCCCCGTTCATGCTCTGTCTCTCTCTGTCTCAAAAACAAATAAACGTTAAAAAAAAAATCTTAAAAAAAATAAATAAAATGTACTTTTATTTTTTGAGACAGAGAGAGAAAGAGTGCAAATGGAGGAGGAGTAGAGAGAGTAGGACAGAGAAGTTCAAGCAGGCTCCACACTCAGTGCGGAGCCCAGCTTGGGCTTGATCCCATGACCCTGAGATCATGACCTGAGCCAAAATCAAGAGTCAGTTGCTTAGCAGACTGAGCCACCCAGGCATCCTGCTCTCCCAGTAGCATTTTAGGATTAATTCAATCTCTATTTTTGTCTCTCTCCTATGATAGTATTGTTCTGTAGCTTTAGCTTAGAAGACACTGTAATGAAATTTCAGTGAATTTAGTTCATAATTCTTACCTAAATGACAATACATCATTTATGAACATCTACATCATACTGTTTGTATACGTGCCATAATATCTAACTCGAGGCTTGGTGAGAAATCAAAACTGCATATTGTATATGACTCTGAGCTATGAACCCAAAGCGATGGATTGAGTGAGGTAACTCAGACAAACACATTGCTTTTGTACCTCGGTGTATTGTGAATCTTATATTTTAGTAACAAATCTATTGAAGTCTTTTGTATCAGGTTTATCACGATTCAGTAAGCATTAGATAATCATAAATCTCCTACATATACATATTTGTTACAAATAAAATGTATTCCACAGAGGCAATCAGGTGTGATCTTGGTCAAGGGTTCATCTTCATGCTGGAGTTCAAATCACACGTAACTTTCCCTGATGTTGATGTGCAGAGAATGACGAAATCATCAAAGCAAGACAAGAAGATCTGATGAGACAGCAAGGGCAGAAGACAATGACTGTGGTGGTAAATGCTCCAAATCCTATGAGGATATAACATCTTTGCACAAGATTGAAATGATCATTGAGATGTAAAGAACTGACCTAGGACTTCGTTTGATTGTAGTATTTTAGATCTGTAGGGTAACTTCGGGATCGTTGTAATCCAGTTTGGTAGAAAACTGCTTAAAGTCAATCATCTAAGGGAGTAAACAAGAGCCTTAATTCCTGGATTATTATTAATCAGTCAAAATTATTTTTTGAGCACCTCTATGTTCCAGGCCTTAGACTGTAGGGACACATGATGAACTTGAAAGAGTCCCTTCTCTCAAGATGCTTACATTATATATATAATGTGTATATATATATATATATATATATATACACACACACACATATATAATGTATATATACATTATATATATACATTGTATATATAATATATATAATGTATATATACATTATATATGTATATATAATGTATTTATATATGATATATATTGCATGTTATATATAATATATTATATATTTATATATAAATAATTTATATGTATATATTATATATAATATATATTATTTATATATAAATAGACATGTTTACATATATATATGTGTGTGTGTGTGTATATATATATATATTTTTTTTATTTTTATTTTTTTTTAAGAAAGGAAACCTTTGAGATCTGTCAGGACAAATAGGTGCCATAAAGAAGATAACATAAGGTGTGTAGGAGACAGTGACTGCAGAGCTTCCCTAGCCGGGGTGTTGGGCCAGGGATTCTGAGGTGGTGACATAGGGGTTTCAGCATGAATGAGGAGTGGGCTCCCTGGGCTTGGAGGCATGGCAAAGGGTTTAGATTTTGTGCTAGCTGGGGGATTTTCCACAGAGCTGAGACCTCCTTACAGACACTTTGACAAGATCATTCGGACCACTAGATAGGGGTGGACCCAGGGGTCAAAGAAGGAGGCAGGGAGAAATGGCTATTACGGTGGCATAGGTGAGAGAAGAGGGGCATGCAGGCAGTGGCTGTAGAAGATGCAATGGAGAGATGGACAATTTCAGGATATAATATGAATATTGAGCCAGTTAACCTAATAATACAGGCATGCAAGACAGAAAAATAGAAGATGAAGCTTAGATTTTTGGCTACTCAACTGAATATCAAAGGGTAGCATTTATTCAGATGCAAGGCTTGACAGCAGAATGATTTTGTTGGGGGGATTGTTGGGGGACTACGGATCAAGACTTCTGCTAAGGCTATATGAAATGTCTATCAGACCCTAGGTAATTTGTTGGGGAGAAGAATCTCTGATGACCATTGTGCTGTTCCCTGGGACCCAGTGGGGGTGGGGAGGGTGGGGTGGGAAGTGGAGCCAGTTCAGGAGGGTTACAGAGCACTATGGAGAGGAGTATCTGCATAGTGATAGCAATAGCTGAGGATGTGCTGCGGACTAATTGCCCTGATACTCATGCCCCCAAGGTTTTCACTTTTTCTTTCTTCATTTTTATGTTAGTTAGCATAACCTGAGCTGAAATATGGAGTCGGATGCTTAACCAACAGAGCCACCCAGGCGCGCCCCATCCCTTTTTCAAAAGTAAATCCTGGATCTCTCCCCCTGAACTCTGACCTCCCCACTTTGTTTTTTCACTTCCTTGGAGCAGACAAAATAACTTATACACATTTCCTCATCCAAATGCCTCTCACTATCCTTCAGTTGATTCATCTGTCATTGATTTTTCATTCTTCTTCCGCCTCTTTTTCTCTGCCCCTCCTCTCTAGTCAGTAAGTAACTGCTAACTAAATCCAGTGATTCTTCTAAGATTTCACTAGATGGCATTTTCCTTCACTGGCCCTCCAGTGACCCTTCCCTTCCCATTCGTAATCATTCGAGCTTTGTCTTATGAGGTCAATGTCTGTCTCCTATTCCAGTTTGTAAGGTTCTTGCCAGTTAAAGCCCATGTTCTGTTCATTTTGGTTTCCTCCACTGCACCCAGCTTGGTACAGCACTCATAGTGGGTGCTTCACAAATGTTCACTGAGAATTGAGTTCACAGATCAGTTTAATTCTACACCTTCCAAAAACCTCAGTTCCGGTACGGCCACCCATTTTGATCTTATTTTTGTATTCCCCTATTAATTCATGTCTGCATTAGTCAGTTCTTTTTTTCAACCCGATCATACATTCTCTTCTATTATTACTTAACTATTCACAGTATGTGAGTCTTTCCCTTCCAATTTTATCATATCCTTCCAGAGAGGCCATAGGTAGCTTCTTTGGTGACTGATGCAGCGTATTGCCCTCAGAAATTGTTCAACAAAGATGTGCTGAATGGAATAATAAATGAATGAATGATTTATTTATTTAATATAATTTATTGTCAGATTGGTTTCCATACAACACCTAGTGCTCGTCCCAACAAGTGCCCTCCTCAATGCCTATCACCCACTTTCCCCTCTCCCCCACTCCACATCAACCCTCAGTTTGTTCTCAGTATCCAAGAGTCTCTTATAGTTTGCCTCCCTCCCTTTCTGTAACTTTTTCTTCCTTTCCTTCCACTCCCCCATGGTCTTCTGTTAAGTTTCTCAAGATCCACATATGAGTGAAAACATATTAGATCTGTCTTTCTCTGACTGACTTATTTCACTTAGCATAATACCCTCCAGTTCCATCCACATTGCTGCAAATGGCCAGATTTCATTCTTTCTCAAATGAATGGACACTTTTCTGTCTCTCTACCTGCTCAGCTTCTTGGGCGTGAATGCTTACAGTCATATTTAATTCTTTGTTTTCCCTCCGTTTTCCAAATCAAACCAGTTATGAAATACTATTGATTCTTACTTTTTAATATCTCTTAATCCATTTGGTGTGTAATGAAAGACCTTATCCATCTTCCTTCAGAAGTAAAGGTAAGCAACGACGAATTATAAATGAAAAAGATAGCCTGTAGCTGTCACCCTTCTACAGGGTAAATAAATCTGGTGGAGACCTCTGTGTGTATTTGCATAATGTATGTGTGTTTTTAACCTTTTTAACAGTTGTTTCCTTATAATGTGTACAATTGTAAAATAGAGATACTTTCTTGTTTTCTAGCAGCTCATCCACACATTTATAAAATATTAATTATCAGTGTCAAAGAGGAATAATGTAGCATTTAAGTAACATTCATGTTAGTTTTATTTATTTTTAATTCAGTTTAATAAAATAATTATTGATCCTCTTTCTAAATATACAGACCTAGATGGAATTTTCTAAGAGGTTAACAGGGGAAGATGTAGGAAATGGCCCTTATGGCTATTTTAGAGGTCATTTTTATGGTCTGAGATAACCAGATGACCCAAATGGGTAGCTTTCAGAATATGTCTCCATTAGTTATCTCTGGTTCTCTAATACAGCAATAATTCAACCCTTTCCATATCTTCATTAAGCCTTCCTGCCCCATTTCCCCATTTACTCAAGATACCCAGAACATTGTTAGAACTTTATTTGTATATGATTTGCTGAGAAGAAAGACTAAAAAATACCGAAATTGTACTTTCATATTGTCTAGAAGGGTCTCAGCCTAACTTAATTTTTTTTCCCTTGGGATTATTATCCCTGCCCTACCTTCATATTATTTAAGACAGTTTCTCAAAGAGTATTCTACAGAATTTGCATGAGCATCACCTCTAAGTTACTTGCTCAAGATTTTATTTGAGAACTATTGCTCACAAACAAGAATTATCAACTCTGTCTGCACAGGAGAATAACTTGAAAAAAAAAAAAACCTTTAAAAAAAATCTCTTCTCTGGACCCCATACCTAGAACTTCTGATTTGATTGGTCTAGGTTAGTTCCAGACACCTGTTTGACTTTAAAGCCTCTCTCAGTGACTTGAGTCTGTAGTTAGGGTTGAGAACCCCGGAGTTAGCAGATTACTGAATTCTGTGCCTGATTCACATCAAGCACTTGCATGTGGCTGGAATATATTTGTTAACAATTATTATATTTAGTGATTGTTATACAGAATTCTGATGAAGGTGATCAAGGGGCCACCACACTTTGATAACACTGTCTAGGCCTTCACTGAAGGTTTAATCGGCCACCTTGTATCTGACCTTAGGTAGTTCTTAACCTCTCTGTGCCTTAGTTTCTCCATCTGTAAAATGGAGTAAGTAAAAGTCCTTGCTCTATAAAGGTTTTTAGGGTGAACAACAATAATAAAAATAAGTAAAATAAAAGAAGTTAAAACAGAGGTCTTTTATGGCTTGAGGTAATCAGATGACTAAATTGAGTAGCTTTGGGTTTATGTCTCTCTATTTAGTTAGCTCTGGTTCTCTAAGACAGCAGTAATTCAACCATTTCCATATCTTCATTAGACCTTAGCCTTCCTGCCCCATTTCCCCCATTCACTCAAGACATGCCAAAACATGGTTAGAAGAAACTTTATTTCTGTACGGTTTATTGTGAAGAAAGACTAAAAAATAGAGAAATTGTACTTTGCAAAGAACTTCCTCCAGTGGGTATTAATGTTCAATGTATGAAGGTTGAACAATGAAAGTATGTTATTAAATCTTACTAGACTCAGGTACTTCCAATCAGCTGGTTAAAAAAAATGCCATCTTTTTTTAAGCTAGCTCTGTGATGACACCCAGTGGCCAAAATGTTAACCACTGAGATTTTTTAAAATGAAGTATTTTTCTCAGCATAACAAATACTGAACACTGCGTCTAATTGGTCTTTAAACATTTCAAAAGCATGAAATAATCCTGCATTACGAATACCATCAATGAAGTGTGAGCAAGCCAAAATTCTTTAGTACTATTTTGGTAGAACTTTCCCAACCAGTTCAGAAGGACAAGCATACCAGGTCATTGCAGGTGACATTCCTAACCATTACTTTCATGCTTGGATAAAGGGATTCGTATCAGTACATAGTAAACAAACAAGACCATACACAGGAGAATTTAAGAGACTATTAAGACTTCACAATAGTCATACCAGGCACTTTAAAATTAGGAAATAATGAACAACAGTAATTACTTTACCTAGTTCTCATCCCAAATTGGTATAGGGTGTATTCTGTTTACTCATTTACTCATTCAGGAAACATTTCAAGAGAAGCAGACTCTAAGAGGGAGATTAGTACATGGGGGATTGTGAGTGGGAGCTTTTGGAGCGATGTTTGTAGAGGGAAAGGAAGAAAGGAGGATCAGGCAGAGGGAAGAGATGGGAGCCTCAGCTGACCCCACAGGGAGCTCTGAAGCTAACATGGCCCTTCAGCGTTGTCTTGGGACAAAAAGGCAGGATCTTTATCCTCTGTCTATCCAGTCTTTGGATGAGGGTTATCCTTGGGAATGCAGTGCCCATGGATGAAACAACTGTCTTTTAGATGAAGCAGCTCTGCAGGGGGCTGACCGGCTGAGGCTTGTCTGCTGACAATACTCCCCACAGAGGAATAAGTCCTCCAATCTCGATGGTGATCTGCATGGCCCATCACAACACCCGCTACACTGAAACTGCATGATGCTCACAAAACAGGCAGGCTTTCTGACTTTGGGGAACTTAAAGATACACATTAAACAAATGAACGCCCAAAAACTCAGGACTATGAAGGAAGACTGGGCTTCAAGAGAATAATTAGCAAGGATGGAATAAAGAGAGGAAGGCTAATGCTTAGCTCTCTGCTAGTCTCCTCATCACAGTAGAAGAGCAAAGAGGATACAAAGGAAAGCGGTAACACTTGGGCTGGGAAGCGTTTACCTTATTCTGTGAGCAGTTTGGCATCACTATAAGTTTTTACGAAGGGAAGAGCAAGCACAAAGTAGGCAGTTAACACTGTTAATATAATAGATGGAATTGGAAAGACATTGGGTATTTCTTTCTTTTTTAAAATGTGTATTTATTTATTTTGAGAGGGCAAGAGAGTGTGCTCAAGGGAGAGACAGAAAGGGAGAGGGAGAGAGAGAATCCCAAGCAGGCTCAGTGCTGTCAGCACAGAGCCCGACTTGGGGTTCAGTCCCTCAAACTGTGAAATCATGATCTTAGCCCAAATCAAGAGTCAAATGCTTAGCTGACTGAGCCACCCAGACTCCCTGACACTGGGTATTTTAATGTCAACACAGGAATCAAGCATTTTCTTTCAAACGTACCCCTAATTTGGTCCTAAATTTCTGGTCTCATTTCTGACCATTTCCCTCTAGATCCTGTAGGTCCTGTGTATAATGGACATCTCCCACTCTCTGAACACAGTATGTGAACCCCACTTCTCTGCTATTATTCTTTGACATCAATGAAATTTTCTGAAGTCTTTAATGCCCAGCTCAAGTTTCACTTCCTCTTGAAAAGCTTTTCCTGTTTCCAGCCCTTTAAAAGTCCCTGTACCTTTATTCTGAGACTAGAGTAAAAAAAATACTTAATGTAACTCACAAGACCCTAGATGACCTGATTTCTGTTGACTCATCTCTCATCCTATTCCCCTATATTTGTCTGCCAGCTTAGGTGGTGAACTTGTATCTTGTTTACCTTTTTTTTTTCTTTTCACTATATCTTTAATATGATAGATCCTTCATTATTGAATTAAAACAATGTAAATAGCCCTCACAGATAAAATTTCTTTATTGATAGCTTTTCTCCTTCAAAGAACTATAGAGTCTAATCAAGAGTATTTACTTTTGGGGGCACCTGGTGACTCAGTCGGCTAAGTGTCCAACTCTCGATTTTGGCTCAGGTCATGATCTTACGGTTCAAGGAGTCGAGCCCCATGTTGGGCTCTGCGCTGACAGCATGGAGGCTGCTTGGGCTTCTTTCTCTCCCTCTCTCTCTGCCCCCTCCCCATCTCTCTCTCTTTTTTTCTCTCTCAAAATATATAAATAAATAACTGTAACAAAAAGTAAAAAGAGTATGTTCTTTTCAGTTCATTGATGTACTAAGAAATTTAGAAGATTTCTGCCTTATGATTTTGTAACCAATTGTTCCCAGAGCCCTAAATACCTAAATATATCATAAATATGGCATACGTTTCTCCTACGTAAAATATTTCTTCTTCTAAGCTAAACATCAGTGCATTTGGCAACTATAGAATTAGAAGGACCATAGAGGCAGTGTATTATAAACCCCTCAGCTCACAGTCAAATAAACCAGCTTCACAGTGTCAAATGATTTGAAAAATGTTACTTAGCTAGTTTGCGACAAAGTTGCGACTAAAATACAAATGTCTTAATTGCTAAATCAATCAGCAGCAGCAGCAGCAACAACAACATTTAGAGTCCCTACATTAGCCAGGTACTCCTCTAAATATGCTAATTATATCAGCTGATTTAATCTTCACAATCCCGTGATATGATACTATTCTTAGCTTCAATTGGACTAAAGAAGTTAGGACACAGAGAGGTTGGCTAACTTGCCCAAAGTGCAAAATGTTTAATAATTACAATAACAACTCTCAAACAGATCTTTTTCCAGCTTCTCCAAATCCCAAACCCGGACATATCAACATACGTACTACATTAAAAATGGAACTCCTCCCATTAGGAAGTAGACTATCTCCTGATGCCTTGATCTGGGCTTGATAGCCAGCAACTTACCTCACTTTGACCATAATCACCCTGGGTAGATCATCCAAACAGAAAACCAATAAGGAAACTGGACCTGAATAAACTATAGAACAAATGGACCTAACAAATATATACAAACACTCCATCCAAAAGAAACAGCATACACATTCTTCTCAAGAATATGTGGAACATTCTCTAGGAGAGATAATAAGTTCAGCCACAAAACAATCCTTAACAAATTTAGGAATATTGAAATCATACCAAGTATTTTTTCTGACTATGATGGTATGGAAGTAGAAACCAGTAACAAAAGGAAAACTGGAAAATTCACAAATATTTGGAAATTAAACACATTCCTGAGAAACAAGTAGGTAAAGAAAGAAATACCTTCAGACAAATGAAAATGGAAATATAACATATAATTTACAGGATGTGGCAAAAACAGTTCTAAGAGGGAAAGGTGTGCGGTGTGTAGGTGTATATGCCTACATTAAGAAAGAGAAAGATCTCAAATAAACAACTTATCTTTATTCTTCAAAGAATTAGAAAAAGAAGAACAAAGTCCAAAATTAGCAGAAAGAAGGATATAATAAACATTAGAGCATAAATAAGTGAAATGGAGATGAGAAAGACAATAGAAAAAAAATAAAACTAAGATTTGGTTCTTTGAAAGCAACAAAACAAAACAAAACAAGACAAAACAAAACAAAAACTAAGCAAATCATTAACTATATAACCAAGAAAAAAAGAGAGAGGACTCAAATAAAATTATAAGTCAAAGAGGAGGTGTTACAGTGGACACCAGAGAAACACAAAAGATTGTCAGAGACTAATTACGAACAACTACATGGTAACAGATTGGACAACCTGGAAGAAATGGATACACTCCCAGAAATATACGTTCTTCTAAGACTGGATTCTCAGGCAGCAGCTGGCTAAGTATGTAAAATCTCTTCTGGAGAGAAACTGTGAGATGGGTTTTTTTTTTGGCCAGCTCCCTCTGCACTGAGCCCTGGGGGGATAGCTGGATATGTGTTTGTGTGCCTATCAACAACTGCTTGTTTGCTCTGTATATAGTCTTTTAGGTCTTGTGTATACCAGCCTCGTAGGTTTTCAGAGTTAGGTGTTTTGGGGGCCTTTCCTTTGGGTGGAAGTCTTAAAATTGGGGGCACTAAATGTGGGGTCCAAATCCTTCACTCCTTATGGAGAAGTTGGGAGTTGGCCATTGGGAGTTGATGAGTGTATGGCACTATACCAGGGATGGGGTTTATAGCCAGGCCAGGGTGCCTCAGCCTTCTCTAACAGTTTCAGTGTGGATATGTTCTCAGTTGCCTGATGTGGAGGAGTTGCTCACTAGTTTCTGGATTTATTTCAATTATTTAATTTATTTCAAAGGGAATTGCTTCACGTGTAGCTGTACATTTCATGCGTCCCATCGTGTGTGTGTGTGTGTGTGTGTGTGTGTGTGTGTATTATTAATCCATAAAAAGAGAGGAAATCCTGCCATTTGTGACAACATGGTTAAAACTTGAGGGCATTATGGGGCGCCTCAGTGGCTCAGTTGGTTAACTGTCTGACTCTTGATTTTGGCTCAGGTCGTGATCTCATGGTTCATGAGTTCGAGCTCTGCATTGGGGTCCATGCTGATGGTGAGGAGCCTGCTTGGGATGTTCTTTCTCTCCCTCTGCCCTTCTCCTTGTGCACTCTCTCTTCTCTCTTCTCTCTCAAAATAAATAAATTAAAAAAAAAACTTTAAAAATAATAAGTAATGAAAAAAACCTTTGAGGGCATTATGCTAACTAAAGTTTGTCAGAAAAAGACAAATACTGTATGATCTCACTTATATGTGAACTCTGAAATAAATGAATTAATAAACAGATAGTACATTGGTGTTTGCCAGGGGCAATATGTGATGGTGACCAAAGAGTCCAAAGTTCCAGCTATGAGTAAATTCCACATACAGCATTTTGACTATAGTTAATAATACAGTGTTATTATATATTTAAAAGTTGCTAAGAGAGGAACATCCTTTTTTTTTTAAGTTCATTTATTTTGACAGAGAGTGTGTGTGAGTGAGTGTGGCAGAGGCCAAGAGAGGGGGAGAGACAGATCCCAAGCAGGCTCAACAACACAGGGCTTGAATTCACAAACTGAGTCAAAACCAAGAGTTGGATGCTTAACCAACTGAGCCACCCAGGTGCTCCTCTAGGACAGTAGATCTTAAATGTTCTCAAAACAAAACCAAAAACCAAAAGAGAAAGAGAGAGAGAGAGAGAAAGGAATGGCAACTATATGAGGTCATGGATGTGCTAACTTTACTGTGGTAATCATTTCCCAACATATACATATTTCAAATTATCATGTTGTAAATCTTAAACTTACACAATGTTTTATGCCAACTCCTATCTCGATAAAGCTGGAAAAAAAGTAACATATGTAATTCAGATGTATAGAGAAAAAATAAAGTAGGCCAATATATACGCTCACCCATTCTTTCTTCAGCTGTTTCAAGTCTAATGATTGACCCATCAAAGGCATTCTTCATTTCTGTCACTGTGTCTCATTCCTAGCATTTCATTCTGATTCTTCCTGACAGTTTCCATCTCTGTATGGGCATTGCCTATTTGGTCTTTCATGTTGTAGACTTTTTCTATCACATCCCTTTACAGATTAATCACAGCTTTTTATTTATTTCTAGTTTTTAGGTTTATTCATTTAAATTCAAGTTAGTTAACATACAGTGTGGTATTGGTTTCAGGAATAGAATCCAGTGATCCTTCACTGCCATATAATACCCAGGACTCATCCCAACAAGTGTCCTCCTTAATGAATCACAGATTTTTAAATTGCCCATCTGATAACTAACATCTGTGTCGTATCTGAGTTTGGATCTGATGATTGCATTGTCTCCTTGGGCTCTGCTTTTTCTTGCCCTTTTGGATGCCTTATAATTTTCTGTTCTTGAAAGATATGTTACCGAGTAATTGGTAGCAAGACAAACAGATCTTTAGTGTGAAGATGTATGTTAATCTTATTGGGAGTTGGACTGTATTTAATGCTTCTTGTACCTAGATATGTACGAGACTTCAAATTCCTTCAGTGTCCCTGTTTTGGCTTTGGGACTTCTTTTGGTATTGCTTTCTCAGAGAAAGTCTGAGTTTTAAAGCCTTTTCAGCTATAACCCAGTTATTAAACTGGTGAGTTATTGCTGTGGTGTGAAGGTGTGAAAAAAGGGAGCATTCTAAAATCTTCTAAGTCTTGGTTTTATAGTGGGCTCGTCTTGGGAATATAGCTTTCACAAGGGTTTCTGTGCCTCTTCCATGGGTACAGCTTCTCTCCCAGTGCTCCCACCTGTAGCTTTTATGCTCTGTTTCTTTGATGTCTTCTCTCCTGTTGACTATGAGGTTTTACCCCTCGTAGGTGGCACGGGAAGGCTGGAATGAGCTGGAGTGAAATGGAATTCCCTTCCCCAGTTGGGGTAAGCTTGCAGTATTATTACACCAAAGCTTTCTACTGCAGAGTAGACCTTTGTTAGGGAGAAAGATCTGGGATGGTTAGAAGTAGTAGACTATTCTACTCCTTCCAGGGTCATAGTGGGATCTTTCTTGGATCCTCAGACCCATCCTGTGAGAACCTACTGGCATTCCTGGAGGAAAAGTGTGCCCCACTCCCACCTCCACCCCCAACCCCTGCCCATGACTGTGACCCACAGCAGTTTTTCCTTCTCATGTTCGTCGATACTTAACCTCCAGAGATTCAGTACTACCAGTGGGGCACTTGGGTTGCTCAGTCGGTTAAGTGTCTGACTCTTGATTTTGGCTCAGTTCATCATCTCACAGTTTGTGAGTTTGAGCCTCATGTCGGGCTCTGCGCTGACAGCATGAGGTCTGCTTGGGATTCTGTCTCGGTCTCTCTTAAAAAGAAATAAATAAACGTTAAAAAATTACCAGTTAAGTGTTCATATTTGTTTAAAGCACCCAGCAGCTTTTGCTCCAGGTACATAAGTATCAGGTGCTGTATCTGTCTGGCTGTGTCCATTTCTTCAGATTTTGGAGTGGTTGTTTGCTGTTTGACCTCAGTTCTCTGAGAGATCCAAGAGAAGTCATTGGTTTTCGATTTGTCCAGTCTTTCTGTAAGGAAGGGACTGGTAATTTCTACGTCCTTTACATGTCAGAGCTGAAGGTTTATTTCCTTGTCTAAGATTCCCTACTATTGGGAACATAGCAAGCAGTTCGGTGAGAACTGAACTGTCTCCTTATACTTGGCTATGGGTCACCAAAATGAAACAGGGACCGCAGAATAGTTGTAGTACTATAATCATATACTATGCACAATACTTATGCAAAGTATTTACTTCAGGAGTTATTCTGGCAGGAGTTTGAGGAATGAATGATTTGTGTGGTGATGAAAGGAAGAACTTGAGAAGAAGAGGCTAACAGAGGCATTGCTGGAGAATTGCACAGAATAGTTTAGTCGATTGGGGTGGAGGAACCCACAAGAATCAGTAGGAAATGAGGCTGGAAATATCAGGTTGTATCCAGAGGACATTTGGACTGGGAAATGTTTTATCAAATTCTGTGGTCAGCATGGAGTCACTAAAAGATTTTGTAAAGGGTAGCAGCGAACGTGTGAACAATTAATCTGGCAAAAGTATGGGATAAACTGAGAGGACACTGGGCTAGTAGTATCAAGGTTAAGAGTTGGTATCTGACAAGACATGAAAAGGTGACATTGAGAAAGGCTATGACATGAAATTTGAGAGGTACAGTCCAGGGATCTGGCTTATGAAACAAAGAATTTGAGGTGCAGTCAGAACTTACAGCACAGACTAGATTCTGGAGTCATTGCATGGAGGCTACAGCTTAAACTTTGAATATACATGTGGTTCTGGAAAGAACAAGAACTGGGGCTAGAATCTTTGAGAATGTGTACATTTAAGGGGAGAGGAGAAGATAAAGTCAGCAGTGGAAAAGCCAGAAAGACGGGAGAAAAAACCGGCACAAGATACAATGGAAATTAGGGTAGAAGAGGGTCATTTTTTCTCCTAACAACGTCTGGCCTGTAAGGTCAGACTCTGAACTGTACAAATACACCCAGTCCTGACAGAAGAAAAGAGCTTCCTGTGTGACTTGGCCTGAATGACTTGCTTCTTGCCAGAGTTGAATTCTTTTTACAGGGGAAATAGATGTAAATGTTCCACAGGAAGTGGTTAGTGTTTATTAGGTAAAAGTCCACATTTATGAGATGACGCCTCACTTTTGGAATTTAAGCAGATAGAGTACTTTGTGGTGGCTGTAAAATTGTGGTGATAGTCAAATTTTGTATATAAAATGATCCTGACCTCAGAGGTAACTGCAAATGGTTTACTCCAAACCAATATACAATCTTCACAAATATATGAATTTTTTTGGATATCTCTATTTGCATGTAGTGCACACTATACGTATACATACCTAAAGTACAATCAGATGCTTTATCCCAGGTGTTTAGTGGCTTGTTTCTCGTGCCGATTGCATGGTCAGTGTTTAAAGGAAATCATGGAATGTTTGGCAAGTCTCCTCTATAGCAACAAGACAGTTTTCATCAAGTTTGTGAAATGTAATTTTATTAACTAATAGAAGGGCATGTCTTACCAGACACACTGTCCCCAAATAAATAAAATCTCAGCATCATTAAAAGCACACAAACACACAGTTTTACAGGGTACAATACAAAGTCAATTTTGATGATATTCTTACTTGCATTTACTAAAAATCTGAGAAAGATTGTATTAATCTCTAAATAATTATCTTGCATAAGGAGAAAAGTAGAGCACAATTATTTCAGAATGTTTTGGAGTGACAATTTGCTTTAAAATATATTAAGATACATCACAGTTCAAATCACACTCTCTGTAACATTACAACATGGAATTGTACTTAATCAAAAATAAAAGTGGCTGAAGAAGGCTGTATACTTTCTTTCCTAACATTACAGTAATTTCTATTTTTGGCATGAGTTAATAACCTTTTCCATTAGTAGGAAAATGTGCTCTGCAAACTCTCGGAGGGCACCGCGGCCACCATTACATTTGCAAATATATCCAACAGCCTTCTGGGCAGTGGAACAGGCATCAGCGGGCACGCCACTTAGGCCCACTTTCTTCAGGCACTCCTCATCAGACACTTCATTTCCTATTGAGTAAAAGAAACACCGGTTGAATATTCAAGGAGACAAAGAATACTCTTTCTGTTAATGCAAAAAAGCAACCAGTCAGTAATTCTGGTAACTTAAATAAGACCTCAAGCACTCATGTAAGAATACCATGGGTGCGGTGGAACAAATATGTTCAAGTATTTACAAGCGTAATTGAGGTCTAAGGTTTTTCCTAAGCACTTCAAAATAAAGTCTTACCTGTTAAAAAAAGAATGGCCTATAATTTCTGATTGCCATGCACATTAGAATTACTAGAAATTCTATACACAAATTATGAATTAAATTTTTTATTTAAAAAAATCCTAAACACATGCAAGAACCCCAAGTTCATGTGGAATACTTTTCGATGTTTTGGACTATTTATCGATATTTTTCTCTTTTCTCCACTCCTTCGTTTTTTAGAGAAAGAGGGCTAAGGAATTCCTAGACATCATGTTTTACCCCAAAACTCTTCAGCATCTATCTCTAATACATAAGTATATATTTCTCTAACAGATAAGTATATATTTTTAAAAAGTGACACAGTATCATCAAACTAACAATACCAACAATTCCTTAGTATCATCTAGTAACTTGGTATGTGTTCAAATATCCCCAGTTGTCTCAAATTTTCTTATAGTTGATTTGTTTCAATCGGAAGCCAAAGTCCACATACTGCATTTTGTTGATATGTATTTTTACATACTTTTAATCTATAATAGTTCCCTCTGATTTGTACATCACTCATTTTTTAAATTAAAAAAAAAATGTTTATTTATTTTTGAGACAGAGAGATGAGCATGAGTGGGGGAGGAGCAGAAAGAGAGGGAGACACAGAATCCGAGGCAGGCTCCAGCTCCGAGCTGTCAGCACAGAGCCCGACACAGGGCTTGAACCCATGGACTGTCAGATCATGACCTGAGCCTAAGTCAGACACTTAACCGACTGAGCCACCCAGGTCACCCCTGTACATCACTCATTTGTTGAAGAATTACCATCACACTGACAAAACTACATCCTTTCTCAACCTGCCCTCTCTTCTCTCTCCCTTTCTTTTGTATTGACATGATGAATTTCACAGACTCCCAGTACGTTAGATTCACCATTCTGAGTACAATTATTACTACATCCAACTACACTAATAAAATGCTGGTTAAAAAAGAGTTTACTTGTTTTAAATCTGTTCCACATTTACCTACTGAAATTTTAAAAGTTATTAAATATGTTGAAATCTGAATTTTTTCACTGAAAGATGAAAATTAAAGTTAGCATTTCTTTGCATAGTGTAACCCTTCAAACAAAGATGTATTTATTAAAATTTACTTATATAAGTGTTGATATTTTTAAGGAATATGTTTCTATACATTTATGTGACCTATACAAAATAGTGCTCTGATTTTAAAATTAAAATTTGGAGTCCATTCTCTGTTTTCTTGTTTTCTAACCTCTGTTTTTTATAGTTTTTTTTTAATGTTACATAAGTAATGCATTTTCTTGGTAGTAACATTTTTTTAAAATAAAGGCATAAAACAAATCAGTATCATCCTACTTACCAGTATTTATGGATAATCACTATATTATCACATATATAATTCCACAATTTACTCACATAAATGATACACAGTTATTACTATCTGCAGGTACTGTAATAGGCATTCTATATTATCTTCAATTTTCTTCCCAATGGCCTTATAAAGTTTGATTTGTGTTTATATTATATATTATATATTATAAATAGGAAAACCAAGGCTTAGAGAAGCTCACTTAAGGTCATGCAGATAATAAGTATATCTAGAATCTGTTATATGTTCCACTAAAATTGTTTTCTTCTTACAAAAACTGGATCATTTTCTATCAAGGATTCTGTAGTATTCTTCTCCACTGAATCGTCACATGTGCTTCAAAGGCCATTCCTGAAGTCCTCAGATAACATGCTCCCACAGCATTTCTGTGTTTCTTCTTTAGAGGCCCATATTACCCTTGTAAATATTTATTTCTTACATGGCTTATGTTATATGTATTTTAATAACTTGTCATCAGTAATATCTAAAATTAGACATTTGACTGCACGCTCTGTAGGCAGTAAGTCCCAGCAACCAATCAAGCCTGCACATGGTATATTTAATAAATGCCGAAGTGAAAATTTTGTGACATCTCATCATATCCATTTGCATTATGCACTATTCCATTTTGTGCATATTCTATTTTTGCAGGGTATTTAAGTGGGTTTTTTTTTTTCCTCCACTATTGGCACATTTGTCCAATTTCCTTCCTAGATTTGGAATTTAAGGGTTAACAGTAGATATATTTGAAAAGAGCAAAACTTATCCATGGTATTCTATATGTTAGGATAGGATAGGTATCTCATATTCCTATATGTTAGGAATCTGATAAGTACTTTACCCAGATTATTTCATTGGTTCTTACAATAATAGATCTATGACATAGGTACTCTTGGCATTTCCAGTTTGCAGGTGAGGAAGTTAAGGCTTACTTTACCAAAACTGACTAGTCAGCAGTGTGGTCTGACTCCAAAGCATGTGCTAGTAATCATTCTACTAGGATACACTTGATATATACTATCAAACAAACCTCTAGAAAGATTGTCCCAATTCAAAAAAATTTTTTTAATGTTTATTTATTTTTGAGACAGAGAGAGACAGAGCATGAATGGAGGAGGGTCAGAGAGAGAGGGAGACACAGAATCGGAAGCAGGCTCCAGGCTCTGAGCTGTCAGCACAGAGCCCGACGCGGGGCTCGGACTCACGGACCGTGAGATCATGACCTGAGCCAAAGTTGGACGCTTAACCGACTGAGCCACCCAGGCGCCCCAAGATTGTCCCAATTTAATACTTTCCTTGGTAGTGTAAGAGAGTTCCTATTTCTCTAGAACTATGCCAATCTTGGGAATTTTCTTTCTTAGTTCTTTATTTCTTTAAAGTTTTTTTAAGTTTCTTTACTTTTGAGAGAAAGACAGACAGAGCATGAGCAGGGAGGGGCAGAGAGAAAGGGAGACACAGAATTCGAAGCAGGCTCCAGGCTCTGAGCTGTCAGCACAGAGCCAGACACGGGGCTCAAACTCATGAACTGCAAGATCATGACCTGAGTCAAAGTTGGACATTTAAGCAACTGAGCCACCCAGGCACCCCATTATTTCTCTATTTCTAAAAAAAAAAAAACAAAAAACAAAAAAACCCGAAAAACAAACCCCTAGCCCACTTTATCACGGCTGAATAATAAGACACCAACCAAGATACGCCACTTCTTTCCAGCACAGTCCCATTTCTTTTCTCCATTCATCCAGAACTGCTAGCTTGTCTGGTACATTGACTTCCATTTTGCAATCCAGTTTTAAGGAAGAGAGTGTCTGCTTTGAACAGGCCCTTTCTGAAATTAACCTCACCTTAAAAGAAAAAAGAAAGAGAGAAAGGAGGGCAAAATGAGAAAATAAAGAAATCAACTATTTCATAATAAAATAACACCAGGTAAATAATACAAGTCACAAATGAGTAGTCTCCTGAAAGACCAATTAAGTAAAATCAACAGATATTTTAAAATGATGAATCTTTACAACATTGTATTTCTAATAGTCTAATAAAGACACTGTTTACAGTGGAAAGGATCCTATCTGTTGGTTAAAAAAATGTAACATACATTGTCTGACACTAATTTAAGATTCTCCTGTAATTCGATTTACCCAGAGGAAAGTCTATAACTTGTCTCTTGTGCTGATTAGGAACACATATGAAAGATTTCTAGTAAATCTTACTAGAAACTATTTTAGCTTTCATTTTTACAAATATACTAAATATTAAATTATTTTGAATTCAAATTTATCAATCATAAGAATAGGTTACATCTTAAAAATCCACAAGATATTTGCTTTTTTTTTTTAATGCTGATAACTTACTTTTTCTGAAATTTTTCTTAGTGAAAGATCCTATGGGAATTACTAGATAGCTCCTATTTAAAAATAATATGTTTATACTTACTGAATAAATATGAAATATTATTTGTTGATTGACAAATTTCTAATTTTATTCACCTAAAAGTATGATAACTTTCTAGTCATGTGAAGGCTAAATTTCAGATATTTTAATAGATAATACTAAAAATTTAAATCTCTTATTTTCCTCACACGTTCTTTGACCCTGAATCATCATCTTAAAAAACATCACTATATTCAGGGAGCACATACCTCAATACCACTTTTCTTTAATAAACTTATCCCAATAGCATCTTTTACATCATAAGATATTATTTCTTTTTGGTCTCCTGATACATAAATGTGGCCATTGGTGAGACATCCATCAATATTGCAAACCAAAAGTTTTATCTCCTTAAGCTTCTCTTTGCCAAAATAGCCATATCTAAAAGAAACCAAAATAGACCTCTGAGTACAAGTACAATACTAATTACTCCCTCTCAACTGGCTAATACCAGTAAACGTAATAACCATTCCCATTCATTCAAACATTACCCTTCACATGTACACTTCAGCTTCTAGTGCAAGAACTTTGAGTACAGTGGTCTAACCAGACCATGTGTTTCTCAAGTTACTGAATAAGCCAACTATAAGTATACTTTACGTGTAGATCTTCCTCACATGAACAAACTAATTGCAAAGATCTTAAAATGTCTGGAGTATCAGAAATTAGTGTCTAGAAGCACAACTCAACGTATCTACTAAAAATATGTCAGGGTCCAGTGCAAAGGCTATGCAAGTCTTGTTTTTACCTTAATACTCTCTGTTCTGCAATAGGCCAGTCAATATCCACATCTATGTCCACACTGTGCTCAGCTCGCATTTCGTAGTATGCCATTTTTCCACCCTAAAGATAGTATAAATGCCATGAGTACTGTTTTTAACATTCGTTCACCATATCAGAAAGTTTCTTCTAATTAATGAACTCATTTCTATGATACTGACAAAAATAAACCCAGTGAAATCAGTGACTTACAATAAATAACTGTTTTCAGGGAAAAGCTTTTTGTTTCCTATATATTCAAACTATACACTATAATATTGTTCAAATTCTATGTACACAGTGCAAGCTTCCCATTTTTAAGTAGATTTCTATTTTAAGACTGAATAAAGCAGAAATACCCATCTTCCAATATTCTGACCATGAGGAATTTTCTAGAAACCCCCTAACTGTATCCCCTTTTTCTGACAGTCTCTCCTGTCATCATCCAAAAGCAGCATAAACGTTCTCAGAACTTATGTTCCAATTTGCAACTGAGTGGCAAGACAACGGAGGAAAAAGAACTGTAGTATCTATTGTACAGAATTGTCTTAGATCCCTGAACTACAGGGAGGGTAGACAATAACTGTCTGGATCACACGTGGACAAAGGGAGGGACAGTTTCCTGATTCTGGGATCTGGGGGCAGGAAGGGAGGCCTTTCCTATGACTGTGATAATTTGAATGTCAAAATCAATTACCGGGAAATTTCATTTTTTAGAATTCTCAGTCTCTTCATAAATCTTATGATGATGAGATACTTCATTGTTCTCTACCCTTTAGGAAAGGGTCAAAACACAGTCCCCTTAGCAAAGAGTTTGGAAAGGGTGATATCTACCTGTGTCAAACCTAATTTTCCTGAGTACTCAAACTTAACTAAACAGTCTACAGTTTGCTTAGATACTGCCAGGAGACTGTTAAAAATACTTTTACCTCAGAGCATGAGTCACATTGGAATTTTTACTACAGAGAGTAGAGAGTTTTTTAAATGCTGATTTTGAGTAACACAAGGACTTGAATCCAAATCCCAATAGTACCACTTACTACCTATTTATGCCCTGAGCCAAGTACTTCCTTTTCCAAGCAGCCATTCCCTCCTCTGTAAAACTGGGCAGGAATGTCTACTCTATTCCAGTGCTATGGAGATTACATGAGATAACCTATATAAAGTGTTTGGTATAGTCCTTGGCACACAGTAAGTGCTGAATAAATAACTGCTATTAACTAAAAGGAACAAATGGTATATGATGTAACCATGTAGGCTCTAAAGATATGAGAGACGTTCCCAACCCTTTATTTTAAAATGAGAGCAATGAGACTCAGAACAGATTAAAATGTACACTCAAAGCCACACAGTTAAAGAGAGAACTATAATCTGGCTTTCCTGACACCCAGGTTGGTGCACTTCCATATCTAATATATTTTTTGTTTTGTCTCTTTTTGAAAGCAATAGATTTTTATTCAACTGTACAACCAATGTGACAGTAACCAAACCATGGATTAAAAACAGAGTTTGAATGGAATAAAATGAAGGTCGGGACACATATACAACATTTAATATTTGATTCGTTTCTCAGTTGTAGCAGAATTCCTTGCATATCTACTGAATGGACTCCAAAGATTACTTTAGTGTAAACCTACAGGATCAATGCCTCAGATAAATCTTATCAGTTATTTCCTTTCCTCTGGGGATTGATACTTTTCTTTATGAACTGTGCTGTAATTCTTCCTTAGAACTGAGGAGGTATATATACAAAATGATTTAAAATATCTTTGCAAAATGAAGGCACAAACCTGTAAATAACCCATCTCTATCAAATGTCTTTTAGCAAAATAAAATGAGCCATTTTCATATAATTCTCCATCCCAGTCTTGTCGACGAGGTCGTTTAGCTGGATTCAAATTCAGAGGCTCAGTCACTTCACGAACTAAAAGCAAAAAGCTATAGTAAGTCTACATTCCGTTGAATACTGAATATTCATTTAGTAATTAAAAAAAAATGTAAAATGAAAATGTAAAATGTTTTTCTATCTTGATAAATAGCTAAATAGATTTTTTAAAGGAACAAAATCTCTAATAATGCTGAATGATTTATCTTTGCTAATTATATTTGATAATTATTAAACAATACGTAATAATTATAATTACTTTATACTACTTATTATCTAATCATAGAAAAATAAAGTATTTTATAAATGAACTCTGAATAATTGAGGTTTTAAGGCATTTATACAAATTAAATTTTCTGGGGGGCACCCAGGTGGCTCAGTTAAGCATCTGACTCGTGGTTTTGGCTCAGGTCATGATCTCACAGTTCCTGAGTTCGAGCCCTGCATCGGGCTCTGCACTCACAGCACAGAGTCTACTTGGGATTTTCTCTCTCCCTCTCTCTCAAAAATAAATAAATAAATATTTAAGAAAAAAAAAACTAATATAATATTCTGGGAGGACATCAAGGCAACCTTAAGGTAGCTTCAAAAGGGCTGAACTTGCCATAAAATATCCTTATTTAATATTCGAGTGCTTTAATCTATTTCTCATTATTTGCTTCTATAGAAATACAATGTATGTGTTTATCTAATGTGGTTGAGAAATTACTTTCATAGAATTATTATAGAAAACTGAAGATTTCCTCATTAAATTATTAATACCTTTATGTTGATAAAAATGTTTGTATATTACTCTTAGCAGAGTTAGAAAATATACTAAACATAACAATAAATACTATTTATTTATTCTTATCTTTGGTAATGAAGGCTCAGCAATATCAACAGCAGTGATTATAACATGATGTAACAGATGGAGCCCTCAGTACTGGGAAATAGGGATCCTCTTGCTTTTTCACTGTATTTTTCCCAAAACTGTGTTTATGAATGTGTAATGATATGCATCATGATTGTGAGCTTAATGCTGGTGATTCCTCAGAATCTTTCTTTACTTTTGGCTGTCATTATCTGTGTAACAGCTTTTAGAAACAACTTCCACTTACTTCCTTAACTAAACCATCCTCTGTTCAATTCTACCCCATCAGTGTTTGATATAATCTATGAAAAGTATTCAGCAAATATACATTGGATAGCTAACTACATATAGTATAGTTTTATAGGCAGCGTATAAATAGCAATGAATATGGCTCCCTCTCCTCTCTTGGAGTGTGAAGTCTGGTGGTGGAGACAGGCAATAAACAGACCAGAGAATTCAAGTGGCACTCTGAAGAAAAGCAATGAGGGGGCAAGTCTTTCTTAAGTGAACAAGGATCAGTGGCTGTTTTCTCCCTAGGGATGTTTGCGGACTCTGAAGAAGTGAGAAAGATCAAGCTTGGCATAAGCAGAGGAGCTCTACTGGGGTAAGGAGAACCCAGAGGTTTGTCACGGCCCTTTGGACTAGAATCATAGATTGTCTTCTGTAGGATCCCAAACACAGAGCTAGTTCTTCCTACCCAATTACTCCCCCACAGGACTTCTGCTGAGTGTACTGCGGCACAAGAAGCTAGGGATGGGTTGCAAGGCTGGGCTTAGAGGTTTTGTGGTGCTTAGATCCTAAGGTCCTGGTAGCATGGGGTTATTACTAGCAATACATACAAGATCTATCTCCTGGCAAGATACCTGCACTAAGAGGTAAAGGGAAATTAATTGAATCCAGCACAACTCTTAACTGGATCAAAGTGACTAGCTCCATATTCCATCTGCCTGATAGAAGAAAGGGTGTGTCCTTTTGGAGGAAAATAATATATTCAGTTGACCTTTGAACAATGCCGGGGCTGGGGCACCAACCCCCCACATGATTGAAAATCCACATACAACTTTTGATTCTCCCAAAACTTAGCTACTAAGAGCTTACTGTTTACCAGAAGCTGTACCAATAACATAAAGAGTCAATTAACCCATATTCTGTTTATGTATTGTACTGTTAAAATAAGCTAGAGAAAAGAAAATGCTATTAAGAAACTCATAAGGAAGAGAAAATACATTTACAGTATTGTACTGTATTTATTGGAAAATATCTGTGTATAAGTGGACCTGTGCAATTCAAACTTGTGTTGTTCAAGGGTCAACTGTACTCCAGTCTCTACGTCAGGCATATGACAAAATTTGAGTCATGATGAAGAGGCACAAATACATTAGCCGTAATTAGAGAAAAACAGTTGTAGAAACAGAACTATAAATGACTCAGATGTTGGAACCTGCAATTGAGGATTTTCAAATAAATATCATAAATATGTTAATGGTATTAGAGGAAAAGATTGAAAAACAAAAAAAGATGGAGAATTTCAACTGAGAATGTAATCTCTAAAAAATAACTCCAATGTACATTCTATAAACATATAACTGAAATAATTCACTGGACAGGATTTACAGTGTACTACATAAGTCAGAAGAAATGATCAATGAACTCAAATATGTCAACATAAATTACTTAACATGAAGCACAGAGAGAAAATCAACAAACGATACAGAACAGACTGTGAGAGACCGGCTTAAAATTGTTTAAAAATACACTTAAATCTGGGTCCCAGAAAGAAAGGAGAGAGAAAAATGTGGCAGAAGAAATATTTGGAGAGATAACGGCGCAGAATTTTTGCAAACTGATGACAGATATCAACCTATAAACATGAGAAGGTTAAAAGAATTCTAAACAGAATAAACACACACACACACACACACACACACACACACACACACATACACACACCCCACAGCAATACAAATTGGGAGTCAACTATGAAAAATTAAGATACAGAGAAAATCTTAAAAGCAGGGGAAAGGGAAAAAAGGGAAAAAAAGACATTATATTTAGAGAAACAATGATCAGAAAAACAGCTGATATCTTAAAAGAAACAATGGATGGTAGGAAATAATGAAATGACACGTTAAAGATGCATCTTCAAAGGGATAACATCTTACAAATGCAATCTTAAAATGCTGAAGGGAAAAAGGTAAATCAAAATTTTATATTCAATGAAAGTACCCTTTTAACATAAGGATGAATTATAGACATCTTTCAACAAACAAAAGCTGAAAGAAGCTGTTACTAACAGGTACACACAGTAAGATAGAAGCACAGATAAGTAGAAAGAAATGAAGAATAATAGAGAAAGATAAATATGCAGGTGGCGGTAAATGATAATTTTAAAATAATTTTTAAAATACCATTAATTGCTTAAAATACAACCACAATGTATTGTGCAGTTATAATATATAGAGAATTATATGTAACAATAATAGTACAAAACAGTAGGGGCTAAATAGAAATTTACTTTTGTAAGGTTTTTAATTATTTGTGAAAATACAAATTCAGGCAGGCTATAACAAACTGAGGGTACAAAGTGTAATCTCTAGAAGAGTGATGTTGAATAGAAATATAGTGTGAGCCGCATATATAATTTTAAATTTTCTAATGGCTACAGTTTAAAAAGAGTAAAAAGAAGCAAGCGAAATTAATTGTAATAGTATATTTAATTTAGCCCTATGTATCTAAAATGTTTTTTAACATGTAATTAATATAAGAATTATTAATGAGATGTTGCATATGCTTCTTTCATACTAATCCTAGAAATCTAGTATGTATTTTACACTTAATGCATATCTCAATTTGGACTAACCACACTCAAGTGCTGACAGTACAAGAGGCTACTATATTAGATGGTAAGGTTCTAGCATTAACAACAAAAAAAAATTACAAAAAGTTATACAATATGAAACAGAAGGATTTTTCAAATATTGATTAATCCAGGAGCATGTTTAGTAGTACTGATTTAATAAACAAGGAACATAAGAACAGAATCATAAGAAATACCATTCTAGGTTAGAATCCTTGTTCTTAATAGCATTCTGTTTTACAGTGATTCTAGGAAAATATATGACAAAGACAAAGCTCTTATCCCTAACATTCACGTCTCAGTGTTAAAAGATATTTATTCAAACATTTCTAATTTTCTTAAAAATACTTATGGATATATTTTATATGGCTTTGTCATCTATTTAATGTACATATTTCTTGAACTTCTTTAATCATATAGCATATGAATCTCAATATTCAGTTTAACACTGGGCTTCCTTGATTTGCTTCAAAAACTTGTTTTAAAGCTTTAATAGATTCTTCCTAGAAATTATTTCCTCAGAAATAAGAACTTCTGGGCCACCTGGGTGGCTCAGTCAGTTAAGCATCCGACTCTTGATTTTGGTTCAGGTCATGATCTCACATTTTGTGAGATCGAGCCCTGCATTGGGCTTTGTGCTGATGGTGTGGAACCTGCTTGGGATTCTCTCTCTACCCCTCCCCAACCTCAAAATAAATAAAGAAAAACATTTTTTAAAAAAAGAAGTAAGAATTTATGAGATTTGGTAAATAAGTTCAAAGTTTTATACATATAACTTAACATAGAACCTGGCACAGAGAAGATACTCAATAAACATATACTGAATGAAGTCAATCAGTAAGTATATTTACTGGTACATTTTATCGGTTTGGATAACATTCATATGTTGAGATAGAAGAGTCTTATTTTCAGCCCTTCTTTATCCTCTTGATTGCTCTGTTTTTGCACTGTCTCCAGTTTCACTGCATCTTCCTTACTATCTCCTTTAAGTTACACATGTTAGAGACAATTAGGCCAGCTTTCCTATATTCAACAAATGTCAGGGCACCTAACAGAAATCACACTGCCTTTCCTTACGCATGTTCCAACACTTCCCTATTTGTTGTTCATCCTATTCTTTACTGCATATTTTACTAGTTTATCTAGCTAGAAATCTGGCTCCAGCTAAATACTATGGAACTCTTCTTATACAGGAGTTACATATTTTGAGAAGTAATTCTACAATTCATTCTTAAGGTCCTCCAGAACTTTTTGGTTGATTTCTATTCCCATGATTCTAATATAATTTAGGAATTTACCAAGCAAGTCTAGGACAAAGAATTATTTCACATCTAGAAAAAAATGACATGCCTGCCTGCCTCAAAAGGCAAATAGTGTTAAAACGTCCATTTATAAAATGTTAAAGCAAAGAATTTGGTCTGTCTTGTTTCAATAATCACAAGACTTAGAACTGATTATAAATGTCATTGCCTACTACAGTTAAGAATCACGTGTTCTCTTTTACTGTTCCCCTCCTGCCTAAGGATTATTTACCTATGAAAAAGCTGATTCTCCACAAAAGCTAAAATAAAGACTGATATGACAGATTACCTCCTTTCTGAATTTCACTCCATCGAAACTGATGGCGTCGCACAACAGAGAAAACAGAATCGTATCCTTCTTCTCGAATCATTTCTGCAACTTTTTGAAGGTCAGTGGGATGTAAACACGGAGAAGTTGCTTGAATATTTCCCACAATGTCAACCTCTTAAAAAGACAAAACAAATGAAAAGAACATCAAAGTTCTTTGCGAGAAATAAAAGATCTTAAATTCAAATGTGAAAACAAGTCTTATGAAACAATTAGCAAGTTAGAAATTACATAACATCTTGAATAAACTATCAAATTCATACCATTATGATAATTAAGAAATTCTATGATGGCATCTAGTGAGGTAGAACTGTCTTTTGAAACTTCAGAACTTCTTCGATGAACTTGGGCACCAAATTGTTTGGCCACATTCTCAATTTCATCATGGTCTGTTGAAACCCACACACTGTATGGATATTAAAAAACAAATATAAAAAGCCAAATCATTAAAAGAAACCTCTAAAGATAAAGAGGAGCTCTGCAACCCCAAAATACAGCTTACATAATATGAGAATAGTTTTTATGCCATCAAAAAATAATTGCAGAGCTGAAGTATTATAAAATTTAAAGAATTATAAAGTATTTTGTATATAAACTTTAAATGTCTGAATAAAAATGCAGTATCTACTTTTAACATAGAGAAGGTGAAGGTATGATGAGAAGATGGTAAAGACAGTAAAAAGTGAACAGTACAACTTCACTTTACAACTTCAAAGGTCCAAATGTCTAATCTGTATGTATGAAAATAGCATCCCATATGTAGACTTAAAATACAATGATCATTATTTATTAAAGGGACTACGCAAGCAGATAATTTTCTTTTGGTTTAAGGGAATCAGAAGAGGGAGAGCAAAAAAGAAAGAATGAGCAAGTGAATAAAGAGGCCTAATAAAATTTAAAACCAGTACAGAGTAAAGCCTAATGCTAATGGCTTTAGCCTCAAATGAAGTCATACAACATCTAACAGGATGAACAGGAATATCAACCCTGAAGCCTACGTACATTATTTCAAATCATAAACTGCCATTTCATGGACACTACAGCACAGGCCTGTCGTTAATCATAAATCCACACCCTAGAAATGAAACTTCATGTTTGTTTTTTTTCCCAAGTATGTTAGGCAACATTTACAAAATCTATTTATTCTGAGGTTTACTAACACAGCACTGGACCACTGTTGAAAATCAGGCTCTTACAAACTCATCTCAAACAATAACTTTTTACTAACTGAAAAATTATCTCAGCATTTTCCTCAACTGCTAATTATCCAAATTTGTATGCAAAGTTAGTAACTTGGAAAGTATCGTTAACTTTGACTCTGTGCAGGCCAGAAAAATCTACCTCAATTACTACATCATGGTTTTGAACAAAATAATCTCCAAAGCGTCTTCCAGCCCTGAAAAACACAATCAGGCAGCTATAATTTTCTTCAATTCCTTCCTAGGGTAAATATTTGTCAAAGAAAGTAGAGGTCAGGGGCAGCAAGATTGCTCCAAACTTGGGACTGTAGCTTTAGAATAAATCAATTAAATCCAAATAAACACATTTTAACTGAGGTTCTAATACATTAAGCATACCAAGACAAATGAGTACCTGCTCACAAGAAACTCTTCAACCTGTTAAAGAAAGGGTCAGCCCAGGCCAAATCTGGCTCACAGCCTGCCTACTTCTGTTAATAAACTTTTAATGGAATACAGCTATGTTCATTCACTTATGTAATTTATGGCTATTTCCACAACACACAATAGCAGAACTGAGCAACAGAGACCATTCAACCTGCAAAGCCTAAATTATTTACCATGTGGCCCTTTACAGGAAAAGTTGGGTGGACCCCTGAAATAGAATAAAGCCACAATTCCATTAATTCTTCAAGGTCAAAGCATGCTAGTATTAGGAAGAATTCTGAAGATAATTACAACTTTCTCATTTTACAAGTAAGGTAACTGTGGCTCATGGAAGAGATGAAGATTGTAAAAACCCTCCATACAAGGGGAAAACGTCAAGGATGGATCACACACTATATAGAGATACTATTCTAAGGGCTGTGTATACCACTACCTCATTTAATTCCCTCAGCAAGCCTATGAAGCAGATAATTAAGTCCATTTTGCAAATGAGGAAACTGAGGCACAGATGTTAAGTGATTTACCCAAAGTTCCAATTAACATGTGGTGAAGCTAGGAATTCAAATCTAGGGTCTACGACTGTACTTTGCTGCAATAGTGCACGCACTAAAGAAGGTATGAACAATGCTGCTATGTGCAGAAAACAAAGGCACAGTTACTTTCCGTTGAGGGGATCAGCAAAAGCTTCACTAAGGACGTAGTGCTATTCCATTTTATTACCTTTTTAAACTTTCCAGATCCCTAGAAATGATGTCACATAGCAGACAGCTATGTGAACTAAACAGTAAAATCACATTATTATATAGTATTGTAAGTCTGAGAAGGCAGGAGTCAGATTATGCTCATTTTTCTGGTTAAGGAAAATACTGGTTTTATGTCTTCAAATTCTATTACTAGTACAGTAGCGGATACCATAGGTGGCTGGAAGTATAAAGTACCATTCCTATTGTCAAGATGATTATACTCTAGTCTAGATGTATTACATAAAACTGGTACAGAAAAAGTTTTCAGGAATCATTTATTCTTTCATGGAGTTTTGTACAAATGCATTTTAATAAGTGGAAACAGGAAAATCACTGCTTAATATATACATATATTTCCAATCATTTCGTAGCAAAATCCCCTATGTCTGCTATAATGGCTATCTGTTGGGTTTTGACTCCCACCATCTATTGCCCTTTGGTGATCATATTCCAATTTCTCTCTTGATGAAACTGTCACATGGTGCTTTAGGGGGGGCTCCATCACCGGCTCCAAGAGTGGAAGAGGCCCTAAAGTGTACCAGTACAAGCGCTGTTTTAGCCAAAGTGACTGGCTCAAGGATGACCCAAAGAGACTTTAAAGCTGCAAAGAGGGCAGCTCTTTTTGGCTGGACTGAAACCTGGAAGGATAGGAACAGTAAAATAAGGGGATAAACAAAGCTGGACACTAATGCAGATAAGGTCAGGTTTAATTTGTTAACGATGGCATAAACTAACTCAAATCCCTCCCAAAGGCTGGAGACTTCTTAAAGGCAGGTGTGTTAAGGCAAAGGTATCGTGTCAGGGCTAAAGGAGGTCCGTCCATGTGACTAGACCATCTGGATTTGTCAACTGGTGCTTATCCAGATCAGAAGCACACTTCTAACTTTAGGATGGGCAGCAAGGTGCAAATTGAAGCAAGGTGCCCATCAAATTTAGGCCCTTAATTTTCCCACAGGGACTGGGAGGGAGTGAGAGTTACCTACTGGGATGTTTGCATTTCAAAGAGATAGCTCTCAGGTCCTTGAGGAAACAGTTTTGGATGGTAGATTTACATTGTGAAGCATGGTGGTGAAGAGGGCTGTAACTGAAAACTTTTCTAAAGTAATTGTTCTGAGAGGGGGTTCAGAGGCTCCCTGCCTGTCACCAGGTTGTCCCTGGAACAAACAGTAAATTCTCCTGGCAGCACTGAGTTTTCTCAGCCATCTTAAGGGGGTTGGGGGGCTGAGATCATCCATGGCCTTAAGCTGCTAGAAACCATACTAGAGTTCAAACAAGTTCTTCTGCGCCAAGTTGTTTTGAGGCACTCGGCATAGCCACCTGACACCATAAAGGGAGAGCCTATCCAGAAGAACCAAGAAATAGAAGATTCTGGGGCACCTGGGTGGCTTGGTCGGTTGAGCGTCCGACTTCAGCTCAGGTCATGATCTCATGGTCCGTGAGTTCGAGCCCCGCGTCGGGCTCTGTGCTGACAGCTCAGAGCCTGGAGCCTGTTTCGGATTCTGTGTCTCCCTCTCTCTCTGACCCTCCCCTGTTCATGCTCTGTCTCTCTCTGTCTCAAAAATAAATAAATGTTTAAAAAAAAAAAAAAAAAAAGAAATAGAAGATTCTGGTGATGGAGGGCACTGGCACCATTCCCTTACCTTGCTTGATTTGTCTTGAAACTATTTATCGACACCCAATATAGTATATATTGTTTGTATACCGCCTGTTTCTTATTATAATGCAAGCTCCCTGAGACTAGGGACTGAACCCACTGCTGCTAGTGTTACAACCTCTGGTTAAGGACACAGAACAGTGCCTGTCACTGTAGGTAGTCAATAAATATTTGCTGAATGAATAAATCGTTCTTTGCCTTTGAATCTCATTGTACCTGAAACAAGCCTTACCTTTTGTTAAGCCAGGTTGAAAGGAGTTTCCTGACATGCTACCTAAGAGTTGTAAATGAGTTTTGTTCTTAATCTACTGTGAATGTAAGTTTTGATCTCTACTTCATTTCACAGAAATGGCATATCACTGTTGTCTGGATGCACCCTCTCTCGGTCCTCTTATTTTCCCCCAGTGTGCACTCTTTGTAGGGATGAAAAAATGTCCAAAGCCTGTGAGCTCCCCAATGACAAGAATCATGTCACTTCATCTTGGTGTTTCCTTAGGTGTCTATGGCAGAAATTAGGGCTCAGTAAATGTTTCCTGAATTGAACCAAATCCCCAAGTCCTTCCCTATCTCTGCTTTGCACACTTCCTACTACACTACTACATTAGTGTTATCATCTGGGTGCCTGCTCCTATTTACCTTGCTCCACCCAGGGCTTCGTTTGGATTAAAACATTAAGAAAATTCGTAAATTCTTACTTTGGGAGTATCTTTTTTTAAACAAGACTAGTTTAATGAAAATCATTTACCCACATATTAATGTGGGCAATTAATTTGCTCCAAAAACAATCATCTCTTTAAAAACCAAAAACCCAGGCATCAAAAAGTTAAAATAATTTACTTTCCACGGTAACAAACTGAAGCACAATTAGCGTGAAGTTACTATGTGTAAACTCATTCCTGACACTGAATTCTATCTTCTTTTATGAATGACATCAGCTTGTAACTCCTGACCAAAATGGCATATGGTAATGGCTCTGAATGATGAACAATTAAAACTGTCTTTAGGGCAGAGAGGTTCCAAAGATATGATAAAAACCATTTAGAAGCATATCATAAAACAGCCTGCTGTACGTTTTCTCACTATCTCTTACCTATGTACAAATGTAGGTAGCTTTTTAGATTGTGCTGACTCACAGGCACATAGCTTGGAGTATTTTTCAAAGGTCAGAAAGAGATCTCCAAGCTGAGCTTGAAACTCGAAAGCCTTGACACCTCACTCCATTCATGAACCCGATGCCTCCCTAATCGATCGGCACCAAGTGGTTATCAGAGGCTGAGCACCAGGGGAACCCCAATGGCCTCTGTCTACAAGAGTTCACATATTACCGCAGAGGTTTCGTAGGGGTGGCCTCCTTTACCCTGTGAGTCAACCAGGGCGGCGGACAGGGTTGAAAAGGGGAAATCTCCCCTTTTACTCAAGGCATTCTCAAGGGCAGGGACAGGAACTGTCCCAGGTCAAGACTATTAGCAGCTACGGAACAAGGAAGAAGCTGGAGCACTTCCTCCCTGGGCTCTCAACCGGAGCCCAGCCAGCCCGGATCTTGCACACCCCTTCTAATAACAATTGCCCTGGGAGCCCCAGCTCTGCCAGCGGCCCGGCTCCCCGTCCCGACCCCCGCCCAGGCCGCGCCGCCCACTCTCGCACATGCGCACCTCTGGAAGACCCCCGAGTCCAGGGCCGCACGCAGGACCCAGCCAATAAGCGGGACCCCCGCCAGGTGCTTAATGTTCTTCAGGGGGATGCCCTTGCTGCCGCCCCGGGCCAGAATTAGGGCCGCCAGGTGCGGGGGCTTCTCCACACCTCGGCCCTGGCCTCCGCGGGAGTTGCGCTGCAGCTTCGGCGGCCGGCCCCGGGAGGGCCGCCCCCGCGGGTTGGAGACGGAGGTGGCGGCCCCCTTCTCCACCGAGTCCATCTTCCTCCCACGCCTTCTCCCCAGCTTCTCCACATCCGGGAGCTCTTCTCTCGCTACCTCAGCTCGGCGCCGCCCGATCTCCCCGCCCGACAACTCGCGGGGGTGGCTGTTCCTGGCCCCGCCTCCGCCAGGGGCCGCCCCTCGCGAGGCATGCCGGGAATTGTGGTCCGGGGCCACCTCGCCTGGATCCACAGGCCAAGGAGGCTCTGGCAGGGCGACCCCAAACACACGCCAGGCGGTGAGAGTTGAGAGATAACTGCAAAGAAGTTCAGCTTCTAGAGGGAGGGGGTTGATACTATACGGAGGTGTCTAAAATAGGCAACATAGATTATAGATTTATTGCTAAAGAACTTCCCCACTTAAGAACTGTAATAGGTTTCCCACTGCGCATTAAGATGCACCCTGACACAAATCAGTCTTGTATTTTAAAATTACGTTTTAAACATATATCTTTCTATGTTCCTGACTCTTTATTTCCAAGAGATCACCTCATCCGAATGTCCCACAGTCACCTTAAATTCAACGTGTAAAACCTCAACTCTCCATATGGGCTCAAACTGCTCCTACCTCTGCATTTTCTATCATCATCACTCAACATCTAGTATCAAAAGCTTGGAAATCAACCTTGACCATTCCCGTGCAATGTAGTAACAACCTATTCTTGGTGTTTTTGGTTGTTGTTATTTTTTGTTTTGTCTGCTAAACATCTTTTCCTTTTACACATTGTTACTTGCATTATCTGGTGGGGCTTTCACTCACATCCTCTGCATTGCAGCCGTGGGTGTGTGACCTGAGCTGGTCAATATAGTATCTCATCTGCCTGACTTAGCTGTGGTCTAGGGAGGGGCATGTGACCAAGCAGAGCCCATTGGAATCCTTCCCAGAGACTCTGGAGAGGAAAGGATTTTTCTCTTGCTGAGTTTTCGGGTACTAAGAACACTATAACTCTGACTCCTCAGGGCAGGATGAGGGAGGGAGAGTGGGGGGGTTGCTGTTCTGAAATGGGCTGAGAGACAGATGTTCACACAGAAGAAAGCAGGGCCAAAACATGCAGGGAGAAGAGAGAAAGAGCCCCGATGGTATCATTTAGACCTCTTGATCCACCAAGAAGTTCAAAACCATGTATACACATGCACACACAATCTCTTTTTTATAGATTTTTGGGAAAGTGTTTCTGACCTAACACACATTTTGTTTTTCACCACTTTGCAAGCCTGAATCTAGAAATACAAAGAATCTCCTTGTCTCATAGAGACTAACATATCCAGAAGGAATGGGAAGTGGTATTGCTGTTTCTTATCAAGGGGGGTAAAAAGGCCTTTGTGCTTCTCAGGTCTTGACTCTTTCTGAAAGGGAGACAACAAGCCTCTAGTGTTTTAGGTCTTAGGAGGGGCACTGGAAACTTCACTTCTCTTTGGCTGTGAGGTGGCTGATGGACTAACCCTTCCAGGGACTGGTTCTGGGAGAAGGTGCTACACTGGCAAATGTGGGGAAGGATGGCTATGAATATATCAGTGCATGCCTGGAGAGAGGATATAGGCTCCAAGAACCATCCCAGAAGTCTAGGCCAAATGGTCAATTTGCCCCCATGTACTGGCTCTTTGAATAGAACCCTTGCAGTTATTGTGCTTCAGAGACACCAACTGATTTTTTTTTTTTTTTTTTTTTTTTTTGGTAACCATGTGACGAGGACATCTACTGCTTCTTACACACCACAACTCTTTTTCCTTTCCACCTCAATAACAACCTTAGTTCCCACCACCGATACAGCTGACATTCTCCACAGTAATTCTCTAGGGTTCCATAAACCCTACTGGGCCTCCAGCACCGCAGTAGTTTGACTCCTGTGACACATTGGTGTCCTCCAAAGTGGAGACATGACAGGTGCCACTGATGTTACTTATCAAAGGGATTGCAGCAATTCGCATAAATGCTGTGAGAGTGTGGACTACTCCAGGAAGACTGTTCCTTCTTTGTAATGGCATCTAGAATACTGTGTGAGTCAGAGTATGTGTTCAGTAAATGTCAGGGAACTGCATTTCGTATTACTTTCCCAGTCTCTGCCCACACATTCTTTTGTTTATAGTTGCAGTCTTATGATAATAAAGCATTTTGTGTTCTTTGTATTGTTACAGTACAATTTTGGTTAGACTTCAGAAGTGGCTGATTTCAATCTTGAGAGAGAGAGCAAGACAGCGAAAGCATGGTAGTAAAAGTGGAAAATAATTCCTCTAGTTCCATATATGGCACATGGAAGTATGATAAATATTTTTTTCAGGGGCACCTGGGTGGTTCAGTCAGTTGAGCATCCTACTCTTGATTTCAGCTCAGGTCATGGTTCAAGCCTTGCACTGGGCTCTGCACTGACAGTGCACAGCCTGCTTGAAATTCTCTCTCTGCCCCTCCTCCACTTGCACGCACTCTCTCTCTCTCAAAAATAAATAAACATTTTTTTAAAAAATATATTTTTCAGTAAAATTAGAGAATGCTTATTTAATGTATTTTTCTGTCTAATCAATAGGCATAAAGTTTTAGTTAAGCAAGATGAATAAACTCTAGAGATCTGCTCTACAACATTGTACGTATAGTCAACAATAATGTATCATACACTCAAAAATTTAAGACAATAGATCTCAGGTTAAGTATTTTTATCGCAATACAATAACTTTTTTTTTAAGAGAAAGAATGACTTACCAGGGGAAAAAATGTTAGCTTGCCTTTAGATTAGTGTGGAGGAATAAAAATAAACAACCCTCAAAGCAAATATTTGGATTCATCCTTCCCTTAGAGATGAGTGTGAAGTGTTGTTGCCAAATAATAATTCATTCATATTTATAGTGAAAGAACATATTTTTATATTAACTCTTGTTTTATGGTTCTGTATGTGAACATAATGCACAGAGGAGTCCTTTCATTCATTACTTGTTCACATTCATTGCATTCTGTAAGGTGGGTGTTGTGCTGGACTTTAGAAATACCAAAGCAAGACGACCAAGACACAGAGCTTAGAATTCTGATGGGAAGACAGGCAAACCCTGTAGAGTGTGGTTTGTATAGTGAAGGAAGTGCATGTGCTGAGGTAGGCCAAGAAGTATTTAGGTGAGAATGAGATTTTTCTTGGCTAAGATAACTCTTGAAATACTGTTAAAGCAGAAGAATGTTCTATGCTGAGGGAACAGCATTGTGGGAGGCACAGAGGAATGAAAGAGCATTATAAATGGGGAAACTTTAAGTAGGTCACTATAATTGGAGCGATGATGCTTGCTGGTTAGTGGCAAAACATGCAGGGTGGCTGGGTCGCTCAGTCAGTTAAGTGTCTGACTCTTGGTTTTGGCTCAGTTCATGATCTCACAGTTCATGAGTTCAAGCCCTACATCTGTCTCTGTGCCGATGGTGGAGGGCCTGCTTGGGATCCTCTCTTTGCCTCTCTCCCACTCATTTTTTCTCTCTCAAAAACAAAAAACAGAAAACAAAAACAAAAACAAATGTGCAAGAAGAGACGAACACATGGACCCCATTACAGCACATCAAGGTATTATGGGCCAAGCTGTGCTAAGGAATTGATAAAGAGCAGGGATATGACATAAATGACTTTGTTCATTCTTTCAACAAATCATTATTGCATGACTGCTGTGTGTCAGGTACTTTTCTGGACATTCTAAAAACAAACTGAAGATGATGTAAAGAGTTTAATATCTGAATATATCTTAAAAGTATAACTAATATAATTTGCTGACAGACAGCAGGATATTTGGCCTGACCGTTAGCAGGAGGGAGCTGTTATTAACTGAGATGGAAAAGACTATAAAAGGACCAATTTAAGAGAAAAATTAGGAATTCTGTTTTGTGTATGTCATTATGAAACGCATGTTAGACATCCAAGAGATATAAAAGTGGGCTATTGAATATATGGTCTGGAGTTCACAAGAGAGGTCTAAGGGATAAATGTAACTTTGGAGTTATCAGCATACAGTTATTCAAACCCATAATACTAGATGAGATGTAGCAGGTGATGGTAGATAGAAAAGACAAGGAACTAGGTGAGATCAGGTAAAATGAAAAGTTGATAGAAAAGAAGTCCAAAGACTGAGCCTGGGGGACTTCTACCATGTAGGAGTTCAAGAAATGAAAAGGAGGCAACGAAAGAGACAGAATGGCCAAAATTTAGAAAGGTAACCAGTGTGGTAGCCTGGCATCAAAGTGAGCAAAATTGTTGGAGGAAGAAAACGTGATCAATTATATCAAATGCCAGGATGATCACATAAACAGAGGCTGTTATATTTAGCAATGTGGAGTCATTAGTAATATTAAGGAAAGCAGGTCCACAGGCTTGGTTGTGGCAAACCCGCAACCAGAGTGGATGAAAGAGGAAATGGGAGGAGATATGGCAGAGATTGTGAGTACAGGCAACTAAAGAATTTTGGGGTAAGGACAAAAGAGGAAAAGGGCAGGAGTGGAAGGGCTAAATGGGGTCAAAAGAGGCTTTTATTCCTTAAGAGGTGGGAAATAATAGCATCTTTGCATGGTGATAAGGGGAATTGGAAAAGGAAAAAAATATTGACACAGAAGAAAGAGGGAAGAATTACTGCCTGTCCTTTAGTAGACCACAGGAGATGTGATCTGATTCTAGGTGGCAGGACTGGCTTTGGCTAATAGAAGAGAAGATGGACTTTAAGGGCACATGTTCCAGTGTGTGGGTTAATGTGGTACCAAAACCAGGCAAGAGATCATAGGAAAAGTACAGACCAATCAATATCCCATGTAAATATGGACACAAAAGTCTTCAAGAGAACTAGTGTATTAGTTTTCTATGGCTGCCCTAATAAATTACCACTAACACGGTGGCTGAAAACAACAGAAATTTATTCTCTCACAGTACAGGAGGCCAGAGGTCTGAAATCAGTATCTCCGTGCTAAAATTATGGTGTCAGCAGGACAGGGCTCCTCTGGAGGCTCTAGGGGAGAAACCATTCCTCGCTTTTTCTAGTTTCTGAAGGCAGCTTGAATTCTTCACCTTGTGGCTGCATCACCCCAAACTTTGCCTCCATGGTTATATTATCTTCTCTTCTCCTGTTTGTAATCTCTCTCTGCCTCTTTCTTATTAGAACACTTATGACTGAATTTGGGGCCCACTCAGATAATCCTTGATAATCTTCTCATGTCAAGTCTTTAATTTAATCACACCTGGAAAGTCTTTGTCCTGTAAGATAACATCTCTCTGGGGCTGTCAGAGAATCCAACGTCTTAATTCCAGACTCATTCTTTCCCTCTGTTGAATTTTGTTTCAGGGGCCCAACTATCCCCTTTGAGAGTTCCCTCTCAGTCCCCCAGGCATGTGTATGTAAATGAACCCCCACCACAGACATTAGGTGAATTATTTTACCAGATGCTTCCTTCTGCCTCTGTGTAGGTTAGTTTAACTTGTATAAAAACTGTGGAAGGTATACCATGCACTATACCTAATCTGTACCATGGTGCCATCTAACAGCCAGGTATAAATTTCAGTTCTGGCTTAAGTGGGACCATTTTTTTTTAATGCTAGAATTAATTGAGATATCATAAAAGTGCCTAGCCCAGAATCTAGCACATAATAAAAGATTGGTGAATGGTAGGACTCATTATAATTTTTTAATGTTGTTTAATCTCACCAGCAAGTGGGTAGGAATGAAGTCACATAAACATCTAAATCTAGCGATCAGTCAGTCTCCAGGGATGAAAGAATCCAGTCCTGTAAGAATTCCCCTTTCTGTTTGTATTTCTTTGAGTGTCTAAGGAATATATGCTCATGAAAATGAAATTCCTGGCTGTCATTTACAGTTGCAATTGCTAGAGACCTACAGCTCCTGGAGACTTTACTTCTATTGCTGGAGCAAAGGTAACACTTTGTAACTAGAGTTTTAATGTATAGATTTTTACTGAGTTATAATTACAATATATGTATGTTTTATATTCTGTTTTTGTTTATATATATTGCATTATAAACTCTTTAAACTTATTGTTAAGCATTATTTAAAAATCACTGTAAGTTGACAGAATATAATTTATTTCACAATCCCTTATTGCTGAAATTTTTATATAAGGTAATAATCCCTAGTAACTGCATATAAATTTGTAATTATGTAGGTGATAGTTCCTGGAACAGATTTCTAGAAATGAAATTACTTGATCAAAATGTACTGATTATCTTCCTTTGAATCCAAATTAAATTTCAGTGCTATCTGGGTATTCTGGCAACTATTACTAGTTATGTTTAAGTTATCTCTCGCTGTATAATAAACTAACCTAAAATATAGCAGCTTAAAACTACAAATACTTATATCTCACAGTTTCCAAGGGTCAAAGGGCTGGGTTCTATCTCAGAGTTTCTCATGAGGTTTCACTTAAGATCTCAAATGGAGCCACAGTCATCTCAGGGCTTGATAAGAGCTAGATAATGCAATTCCAACATGGTTCACCCACATGACTGTGGGCAGGCCTCAGTTTCTTGTGGGCTATTGGACCAAGGTCCTCAGGTCTTTGCTGACAAAGGCCAAAGGTCTCCCTCAGTTCCTTGACACATGGATCTCTCCTTGGAGCAGCTCACAATATGGCAGCTGTTTTCCCCAGAGCATGTGATTCAAGAGAGAGCGAGAAACAGAGCAACCAAGGTGGAAACGATAGTGTCTGTTAAAGGCCTAGTCTTTGAAATTGCACACTGTCACTTTTGTTCTATTTTTTTTTTTTTTTTTTTTTTTTTTTTGTTAAAAGTGAGTCATTAAGTCCAGCCCACACTCAAGGGGAGGGAAACTGGACTCCAATTTTGGGGTGGCACATCAAAGAATTTGTAGGCATATTTTTAAAATCACCATAACCTAGGAGTTGGGCCGTCCTTCCTTCCTCCCATTCCTTCTTCCTTCTCTCCTTCTTCCCTTCCTTCTTTCTTTTCTTCCTTACCCATTCTTTTTACTTGTTGAAGAAAAGAAGGTGTCCACCCTGACCTCAGATTCCTGAGAAGGATCCCCAGAAGACTAGATTAAAACTTCCAAATAGGCAAAAAATTGGTAGAATTTTCATAAGCCCATGATAGAACCAACATGGTCCTCAAATCATAGGAGTTCCCAGATAGTGTGATGACAGTGCCTGAAGGGGAGAAATTTCAACCATAGCCAGACCCTATTGCTGGCACATAACTCAGGATGCGCCTCCCTTGAGAAGAAGAGATAATAAGCAGTGTGAAAGAATCCTGAATAAGAGGGCTTCCACAGTAAACAAAATTGCTAACGGTTTGGTGTTTACGGCCTTGTAATTATTAAGATTTGAATTGGCATTTGATACCTCGAATGAACATATCCATTTTTGAATTTAAATCAAATGATTAAACACACACATGGATTTGTTAATGCCAAGGAAATTACTCCAAAAAGCAGGGTGGAAAGGAACTGCAGAAAATAAACTTGAAAACTTCTGTGGAGCAAGCGAGAGAAAGTTTAATCTGCGGGGAAATGCCACTGTGGAAACTTGGATTATTTGTAAGACTTGAAGGACTCTCTGGACCTTTATTGCCTCTCCCTGCCAAATTCATACTGATAACGATTTAGGAGGAGAAAGAAAGGGAGATGCCTCAGAATGCTGAGCTCAGAGTCAGGAAGGACTTTAGTTACTTCAGTCTTAGAGCTCTGTGGGAAGAGTTGATAGGGTATGGCCTGGAGGTAGTACAGCTGTTTGCGGTACTAAAAACAAAGTATCAGATCCTTACAGGCGCACACAACCATTGTTCTGTGACTGGCGTAGGATAGAAGGTGGGGATGGGAGATGAAGCAGGTAAACTGTAACTGACAGAGGTGCCATCCTCTGTTACAGAGAATGTCAGGGCTGGATCCCTGGGTGGTTCAGTCTGTTAAGCATCTGACTCTTGATTTCAGCTCACGTTGTCATCTCGATGTTAGTGAGTTCCAGCCCCGTGCCAGGTTCTGTGCTGATAGTGCAGAGCCTCCTTGCGATTCTCTCTCCCTCTCTCTCTGCCCATTCTCTCTCTTAAAAATAAACAAATAAACTTAAAAAATTAAAAAAAAAAAAAAAAGAATGTCAGGTGGGTCAGGAAGCAATCAGGATTTAGTGTTCCATAAAGCTATGGACCTGGCCCCTCAAAGACCAGATTTAAGTCCTACAAAATAAGAGAAATTTTTGCCTAGCATTGAAAGGAGAATCTTCTGGAACAATACTCTGCAATGCAGTGAATTAAAACTGACCATCACTTTGATAATGTTAATGGAAAATGGCCGTTCTCTACAGGCATGTATTGTTTTTCAATTTTTAATGTGTATTTATTTTTGATATATAGAGAGAGACAGAGTGCAAGCAGGGGAGGGGCAGAGAGAGAGGGAGACACAGAATCCGAAGCAGGCTCCAGGCTCCGAGCTGTCAGCACAGAGCCTGACATGGGGCTCGAACCCATAAACCGTGAGATCATGACCTGAGCCGAAGTCTGGTGCTTAACCAACTGAGCCACCCAGGCACCCCCAGGAATGTATTCTTAATCATAATTAACATTTACTGAGAACTTCTGTGTCATGCAGACTTCTGGTCTTTGTATACATTATTTCATTTCATCCTTACAATTATTCTTGACCACTTAACATCACCTCTGACTGAAGATAATAAAACTGAGCCTTACTGAAGTCTCCAAGTAACTTTAACTCTTGTTCAAAGTCTCACAGCTGGCAAGTGGGCAGGGGGAGATTTGAATGCAGTCTCAAACCCTCCAAACTGGATTCAAACCCCTATGCTATGAGAACAGTCTGGAATGACTTTTTTTTTTTTTTTTTGTAACGATTTAGTAGTTAAAGTCTGACCTGCTGGGGAAAGGAAAGAACAGAGGACATACAGACTCAGAATAGACAGGATCTAGCAACAAACGTGTCTGTAGCATGGTCACTTCTCTGGTATAGGGGGTTTTGAGGGCAAAATGGTGAAAAGCTATGGAAATAATGAGAACATAAGAGTGAGGTAGTGCTGAAAACATCAGCACTGAAATAGGGCCAATGAAGAATTCCACTATTCACTGTGCACTTGCTGTAAAGGCACTAAGTCTGGGATACGGCAAGAAGGAGGTATTCCAAAAGAAGCCACCCAGCAAGTAGAGACACCCTGATCAGAATGTCACCCTGATCAGAAAATATGAAAAGGGTGGATCGTCTGACCAGATCATTGTCCCTGGATATGCCTTGAGCAGAAGATAGCTGCTAACCACAGGTCACATAGGCTCAAATCAATAGGACCCAGCCTGTAGGTCCAGCCCCATTCCTGCAGGAGTCCATTATGGGGAAGAGGAGGCTATGGACAAGGATAAGTAATCTACAGAAGATGTCACAAAGTTGCCCAGTTTCCTGGTCACATGCACTGCTTCTGTTCTGCATGGGTATGGGACTGACCAGCACATTCCCTTCAAGCACGTAGGAGTCTATGACCCTGAGAGGAAGCCAGAAATACCAGAATGCCCCAGTTAACACATTGCCCATTTCTCCAACTGCCACAATGTTATGTGTGGGTGGGGTGCAGAAGATCTTTGCGTGGAATTGAAATATTCTTCAGAGAACACAGTGTCTATGTTGTATGCTCAGTGGTCTATGTGTTCAGATCTTCCTTTTACCACTTATTAGATTGACCTTGAGAAATTATTTACCTTCTACAAGTCTAAATTTTCCCATCCATCTGATAGGCTTGATAATAATAACGACTACATCATAAGATTATTTTGAGGACTAAGTCACAACATACAGAAAACATTTACCACAGTGAATAGCATATGGTAAAGGTCCTATATGGGGGATTATAGAAATATTTATGTATTAGAGAAAAAAATGTTAGTTCATGAACTGGCACAATGTTTCGTGTTTTATAAGAACATTATTGATCATTTTTTTTTAAATGCACAATGCCTCAAGAGGCTCATTGAGTAAAAAAGATGAAATTTCGGGTAGAAAAGGTAAATAGCATGACCTGGATGAGCTGGAGTTAGAGCATATTTAAGATGCTTGCTGTGCTATCTGTGCTGTTCTGTAAACACCTTCTGTGCCTTCCTGTCTTCAGCTAGAGTCGGCTACTCACACAGCCTCTGTGAGGGCCCAGGGCATGGGTTGGGAGAGTGTAGTCCTCAGGGCCATGTGGGGCATGTGGAAAAGAGTGTAAAGTGGATAGAATGCACAAGATGGGATGTGTAGAGTGGGATTGAGAATGCTGCAAAAGCAGGAAATCTGAGCTAGTGATGAGCAGGAGAAATGCAAGCCTCCCAGGAGTTCTTGGAGACACTCAAAAGGAAAATGGATATCCAACTACATGTGCAATGGGAGTTTGAGCAAATTTTATTTAAATCTTGAAGTACTGGGTAGCCACAGCAGGTTCAAGGACTCTGAGGACTTAGAAACAGCTGATACTTAGGTTACAATTATTAGTTTGATTCCAAACTTAATCATATTGGTCAATGATTGACAAAAATGGTGATGCATCTTGAAGTACTCATTTATCTGTGTTTTCATGAAGGCATTTGTGTTCTGCTGAAGGAAGGCACAGTGGGCTGAATATAAGCTTGCCAAAGCCAAATCCTAATCCCCAGAACCTGTGAATATGATACATGGGTAAAAGCGGTTTTGCAGCTGCAATTAATTTAAGGATTTTGAGCTGAGTGGATTATCCTGGATTATTCAGGCAGGGCCAGTGTAGTCACAAGGGTTCTTTTTAAAAAATTATTTATTTATTAAAATTTACATCCAAGTTACTTAGCATGTAGTACAATAATGATTTCAGGAGTAGAATCCAGTGATTCATCACCTACATATAACACCCAGTGCTCATCCCAACGAGTGTCCTCCTTACTGCCCCTTGCCCATTTAGCCCATTCCCCCACCCACAACCCCTCCAGCAACCCTCAGTTTGTCCTCTGTATTTAAGAGTCTTTTATATTTTGTCCCCCTCTCCATTTTTACATTATTTTTGCTTCCCTTACCTTATGTTCACCTGTTTTGTATCTTAAATTCCACATATGAGTGAAGTCATATGATATTTGTCTTTCTCTGACTAACTTCACTTATCATAATACACTCTAGTTCCATCCACGTTGTTGCAAATGGCAAGATTTCATTCTTTTTGATTGCCGAGTAATATTCCATTGTATATCTATACTACATCTTCTTTATCCATAAATCAGTGGATGGACATTTGAGCTCTTTCCATAATTTGGCTATTGTCTACAGCACTACTATAAACATTGGGGTGCATGTGCCCCTTTGAAACAGCACCCCTATATGCTTTGGATAAAACCTAGTAGTGCAATTGCTGGGTCATAGGGTAGTTATATTTTTAACTTTTTTTGAGGAACCTCTATACTGTTTTCCAGAGTGGCTGCACCAGTTTACATTTCCAGCAGCAGTGCAAAAGTGTTCCTATTTCTCTACATCCTTGTCAACATCTGTCATTGCCTGAATTGTTAATTTTAGTCATTCTGAAAGATGTGAGGTGGTATCTCATTATGGCTTTGACTTGTATTTCCCTGATGATGAGTGATGTTGAGCATTTTTTTCCTGTGTCTGTTAGCCATCTGGATGTCTTCTTGGGAAAAGTGCCTATTCATGTCTTTTGCCCATTTCTTCACTGGTTTATTTGTACTTTGGGTGTCGAGTTTGATAAGTTCTTTATAGATTTTGGACACTAACCCTTTATCTGGATATGTCATTTGTAAATAACTTCTCCCTTTCTGTCAATTGCCTTTTAGTTTTGCTGATTGTTTCCTTTGCTGTGCAGAAGATTTTATCTTGATTAGGTCCCAGTAGTTCATTTTTGCTTTCATTTCCCTTGCCTACGGAGACACGTTGAGTAAGAAGTTGCTGTGGCCAAGGTCAAAGAGGTTCTTGCCTGCTTTCTCCTCTAGGATTTTGATGGCTTCCCATCTTACATTTAGGTCTTTCATCCATTTTGAGTTTATTTTTGTTTGTGGTGTAAGAAAGTGGTCCAGGTTCATTCTTCTGCATGTTGCTGTCCATTTTTCCCAATACCATTTGCTAAAGGGACTGTCTTTATTCCATTGGGTATTCTTTCTTCTTTTGTAAAAGCTTAGTTGGGCATACGTTTGTGGGTCCTTTCTGGGTTTTCTATTCTGTTCTGTTGTTCAAAGTGTCTGTTTTTGTGCCAGTACCATACTGTCTTGATGATTACAGCTTTGTAATACAGCTTGAAGTACAGGATTGTGATGCCTCAAGCTTTGGTTTTCTTTTTCAGGATTGCTTTAGCTATTCAGGGTCTTTTGTGGTTCTATACAAATTTTAGGATTGTTTGTTCTAGCGCTGTGAAGAATGCTGGTGTTACTTTGATAAGGATTGAACTGAATATGTAGATTGCTTTGTGTAGTATCAACATTTAAACAATATTTGTTCTTCCAATCCATGAGCGTAGAATGTATTTCCATTTTTTGTGTGTGTCTTCTTCAATGTCTTTCATAAGCTCTCTATAGTTTTCAGTGTATAGATTTTTCACTTCTTTGGTTAGGCTTATTCTTAGGTATTTTATGGTTTTTGGTGCAATTGTAAATGGAATTGATTCCTTGATTTCTCTTTCTGCTACTTCATTATTGGTATAGAGAAATGCAACCAATTTCTGCGCATTGATATTTATATCATGCGACTTTGCTGAATTCATGGATCAGTTCTAGCAGTTTTTTGGTGGAATCTTTTGGGTTTTCCACATATAGTATCATATTGTCTCTGAGGAGTGAAAATTTGACTTCCTCCTTGCCGATTTGAATGCCTTTTATTTCTTTGTGTTGTCTGACTGCTGAGGCTAGGACTTCCAACACTATGTTGAATAACAATGATGAGAATGGACATCCTTGTCGTGTTCCTGACACAAAGCTATCAGTTTTTCCCCACTGAGGATGATATTAGCAGTGGGTCTTTCATATATGGCTTTTAAATCTTGAGCTATGATCCTTCTATCTCTACTTTCTTGAGGGTTTTTTATCAAGAAAGGATGCTGTATTTTGTCATATGCTTTCTCTGTATCTATTGAGAGGATCATGTGGTCCTTATTCTTTTTTTTTTTATTAATGTGATGTGTCACATTGATTTGCAGATACTGAACGAGCCCTGCATCCCAGGTATAAATCCCACTTGATCATGGTGATACTTCTTTTAATGTATTGTTGGGTCCAGTTAGCTAGTATCTTGTTGAGAATTTTTTCATCCATGTTCATTAGGGAAATTGGACTATAGTTCTCCTTTTTTTTAGTGAGGACTTTGGTTTTGGAATCAAGGTAATTCTGGCCTCGTATAAGTTTGGAAGTTTTCCTTCCATTTCTATTTTTTTGGAACAGATTCAAAAGAATAGATGTTAGCTCTCCTTAAATATTCAGTAAAATTCCCCTGGAAAGCCATCTGGCCGTGGACTCTTGTTTTTTGGGAGATTTTTTATTACTAATTCAATTTCCTTACTGGTTATGGATCTGTTCAAATTTTCGTTTTCTTCCTGTTTCAGTTTTGGTAATTTATATGTTTCTAGGAATTTGTCCATTTCTTCAAGATTGCCCAATTTGTTGGCATATAATTGCTCATAATATTCTCTTATTATTGTTTATATTTCCACAGTGTTGGTTGTGATCTCTCTTCTTTCATTCTTCATTTTATTTATTTGGATTCTTTTCTTTTTCTTTTTGATCAGTCTGGCTAGGGGGTTATCAATTTTGTTAATTCTTTCAAATAACCAGCTCCTGGTTTCATTGATCTGTTCTACTCTTTTGTTTTTTTTTTAATTTCAATATCATTGATTTCTGCTCTATATTATTTTCTGTCTTCTGCTGGTTTTGGGCACTATTTGCTGTTCTTTTTCCAGATCTTTAAAATGTAAGGTTAAGTTGTGTATCTGAGACCTTTATTCCTTCTTTAGGAAGGCCTGGATTGCTATATACTTCCTTCCTATGACTGCCTTTGCTGAATCCCAGAAGTTTTGGGCTGTCCTGTTATAATTTTCATTGGCTTCCATGTACTTTTTAATTTCTTCTGTTAACCCATTAATTCTTTAGTAGGACGTTCTTTAATCTCGGAGTATTCATAGTCTTTCCAAATGTTTTCTTGTGGTTGACTTCAAGTTTCATAGCATTGTGGTTTGAAAATATGCACGGTATGATCTTGATCTTTTTGTGATTGTTGGGGGCTGATTTGTGTCCCAGTTTGTTATCTTTTCTGGAGAATGTTCCATGTGCACTTGACAAAAATGTGTTTTCTGCTGCTTTAGGATGCAATGTTCTGAATATATCTGTTAAGTCCATTCAGTTCAGTGTATTATTCAAAGCTATTGTTTCCTTGTTGATTTTCTGCTTCGATGATCTGTCTATTGTTGTAAGTGGGGTATTGAAGTCTCCTAATATTATGGCACAATTATCAATTAGTTTCTTTATGTTTGTGATTAATTGATTTATATAGTTGGGTATTTCCACATTGGGCTCATAAGTGTTTACAATTGTTAGGTCTTCTGGGTGGATAGATCCCTTAATTATGATATAATGCCCTTCTTCATCTCTTGTTACAGTCTTTATTTTAAAATCTAGTTTGTCTAATATAAGTATGGTTACTCCAGCTTTCTTTTGGCGACCATTAGCATGATAGATGGTTCTCCATCCCCTTACTTTCAATCTGAAGGTGACTTATGTCTAATATAGGTCTTTTATAAACAGCATGTAGATGGATCTTATTTTCTTATATATATGTATACATAAGTATGTCTTTTTGATTGGAGCATTTGGTCCATTGGCATTTAGAGTGAGTACTGAAAGGTAGGAATTTATTGCCACTGTGTTGCCCGTACAGTTGGAGTTTCTGGTGATGTTCTCTTGTCCTCTATAGTCTTTGTTGATTTTGGTATTTTTTGTTTTGTTTCATCTTTTATCCCTCAGAGAGTCCCCCTTAAAATTTCTTACAGGGCTGGTTTAGAGGTCATGAACTCCTTTAGTTTTTGTTTGTCTGGCAAACTCTTTATCTCTCCTTCTACTTCGAATGACAGCCTTGCTGGATAAAGAATTCTTGGTCTCGCGGAAGATGGCGGCGTAGGAGGACGCGGGGCTCACAGCGCGTCCTGCCGATCACTTAGATTCCACCTACACCTGCCTAAAGAACCCAGAAAACCGCCAGAGGATTAGCAGAAGGGAGTCTCCGGAGTCAAGCGCAGACTAGAGGCCCACGGAAGAGGGTAGGAAGGGCGGCGAGGCGGTGCGCGCTCCACGGACTGGCGGGAGGGAGCCGGGGCGGAGGGGCGGCTCGCCGGCCAAGCAGAGCCCCCGAGTCTGGCTGGCAAAAGCGGAGGGGCCGGACGGACTGTGTTCCGACAGCAAGCGCGACTTAGCGTCTGGGAGGTCATAAGTTAACAGCTCTGCTCGGAAAGCGGGAAGGCTGGAGGACAAAGGGAGGGAGAGCTGCTGAGCCCCCGGATGGCAGAGCTCAGCTTGGCGGGGAACAAAGGCGCCAGCGCCATCTCCCCCGCCCATCCCCCAGCCAAAATCCCAAAGGGAACCAGTTCCTGCCAGAGAACTTGCTCGCTCCGCGCAAACACCCAACTCTGTGCTTCTGCGGAGCCAAACCTCCGGCAGCGGATCTGACTCCCTCCCGCTGCCACAGGGCTCCTCCTGAAGTGGATCACCTAAGGAGAAGCGAGCTAAGCCTGCCCCTCCAGCCCCCGTGCACCTTGCCTACACACCCCAGATAATACGCCAGATCCCCAGCAACACAAGCCTGGCAGTGTGCAAGTAGCCCAGACGGGACACGCCACCCCACAGTGAATCCCGCCCCTAGGAGAGGGGAAGAGAAGGCACACACCAGTCTGACTGTGGCCCCAGCAGTGGGCTGGGGGCAGACATCGGGTCGGACTGCGGCCCCGCCCACTAACTCCAGTTATACACCACAGCACAGGGGAAGTGCACTGCAGGTCCTCACCACGCCAGGGACTCTCCAAAATGACCAAACGGAAGAATTCCCCTCAGAAGAATCTCCAGGAAATAACAACAGCTAATGAACTGATCAAAAAGGATTTAAATAATATAACAGAAAGTGAATTTAGAATAATAGTCATAAAATTAATCGCTGGGCTTGAAAACAGTATACAGGACAGCAGAGAATCTCTTGCCACAAAGATCGAGGGACTAAGGAACAGTCACGAGGAGTTGAAAAACGCTTTAAACGAATTGCAAAACAAAATGGAATCCACGATGGCTCGGCTTGAAGAGGCAGAGGAGAGAATAGGTGAACTAGAAGATAAAGTTATGGAGAAAGAGGAAGCTGAAAGAAAGAGAGATAAAAAAATCCAGGAGTATGAGGGGAAAATTAGAGAACTAAGTGATACACTAAAAAAAAATAATATACGCATAATTGGTATCCCAGAGGAGGAAGAGAGAGGGAAGGGTGCTGAAGGGGTACTTGAACAAATTATAGCTGAGAACTTCCCTGAACTGGGGAAGGAAAAAGGCATTGAAATCCAAGAGGCACAGAGAACTCCCTTCAGACGTAACTTGAATCGATCTTCTGCACGACATATCATACTGAAACTGGCAAAATACAAGGATAAAGAGAAAATTCTGAAAGCAGCAAGGGATAAACGTGCCCTCACATATAAAGGGAGACCTATAAGACTCGTGACTGATCTCTCCTTTGAAACTTGGCAGGCCAGAAAGGCTTGGCACGATATCTACAGTGTGCTAAACAGAAAAAATATGCAGCCGAGAATCCTTTATCCAGCAAGTCTGTCATTTAGAATAGAAGGAGAGATAAAGGTCTTCCCAAACAAACAAAAACTGAAGGAATTTGTCGCCACGAAACCAGCCCTACAAGAGATCCTAAGGGGGATCCTGTGAGACAAAGTACCAGAGACATCACTACAAGCATAAAACATACAGACATCACAATGACTCTAAACCCATATCTTTCTATAATAACACTGAATGTAAATGGATTAAATGCGCCAACTAGGGGCGCCTGGGTGGCGCAGTCGGTTAAGCGTCCGACTTCAGCCAGGTCACGATCTTGCGGTCCGTGAGTTCGAGCCCCGCATCAGGCTCTGGGCTGATGGCTCGGAGCCTGGAGCCTGTTTCCGATTCTGTGTCTCCCTCTCTCTCTGCCCCTCCCCCGTTCATGCTATGTCTCTCTCTGTCCCAAAAATAAATGAAAAAACGTTGAAAAAAAAAATTAAAAAAAAAAATGCGCCAACTAAAAGACATAGGGTATCAGAATGGATAAAAAAACAAGACCCATCTATTTGCTGTCTACAAGAGACTCATTTTAGATCTGAGGACACCTTTAGATTGAGAGTGAGGGGATGGAGAACTATTTATCATGCTCCTGGAAGCCAAAAGAAAGCTGGAGTAGCCATACTTATATCAGACAAACTAGACTTTAAATTAAAGGCTGTAACAAGAGATGAAGAAGGGCATTATATAATAATCACAGGGTCTATCCACCAGGAAGAGCTAACTATTATAAATGTCTATGCGCCAAATACCCGAGCCCCCAGATATATAAAACAATTACTCATAAACATAAGCAACCTTATCGATAAGAATGTGGTCATTGCAGGGGACTTTAACACCCCACTTACAGAAATGGATAGATCATCTAGACACACAGTCAATAAAGAAACAAGGGCCCTGAATGATACATTGGATCAGATGGACTTGACAGATATATTTAGAACTCTGCACCCCAAAGCAACAGAATATACTTTCTTCTCGAGTGCACATGGAACATTCTCCAAGATAGATCATATACTGGGTCACAAAACAGCCCTTCATAAGTTTACAAGAATTGAAATTATACCATGCATACTTTCAGACCACAATGCTATGAAGCTTGAAATCAACCACAGGAAAAAGTCTGGAAAACCTCCAAAAGCATGGAGGTTAAAGAACACCCTACTAACGAATGAGTGGGTCAACCAGGCAATTAGAGAAGAAATTAAAACATATATGGAAACAAACGAAAATGAAAATACAACAATCCAAACGCTTTGGGATGCAGCGAAGGCAGTCCTGAGAGGAAAATACATCGCAATCCAGGCCTATCTCAAGAAACAAGAAAAATCCCAAATACAAAATCTAACAGCACACCTAAAGGAAATAGAAGCAGAACAGCAAAGGCAGCCTAAACCCAGCAGAAGAAGAGAAATCATAAAGATCAGAGCAGAAATAAACAATATAGAATCTAAAAAAACTGTAGAGCAGATCAACGAAACCAAGAGTTGGTTTTTTGAAAAAATAAACAAAATTGACAAACCTCTAGCCAGGCTTCTCAAAAAGAAAAGGGAGATGACCCAAATAGATAAAATCATGAATGAAAATGGAATGATTACAACCAATCCCTCAGAGATACAAACAATTATCAGGGAATACTATGAAAAATTATATGCCAGCAAATTGGACAACCTGGAAGAAATGGACAAATTTCTAAACACCCACACTCTTCCAAAACTCAATCAGGAGGAAATAGAAAGCTTGAACAGACCCATAACCAGCGAAGAAATTGAATCGGTTATCAAAAATCTCCCAACAAATAAGAGTCCAGGGCCAGATGGCTTCCCAGGGGAGTTCTACCAGACATTTAAAGCAGAGATAATACCTATCCTTCTCAAGCTATTCCAAGAAATAGAAAGGGAAGGAAAACTTCCAGACTCATTCTATGAAGCCAGTATTACTTTGATTCCTAAACCAGACAGAGACCCAGTAAAAAAAGAGAACTACAGGCCAATATCCCTGATGAATATGGATGCAAAAATTCTTAATAAGATACTAGCAAATCGAATTCAACAGCATATAAAAAGAATTATTCACCATGATCAAGTGGGATTCATTCCTGGGATGCAGGGCTGGTTCAACATTCGCAAATCGATCAACGTGATACATCACATTAACAAAAAAAAAAGAGAAGAACCATATGATCCTGTCAATCGATGCAGAAAAGGCCTTTGACAAAATCCAGCACCCTTTCTTAATAAAAACCCTTGAGAAAGTCGGGATAGAAGGAACATACTTAAAGATCATAAAGGCCATTTATGAAAAGCCCACAGCTAACATCATCCTCAACGGGGAAAAACTGAGAGCTTTTTCCCTGAGATCAGGAACACGACAGGGATGCCCACTGTCACCGCTGCTGTTTAATATAGTGCTGGAAGTTCTAGCATCAGCAATCAGACAACAAAAGGAAATCAAAGGCATCAAAATTGGCAAAGATGAAGTCAAGCTTTCGCTTTTTGCAGATGACATGATATTATACATGGAAAATCCGATAGACTCCACCAAAAGTCTGCTAGAACTGATACATGAATTCAGCAAAGTTGCAGGATACAAAATCAACGTGCAGAAATCAGTTGCATTCTTATACACTAACAATGAAGCAACAGAAAGACAAATGAAGAAACTGATCCCATTCACAATTGCACCAAGAAGCATAAAATACCTAGGAATAAATCTAACCAAAGATGTAAAAGATCTGTATGCTGAAAACTATAGAAAGCTTATGCAGGTAATTGAAGAAGATATAAAGAAATGGAAAGACATTCCCTGCTCATGGATTGGAAGAATAAATATTGTCAAAATGTCAATACTACCCAAAGCTATCTACACATTCAATGCAATCCCAATCAAAATTGCACCAGCATTCTTCTCGAAACTAGAACAAGCAATCCTAAAATTCATATGGAACCACAAAAGGCCCCGAATAGCCAAAGTAATTTTGAAGAAGAAGACCAAAGCAGGAGGCATCACAATCCCAGACTTTAGCCTCTACTACAAAGCTGTCATCATCAAGACAGCATGGTATTGGCATAAAAACAGACACATAGACCAATGGAATAGAATAGAAACCCCAGAACTAGACCCACAAACGTATGGCCAACTCATCTTTGACAAAGCAGGAAAGAACATCCAATGGAAAAAAGATAGTCTCTTTAACAAATGGTGCTGGGAGAACTGGACAGCAACATGCAGAAGGTTGAAACTAGACAACTTTCTCACACCATTCACAAAAATAAACTCAAAATGGATAAAGGACCTGAATGTGAGACAGGAAACCATCAAAACCTTAGAGGAGAAAGCAGGAAAAGACCTCTCTGACCTCAGCCGTAGCAATCTCTTACTCGGCACATCGCCAAAGGCAAGGGAATTAAAAGCAAAAGTGAATTACTGGGACCTTATGAAGATAAAAAGCTTCTGCACAGCAAAGGAAACAACCAACAAAACTAAAAGGCAACCAACGGAATGGGAAAAGATATTTGCAAATGACACATCGGACAAAGGGCTAGTATCCAAAATCTATAAAGAGCTCATCAAACTCCACACCCGAAAAACAAATAACCCAGTGAAGAAATGGGCAGAAAACATGAATAGACACTTCTCTAAAGAAGACATCCGGATGGCCAACAGGCACATGTAAAGATGTTCAACGTCGCTCCTTATCAGGGAAATACAAATCAAAACCACACTCAGATACCACCTCACGCCAGTCAGAGTGGCCAAAATGAAGAAATCAGGAGACTATAGATGCTGGAGAGGATGTGGAGAAACAGGAACCCTCTTGCACTGTTGGTGGGAATGCAAATTGGTGCAGCCGCTCTGGAAAGCAGTGTGGAGGTTCCTCAGAAAATTAAAAATAGACCTACCCTATGACCCAGCAATAGCACTGCTAGGAATTTATCCAAGGGATACAGGAGTACTGATGCATAGGGGCACCTGTACCCCAATGTTTATAGCGGCACTCTCAACAATAGCCAAATTATGGAAAGAGCCTAAATGTCCATCAACTGATGAATGGATAAAGAAATTGTGGTTTATATACACAATGGAATACTACGTGGCAATGAGAAAAAATGAAATATGGCCTTTTGTAGCAACATGGATGGAACTGGAGAGTGTGATGCTAAGTGAAATAAGCCATACAGAGAAAGACAGATACCATATGGTTTCACTCTTATGTGGATCCTGAGAAACATAACAGAAACCCATGGGGGAGGGGAAGGAAAAAAAAAAAAAAAAAAAAAAAAAAAAGAGGTTAGAGTGGGAGAGAGCCAAAGCATAAGAGACTGTTAAAAACTGAGAACAAACTGAGGGTTGATGGGGGGTGGGAGGGAGGGCAGGGTGGGTGATGGGTATTGAGGAGGGCACCTTTTGGGATGAGCACTGGGTGTTGTATGGAAACCAATTTGACAGTAAATTTCATATATTAAAAAATAAAAAATAAAAAAAAAAAAAATAAGTTTACAAGAATTGAAATTATACCATGCATACTTTCAGACCACAATGCTATGAAGCTTGAAATCAACCACAGGAAAAAGTCTGGAAAACCTCCAAAAGCATGGAGGTTAAAGAACACCCTACTAACGAATGAGTGGGTCAACCAGGCAATTAGAGAAGAAATTAAAACATATATGGAAACAAACGAAAATGAAAATACAACAATCCAAACGCTTTGGGATGCAGCGAAGGCAGTCCTGAGAGGAAAATACATCGCAATCCAGGCCTATCTCAAGAAACAAGAAAAATCCCAAATACAAAATCTAACAGCACACCTAAAGGAAATAGAAGCAGAACAGCAAAGGCAGCCTAAACCCAGCAGAAGAAGAGAAATCATAAAGATCAGAGCAGAAATAAACAATATAGAATCTAAAAAAACTGTAGAGCAGATCAACGAAACCAAGAGTTGGTTTTTTGAAAAAATAAACAAAATTGACAAACCTCTAGCCAGGCTTCTCAAAAAGAAAAGGGAGATGACCCAAATAGATAAAATCATGAATGAAAATGGAATGATTACAACCAATCCCTCAGAGATACAAACAATTATCAGGGAATACTATGAAAAATTATATGCCAGCAAATTGGACAACCTGGAAGAAATGGACAAATTTCTAAACACCCACACTCTTCCAAAACTCAATCAGGAGGAAATAGAAAGCTTGAACAGACCCATAACCAGCGAAGAAATTGAATCGGTTATCAAAAATCTCCCAACAAATAAGAGTCCAGGGCCAGATGGCTTCCCAGGGGAGTTCTACCAGACATTTAAAGCAGAGATAATACCTATCCTTCTCAAGCTATTCCAAGAAATAGAAAGGGAAGGAAAACTTCCAGACTCATTCTATGAAGCCAGTATTACTTTGATTCCTAAACCAGACAGAGACCCAGTAAAAAAAGAGAACTACAGGCCAATATCCCTGATGAATATGGATGCAAAAATTCTTAATAAGATACTAGCAAATCGAATTCAACAGCATATAAAAAGAATTATTCACCATGATCAAGTGGGATTCATTCCTGGGATGCAGGGCTGGTTCAACATTCGCAAATCGATCAACGTGATACATCACATTAACAAAAAAAAAGAGAAGAACCATATGATCCTGTCAATCGATGCAGAAAAGGCCTTTGACAAAATCCAGCACCCTTTCTTAATAAAAACCCTTGAGAAAGTCGGGATAGAAGGAACATACTTAAAGATCATAAAGGCCATTTATGAAAAGCCCACAGCTAACATCATCCTCAACGGGGAAAAACTGAGAGCTTTTTCCCTGAGATCAGGAACACGACAGGGATGCCCACTGTCACCGCTGCTGTTTAATATAGTGCTGGAAGTTCTAGCATCAGCAATCAGACAACAAAAGGAAATCAAAGGCATCAAAATTGGCAAAGATGAAGTCAAGCTTTCGCTTTTTGCAGATGACATGATATTATACATGGAAAATCCGATAGACTCCACCAAAAGTCTGCTAGAACTGATACATGAATTCAGCAAAGTTGCAGGATACAAAATCAACGTGCAGAAATCAGTTGCATTCTTATACACTAACAATGAAGCAACAGAAAGACAAATGAAGAAACTGATCCCATTCACAATTGCACCAAGAAGCATAAAATACCTAGGAATAAATCTAACCAAAGATGTAAAAGATCTGTATGCTGAAAACTATAGAAAGCTTATGCAGGTAATTGAAGAAGATATAAAGAAATGGAAAGACATTCCCTGCTCATGGATTGGAAGAATAAATATTGTCAAAATGTCAATACTACCCAAAGCTATCTACACATTCAATGCAATCCCAATCAAAATTGCACCAGCATTCTTCTCGAAACTAGAACAAGCAATCCTAAAATTCATATGGAACCACAAAAGGCCCCGAATAGCCAAAGTAATTTTGAAGAAGAAGACCAAAGCAGGAGGCATCACAATCCCAGACTTTAGCCTCTACTACAAAGCTGTCATCATCAAGACAGCATGGTATTGGCATAAAAACAGACACATAGACCAATGGAATAGAATAGAAACCCCAGAACTAGACCCACAAACGTATGGCCAACTCATCTTTGACAAAGCAGGAAAGAACATCCAATGGAAAAAAGATAGTCTCTTTAACAAATGGTGCTGGGAGAACTGGACAGCAACATGCAGAAGGTTGAAACTAGACAACTTTCTCACACCATTCACAAAAATAAACTCAAAATGGATAAAGGACCTGAATGTGAGACAGGAAACCATCAAAACCTTAGAGGAGAAAGCAGGAAAAGACCTCTCTGACCTCAGCCGTAGCAATCTCTTACTCGGCACATCGCCAAAGGCAAGGGAATTAAAAGCAAAAGTGAATTACTGGGACCTTATGAAGATAAAAAGCTTCTGCACAGCAAAGGAAACAACCAACAAAACTAAAAGGCAACCAACGGAATGGGAAAAGATATTTGCAAATGACACATCGGACAAAGGGCTAGTATCCAAAATCTATAAAGAGCTCATCAAACTCCACACCCGAAAAACAAATAACCCAGTGAAGAAATGGGCAGAAAACATGAATAGACACTTCTCTAAAGAAGACATCCGGATGGCCAACAGGCACATGTAAAGATGTTCAACGTCGCTCCTTATCAGGGAAATACAAATCAAAACCACACTCAGATACCACCTCACGCCAGTCAGAGTGGCCAAAATGAAGAAATCAGGAGACTATAGATGCTGGAGAGGATGTGGAGAAACAGGAACCCTCTTGCACTGTTGGTGGGAATGCAAATTGGTGCAGCCGCTCTGGAAAGCAGTGTGGAGGTTCCTCAGAAAATTAAAAATAGACCTACCCTATGACCCAGCAATAGCACTGCTAGGAATTTATCCAAGGGATACAGGAGTACTGATGCATAGGGGCACCTGTACCCCAATGTTTATAGCGGCACTCTCAACAATAGCCAAATTATGGAAAGAGCCTAAATGTCCATCAACTGATGAATGGATAAAGAAATTGTGGTTTATATACACAATGGAATACTACGTGGCAATGAGAAAAAATGAAATATGGCCTTTTGTAGCAACATGGATGGAACTGGAGAGTGTGATGCTAAGTGAAATAAGCCATACAGAGAAAGACAGATACCATATGGTTTCACTCTTATGTGGATCCTGAGAAACATAACAGAAACCCATGGGGGAGGGGAAGGAAAAAAAAAAAAAAAAAAAAAAAAAAAGAGGTTAGAGTGGGAGAGAGCCAAAGCATAAGAGACTGTTAAAAACTGAGAACAAACTGAGGGTTGATGGGGGGTGGGAGGGAGGGCAGGGTGGGTGATGGGTATTGAGGAGGGCACCTTTTGGGATGAGCACTGGGTGTTGTATGGAAACCAATTTGACAGTAAATTTCATATATTAAAAAATAAAAAAAAAAAAAAAAAAAATAAGTTTACAAGAATTGAAATTATACCATGCATACTTTCAGACCACAATGCTATGAAGCTTGAAATCAACCACAGGAAAAAGTCTGGAAAACCTCCAAAAGCATGGAGGTTAAAGAACACCCTACTAACGAATGAGTGGGTCAACCAGGCAATTAGAGAAGAAATTAAAACATATATGGAAACAAACGAAAATGAAAATACAACAATCCAAACGCTTTGGGATGCAGCGAAGGCAGTCCTGAGAGGAAAATACATCGCAATCCAGGCCTATCTCAAGAAACAAGAAAAATCCCAAATACAAAATCTAACAGCACACCTAAAGGAAATAGAAGCAGAACAGCAAAGGCAGCCTAAACCCAGCAGAAGAAGAGAAATCATAAAGATCAGAGCAGAAATAAACAATATAGAATCTAAAAAAACTGTAGAGCAGATCAACGAAACCAAGAGTTGGTTTTTTGAAAAAATAAACAAAATTGACAAACCTCTAGCCAGGCTTCTCAAAAAGAAAAGGGAGATGACCCAAATAGATAAAATCATGAATGAAAATGGAATGATTACAACCAATCCCTCAGAGATACAAACAATTATCAGGGAATACTATGAAAAATTATATGCCAGCAAATTGGACAACCTGGAAGAAATGGACAAATTTCTAAACACCCACACTCTTCCAAAACTCAATCAGGAGGAAATAGAAAGCTTGAACAGACCCATAACCAGCGAAGAAATTGAATCGGTTATCAAAAATCTCCCAACAAATAAGAGTCCAGGGCCAGATGGCTTCCCAGGGGAGTTCTACCAGACATTTAAAGCAGAGATAATACCTATCCTTCTCAAGCTATTCCAAGAAATAGAAAGGGAAGGAAAACTTCCAGACTCATTCTATGAAGCCAGTATTACTTTGATTCCTAAACCAGACAGAGACCCAGTAAAAAAAGAGAACTACAGGCCAATATCCCTGATGAATATGGATGCAAAAATTCTTAATAAGATACTAGCAAATCGAATTCAACAGCATATAAAAAGAATTATTCACCATGATCAAGTGGGATTCATTCCTGGGATGCAGGGCTGGTTCAACATTTGCAAATCGATCAACGTGATACATCACATTAACAAAAAAAAAGAGAAGAACCATATGATCCTGTCAATCGATGCAGAAAAGGCCTTTGACAAAATCCAGCACCCTTTCTTAATAAAAACCCTTGAGAAAGTCGGGATAGAAGGAACATACTTAAAGATCATAAAGGCCATTTATGAAAAGCCCACAGCTAACATCATCCTCAACGGGGAAAAACTGAGAGCTTTTTCCCTGAGATCAGGAACACGACAGGGATGCCCACTGTCACCGCTGCTGTTTAATATAGTGCTGGAAGTTCTAGCATCAGCAATCAGACAACAAAAGGAAATCAAAGGCATCAAAATTGGCAAAGATGAAGTCAAGCTTTCGCTTTTTGCAGATGACATGATATTATACATGGAAAATCCGATAGACTCCACCAAAAGTCTGCTAGAACTGATACATGAATTCAGCAAAGTTGCAGGATACAAAATCAACGTGCAGAAATCAGTTGCATTCTTATACACTAACAATGAAGCAACAGAAAGACAAATGAAGAAACTGATCCCATTCACAATTGCACCAAGAAGCATAAAATACCTAGGAATAAATCTAACCAAAGATGTAAAAGATCTGTATGCTGAAAACTATAGAAAGCTTATGCAGGTAATTGAAGAAGATATAAAGAAATGGAAAGACATTCCCTGCTCATGGATTGGAAGAATAAATATTGTCAAAATGTCAATACTACCCAAAGCTATCTACACATTCAATGCAATCCCAATCAAAATTGCACCAGCATTCTTCTCGAAACTAGAACAAGCAATCCTAAAATTCATATGGAACCACAAAAGGCCCCGAATAGCCAAAGTAATTTTGAAGAAGAAGACCAAAGCAGGAGGCATCACAATCCCAGACTTTAGCCTCTACTACAAAGCTGTCATCATCAAGACAGCATGGTATTGGCACAAAAACAGACACATAGACCAATGGAATAGAATAGAAACCCCAGAACTAGACCCACAAATGTATGGCCAACTCATCTTTGACAAAGCAGGAAAGAACATCCAATGGAAAAAAGACAGTCTCTTTAACAAATGGTGCTGGGAGAACTGGACAGCAACATGCAGAAGGTTGAAACTAGACCACTTTCTCACACCATTCACAAAAATAAACTCAAAATGGATAAAGGACCTGAATGTGAGACAGGAAACCATCAAAACCTTAGAGGAGAAAGCAGGAAAAGACCTCTCTGACCTCAGCCGTAGCAATCTCTTACTCGGCACATCCCCAAAGGCAAGGGAATTAAAAGCAAAAGTGAATTACTGGGACCTTATGAAGATAAAAAGCTTCTGCACAGCAAAGGAAACAACCAACAAAACTAAAAGGCAACCAACGGAATGGGAAAAGATATTTGCAAATGACACATCGGACAAAGGGCTAGTATCCAAAATCTATAAAGAGCTCATCAAACTCCACACCCGAAAAACAAATAACCCAGTGAAGAAATGGGCAGAAAACATGAATAGACACTTCTCTAAAGAAGACATCCGGATGGCCAACAGGCACATGTAAAGATGTTCAACGTCGCTCCTTATCAGGGAAATACAAATCAAAACCACACTCAGATACCACCTCACGCCAGTCAGAGTGGCCAAAATGAAGAAATCAGGAGACTATAGATGCTGGAGAGGATGTGGAGAAACAGGAACCCTCTTGCACTGTTGGTGGGAATGCAAATTGGTGCAGCCGCTCTGGAAAGCAGTGTGGAGGTTCCTCAGAAAATTAAAAATAGACCTACCCTATGACCCAGCAATAGCACTGCTAGGAATTTATCCAAGGGATACAGGAGTACTGATGCATAGGGGCACCTGTACCCCAATGTTTATAGCGGCACTCTCAACAATAGCCAAATTATGGAAAGAGCCTAAATGTCCATCAACTGATGAATGGATAAAGAAATTGTGGTTTATATACACAATGGAATACTACGTGGCAATGAGAAAAAATGAAATATGGCCTTTTGTAGCAACATGGATGGAACTGGAGAGTGTGATGCTAAGTGAAATAAGCCATACAGAGAAAGACAGATACCATATGGTTTCACTCTTATGTGGATCCTGAGAAACATAACAGAAACCCATGGGGGAGGGGAAGGAAAAAAAAAAAAAAAAAAAAAAAAAAAAGAGGTTAGAGTGGGAGAGAGCCAAAGCATAAGAGACTGTTAAAAACTGAGAACAAACTGAGGGTTGATGGGGGGTGGGAGGGAGGGCAGGGTGGGTGATGGGTATTGAGGAGGGCACCTTTTGGGATGAGCACTGGGTGTTGTATGGAAACCAATTTGACAGTAAATTTCATATATTAAAAAATTAAAAAAAAAAAAAAAAAAAAAAAAAAAAGAATTCTTGGCTGCATATTTTTCCAATTCAGCACATTGAATATATCCTGCCACTCCTTTCTAGCCTGCCCAGTTTCTGTGGATAGGCTGCTGCAAACCTGTTCTGTTTTCCCTTATAGGTTAAGGACTTTTCTCCCTTGCTGCTTTCATAATTCTTTCCCTGTCTGTGTATTTTGTGAATTTGACTATGCTATGCCTTGGTGATGATTGATTTTTGTTGAATCTAATGGGATTTCTCTGTACTTCTTGGATTTTGATGTCTCTTTCTGCAGATTAGGAAAGTTTTCCACTATAATTTGCTCACATAAACCTTCTAACCCTTTTTCTATCTCTTCATCTTCTGGGAATCCTCTAATTCAGATGTTATTCCTTTTTAATAAGTCACTGAGTTCTCTAATTCTTGTATCATGCTCTTTTGCCTTAATTTTCCTCTTTTTTTTTTTTTTTTGCTTCATTATTCTCCATAATTTTGTCTTCTATATCACTGATTCTCTGCTCTGTTTCATCCATCCTTGCTGCCATGGCATGCATTTGAGATTGCATCTAGGTTATAGCATTTTTAGTTTTGTCCTGACTACATTTTACTTCTTTTATCTCCATACAAAGGTATTTTATGCTTTTTTTTCAACCCCAGCTAGTATTCTTATTATTGTAGTTCTAAATTATAGTTCAGACATCCTACTTATATCTGTGTTGATTAAGCCCCTGGGTATCATTTTTTCCTGTTCTTTCTTTTTGGGTGAATTCTTCTTTTTGTCATTTTGGAGAAAGAAAAAGAATTAATAAAATACAAAATTAAAATTAAAAACTTAAAAACAACACAAAAAATCAAATAAAGGGAACAAGATCCTAGGTGTTTTGGTCTGGTTGTTGAGAAAAGCTTGATATAATAGAGAAAAAAAGGAAAGAAAAGAAAAAAATGTAAGAAAAAGTTTAAAAATTAAAAAAATATATATATGATAAAATAGAATAAAATGAAATAGAATTTTAAAATTTACAAAAAATAAACATAATACAAAGAATTAAATTTTTTTTGTTTATTTATCTTTGAGAGAACACAAGTGGGGTAAGGGTAGAGAGTGGGAGACATAGGATCTGAAGCGGGCTTTGCGCTGACTGTCTGAGAGAGGCAACCCTAATGTGGAGCCCCAACTCACAAACTGCAAGATCATGACCTGAGCTGAAGTTGGAAGTTCAACTGACTGAGCTATCCTGGTGCCCTGACACACTTTATTTTTATCTTCTATGTCTTCAACTGTATTTTTAGCAGTACCTATTTTCCCTTGTGCTCCTTTCAACTCATTTTGTTTTGTGAATGATTTTATATTTTCTCTTCTTTTCTGATTTTTCCCAGCTTATATTCTATCACTTTCTATTTCTTCACCAAACTTCTCAAACTCAAAGAATTATTAATATTACTGCTGTTAGTTAAATAAATGAGCCTATAAAAGAAATTGTGTTTCAAGTTGCATATGTGTCTGGGTATTCAGAGTAACGTCAAGGTATTCCAGATAATATGAGGAAATGTTGAGGAAAGAATGTTGTGTTACCACCTACAAATATAATTGTATAGTGGATTTTTTCTCAGGTGTTATCAAAGAGTGTATCCTGAAAATAGGGGCAATCAATGGATGAACCTTCTTATAATAGCTAATTCTGCTCTTATTGATAGTATATAGTAGAAGTGAGTTTTACTAGTATGTGTCATAAAGAGCAATGTCTAGTGAAGAGTTTGCTAATACAGTGCCTGGTAAGCCTCCTATGGTAAATAGGAAAATAAAGCCTAAGGCTCATAGTATAGCAGGGGATCATTCAATGTTGACTCCATGAAGGGTGGTGAGTCAGCTAAATACTTTTATTCCTGTGGAAATAGTAATGATTATGGTAGCTGATGTGAAGTATGCTCATATATCAATGTCTATTCCCAAGGTGAACATGTGGTGAGCTCATACAGTGAAACCTAGAAAGCCAATAGATATTATTGCTCAGACTATTCCTATCACTGCTCCATGTTCTTGTATTATAGAGGTAATTGCTTAGTTAAGATTTGCTCATGTATGTTAAATATCTGGTGGTAATTTTTGTTTGCTCCTTGGTAACATTATTCTAGTGAGTGTTCTTAACTTGTTAGTTGATTTTCCTTTTCCTTTCTTCTTCTGCTTCTTCTCCTTCTCCATCTAGTACTTTATGTGACTCCTGAACAAATTTATTTTTTAAAATTTATCAGTGAAACAGATCATTTCCCCAGTTATTTGCAGGAGTTTTAGGGAGTGAGAGAGGACCAACACTTTGTGGCAGAATAGCTGGATAGGTAACCATAAGTTTTGTTTATTTGTTTAACAATATAAAATCTCTCTTCCACTGCTGTAGAGACAGATTGCTTCATTAAAAATGGCTCCTTTCTATGACTTCTCATTTGGCTTTGCCTTCAACAATATTTGGAACCAAACTGAATTCCTGCAGTTAATGCATGTTCCTTCTAACTATTATTGTAGACCTGGGATATAAGTTTTTGTACCTTTGTATGTGTGCCTCTGTTCCAGGAAATGTACTTTTATTTTGGATCTTTTGAGCTATACAGCTGCAGCATTCGCCCCAACCCCCTCTGTTTCTTTGTGAGCATTTGCCTGCTTGATCCTCATTGATTTTGAAAGCTCTTTAACCTATTTTATGGTTTGGAGTTTTAACTGTCTTCTAGTTTTGCCAAAAACAACTTTAGTGTTTTGTTTCTCTTTTTCTTCATTGGTTTTGGATGATTTCCAGGAAAGGAAGGCAGAAATGCCAATTTTATGCCACTATTTTCAAACAGGATATTTCTATCTTAAATTTAGACATTCCTCATCCTTGCTTTCCTCCCCCCATTTACATTCTTCCTCTTTGTAATTTATCTGAGTTCATAGTCTCATCTGAATGAATTACTATCAAATTGTCATCTTTATCCCTGGCTTCTCTTCTTTCGATTATTCTCTCCTTTGCCTATTGTCATCTTCACATGGATATTTCTAAGAAATCCCTTATATTACTGTCCTTCTCTATACTTTTATGTTCCTGATCTTAGTCAATGGCATCACAGTTCTCTCAGGTCATCTAGCTGAAAATCCTAGAATTAAATTTGTGTGCCTCTTTTTGTCCATTCTATATTCAAAATTTTTCCTACATCATCTTTTTCTTTTTATTTCCACTGTTATCACTCTAAACTGGACCCCACACGTAGATACTGCAAATTATTATTCTTGTATGCCTTATCCAATGCCAATTCAACCATACACTGTGTCAGAGTTAACTTCCTTAAATACATCTCATTGTGTTATTCTTTTCCTCAAAAACCCCCATGGCTTACCAACATACACATAAAAATCTCTTTGACCTTCCTTAAATTGACATCTGGACTGTCTACCAACATAAAATTGTTTCCTACGAATACTCTTCATTCCTTTATTACATAACTTTATCGTTTGTTCTTTACCTGGTAGGTCTATTTCTTCATCCTCATTTGCTGATATTCAAGGTTCTGCTTAATGAGGCAATTTCAAAATATCCACTTGTAGTTATTTGCTCCTTTCTCTACACTCTTAAAATTCTTTTTTTTTATACTTATTTTTTGCACACATTGTTGCATGTTGTGCATGTGTTTGCCTTCCCCATTCCTATCAATTCCTGAAACACAGGAACAGTGCCTTTTTCACATTGTATTATCCATATCACATAATATATAGTATTTGCATAATGAATGTAATTTCTTGATTTGAATTTAAATAAGTTATGCTAACAGATATTTGTAGTATATCCTAGTGAATAAACATACAAAACTTATTTTATATACAATAATTATATACATATCTTATATATAATTATATATATTGCTAATATAGTATATTATATATAATAATATGTATTATATATATGTATTTTTTTTCTTTCTTTCTTCTTGGATTCTACTTTATTTGGTAAAACTCAGAAGCTAACAACCAATTCACTTCTCTCTGAGGAAGGCAGTTGACCAGAGACAAAAAGTGTTGCTTGGGCATCACCCAAGCAATATAAAACTATCTCCAGGTTTTATGCTCAGGCAATCCATGGCCTAGTGGTCAGGCCTCCAAATCCAAAGCTCTCAGAAGAAATAAAAGAGAGTAGAAGGGAGCTCTCATTTTGAGACAACAAAATCTTCTTGCTCCTCTTTTCCCCTACCCACAACCTGCCCATCCTGTAGCTTCAACAAAGATAATAGAAGACAAAGCATGAATGTGAGAGATAGACAGGCATACACACACACACACACACACACACACACACACACACACAATTTTCTTTCTTTCAAAGAGCTACAAAATCCCTGCCTGGAAGGAAGCCAATTGGCAACACCACTCAAGGCTTGGTGGTCCAAGGTGATCGTTGGAATCATGTGGAACTGATAAAATTAAGGGGAAAAAACATTTCACTGTCAGCTCACTTCCAGGTCTCCAGTGAACTGGTTTCAGTTTTAGGAAATCCTCATTTCCAAAAGAAGTGGACTGTGGCCTCTGGGGCAGCTGGTTTAGGGAAAGGCTTCCCATGATAAGGAAGTCAATGGTGGGAAATGGAGAATCAGGGTAGGAGGGCAAAGCCTTTGAGGAGAGTGTAGGAAAGGAGATCCTTGCCCTTGGATATTTATAAATAGATAATATATTATGATATATAATAAAATTATCAATATTATTTATTGTGTTATATAACATACACTTAAAATTTGTTTGAATTTTTATGTACTAATACAATATCTTTTAGTATTCCTTTAGTTTTTATTTTCCAGTATATATTTTTTAAAAACCCCTGCATCTACCTTTCCAATGGTTTGAAAAATTTGCATGGTTGAGGTGTATGTATCCTGGTTATCAGGAGATTTAACGCTTTTTAACTTGTTGTGGTGTTTACTGTCCTTCCTCTGCAACATATTACTAATTGATAGGTATTCTTTCCATTTATTTCTCAAATCACCAATAGCACAAGGTTGTTGTAGATTTCCTGAGTTTTGACAGTTTGGGGTTATAGAACATTGTTAGAGTGCTCAGCACAAAAACTTCCCAGCCACCTCTGCCATATGGAAGTTATCACTGCACAACCTTCTTAGGATTCTCCTTGCTGATTTCTTGCTCATCTATTCCTCCCAATCCTCAACTATTTTGCAAGATACTTCTCCATAATTCCATAACTCCCAAAGTAGTTATCTATTTTACCTTCCAGGAAAAGATTCAAAATTCTTGTTGCTTTATATATCAAGATGCTTTTATTATTTTTTAAAAATTTTTTTAACGTTTATTTATTTTTGAGACAGAGAGAGACAGAGCATGAACAGGGGAGAGGCAGAGAGAGAGGGAGAAACAGAATCGGAAACAGGCTCCAGGCTCTGAGCTGTCAGCACAGAGCCCGTCGTGGGGCTCGAACTCACGGACCATGAGATCATGACCTGAGCCGAAGTCGGACGCTTAACCGACCGAGCCACCCAGGCGCTCCAAGATGCTTTTAGTAGGTACAGAAAACCCTATGCAAAATGGCTTAAGTCACAAATGTTTATTACCTCATACATGAAGTACAGAGATAGGGAGGTTCTAGCTGGAGTTAAAGGTTAATGACACCATAAAGTACCCTGGTTCTTTAGAGTTTGTTTTTCTTATCTACAATCCTTAGTGTATTGGTTCCTTTCCCAGGCTACCTCTCTTCACAAAATATCTGCAGCAGTTCTCAGCATCATAATTAAACACAACATTGAGAAGTACAGAGAGATTGTCTCCTCCAGTTTCTTATTCTTAAGGGAAGAGAAATCTTTCCCAGAAGCCTCCACTCAGAACTCCCTCACATACCTATAGGAAGCCCCAGCCCTCATGCATCACTGACTTAGATAGGCAAGATTTACTTCTGAGTTAGGGATATGCCCACTTTTGCATAGGAATTCAAATTCTCAAAATATTGTAAGCATGGAAGAAGTAGGGAATTAATTTTGTATAGGCAACCAATAGTGCTTGCATACTTCATTATGCATTACAATTTAATACTTTCTGTTCTTTAAATTTTTTCTGCCTAAAAAGATCGATGGGGGAAACTCATCTTTATAATCATACCAATATAGTGAGGTATCTTCTCTAAAGAGAAGTGCAGTTTTTTTGTTTGCTTATTTTGTTTTGTGAGGAATTCTGCTTTCTTGGGCTCATCAGCTCAACCTGCAGCAATTAGCTATTACACAACATGTTTTTTCCATCTTATGATTTTTTAATTTTTAATTTGACTTCAATTTTGCAAGGTCTTAGTGAGAGCATATCTAGGTCTTTAAAATTACTCAATTTATTTATTTATTTATTTATTTATTTATTTATAAATGTTTATTTATTTTTGAGAGAGAGCATGCATGTATGGGCACATGAGCTGGGGAGGGGCAAAGAGAGAGGGAGACAGAGAATCCAAAGTGGGCTGTTTGCTGACAGCAGGGAGCCCGATGTGGGGCTTGAACACATGAACTGTGAGATCATGACCTGAGCCCAAGTTGGGCCCTTAACTGGCTGAGCGACCCATGTGCCCCCCCTTTTTAAAGTTTATTTATTTATTTTGAGAGAGTGAGAGAGACAGTGAGTAAGGGAGGGGCAGAGAGAGAGGGTGAGAGAGAATCCCAAGCAGGCTCCATGCTGTCAGCACAGAGTTTGACAAAAGGGGTCAATCTCCCTACCCTGAGATCAGCACCTAAGCCAAAGTCAAGAGTTAGACTCCCAACTGACTGAGCCGCCCAGAAGCCCCTAAAATTGTCTCCTTTTCATCAGGCAAATTTCCTTTTTCTTGTTGTAAGAATCAGAAAGAGAACTAGTGTCAACGGAGTATTGGGTTTTTGGCTTCATTGCCTTAACATCAATTAACACTTTGCCTTGACTCTTAATCTAGTAGTGATGAGGCACAGAAAACCACTGGATTACTTCAAGAAATTTATTCTGCCTGGTTTATATAATCTTGACTACTTAAATCCATGATAAATATCCTCTTTGAATGTACAAATAATGAATACAGCTAATAACTTTAACATTTGCTTATCACTATATCAAAAAGATGCATCAAATGTATATTTTTCAACGTCAATATATTTTAGTATCACATTAGTGTTTTCAAAAGATATTTTATGTTGTCTTGATAATATACCAGGTGGCATAAAGGTCAAAACTCCAAAGACTGGGGTTTAATGACCATGTCTGTATATATTTTTTCTTTTATAATACATAATCTCAAGACCTTGAATGTCATAAATGTCATCGGCTATTTCAATTTTAAGGGATACAAAATAAAAAGTAAACTGAAAAAAATTAGTATTCATGAGATAATACAAATCTGGAGGAATGTAAAATGTAATCCCATAGCCAGATTATACTTTTCTCACAAATCTTGCCAAAAATATGTGTGAATTATTTGATTATCATATGTAAGAAAAGACAACCAAATTAGGAGTCTTGTTTGCTTAAGGTTTAAGTAGAAACCAATTCAATTCAATGTGCACTTACTGAGAATGTATATAAGATATGTAAGCAATATAAAGATGATAAAGTACTTAGAGTTTAATTAACAAGTTGATACAAAAAATCATTTTAATTTATGTTACCTAAATCAAATTATAAACTTATTAGTATTACTTATATTTATAAATTATATATAGATCTTTTTATATACAGACTTTATATTTCATTATGTCAGATCCTATCACCAACATGATCTGCTATCAACTAATTTTGATTTGCTGTTGGAAGCCCTGATCACAACAGAAGAAACTCCAATGATACAAACATAACTAAGGATCCTACATTTAAAAACTCTTCAATAGAGTGCTTTGAATTCCTAAGAGGCAACAATAACCTACATTTTGAATTAAAAAATCAGAATTGAGTGAAATGAGATAGAAAATTCTATTAGTTTAACTAAGAACAATGTCCTGCAAACCTGAACCCAGTGTTCAGAAATCCCTGAAATCCCTGAAAAACACCTCCTGAAGAGCCAGGCCCTGGACAGTGTATGACCCTCCTTTAATATAGCAGGGCTTACAGGTGCAGAGCACACAACAAGCTTTTAAAATGCATAAGAGACAGAAAACTAGCCAAAATGATTAAACAAAAGAATTCTCCTCAAAAGAAATTCCGGGAAGTAGTGACAGCTAACGAATTGATCAAAACTGATTTAAGCAATATAACAGAACAAGAATTTAGAATAATAGTCATAAAATTAATTACTAGGCTTGAAAAAAGCATAGAGGACAGCAGAGAATCTATTGCTACAGAGATCAAGGGACTAAAAAATAGTCATAATGAATTAAAAAATGCTATAAACGAGGTGCAAAATAAAATGGAGGCGGCCACAGTGCAGATTGAAGAGGCAGAGGAGAGAATAGGTGAATTAGAAGATAAAATTACACAAAAAGAGGAGTCTGAGAAAAAAATAGATAAAAAAAATCTAGGAGTACAAGGGGAGAATTAGAGAACTAAGTGATGCAATCAAACAGAATAATATCCGTATCATAGGAATTCCAGAAGAAGAAGAAGAAGAGAGAGAAAGGGGCTGAAGGTGCACTTGAACAAATCATAGCTGAGAACTTCCCTGATCTGGGGAAGAAAACAGGCATTGAAATCCAAGAGGCACAGAGATCTCCCTTCAGATGTAACTTGAATCAATCTTCTGTATGACATATCATAGTGAAACTGGCAAAATACAAGGATAAAGAGAGAATTCTGAAAGCAGCTAGGGATAAACGGGCCTTAACATACAAAGGTAGACACATAAGGATAGCAGCAGACCTATCTACTGAAACTTGGCAGGCCAGAAAGGAATGGCAGGAAATCTTCAATGTGATGAACAGAAAAAAATATGCAGCTTAGAATCCTTTACCCAGAAAGTCTGTCATCCAGAATAGGAGATATAAAGGTTTTCCCAAACAAACAAAAACTGAAGGAATTCATCACCACTAAACCAGCCCTACAAGAGATCCTAAGGGGACTCTATGAGTGAAATGTTGTAAGGACCACAAAGTACCAGAGACACCACTACAAGCATGAAACCTACATCATCACAATGACTCTAAACCCATATCTTTCAATAATAACACTGAATGTAAATGGACTAAATGCTCCAACCAAAAGACATAGGGTATCAGAATGGATAAAAAAACAAGACCTTTCTGTTTGCCGTCTACAAGAGACTCATTTTAGACCTGAGGACACCTTCAGATTGAAAGTGAGGGGATGGAGAACTATCTATCATGCTACTGGAAGTCAAAAGAAAGCTGGAGTAGCCATACTTATATCAGACAAACTAGGCTTTAAATTAAAGGCTGTAACAAGAGATGAAGAAGGGTATTATATAATAATTACAGGGTCTATCCACCAGGAAGAGCTAACAATTATAAATGTCTATGCACCAAATTCGAGAGCCCCCAAATATATAAAACAATCACAAACATAAGCAAACTTATTGATAAGAATCTTCTAATTTCAGGAGACTTTAATACTCCACTTACAACAATGGATAGATCATCTAGACACACAGTCAATAAAGAAACAAGGGCCCTGAATGATACATTGGATCAGATGGACTTGACAGATATATTTAGAACTCTGTATCCCAAAGCAACAGAATAGACTTTCTTCTCGAGTGCACATGGAACATTCTCCAAGATAGATCACATACTGGGTCACAAAACAGCCCTTCATTAGTATACAAAAATTGAGATCATACCATGCACACTTTCAGACCACAATGTTATGAAACTTGAAATCAACCACAGGAAAGTCTGGAAAACCTCCAAAAGCATGGAGGTTAAATAACACCCTACTAAAGAATGAATGGGTCAACCAGGCAATTAGAGGAGAAATTAAAAAAATATATGGAAACAAATGAAAATGAAAATACAACAATCCAAACACTTTAGGATACAGTGAAGGCAGTCCTGAGAGGAAAATACATTGCAATCCAGGCCTATCTCAAGAAACAAGAAAAATCCCAAATACAAAATCTAACAGCACACCTAAAGGAACTAGAAGAACAGCAAAGACACCCCAAACCCAGCAGAAGAAGAGAAATAATAAAGAGCAGAGCAGAAATAAACAATATAGAATCTAAAACAACAGTAGAACAGATCAATGAAACCAAGAGTTGGTTTTTTGAAAAAATAAACAAAATTGATAAACCTCTAGCCAGGCCTCTCAAAAAGAAAAGGGAGATGACCCAAATAGATAAAATCATGAATGAAAATGGAATTATTACAACCAAATCCCTCAGAAATACAAGCAATTATAAGGGAATACTATGAAAAATTATATGCCAACAAACAGGACAACCTGGAAGAAATGGACAAATTTCTAAGCAACCACACACTTCCAAAACTCAAACAGATAGAAATAGAAAATTTGAACAGACCCATAAACAGTGAAGAAATTGAATCAGTCATCAAAAATCTCCCAACAAATAAGAGTCCAGGACCAGATGGCTTCCCTGGGGAATTCTACCAGACATTTAAAGCAGAGATAATACCTATCCTTCTCAAGCTGTTCCAAAAAATATAAAGGTAAGGAAACTTCCAGACTCATTGTATGAAGCCAGCATTACTTTGATTCCCAAACCAGGCGGATACCCAGCAAAAAAAGAGAACTACAGGCCAATATCCCTGATGAATATGGATGCAAAAATTTTCAACAAGATACTAGCAAATCGAATTCAACAGCATATAAAAAGAATTATTCACCATGATCAAGTGGGATTCATTCCTGGGCTGCAGGGCTGGTTCAACATTCGCAAATCGATCAATGTGATACATCACATTAATAAAAGAAAAGGTAAGAACCATATGATCCTGTCAATCGATGCAGAAAAAGCACTTGACAAAATTCAGCATTCTTTCTTGATAAGAACCCTTGAGAAAGTCGGGATATAAAGAACGTACTTAAACATCATAAAAGCCATTTATGAAAAGCCCACAGCTAATATCATCCTCAATGGGGAAAAAGTGAGAGCTTTCCCCCTGAGGTCAGGAACATGACAGGGATGTCCACTCTCACCGCTGTTGTTTAACATAGTGTTGGAAGAGCTAGCATCAGCAGACAACAAAAGGAAATCAAAGGCATCCAAATTGGCAAAGATGAAGTCAAGCTTTCACTTTTTGCAGATGACATGATACTATACATGGAAAATCCGATAGACTCCACCAAAAGTCTGCTAGAACTGATACATGAATTCAGCAAAGTCGCAGGATACAAAATTAATGTACAGAAATCAGTTGCATTTTTATACACTAATAATGAAGCAACAGAAAGACAAATAAAGAAACTGATCCCATTCACAATTGCTCCAAGAATCATAAAATACCTAGGAATAAACCTAACCAAAGATGTAAAAGATCTGTATGCTGAAAACTATAGAAAGCTTATGAAGGAAATTGAAGAAGGTACAAAGAAATGGAAAAACATTCCATTCTTTTGATTGGAAGAATAAATATTGTTAAAATGTCAATACTACCCAAAGCTATCTACACATTCAATGCAATCCCAATCAAAATTGCACCATCATTCTTCTTGAAGCTAGAACAAGCAATCCTAAAATGTGTATGGAACCACAAAAGACCCAGAATAGCCAAAGTAATATTGAAGAAGAAGACCAAAGTGGGAAGCATCACAATCCCAGACTGTAGCCTCTACTACAAAGCTGTAATCATCAAGACAGCATGGTATTGGCACAAAAACAGACACATAGACCAATGGAATAGAATAGAGATTCCAGAACTGGACCCACAAATGTATGGCCAACTAATCCTTGACAAAGCAGGAAAGAATATCCAATGGAAAAAAGATAATCTCTTTAATAAATGGTGCTGGGAGAACTGGAAAGCAACATGCAAAACACTGAAATTAGACCACTCTCTTACACCATTCACAAAAATAAACTCAAAATGGATGAAGGACCTGAATATGAGACAGGATACCATCAAAACCCTAGAGGAGAAAACAGGAAAAAACCTCTCTGACCTCAGCCGCAGCAATTTCTTACTTGACACATCTCCAAAGGCGAGGGAATTAAAAGCAAAAAATGAACTTTTGGGACCTCATCAAGATAAAAAGCTTCACACTGCAAGGGAAACAATCAACAAAACTACAAGGCAACCGATGGAATGGGAAAAGATATTTGCAAATGACATATCGGATAAAGGGCTAGTATCCAAAATCTATAAAGAACTCACCAACTCCACACGTGAAAAACAAATAATCCAGTGAAGAAATAGGCAGAAGACATGAATAGACACTTCCCTAAAGAAGACATCCAGATGGCCACAGGCACATGAAAAGATGCTCAACGTCACTCCTCATCAGGGAAATATAAATCAAAACCACACTGAGATACCACCTCACGTCAATCGGAGTGGCTAAAATGAACAAATCAGGAGACTATAGATGCCGGCGAGGATGTGGAGAAACGGGAACCCTCTTGCACTGTTGGTGGGAATGCAAACTGGTGCAACCGCTCTGGAAAACAGTGTAGAGGTTCCTCAAAAAATTAAAAATAGATCTACCCTATGGCCCAGCAATAGCACTGCTATGAATTTACCCAAGGGATACAGGAGTGCTGATGCATAGGGGCACTTGTACCCCAATGTTTATAGCAGCACTTTCAACAATAGCCAAATTTTGGAAAGAGCCTAAATGTCCATCAACTGATGAATGGATAAAGAAATTGTGGTTTATATACACAATGGAATACTACTTGGCAATGAGAAAGAATGAAATCTGGCCTTTTGTAGCAACGTGAATGGAACTGGAGAGTTTTATGCTAAGTAAAGTAAGTCAGACAGAGAAAGACAGATACATTATGTTTCACTCATATGTGGATCCTGAGAAACTCAACAGAAGACCAGGGGGGAGGATAATGGGGGGAAAAAAAGTGACAGAGAGGGAAGGAGGCAAACTGTAAGAGACTCTTAAATACTGACAATAAACTGAGGGTTGATGGGGGGGGGGGCGGTAAACTGGGTGTTGGGCATTGAGGAGGGCACCGTTGGGATGAGCACTGGGTGTTGTATGGAAACCAATTTGACAATAAATTTCATTAAAAAAAATAGTCTGGACTATTTCTCTCACCTTGTTCTTCACAACCTGCCACTTTCCTTGGTTTTTATTAACCTTACTTCACAGACATTTCTTGCAGAAAATTTGTGAATAAGCAGTTTGCAGAGAGGACTACAAAAGGTGATTATCGAATATTTTCAACCTCTAGATGGTGTGACAGATTTTCTAATACTGTTTAGTTTGCCAAGTAAACAAAATTGTGCAAATCTTTTATCTTTTTTGTCTACTTTTGATTCAGTCTTTCAAACACATCACTCTTGTATACCTCACACTCTTTGGCCATACAACCTTCTACTAGGTTTCAGATAACCAAAGAATTTTTTATCACAACTTAATTTTTCCTCATAAAAGTTTATAAATTGAAGATGACAAATTGGCTCAGTAACTTGAAAACGGATTTTTTTTTGTTCAAGTGGGATCTGTTTGAGGGTGCTCAAGAAGTGACTTTGTAAATTCAAAGGGATCCATTTATAAACTGTGAGTAATTTATTGACTGGAACATTTCGTCAGATGAAATATATAGTTGTACAAAACACAAATGATTATATGATGTATGAGTGTATGTACAAACACACACACACATATACATGCACACTTGCTTTTGAATTGAGTATATTTTTTTCCACACCTTTAAAAGACAACAGATAAATAAGCCACTTGATTTGTGTAACATTTAGTTGTAGGCAGACAAATTACGATTTTTTAAGGTGCAGTCTGGTCAGTATTTTTTAAACTCTTATTATGTAGAAGATGCTAGAATGAGTAAGAGACAAGTTTTGTCCTCAAAGATTTACTGAAGGATGTTATATGAGTAGAGTTAACAGAAAGTGGGTGGAGGAATGTGAGTACCAAAGGACAAGTAATAGATTTTGGGTCTTTTTTTTAAATCTTTTATTTATTTTTGAGAGAAAGAGAAAGAACGAGTGGGGGAGTGGCTGAGAGGGGAGACAGAGGATCCAAAGCGGGCTCCATGCTGGCAGCAGAGAGCCTAATGAGGGGCTAAAATCCACAAACCTGTGAGATCATGACCTGAGCCAAAGTCAGACATTCAACTGACTGAACCACCCTGATACCTTTAGAGTTTGGGTCTTTAAAGGAAAAACAAATTACTTTCAGTTCAGAGTATAAGGAAAAATTTCAAGGAGTACCTGGCCTTTTGAAATGAGCCCTACAGAGGGACTGGACCTGACAGGACACTACCTATCAGACACTCCAAATGTTTTAATTTTTTGGTGATTTAATTTAATTTTTAATTTTTTAATGATTTATCTTACCATTTTATAAATAGCATGTGTATATTGCGTATGTACATATTACTGTATATTATGGTTACTATGACCATCAGCTTTTGTAGTTTATCTTGGCTTCCTCCTCGCCATTCCTATTGCTATAGTACACACTTAGCTCCATGAGGCCAAAGTTTGCTCAGCATTGCACACCCAGAGCTTGCACACAGCAGAAATCCAATAAATACTTGTTGAGTGACTGAACAAGGGAAGCATAGGGGAGAGGAAGGAAGGGAGGGAGGAAAGCATCAAGATAATTGCATTTATAATTTCTTCATTTTACTTATTAACCTCATCTTTAAAGTTCACCATTTACCATTCTATAAATGACTTACAGAATAATTGAAGTATTGACAGATGAGATGATCTTTGATTTCCTAACAGATGCTGAGTTTTTAAAGCACAGAGGGAAGAAAACAAAACAGTAAAACAATGACATTCTGTTATTATGAAAACACAAAGACCTATGTCCTGCTAGAGTCTATAAGTTAATCTTATGAAATGAATATAATATTTTGTGTTGATTCCAAAGGAAGTAAAAATAAGGAGAGAATAAAAAGAAAAGATGTTGAATATCAAATTTGGTTGAGGTCTATGAATATTTGAAATTTAATGATAATATTTTAATTCAGGTCTGGTCATTGTCTATCAAAGAGGAGGAGAAGAGTGTGTATAACACACATTAGTTACAGAATTTGGTCCTCAGTCTCCTCAGTAGGCCAAAGCTTACAGGCCACCCCCCCCCCCCCCCACAGAACTCTCCCTGTTTAATATTTTCCTATCAAAAATGACTTCTGGTTTTTCACACCTTAACTTCATAGAATATATTTATCTCTCATTACAATGGTTCTCTAAGTATAAACTTTTTATTCATACTACTAAAACGGAACATAACTTTATTCTTTTCACTTTTTTTATTAGAATTCCTTTTAATACTTAATTGTGGTTTATAATTATGTACTTGAGTCTACTCAGCAAGGTATATTTAAGGAAGCCTTGCTTCTATCCTTGTTTCCTGTGATCTAATGTCTTCTTTCTTCTGCAAGGTATTACTTTTCATTTTTTTATTTGTCCATTTTAAAAATTATAACACGATAATACCTAATATGATAATACATAATATACTCTCTCTCTTTTCCTAGATAAATGATAAATTATACACAATTTTCTCTACCTTACTTTTTTCATTTAACAATATATCCCAGAGACAGTTCTAAAGGAAATATAATATATTAAACAGGATGATTAGGGAAAAGATTTGGCCTTGCATTCCAAATAAAATTGAAATCACTTATAAACTTTTTGAAAAATATATCTGTGTTCAACAAATGTTACTGCGTGCAAAACAGTTGTTTGTTAAACAACCATATTGATAATTGTTTGGTAATCAGAAAGTAATGTTTTAAGCTATAGTTTGGTACATACATATGTATGATATATGCATACGTGCATACACACAAATGCTTCAGTGAGTTTTAACAAAACTCACTCATTTTATAAAATTGACTTTGGGTTGATGTGGAGCATGTTAGTTATAATTCTTCTTTGTTCAAATAATGCGATGTATTCTCCAAGTTAGTGTTATTACACAGAATACCTGATTTCCAGAAAGAGATTACTGATAATAAGAAGATACCTGTATTTTATTTCTCTTTCCTAGTTGCCAGCACGTTATGATTTTACTACCAAACAGTAGATGGCACTATAAGTATACACTCATTAAAAGCCAAATTAATTTCTAATAAACTCCAACATGTAATTTATATTATTTAATATTTGAAGTTTTTGTGCCTAATGCTGTTCAAAGAGGAATGGACCATTGTCTAGAAATATATTTCTGGTATATTCAGAATTTCTATTCAATTTTATTTGAAATACTACTAGTTGTCATTACTAAAGTTTTTTATGTCGATAAAGATGATGTTATGGATACAAAGTCTACACTTTCACATTTTAATTCAGCACGGTGAGTAATTTTGATAGGTTAATCCTTTCAGTTGTAGACTATCTAAAACACGGACTGTATATATTCCTTAACTACCAATGAATAGACTACCCATCCCCCATGTTAAAAATATTTTGATACTTAAAAAAATATCAAAGAAGTCTCAACGTCAAAATCAGAATTTTGTTGGTCTCTCTCAACTTATGCTATGATTTTTTTCTTTCACTTTGAATTTTTTATGGTGTTTTTGAAAAGTTGCCAAAGACCTTTACGTTGCTAAGATATTTTTTCTCTGGCCTCATTTTGTTTGACCTTTAGCAGCATTTCACACTGCTGATCACTTTTTGTTTCTGAGAACATCTTTTTTTCTTGGCTTTCGGGTCACCACATTCTCCTGTTTTCCTTTTACCCCACTGGCTGCTGCTTCTCTGTCTCAGCTGTGTCTTCTCTCTCATTTTCTAATCTTTAATGTTGGAGGGCCCCAATATTGGTTTAACTTCTTTTTCCTGTCTACATTCACTTCCTTACTGATATTATCCAGGTGTGCCGCTTTAAATGCAAGTAAAATGTCCACATTTTAGGTGGAGTCCAAAAGACTCAATTGTATAAAAGGAATTGCTGCATTATTTTAAGGTTAGCGTGATGCAAAAGAAGAGGAGTGATTACTAATTGAGTGATATTTACATTCTAAAAAATTATGGGATGTGTTGTTGTGAGTTTGTGTGTCATCTGAGTGCAGTGACCACCTCTGTGGTGACAATGTTCAAATTTGTATTTCGAGCCTAGACCTACTCTCTGAATTCCAGACATATAGTCAACTGTTCATCTGCCAGTTTTATCGATATCTACTAAAAATCTCAAATATGCCCAAATTTTCTTCCCATCTCCAAGACTCCTACACCATGATCTTATTTATCTCAGTTGACATCAACTCTGTATCCTCTCAGTTGATGAAGCCAAAAACACTGAAAGTTTTCTTGACTCCTCTATTTCCAACCTGTCATGAAGTCCTGTTGGCTCCTTTAACTTCAACGCATCTCTCACCACTTCCACCGTTAACACACTTGTCCAATCAATCATCATCTCTCATGTGAATTATTGCAGTAGCCTTCCAACCAGTATCTCAGCCTCCACTCTGACTGCCTTCCATTCTATATCCAGCAGAGCAGCCAGAGTGGTCTTATCAAAATGTAAGTCAGTTTATGTTACTCTGCTTCTCAAAACTCTGCAGTGGCTCCACACTTCATTCAGAATAGAATCAAAGTGCTTATAACGAACTACAAGGTTAGATAAGATCTGGCCCTCAATACAACTTTGAGTTCTTCTTTTACTCCTTTTCCTCTCTGTCAGTCCATTCCAGTCCTACTGGCTTTTTCCTTGCTTTTCTTCAAACACAACAGGTGCAATCTTACCTCAGGACTTTTGCACTGGCCATTCCCTTTTCCTGAAAGCCCCTCCTCTTAGTATTTACATGTCTTGCTCTTTTACCTCCTTGCTTTCTTCACCTCTCACACCAAGGAGTACATTGAATGTCCTGTTTACAATTTCAAACTTTATCCCTCCCCCAGAATCCCATCTCTCTTACCGTATTATTTTTTTCCAAAGTTCCTGTCACCTTTGATAAAATATTTATTGTATTATTTATTTGCTGCACTAAAATATAAGCTTCATATGAGCAGACATTATTATCTTTTTGAATCGCTTTTCTATCAGTGCCTAGAACAATGTCTGGCATATTGTAGATAACCAATAAATATTTGCTAAATGATGCATGAACACATGAATAAGTGGTGAAGAAGGTAGTACACCACAATCCTTTCAGTATTTGGGATCTCTAAATATCACTTGGTTTTCACATAGCAACTATCACTCATTTTGAAGAATGACTCATTGTTATGATAGTTTGTTTTTTCTTTTAATGCTGGTTGAAACAATGGTGGACTCACTAGAATGAAATTCCAAAGTAATTGGCAATGTCCTAGTTAAAAATATAACTTGCACAACTTAAGGTTTCGTAAGTAGGTGCCTAATATGTAAGGGAAGTTTAATATCTAGGTTGTTTAGTAAGGAAGGACATGGACATTAACTGGGTTGTCAACATACATATGACAGCATAGGCTTTTCACTTATATATTGTCATTTATTTTTTGCATTTCTGTGAGGAACATGCTGCCTTAATTTTGCTGACATGGAGGTTTCTGCTCAGGAAGATAAAATGACTTAAAATTACTTGACCAACATCACATAGTAGCTGGTAACACAGCTGGGATTCAAACCCAGCTTTGCTCCCCAAGCTCACAGTCTTTTAGGACACCAGCTACCTTGCCTCTTTAATATTTTTAAAGGGAAATATGTTTAAATATGTATTATACCAAGACCAGGTATGTGAAAAAAATCACATTGTCCAGTGATTCTTGAATATTTATAGCCAAGAGTTAGTTACCTCATCTTCTGGATTTACCTCAAGTTCCCACCTAGTTCCAGGATGAATTTTATTTTATTTTAATTGAGAAAAAAATAAGTGAAAATGAAACACTGGTGTTAGGTTTCTATGTATATACCCTAGATCTGGATAAGTGGAGGGAGACTATTTCAAGTCATGTTATACATTGAACCCTTTAGTCCTTTTATAAAGAACAAAGCGGTTTAATCTGTATAGTAAAATTATCCTGAGAAGGATACAATCAGCCTGATTACACTTTAACAGCCACTATAGATTTTTTTGACTCCCCTCCCCCAATTAACCTATTTACCTGACCTAAATTTGGATGGGAAAATGATAATAGGACAAAATACTTTTCTCTGAAGTACATTCTTCGGGTACCTACTCTGGCTCATAATGACTCCAAGGGCAAATCACAAGCAAAGTACATGCAAAGATCATATGCTGTTTTGAAGTGAAATGAGGTTGCCCAGCTCACACATTGGCTCTCCACCCCCAGACCTCTGGAGGCTGCTGCTGATCAGACAGAACCCATGTTGTCTCCACACCCGTTCTGTAGCCACACCATCAGGAAAAGTGTTCTCCTGGCACTTAAACTATAGCTCAGAGTCACAGAAAGTTCTTTCCTCTCTCATGCCCCAGTGTTAGTAAAGTGACTTTTTAGGGCTGGGGATGTTTCATGTCCCTTTTATTTTGGGATTTCACGTCTTGAGACAGCTGGTGAGTGTTAATGACCAGGCCCCAGTGCTCAGGTCTGCACGTCCACTCTTCCCATTTCAGAACAAGGGAAACATCCTGGGAAGTAGTTCTCACAACACAAAGGAGACACTAAAGCCTTGGGACGATCCTCAGTGGGAGAGGAGCTATTTTTCAATTTGGCTTGGGACCAAGTACTGAAAAATGTGTAACCATTGATTACATATTACTCCTTTTGGCCAAAAAGTCAAAATTATACAAACACACAAGAAAACTTACTATATTTTTCCCACATTCTTTCTTTTCCCTAGATATATTGTTTAAAATTTGCACAGTTGTACAGAAGATCCCATGGGAATGACACTTCCCACACGAACAGCTTCCTTGCTTATAAGAGATTCAATTCAATTTTCTGGCAGCTGAGGGGCCAATTTAAGTCTAAGTAATTTAACCCTAGAAGTCCTCTTATGCCAGTATGTGGGGGAAGGGAAGGAAATGAAAGATAAATGCAAATCTCTATGAGTTGAGAAAAGATTGTGCTGTGTGGTATTTGGCTTGGCATTATCTTCATGCCATATTTGCCTGGTGATACAAAAGAAAAGGTAAGGAGATATAATTACATAGGTATAGGCATTCATACAAGATATACTGAGATATATTATGGCGTAACTCAGGTCAACTGCCACATGTTAAGATCCATATTCTAGGAAATAAGCTAGTTGTGGGAGATTCAAAGGTGAGTTACATTCAGTCTCTGCCATGAGCTTTGCCATCTAAACAGAAAAAATGGGCTAGAATTTAAACATGGTACCTCACAAACCAAAAGCAAGGATAATACCTACAACAAGTAGTTATGATCGATTACCTTACAATCACTTTCAACACAATGATGCTATCCCTGTGAGCCACTCTCAATCACAGGGATGAAATGCATTAGCAATTTTAGCTAATGAACTGGCTAGACTAATGAGCCATCCAAAGCAAATTGAAATAGAGAAATAGTTTACCTATCTCCAGGACATAATTTATATTGTCATGCAACTGCATTTTACTCCTATGAAACTCAAATTATGACATTTTCTAAACAGAAAAAAAAAATGGAGTATGAGTGAAATTGGAAGGGTTCAGGGAGGCATTCTGTTTCTTTGATAAATGTTGTTGTTATTTTAGTCATTATACTATCAGAGCCCCCATAGTGTCCTGCAGCCCTCATATCTCAAGGACTCAGGAAGACCTCATTCTTTTTATGCTATGGGGATTCACTCTACTTCACATAAAATTCTGATAAAATTCAGTCTACAACAAAGCCTACAGAGAAATGCATTGAATATTACTTTATGCCATGTTCTATATCAAATGCCTGTCCATATATCATTTTATCAGCTTGGTAACGGCTCTCTAAAGAAGCTGATATTATTCTTGTTATTCAGAGGAAGAAATTATTTGAGATTAACCAACTTGCCCAAGGTTACTCATCAATTAAGTGGTTATATTGGGATTCTGAGCCAAGGTATAAACAGTGACCAAAAATGATAAGATATAATTTGTTAATAACAAGCATTTTTGCTTTATGTATAATTGCTAAATAAAAATATCTTTGCTTTTGCCAGAGTGGCTTTGAATTTAACAAAGCTTTAATTCCACTTGAAAGAACAGGGTTGTATCAATGTACTAATTAAGGTCAAATACTTTTCTCAAATAAAAGAATGATTTCTTTTGAGAGAAGAAATTGAGAGAAGGCTGGAATGTTAAGAAAAATCTGTGGTTTTTTTTTAATCCTTCCTTTTCTGGGAAATCAACCAATGTTGTCTTGTTGATATAATTTCTGCCAAGACATTGAAAAGTACCATATATCTAGAATATATATGCTCTATAGAGTAGCCAGAGAAGGGGGATACTTTAGTGGTGGTGTTTGAATGGGAAACAGGAAATCAGGCTTCAAAATAGTGTTAGATAATGTGATTCAATTAGCCTCAAAGCCTAAACATGCTTTTCTTTTTTATGCCTTAATATTCTTTTTTATTCTTTTTTCCACAGTGTAAATTGCTTTTACACTGTGAAGAAAGTATTTGTTTAGTAAAAATGTAGGTAAGAATTAACTTTTAATACAGTGATAAAATCTTACAGAGCATAAAATTTATTTAAAAACACATACACATATAAACAATCCTTAAAAAGACAGAATATCAAAAACAAATCAGCTTCCTGCTTGTCCTGAATAGTCACTTTCTTTTCTGTTTTATTTTTAAGCTTATTTATTTATTGAGAGAGAGAAAGAATCCTAAGCAAGTCCTGCACTGAGTGTGGAGCCCCAACAAGGGGCTCTATCTCACAACTGTGAGATCATGACCTGAGCCACAATCCAGAGTTAGACACTCACCCACTGAGCCACCCAGGTGCCCCTCTTTTCTGTTTTTAATCTCTCCTAAAGTTGGGATGAGAATAGCTGAAAATAAGCTTAGTCTCTGAACTCTGGTTCTGGAGATCTATTTATCTGCTCTTCAGTTAGTTCATAATCTCATTTTATAGCTTCTGTAACACTTAGAAGAAATAAAACAATTCCCTTTGAGATCATAAAGCTATGAACACATATGGGATTGCAAGATATAGAGAAAATATATATTTATTATCATTTTAATGATAATGATAACAATTTTTTAATATAATTGGCTACTTTATCTCTAACGATTTACCTGTGATGTTTAAGAGAAGAAGGTCTTTGCTTTGGTAGTGAACCTGGGAGGATGTAACATATGTAGCTACCACAGGTCATGACCCAGCCATGTGGAAGATGCTGGTTCACAATGGGGGAAATAAATCCAACACACAGGAAGACGCAAAAGTGAGAGAGAGAGAGAGAGATGGAAACAGAGAGACAGGGAGACAGGGAAACAGAGAGATTGAGAGAGAACTGATGGCCTCGAATTCCTGATTCTAATCCCTGGGGGTCCTCAAGCTGCTCTGGCTCCTGGTTTCCTGCAGCCTGGCTTCCCATCTTTAATTCTGCAAGCTACACCAGCAGCTTTCTAGTAAGGTCTCCTGTATGGCTTTCCATTTGCTGTTGTTGCTGCTGGTGTGTTGTGATTTTTGCTTAAGCTTGCTCAGTTGGAGTTTCTGTCCTCTGCAACCAGAAGCTCTTATGCATATAAGAACGTTATCATCCCAAGTGTTGAACTCGAGCTGTTCTGTGACCAAGAAGCAAAGGATTATACAGGGTATTGGTCCAGCCTATGAAATAGTTTTCAGGGGCTAAACATCAAAAAGCCTGGAAGACTCCATGGTAATAGTGCTAAATTCTGGTTTACCTGAAAAGTCCCAATTTACACCCATGGTCATGTTCTCCGGTCTGCTTAGCGTCTGTCTCAGAGGGTTGGTTTTTTTTTTTTACGTTTTATTTATTTTTGAGAGAGAGAGAGAGACTGTGCACAAGTAGGGGAGGGGCAAAGAGAGAGAGAGAGAGAGAGAGAGAGAGAGGAAGACACAGAATCCAAAGCAGGTTCAAGGCTCCAAGCTGTCACCACGAGAGTCCATATTCACTGAAAAGTCAAATACTTAATTTCCAATTATCAAATAACTCATGAAGGATATGTAATTTACAGAAAATGTTTGTTGACATTTATCATCACTAACTGTATGAAAACCAAGAGACATGATCTACTGAAGGAGAATCAGCATCTAGTTGAAAATTGAGTTGTTATTTTTAGAAGAATGTGCCCAAAGACAACCATTTTATAAAGTAAGCTGTAATTTGTGCATTTATTATAAATCACTCATTTAAATCAGTAACTTTTATTAATTGTTTCATGTTTTCAGTTTCCAAGTTTGGTCATGCATCTTGGAAAGAGAAAAGATATTAGGCCCCAAAAATATGTATTTTTTTGTGAATGATTTATTTGTTGACAAGTAAGAATAGAACATTCATGTGAGAGAAATAAATATAGGTATAATAATACCTATATTATTATAGGTATATTATAGGAAGACTAAACCTTAAGTTCCTTCTGTATAACAGTTGTTTAATAAATACTTGTGAGCCAAATAGGACAGGATTTCCATGGGTTACTAGATGGATGTTGAATATCTTTCAAGGGCTGCTGCACTCTAATTAGCAATTTTAAATGTTGTCAGTCCTTTCATCAACTTGTGCAGGATCATCTAAAAGTAATTAATACCTGCACATTTAGAGATTTCACTAAGAGGGTCCTAAATATAATTGCAACAGTTCTTTTTGTTGATACAGATTATTTTGCAAATGGCTCCTGGCAATTTTAAAGAATGAAAAACAGCTGTTGGCTGAACTCCTGGTTAAATTTAGGAACCCCTTTTCTATGCAGGGCTACTATTTCAGGGGCTGCTTGGGTGTCACTTTGCCCATAATTATGACTATATTTTTATTTATTTATTTATTTTTAATGTTTTTATTTTTATTTTATTTATTTTGAGTGGAGGAGGGGCAGAGAGAGAGGAAGAGGGAGAATCCCAAGCAGGCTCCATGCTGTCAGCACAGAGACTGACACGGAGCTCAAGCTTGTGAACCAAACTGTGAGATCATGACCTGAGCTGAAATCAAGAGTCAGATGCTCAACTGACTGAGCCACCCAGGCACCCCATGACTATATTTCAGTTTACTAGATTTGCCTGTAATAATTAGGTAAAAATCTTCTTTCTAACAGGTCTTCAAAATGTAATGGTAGTTCTTTGTGTTTTCTTCTGTCAATCCTATCCTTTCATTGACCTACAAATAAAAAATTACATGCTGAATGGATCTTTAGAACTTTTTTAGAAATTAAACAAAGCTTTTAATATGCTAATATTTTCCTAATTTAATAGTTTTAAGGATTAAGTTATTTTTATTATAATTTGCATGTCATTAAGCAAGGAATTAGGATAAAATTTATCTTCTAAAGAAGTAAAAAGACTATATAGTTTCACTTTTCTTCCTAGTTTCAAAGTCTCTCTCTCTCTTTTTCCCCTCTCTTTCCCATCCTCTCTCTCTCTCTCTCTCTCTCTGTGAATGTGTGTATAACATCAGACCTTTAAAATTGAAATTGGACTCTAATTATTTGGAAATCCGTGGCAAGTTAAATGTAGGAGTGTGTTGGGCAATTTTCCAAAGAATTTAGTCAAAGGAAATAGCTAAGGCTGATAATTAGCAGATAGTTTGTTCATTGCCTAAATTCAACTGATAATTGCTCATAACTGTTTTTCTTTGTTTACATAATATAAATTTGACCCCACTGTACCAAAATATATTGCTGACAAAGAAAGTCCAAGACATTCTGACACTCAAATTTGCTCTTACTCTTCCCTTCCATGTAAGAAGACTTAATTAGATAGACACCTCAATTTATCATCTTATTCCAGAAGAACTATGGTCCAGGCAGATTATCACTGGTTCAAGGTTCTCTCCTGTATCGCCTATTTAAACTTTCCCCACAAAGCCAGAATTCTCCACGGAGGTTTCCTGCATGTGAAGAGTAAAGTGGGAACATTTGTATGTTAAGGTAGCATAGTGATGTAGTGGTCTCGAATCTCACTCCCTTAATACCCAAACAAGACTAGGCACAAATGATAATGATAGGCAAAGCTAACGATTCACCAAAACAAACCAATCACAGAACAGATTGGGGCATACATTTTAAAATGTCAGAAATTTTATCTGTCGATAATGGAAGCCAAAGAGTGAGGTGGTTGAGCTTCTTTCTCAGCAGCCTCATCCAAGAAGCAAAGGGGGAACTGATAAGACCCTGAGAAACACCACTTACAGCCTTCAGCTTGGTGAGAAGCCAGCTAAGGAAAGAGAAGAAAGTACAAGAAAAGAATCTATGTATATATAGGTCAAGCAAAATTTGTCGAGAGTGGAAATCCCTGCATCCCGTCAGAAGACCTCAGTAGAGGTTCCATGGCACTGAGCTGAGGTGGAGAAAATGAATCACAACCCAGAGAGGTCACACCTTGACTAGATGTAAGAGTCTCTGATGTAGGATAATTAAGGGAATCTTGGAAGATCAAGCAGAATCTAGGTCCTTAGCAAATATTTCATTCAGCCCCATCTGGGTTTTCTCCCATCCTTTCTCCATACCCCAGACTATCACCGGTGTACAGCCTCTGATACTACAAGTGTAGAATATAACGGGGTGGGAGAGAATAGCCCAGGGTAACTGGAGAGAATATTTTTACTATCCCTCCCCAGAAAAAGTTCAAAACCAATCATTTAGGAAAATGTCTGTGGGCATAGAAAGCTTCTGAATTGCTTCACAAGCTTGTTTCACATAGACAACTAAAGGAAGAATTTTGACATTAGTCCTCCAAGTGTGTCAATAAAACATAGCTATATTTTTCTAACCCCAAAGAGTATTAACACTCTTTCCCACAGTTATTTTGACTCTTCTGATGTTCCCTTATAATAAAATTGTCATTAACATCTGTTTTAAGCAGCAAGACATTCCCACGGTAGCAAAACTGATGATTTTTTCATATGAAGAATGTAATGGAAACACATGAATTGAGGGAAACAAACAACAACTTGTAAAATCTTTGGATTCAAGAAAAAAAACTTTGATTAATTAACATAAATCTTATTTTGTGGGGAGGAATGTGAGAAGGGTACATTAGTCAGTGGATTCTTCTTTACTGAAAACCTTAGAGAAGAACCAACCCATAGCAGCACATCAGTTATTCTGAGACAAGACTCAACTAACTCTTCTCCATCTTCCTGCCCTTTCTGGGGGCTCTCTCAAGATGGAAGGAGCCTTTCAGATTCAGTCTTTATTGTCATTAATGGGTCTTTGCAATGTGGCAAGACAAAAACTTTTCCTTAATAGCTCTAGTACAGGATAAACCTAGGTGCTGAAAGCTATTGTATGTAACTAGAGAAAGCACTTATTTTCACTATTACAGCCATTCAAAGGCTAAAACTGCTGATATTTCCCATTCCTACTGATATAAATTTTTACTCATTTCCTTCATGAAGAGAAGTAATGAAAGAGGGCAAACACTACAGAACTAACTTTGTCCATATGTTCTTTTTAGAAAGGTTCTTGATTACTTTCATGAACAAGAGCTCTCCTCAAACTGCTCAAAACTCATGTAAGTCTTGTGGATCCTTTTAAACACCACATTGTGGTATTGTACCCAAAATAAGTATGCTTCACAAAAGGCAAGGGGACAGTTGGCCTAGCAAAAGCATTCTATGTGTCTCGAGATGTTGACTAACATTTTAGAAAGTTCTTTGCGTAATTAAAAATTTAAAAGATTAGCTAGAAAAAATTCTCAAAGCTATCTCGTGTCTCTCTCTCTCTGGTCTATTCTTGTTTGATGTACAATTCTCCTTAATTACATTCCTTCTTTTATCTGTTTGAGAGATATTTATTGGGAGCCTATTAATATCTGCTAGGCATTGGGTCTATCGACTGTTGACAAAAACAAATACTCTCTGACTTCATGGAGTTTTAAGTCTACTACAAGAGGCAAAACCAAATTCATGCAAATGACTACATAATACCAATTTATAAATTTCAATTTTTCCAGTTGCACAGAATTTATTACTTTTATAGGTAGTCATCTTATTTTTATAGTGCTGTAAGAAAATTCTCCTAAATATATTTAGTAGTGTGGGCCATCATATAGTGTGGGCCTCAGGTAGTGTGGGCCATCACTTTTCATATGCTTCTAAGGAGCCATCCTAATATGTTTGCACCATCTTCTTTCCTCTTTGCCAGGGTTTTAAATCCTGTGTCTCAGGGAAGTGTTCTCTAGAGAATTCAAATTTACGTCCCACCCCTTTTGACCCACCCTCTGAATTCAGCTCCATGTAGATTCTACAGCTCCTTTAGGGTAGAGTGCCTTTTCTCCTTTATGAGGTCTAATATATCTTGGCTGAGTGACTGCTATCCTAAAAGCTGGGAGGGCAAGTGAGGGTAGATCACCCCTTCGTGGGGAGGAGTAAGCTATTTCTGAGGCTCACATGGCAGGGGAATTTGGGGATTCAAGAATTTCAGATGATCCCATCTCTGTGTCAGGATCTCATTCATTCCCGTACAAATGATAAGATGACTAACTTAAAAAAGTTCAAGGATTCAACAGTGAATCTACTAGAACAACAACAGCAAAAGCTCAGTAAGTTCTCCAGTTTCATTACAAATAAACAAAGCCATAAATTTCCTAAATTTAAAAATCAGAATTTATAGGGGCGCCTGGGTGGCTCAGTTGGTTGAGCATCCGACTTCAGCTCAGGTCATGATCTCACAGTTTGTGAGTTCGAGCCCTGCATTGGGCTCTGTGCTGACAGCTCAGAGCCTGGAGCCTGCTTCGGATTCTGTGTTTCCCTCTCTCTCTGCCCCTCCCCTACTCATGCTCTGTCTCTCTCTGTGTCTCAGAAATAAATAAAACATTTAAAAAAATGTTAAAAAAATAAAAATCAGAAGTTATAAAATACAACTTCAAGATGTTCTATTCATTCCAGTATAAGGGTTAGGTATCGCATTTTGTTGCTAACAACAGTTTGTTAAAATGTCTAATTTTTAAATAATAAACTAATTTTCCTATAGAACCATCACAACCTATAAAATACAACTTTAAAGTCTTACATTTACAATATTGTATCAGTTATGAGATGCATTTTGCTGCTAGTAACAGAGACTGAAAATAGAAGTTGAATAAATAAGACAAGAGTCTCTTTATCTTTCACTAAAAAGAGGCCTAGAGATAGGTAGCCCAGAGTTGCTATGGCTCTACAATTGTTAGGCTTATCTCTTTCTGTCTGTCATTCTTACAGAGCAGCTTTTCAATATCAAGTTTATTCCATGTTTCAAATAGCTGCTGGAGCTCCAACCATCACACTCATAGTACCAAAAAAGCAGGAAAGTGAAAGTCACATGGTGCATGCATCCTATCTGTATGTCTCCACTTTAATAGAAATTTTCAAGAATGTCATCTAACAACTTTCACTTTGTCCCACTGGCCAGAAATTAGCCACAGGCCACACCTAGCTATAAGGAAGACAAGGAAATATAGTCTTTTAACAGAGCCATCTTGACTCTTTTAACCATCTTTTAAGCCATCTTTTAACTTTGCCATCTTGAATCAAATCAATGTTAAGAAAAGGACAATGAATATTAGTGTTGGCAAGTAGTAATCACTGCCATAAATAGCATTTAGAATTACATAATATTGAGCACTACTGAGGATTTGTTCTTGGGCATATAAAATAAGATTTGAACAAATTAAATTTTACTGAAGTTGAAAAATATCTTTGAATGTAATTAGAAGTACAATGGTGGCTTTGGGTGGGAGAAACCCAAGGATAGAATAGATTGTTGTCAAGATGCTAGCTTTTGTTTTGCGTGGTAGTTTGCAAGTGCTTATTTAATTGTTAAAAATTAATAGTTAACTAAATGCATAGGAGCAGACCATTCACAAACAAATAGTAAGAGTGTGTCATGAGCCAAGATTTTTTATTAATCTATTTCAAAAAGAAAGTGCAATTTTGAAATCCTACTTTTTTAACTAAAAAATGACTGTAAAATGTATATGGAAGTGTAAATGGGTGATAAAGCCAAGAAAGAAAGAAAGAAAGAAAGAAAGAAAGAAAGAAAGAAAGAAAGAAAGAAAGAAAGAAAGAAAGAAAGAAAGAAAACTGGGAGGGGAGGAGAATAAAGAAAAAAAATGTGCACTCTCAGATTTCTAAAATTCCTGACACATCATTCTAATTAAGCACTTTGCCTCTGAGAAGGAGGAACCAGATCCTAGTCATTAAACCATGTTGCTATTGATTCATGGTGACATCCTTCGCATATTTTATTGAGAGTAATGGAAAGGAATTCGTTGTTCATCCTCCTACACTAAAGAAAGATGATTATTGCTGTGCTTATACTACTATATTTTCCCATGACTCATCTACAGGTTTCAAGGTGCCTTTTTATGCTGTGTCGTTACCACCTTCTGCTGCAGAGACCACCGGTTACCTATTCCAATATTTATTCCCTCTCTTTCTACTTCAGTCTTATTCATAACCATCAATAATGTGAACATGGAAGTGTGTAACTACCAGAAATTTTCCTTAAAAGACAGATGGTGTGCACCCTTTGGCCTTTCTGCCATTTCTTCCTTCCTGCTGCCTATGAGGCAGAGGTAATGCATTTGGGAGCATGATGGATGGGAGAACTCAGTGCTTCTCTGGAATCCCTGTGACTCCATGGAGGCACTGTTTCAGGCCTGGGCTGCACTCTCTGATCTTTATTGAACATAAATTAGCACAAACTTATGCTTTTTAGCTTCTCTAGTAAGTAGGGTCTCTGTTATATGCACTGACTCCAGTCCTAACTGACACACTTTCTTTCTCTTGGTTATACGCCAAACTATTTTAAGAATCAGAAGGCACAGGAAACCAGCAGCAGACTGCTAGGCAGAACCCACATTCTGAAGCAGGATCTTGAAGATAGTGGTGCAGAAGATTCTTTCTACTGTGCATTGGAAGATTCTTTCATATGCACATTCATTATATTTTACTGTTGTATCTTACAAGTAGGAAAACTACCTCTTCCAAAGCAGCTCCTTCATCCTGAAAAAATGTAAGCGCTCCTTACACTAGCACTACACAAAAAATTGTATTTAGAAATATGAAATGGAGCATTAGTGAACCAAAATTTTCTGGGATTGATTAATATGATAGTTTCAGTACAGAAAGCATGTTTGTTGAAGTGTAAGCTATGTATATGATATCCAGACATGGAGAAGTATGCCATTCCTAAATGTTTGCACCTCAATATTTTTGAAATGTGTTATTTAACATAAGAAATACAGTTGACCTTTGAATAACATGGGTTTCCACTTATATGCGGATTTTTTAATATATAAATACATTACAGTACTGCAAATGTGTTTTCTTTTCCTTACAATTTCTTAGTAACATTGTCTTTTCTCTAGCTTACTTTATTGTAAGAATACACAACGTAATAAATATACAAAATATGTGTTAATCAACTGTATATGCTATCAGTAAGACCCTGGTCAACAGTATGCTATTAGTAGTTATGTCTTGGGAGGTTAAATGTTTTACACTGGTTTTCGCCTGGGGAGTTCGGCTCTCCTAGCCCCTGAGTAGTTCATAGGCCAATTGTGTATCTTTACTAACACTGTTACTTCAGATGGAAAGTCCTTGATCCAATCTGAAGTGGCAGTTACAATGATCCCAGTCAACAATGTGCAAGTCAAAAAGTTTGGTCAACCAGAGGGTGGAGGAACATAGATTTAGGGGAGTTGGGTAGGAAAGGTGAAAAGTAAAGAAAAGACTGGGAGCAAATGGCAGGCTGTTGAGAGAGTGCAGGAGAACTCTCATTGGGTAAATCTGACTGGGTAAAATAAGTTTTGCGAGAAGCTATCACTAGCCCTAAAGGATCATGGGATTCATGGCTATTCAGTAGTTCTAGCCTGTGACATACAGACAAATTCCTCAAAAGTCTATGGACACAATGTCCAACCATCAGAGTCACTTCATTGCTAAGTTGGAAAGTGCTAAGTTGCTTCTTTCTGAGTGTATTTTAAGCATGTTCTTCATTCTTTGAAAAATGTGGAAACATTTTTTAAGAATTAGTTATTCAATGTTTTCATAGCTAGTAAAATAATGCTGTTGTATGATAAGATGTTTCTAAAAATTTAGGTGCCATTATACAAGGCATATTTTAAATTTAAAAATTTAAGGTAGAAACGGTTTTAATTTTTTCCCCATTCTATGTATTCTCTCCGCAGTTTGGTTGAAAGGACATTTGTTAGGAGTCAATGCTGCACTCCCAGATGGAGATATGGTGATGACAAGGACCCTATATCCCTGATTTGCATATAAAATACTTTTAGTGTGTAAATGCTAGAATTCTTTCTGCAGTTATCTTTTCTATTAGTTCATTTAGCAAAATGCTTAGGTTGTTTCACAAATATTCAGTGTTTTGACTCAGCACTAGGGGGAGCAACACTGCAGAAGAAAAACAAAATTTGAGTTTCACAACCATTATAGGAATAACGAAAATTACAAAATTTCAGAAGTGAATGGCTGAGAAATGGTAGGATGTCTAATCACAGATTTGTGATGGTGAGCAACTTCCATAACCAGTCAGGAAAATACTTTCTAAGTGAGGTTAGATGGTGGAAGTTGACTATGCTGCTTTGGGTTACTGAAATCTTTTTAAGGGAAGCTTTTCCAAGACTGGAACTTTTTGAGTCCATACATAAAACAGTCTCCAGGAAACTAGAACATATCACTTTCAAAGACTGTGCTGCCAAGTTTTGCTAATCAGCAGGGATAAGGCAAGGATAAGTAGGTAGAACAGTTTTTGGCCAAGAGCAATACAGTTATGACCTGGTCTTGGCCAAAAACTAAAACTAAGTCCCTAAAACGAAGGACTTTTAGAATGAATGATAATTTTATAATGCAAAGAACATACTATGTTATTTCCTTGTAAGAACTTTTTTTAATTCAAGAAATTTTGAGTTGAAAACAAAGAATTATGGGAAAAATAGATTGCAATACTGAGGATGGAAAAATAGCACCCTTGGACCAAGTGCCTATTCTTATGCTTTATATATGTTGTCATTTAGGCTTCCCTTGGATGATAATGAGATTGGTTATGCCAACCATATTTTTCAAATTAGAACACAGGCTCTGTATGAGCTAAGCATTACACTAATACTTAATTATTTGTTTTTCTCACTATAATATATTTACATAATAAATATGATCAGAATCTATACAAAACATGGTTAACTTTATTTTATATTTAATTTAATTTTAATTTAATTTTATTTTTACCCTGACGAATAGCTTTAGAAGATGAAGACTTTATTAAAATACAGTAGAAAGACATGGTTAACTTTATTTTAAAGTTGAATGCAAACACTGAAAGTGCATGTTATCTGAGAAAAACTTGTAGTATTTGGTATGATATTCCACAGAAAAATAAATTCTTCAAAAGTAAACCATATATTTTATTACCAAAAGAGGAAGCTCAGCCCATATGGTTCTTAACTTTTAAAAGTGGTGGTTTTAATCTTAACTTATTTGAGCTGAATATATCAAGAGGATGTGTTTGTTATCAAAAGTCACTAATACCCTATAAACTCTCTCTAATTCCTTATGCTGGTTCAGATGGTGTTGATGTCACTGTCTTTCAGTGGTTTCATAACACGAATGTGTTGATGTGGACATGAGGATATGATGTACCAACTCAGATCCTTTCCAGTGTCCCCTAGTGTTAGTGACTGGTGAGTAGGACATACTAAACTCACAGCTGAGAACAAAAGACACTGAATTCACCTTTTAAGCACAAAGAATGTCCCTTCTCTCTTACTCCTAAGTTAATGGGGCACCCTATTGTTCAATTTACAAAGTGGTGGGTTCCCACAGAACCCTGAGGGGAAAGAGAAAAATAGTCACCTTCTTGAGAGTATAGTTACTGAAATATCTAACCAGCCCCTAGTCCCCAAATTGGAGGAGGCACTAGACTTGCATGTTCCTAAATTTGGGTTCTAAAAATTGAGGAATACCATTGACTTTTTATCTGGAGATTTATGAAGACAGAAAGCCCACTTGTAAGTGGGTTCACAGAAGCAGAAGGCCAGCAGGGCATGAAAGTAGCATAGAGTGCCTATAAAGAGGAGACATTAAGGGCCACCATACCCTTATTCCTAGAGGGCACAGAAGTTAATATTCAAGATTCCACCTGAGAGAGCCCAAAGTTGAGCAGAGAGACAGGAGCCCCTTAGATTATTGTTCAGTAGAATGTATACTCAGAACGTATACTCAGTATACACCCTTCTGCGTGTATATATATATATATATATATATACACATGTATATATGTATATATATACATATATATATATATATATATATATATATATATATATATATACACATATATATATACACACGCACGCACACACATATATATACCACAGATGAGGGTTTGGGGAGATGTACATTGGCTAAGTAAACCCCAGATGCCGTCTACATGGAGATTCCCAAGTCACTGGAACCAATGACATCACACTGAATCTGATGGAGGACAGGGACCTCCTCTCATCCCTCTGAAAACACCTGACTGTGACTTTGTCTTTGGCCAATTCCAGTGGTCAAACCAGAGGGTAACATTGGTGGCAGATGCCTCTGAGGAGGAACAGATAAGAGGTGGGCGAGAAAATCAGGGAGGTGGAGAAGGATGCCATGAGAATATGACTTAAAGCTGGACAGTATACATTTCCATGAAAAGATTAAGGGACACATTTCAGTGGGCAGGATTGAATTCATCAGGAAGGACCGAATCAGCATGAGTAGTGGTTCAGTCTTTAAGCCAAACTGCTATGTTTGAATCCTGGCTACTCTGTTCACTAGCTATCTGACCTAAAGCAATTAATTGTCCCTGCACCAAAGTTTTTTGAAAAAACTAAATGAATTAGAATAGTATCTTGGACATAAGAAACAATTAATACATGTTAGATATAATAATGATGGTGATGATGACAAAGTCACCACCCAGATACAAGTAGGCTCGTAAATTTGGTACCAGTTAGGGAAAATACATCCTAATTTTGCACATAACTGAGTTCCAGTGCTTGATCTACACCTCTTTCAATGTTTATGTTTATATGAAGCACAATATAAAGTTAATTATTAATTAAATATCCTTTTACCAATTATATAGTTATGCAGTTAAAATTGAGTCCATAAAAATAAATAAACAATTATAACCATTAAAGTGGTTATTTTACTCAAACAAAATAAAAACATTCTTTACTTTTTAAATCAAATCTTAAAACATGGATTTAAAATTCCCATCTTTTGTTGAAATAGATGGCCATCATACACACGGCTTTTTGTAAGATTAAATGTTAATTCCTTTGTTCTGCATAGAGACTTTAGATCTGATACCTGTCTGCTCATCCAACCTCTTATTCTTCAGTCATGATGTCCATTCTTTTGCCTTTACAGAGTCTTTTTTCTGCTTGTAGACACACACACACACACACACACACACACACACACACGATCTCTTTGCTATAGGCAGTTTCTTCTGTTTTGCTCAATTGTATTTATAACACTTTCCTCCTCTGAAATACCTTCCATGAATTCTTTCAACATTGATTTTCATTAATTTTCAACATTCATTTTAACATTCATTCTTTGAACAAATATTTCCCAAAAACATAATTGTGTCAGGCATCATTCCATGCCGTTGGAGTACAGTGATGAGCAAAGTTAGACAAGGTCCCTCATCTCAAAGAAGTGGCACACTGCTAGGAAGAGACAGATAAATAGGAAGACAAAAAAAATGAATAGCATTGACATTTAGGTCACTGATGAGGAAAGACCTTCTGAATCATAAAACTGCCAGGGCATATACTCTATAGTAACAGAGTCTTTTGTATGTTTTCATGGCTGTGTTCCCAGGGCCAAGGACAGTGTCAGGAACATAACTGATCCTCAATAAACATCTTTTGATACAGCCATGAATGCAATGGATACTTTTGGAATTCAAAGGCAGAGTGTTCCGGGCAGAGGAAAAAGCAAGTGCAAAGGTCTTACAGAAGGAAGGAGCTTGGCATGTTTGAGGAGCACAAAGTAGGTCAGGGAGCCAGAGGAAGAGCAGTAGGAAGTGCAGTCAGACAGGAAGATAGGACTTTATAGATTCTGGTCTAGGGTACAGTAGGAAGCCATTAAAAGCAGGTGGAAACTTTGCTATTGTTTTCTTCTCCTATCTTTATTATTCCTTTTATTCTACTTTGGGTTTTTTTTTTCACTTCTTGATTTTGACAGTTTACTCAATATTTTTTGCTAATTTTACTAGTTTCACTAATACATGAATATGACACTATAAAATTTCTCTAAGTGCTGCTTTGACTTTATTCCATAAGTTTTGATAAGCAGTATTTTTAAAATATATAACTGTTTTATCCCAATTTGTATTTCTTTGAGAATTTAATTATTAAGAAATATGTTCTTAAATTCCCAAACATATGGGCTGTTTGGTATTTTGTTTTTAATTTTTTATGGTAAGAAAACATGGGTCTATATAGACATGAGTCACATGGTATTTGTTGAGACTTGCTTTGTAGCCTAATATGAGGTCAAATTTTGTAAATATCCATGTGTGCTTCAAAATAATTTCTTTCTAATTATTAGATACAAGTCTCTCTATATGTGTATTATATCATGTATGTTAATTGTGTTGTTCAAATCACCTATATTTTTAGTAAATCTCAATCTTTTCATCCTGTCATAATCATAATTCATATATGTTGTTAGGGGCATGTACAAGTTCAACAGTGATACATCTTCCTAATGAATTGCTCCTTTTATACAACCCTTTCAAAATATAACAGTGCTGTCCTTCCACCCAAATGTCTCTCATCTGATACCAATATGGCCACATTCACCGGCACTGTCATCTCATTCCAGTTTTCTGCTTCCCATATTTCACTTTGTATCTTTTCTTCTCTTTTCCTACTGCACAAATCATGTTTTTTTCAAAATATCCTGTTGTTCTTCTTATATTATCACATGGTAAAAATGTATTCACTTTCTACCCTTTAAGTGGATAAGTTCACAATGTTCATATATGGCATAGAAAGTGTAAAGATGACTAGCATTCTACTCTCCTCTCAGATTATATAAAATTGGTGGAATGAATTAACTCTAATCTCCTCAGTGATCTATGTGTGTTATTGTTACTGAAATTCATCTTGCTGTTAAGCCCTCCCCTCCCCACAGTGAGCATTTTTGTTGCAGGGATGGTAGTTTTCAGGGTCTATGCTAATTAGTTGAACCATATCTGTTTACCCACTTTCTTTTTCTGTTCTGCACTGTTTCTTACATCTCAGACCTTCCTCCTGGGGTCAATCTCTTTCTTTAGCGAAAATCTATTAACTACCTTATAAAATCTCACAGTCACTGTCTGAAAATGTTTTTATTTTCTCCTTCTTTAGTGATATTTTAATTTGGTTTAGTTTATACTGATGGTCATTTTACGCTTTGAAAACACTATTTTGCTCTCTTCTGGCCTCTGTCATTGCTGTCCTGGTAGTCTAATGATTCTTTCTTCATGGTTAATCTGTCTTTCCTATCTGGTTACTTTTAAGATGTTCTCTCTGCTTTTGTGTTTTGCAATGTCTATTTCAGATGTATCTACTTTTTCCTTTTCTTTTTCTTTTTTTTTTTTTTTGTCTTATTTGGAATTGTGTTGTTTCCTCTCTCTCATGACTTCTGTAAACTATTGAGACATTATTGTTTCAGATGTTTCCTCTCCACCATTCTTTCTATTCTCTTCTTGGGAATTATGAGAAGTATGGCAAAGCTTTTCATTGTTTTCCTGTATCTCTTAAACTCTCTGTCATACTTTCCATTTTTAGTTCTCTCCATCTCTATCCTGGATAATTTATATATTCTGTCAAATTGTTTTTCTGTTACATGAAGTCCTTAGTAGCACTGAATACTTCTGTTGTTGTTTCTGCACACTCTGTCTCAGACAGATGTATGTTTTGTAATTTTTTTCTAGAGAGTGTGTCTTTAGAGGTGCTTGTTTATTTTCCTGAGAGAATCTCATGGGAGTTTGTTGGGTCACGTTCCTTAGAACCAGACATTTGAGATGAGGGTTCACTGGTAGTGTGTATTAAAGGAGTATTCTAGGCAAGCTGGTGAGGGAGTGGAGGAAAACAGGAGGGAGAAGAGGAGGAGTCTGAGCAAGGGTGTGACCTCAGGCAAAGTCCCATAGAAAAAGATCTCAGCCTGATTCTGGAGTTTAATTTATGTTGCCAAGTTGTTGCAACTGAGACTGGAGAGCTATGAAAATCGGATGGGAGAATGTGTCTTGGAGGGCAGTGCTCTGAAACAGGAGGTCCAGTGGTGCTGGCTGGGAAAGCATACCCCAGAGGGAGTCCCTGCCTCAAGAAACAGTAAAAATGGATCTGGGGGGTCTGGGTGAAGCCCAGACACTGACATTATCCACCAAGATGTCTCTGCAGGGTGATTTTACATCCGATTTAGCACTTAAGAGTACAACTGGCTGAGGACCAATATTTATGTTTGCTTCTCAGTTAGAGGATTCTCTGATACCATGCAGGTTTCTATTCTGAAAAGCGCAGGCCAAAGGAATAGATTTCTCATTTAAGATTTGTTTTCTCCCAAAGTGCAAACCACGATGAGCTTGCGTGTCAGTGCCCTGGCTGCTGAGCCACTTTTTTCCCTTCCTAGATCTACGTTAGGGACAGCTTCTCCAGGAAAGGCCTTTCAGCAAGGTTTCATTCAGTTCTACACCTTAATTGTGTTCTGTGTAAGGATTAAAATCTGATCCAGGTATTAGCTGGTCTCATTAGCCTTCCACACCCCTCTCCTACCACTTCTGAGGGCTGTAAACATGTTTGCACACTAGTCTGGTTAGAGACTTGGGGCTGTGTCTATGAAATGGCTCTTACTCTTCTTTTGTTTCCTTGTTTTTTAATTTTTAAATTTTTTTTCTTAATCTTTCAGTGTGGATCTTCTGTCTCTTTTCTCTTGCAGATGAGTTTTATGTGGAGAGAACTTCAAATTCAAACTGTAAGCAAGATTCTTATCCTTCTAGTCTTGGTTAAGAACCCTGTAGTATTAGGTGCTCAGCAGGGTCCTAAATTGTCCTTAATTGTTAAGATCAGTGACAGAAAAAAATTGGAGAGAGAGTGTAGACAAAGCTGTGAGATCAAAGAGCTCCAGAGACAGAAGTGTGGAAATCCTGATATCCTCAAGAAGGATAGACAGGAAGAACATGTCACCACTGTAACCAGAAGAGGAGGTGAACATAGTTGTATGCTCTCTGGACTACAGATGTGTTTGATTTCTGTAGCATGAAAAGGATTGGTAAGGAATCCTCTCTTTTATTGTCTTTTTCTTAGAAAATAATTGGAGGTTTCTGAGAGAGCTGGGGAAAAAACTAAAATGCTACTTGCCTCAGTTTCTCTTCTATCCCAAGGAAACTGAAAAACTGTCATATGCTGAATGAATGACAAGAAATGGGCTTAAAGTCTTGAATGCTAATGGTTTTCTTCAGTACTTTCCTAAAAGTGCTGACTGAATACTGCCCCTCCTAACGTTGTCTTATAAGGTAGCAACCCAGATAAAGGTGTGCATTTTAGGGCATTTAGGCTTCCAGCGAGGAACACTTTTAACAAATGATTCCAATGTAGATTGTAGGATTGATGCTCAACTTCAAGGTTAGTTCCAAAGTATTAAGCATTATCTTGATTTCCTCACATGAAAATAGCTGGGCTGAAAACATTCTAAGCTGGTATTTGTGTAACACATGGAAAAATCAAATATAAGATTCAGGACTATTTGTGAGGAGTGTTGATTCTGCCCAGTTTGGCCAGCAGACCTGTAAATTATGGTCATGTGAGGCCTGCTATTCTGTCAGGAAGAGCTCTTTAACTCTTTATAAAGACATAAAAAGGGTTTGCTGAGAATAACTGGACTTACACTGTAGATGATAATTGTATTCAGTTTCTTACAGAAATCATGCTGTAAAAATTATCAGCTACTCCATTCCTTTCTAATATTAGTTTCCCATTCCCTAGGAACTGGAGAAAACTCTTAAGCAAATATTGTAGTTATCTCAGATTGCATCCTCAGATATAAAAATATCTGCATAAGTCTGGAAAACTGGGAATGGGAAACACAACAAGGGTCTGTTTTCCAACCAAGAAAGAACTCCCCAGGCAAGAGAAAATAGAAGTACAGAAGTTTGATCAAATCCAATATATTATTGTCAGAAGGGAGTGTATTTGCATTTGTCACTTAGATTATCAATTGGCCCAGCCATCCTCAGCCTGACAGCATGGGAGCTACAGTAAAAAAGTAAGCAAAATCTCAGAAAGCTGTTTCTCTACAACCTCCATGAGACAATGAGTCTTCTGGAAATGGTGGAATCTGTACACATCGACAGAATGTTAGCTGCACTAGTGGTGTGGATAATAAGAAAGAGGTGGTTTCAACACCTTCTATTCTCTGCAATAGGAGCCCTGACTAGATATCAAGTCTTGGGCTACTTGGCATCATCAGTGGGCAGTGTCTGGGCAGTGATACTATCAATGTGTAACAATGGCATAGCTGCTACTCTTAACTTAGGCACAATTAGACACATTATCTCAATGATCTGGACCAGGATCTAAGAAAAGTAGTAGGTTTCCCCAAGGTAGTCAACAGAATGTTATTAAAACTCATGTGAGGGGCACCTGGGTGGCTCGGTCAGTTAAGCATCCGACTTTGGCTTGGGTCATGATCTCATGGATCGTGGGTTTGAGCCCGGTGTTGAACTCTGTGTTGACAGTTCAGAGCCTGGAGCCTGCTTTAGATTCTGTGTCTCCCTCTCTCTCTGCCCCTCCCCAGCTCTTGCTCTGTCTCTCTCTCTCTCTTTCTCTCTCTCTCAAAAGTAAAATTAAACATTAAAAAACAAAACTTGTGTGAGAAACCCACTGGATATTCTCAAATTTATTTGGAAAGGTCTTCTGGATGCTGTATTTCTTGAGGAGTAAGAAGGATTATAGATAGATAGCCTTTCTTTCTTTCTTTCTTTCTTTCTTTCTTTCTTTCTTTCTTTCCTTTATTTAATGTTTAGTGATTTTTAAGGGATACAGAGCAAGCTGGGGAGGGGTAGAGAGAGAGGGGGACACAGGATCTGAATCAGGCTCTGTGCTGAGAGCAGGAACCCGATGCAGGGCTCAAACTCATGAACTGTGAGATCGTGACCTGAGCCGAAGTTGGATGCTTAACCAACTGAGCCACCCAAGCAATTGGCTTTTTCTTTTTTAATAGTTGTTTTTATCATCTTGTTCTTAAATTCAAACTGTTATGACTCAGGAAACGTAGGGGACATATGTATGGTCAGAAGAATGATCTCTGTTCTGCTTTCTTTTCCTGACTCATCCAAACTCTGCTCCTCTTCTGTGTATCTGTGGCAGATGCTGAGGTGAGCTGTTCAGATCCCCTTCAAAGGGCCTGCTACCCCACCACAAGGAGATGGGGGTGGGAGCTGACAATTCTCCAGCAATTGGTTTCCTTATGATCTGCATAGGTTTTTGAACAAAGATGAAGATTCTTCTCAGTGTGCTCCCCAGCCCATGACTGAGCAAAGTGGGCTCAGGGGCATGGCTTTGCTCTGGAGATTCCTGTCACAAGGCTGGCAGAGCTTTTGTCAGGTCTGTGTCATGGTCTGACAGTTCCCCTTGTCCAATCCTACTTCCTCCTCTTTCTTTTAAGGTCTTATACTTTCCAATCAACAGTTTGCACTCCTGACTCATCTCGGTACCTGTTTTCTAGAGTCCAAAAGGAAAAGGATCCCACACTGTCCTCATTCCATACAGTTCTGTGTTATGATATTTTGTGCAACACAGAATCCTTCTCTTCCAGGACCTTCCTTCTTAATTATTTCTTATGCAGCCAGTGAATTGGGTACTGTTACAAGAGACCCGATTTTGGATTCAGACTAGGTCTGGGTTTGAATCCCAACCTTGCCTTATGTTTAACAATAGGAACTTGATCAAGTTATAAATTTCTATGAGCCCCTATCTTTTCATCCTTCCAGTATGGGACTGAGCTAGCAACAGATCCCTCACTGGATGGAAACCTGGATATATATAACTTATGTGTGAAACAATTAGACATCCTCCCAACAGTTCCAGAGTCAGAGATCGCATTTCATGCTCACTGTGGACAGCATGGATTTAATTACATTTATGTCAAGATTTTATTTTCCTTTATAAGAAGAATTTACCAGTAACATGTGTAAAATGGATGACACATTATTTTTTCTTCCTCCTATTAAAAAGAAATCCCCAGCACTATAAAATTTGCTTGCACATTTTCCCTTTCTCCTCAGAATTTCTAGTTTTAATCATATCTCATCTTCTGCCTCTCTTTGGAGTAAATCTTCTCTCCTTAAAGTTTGGTATATTTTCCTATCTATTGACTAAGTTTTGTTGCCATTTTCCTATGACAAGTGGTATTAACTCTTGGTTTTTATAATTACTAGTTCAGCTTTTGGATGAGAATTACATCCGTTGTGTTGTTTACTGTGTTTTGAAAGAAAGGTTTCACTCCATTTAACTTCCTCTTTGTCTTTTAAAATAACTACTTGAAATATTTTCCCTGGTGTTTTTCCAGAGAAACAAAAAATTGGGAGAAGGACGAAAAGACAAGGGGAATTACGGAAAATGTTTTAAGTTAGCTTTCTTTTTTTTTCTTCTTTTCATTTTCCTTGCCAAGTTTAAACCCATGAAGTCTTGACTAAATACTAAGTACAGAAAAGCCCCAAACAAACTAAACCTGGTTCAAGTATGGTTACATATCCCTATATTACATTTTGATAAGGGATCTTTTTAGTGTAATAAGTATTTATAATAAATGAGCACCAAATAACACTAACATCTTACCATTTTATGGTGTTTTACAGTTTGCGAAGGGCTTTCACTTTATCTTCTTTTAATCTTGTCTAAAAATACCCCAAAAGCTGAACTGCTCCTTTTGGACTTTTCAGAATCCTGTTTATATGGTATTAAGAAGATTAAAATGATGTGTAATAGAGTGTGAAAATGGAAATCTTGCTTGAGACCTTAAGACAACAGAGACCAGAGATTCCAAACATGTACAGGACAGTCTTCCCCCACTTTCTGGGGAGCTCAGAGACTTGAGAGCAGTCACAAATCACAGCCCAGCAAGTACAACTGCTGGGAGTGGAGTTCTACTATATCTCACACTTCACCTTTCCATCCAACCTCTCGCCTTGTAGAATTACCACGGATGATGTGATGTCTGTTCACTCTGTCCCTCAAACTACAGGAGGCACACATAGAGTTCCACAATTGGTTTCCTTAAATCCCCTCTCCCATGACTTGGGTTTAGGAGGAAACTCCTCATACTCTTCCTCTTTAGGGGGCTCTTTTAAAAGACTGTTCCCAAAGTCCCCTTCAGAAATCCCCTTCTATGCTCTAACTCCTGACTCCTGTGGTCAAGGAACTATTAAGAGTTACATGATTGGTTTTGGCTAGCTAATTTTTCCAAGTGCTACAAGGTGTTCTTCCACATTTTGGTATCTGAAATCTGCTGGTCTTAGCCCAAAATTCTATTTTGAAAGCCAAGTACAAATAAAATTTTGAAAAACAGTAACACACGTGCACAGCTTGCATAGATAAATGTGTGCCATGAGAGCTGATTCTCTACCAAAATCAGTGACTCTGACTTCAGAATTCATCCCTGATACTAAACAAATGGGCTCACATGTTATGAGATCGTCACTCGAGATTTTTCCATGTCTACTTAAATATCAATGAACACAATAAAATTCAGCAAATATTCACTTATGGCTTTCTAGATGCCAAACCCAGAAAAAAATTAAAGAAACAAAGGTTTTTGAAATAATTTCAGATATGTAGGGGTAGAAAAATAAAAATCAAATTCAACAGTAATTTAAAAAATGGGACTTAACATAATAGCAACACATGAGTGTGGGGCTTTACAATAGGATGGGGGGGCACAAAATGTTGGGTGTCCCAGTTGGGTGGGGGCTGGCAGCACAGGCAGTGAAAGAATTCACCCAAAGAAGAACAAAAGAGTTGGAAGTTTATTGAATACACTGCAAGGGAGCAGCGGGACAGGACAGCAAAGGAGAAATGGCCAAAAGACGGTGGTGGGACCACAGTTATAAGGCAGAGTGAGGAAGTATGGGAACATATGGAGTTTTCCTTTTTTTGGTAATCCTAGGAACTGTACCTTGTTGTCATTGGTCAGTTAGGGCTTCTGGCTATTTTGAGGCTGTTTGCTTTCAGCTCAGAGGGCACCATGGGCCCTTTTGCCTTGCTCAAGTTTCCATTGTTGAAGCCCGTTGCCTAAAAGCAGCCTCCACAATGAGATGGTTTCTATACTTTCTATAACAAAATCTATTGACTGTTGCTTTCTTGGGCACATAGCTGGATTGTTTTTCCCAGCTTTATTTACAGATAATGCATGACTGTGTGCGTGGCTTCAATCAGTGGAATATGTGTCACTTCTGACACGAGACTTTTAGGAAGCATGTATGCCTTTTCCACACTCTTTTTTCCCATCACTAGCTGGATGTCTTGCTCCCACCTTCAGACATTCTGATTTAATTTATACAGGGTACAGCCTTGGCATCAGGATTTTTAAAAGCTCTCAGGTGATTCTAATCACCTTCTTCCAGCAAAGCTTGGGAATCTCTATCCCAAGGGATAGCACAGCAAGCAGTTGGAAGAAGCTGAGGTCTTGAGTCACCACATGGAGGAAAACTGTCTGTTCATCAGGAACATAAGGTTTGAACTGTAATATAAATAAGGAATAAGGTTGTGGGGTCTCTTTGACAGAGCAGCTTAGCATTACCTTGGTTAACATACTTAATAATTTAGCAAAATGTGTAAAAGAAAAATCATAATGCTGAAGGTTGCAGTGATAGTAGTTTGCTCACAGGTATTGCTTTTGCAAAGATATATTATAAGTACATATGATATTAATATATAATATGAGAAATGAAGATATTTCTACCATGTAATCAGTAAGCTGATTTAGTATTATATGAAAAAATAATTCAACACGAGAAATGAGATGAGTATAAAAAACTTCTACATACGCTGAAGTAAAAAAAAAAAAAATGTTTGCCTGCTGCCAGGTGTCCTATTGATATTAGAATAAAATTTAAGCTCATTACCATGAGTTTCCAAGACCGGGCGTGTTTGTGTCATCTTACCTTGCTCTTCCTTGCACTTACCATCATCCTTCAGTGGGTGATCTTCTATTGGTGCCTCAATAGGCACACAGCCCCTTATACTTCAGGACCTTTGCACATGCTTTCTTGTCTTAAAGCATAATTATCTTTCCTGGGGCACCTGGGTGGCTCAGTCAGTTGAGCATCCAGACTTCAGCTCAGGTCATGATCTCATGGTTGGTGAGTTCAAGCCCCTCATCCAGGTCACAGCTGTCAGCTCAGAAACTGCTTAGGACCCTATGCTTCCTTCTCTCTCTGCCCCTCCCCTGCTCATTCTCTGTCTCTCAAAAATAAAAACATAAGGAGCACCTGGGTGACTCAGTCAGCTGAGCGTCTGACTTTGGCTCATGTCAAGATCCCATGGTTCGTGAGTTCAAGCCCCTCATTAGGCCCTCTGCTCTCAGTGCAGAGCTCACTTCAGATCTTTTGTCTCCCTCTCTCTTTGCCTCCCCCCTGCTCATGCTTCTCTCTCAAAAATAAACACTAAAAAATAAATAAAAAATAAAAAAATAAACCGTTAAAAAAACAAAAGAAAAAACATAATTATCTTCCCTAACTTTTCTTGCTTTTCACCTGGTGTACTCTTTCTCACCCGCCAAGCTACAGCTTAAATTTAATTTACATAAGGAAACTTTCTGGTCTAGGTTTGGTCTGGCAATTATATGCTGTATACTTTTTCCTTGTAAGAACACCATTTTATTTTAAATAATGATTCTTATTTATTTAACAGTTTCCTTCCTTGCTAGACTTAAAGTCCTAGAAAAGCAGGAGGTATGTCTACTTTCTGTAGTGCTATTTTCTCCAACCACATATGAGACACATAGTAGATGGTAAGTATTTGTTGAAAGAATAAATTAATCCAAGTCGCAGTACTTTTTGTTACAAGAAATAATAGCTCATTGGAGCTGGTGGAAGCAAAATCAACCTGTTGGTTTTCAAGACATTGTTTTCACCAAGGACCAATGAATTGTACTTTCTCTGTCTTAACACGGATATCTTTTTTCCCAAATGAATCATTAAAAAAGGAAATGCACTCTTTAAAAGGCTCACATTTGCAGAATAAAAAAAAAATGTTATTACGTGACTCAGCCAATGTAATCGTTAGGGCTTATCTAAGTTTATTAAATGCCCTCAGGATCCGTTTCCCATATTAGCCTCTGTGATCTGCTGTTCCAGGAACAACATCATGTTGTTGGGTTTTTTTTTTTTTGTTTTTGTTTTTTTTTTAATTTTGACTGTAACCTTATGTCCTTTTATAGCATTTCCTAAGGAAGTTTGTCTACATTCACATCCTCAGTAAGAGCCATTGAATATTCAGTATTAAATGCATGTGTATAAGTCTGTATTTCCAGATTTATAGGACACATAGTAATGGAGATATAGATCTTACTTATGCTTTTGTTTTGTATAAACGTTGTGAGTATCCTTCATTCCTACAAACCATCTTTGGAGGAGCTGCTCTCTGGTTTCTATTGCTAGACTCACATAACAATAGAATGATTTGGAACAAAGTTCATTGCTTTAAAGACAATATACTTGACTCAAAATCCTATTGGGCTCACACCTACAAGTGTCCTCACTGATATCCCTCCAAGAACACAGCTCATTGCTCTTACCTTCTGCAGTTCTCTCCAGGTGAATCTCTGCTCTCATATTCAAAAGGCTTAAGGTACGAAAATACCCAGCTGTCTATGAAGGTTGCTATGAGCTAGTGAGCAAAGGCATGATTTAAGAGATGATAGAAGACTATTTGTTTGGCTAGAGTCCACCAGCCTTTTCTCATTTGTCCTCTGGGTAATCTATGTTTTGCACTTGAAGGGAGAAGAGAAGGAGTAGCAGCCACTGAGACCTCTGCCTTCTAGGTTACCTTGACTTAGGGACAAGTATGCTGGCTGGAACTTGAGTCTGTGCCTCATGGGGGAAACACTGCAAATGCCACCATGGAGGGGGCACTATGACCGCAATTACCAAAAAAACCCTCTGTAGCAATCAGTTTTATATCCTCAATGTGGCAAATGCTGTGCTAGATCCACAGTTGGGTGATACAGGAAATGAGTTGTTTGGGGACAGTATCGAAGCAGGAAAGGATTCGGAGAGGGAAAAGCATAAAAGAGATCATTTGGGCAGTTGGATGAGCAAAAGCAAGGATATTGAGGTAGTTAGTACAGGAGGTGTATCAAAGCTGTAAGTAGTAGAGTTTGGTTGGTATAGAAGGGGTCACTGAGGATGAGAAGGGGTCACTGGGAGGACCTTAAATGACAGAGGAGTCATGAAAGATGTGTGAGTGTGGCGGCGAAGTGTTTGGAGATGAGTTTTAGGAAGATGAATGTGAGGAGGAGCCAAGATGGTGGAACAGCATGGAAGTTTTTTGTGTGTCTTGCATCCATGAAATACAGCCAGACCAACACTAAACCATCCTGCACACCTAGAAAACTGATCTGAGGATTAACACAACAATCTGCACAACCTGAACCACGGAATTCAGCAGTCTACTTCAGTGTATTCATTTTTTCAAATTTTCAAGCCATTTCCTTTTTTTTTTCTTTTTTCCCCTTTTTTCTCTAATCTATCAAGCCACTTTCAACACCCAGACCAAAACACACCTAGGATCTAGCATAATTTATTCTATTTTGTGTGTGTATGTTTGTTTTTTATTTTTTAATTTTAATATTTTTTTAATTTTAATTTTTTTAATTTAAATTTTTTCTACTTCGTTAATTCCTTTTCTCCCTTCAAGATGATGAAATGAAGGAATTCACCCCCAAAGAAAGAGCAGGAAGAAACGACAGCCAGGGACATAACCAACACAGATACAAGCAAGATGTCTGAACCAGAATTTAGAATCACGATAATAAGGAAGATGAATGTAATATGTATGTGTAAAATGGTTTAGGCAGAGAGAGATCAATTAAGAAGTTGATACAATAAATAATGAGACTCGAAGAGAGAAGGGAGGCAGAGAGAGAAAAGAGGTGGATGGAAGTCATTGCTAAGTGTAACATAAATGATTTAGTAGCTGTGAGGATGGAGGAGGAAGAGTAAAAGAAAGTGGGCGATGAATTCAAGATTACTCCAAGGCTTTAAATCTGATTACCAGTGCAATTAAATAAAGCATTGGGAGGTGTGGCTAGTTTAGGAGTGGGGAAAGAGACACAGAGAAAGAGGAGTATACTATATAATGATAATACAGTATACTAATATACTATAGATATTTACATTTTTATTATGACTACAAAGCTCTAAAAATATACACTTTATTTCAGAAAAGAGAGCTTAGATTTTACCAAGGTCCTAAAGAGATGGAGAAATTTTTCCCGACCAACACTGATGTTCTGGGTTTTCCCTACTGACCTCCAAAATTATGTCTAACCCTTATTGCAATTGCTTGTTTACTTATCTTTATTCTGCAGTGTTCTCTAGTCTTCAGGGAGGCCGGGAAAATCCTTATTATATTCCCAGTATATTCCTTATTATATTCCCAAAGAATCTTGTAATTTCGCTATTTCCCACTACTTTGCTATTACCTAAGTTATGAGGATGGCTACTCAGCTTCCTACTTCACAGTTTGGACAAAGAAAGAGCTGACACAGAAAGAAGAGAGGCCCTAACCACCTGAGCAACAGAAAATTTAGGTTTGACTATTTAAATAGTGATTTCATTAGCCCATTGTTAACCGAATAAAGATATACAGTTAAATTCTAATCACTTTAGACCAAGAGCTGTATTTGGCACCATGATTCAGCATCATTACCTGTATGCAAAAATATTTCTGGAAGTTTTCCTGGTAAACAATCAGTTGTGAAGCCACTCTACCACGATGTTTCTCAAACTGGGATATAGGCATTGGTCCCTTGACACAACAGACTAATCATGGAGCATATTCCTAGTGTGTTGATTTTACTGGAAGATTTGAGAAGATATGCTTTTTTTTTTTTCACTGAGGTCAACTTGCATATATTATTTGGCCATTCAATAAATACTTATTGCATTCAGGCAGAATATCAGATTCTGGGAAGTATTGATTTAGAAAATGGATTTGGGGACATCTGGATGTCTTAGTCGGTTAAGTGTCTGACTCCAGCTCAGGTCATGATCTCACAGTTTGTGGGTTCGAGCCCCATGTCAGGCTCTGTGCTGACAGCTTGGAGCCTGGAGCCTGCCTCAGATTCTGTCTCTCTCTTTCCCTCCTCCTCCTCCTCCATTCATGCTCTGTTTCTTTCTATCTCAAAAATAAAACAAATGTTAAAAAAATTTTAGAAAATGGATTTGGTAGTGGTATTAGGTCCATCGGGTAAAGTGCAAAATTCGTATGTATTTTTAAGTTGAAGCATAAGACCACAAGAAATTTTGATCTTGAAGTGGATTCCTTCGGATTGAACCATCATGTCCATGAAGGTATTATTCACTCTTCTCAAGTGCTCACAGTGACTCTTGGGAAGAGCTGGGGAGGTAAGCATGGAAAGCTGTAGAAGTGTGAGAGCAACGTGCCCTGAGGTGCTTCATGGGGCAGGCACAACAGTCTAACATTCCTGCTCTGTCTCTGAGTGGCCATATTTGTGAAAGTTCCACAACGTCTGGGAAGTAGATATTGTCTTCATTGAAACTAAATTCAGTTTCTGGCCCAAAGAAACTTCTTGTGGCCCCTGAACACTAGTGGTGCAAGAATGATTTTTCTCTTTGTTTTGAGTTTAAATAGAGAGTTGAAAAGGGCTGGAAATATCTTTTTACCTTTCTGCACGCTTACCCTGAATTGAATGCCTTGTTAAATATACAGAAGAATACTAATAGTTTTTAAATACGCTTTATTTGATTTTGGAAACTGCATGTAATGTATATGGTATAGATAGGCACATGCACACAAAATACACATCTGGAGGGGTGCCTGGGTGGCTCAGTCGGTTAAGTGTCTGACTTCAGCCTAGGTCATGATCTTGCTGTTTCCGAGTTCGAGACCTGCATCTGGCTCTGTGCTGACAGCTCAGAGCCTGGAGCCTGTTTCAGATTCTGTGTCTCCCTCTCTCTCTCTGCTTCTCCCCCACTCATGCTCTGTCTCTCAAAAATAAACATTAAAAATTTTAAGAAAAAATAACAAAACAAAATGCACATCTGGAGTTTTATGTATACCTAGATGAATTCAGAAAAGTATTAAAATTAGACATACTTAAATATGCTCTGTAAGATTTAGTTAATCAGACATACTATATGGCACAATAAGAAATTACTTCTAGAATTCTGCCTGCTAAATTCTTAAAAAAAATTTAACATATTAAAGAGGTCAGTTTTAATAAAAATAACTAATTACAGAATTCACAAAGGGAAAGCAATTACATGACCTTTAATGTGATTTAATTTAATATAACATCTCTGAATGTCTGTTTAAAGGATTATATAGAAAATACATAGAAGTAGCATATCATATTAACAGGTTTCTTTTAAAATATGTATATCAGGTTATTTTTTTGAGTCATGTAATTAATAGCCTTGAAATGTTTACAATACTAATCTGATGAGCTATTGTCAAAAATACTCCAAATGTAAATCATGTCATCAAAATTGTTATAATACTCAAATTAGCAAGGTCTAAATTTATTTATTTTTATTATTGTTAGAAGCAAAAAGTTTTATTATTTTCAGTTTGAGTAAATAGAAATAGTTTCCTTAAGCATTCCATTTAACTAATGACAGAAGTATGAATTACTAATTGTGGAGATAATTAGGTTTGCTAGCAATCCTGTCTTTACTAAATTTGAACAATGTTGGAGCCAGCCCAGTCCCTTTACTTTGACAAATAAAGTTGAAGTCTCTGTCCCATTTCTGAATCTACATTATTTTTAATCCTTGGTATCATTTACATAATTTTTGTTTATTTGTGTCATCAAGTCAATGTCAAAATTGCACCAAGATATAAGCAGAATATTTAGATTTGCTTGGCCAAATTAAAAAAAAAATCACTCATGAAGTTAATGTTACTGAGATTTACTACCAAGCCAATGAAAAGACAGTGTAATAGATATGCTCTAGAAAAGAATCTTAGCAGGAAAGTGGATGTTATTGCTTCCTGATGTGTCTCTGATTGTTTATAGACATGCACCTGAACTTTGGGGGTCACTGTGGCCTATCTAGAATGAGGAATCCTCCAGTTTGGAGGAGACTTAGACTTAAGGTTTACATGCAATGCAATTCTTTGTTGTCCCTCAGGGACATACTTTTGCATTCTATTCCTTTCTGCTTCACTTGGCCTAAAGTAGCACATAGAAAAATAAAGAGTAAAACAATTCACTTTTCATTCAACACATTTTCATTGATTGTTTGCTGGGTAATGCAATAGATATTGAAGCTACAGAGTTGAAAACGACATGGTCCAAGCTTCCAAAAATTTTAAAATCGCATTGGAAGAGAGACACATAAATAAGTATAATGCAAATGTAGCTCACTAAAAGATATAGACACCAGCAATTATAGAGCCTAAAGACTATAATTAACAAGCCATGTTCAATAGCTGGACAAAGAGGGGAAGAGCGTTTAAGACAAGTGGAGCAAAAGCATGCCCTGTGAGTAACTTGTCCTGTGAGTATTCTGCAAGAACAGTTAACGTATCTAATCAATTTTAATTTGGTAAATGAGTGATGTGTTACAATAGGAGTAGTATGTGACACTGAATGTCACATGACCACAACTAAGCCAATGGTTCTTCTCACACACGTGCGTACATACTGCAGGATTGTAGGTGATAATCTCCCATGCTTGGCTACTCGGTCTCAGGCCATGGTGTTTGGCAGAAATCAGTGATTTTTCAGAACATTAGAAAGTGCCCACAACTGGCACTAGTGTATGTTTTGTCACTTCAAAGCACCTATGGACAGTCCTCTGCTTTTTCATGCAAGAGTAAGGAATGTTTTCCTTCATTCTAGCTCAGACTGCCTGCAGATATAGACCCTTTCCTCTGCTGCCTTATTGCCAGTTACATTAAATATAGCATATGACAAGAATTTGTTAATACTGTACTGTAGTCAACATCCATGTGGGTGTATACAATGACCCTCATGCAGAAAAAGATTCCATTGAAGCAATAGATAGCAGTTTTTCCACTAGTGATAGTGAAAGTCATCCTACACAATAACCCTCCTCTCTCTGGTCTCCCTCACATCAGCCCCGAAGGTTTTCAAAGGTAAGTGCAGGTTAATTTGTTTATTTTTCCTCATATTTTATATTTTCTTTATTATTTTGTATTATGTTACAGTATTGTAATCATTTTTATATGAATATTTTTGGGTTGTGGAATGGATCCTCTGAGTTTCCATCATTTCTTATAGGGAAATTCGCTTTGAAATACAAGTGCTTTGGATTATAAGCATGTTTACAGAATGAATTATGCCAAACAAAGGTTTTACTGTATTAGCAAATTAAATCTAGGAATATATAAAAGGGAGATGATGACATAACCAGGAGGAATTTATCACTGGAATCCAAGGTTGGTTTAATACTAAAAAATCCATTCATTTTGGCATATTAACAGAATAACATAACATTTACAGAAAACATAACATTAACAGAAAGAGCATACAATCAGCACAATAGATGCATAAAAAACATTTGACAAATTTCAACATCTATTTATGATAAACTCTTTCAACAAACTGAACAGCAGGAAATGTCCCTGATCTGACAAAAGGGATATACAGAAAACCTACAGATGACATCACACTTAATAGTGAAAAATTGAATCCTTTTTCAGATTAAGAACAAGCCAATTATACCCACTCTCATTATTTCTATTCAACATCATACAGGAGATACTAGCTAGTGCAATAAGGTAAGAAAAAGGAAACAGGAGACTGACCGGAAAAAAGTAAAACTTTCTTTATTGGTAGATGACATGATCATGAATGTAGAATGTTTTTAAGGAATCTGCAAAAACACTAGAAGTCATAAGTGAATTCAGCAATATTCCAGGGTACAAAGTCACTTCCATATTCTAGTAGTGAACAATTAAAAAATGGTATTCAAAGAATGCCATTTATAGTAGCATTAAAATGATAAATTATTGTAGGGTAGATTCAATGAACTATGTGTGAGACATACACACTGAAAAGTTGAAAATACAGCCGAGAGATAAAAGAAGACCTGGATAGAAAGATGTATTGTGTTCATGGATTGGAAGACTCAATATTGTTAAGATGTACATTCTCCCCAAACTTATTTATAGATTCAACACAATTAAAATCAAATTCTTATCAGAATTTGGTAGGAATTCTCAAGCTAACTTTAACTTTTATATAGAAATGAAAATTGCATTGAAAAGTCCAAATAATCTTGAAAATGAAGAACAAACTTAGAGAACTAATCATACCTGATTTCAAGATGTACTATAAGGCTATAGTACAAAAACAGAGTGGTAAAGGTAAAAGGATACATATGGGTCAATGGAACAGAACAGAAAGTCTAGGAAGAAATGTATATTTGTTCAAGTGATTTTTGACAAAGGTGCCAACATGATTCAGTGGGAGAACAGAACTATTTTTTTTTAACAATTTATGCATGAAAAAAATGAACTTCAACTTCCATCTCATACCATACACAAAAATAAACCCCAAATAGACCATAAACCCAACATAAAAGCTATGAATATATTTTATGTTTCTAGAGAAACATATTCATAACTTTAAAGTAGACAAAGATCTCTTAAAGAAGAAAGTCAAAGCAATAGTGAACAAACAAAAAGCAATAATTGGACTTGATCAAAATTAAAACATTTAAAAAACACCATTAAGAAAGTGAAAAAGCAATCCAAAAAATATTGACACGTATAGCTGACAAATGACATATCCAGAATATACAGATAGTCACTGACTTAAAATGGTTCAACTTGTGATTTTGTAACTTTATGATGATACAAAAGGGATATGAATTCATTAGAAGCTTAACTTTGAATTTTAAAGTTTGATCTCCTGGGCTAGCAATATGCTATATGGTGCTTGGTTGTGATACTGGGCAGTGGGAATAAGCCGTAGGTCTCAGTCAGCCACACCCATGAGCAAAAACAAACAGTGTAGTTACAACCATTCTGTACCCATTCAACCATTCTGTTTTTCACTTTCAGTACAATGTTCAATAAATTACATGAGATATTCAACACTTCATTATAAAATATATTTTGTGTTAGATGATTTTGCTCATCTGTAGGCTAATGTAAGGGTTCTGATCATGTTTAAGGTAGGCTAGGTTAAGCTATGATGTTTGGTAAGTTAGGTGTAATAAATGCACTTTTTTATTTATGATATTTTCAGTTTACAAAGGGCTTATCAGGCCATAACCCCATTGTAAGCTAAGGCAGATCTATAGATGAAAAGTTGCAATGCAATAAGAAAATAACCAAATTAAAAGTTTGAATAGACACTTCATAGAAGAATTGTATCAGTTTTCTATTGTGGGATAACATATTTCCACAAACCTAAGTGACTTATAACAATACCCATTTATTGTCTTATATTTCTATAGGGCAGAAGTCCAGGTGAGCTGAACTGGGAGCTTTGCTTAGGCTCTCCCAAACACAAAATAAAAGGTGTTGGCCTGACTGGGCTCTATTTGGAGGCTCTGAGGAAGAATTCACTTCTGAGTTCATTCGGGCAGTGGGCAGAATTTAGCTCCTCATGGTTGTAGAAATGAAATTCCCATTTTTTTGCTGGTTGTTGGCTTGGGGACTGTGCTCATTTTCTAGAGGCCACTCTCAGGTTCTTGCCTCATGGCTTCTTCACCTAAGCAAGGAGAACCTCCCTCAAATCAAATCCTTCTCATTTTTCAGATCTACCTGACTTTTTCTTCTACCACTAGCCTCAGAAAACTGCTTCTAAAGAGATCATGTGATTAAATTAGGCTTATCTGGATTATCTGCCTACTATAATCTAATTTTTAACCTATTGTAACCCTAATTACATCTGCAAAATCCCTTTTGCCAAGTAACATAATATAACGTAATGCAACGGGAGTGACACCAAGAGCAAAGGTCATGACAGCTATCTTAGAATTATGCCTATCACCTGGAGATATGTGAACGAACAGGTCCATGAAGATATTCTCCCAAAACCATTAGTCACAAGGGAGAGACAAATTAAAACCACAATCAGGAAACTATCCACATCAAATCAGGAACGTAATAAAATTAAGTATTGGCAAGTCTGTGGAAGAACTGAAGCTCTCATACTTTTCTGAAAGGAATGAAGGAACGTTTCAATTTCTTCAGAGAATATTTTGGCAATTTTTGTAAAATTATATGTGTAATTACCACATGACCCAGCAAGTCCACTGCTTGACATTTACCCGAGAGAAATGAAAACTATATTTATAAAACTTTCATTGAAGCTTTATACATCATTATCAAAAACTGGAAATAACCCAAATATAATATACAGGTGAATTAATAAATTGTTGTGTATTCATACAATGGAGTTGTCAGCAATAAGAAGGCATAAACTACTAATCCATGTAACAACATGGATGAATCTCAAAAAAATATAATACTTAACCAAAAAAGCCAGGCACACAAAAATATATACTGTATGACTACATTTACATGACACTTTTGAATAGGCAAAACTAATCTCTAGTGATAGTTTCAGATCAGTGGTTATTGTAGGTGGGTGATGGCGAGATTGCCTAGTCAGAAGCACAAGAGAACTTCCTGGGGAGATAACAAATATTCTATATCTTTTGGGTGGTCATTTTTATGCCCAAAAGATTTCAGATTTTTCATGTATAGTGGATTGTTTCTATTTTATGAAAATTATACTTAAAGTTGATTTTAAAATATAATGTACATATTTCTAATGAAAACAAACAGATTTGTCTTCTTTTATTATTTAACACCATTCTGGAATTTGGAGTTGATTAAAATTAGAGATAGAATATAAATAAACTATAAGTATTTGAAAGTGGTAAGTAAGTTGTCTTAGTTTGGGTTGCTGTAACAAATTACTGGAGTAGTAATTTGTTGACTGGACGGTTTAAACAACAAACATTTATCTGTCACAGTTCTGGAGGCTGGGAAGTCTAATACCAAAGTACCAACAAATTTGTTCCTTAGTGAGGGCCTTCATCCTGGTTTGCAGATATCTATCTTCTCACTCTGTCCTCACATAGGGGAGAGCAGAGAGAGCAAACGCTAGTCTCTTTCTCTTCTTATAAGAACACTAATCCCATCATGGGGCTCATGACCTCATCTAAATATAATTATCGAGGACTGACTTCCTAATATTATCCCATTGGAGGTTATTTTAACATGTGAAGTTTGGGGGGGAACGCAAACATATACTCCATAATACAAGTGTAACACTATTTGCAGATAAAATATTTTCTGCAAAGTCAAGGTAACATGGTAAAACAACACTGAGATTATTGAGAAAGCTTAGCAAAATTGCTCAATATAAGGTAAATATATAATCAGAAAATATAAACAAATAATGCATTCTAATGGGAGTACAAAATGTGAAATAAAAATATGAAATTTGTATGATTGATCATTACAAGAAATGTACAAACCTATATAAATTTGATAGATAAAAAGAAGACTTAAGTAAATGGGAAACCATGTTTTCAAATAGAAAGAAGACTAAAAATATGTTTTTTTTTTGTAAATTATTTCCTAAATTTAATAAAGTTCCAACAAAATGCCCAACAGAGAATAGCTGTTTCCTTTCTCTCGGGTAAATGTCAACAGATAATTTTTTTTTTTTTTTAATATATGAAATTTACTGTCAAATTGGTTTCCATACAACACCCAGTGCTCATCCCAAAAGGTGCCCTCCTCAATACCCATCACCCACCCTGCCCTCCCTCCCACCCCCCATCAACCCTCAGTTTGTTCTCAGTTTTTAACAGTCTCTTATGCTTTGGCTCTCTCCCACTCTAACCTCTTTTTTTTTTTTTTCCTTCCCCTCCCCCATGGGTTTCTGTTATGTTTCTCAGGATCCACATAAGAGTGAAACCATATGGTATCTGTCTTTCTCTGTATGGCTTATTTCACTTAGCATCACACTCTCCAGTTCCATCCATGTTGCTACAAAAGGCCATATTTCATTTTTTCTCATTGCCACGTAGTATTCCATTGTGTATATAAACCACAATTTCTTTATCCATTCATCAGTTGATGGACATTTAGGCTCTTTCCATAATTTGGCTATTGTCAACAGATAATTTTGAAAGGAGTGAAAAGTAGACTGGAACTCGCAGAGTTAAAATATACTTTAAAGCTATAATAATCAAATTCATCAGATCATCGTAATATAGTTTTAAAAAATATGAAAAAAAATGATTCATTAAACAGAATAGGTGGCCCATAAACAGATCTTATTATAAAATAATGGTAAGTAAGTGACAAAGATCAAAGACGGTATTACACATCAGAGCAGAGGAAAAAGATTAAATGGTGATTGTGTAACAAATAAAATATTAACTTAAGTTCTCATCCCATAGCATATGCCAAAATAAATTCTAGAACAGAATTAAAACAAACAAACACCTTTAAGGGGCACCTGAGTGGCTTAGTTGGTTAAGCATCCGACTTCAGCTCAGGTTATGATCTTGTGGTCCGTGGGTTCAAGCCCTGTGTCGGGCTCTGTGCTGATAGCTCAGAGCCTGGATCCTGCTTCAGGTTCTGTCTCCCTCTCTCTCGGCCCCTCCCTCGCTCGCACTCTCTCTCTCTCTCCAAAAATAAATAAACATTAAAAAGTTGAAAAAAAACCCTTTTAAACAGATATAAATAAAAAGTTAGTATTTATTAACTAAAGCATTGGAATACAATGCAATAGTAAAGGCACCAAATTTGCTTAAGTAAACTTTCCCTTAGAAAAAAAAAAGCATCATGAATGCAGAGACCCTGGAGGTCTGACTCATCACTAACCTCTGTGACCTCCAGGAGATCTAGCCAGTGTATGTGCTAATAAATCTTTATAGAATGTATAAAAACAACTGTTTTTATTTTTTGTAAAGGCAGCACCACAATCGTTTTCTTAAACAACAAATTGGGAAACATATTTGTCATGTAGATGTGAAGATTAATATACTCTTGTAAAAAGTTCATGCAAATAATAAAAAACTTCATTAAGACCCATTAGATGGACAAGTATATGAACAAGCTATTCAACAACAGAGGGAATACAACAAAGATTAACGAACATTTGAAAAAAAGTTAATATTAATAACAAAGAATTGCATGTTATCTGTCAAATTACAGGATTTTTTTTTAGTTTATTTATTTTGAGAGAGAAAGAGAGAGAGCAAGCATTAAGGAAGAGGCAGAGAGAGAGGGAGAGACAGAATCCCAAGCAGGCTCCGTGCTGTCATCTCAGAGCCTAGTACTGGGCTTGATCCCACCAACCTTGAGATCATGACTTGAGCAGAGATCAAGAGTTAGACTCTCAATTGACTGAGCCCACCAGGCACCCCAAATTACAGGCTTTTTAAAAATAAGAATATTCAATGTTGGTTTCGGCATAAGTGTAATAGGTCATTTCATACAGTTTGGGGGTAGTTAACACAAACTTTTTAGAAAGGTAATTTCACATTCTATATCACAGCCCTAAAAATACTACTTTTGACCCTGCACTTACTTTTCCAAAAATGTACCTTAAAGAAATTATCTGTTGCAAAGAAAGAAGAAACTTTATTTTAAAAGCTCATCAAAAGATTAAATATGGTAGTGGAAAATCGGCAAATGTATGTCCAATAATCCAGGAATATGGATTTTAAATTATGGTATAGCCAGACAAGGCATTATGCAGGCATTTAAATGATTTCTATAAAGATTTTAAAATTCTATCAGAAAATAATTGTTTTAAAAGGTACTGTGAGGAGACAAATTATTTTGTGATTGGAACAACATAAAATATGATAGAAAAAATAATAACGTTGGCATACATAGTAGCTTTTACTGAAAGGGCAGACACTCTCAACACTTTAAAGGGATTATCTCATGTACCCATTTACCCTTCAAGACTATGAAGCCATATATATTTTTTCAGTTTTCCCCATTGAACCGGTGAGGAAACTGATACAAGGAAAGATTAAGTATTTTGCCCAAAGTGTTTGACCTGAGTCAGGTAGCAGGGTTTGATAGCAGCTTCGCCCTCAGGTCCCTGCTTTAACTCACCATTAAAATGTAACAAAATGTTATCAGTTTTATAGGTTTGGGGGCTCCTTGGGCTCCCTTATACTCTTCCATAATTTCCAGTTTCTACAATAAGCATGACTTTTAATCTTTAAAAATCGTCTTAATAATAGTGATATATCGATATCGATATCGATATAGATATAGATATAAAGTCTCAGAGTCAACCTGATTATCTGTAGTGACACTCAGAGTCTAAATCTGGGGATTATTTGCACCTACTATTTCCAGGTGTCTCTCCCCAGCCGCCTGCGGAGCCCTAGGCCCCCCTTCCGGCTAGTTCACCGGGTCTCCCCGGGATCCACCCACAGTATCCGGATCCCCATTCTTGAAGCACGGTTTCTCTGTGCGCTTGCGCCGTGGCAGTCCGCTCCGGGGTGCAGTTGGCAAACTTCCAGGGGCTGTAGGACCACGGTCTTCGGGACCCTTCCAGATGTCGCCCCGCAAGGCCCCGCAGACCTCTAGCGGCCGCGAGTACAAGCTTCAGTCGCTGGCGGAGGCCCGGCTCTCACGAGGGAACGCAGCGACCTTCCCAAGACTGAGGCGCCCGCGGGAAATCCCCGGGGCTCGCAAGGCGGAGGTCAGTCTCTGTCCGCCAAGCGTGGAGGTGGGGTGGCCGCCCGGGCTAGGGCGCAGGTCCGAGGACCCGCTCCGGGTGCCCGCGCTCCTGGAGCAGTGCCCCTGGGAGGTCGCGCATGGAACCTGGGGGGCACCAGCCCGCCTGCATACCATCCTGTGTCATATTAGGACAATGGTTGAGAACAATGATGACTTCAAGCTGATCGAGGGCTGGCCCCGCAGAAAATCGCGTGTTAATTAAAGAGGGTTGCCCGGGGACAAAATTTACAGCTTGCGCCCTGGGGGCAGTTATTTACTGTGGGGTGAGTGTATTTTAAACACGTTCTCTCCTTGAGAATTAATTCTCTCGCACGCAGGGAGCAAGAGTGGGGGAACTGTTTGTGCAGATGTGGAAGCCGAAGTCCTACTTTCGGGGAGCTAGGGTGACGGTCGCCCTTCGGAAAAGCGCCGCGGCCGGTCCGGAGGAGGAACCAAGTTTTCCCGGTCGCTGGGGCAAATATTAGATTTGAGCCCGCCTGGCTGCTGTGAGACCCTTGCACGCGCCCACAAGCCTGGCAGCGGGGTCTTCTGCCTTGAATGAGCCCCTCGTTTCCCAGGTCCGCTTGGGGGGAAAAAGGTGAACTCCCCAGATCCGCTTCCTTTTGTGGTTAATAAAAGGCGTATAAAACCTGGAGGGAAATTACAAGTGCAAGTTGAGTACCTTGCATGTTTTGACGTTTGAAAACCTGACTCCAGAGAATCATTGACTCATACATTGCAAGTTTCCGTGCTTAATGAAGTTTGGGGCACACATATTACTTGTGTTTGTGAGATCGCCGCATCGCGCACCCCAAGTTTGTCGCTCCGGTACGGAAAGCAGGGCCGAGCGGGGGTGGGGAGGGTCTCCAGTCCCAGGCGCGGCTGCACTCGGGGCTTCTGCCCAGTTTCCTGCCTCGGAGTTGTCGTGTCCGCCCCAGCTCAGAGCAGTTTGTGCAATTTAGAAACCCGATAGGAGGCAGCAGCTGATCTCCCACCACCCTAAAAATAATCCGCTCCGTCGCCCTGCGTGCTTCGCCTAGGGGAGGAAAACTGCCTTCGGAGTAAGTGCGTCTGTATTTTTTACATAAACATGATTTAAAAAATTTAAGAGTAACTGTAAACTGTCGATTTTGGCAATCAAAAGGCTCCCGCGCGCTCACATGGCGCTCTGACTTCAGGGTAGCTATTTCTAGGATTAAGGCACCCGGCCCCAGCCGGGGAAGAGAGGGCGTGGGGATCAGGTTTCCAGCTTTACTTACAAAACTTTGCCGACTCCTACTTAAAACCAGCCAGGAATAGTGCAGAGAGTTATTACTAATTTTTTTTTTTTTTCTCTGAGACATTCTCCTGTATTGTTCATGAAGTTGCTTTCTATCTGCTTAATTTTTGTTACTCTTTACTTTTTAGGAGTTCTGCGTCTGGGTTTGAAATTTACACTTAAAACAGTGTAGGAAGCCGGTGTTTTGAAGGTAGTGCAAGTGCACGAGTAGGGGTTTGAAGCAGCGTCAAGCGACCGCCCAAGGTATTTACTTTTAACTTTTTGTTAAGTTTGGAATTAAAAAAAAAAAAATATATATATATATCCCACTGGCATGTGTGAATCTTATCTTCTGAGTACCATTTCCTTTAGTGTGCGATAGAACTCCAACGGGTGCATTGAGATCAGGCACTAAATCAGGAATCAGTGGTCATTTTTGCTAGTGATTTTCCTACTTGGATCTGTCATTTGTAGATAGATAGATAGACATCTTTTAGTCATATTTTGTGAACCACTGACTGAATGAGAAATTTCAGAGGTTATTAGATTACATGCCCTACATTTTTTATAATGCCATGTTTCTCTCTCATAGTGTATAGTTAATCTCTGAATAACTAAAGAACGAGTTATGTTGTATATAAGAATTAAGTTTTTATATTGCTTTTAGCATGTTTTCTTCAGGTGTTTCCAGCATGTTTAAGTTCCCTGTGGCTGTTGCTCCGTTAAAACTGACACTTTCTTCTGGGTGAACAGGAAAGAGTGTTAGTTTTTACTTACTTTACTTTATAGCCATCAACTACATCCCAATTTTATAACTCCTGAGGGTGTGGAACTTCATATAATGCATTTCAAAGAATACTGAGGGTAGGATTCTTGCGATGAAATCATAAGTTTGGTCCTCAAGGAGTATTTTCTTTCTGTGTTTTCTGTTTTGCAGACCATCCCTGTAATCAGAGTTTCACTTTTGACATTTGTCTTTAAGATTCATTCAGTCAAGTTCTTCGACCCTGTCTGCTGTCATAAACACTTGAACATCTTTCAGTAGACATGTGCTCGTGGGGAGAAAAGTGTCATGTCTTCCCATCTGGCCTCTTTTTCCTCTCCCTCCTCCTGGATGCTTGGGCCTCTGTCTGTGCTTAGTTGAACTAGACAGCTCCAGAAGGGGCAGGACTCAGGGGGGTCACGTGACAGAGTTTAGCCAGCAAGAGCAGCAGCACGTTACACTGTTCCCAAAGCATCCCTGACTTAATCAGGGTTCTGGGAGGGAAAACCCTGAATGACAATCAGAGATTTAAACATTAATTAAAAGTCCTGATTGAATAAAATGCCTTTGGTAAACACAGTAATTATCAACATATCTATAAGTTTACTCCTTTCCTCTTTTTGCCCATGTTGAGTTGTAATAATATGGGCTGACTGTTAGGATGTGCCACATGTGCACTGCATGTTGGAGAAAGAAGCTAAGGGTCAAAGGGAAATGGATGGAGGAGGAAAAGACAGAAACAAAAACAAAAGGAGAGATGTGGTGAGAGGTAGAGAACAGGTTGGGAGCCCCAGGGAATGTGAGGTTAGAGATTATGGTAGAAGGAAGAAATCATTCTAAAGCTTTCACTTTATTAATCTGAAGTGTATGCTTTAGTATGATCATATCATTGTATAGCTCCCTGTCTGGTAGATCATAACCTTTACATTATACCAAGAACTAATGGGATTAGTGAAGTCTGATTTATACAGTCTAAGACCACAGGTACTGTTTCTGTCATATGCACTCTTGGTTTCCCAGTGCCTAGCACATGTTTAGCATCAGTAAGTATTTTTATAGTTAAGTAATGGCCCAGAATTTCAGACATCAGGTACACGACTGGAAATGTTCTTTGACTTTTTCAACTTGCAGTAGTGCTCTGATACTTTCATTCCACCGTTACACATTTATCCAGAGGTTACTTGATTGGTAGGTTTGAGGATTGATTAAACATAGCAGGCAGACTTACTATAGCCAATGAAATATATGTTTTGCAAATTCAAATTATACTTTAGTGTCTGGTGCAATGATAATGATTAAATGTCAAGATTTATAAATGTGACCAATTGGAATAGCATAATTTTGAATAAAATTATAAAATTAGCAAAAGTAAAAATTATTTCCCGTTCATTCTAGGAAACAGTTTATACATGTCTTTCAGTAAGAGTGAGATCAAGTTTCTTTTTATCATTTCTACTTAATAAAAGAAATAGTCTTAGAAGTTCCATTAGTAGCTATTATTTTTTAGGTGTTTGTTTTTTCTAGGTTTACGGACATACATCACTGTATAAGTTTAAGGTGTACAGCATGATGTTTAATTCAGATGTATTGAGAAATGATTACCACAGTAGGTGTAGTTAAAATCCATCACCTCATATAGCTACAAATTCCATTTTACTGTTATTTAAAAACCTCACACTGCTTTTAATTATTCTATGAGGCTTAGAGCCTTAATAGTTGCTAAGAATTTGCCAAGTATATACCCTCATCTTGAGTTGTTTTTAATATAATTTTTTCAGTGAGAAAAGGTCTCAACTAGAGATCATATCAATGATGTTCAATGAAAGGGCTTAACAGAAACAATATGTGAGAGGAATTCCATATAAGTATCTACAGACTGTAAGCACAGGCATTTTAGTTAGTTCTAGTAATACAAAGCTTATAAAACTTGTGCTTGAAATTTGGTTTTTCCAATAGATTACCTACTGTTGCCAGTATTTTTTGTGTAACACTCTTTATTTTTTTCCTAGGAAAAAATATTGTTTGTGACCATTGCTAAATCATTTCTCAATGAATGGGAAGAGAGAAAAGGTACTTATAAACTCATTTAAACTTTCGCCAACCTTTGATAATCTAACTCAGAATCCAGTGTGACATATATGTGTAAATTCTTTCCAAAGTCCAGAAAGGTTAAAATCTTAAATTCTACTTTTTTAATGACAGTAGAGAAGATGTTTAAAAAAATAGGTTGGAGGCTGCATGATGCAGTGGGAGAAAAATAGTTTAAGTCAGACACATGGATATGGATCACCACTTCTCTACTGGTTGGCAAGTTACTGAACCTCACGATGCTCTTATGTAAAATACAAATAATTAACATCGCACGGTTGTTATAAGGATAGTGTATGCAAAGTGCCCAGAATTTGGCAGAGACTAAGTAAATAGGAGGCATTATAAAAGATTTTTTCAGAAGGCTAAAACTTTTCAGAATTTCATAGTAGTATTTTGATGAAGCAAACCCTTGCTCCTATACCATCTGTTTCAGCACAGCAATGAGAGGAATTAATTTAAAATTTGAGTCAGAGGGCACCTAGATGGCTCAGTCAGTTAAGCGTACGACTTTGGCTCAGGGCATGATCTTGGAGTTTCCCGAGTTCTAGCCCCACATCAAGCTCTGCACTGCTTGGGATTCTCTGTCTCTCCCTCTCTCTCTGCCCCTCCCCCACTTGCTCGCAAGTGTGCCCCCTCTCTTTCTCTCTCTCTCTCTCTCAAAATAAATAAACTTAATTTTTTTTTTTTAATGTGAGTCAGAGTATGTCAGTCCTCTGACCAAAACCCCCAGTGGCTCCATTTCACTGAGTAGAAGCCAAAGTCTCAACAATAGCTAGCAAAACCTCTGGTTTATCTTGTTTCCTTTCTAAATCTGTCTACTTCTACTCTAATGTAATATTGATTTCTAATTAAAAGACATGTTTTTTTGTTTTAAAACTTGAATAGGGTGCATTTCATGTAAGAATATTCTCTGACTGTGGGACCTGAGTAATTTCACTAAGTTGTCACTTGAGTTATATTTAATTTGTCTGAAGCACTTGGTTTTAATATCCTTCAGAGAAAGGCTGATTGCTGTTTGCAGCCACATTGGTCTCTGTGTATTCGTATTTCCTGCAGTGAAAAGGGATGGTAAATTTTACCAAACCTAAGTTGTTTGCTAATGCATTTTCAATGAGAGAAGATGAAAAAGGATTTGATATTACACTATTTTGTAATATCGGTGAATAGTTTCATTTTTTCTTTCTTTTTCTTGAGATATGACTATTTTTGTTCTTTGAAATCATTTTAGTCAAACACACGCTTCTTTAAGGTACCATCATTGGTAGATATTAATAATGACATATCTCCCAAGTTAAAATAAAATATCTTTCTCTGAAAAAAAAAAGATTGAAAGAGAATGATCTATAGAATGCACAGGCCTTTCTAAGAAACTCTCAAATGACTTTGGCATACAGTTTCCTGTTTCCACAACTGCAAAAATAAAGGGGGTTAATTTTATAATAAAACCTCTTCCTTAGGGCTATGATTTTATAAAAGGGAATTTAGTAATAAGAGGCTCTTTCTCTTTTCTCTTCCTTTTAGAGTAAACCATATAAGAAGAAATGAGCCTTTCATTCTGTGGTAACAACATTTCTTCATATAATATCTGTCATGGTGTATTACAAAATCCCTGCTTTGTGGATGCCCTCAACCTGGTCCCTCATGTCTTCCTGTTGTTTATCACTTTTCCAATATTGTTTATTGGTGAGTAATCTACTGTCCTATATTTCATCATCTAATATTTATTTTAAAAGGCTTATTAGTGGCTGAGATTTGGTATAATGTTTATTTAATTTTTCCGACATGAAAACTTATGCGTAAATCTGTAGGAAAAGAACAAACAAGTATCTTGTGCTTCCCAATTATTTATATTTGTGGCATAGGATATTCTGTAGATAAAATAGAAGTCAGATGCCTTCTTAGAAATGGACTTGAAGTAGTAGCAGCAGTTTTTTTAAAAAGGGGGAAAGAGAATTATATGAGATAGATCTAAATCCTTTGTTGAGCACTTGTTTTGTGCTGGTTGAAGAGAATGGAAAATGGGTAAGATGCTTATGAGTGGGCCAGCACTATTCAGAAGTGGCCTGGAATAGTACTTGGCCTAGAATATTCACTGGATTTGTTCAGTGAAACAGATGCATCAAAGTCAAGAGAAAAATGACTATCCCACATTGTAAGCCCATGTGCAGATATAGGAATACATTTTCCTGGGCATTAACTTGCTAGAACAACTAATTCTTGGGACTAGTGGGAAAGATTGCATGGGAAGTGACATGTTTGGGGACCTGAGGACACAGAACTTGCAAATTCAAGTAGGAGTGATAAGGGTGCATTCCAGGTAGAAAGAATACTTATGCGAACTATTTGGAAAGGAGTTAAAAATACAGTTTTCCCTACTATTTTTCAGCTTACATATAACAAAAATCCAGTTATTTAGAGCAATTATATATAATTTGCATCACTTCCCCAAAACAACCAAAATAGACCTTTAACTTAAATTTTTTTAAAATACATTTCATGTACAAAAATGACAAAGACTAATATAATAAACATCTATTGAGTCTATCATCACTCATCTTAAGGAATCTAATGGTGAGAATATAAGTGAATCCCTCTGTGTACAATTTCCTGAGCCTGTTACTCTTCCCACATCCTATGTTCCTAACCCTTCAAGAGGTAACCACTATCTGATTTTAGTGTTTGATACTCCCATGCACAATGTTGCTTATAAAAATAAATGAAAAAGCTACCAGACTGATTTTCTTAAGAAAATTAGCATAGTTTAACAATCTGCTTTAAAAGGAGGTTTAAAAATAATTTGTATGATTTTATTTCTTAATTTAACAAATGTTAATTGAGAGACTACTATGTACCTGGCATTGTCACAGTGATCAAAGAATTTCTGTTATATATCTTATCATGCAGAGGCCAGTGCAACTCTTGATATGGACACTAAATATTTGGACTATGATGGCCATATATAAAAACACAAATTGTTGTTTACATGGTGTTGCTGGTAGGACAATGCCCTTTGGCCAAAAGTAGCCTATATATTTTTTTATTGCAATACAACAGTTAATTATTCATTTTTGACATTCATCCAACTTCTTCAGGGCAATTACTGTGACAGTCTTGTCTGTTTGCATCTCGAGCCTCAAACACAGGCTGGCGAAAGAGTATTTGACTCAAGTAGAATCAGAGTGAACATTGTCAAAGAGGTGGGGAAAAATAACAGACTGTTCATCTATAATATTGGCTCCTTGAGCTAGTGAGAGATCATAAATAAATCCTAAAGAAGTATCAGGTATAAGGAAAGCTTGCCTGCAAGAGTTTACAGCATAAATTCTAGTTCAATATTTTAAATGTAACTAATCTTTCAATAATGAAGTTCATTTGGGAACAACTAAGACATGAATAAATTTGCTTTTCAAAGAATGCTTCAGGGGTCCCATTTGTTTTTGCAGAAATTGCTTCCTGCAATATTTTGAGTGCAAACCCCGATTCATTCTTGAAGTATGTGAGGTTTCTCCACAAACAAAAAATTTCTTTGAGAAAAACTACTACCACTGATGAATAGTGCTGGCCCACTAAAAGGTTATAATTTTTCTCACATGATATGCATATGATTGAGTTGACTCAAGTAATGAGTTCTACATTTCATTACCAAATATGGCTTTTTTCATTAGTCCCCCTGCAGATCCCATGTTTTGAAAGAGTTTAGACACCAAATTGCTTTTATTAACATCATCATTAACTCAGTTTCCTTTTGAATAAATCAGGGACCTGTCAGTAAGAGCTCTGATTAGCATGAGTTAACCATGTTACCACCCAGAGTTGGTGTTATTCTTGAGCAGTGCAGCAAATGTCAATGTGTTAACCGAGGCAGTCTCATAACAATTGAAATTGTTAGTTTTTTAACATAATGAAAATAGACCAGGATTTTCATTGCTACCCTAGAAAGCACATCTCGTTCCTGTTTGAGGAACCACCCATCCCCCAAATGATATCACAATGTGAATTATTTCCATGATTATAATTAATACTTTCATCTTTCTATTTCTTCTCTTTTTTTCCAGGGTGGGGAAGTCAAAGTTCGAAAGTACAAATTCATCACAACACATGGCTTCATTTTCCTGGACATAACCTGAGATGGATTCTTACATTTGCTCTTCTCTTTGTGCATGTTTGTGAAATAGCAGAAGGCATTGTTTCTGATTCGTAAGTGATTCAACATAGTTACTATCATTACACTATACTAGTTGAGTATGTTGATATGGATGGGAGTTAAGAGAACACCAGGTCAGGCTTAACTTTTTTAGTTATGACTTATTAAGACAACAGCTGTCACTCATTTCATAGTAGTCCTGTTTATTTATGATTTCATTTACCCATGATCAACCGAAGTCTGGAAGCAGATGATCCTCCTTCTGATGTACTGTCACAAGGTCAATAAGGTCAGTAGTAGCCTAACATTACGTCACAGTGTCTATGTCTTTCACCTCATCATGTACGCATTTTATCATCTCACATCATCGCAAGAAGAAAGGTGAATACAGTACAATAAATTATTTTGACAGAGAGGGAGAGAAATCACATTCACATAACTTTTATTACAGTATGTTATTATAATTATTCTATTTTATTATTAGTTGTTAATCTCTTATTGTGCCTAATCTATGTATTAAACTTTATCATAGGTATGTATGTATAAGAAAAAACATAGTATATATAGGATTCTGTACTATCTGTGAGTTCAGGCATCCACTGAGATCTTGGAACATATTCCCCACAGATAAGGGGGCACTGCTGCCTTTGATAATTATGTGTTTTGTCTGTGTTTTTATGTTGCTACATAATTTCTCTGATAACAAAAATTCAGATCACTGTGGCTTGCGCTTATTCATGTGTTTTCTATTTCTTTGTTCCTTCACTTATGTAGCCCTTGCAGAAAGTTCTCTCCTTTTAAACAGTTTGATGTTTATATTACCAACATAGATATACATAGAAAGATTGTCTATATTGACGTATAGCTCTAAGAGTTATATATTTACATATAAATATATAACCAGTTCTCAAGTGTTTCAGTTTATTTTATAAAGAAGCAAAGGTAGATGAGGCAGGCATTAAAGATGTCTGAGAACCAGTGAGAATATAGCCACAAATTGAGGCAAAACACAAAACTGTCTTAAAATCAGGATTTCTCATAAAGCTCATGTTTTTGAAGGAATTTTGCCATTTATTTTTTTATTTTTTTTAAATGTTTGTTTATTTTTGAGAGAGAGAGAGAGACAGAGCCTAGGAGGGGGAGGGGCAGAGAGAGAGGGAGACACAATCCAGAGCAAGCTCCAGGCTCTGAGCTGTCAGTACAGAGCCTGTCGTGGAGCTGGAACCCATGAACCACAAGATCATGACCTGAGCCAAAGTGTGCAAATTAACCAACTGAGCCACCTAGGTGCCCTGGAATTTTGTCATTTATGAGAATGAAAAAAAACAGTTTGCATTTGGCAGTTAGAATATAGTGAATTCTACTTATAAATTTAAGCATAATGTGGGGAAGATATTTTTATGACATACTAACAAAAAATAGGAAATAATTTTGATAGGCAGTATCAAATAGAATTTTGAAATTATGCTAAATGGTACACCTTTTTTTTTTAGAGAGAGAGAAAGAGAGCACAGGCGAGCAAGTTAGTGTATGGGGAAGGGGCAGAGGGAGACAGAGAATCTTAAGCAGGCTCCACACCCAGAGCCTGAGGCAAGGCTTTGGGCTCTAATTCATGACAGTGAGATCATGACCAGAGCAGAAATCAGCAGTCTGTGCTTAACTGACTGAGCCACCCAGGCGCCCCTAAATGGTACACCTTTAATTAAAGAATTGATATGAAAGTTTTTTTTTTTTTTTTAAAGAAAGCCCTGAAATCATTTTCCTTTTATCTAATCAGGACCTTCCTTGACATCTGTTTATGTTTTTCTGTTGCAATTAATGAGGGATGAAACTTCTAAACTTTCGTCAGAGAGCCAACTATTTTGTAATGTTTTATGACAGTTCTTTTCATAGATATGCACATCTTAGTTTCCGATAAAAAGAAAAATCAGGGACTCTGAAGATATCGCATGCCTCCAAGCATTTAGAAGCTTAATTGGCAGGGTGCCTGGGTTGCTCAGTTGGTTACACGTCTCTTGATTTCGGCTCAGGTCCTGATCTCATGGTTCGTGGGATCAAGCCCTGCATCAGATTCTCTCTCTCTTTTTCCCTCTCTTTCTGCTCCCCTCAATAAATAAATAAACAAACAAATAAATAAATATTTTTTAAAAAGAAGCTTAGTTGACTATTATTGATTACTGTTTAAAACCCTTCGGTGTATTTGTATTATATTGTATTAACATAGCCAATTCTAGTCTTCATTTTTTATTCCCTTAACATACAAGCTAACTCAATGTGTTTCTATGTGTGTGTATAAAGTGAAAGATAGATTAGTCCAATATTTCCTAAAAACTTGACACCATGTAGGCAAGGATGCCTCCTTCTTTCCAGCCTCATGATTGGTGGGTAGATTCAGTCAGAGACTTAGAACAGAGGCTGAGCTAACAATGATGAAGATGTATGCTAATGGAAGAAACTTGTTTTATTGACGTGGTGATAGTAGAGGCCCATCCTGAAACCAAGCAGAAACGCACTCTTGATTTTGTGTTACCTCCTCCCATTCTTTAGCTGCAGACTGCTTTCCCTTACCATTTTCATCCAAGCTTCTCAAAAAGTCATTTTCCAATGATTCCTGACCTCCAAAATTTAGTTTCTTTTCTTGTCTGCCTTGTCCTATTCTGGAAACTGCTTCCACAAGAATCCTAGTGAACATTAATGACACCTTGATGTACACCTTTTCTTCCTTATCATACTTACTACGTTTGACACCGCTGATCGTTCGTTCCTTCTTATTTAAGAAAATATTTGTGAACAGTTCTTTTCTTAAAATATAACAAATGCTCATTATAATTAGTGAAACAATGCAAAGACTTTCCAAATTGAATATTTGGTTTTCTTTTTAGTAAAACAAATATTGAAGCTATTCATTTTTTCTTTTGAAACAAACATCCTTATCTGTTTTGCATGGATTTTTATAAGAAATGTCATTTTTTATGTTTCTATCTAAATAGCTTGTAGTTCTGGTTTATTTACTCTCCTTGGTCTAGGAATCATTTTTGGCTTGCTTTTTAGTCTAATATGGTTGATATATTATTAAAGCATGTAATTTGTTAAATACATTTTGGGACTTATTAACATTTTCATTATAGTTAAATATTTGATTATTTCATATGTTTTTTAATGAGAATTAGAAAATAATTTTCTATTTTCCTTGTTGGAGATAAAATTTTATTGAGTTTACTGATTAGATTACTCAAGTCCTGTGTGGTGATTATTTTTGTATTATTTAATTCTTCAAATTCTAAAAGTGTGTATTAAAATATTCACTATTATTGTTTTCATTTAAGCTTTTATTTTTTTCGTATTTTTTTTTGAAATCATTTTTTCTCCTCCATGATGAGGACAAAATCAATGCATTTTGATTTTCTTTCTTACTTTCTGAGTAAAGATTTTCTGCTATAATGTGATATATGTATGTCTACCAGAACCTTGAAGTCTGTGAGTCATACTCTAAAAATAACAGAGCTTAAGAAAAGAATAGGGTTGGGACACTACTCAAAACTTGTACAAGTTTGTAAGTAAACAACTAACAATATAATAGCAATCCTAATACAGATACTAGCATGCTTAAATCACACATCAAATCCCTAATAAAGAAATGCCACAACATAAATATAAAACCTTACTGTGGCTGTTGCTGTCTTTATTCATCCTTTACCATTGCCTTCCTTAATGATGTTTTATCATTCTTTTTCCTCTTGAATTGACTACATAATTTATTTATTATAAATGTTTTCTTATTGAATATGTTTAAGGTTATAAACTTTTTCTGAATATGGTTTTGACAACATTATTTAAAGGCCTTGATATGTAGTATGCTCATTTTTAAATTTCCTAAATATTATGTAAGTGATTTTTTAATTCTTTCTTTGATTCAGTAGTAAAAGAATGCTGGAAGCATTTCTTAATTTCTGTAGTGATGAAATATTTATTTCCTACTTTTTGACTGTTTTGAAATATTTCTGGGGGTGGTAGGTGGTTTTTAAACCAGCTTTTACGCTATCATGGTACTTTAAAATTTTCATTACTGTGTCTATATTAATGATTCCAGGAATATCAGTGGTCATGTTCCAAATCTCTGCATACACTTGGCTTATTAGACAACTCCCTTTGCATGTTTATTAGACACCTTCACAGCCCGCGTGGCCTTGCTAGAACTTATTGGCTTCCTTTCTCCAATCTGCTCATCCTCTTGAAGTCTTATTTGGTTACCCACCCCCCATCCAGGCTCCTTGGTAATTATTCTCTACGTCTCCATCACCATCACCCTCATACCCTAACACTATTAAAGTCCTGTCCATTTTAACAATGAATATTTTCCGGATGTTGTATTTCTTTCATGTTTTTGCTGCTGAAATTTAATTCAGGCTTCTGTCATCCCTTGCCTGGTTTATACCCACAGTTTGCTAACTGCTTTTCTTCCTTGTATGTCTCTCCCCCTCTCCTCAGATGCACACACTACCTACCTACTGCATCATCCACATTATTACAAGATTGATTTGTCTAAAACCCCCCAAAATCTGACCATGCCACTTACCTGTTAAATTATTTAGATTTTCCAAAAGATTAGATTCTGGCTCCTTACCATGGCATACAGAGCCTTTCACCACATATCCTGTTTCAAACTCTCTGAGAATATTAAACTACTTGGAATTTTGAACATGTTACACAGTTTCCTCCTTCTATGTATTTACACATTCTGTTCTCTCTTTTTAAAATGCTCTTCTTCCACGTTCCTGACTAGTGGATTCCTTTTCATATTTCCATTTCCACTGTCAACTGTACTTCTTCTGAAGCGACTTTCCCAAATGCTCCTTTTTCCCCCACTTTCAAACTAATCACTCCCTATACCGTTTATGTCTGAATGTATTTAAGTAATTTGAGAACAGTTAAATGTTTTACCAGCTTACATTATTAATGTAAATGGAGTTGAGGGCTGTCCACCACGTAAATCCGGTTCTGTCATATTTCTAATCTGCGTGAAGCTCTCTACTACCCTCAGAATGAAATCTGGTCTCTTTTCAATCATATTGAGTTGTTTGTGTTAGACATGTCTGGATCCTCTGCCTGGAACAGTCTTCTTCTCTTCCTTCTCTGAACAGCAGTTCCTCATTCTTAGGGCCTCAGTTCAGAAGCAGGTTCCTTCACACAGCTTTCTCTTCCTTACACACTAACCCTGCATGCACTTATAGTCCCTTCACCTGAACGATAATTTCCTACTTACTCTTGGTATCACCAACAGACTCTGGGCTTTATGACTATGGACACTATATCTTGTCACATTCACTATTGCATCTCAACAACTAATGCCTGGACACAGCAAACACATTTGTGTTGAACGAATTAATAGAAATGGAGAAATCACTAACAGCCATATAGTTTAGGAAAGCCATCAAAAGAATAAGTGTACTTCTCACATACATTAGAGTTCACATTCATCCGGTAGTTTTTACTTGCTTTAGGTGTTAAATTATTTCAGCAGTTCTGCCCTTCAGAATAGGAGTAGTTACATATTTACTTTTGTTGTGAGTATTTAAGATCTTGTTGAGCTGTGGTACCTGCTCCTCTGTGTTGGGATAAACCCTTTGAGCAGAATTATGTCTCCCAATGGAGTCTACCTTTGCATGTTCTCGTAGCCACTGCTACTGCATTCTGTATATTAAATATCTTGTTATTAAGAGAAAGTTTTAGAGAACAAATGGAAACAAAATGAGAATCTGGAACCATCAGCTCTAGACACTGATACTGTACCGCTCTCTGTAGACGGCGGGAGTCACGGCATCTCCACCTCTTCATGCCAGCTGTGATGGGATTTGTCGCCACTACAACATCAATAGTATATTATCATAATATTGAAACATCAAATTTTCCTAAATTGCTTTTAGGTAAGTATGATCAAGTGTCCCCCTCAACCCCAGAACTATTTTTTTCCTCCTAGTACACTCTGTCTGTGGGGGGTTGGGACTGGGAAGCATGGGAAAAACACTGTAGTTTATTCTTCTCTAGTCTCCTGGTGAATGGGGAGATGAAGATACACTGAGTGCTCTAGGCTGTGAAAACTCTCAACCCCCAGGACATCCGTTCACAGATGCCCCTTGTGATGTGTTAGTGTGAGGCAGGAGCAAAGTGGACGGGTGTGCTAGCCTTCTGGCTAGTAGAGGCTGTACTCTTAAGAATCTGAACCCGTGCACCATCCTGCCCCAGCAGCAAGTTGGTGTGTCTAGTTGTGTGTTTCTGCCCCTGGCTTGGAGTCCTGAGGCATTTTCGGAAGGTCTCAGCCTTCACTGAGGCAGGAGCAATGTCACACTCTTCATAGCGTTGCTGCCGAGGTATCAGGGGACTTCGTGCAGCAGAGTATGCTTCACAGCATGCTGAAAACTGTACTGTCCCCAAAGCATGGCCCTTCAGATCTGCTTCATGCCTAACCTTTTCTTTTTTAGCCTCTCTTGCTTCCTTGTCCTATGGAAATAAGAGCCTCTCTAAGGTGTTCTAATTTTATTTTTGCCTCACATTGAAATAGTATCACTTATCCAATTAGTGGTATTTAATACTTTGACCAATCCTTGCATTCCTCGGTGTACATTTTCTTTTTCTTTTATTTATTTTTTATGTTTTATTTTTTATATTTGAGAGAGAGAGAATGAGTGAGTAAGGGAGGGGCAGAGACACGGAGACAGAATCTGAAGTAGGCTCCAGGCTCCTAGCTTGTCAGCACTGAGCCCGATGTGGGGCTCGAACCCACGAGCAGTGAGATCATGATCTGAGAGGAAATTGGACACTTAACCGACTGAGCCACCCAGGAGCTCAGGGTACATTTGCATAAAGAGAGCTAAGATGAAGGTGTAGAACATGGATCATGGTTCGGCTTCAAGGACCTGTGAATATCCTAAAATAGCAGGCAGACCTATCTGTGTGTGAATGAATGCTTACAATTTTATAAGTTTCAGAGAGTTCACCTGATTGCTCAATGATGAATATAGAAATTTGTGAAAATAATAATTAAACCCCACAAATATTTTATTTGCCTGTCCAGAGGACATTAAAATTTTAAATGTATTAGTGGGAAATACTGATTATTTAATTGTGTTGCACCACATCAGATGATTGGGCAAAGGCAGTCTAACACAAATAAGTAGACTGGGTTAAATATTAATTTAAAAGGCTTGTCAAAGTCTGAATTATCTTAATAGAAGGCCGTCTAGTACAACATGATAAGCAGATGCTATCACAGAAATCTTTTTATGAGGATGCCAAGAAAAAGAGTGAAATTTTTAACAGCAATAGCAAAAATATATATACATACCATTGGATATCCAATATGCTAGACATTTAAGTTTTTGAAAAACTAATGATGAATAAGATATAAGAGTTGTAAGATATAATTAGAAGGGAAATATGCATCTTAATAATATTTTGAAGGAGATGTGATCAGAGTCTGGCTTGGAGATCAGAGCAAATACAAGACAGAGGGCACAATTTGATCATATTGTTGGATGGACTTACAGAGATAAAAGTCTAAGTTTCTCATTATTTTAGGAGAGAAATATTTGGGCCCAGAAAAATTACACTTATTTTCAGATCATAAAACTACTGATTTTGTCCCAACATTATATTATGAACATCACCAAATATACAGAAAGTTGAAAAAAAAACAAAAACAAGAGAATACTCATGTACTTAGATTCTTCAGTTTACAATTTATTCTGTTTATTTTATCACATGTCTACATCTTTCCATCCCTATATCCAGCCATCTTATTTTTGGATACATTTTAAAGTACATTACAGACATTAATATGCTTTACCTCCTAATTATTTCAGCATGCATATCATTAACTAGAGTTAAAATTTTTCTACAGTTCTTTTGGGGAGATAAAATTTGCATACTTAAGTATAGAAATTTTAATTTGCTAAATACACACACCTGTATAACCATATCATGATACAGAACAGTGCCATCATCCATGAAAGTTTTCCTGTGTCCCTTTACCAGTCAATTCTCATTTTCATCTCCACAGAGGCAAAATCTAATCTGATTTTTTTCCACCAAAGATTAGATTTGCCTGTTCTAGAACTTCACATAAATTGAATCATACAGTATAAATTCTTTTGTGTAACCACTTCTTTCTCTCAGCATTCTTTTCTTTTCTTTTTTTTTAATGTTTCCTTATTTTTGAGAGAGAGAGAGACACACAGAGCACAAGTGGGGGAGGGGCAGAGAGAGAGGGAGACAACAGAATCCGAAGCAGGTTCCAGGCTCCAAGCTGTCACAGAGCCTGATGCAGGACTCAGACTCATGAACCATGAGATCATGACCTGAGCTGAAGTCAGACACTTAACCAACTGAGCCACCTAGGCGCCCCTCAGCATGATTTTTTAAGGTTCATTCATAACATACTACAGATCAGTATTTTTTTCTTATAATTGTTGGGTATTATTCCATTGTATAAATATACCACAGTTTTCCGTTCTCTTAACAGTATCTGGACTGTTTCCAGGTTTTGGCTATCATGGAAGAAAAGCGGGTATAAACATTCATGTGCGATTTATTTATTTTGAGACAGGGAGAGAGAGAAAGAATGAGTGGGGCAAGAGCAGAAAGAGAGGAAGAGAGAGAGAATCCCAAGCAGGCTCTTTGCTGTCAGCACAGAGTCCAATGTGGGCTCCATCCAACAAACCATGAGATCATAGCCTGAGCTGAAATCAAGAGTCAGAAGTTAAGCAACTGAGCCACCCAGGCACCCATGGATATATGCTTTTATTTCTCTTGAGTAAATACCTAAGAGTGGAATTGCTGGGTCATAGGGTATGTAGGTAAATGTTTATGTTTTGTTAAGAACCCACAAGTTCTTTTCTCAAAGTGGCTTAATTTATATACTCACTAATAATGTGTAGGAGTTCCAGTTTTTCCACATGCTCACCAACATTTGATGATTTAATTTTTCTAATTTAGCCATGCTGGTGGGTATGTACCGATAATTCATTGTGGTTTTAGTTTGCATTTCCCTGATGGCTAATGATGTTGAGCACTTTTTGATAAGTTTATTAGTCATTTGTGATTTTTGTAAAGTGTCTCTTTGATATATTTTGCGCATTTTTCATTGAGTTGCAGGAGTACTTTGTACATACTAGATACTAGTATGTCATTGGATCTATGTTTTGAGAATATTTTGCTCCCAGTCTGTGGCATGCACATTCATTTACTTAACTGGGTCTTTTGGTGAGCAGATTTTAATTTTGATGTAGCATAATTTATCATTTTTTCACATCTAATTATTGCTTTCTGGGTCCTAAGAGATTTTTGCCTCTGCTCTAAATATGTTTCCCTCATTCTCTTGTGTGTGTGTTTTTTTAAAAGAAGCTTTATAGTTTTAGTTTTTATTTTTAGGACTATGATCCATTTAAAATTAATTGTGGTGTAAGGTTGGTGCCAAGGCTTTTTTTTTTTTTTTTCCCCGAGCGGATATCCATGTATTCCAGCATAATTTGTGAGGTAGACTTTCCGTTTCTCATTATATTGCTTTGGGACCTTTGTAAAATATTGAATCAAATTACTATTTAAGTATGATCTGTATGATCTGTTTCTTGCTTCTATAGTTTGTTCCTTTGATGTATTTGTGAGTTTTATAAGATTACTATTCTGTTTTGATTACTATTGCTTTGGAGGTCTTGAAATCATATAGCATACCATACAACTTGTTGTCTTTGCTTTTCTCCCAAGATTGCCTTGGATATTCCGGTTCTGTTGTATTGTCATATATGGTTAGAATCAGGTTGTCAATTTCTACTCTCTCCCCAAAAAATTTCAGTAGGATTATGATAGGGATTGCACTGAATGTTTACAACAGTTTGAAGGAGAATTGACATTTTAACAATATTGAATTTCACAACCAGTTCTTCATTTATTTAAGTCTTCTTTTTTTTCTCTTAGCAGTGTTTTCTATTTTTCAGGGTAGAGGTCTTCCATGTCTTACTAAATTTATCATTAGCTTTTTTTGTTTTCCCATTGCTATTATAAATAGACTTGTATTTTAAATTTCATTTCCCAGTTGTTTGTCATGTTTATGAAATACAGTTGATTTTGTATATTGACCTTATGTTTTGAAACCTTGGAAAATCTCTTTTTTCTTCTAAATATTGCTTTATAGTTTTCCTAGGATTTTCTATATATACAAACATATCATCTGATAATACAGTTATACTTATTTCTTTTCAAACTTTATGCTTTTTTCATCGTATTGTACTAGCTAGGACCTCCAGTAAAATGCAAAATAGACATGGGGAGAGTGAAATCTTTGTCTGGTGTCCAATTTTAGGGGAAACAGCATCAACATTTCATAATTAATTATAAAGTTATTTATAGGCTTTTCGTAGATGACCTTTATCAGGTGAGTAAGTTTTCTTCTATTCAGAGCTTTCTCAGAGTTGTTTTTGTTTTTGTATTTTTAAATCATGAATAGATGTTGAATTCTATTAAAGATTTTATTCTGCATCCATTGGGACAATTATATTTCTGTTAATGTACTAAATTAATTACTTGAATTTTCAAATGATAAAGTAACTATGAATTCCTGGGCTATGTTACACATGGTCATGATATATTATCCATGCTATATATTGCTAGATTTTATTTGCTAAGTTTTTTTAGATCCATGTTGTGATGCATATTGGTCTGTTATTTTCTTGTAATGTCTGTCAGGTTTTCATATGCTGGGTTATACTGGCTTCTGAAAATGAATTGGAAAGTTTTTTCTATTTTTCTATTTTCTGAAAGACATTTTGTATGATTAATTTTATTTCTTCCTTAAATGTTCAAAATAATTCATCAGTGAAATCATTTGGGCCTGGAGATTTTTTTTTTAATGTTTGTTTATTTTTGAGAGAGTGCAAGCGGGGCAGAGGCAGAGAGAGGGGGACAGAGGATCTGAAGAGGGCTCTGCACTGATAGGCTGACAGCAAGGAGATTCGAGATTCAGGGCTCTAACTCACAAACCATGAGGTCATGAGGTCATGACCTGAACCACAGTCGGTCACTCAATGAACTGAACCACCCAAGTGCTCCTGGGCCTGGAGTTTTAACTAAGTGAGGATTTTATTTATTTTTATTATTTATTTATTTATGTATTTATTTATTAACACACATACAATATTTAATTTAAACATAAAGCTTTGCATTTATGCACAGTAAATTGCATTCTGCTAGATTCAGTCTTTCCAGGGTTTAGAAATCCTTTTCTCTCTTTTTTCTTTTTAATCTTGATTCTTTTATTCAGAGTACACACTCTCTATTATGGGCATATGTCCTTCTTGCCTGCCTAGTCATCTAAATGAGGATTTTAAATTATAAACTTACTGTTCTATTAGACATAGACTTTTCAGAGTATTTCTTCTCATGTCAGTTTCGGTAAGTTACAGGTTTCAAGAAATTTTCCCTTTCATCTAAGTTTTTTATTTGTCATCAAGTTGTTCAAGATATTCGCTGATTATCCTTTTTAAGTATACAGGATATGTAGAGATAATTCTTCTTTCATTCCTAATACTGGCAATTTATGATTTCCTTTTTTTCTTAATCAGTCTAGCTGGGGAATTAGCTGAATTAGCAATTTTCTTGATCTTTAAAAAAAAATCAACCTTCTTGGCTTGGTTGGGTTTGTTAATTTTCTCAATTATTTTTTTTTCTATTTCATTGCTTTCTACTCTTATCTCTATCATTTTCATCCTTTTATTTTGTTCATTCTTCTTCTTTCCCTAGTTTTTAAGATGGAAGCTTAGATCATTGATTTTGGATCTTTTTTTTCTAAAATAAATATTTAAAGCCATAAATTTTCCTTTAAGTGTTGTTTTAGCTGCAATCCTTAAATTTTTAATATGTAGTATTTTTATTATAATTTAGCTATAATACTAATTTCCCTAGCGATTTCTTCTTTAACATGTGGTCAATTACAACTATGTTGTTTAACTTCCAAATATCTGGAGACTTATAGATATCCTATTGTGTGGAAAGACTTGAAGTTTACCTTCATAACCTCTGTCCTTGGTGTTCATACCCTGTATAATTCTCTACCTTTGAGTGTGAGTGGGACCTGTGACTTGCTTCTAGCCAATAGAGTATGGCAAAGATGAAGACATCAAATTAGTTGAGCTTCTGTTGAAAGACTCCAGCCTTAGTCAAGGCCTGGATTGCAGTCTGGTGAGACCCTGAAGCAGAGAACCCACTTGACCCATGCCCAGGCTCTTGACCCATGGAAACTGTGAGAAAATAATTGTGTGTTGGTATAAGCTGCTAACTAAACCTGTCATAATTTGCTTAGCAGCAATAGAAAATCAATATGCTTATTGTCCTCGATTTTTAATTTATTTTTATTGTGATCAGAGAACATATGTTATATGATTTCTGTCATTTTAAGTTTATTTTTTCTTGTTTTCTAAGTATGTAGCCTATGCCAGGACCATGCACTTAACAAGAATGTATATGCTGCAGGTGTTTGGGTGTATTTTTATAATACTAAGTATTATATAGCTTTATAAATATCAAACAGTTCAAAGTGGTTGATAGCTACCAGATCTTCTAAATCTTTATTAGGCATATGTGTATTTTTTTATTGTTGTGTCTCTCTGAAAAATCGACTGACCCTTTGTCATTATTAAAAGTTTTCAAAATTTCTGGTAATACACTTTGTCTTTTTTTCAAGTGTTTATTTGAATTCCAGTTAGTTAATATACAGTGTAATATTAATTTCAGGTGTACAATTTAGTAATTTAACACTTACATACAACACCCGGTGCTCATCACAAGTGCCCTCCTTAATACCCATCACCTATTTAACCCCTTCCCCTGTCCGCTTCCCTTCTAGTAACTATTAGTTTGCTCTCTGTAGTTAAGAGTCTGTTCCTTGGTTTGCCTCTCTCTCTCTTTCTTTTTCCCTTTGCTTGTTTGTTTTGTTTCTTAAATTCTACATATGAGTGAAATCATATGGTATTTGTCTTTCTCTGACTGAGCTATATCACATAGATTAGTACTCTCTAGCTCCATCTATGTTGTTGCAAATGACAAAATTTCATTCTTTTTTGTGGCTAAGTAACATTCCATTGAATATATATACCACATTTTCTTTATCCGTTCATCCACTAGTGGAAATTTGGGCTGTTTCCATAATTTGGTTATTGTAGCTAATGCTGCTATAAACATTGGGGTGCATGTATCCCTTTAGGTTAGTATTTTTTATGATAATACTCTTGGTCTTTAAGTCTACTTTATCTGATATTAATATAGCCACTCAGATTTCTCATGTTTACTGTTTTCATTGTATGTCTTTTTCCATCTACTTACTATCTGTTTCTTTATATTTAAGATGAATATCTTTAGTTAGCATGTAGTCTTTTTTTTTCTTTCTAAATCTATTCTGGCACTTTTCATTTTATGCTAAAACAAGATAGATGATGAGCTTATATGCCAGTGTTCAATTCTTTTTCTAAGGAAGTTGTGACCACCTTTAAACTTTAATAATTCTGGTAAGTGCTGTACAATGGATCATCTCATATGTGTTTTGGATTTCTTCTTTCTCATCCCATATTTATTTGTACTGACCTTTATTTAAAGTGTGAAGTATACTGAGCCTTTTATTCCTAGGAAAGTCTCTGTGCCCATCTCATATTTGCTATAAAAGGCCGGCTGTGGGTATGAGATGGTATAGATGCCTACGTTTCTCATCCCACTACTTAAGGTCGAGTTTGTTCTGTAGGATCATTGTTCTTCTCTTCTCTTTGTGGAGGCCTGTGGTATTTTAAACCATTTGGGTGAGATGAGTTACTACTTGAATGCTATCTGGAGAGCAGAAACCCCATTATAAAGCTATATGCATTCCATAATAATTCCAGCATAATACCATTAGATTACCTATTGGATAGGTTACACAGATAACAACTTGTGAATTCTTCATATAATATAATTGAGGCTTCATAAGAAAAAAACACAAAAAACAAGACCAGGAGATCAAAGCAATTTTAAAGTCTACAGAATTACACATAAGTTCCGGAGTGTAGGTTATTCCTATTTACATGTCTCTTTCCATCTGTCCATCTATTACATATAATCAGAGTGGAAGCACTAGCATTTTTAAAAAAGTTTTATTTACTTATTTTGAGAGAGAGAGGGAGGGAGAAGGGGAGGGGAAGAGAAAGAGGGAGACAGAATCCCAAGCAGACCCCACACCATCAGCACAGAGCCCGATGTGGGACTCAAACTCACCAACCTTGAGATCATGACCTGAGCTGAAGTTGGACTGACTGAGCCACCCAGGCGTCCAGAAGCACTAGCATTTTAAAGTCATCACCATACCTTTAGTTCAAAACTCCATATATGTTGTTTTCTTAAAAAATAAAATTATGTGGAAATAGAATATTTAAAATTATATTTGTTCTTAAAGAGCATGATATTTATATTGAAATTTCAATGAAGTTTTTTAAAATCAGGGAAAAAATGCATCTTTTTCCTTTTCCTTTTTATTTTTCCAGCCCTATTTCTGTATTGGGTAATGGCCTTTATTACAAAAACCATAAAATTAGTCAAGTACTGGCAGTCTGGTTGGGGAGTATCAGACTTGCGTTTCTGCATCACTGGCATGATGGTCATCTTGAATGGACTCCTGATGGCTGTGGAGATCAATGTAATTCGGGTCAGAGTAAGTATCTAATCATTTTTGTTTAATTACCAGAATTCAAGACTTGAATATTAGAGATTACAGTCAGCCAGAAATCATTTGTATTTAAGAAGACAAACAAATGTGTATCATCTATGTGTATAAAAGTTGAACTAATCACTAAGTTTCAGACCATTGGTATTCCAGAACCCTAGCATCTATTTATTCATTTGTAAATATTGATTGAATGATTGTGTGCCAAACATTAATCTCAGTTCATATTATAGATGAAACTGTTTGCATCAGAAAATTACATCATCCATGATGTGTCCCAAGCACACCTATATTAAGCAAACTATTGTATTCCTAGAAATTTCAAAATGAAAAGAAGATAATATGTTTACTGATTCCACTGATGAAGAAACTTCTACAGTGATAACTCTAGCTATATCCAAAGTCGCATAGCCAAGAGTCATGCCTGGTCTGTTATTACAAACCTGTTGTAGTTTGCATCACATAATGCTGTTATGTTGTGTGACATAGTTGTGAATAATTTTTTAATATTCATTTCTACCAGAGCACTTTGAGTTTGCTCTGAATGTCAAGATAGAAGCTGCAAGGAATAGTGGAGTATAGTTAGTGAACATCAGCCAAACGATGAATTATCAAAGAGTGACTCAATAATGGTGTCAACACATTTAAAAAAATCTAAGTAATGTAAAAATCTTTATTTAATTGACCCTATCACAGTATATCATGAAAGACTGATTCTTAGCAATAACTATATTTTAAAAGGATAATCTATAATTTTAGAATTGTCTCCAAGCGGGATTAAATGTGAAATTCTGGTATTTAACTAATTAATCTAGTCACAGTGAAAGGAAAGTATTTCAAAGAATATTTCCAAAGGAATGAAAATGTTTAGTAAAATAAACATTTTTGCCTGTTGAAATGAAAATGTAGAAAAGGTTAAAATTTTATTTTAATATGTGGGAAAAGAATTGGGTTAATTATCATTCTGTGGAATTTTTCTTGCCACAGAGATATGTATTCTTCATGAATCCTCAGAAAGTAAAGCCTCCTGAAGACCTCCAAGATCTGGGTGTGAGATTTCTTCAACCGTTTGTGAATTTATTGTCAAAAGCAACATACTGGTGGATGAACACGCTTATCATATCTGCTCATAAAAAGCCTATTGATCTGAAGGCAATTGGAAAATTGCCAATAGCAATGAGGGCAGTAACAAATTATGTTTGCCTGAAAGATGCATATGAAGAACAAAAGGTAATTTAGTATCTGTTTTTCATGCCCATAATTGTAGAAAATAGATCTATTAAATATAAAGTCACTAAGCTTAAATATCTATGGTTAAGGAAGAGCAGATTTTCTTCATCTGTCTTTCCCAGTAGTTTTGAGTCATGTGAATTGGGCCAATGAGACTATACCAGAAGGGCCAATGAAATAAAGTTATATTGTGGTAGTTGCCCAGTTCATACCTGAGGAGGGATAGAGGGAACACTGTTTTTTTTCTGAAACCAACTGGAAAGTTAGAATTAAGCTTAATGGTCATGTATATATGATCGTTATTCCCATATAATGTTAATAATTCATGGAGTTGTTGTTATGAAGCTTTTCAAAGTATCTTGTCAATAATTTTGTTATATAACAGTAAAATAGATCATATCATTAATAACCACATTTAAGAAACCAAAGTCCTTAAATTAATTATTGACTATATTTTGGAGTCTGTATTCCAAACTTGTGAAACTGAATTAAATAAAGTTGTCTACCATTCCTATATGTTTGTCAAAACTGGTCTCTTCTGGTACTTTCTTTGAGCCTTTATAATTACTTTAAACACCTTAAATAGAGTTTTTGGATATTTTCAGTTTGTCTTATAATCATTCTATACAGTCATGTACACCATACATGGTGGTAGATGTATTTTATATTGCAGTTATCTATAAATATTATCATAATTGAAATTATTGGTATTCACAACAACATTGGAAAGGAGTAGGATATGGTGAATCGGTGTGAGTTTTGTCTGTTCTAAATCAAGACAACAAAGCATTTATGGTAAATGATGAAAATGACCTCTGTTTTGTGTCAAAAATGTGTGTTATGAAATTAATATTGCAGGAAATGGTTACTACAAATGAACTTGAGTCATCTCTTTGGTTTCACCTCTGGGAAAAGTATTGCATAATATTTTTTAAACTTCTCTGCTAAAGTAAAGATTAAGAGTATAGCCTAAATATATTTTAAGTGTTCCTAGTACTCTTTATTACAAAGATCAGCTTGAACTTGGTGTGTTAATGTCTTGTATTAATAAACTTTTAAAAATAATTGTATTGTTCGTCTAACAGAGAAATGAATATGAGACACAACTGAATTATCTTCCATTGACTTGGTTTCTTTGCCACAGTGAAAAAACTTTATCTACCTCCTCTCTAAGACTTAATTATGATTATTAAGGTCATAAAATCCTTTCAACAAACAACAACATATGTGTGAAGCCGTGAGTTGGCTTAAGCATATATGCCATTCTTCAATTTTGCATTTCTTTGTTGAATAACTAGGAAACACAAGTCTAACACAACTTTAAAAAGTACTGACTGCTATTCATGGAGACAGGAAATACCTGAAAGAGAAACAACTTGAAGTTAGGATGATCTGTTTTGTTTAGCTTGTAGTAAAATATCTGGAGTAAAATATCTTTAGCTTGTAGTAGATCTCTTGTGATCTATTAACTCCACAAATCTTGACTAATCTTTCAATAATCTTGATCTTAGTATTTTACTATCTTCTTTTCCATACAATGGTATTTGGTAATAGTCATGACAGAAATACATTTTCCAAACCAAAGAGAATTAAAAAATTAATTTGGCCTTAAGAATTTTGGGTTATCCTTTGACAACTAAAAATAAGGCAAAGTCTTTGAAAATGGCCTTTTTACACCTCATTCTATTCCATACTCAGTGGCTACTGTTTGCATAGAGTGCAAGGATATGGGTTATGCATACAATACTAAAGGGACATTTACTTATAAACTTATACTTATAAACTTTACTTATAAACTTAACATATCATCAGAAATATCAGAAGGAATTGCCCATAGTTGGTGAGGTTAAATGCCGCTCCAGTCATTTTATCTTTGGTTCATCTGTTTTTTTCTTTCAGAAAAAAGTAGCAGATCATCCAAACCGGACTCCATCTATATGGCTAGCAATGTACAGAGCATTTGGGCGACCAATTCTGCTTAGTAGCACATTCCGTTATCTTGCAGATTTACTGGGTTTTGCTGGACCTCTCTGTATTTCTGGAATAGTTCAGCGTGTGAATGAAACCCAGAATGGGACAAATAACACAACAGGAGTAAGTCTGTGGTGCTTTTGAAGGGGAACATATTATTGGCAGATTTTATTGTAATTGTTACTTTTTATTAATGCAGTTCTATGAACAGTTCTTACAGTCTTATTTACAGAGAATTGAATGCATTTAAAACAAAGAAAACAATTTTCCTTGTAGAGAAAATCATGTATTTATGTATTCATTGAATGGATCTGTTCAACAAAATTATTTCTCAGATTCAAAGCCTACAGGCATTTGATAAGTATCTACTGTGTGCCAGAAGCCATGCTCAGGAATTTCACGTTGATTATTTTCTTTGATCTTTTTAGCAACCCTTAGAAGAATTTTCATGCATGAGTACATGAGGGATGGCTGAGTCATTTTTTTAGAGGCCTGTGACCGATCATGTTAGCAATGCGATTTGTACTATATACATATTTCTTTTCTTATATGATAAACACCATCACCTTGATTCACAATGATAAGGGCAAGTCACATTATGATATTTTTATTAGATATTATGCTAATATTTGGGGGGCTATATGGTATAAGATACTATATATTTGCTGTTGTAAATATAGTCTTTTATTTTCTGTTCTTAAGAAAATCTCATCATGAACTTCCTAGTTTCTTTCTAAGATAAGAATTGATTTCCCTAGTTTCACAGATAGAAAAATCTAGTCTAGATGAATCAATTTTCCTTTTCTATTCTCTCAATCTGATTTCCTGTCCTTTTTTCTTCACCTATTAAAATTTCATGCATTTTTCAAAGCCTACATTAAATGCCATCTCTTCAGTGAAGCTTTTCTGATTGTTCTGGTTGGAATTTGACTCTCGTTCATACTCTCCAACACATTGTTGATTTCACCTTGGCACTTGCTGTAAATGCTATTTATAAGGAAGCATGTTATTTATGGATACGCTTATCTCTCTGGGTGGTAAGCTCTTTAAACAGAATGACTGTGAACTGTTCATATCTGTGTTCACAATGTGTAGCCCATTTGCTTGCATATAGTAGTGTTCAGTTATTTTGAAATGAACCAGATATTTTCACCATTGAATGCACTTTTGTGATGTTTTGTCTCTACTAGCCTCATTGCATTCCATAAGTTCCACATAGAATTTTTCTATCATCCCTCTCCCTTACACATATTAATCACACATTTTTCTGAGAAGGAAGAACTTACACATTTGTATGTATCCCCATGAAAGAAAAGGAAGGGACCAGAAGTAGAATTTAATGGATCTAACCCACAACAGTATTGCCCAAACTGACATGATGTCCTTATTTGAGTGTTACCTTTCTCTCACTTCTAACCAAGTTACCACATAGTATGGTTCCAAACAAAAAGCAATCAGTTTTGTATATCCTTATGATGACTTCAGTCATATTCCTACTGAAAAATTTTATAAATTGTGTTTTGTCATTGGAAGTGTCAACATGGTGAAATCAATAGCCAAATTACATTTATCATTTATCTTGTTAATATAAATTATGTGAATATTAGACTAAGTCAAATAAATTACAGTCTAAATTGACTTTGATCTTCAATTACTACTTCTCAAGACGGAATATATCTTTTCCGAAAATGTACGTACATTTTTAAATCAAAATTTACCTTTTTACTGCAATCAGGCATTTCCAGCAATCTTAATGATCAATTTGGGATTTTATGCATTGAACTAGTTTGAATTTGTATCTGTGGACATGATGAAGAAAAACCAAAATTACCTTGGCTCATTCCACTGCTGCATTATAAAGACATTGAGTTTTTATATTTAAGAATTATGTATCGTTTGATAAATGTGATCTGTACACCTGGTATATGAAAAGACCAGTTCTAATTTATGTCTTTTTCTTTTGGGACAAGATTTCAGAAACCCTTTCATCAAAGGAATTTCTTGAAAATGCTTATGTACTAGCAGTTCTTCTTTTCTTGGCCCTTATTCTGCAAAGGACATTTTTGCAGGCTTCCTACTATGTAACCATAGAGACTGGCATTAACCTCCGTGGAGCTCTGCTGGTATGTACAAGCTTTGAATGATTTTGTTTCTTGAAAATGCCATATGCCATTCAATGACAGGAAGGGTAGGGGGTCTCAGTTTTGTTTCTCTTTCTGTTTGACTTTGACACTACAACTTCAACACTTCTACGAGCTACTTGATAAAAAAAACAGAACTAATTAGTAGACCCACTGAATTTTAAAAAGTTTTGTAGTAATATATTAAGAAAGCTTTTGAAATCTTTCATTTGATGATCTCTGTTTCAATATGTTTAAAGTCAAATATATGTTTTGATCATATGGCCAGTTAGGTTTGTGTTTAGCTAAAGACTGAAAGTAACAATTCTAAAATGAAAATAGTGGTTGACTGAAGAAGATGTCATTACAGGGATTTTTTTTTCCAAAAATTTTTTTAAAATGTAATATTTTCAATGGAAGTAAATAAACATAATGTTGATTAAGTTTAGAGCTTCAAATACACTCTTTTTTTGCAGGCCATGATATACAATAAAATTCTTAGGCTGTCTACATCTAATTTATCCATGGGTGAGATGACCCTGGGACAGATCAATAACTTGGTTGCCATTGAAACCAATCAGCTCATGTGGTTCTTGTTCCTGTGTCCCAATCTATGGGCAATGCCTGTTCAGGTAAATCAATATAAGTAATATTCTCATTTGCAGAGGAAACAAAACAAAAGGAGTATGAAATATTTAGCTCAGTAAAAGGTAACTTTTTGAACTTGCTAATGTTATTATGCTTTTTTTTTGGAGAGAGAGAGAGAGGGGAGAGGAAGAGAGAGAATCTTAAGCAGGTTCCACACCCACATGGCACCTGACATGGGCCTTATCTCACGACCGTGAGATCATGACCTGAGTTGAAATCAAGAGTCAAATGTTTAGGGGCGCCTGGGTGGCTCGGTTGGTTAAGTGTCCAGCTCCAGCTCAGGTCATTATCTCGCCGTTCATGAGTTTGAGTCCCACATAGGGCTCTGTGCTGACAGCTCAGAGCCTGGAGCCTCCTTTGGACTCTCTCTCTCTCTTTCTCTCTCTCTGTCTCTGTCTCTCTCTCTCTCTCTGCCCCTCACCCACTCACACTCTGTGTCTCTCTCAAAAATAAACATTAAAAAAATTATTAAAAAGTCAGATGTTTAACCGACTGTCAACCAGGTGCCCCCTATACCCTTTTTGTAGAGAAGAAAACTGAGACTCAGAAATGCTCTGACAGGTTAAGAAAGTGGGGTTTGAAATTCTCCTGCTTAGGTTCAAATGTCTGCTCTACCCTGTTTGCACAAGTGTTTAAATCCTCAAAATATTAGTTTCCTTAGCTTTAAAATTGGAATGATAACTGTATCTGCCTTGTAGAATTGTTGGCATCATCAAGTCTAAATAAGTTAGTATGTGTAGCACATTTAGCACAGTGCCTAGTACTTCATGGACATTTAGTAATTGTTAGTTGTTATCATTGTTGACCAAATCCATGCAAGTCATGGAGCCAAGTCTTGACCCCTTTTATTTTGACAGACTCTCTTATAGCATTTCTAAAGTAAAACAGTTGTAATCCATCCCATTGTTTCAATAGCTGATGTATTATACAATGCCAAATTTTATAAGGTGGTAGGAACACTAACAAGCTGGAGGGCTATTTAGCTATTTTTTTTAATGGAAAATAGTATTTTAGGAAAGATGCATTTTCCCCCTAATTGGGTCAAAATAGCAAAAGATATGTTTTTAGCTCTTTCCTCTGTGTGATGGTGAATATGTTTACCTTGAGTTTTGCATCCTGTAGATGGAGCTTAAACTGTAGGTCTTATTTTTTTAAGTTTATTTATTTTGAAAGAGAGAGAGCAGGGGAGGGGCAGAGAGAGAGGGAGAGAGAGAGAATCCAAAGCAGGCTCTGTGTTGTCAGTGCCGAGTTCAATGCAGGGCTAAAAATCACAAACCATGAGATCATGACCTGGGCCAAAATCAAGAATCAGATGCTTAACCGACTGAGCCACCCAGGTGCCCCAACTGTAGATCTTATTTGATCCAGTCTGTCACTTATGTCCCTGTGTACCATGTTTATTAAAATGCATTCAATAATAAAGAAGATATGCTAGTTTTTAAATGTATTGTTTGCCTTTTTAGTTTTATCTTTAAAAAATTGTTTTTTGTAAATGCTTATTAATTTTTGAGAGAGAACAAGCATGAGCAGGGGAGGGGCAGGGAGAGGGAGACAGAGGATCCAAAACAGGCTCTGCACTGTGAGCACAGAGCCCCACGTGGGGCTCAAACCCATGAACCCTGAGATCATGACCTGAACCAAAATCAAGAGTTGGCCACTAAAGTGACTGAGCCACACAAGCGCCCCACCTTTTTAGTTCTAAATGGAAATCCAAGTCAAACAAAAGTGTGTATCAAATCAAAAGTGTGCAGTGCTTGACACAAAGTAGGATATAAAATCTGCTCGGTCTCATTTTATCAAAATGTACTTATATACAAGTCAAGTAAGTAGCCTCCTACGTGGTACAATTTAAAGGCTGCCTCTGAATGATTGCATCATGAGTGACGTTAAGGAAACTTTCATTTTGATTGGAATTCATAAAAAGCCTAATTGGTTGGGCAGTAAATATGTGCGCTTGCCTCCAAACGGCCACTATTAAGCTGTTACCATTGGCATACACTCAAAAGTTAAATGCTTTAACTGCATGAATATAGTTCATTAGTTGGCATTTTTAGCCATGATAATCTGAGCTATTGTGGGGGAAAAGCAAGGAGAGAAGATTGCAGGGTCAAATCCTAAATTTTAAAGGAAGAAGAAGAAGAAAGTAACAAATCTGAGAGGGTTGGCTTACGTGGGTCAGCCCTGGCTTTTCGGAAATATTTTTTTTTTAATTTTTTTAAAGTTTACTTATTTATTTTTAAAGTTTACTTATTTATTTTGAGAGAGACAGAAACAGTGCATGCAGGGGAGGGGCAGGGAGAGAAGGAGAGAGAGAATCCCAAGCAGACTCTGCACTGCCAGCTCAGAGCCCAATGTGGGGCTCAAACCCACGAAACCCTGAGATCATGACCTTAGCTGAAACCAAGAGTCTGTCGCTTACGCAACTGAGCCACCCAGGCGCCCAAGGGAAATAAATTTTAAAAGGGAAGTGAGGTATGATGGGGTGCCACCTTTAGCTTCTCCACAGTTTTAATTGAGCCTAGGTTTCATGTCATCAAGTGACTTCTGGGATCATTGAGGATGTGAGGAGTTCAGATTATTCCTTTAGTCTGCAAACAACCATCCAGTACTCACATTATGATGTCACCTCCAGCTTTCCATCCTTCTCACCTGGAAAAGTTGGTACAATTCCATGAAAACCTGGAATATCAAAGTTACGGTGGGTGGTAACATTTTCAAGAAACATTTCATGTCCTTTTAAAAATGTGAAGACTGCCTTCAAAGGTCGGAAGCATCACAGGACCAGTCTGTAGCTTCATGCAGCAAATTGGTTTGACACCGGTTGCACAGAACATCATCCTAACAACAAATTCTGACTCCTTAGCTTTCCCCAAATAAATCATAGTAAAACCTAGCTGTTATAGTTGAGTTGACTTCCACGTAGATGTATTAGTTAATTAATTAAGAATTAAGAAATCCTATGCTTTCACCAAAATGTATTGCCTTTCATGCTGCAGTGGCCATGCCCCTGTTCATTTTCCCTTTTCCATATGTTTTCCTTTCTAGATCATAATGGGAGTGATTCTGCTCTATAATTTACTTGGATCAAGCGCATTGGTTGGGGCAGCTGTCATTGTGCTTCTGGCACCCATTCAGTACTTCATCGCAACAAAATTGGCAGAGGCTCAGAAGAGCACTCTTGTAAGTTAACATCTTTTGGAAACTTTACTAGGAAAATCTAGTAAGCTGTCTCATTTTCAAAATAATAGGAAATTAATACATGCCACTCAGAATAATTTGGAAATTATTATGTTTCATTTCAATTCTTAGGCAGCAAATGTGTATTACATTTTTATTTTAAGTATTTATGTTTAAAACACTTTTCTTTTAAATGTTTATATTTATTTGAGAGAGAGAGAGAGAGAGGGAGAGCACGAGTGGGGGAGGGGAATAGAGAGACAGGAAGACAGAATCTGAAGCAAGCTCCGTACTGTCAGTGCAAAGTCAGGGGCAGGGCTCAAACCCACGAACCATGAGATCATGAACTGAGCCAAAGTCAGACACTTACCCAGCTGAGCCACCCCGGTGCCCCGCAAGTGCACTTTTTAAAAGTGGATTTGAAATGTATGACTTGATGATCTTAAACTCAAAATGCCAGAATCACAATTCCTGATGGTTTTGTGCCATGAGGTGATGAGGCTTTGAACTTCTTCTAGATCATTGGTCTAGAGAATGTATCTACATCCATTTTGAACCCCCTGCATGTTAATTATTGACATGGGAGAATTGGATCAAAGAATAAATAAAGCATCAGGTTTATTGCTTCTGAAGTGAAATATCCCTAGAATTGAAGCAAACCACGTGATGATCTACAGAGTTACACTAAAGTATTTCAGGCAGCTGCTCTGGCCGAGTATGCTCATGGTCAACTTGGCAAGCAAGAAAAAGCCCAATTATTGACCCCTTCTGGCTTCAGTTTTCCATGAAATCATTTCATTTGAGCAAGAATTGGCTTCTTTTAAAGAAATATTTGTAAATAATAAAATTGTTGACAGCATGTTCAGAAGTAAAGTTTGATTAAATATGAGCAAGGCTGCCTGTAAATCAGGCGTAAAATATAGGGATGCTGCCACTGATGGAATTGTTGCCCAAGTTGGTTTCTACTGTGACAAGCAAGTTGCATGTCATGCAGGTGGTTTTCATCACTGTTTTTCTGCTGCTTCTGGTGACGTTACTCATTATTTCCGTCTGAGCCATCTACCCGTCTTTACTTTAGGACATAAATACAGAGAGGTGAGGAAGAGGAGCACAAAGTGAAGACAGGACTCTCCTCAAACATCCGTCTTTCATTTAGCTGGTCATACTGTACTCATTTACTCATGTAACAATCATGTGATAGGCATCTAAGACCCTGTAGAGACCAGAAGGTGAATAAAAACCAAGCCATTTGCTACTTTTGCTCCCTCCTATCTGCCTTTTGGCCACTTGCACTGCTCCTTTTGAAAGTTCATAGGTCATAATGTACCTTACTAGAAATTCTAGTATTTGGTGGTGGTGGAAATTGCAATGGTTGAGTAAATTGTGGCTCTTGTAACTGCTAAAAATCTCTTTACACTTAACCCAAACTGTTAGTAATCAGTAAATCTAATTTTGGCCTTAAACAAGAGCTTATGAAGAAGTATGTGGAAATCTCTCAAAGTTAAAGGGAATACCCTTGGTTTCACAAAGTGTATTATGAAGACACAATGTGAACACACACAGTGTGAGCATACACAACCCTGACATTCCCAAATAAGAAGCAAACTAACTTTTCTTACATTCATTGTTTTCTCTTCTTCTAAGTATGAGTGATAGTGCTGAAAAGAAAATAAAACAAGTTTGATGTTAGAAGGAAGCATTGGAAGTCTCTGTATCATTTCCATAAATGTTTATAATTACTATCTGCAGACATTATTCAAGGAAATCACGTGAGACTTAAGAAACTGCTTTTATTTAACTCAAAGTAACAGGAGCGTGAGAGGTTTTAGGTGGAAAGAAATTGGAAGCCATTTCATTCAACTCTTCATTTTACACCTGGAGGTGGAAGCACAGAGGATTTGACCCCTTCTCCCGGGGATCTCAAAGCCATAATCAGTGGCAGAGCCAGGCAGAAATCAAGATCTGGTCCATCCCTGTCTGTTATATATATGGTCCTGCCTGTTTGAGTCACTTGGATGCAGCGTGCATTGTTTTCTATTTCTTTGTTTTATAGGATTATTCTACTGAGAGACTGAAGAAAACAAACGAAATATTGAAAGGCATCAAACTTCTAAAGTTGTATGCCTGGGAGCACATCTTTTGTAAAAGTGTAGAAGAAACAAGAATGAAAGAACTATCCAGTCTCAAAACCTTTGCACTTTATACGTCACTCTCCAGTAAGTTGCCATGGCGAGAAGGACCACCAAAAAACATGTGGTCTATTCAGCTTAGGTGGTGATCACTGAGACATTCTACTCATCAGAGGAAGCCCATTTATTTTCCACATGTGTGCTGTTCAGTAGCCACTAGCCACATGAGTCTATTTAAATTTAAATTAAAGAACAGAGTTAGCATAGGCTTAGAGTCAGGTAGACCTAAATTTGATTCGTTATAAGATGCGTGTTTTTGTCATATTACTTTACATCTAAAATTCTTGGGTTTTTTTCATCTGTAAAATGGGATGGGATGAGTACAGTACCTGCTATTGAAATCATCACCAGTTACAGTTGGGATGAATAGGTTTCCAGTAAAAATTTATTTATTTAAGTTGATTTGACTGTATTATTATTGACCTTCTTATCCCCAGAGATCCTCAAAAATTATCTGCAGTTGTCTTACCTATATCTCTGGAAGCTTATGATATTATATTTTCTTGAAAATTATACTTAGAATGCTATTTTTGAAAATCGACGGAAAAAAATGTCAATGCTTCCAAGTAAAAGAAGCCAAATTACATTCACATAAAACCCTCTTTTCCAATAGATTTTCAAGAACTTTTAAACATGGAGCATTTTTATCTTCAACTCTAATTTTTATAAAGCAATCATTTAAAAAATTGTTTTTTTTCCCCCAGAGTGACACTGAGTACTCTCAAGAATAATTACGTTTATGTTAGTACATTTCTTACAAATTTAGCTGAACTACTACCACCAACATTTGATTTGGTTTATGTGTCAGTTTTGCTTATCTCTATTGTTCCCAAGACCTTGAACAAATTAAAGTTTTGGAGATTTATACATTGTTTCCTCTCAAATTCTAAACTAACTTAGTTCTTAGACATTACAAATACTTCTTTTGTGAAATAAATTTAGAGAAAATATTTGGTTTATATAGCTCATTTATTCTACCCTAATGCCTGATGCATTAGAAATGAAATGGGAAGGAGATTTATCTTCCAGCTCTGCACCACTGCTAATATGGTGTCAAAATGCTAGAAGATGAAATGATTGATATCCACTTGTTTATATAATAGTACTTGAAGCTGCTGACCCTGACAATACATTGCTTTTTGCAATAGACTGAAATACTCATGATAAGGATGGCTGCAGCCAGAAATAATGACAATAATAAAAATACAGTGAGATAGCCAGCCAATTATTGGCATAAGTGGCTTTATACATATCATCCCATTTAATCTCCCAACATTCCAATAATTTAGATTCCACTGTTAACTCTGTTTTATATATTAAAAGATGGAGGTGGAGAGAGTTTAAGTAACTTGAACTTCTCTTACATCATGTACCTACTAAATGGCAGAGTTGGGTTGTTAATCCAGTTTGCTTGTCTCCAGACATGAGATTTGGGTTGTTTTTTGAATGTCAGATACAAAAGGAGAGGACGGAAGAGGCCATCACAGGGGAGAAAAACAACAGATCATGAAAGTAAAAATGCAGAAGCATGTGTATATTATAGGCAGCAGGAATTCTTGAGTCAATGGTGTAAAATTCCAGTTGAACCATTTTTAAGTTTTTTTTAAGTTTATTTATTTTGAGAGAGACAGAGAGAGCACAAGTGGGAGGGGGCAGAGAGAGAGAATATTCCAAGCAGATTCCATGCTGTTAACCAGAGCCTGACATGGGGCTCAAACTCACGAACTGTGAGATCATGACCTGAGCTGAAACCAAGAGACAGGTGCTTAACCGACTGACCCACGCAGGCACCCCCAAGTTTTGTGATATGGTTAAATATAGTATTCTTGGGGATTAGGAACTTGAACTATGGTTGATGCATAGAACTGGCTATATATCTCAACTCTGCCGTTTCATAGCAGTATGACTTTCACCAAGTTAGTTATGTCTTCCAAACCTCAATATTTTTCATCTGGACAGTGAGATGATAATAATACCTACCATGTAGGACTGTAGTAAAGATTAAAATAATGAATGCTGTACACGTTGACTGAGTTGTTGATTCTATTCCAGGCACGAGGTCAAGTGCTTCATACTCATTACCTCATACTAAGCACCTGGCAAATGGTCTGGTGCTCACCAACCTCCATTCCTCAGTTTCCTCATCTAAAAATTGGTGTAGGAGTGCCTGGGTGTCTCAGTCTGTTAAGTGTCCGACTTCAGCTCAGGTCATGATCTCACTGATTAGTGGGTTCAAGCCCCACATTGGGCTCTGTGCTGACATCTCAGAGCCTGCTTTAGATTCTGTGTCTCCCTCTGTCTCTGCCCCACCCCCACTCACACTCTGTCTCTCTCTCTCTCTCTCTCTGTCTTTCTTAAAAATAAACATTAAAAATTTTTTTAAATGGTGTAATAATAATACATCGTTATCACAGGTATATTGTGAGAATCAAATGAGTCAGTGAATGTGACACTGTTCAGTAACTGTTAAAAACATTTTATAAATAGTATTTGTAGAGCATCGTAAGAAGACAAAGATAATGAAAGCAGGAAGTCAACTGTCTAACAAAGTGGTTACTGCTGGGTCTTACAGGGCAAACTGACCTGAAATGAAAGACTGCCTCAGCAACTTGGCAGCTCTACAGCCTTGGTCAGTCTTTGGTAAAACCTCAGTTTTCTCATCAAGAAGCTGGGAAGTATTAAGAGGATCTTGGGGAATTAAATAAGACAAAGTGGATAAAGTGTTTAGAACAGTACCTGAAACATAAAAGCGCTCAATCAGTGGTATCTGAAAATATTGAAAAGCAGTTAAACAGGACACTCACTAGTAGAACAGAAGATCCAGCTTTTGTGAATCAGTGTTCTTGCCAGTCAAGATAATATCTGAAGGGAAGAGAAATTCTATCAATTTCCCAGTCTCCATTGCCAAATGGTCGTGTGCTATTTATGGATTTAATCCATTGGTAAAAGACGAGAAGACAGTATTAAATTTTTTTCTCTTTAATAGATCTGAGTTTAAATCCAAGCTCTATCACCTCCTAGTTTGGAATCTTGCATGTTACTCACCTAAGTAACACCCTAAGCACCTAAGCTGCTTTCTTATTATTGTGTGTGGTAGTTGTAATCATTAAATATGAGAACTATGTAAAGCAGTCTTTTATCATACCTCAATGATGGTGACTTGTCAGCAGCAGAGCAAGGTGGTGGCAAGCAGTCTTTATTGGTTTGAATCCCTACTGTGTGACCTGGAGCTTGTCATTCTCATCTTTGTAATGGCATAGGAAGGGTACCTGCTACATGTACCCGGTGCAGATTGCTGTATAAATGTTTTTTCCAATCAAATAGCAGTTGTTCTTGCTCTTCCTCATTAAGGGGGGATTACTTATTCAAAGATGCGGACTGTAAAATGACTTACAAACAATGATGAGGGGAAAAGAAAGAAATACACTTAGAGAACAGGGTGACAGTAGCCTGAGAAACAAGATGGAGGCAGAAATGTGGCTCATCATCTGTGCTGTTATAAAACTCAGAGCAGTGTTTGGATTCCCAGTATTATACAAGAATTTGGATTTGATAACCAAGCCACATCTGGACCTGCAAAATCACAATCTGATTCTGTGTTCAGCGGTCAGGGTAGTTCATGAGAGTGGATCATGAGGACTGATGATGATTTATTTGTGGGTAGATTCTGTCCTGCATGTCAAGAAAACTAGGTTCTAGCTCTCACTCTGGTAGTAATTCACTTAATCTTTTAGCCCCAGCCCCTAAACTTCTATGGTTTATAAAAAATATAACTACAAATTATCAATTTGACTTTGTAATTTTATTGTGACCTCCAAATACTAGTATTTTAGACTAAATTATGAGTTTTTGTTTCAGTTATGCATATCATGTGTATCAAGTATTAGTGCAATATGTTTCTGGAGAGACATTTAAACTAGCAGAGGGTTCAGGATAGGGAGTTGTTTTGTTAAGCAAAAGGTCTATACGTGAAAATAAATATCACTTTTGGAGGCAGAATGTGAAGTGATGTCAAATTCTTTTTTTTATCAGTGTAATAGCTTAATTTTCATACATTTAAGTTAGTTTAGTGGACCATGTGAAATACGGACAGAGAACACCTCAAGAATGCACATTTGTTAAAGTCTAATAATTTGCACCACTAAAGGAGCATTTTATCTGAATTTTGCGGTTTATAACATTTTATTAAAAACAGCTTTTCAGTAATAGAAAATATTTTCTGATTAAGACTCATGTGGCGGGGGGGGGGCTCATACACCTGCGAACAAGGAAATACCAACTGGGAAACGTTTGTGGACTCCAGACAAAAGGCACTTGGTCCTCTCTGTCTTCAAGGGAAGTTAAAGTAATAATAGATGATGCATTAAAGTTACTGAAAATGTTTCATAGTTGAACGAACCTAATATATTCGATTTCTCTCCACAGTCTTCATGAACGCAGCAATCCCCATAGCAGCTGTTCTTGCTGTAAGAAACTTTCTCTTGCTTTTGAACATGGAACAGAGTCAGTGTTTAGAAATGATTCATGAGCAGGAATGTGTGGGTGGTAATATATATTACTTCACCTCTGCCAGTTTTCTCTTTACAGTCCCCATCATAATAGTTCTAATCCAGGGTTTCTCGACTGTGACACTATGAACTTTTTGGCCCAGATAAGTGTTGTTAGGGCCTTTCCTCTGCCTGAGGATGGGTAGCAGCATCCCTGGCTTCTACCAGTTAGAGACCATTAACACTCCCTAGACATTGCCAAATGTGCCCTGGGGAGCAAAATTAATAGTAGTTGAGACCTAAACTGTTCTCATCTCCACAACCTGGTTCCCAGACATCCTTACATCAGAATCATGCTAGATCAACAACCAGAAGATTACATTATATTTCAGACTAAAAGGACAAACCTGGGAACTCGTATTTTATTTAGAAATGTAAATACATCTGCATCAAACACTAATGTTGGCAATTTTAGTAAAGATACACAATAGGGACCCTAAAGCAATGGAATATCTTAGTTTGCTCTTAGAAAATTTAGTATTGCTTGGAAAGAACCTGACTGGTTGTTAAGAACCCTAGGTTCACTTCACAGTTACCCCCCTACTCAGTAATTTGACAGAAGTCAGTTTCCTAATCTATAAATAGAATCTATTCTGCCTTTCTCACAAATTTCTTGCTAAGATGGCATGTAAACCATTATGTACTCTACCAATAACAAGTATTATTTTTCCTCAGGAGTAATTTGGATAAAGCAATTGTTTTCATATTTGTAATGGACATATTGGGGTAGCAGAATATGTTAGGTTTCTAAAATCGAATGTAAGCATTTGTGAAACGTTCTCCAACTTTCTCTAAAGAACTTCTTTCTTTGCACAGACGTTTGTTACCCACGCGTATGCTAGCGGGAACAATCTAAAACCTGCAGAGGCCTTTGCTTCACTGTCTCTCTTTCATATCCTGGTCACCCCACTGTTCCTGCTCTCTACAGTGGTCAGATTTGCAGTCAAAGCCATCATAAGGTATGCACTGGAATGTCTGGAGTCCTTTGCCTGATTATGGAAGTAATATATGCTCATGGTAGTAAATTTGAAAAAGTATAAAGAACAACATTCAAATCACTGCCCATTGTTAAAATTTTAATATGCTACTTTTCAGTCTTTTACAACTATTTTTAGATGAAAAGAATTATGATTTTAAAGTAAAAATTTTGAATTTATGTAGCTTTTGATTCCTTATTTCACTTACTGGTTTTATTTTTTCTCTTCATTAAGATCATGATGTTTATTGGCTCTGCGATAGTCTATTGTTTTGAAGTCCTGTACTCTAATTTATTTAACAATTACTTCCTTATTGGGCATTTGGAATGTTTCTACTTTATACCTAACATAAATAATATAACTAACACTGAGATAAATGTCTGTTTTTGTCTTTAAACTTTTCTCTGATTATTTTCTTAAGACAGATTTCTAGAAGTGGGGATACTAGTTTAAACAGTATGCATAATTTTAAAATTTTTATTAAGGTTTTTATTTTAATTCCGGTATAGTCAACATATGGTGTTATATTAGTTTTAGGCATATAATATAGTGATTCAATAATTCCATATATTACTCAATGTCCATCAAGATAAGTGTACTCTTAACTCCCTTCACCTGTTTCACCCCTACCCCTCCCCACCATCAGTTTGTTCCATATAGTTAAGAATCTGTTTCTTAGTTTGTCTCTTTTTTCTTTGTTCATTTGTTTTGTTTCTTAAATTCCACGTATGAGTGAAGTCATATGGTATTTGTCTTTCTCTTACTGACTTATTTTGTTTAGCATAATACTTTCTAGCTCCATCCACATTGTTGCAAATGGCAAGACTTCATTCTTTTCTGTGGCTGAATAATATTCCATTGTGTATGTGTGCATATGTATGTATATATCTCTTTATATCTATCTATCTATCATCTATCTATCTATCTATCTATCTATCTATCTATCTATCTTCTTTAACCATTCATCTATGGATGGATACTTCCATCATTTGTCTATTGTAAATAATGCGTCAGTAAACATAGGGGTGCATATATCCTTTTGAATTAATGTTTTTGTATTCTTTGGGAAAATACCCAGTAGTGGGATTAATGGATTTGTAGGGTAGTTCTATTTTTAAATTTTTGAGGAACCTCCATAGTGGCTACATGAGTTTGCATCCTCACCAGTAGTGAAGAGGATTCCTTTTTCTCCACATCTTCACCAACGCTTGTTGTTTATTGTGTTTTTGATTTCAGGCATTCTGACACTTTGAGATAATAATATCATTGTGATTTTGATTTGCATTTCCCTGATGATGAATGGTGTTGAGCATCTTTTCATGTGTCTATTGGCCATCTGTAGGTCTTCTTTGGTGAACTGTCTATTCATGTCTTCTGCCCATTTTTTTCTGCCCATTTTTTTCATTAGATTATTTGGAGGTTTTTTTTGGAGGGGGGTGTTCAATTGTATAAACAGTAAGAATATTTTTAAGGTCCTTAATGAATATTGCTATGTTGTTTTCCATTTACAGAGTGATAGGTCAAAAGGTGTACACATTTTTAAGATTTTTTAATGAAAATGGCCATAATATTTCTCAGTGAAGCTGTGTCAGTTTATAGTTGCACTAGCAGTGATGGACAATGTTCCCATCAATCCATAGTTACTATTTTAATTTTAATTTAATCTGGAAAAAAATTTAAGTAAGGCTCATGGCTTCTGCAAATGGAAAGACTCTGCAAAACCACTCCACATTTTTCTCATTTTAAATGTGCTCTCTAGTGTTTTTAACCAGTGTATAGTTTGTCTCAGATTTACAGTTCCCCACAATGCACAACAATGAAAATAAATGTGATAAGATAATGACCATTTCCCACCATTTTTCTTGTATTGTATAAATAAGTATGCTACCAAACTATATCATATAATGCTGTTTGTGCCACAGTCTACTACATCTCATGCTGCATTACAAGCAAGAAAGTCTTAAAGTAGTATTTTGCATATTGTATAAGATCTTATAAATCTCAGCATGTTTCATAAACAGTCATATCATGTCTGGCTTTTGAAAGAACGTCAAGATATTGCAATACTGAGAAAAATTGGAAAATGGAGGCCTTAAATATATGACGCCTGGTGTTGTCATTGATATAAATGTTGAACATTTCTTGTAAGGTCTTTTAAATGAGATAATTTTCCCAATGGTTATGTATTACTAAGAAAACTGGTATCTGATACTTAAAATATCAGAATCTTCAGTTTTAGGCAATAGTTGATATTGGTTTAACAATGGCTTAATACCAAACAACATTCAAATGCATATGCATTATCTTATTATAAACTCAAGTTCTGATTGGTTACAGTAGTATAATCCTCTTCTGTAAGATGTGTCATTAGTAACCAATTCTGGAACTGTTAGAGTTTAAAGATCACTCCCTCTGGCCTCATCTGCCTCATTTTCTTTTCTTTCTGTTCTGACTCTGAAACAGTTGTACCGAACACTGACTGATTTTTGTAGCACCACTTCCAAATTAGGCAGTGCTCTGGAAGGGAAGCTACTTCAAACAATAAAATTGATAAATGGCCAAAGTCTGCTATTTTGGTCCTTATTTTCATTTTCTCCATTTAATCGCTGTCCCTCTCATGGTTTCATTTTTAATTGGAATTTGACTTTGTACCACAAGTGGGGATAGAAAACAGTTAGTTGGTAACTTATAACAGATAACTTCTATGAAGTCAGGAGGTTACCAAGCATCAAAAAGACTTTAAGAGTGTATTTGAAAAAAAAAAAACAAAACAAAACAAAAAAAAACCATCAAAAAACCTAGGAGTTCCTTCCCACTCGTAGTATACAATTCTGCAGTAGTAAATCCCGGTAAAGTTGAGAGTGGATAATATTCGCTATATATTTCTGCATAGCACTCTTTCTTCGTTATGTCTCAGGGAAAGGCATTTGCCAGTTTGATAAAGACCAGTCTGTTTTCAAGGCTCAGCTCCAGATTTCCCAAGCCATAGGCCGAATAAAATCAGCTTATAAACACTTGCTTCTCTAAAATGAGTCTCAGTGGTTGATTTGTGGGTCCTACAGAGATGACCGACCAACAGGGGAGGCCAGGCCTTTTCCCCCCTGTGTGCTGGTTCTGGGAACCCCAATGAGCTTTTTCCCAGTTTTGACTGGGTTTGGCATTTTCTTCTGTGCCTGGGAGCCCGTGACCTGTCTTTGATGCCAGTTGGCCCACAACGAGCTGAGCAGCCTGTTTATAATTGGAGACTTTGGTGAGCTGATTTTGAAACCTCCTGTTCAGGACCGTGGAAGTCATAAGTTCTCTGCTGCATTCTTAAATACATTCTGAAATTCAGCGGGTTAGAATGGAGCACAGCATACTCCCAAACTCGTGTTATACATGCCTGTAAGAGACTTATATACTTCTCTATTGTAGGAAAATTCCATGCCACGTAAAATTCATTCCTACATGAAAATTCTACACTTTCTTTTTAAAATGTTTAGTTTGGGGGGGGTGCCTGGATGGCTCAGTCGATTGAGCTTAGGGCTTCAGCACAGGTAGAGATCTCGTGGTTTGTGAGTTTGAGCCCCACACAGGGCTCGCTACTGTCAGCCCAAAGCCCATTTCAGATCCTCTGTTCCCTTCCCCCCCATCATGCCTCCCCTGCTCGTGTGCGCTCTCTCTCTCTGAAAAATAGATAAACATTAAAAAATAAAAATAAAAATGTTTAGTTTGGAGTGTCTGGGTGGCTCAGCCAGGTAAGCATCTGACTTTGGCTCAGGTCATGATCTCACGGTTCGTGAGTTCGAGCCCTTCATCAGGCTCTCAGTTCTCAGTGCAGAGCCTGCTTCAGATCCTTTGTCTCCCTCTTTCTTTCTCTATCAAAAATAAATAAACATTTAAAAAATAATAATAAAATAAAACAAAGTATTAAAACACTTGAGTAACAGTGATTTTCCAAGATGCTTGCCTCACTTTTCCACTTTGCTTTATTTGTAAGGACATAATTTGTGTGTTTTTTGCTTTTCTGGAGGAGAACATAAGTTGATATGTTGTATCCTTTATAAATAATTTCAGTTTAGGTTTCTGGTATTTGATGTATCATGCAATATCTATGTCTAAAAATATTATTGGCTAAGAGAAAAATGTGTAAAACCAATCCCTTGCTGTGTTGGAAAATAACTCTGTATCTTTTCTCATGTACCTCAGAAAGGAATGTAAGCTTGGCTAGTCCACTACAGTTACATTTGATCAAATAAATTGTTACTGATATTGATCATAGAGCATGCATACATGCATATCATCATGCATATCATGGAGCATGCATACCTTGTCCCTGTTTACAAAAGTTTCATAGTTCCTACAGGAAAAGCGCACAATTGCCAGTATAAAATAATTTATTCCCAGTGAACTTAATAGCACCTGTCCAAGGTGCTCAAGCTTTATACACCCAAAATGAAGCTTGAAAAGTGAAAAAGTGACATGTGTAACTAAAACCTTAAATACTTGCATGAATTATCCAAACACATGAAAAATTAGTAAAACACTGAACTATAAAAATGGTGGAGGAAAGCTAGGAAATTGGTTGGTATCAAATACACCTGCTGTCAAATCCTAGTACTGCCATAGAATACACATTGTTCAACTTCAAGCACGTTATTTAGTGTCTTCGTAGCTCAACATCCTCACTTATCAAATGAGCACAATAGCTTATACTTATGGTAATTGAGATAATTAAATGAGATAGTATATGAAGAGTGCCCAGCACATTGCCTAAATATTTTAGGTACTCTACCCATTTCTATTTTACTAATTTACGCACATTTTATTAATCCCCACTTTGTGCTTCAGAGAGATATCTTCTGTGGGTCCACATGCATTCGTTAATACTTCAGGTACATTGCTAGGTATTAGGAATTGCAAAGATGAAAGGTAGAATGAAATCTGCAGGGAACCCACAGTCCAATTGGAGAGACCAAGAAGGGAAACTAAGTACAATATGGTGTGTTATGCTATTACAGAGCTCTACACAGAATGCCATGGGCCCATATGTAAGGCTCACTAAAGCTCATTGAGAGAGAAGGCAGACAGTCTGGTCAGTGAAGATTTAAAAGAGTTAGTGGTTCCTTAGTAAGATCTTAAAGAATAGGTAGGACTCGATCAGTTGAAGAAAAAGGGAAAACATGTTCAATCTGAGAGAACACATATTCACGGTGAAGGGGTGAGTAAGTAGGTGAGAAATCTTGGTACATTCAGAGGACTAAATTTAGTTGAGTGTAATTGATGAAACTTTCTAATATGCAAAGTGGCAGGGGATGAAGCTGGAGAGTGAGATCCTGATCAGCCTGTAAATGATCTAAGGACACTGAGGGCAAAGGGGTGCCATTTGTTATTTTAAGGAGAGAAATGGATTTTTAATATATAACTCTGGCAGCATGGTGGGAATTACTTGACCCTTGGTCAGGATTCCTGCATTTTCCATAATTGCTTTGCCTCAGTGATTTCTGAAAGGACCTCATATGAATAAGAAATGCTTTTTGTATTGCCCATTTATTCATTTACCAGACATTTCTTGAGAAATTACTATGTTGTATTTTTGGCATTGGGCTAGATTCTGAAGATGAAAATCTTTGCTCTTAAGGAGTTCACGGTGTGATGGGAGAGATAGACGATAACAAAAAATTATAAAACAGCACTGCCAGGGACCCTCAGCCTAGAATGATGGGGCCAGGGGCGGGGAAAGGAAGGAGAGGTTCAGAGAAGTGTTCATCTTGGGATCCTCTGATATTCATTGTAATTGGAGTTCCGAAGTGAGGTGTTACAGAGAGGAAAGAAGGTTCTCTCCATGCCTCAGTTACACTCAGAGACCACTGCTTTCTGATGTTTAGCAAGAATGGGGCTCATTAATTCCATGAAAGCTTCAGTAAGATTTGTGTGTCTACTAGAAAAGTGAAATGGAGAATTGAATCAACTGACTTGACTTAAATGTCTGAATCATTGGTTTATTCCTTCTTTGATTTATTTAGCATTCATTGAGCAATATATGCCAGGAACAGCTAGACATAGTTACAAAGGCAAATGAGCCTGGTCTCTGGACTTCCTTAGTGTGCAAAGACACAATGTCTGATTGTTTAAAAGGTATTCTTAAAAAAAAGGCTTATTTATTTATTTATTTATTTTGAGAGAGAGCACAAGCACGTGTGTGTGTGTGTGTGTGTGTGTGTGTGCACGCGTGTATGTGTGTGTGTATGTAGAGGAGGGGCAGAGAGAGAGAGAGAGGAAGAGAGAGAATCTCAAGCAGGCTCCAGGCTGTCAGCTCGGAGCTTGACTCAAGGCTGGATCTCACAAACCTATGAGATCATGACCTGAGCCCAAACCAAGAGTCAGATGGTCAACCAACTGAGCCACCCAGGTGCCCCTAAAAGGTATTTTTTGAATGGCAAAGCTGAGCTCCCTAAAATCCACTCTTCAAAATATAAGAACAGAATGACAACTAAACTCTATCAAGGTAAAGAAGATATTTTACTACTACTTCTAAGGTAGATCTTAGAAGTTCCTATCACAAGAAAAAAAATCCTAACTATGTATGGTGACGATGTTAACTAGACATTGTGATGATCAGATGGCTATATATATAAGTATCGAATCATTATGTTGTATACCTGAAACTAATATAAACGTTTTATGTCAATGATACCTCAATTTAAAAAGTACAGAAGAAAAGGCTGACATTTAAGATTTATAAGCTACCATTTCATAAGGCATTTCTAAGGCATCTTTCTATAAGTTCTATGTGGTCAGTATTTGCTGACAAAGACTTAAAGAAAGTACACAAACTAAAGCTCTTCTTTTCTCGTTCTTCCTTTGTTTCTTCCTTTTTCTTTTTTTCTTTCTGAGGCGTCTGAAATTATTTTTTTTAATAGCAGTAAAGTATACATAACATAAAATTTACCAGTTAAACCATTTTATGTGTATAGTTCTATCGTATTAAGTATGTTCACATTGCCGTGCATCCATCACCACAGTCCATTCCAGAATTTCTTCAGCTCCTTACATTTGAATCTCTACTCATCAAAAAATAACTCCCTGTTTGCCTCTCCTCCCAAGCCCTGGAAACCACAACTGAGTTTCAGTCTTTATGAATTTGACTATTCTAGGTCCCTTATATAGGTGGAATCATACAGTATTTGTGAGGGCTTTTTTGTGCCTGGCTTATTTTACTTAGCATAATGTCTTCAAGGTTCATCCCTGTTATCATAACTCTAATACATTGAGTCAGGAATTCCAGAACCCTGGTGCAGGTGCTATTGAAAACAGTATGATGGTGCCTCAAAATATTAAATATAGAATCACCATACAATGCATCAATTCCACCTTTGGGTATATGCCCCCCAAAATTCAAAGCAGCAAGAACTTGAATACATATTTGCACACCCATGTTCACAACAGCGTTATTCACAGTAGCCATAAATTGGAAACAACCCAAATATCCATCAATGGATGAATAAATAAATAAAATGTGGTATATACAGACAATGGAGTATTATTCAGCCAAAATTCTTCTTCAACAATTATCCTTCTTAGTTCTCTGTAAATGCATTTTGGAAGGTAATAGTTAGACCAGCACAATGGATTTTATTTACCTTTATGTTTCCAATGAAAAGAAGCAGTTGTTTTTGGCATTCAATGCCACCGGGCTTAAAGATGATAGGCAACAGACTGAGATAAATTTACTTTTCTTCATTTTATTAGTCTGACACACACACACACACACACACACACACACACACACACACACATACCCCACAAGCTTTGCAGACCTATTTGGAGGCACTTGACTACAAGCTTAAATGAAAAAAATATTAATTTTTGTTTCAAATCTTTATTTCTTAGTTTCCTACCAAAGGCAATATTTCCCCTGTGGCTGATGCTGCATGTGCCAAGCCAGTGTATCTACTTTTAGCAACCTAGCATGCTAAAAGGAACATTTCTTTTCCTCTGCAGCTTCACAGAATTTTCTTTAGCATATTATTTTATTTATAGGTGGATGCTTCCAAATCATGTTATTGTTTTATTTGGTTCTTTCTTTTTGCTCCTGATTCTGTAACAGTGGTTTTAAAAAATGCCTCCTAGGCAGGCCAAGGATCCTCGTGCCGTACCCAAGAAGACCATCATAAAGAATGTTTGCAAACCACTCTTCTAGAGCCATAATGTGCTTATGAAGCACTTTAGAACTTTGTGAAAATGAGTATTTTGATTCAGTAGGTTTTGGGGGGGCCAGAGAATCTCTGGTAAGCTCTAGGTGATGCTGATGCTTCTGGTCCTCTGCCAATACTGAGCAACAACTGTCTAGAGGCCCCTCTTATTGCCAGGTTCAAAAAATATGTGTAATGAAGCAAGATGGCAGAATGGTCATGGACCTCAGATCTGTGTGTTATATGCTAAATGCTTTTAAGCAGGCTACTTAACTTCTCTATAACTTATTTCCCCTCATTTGTATAATTAGAATAATGGGTCCTTACCTCATTGGCATTATTATTTTTAACCTCTCTGTTTCAAGTTCCTCCTCAACTCTCCTGGCTTTGACAAGAAACAGAATTGCAAAAAAAAAGGTGCAAAAAAGTTAACTGAATTCAAAGGGGTGACAAATTGTTTCTAATTTCTCTGATACTTTTCTAGTTTTAGCACTGAAAGTCCCCAGTCCTGGGAGCCCATCATTCTTGGGCATTTTAGTTAGGATGTTTGTTCCTCTGAGCTAAATTCCCAGTTGGTGTTGAGAAATGACTCTCAGAGGTGGCTTGCTCAACATGATAATTGGTAAAGGAGATGCTTGTTTATTTTGGTAGAACTTCATCATTGGCACTTTTATTTTTAACCCCTTTTTTTTGTTTGTGTGTTTGTTTGGTTTTTGCAGTGTTCAAAAGCTGAATGAGTTTCTCTTGAGTGATGAGATTGGTGAGGATAGCTGGCGAACTGGTGAAGGTTCTCTCCCTTTTGAGTCCTGTAAGAAACACACTGCAGTGGTAGGTGCTTTTTCTTCTTACTGAAGCTGTGAATACGTAACAGTCCCAATATTGGATGATTTTCAGTGAGTGCAGTTAGAAGAAATTGTAAGCTTTACTTTTAACCTTTATGATGAAAAATTGCCACCTGCTTCTACAACAAACTTCAAAAGTCTAAAATTTATAAACATATGTATAAGGCTTGATATTAGAAATCATCTAAGAATTATCCCAAGAGGGAAAGAACATGTTCAATGAAAAAAAAAATTAAAAGGTTGTCTACCCCAGGGCACCTTAACCTCAGGGTTGAGCATCTGGCTCTTGATTTCAGCTCAGGTCATGATCTCACAGTTCGTGGGATCGAGCCCACATTGGGCTCTGCACTAACAGTGTGGAGCCTGCTTGGGATTCTCTCTCCCTCTTTCTCTTTCCCCTCCCCTGCTTGCAGGTGCACATGCTCTCTCTCTCTTTCTCTCTCTCTCTCTCAAAAATAAATAAACATTAAAAAAAGGCTGTCTACCTGAAACTTTATATAAAAACAATACAAAATGAGCTTAACAACTCCCATATCATATTCTTCCAATACCTTTGAGCTACACTTTTTAGTTTACGAAGTGCTTTTTGATGTATTATATCTTTGACTCACTTAATATAACATTATATTACCTATTTTTATTTTTCAACTGAATATATTGAGTGTGTGTATTGTGTGGCTTGAATATGGCCATATTAGTAAGCAGCAGAGCAAGGATTAAAACCTGAGTCTTGTAACCCTTAAACCAGTTTATTTATCCACTACACAAATATTTACTCAATATCTACACAGCCTGGAAACATGGTCAATATTATTTTGTTCTGTATTTGTTACATGTAATGTGACATGTACCATGTATTTGCCTGTGTTTATAGATTTCAGGAATATAGATATGAACAAGGGATGTAGCTATGAACAAGGCAGACAACCTCATCCTTGTCATAGTTTGCTTTCTGAAGGCAAGAGTCAGATGATACATTTAAAAAATGAGATAATTTCACTTTGAAGAAAATTAAATAACGGATGAGAGAGTGACTGGTATACTGGAAGTAGAGTGGTCATTTCCCAGAAAGCCCCCTCTGAAGAGCTGGCATTTGGGCTGAGACCTTCTCAACAAAGATCTGGGGGAAAAAAGCATTTCAGGAAGAGAACTAGTAGTTGCAAAGACCCTAAGGTGAGAATGAATTCGGTGTGCTCAAGGAACAGAGGGACACTATTGTTGAAGCCTGGTGAAGAATGCAGAGACAAGACAACGTAAGAACAAGGATTGAGGGTCTGGACTGTACTGACATGCAATAGGAAACCATTGGAGGGTTTAAAGTAGGCACTAATATAATTTTGGTTATATTTTTAAAAGATCACTTTGGCTACTAGGCTACTAGGTTGACAGTAATCAGTGGTAACAAGAGTAGAACAGCTAGACCAGTGATCAGTGAGGAGATTGTTATAATCACATAGGCAACAAGAAATGATGGTTAGAGTTAGTTTTTGTGGCACTTGCCACAAATTGGAGTCTCACAGTGGACATTGTGAGAAAGTGATCAAATTCAGTGTACCTTTTTTTGGGTTGAGCTGATAAAGACTTGCTGATCGACTGGATAAGGAGGCTGAGAAGTGAGCAGGTCGAAATTGAGGTAGAATCGAAAGGCATATTTGCACATGGTAATTTTGAGATACTGATTGACATCTAAAAAGACAAGTCAGCTTTGGAGATGTAAACTTTAGAATCATTAGCCATTAATTAATATTTAAATCAATGAGACTTGATCAAACCACTTTCTTGAAAGTTATGTCGGAATAATTCTGAAGAAATTCTTTGTAATTATATGTATATATTTCATAACAATAAAATATAGAAAGATGTTATATTCTAGAGAGAGTCATGTTATAATTAATATTAGTTATTCATGTTACTATGAGACAAAATATGAATATATTTACTACTTGTATAAGCAAACAAAATTGCACATGCCATCTCTTGACTGGAATTAACTGAGGCTTGGAAAGTCCTCTTACCAGGAAGTCAAGCTATATTAAATTTTTCTTTAAATCATGTTTAAAACTACTAAAAATAGTTGAGATGAGCACTCAACTATATTTAGACTTGCTGTTTTCTTCTGCTTTTCTGGAGTTATTCTTTACTCCATTAAGTTATTTTATTGAGCGAGTGTGATTTTGTCTGAGAAGGAACTACCACCCATGCCTGTATACACTGGAGTAACAGTGCTTCAAAATGCTTGTTTGCTATTGTGTGGCCATGGACACAAAAACAAGAACACATTATAGAGTGGAGGAAAAAGTGTAGGAAAAAGGTTTCCTTTGAGGCAGCAGGAAAGTCAAGTATTTGATTAGAACCGGCGTTGTCATCCTTTGAGATGGTAGGAGATAACCACAGAACTTATTAGATCATCTCTCAGAGATGTGAGGATGAGCAGAGTCGATGACCCCAGGAATGGGGATGTGGTAGGTCATGTTTGTGGAGTTAGGGAAATCTGAAGAACCTTTTTGCATGAGATGAGGGATAGAAGAAAAATTGAACTGAGTAAAGGTTGCTGGAAGGAAAAAAGAATCCCCTTCAAGTGCATTCAATATCTTCAGGGTTATTGAAACCAGACTGGACTTCTGATGTCTTTCAGGGTCATTCATCACTGCTGATGGGCCAAACCACAAACGACAAACTTTTTTAAATGGAGTGAAAAAAGCTGTGTGTTTGAAAATAACACTAATGGAAACTTCTTCTTGAGAGCTTAAGATGCTATGTATTCTGTAAAAGCTTAGAGTTAAGTGGTTTTGGCTGTAGAATCTCCATGGAGAATTAGTGACATTCTAGAGCCAAAGTCTCTTCAAATTACATCTGTGGAACTCCGACTCAAATCTCTGTCAACACATCTCCTCCTCCCACCCTCTCCTTGGTTTTGTGAAGAACATGACGTCATTCCTTTTGGACCTCTGGGGCAATACTACTATAGAATTAAAGACTCTAGAAGACAGTGGATTTATGGAAAGGCATAGACCTGTCTCGTGAGGAAGATACACTTAGCTTAAAGGATAGTGACTTTATGTATCTCATGTGACATACTTCCAGGGTCATCTGTGAGATTGTGAAAAGAAAAACAAAACTAAAATAAAATTTCAGGAATAATCCCTATTTTTTTAAGTTAAATGCATTCAGTATTTTCTGTGGGACAGAATCACTGCTCGCTCTGCTCAGTACCTTTTTAATCTGTGTATTTATTTGCATGTAGCCTAGCAATGTACTACTTGATAATTTGATGTTCTGTTGATATAACAATTGATGGAAATTGGAAGAGCAGTATCTTGTTTGGATTAAATTACTGATTATTTAAGGACATTTTTAATTCCCATAGTAGAATTCAGTGGATTTTTCAAAAAACTAAACCTGCAATTCCAGGCCAAAAAAAAAAAAAAAAAAAGTTTCACAGTTCTAGAATACTTTGCTCTTATAGGTAATTTAACAGTTTAAAAAATTTTTTAACATTTATTTATTTTTGAGAAAAAGAGACAGAGTATGAGGGGGAGAGGGACTGAGAGAGAGGGAGACACAGAATTGGAAGTACGCTCCAGGATCTGAGCTGTCAGCACAGAGCCCAATGCAGGGCTCAAACTCACGAACCATGAGATCATGACCTGAGCTGAAGTCGGACACTCAAGTGACTGAGCCACCCAGGCACCCCAGTAATTTTAACAGTTTTAAAGTGTATTATTATTTAGCCTTCATAAAATCTATAAGGTAGTTAAGTAAGACGGATAATTTTTTTTGAAATACTTGTTCACTAGATCAAACTTTGAGCTTATAAATTTTTCTAAATTAGAAGTTTACAGAACTGAATTTTCTACCTTCTCTTTAGCCATGTGTCTCAATATAGACAGAATTGAAGTCAAGTTAAGAGAATAACAAACTTCTATGACCTAATTCAAGTTCATTTTAAGTATGTGAAGACTGTCCAACCTCGGCTGGCATCCTCTGTATAATGAAATGCTTTAGTCCTTTGACAAAGAACAATGCTATAACATTTGGGAAAGACTGGATCATTTTGTTATGCTTACATCAGCATTATATAATGTTTATATACTTATGAAACAATATCCATGCATGTTTGGACCAAAAAAAATCCTAGATTGTTATGCTTTTTCTCACTCTGTAGTGGATCCCTGGGTGATCTGAGTTACATGAGTGTAGGAGATTCAAAATCCTCTTGATTCAGAGGGTGACCAAAAACGTACTGTTGGAGCATGTACAAGCCAAATGGTCTTACACGTAGATTCTAGTTTAACCTGAGTTAGTCTGTTTGGCTTTGACATGCATGCAGTTTTTTTACTGCCCAGGCATATTTACCCGGAGAGCTGGAGAAAGAGTATCCAAAACCTAGTTTGGGGTTCCACACTTTAAATTCCATCTGTTGCAAGTATCACATTTTTGTATTTTTAATTTTTCTTAAAAGGCTTGTGAATTAGGTTTAAAATTATAGCTTAACACTTTTTGTTATTATTTGCTTTTTTATTTGGAGAAGCTATTGAAATAATTAAAATATCATGCTCACTTTCTTTATTTCTTTTTCTTGGAATTCAAGTGGAGAAGTAGCAATATGCCTTAATGTTTAGTAAAACCTCTTTTTTTTGCATAAAACTTCAATTTGTGTTTTTTCCCACTTGGAATGAAGCAGCCGAAAACTATAAACAGGAAGCAGCCTGGGAGATATCACCTGGACAGCTATGAGCAATCAACAAGGCGCCTACGTCCTGTAGAGACAGAGGACATTGCAATAAAGGTTATTTTATTTCCTGGATTCTTGCACTAATAGAAACATTTATGGTACTATTTTATGGTGAAGTTCTGTATAAGTGTCCTAAATTGTGCCCTTAAAGTCTCTTTACAGTGATCACTAATCCTCATAACATTTTCAAAGTGTTCTGATGAGTTCACTTCTCAGTTCTTCGTCACCTCAAAACCACATTTCTTGCTCCAGCAGTATGTTTTAATAACTGGAGGGTGAGCCTTTCTTCTGAATCTGTGTTAGAAGCTAGCATCCAACGTTATTTCCTTTCATACTCTTATGTTCCTCTACCTAATAAATTGATTTATAGAGAACACCAATATTATAAATCCAATTTTTAAGGAAATAGATAGTAATTTCCTTCAACTAGGAGAGGCTTAGACCAGTGTTGCATGCATTCACCCAGTTTCCCAGTAAGTGTCTTTTATCTAATTTCAAACAGCCTTTTGTACTCTCCCAAGCAAGTGTGCTTAGGTAGAACAGGCCACCAGGGAATCAGCGGCTGAGGATTGATAGTGGGGATAAGGTCCAAGGAGGGCTCAGTGCTGTTCAGGAACAGATGCCTGAGCAGTCAAGGGCTTTGGGACATTAGTGCAGCCAGAGTTCTGGAAATTAGCCCTTTTAGAAAACTAGCTGCGTTGACTGCGGGGCTATCCAACTCCCTGTGCTGCCCAGGCCAGTCAGAGAGTGGGGGAGCCTCACTGGGGAGTATAACAGAGCCAAAGGCTACATTTAAATATCTCTCTCTGTATTGCCTGACACAATGCTTGTCCCACAATAGGCACTTAGCAATTGGAGCAAATGTGTTACTGGATGGAATAAGCTAATGCTACCTAGCCCAACCTCTGCCTTCGATTTGATGTGTGCCTTTTGGGCAAATTACTTTGCCTCCCTGAGCTATGGTTTTACCATCTTGAAGTAGAGATGCCATTTTAGTATGGTTGTTTCGAGGTTAAAATATGTCACATGGGAATCTTAAAGAGCTTTAGTGATTCTTAACCCTGGCTATACATTAGAATCTCTTAGAAAGCTGTGTGTGTGTGTGTGTGTGTGTGTGTGTGTGTGTGTGTGTATACATATATATATACATATATATGTATATACATATATATGTATATATATATCTCCCAGGCACTATTTAAAAAAATAGTTCTAGTAGTTCCCTAGACAATTAGAATGTGTGATGGGGTGTGAAGTACTAGGCCATGACAAAGTATGGAATGAGAGACTAGGAAGGGTCCTCTGTGCTTCTACTTCCAGTTATGCCCAGATAGCAACTAATGCATGCATGACTAAAGGAACAGGGTCAGTTTTTTTCTATTAACATTTTCTGTTCAATATAGTAAGAATCTAAAAATACATCTTTTCCATGTGCCTTGCTAAATGTTTTTATTTCGAATGTAAAAAAAAATAGAGGCTATTATTTTTTTCTAAAGTTGACCTTTCACGCACAAAAAAAACCCCAAAAAAAACCCCAAAAACAAACAAACAAAAAAAACAACTCTGCCAAAAAACCACAAAAATACCCAGAAAAACTGCTTAGCAATGGATACTACAGTTTCAGGCCCACCAGCAAGCCTTTCAGTTTTTATTCCTGGTGGAAATTCTCAAGTTGGTAATAACTCATTTGCTTTGAATCATTTTTTATTACATAAAAATAAAGCATGCCTTCAGAAAAGTACATAAAATATATATGTGTGTGTGTGTGTGTGTGTATATACATGTATATATATGTATATATATACACCATTAAGTAAAAAAGAGAACACCTATGGAACCTACACCAGGAAAAGAACATCGCCATTTTCCTCAGAAGGGCCTCCCAACACACACATTTGTTGTTCTCTCTCACATCTCCAAGAAACAGTCACCATGCTGACTTCTATAGTCATCATTTCCTTGATTACTCTTGCTATGCACACTTCCTTAAAAACACACTGTAGTTGTTTTAAGTTTAACTATGTGTGTGTATTTGTGTGTGTTTTGTTTCTTTTGCTCATGATGTATGTATAATTCATCCAGATTGTCCTGTGAAGTCGTACTTCATTCATTCTCATTACTGTGTAGCATTTCAGTGTTTTCCTTTATGGCTTATGCTTTGTTTTTTGTCTCATTCAAGACAAGTTTTCCTTCCAGAGGTCATAGAGATGATTTATAGTAGCTCCTAAAATCTTTGAAGCTACACCTTTCACTTTTAGTTCTTTAATCAACCTAGGATACATTTTTGTGTTTGGTAAAAAGTAGGGATGTGATGTGTAGGGAAATCAGTAACAAGTAATTTGGGTTGTAAATTTAGCAGTAGTAAATTCAGTGGTGGTAATTTTACTACATTTAGTAGTAAGAAAGGTCTGATTTAATTTGTATATGATACCTGGCTGCCCTCATCCCACATATTGGTCACTGTCCCCACCAACAGTCAGTGTAGTCTTATACACACATCAGGGATCTTATATGTCTGGATTGATTGCTGACCTTTATTTATTTTTCTTTCATTTGTTTCTTTGTCCCAAATTCCACTGCTATGATCACTACAACTTTCTAATAAACATTGGCATCTTTTAGGATGTGTTCTTACATGTTACTCTTTCTCTTCTAAAATAGCTTTTCTTATCCCTTTTGTGGGAAAACGTCTTACATGTTTCAGGGCTTACAGCTCTGAATTTGTCCTTTTATTTATACTTTGACTTGGTATTTCCTTACTCCTTGCTTTAATGAGCTTTTTTATACACTACATTTTATTCAGCATTTTTACTTATTTTTACTTATTTTCAGCAGGAGGAAATGAACAATGGTCTGTGTAAGACCCTGCCTTTAAATTCTTAAAAATTGTTTTAATTGAGATAAAATTCACATAACATAAAATTAACTACTTTAAAGTGAACAATTCAGTGGCATTTAGAGCATTCACAATCTTGTGTAACCACCACCTCTCTTCCATTGCAAAACATTTTCATCACCCCAAATGAAAACCCCATACATGTTAAGCAGTTACTCCCCATTTACCCTGCTCTCTTGCCACTATCAATGGCCAATCTGCTTTCTGTCTCTATGAATTTGTCTGTTCTGGGTATTTTATATAGATGGGTCATGTAATAGGTAACTCATATCTATCTCGTTCCTTCCTTTTTTTTCCCTTCCTTTACTTTTAATACATTTTCCCCTTGTGCCTGATCCTCACTCCTATTCTGTACCGTTCCCCTGCCATTATGGTACCAGTTGTAATGTGCTCAATGTTTATGCCTAAATATACTCATATCCTTGTAAAATATGTGATAAGCATCCATGTGCTTTTGGTGTCCTGAAATGTTTTTATGATGGTTTGCTACTTCTCACAGCACTACTGTGTTCTATAGTATGAATCACTGCATTTTCCTTATCCCCTAGTGATGGACACTGGATTTGCCTCCATCTTCCTTCTATCACAAACCATGCTAAGATGATCATTTTTGTACTTAACCTTTTATGAACCTTTGCGAAGATTTATTTATTTTTTTAATTTATTTTTAGAGAGAGAAAGAAAGCATGAACCTGTGAGCAGGGGAAGGGCAAAGAGAGGGAGGGAGAGAGCCAAGCAGGCTTTTGCTGTCAGCGCAGAGCCCAATGCGGGGCTCAGTCCCACAAACTGTGAGATCACGACCTGAGCCCAAATCAAGAGTTGCACGCTTAACCAACTGAGCCACCCAGGCTCCCCTGAACCTTTGCAAAGATTTATATGTTAGCTGATTTTCCAAGGTCAAACAACTAGTTAGGGGAACCAGGATTTTAACCCTGGTGGACACATGAGACTATTTTGTAAAAGGCAGGAGGGAGTGGAAGTGCAGATTGCAGCAGGAGAGATTAATGTTGACCCTCCTCCTCTATCTCTCTTGAAGGAAGCTTGTTCTCTTTTACGTCTGTGTAGCACCAAATCAAGAGGCGACACTGCATTCTTCTAGCTCTTCTCTGCTGCTTTCAGACCATATATTTTCTTCTCCTGCATCCTTGTGAAGCTTTGGCATTGTCTACCTTTATCACATCTATTATCAAAGGACCTCATCAGCACCTCCACACCATTGCTGAAGATTTGGGTGCCCGTTTCCTTGTTCATCTCTCTAGCTTATTTGGTGCCATGCATGGATGTGGTTTAAACTTCCAAGGGCCCAGCTATCTAGTATCCTAGCCCAGAAATTTCTTGCTCTGCTTTCACTCCATTTCCACAACCTTGCCTATGGTCACACCTGGCCACCACCTGAAACTGCTGCTCCTCCAAAATCATAAACTCCTTTATGTCAGTCAGTCACTGACACCACAACCCTACCTCCAACTCTCTCGGGCTTCACCTTTGCTGACACTGCTTTTTTAACCTTATTGAGACCTCCAGCAACTTGAGCCCCTTCCTTTTGTCTCAGTCCTTCAGCGCTTTCTGTAAGCAATCCAACTTTGTGCCTTTGATGCTCCTAGAACAGGCTGCTGAACTCTATGGAGGAAATGACACAATGTACCAGTTGGCAGAGCCACACACATTTATGACCTCCCCATTCCACTGCCCCTCAGTAGTTCCTGGTGATCCTTTACATGCCGCCCATCAGCACTAGAGACTCCTCAGTCTCCAGTAGCTCTGTCTTCTCACCTCCATCTGTGTCTGTCGTGTTGTATTTGCTTCTGTCCATGGTTTATTTACTCAACTGGTTGCAAGCTCCAAGCAAGCGGGGAGGATGCATTATACCTTTTTTGTAGTCTACATAAATACTAACACAGCACCTCACACAGAATGGGTGCTCAGCAAAATTTGTAAAGCAATCAGTAATTCAACCCTTCCATGCCACCCTCCTTCCAGGGCTAATATCTTGCACATCTACGTGATAGACAGTACTAAATGTCACACATCTTATGAGCTAAAGAAAACCTACATGGAAAATTACAATTTACTCTTTTCAAGCAACTTCAATCCAGGGGGTTTGTTGTACCTCTCATTTCCCATTTTTGTAACTATTAAACCTATCAAGTCCAGGAGCTCCTGGGTGGCTCAGTCAGTTAAGTGTCTGACTTCGGCTCAGGTCATGATCTCGAGGTTTTTGAGTTCGAGCCCTGCATCGGACTCCACACTGATGGTGGAGTGCACACACTCTCTCCAAATAAATAAATAAACTTTATATAAAAACTAAAAACAAAAAACTATCAAGTCCACTTCACACTTCTTAATACAAATAGATTGCTTTGGGTGACTATAGGTCTAATGATCTTTGCTGCTTGTTGAGGTTTATCCCACTAAGATATATTACCTCATTTCTGTGCTTTATTCCTCTCTTCCTTTTACTCATTCCTTGAACTTCATTAAATGGCACTAAATCCACACACTTCAAAACCTTATTACAAAACCTTCCTCCTTGGCTAACAGAGACATTTTGTTGGAATAATTTGACATGATTTCCACTCTATACTTTGCATCATTAGGATTCTGGAAATTGCCTAGCAGTGAGAAAATAATCAATGCTGGTGTTACATTGGAAAATATTTGGGGTGATTACTTTTTAGTAAATGATCTAGTAATCCCAGATTTTCAGAGAAAATTGTAATTTTTAGCCTTTTCATAGTATCACTAATTCTTCAAAGACCCTCCTTTCATTTCCATTCTTTTTTTTTTTTCATATATAACTCTCAATAGTTACAATTCTAGCTAACTCTAAATTAGAATTTCACCACTGTGTGTTCTACCTTATATTGAAAGTCTTCCAGTGTCTTAAAGACAAAATGTATTTTAATGGAATTATTCTCTAAAACAAAATACATAATTTTATATTTTAACTTATGTATTCTTCTTTTCTAGGTCACAAATGGCTACTTTTCATGGGGCAGTGGTTTAGCTACATTATCCAATATAGATATTCGAATTCCAACAGGTGAGAGACATTTGTTATTATTTTTTATTTTTAATTATGACAAGTATGGATTTCCAAGGTAATTGATCTTAACAAAAAAAAGATTGTTTAAACATTATTAACGTTATTTATAGTTGTTTATTTGCATCATGTAGCTCATAAGCCACTGTATCATCATGGAAGTGATTGGAAATAAGACTTGCCTTTCACTACAAAATGTGTAGACATTTGGACAAGTTATTTACTGTCCAAATAAGCTGATAACAGCTTGTTGCTGATTTGTCCATTTAAATAATGGGGTAGTTGATTTTTCATGTTGTTTGAAAAAGGATTTAAATAAAGACTATATAAGAAAATTATTTTCTATCCCTGAGACAACTAAAGTGTTCAAGTTATTTTAGGCTCAAATACCCAATAATTTTTGGTTAAGATGCCTAGATACCCGAATAGAAAAAATGTTTTGATCTGGCCTGATGGTCAATAGATTGAGATTTTTCTATTTTACATGCGTATCAAAGTAAGAAATTGGAGAAGTCGGCTTAATACCAGCCCAATCCCTTTCATCTCAATTAATCAAGTTGAGTCAAAACTGCCTTCTTCACCTGAATGAATTGAATAAAAAAGTTAAAACTAATTGAGATTATTTAGGCAATTATTTCGTTGCTCTATTCACTAATGTCAGCTATTCTCATAGTTGGAAACAGTAAATCAAGACCTATATCTTTTAATTTTTGTCTCCTTTGTCAAAAAAACCCTCATGTATCTGAAAGAGGAGCTATTTAGAATAACTTATTGCTGGAGACCAAGTGTGGGCTATTGATTTTGAAGCCTCAGCCTTTTCTAAATGTATTTTGGTTTTATTTTACTAGAATTCCATGTCCTCTTGCTGTTATCCTTTATCTAATTTCTCTAGGTCAGTTGACCATGATTGTGGGCCAGGTGGGCTGTGGGAAGTCTTCTCTTCTCCTTGCTATCCTTGGTGAGATGCAGACACTGGAAGGCAAAGTTCACTGGAGCAAGTATGTGTATTTTTAATTGGTTTCTATTGCTCTATCATCCATCCGATGATCTTACAAAGGGAAGAAATGAGAGCAATAGATTCCTACATTAGGAATATGAGGATCCCCTCAGAAATAAGTGCAGCTTTCTAAAAAATTAAATTAGTAGAAACCTTAAATGTCATAAATTAAAAATTAGAAAACAGTTTCTTACAGAGGGTTATCATGGTATAAACTAGTATGATTGGGATTTTGTAAAGATAGATTTTCAAAGTTAAAAGGAATAACATTCAAAGAAATAATTTAAAAACATCCTATATTAAAAGAAGTTATGGAAAACTTACATTATTCATAAAGCTTAAATGCAAAAGAGCTGTAATGGTTCACTGTTCAGTGAAGAACTACCAAATAATCTTTTAAAAAATCTTCATAAGGGGCTGAGAAATCAGCCGTTTCTTTTCACACCCAACTTAAAGTAGGCGCTGGAAATATCTAGTAAGAGGTACATGGATAGGTCAAAGTGGTGTGTTATGCCACTGTAAAGACATGAAAAAGGTATCTAGCATGGTGCTTCTCCTGAATATTCGAATGGTGGTCTTTGAAAAACATTGTGGTAATGAAGTGACTCAGAACCATAATATCATATAATTGTGCAATAAAGTGTTAAACCAATTTACTCAGTTCGGCTTACCTAGTAGATTCCCCATAAGCAGTTTATGAAGAAATTGGCTATAGCTTATCTAAGAAATTGGATTATAGACCAGTGTTTCTCAACAAAGTATGATTTTTCTCCCAGGGGAGATATCTTTGGTTGTCACACTGGGGGAACAGGTTTTCCTGATGTGGTTGGTATAGGCCAGGGATGCTGCTAAACATCCTACAATGCACAGGACCCCCTCCCCACTGCCCCGGCAACAAAGAATCATCTGACCCCAAATGTCAGTTGTGTCAAGGTTGGGAAACCTTGCTCTAGATCTATAGACGTTTGTTAATATTTTGCCCCTACCACTGTGAACTCTATTGTTGCTTACTCTGCTGTTCACATACACAGGTATGTCTCAAGAATGAGTAAAGACTATTTAAGAGCATTTTTAGAATAGAGTCTATGTTAAACTCCAGGCAAGAGATGGAAATGCTTGGATGTGAAATTTGAACGGGAAACATCCTATTTTAAGTATCATGAGTGAAAGGAGGAGGTTGGGAAATGTTGAGTGTACATTTTATTCCTACTGGGCCAATCTAAAATACAGTAGACATGAAACTGCTTAGTGAATATCCAGAAGAGAGCTTGGTAAATAATTGCCACCTGCAGTTTACTTCATGACAAGTTCTTGTTGATCACTAAGATCAGGCACCAGGCAATTTGCCCTGCCACTATCTCCTTCCATCTTGGATGACTAGAGGTTTTGAGAAACAGATTTTACTGGATTAAATTCTATTTTGTGACATGTACAGCCATCATCAAGTTACTTGGGTTTTATTTTCACCTTTGTCATTAAAACAGAGAGAAAGAATGGGAATCAGTGACAGCTTGAGAAGCTCAAGAAGCTTGAGATTTATTTTCAGACCTCTAGGATGTTCTTCTAATATAGTCTTCCCTTGTGTTATTTAGGATTCCACTTAGGCCAGATCAACTTCCAATATTATCATTAATAATCTTCATCATTTTGCTAACTGATAAATAAATGATATGAGAATTAGGGAAGTATTTTACATAATCTAGTATTTTTTATTTTGCATTCCTACCTCATTTCACAATGGTAGGGAATTATTTTATTTAAAGTTACATAGTGTAATAAAGCTTGAAAAATAAAGATAAAGATATCAAGAAAAATTAATATTTAAATAATAATCTGAGAAGTAAATAGGTAGAAATGCATGCTCTGGAGTCCTGTGTATTGATAAAATATGGACCACAGATTCCACTCTGAGCTTCATTGAAGCTAAGCAAAGAGGAAACTAGAGATAAAAACATACACTTACTCAACAGAGGTTAAGAAGTCTCTCTCATGAAAAGAAAGAAAGAAAGAAAGAAAGAAAGAAAGAAAGAAAGAAAGAAAGAAAGAAAGAAAAGAAAGAAAGAAATCTCATGGATCCCAACAATAAAGCTAATAAAAAATTATGTCTTAGAGGTGGAGCCAAAGGGATGAAGGTGTGTAAAAGGATTTTAGATAATTCTAAGTATTTATAAAATCCTCATAACTTAAAAATCATCTTTTTATGAACATTGCCTTCATTCACTATACTCCCATCTCTTAATGGCAGAAGGACTAAGATTTTCTTCAAAAAATGTTTGTGTTGGCTTAGGCACACATGGCTTAAAAAACTAAGCCTCTAAAAGATTGGATAAGCTAACACAAATTCTATTTTCCTTTAATTACAAGAATTACTTTTTTTTCTCCTATGGAATCCTTAATATCTGATAAAACATATTTTCCTATTGGTAATATTCAGAAGATACTGATCTTCTTTTAAAGAGTTATTTATAATTACTCTTGATTCCATAAAAGGCTGTTGTGCCTCATCCAATAAAGAAAGGCAGAGAAATGTTATTAGAGCAAAGTTAATTTAGAAGTTACCAATATTGATTGGTTGATGAAGTACAAAACCTAAGAAGTGCTTTACTTCAACACACTGAATTGTTTGATGTTTTTTGGAAGCTCAAAAAAAAAACCCCAATAAACTAAATGTTAGCATAAGGTGTCAAGTGCCTTGCTGCCATTATTTCACCACTGCATGTATCTCTGGCTGCATGAATTTTATTTTTAAATGTGCCCTCATAGACTGGAATGAGCAAAGTCCAATAAATACTCGGTCCTCTTGTGGTGATAAATATTTACTTTAGGCAGGAAAGAAGGTATTGCTGCTCACCCAAGGCACACCTACATGAGTAGAACCAAGTGTACAAAGACCTCTAAAGACATTTCTTTGGAAATTGCTACCTTTGACCTAGTCAGCCATGTTGTAGCCTCAGAAGAGAAAAGTCAGAGAAAGGAGGAAGGGACTAAAAAATTCTCCAGAATTGTTAGAATGCCAGGGTTTTTATTTCTGCATCTGGGTGTGCTCTATATTTGTTGAAAAGCAAATGCTCTACCTGAATGAATTTGTCTTGATAAACAATACAACAATGAAGTTGTCTTGATAAACAATAATTCCTACTGACATCTTAGGAGCTAGAACTAAAATGCTCTACCTGACAAGTGGTTCCAGTGACAGAGTCTACACTGTGTAATAATTTTGATAATCATGTGAGACACAGCCATCATTTATTTTTGTTTTCCTTTTCTTTTCTTTCCCTCTTGCCCAGGCTGTCAACAGTCCTCCTGTCAGGCCTCATATGTGCTGATGTTCTATCTTCTAACATCTTGGCGTAATCAGCTTTATAATAGTGGTTCAGTTATTCTAAGACAGGTGAATTGAGGAGTTACTCCTTTTCATGTGACTTTACGTGGCATAAAGGAATAATAACACACTGAATCAGCTTTCCTGGATTAGATGCAGTGTAGTGTGTTTGGGCCCACATCTAGCTCCCATTCTTCTAAATATTATTTCTGATGTAAGCTTGCAAAAGTCACTCTTTCCCATTCCACAAGGTATCAGCCATAATACCTGAAAGCTGCTAGCTACTAAGTTTAATTTTTATTCTTGAAGGAAAATACACAAAAGTCCTGCATACAGAATGGAAATCTATTTTCCACAAGGGGATTTTCCATCTGGCCTCTTTGTTTTCTCTTGCTGCTTTCAGTGCTATTCACTACCACAGTGAATGGTGGAGGATGGGTCTGGACATGGACCCAGTGATTTTCATGTAATCGTTAAGATCTGATGTTTAAACTCAGAAATAAGTGTATTTATTTTGTAAGAGAAAAAGAAATCCTTTGAATTAGATTAAACATATTGCTGTTGTGTGAGAAGATTATAGAGGTGGTCTCTAGAAGTTAAGGACTCTATTCATTTTCTTCATTTTGGCCACTCTGAAGAAATCAGGAGACTATAGATGCTGGAGAGGATGTGGAGAAACGGGAACCCTCTTGCACTGTTGGTGGGAATGCAAATTGGTGCAGCCGCTCTGGAAAGCAGTGTGGAGGTTCCTCAGAAAATTAAAAATAGACCTACCCTATGACCCAGCAATAGCACTGCTAGGAATTTATCCAAGGGATACAGGAGTACTGATGCATAGGGGCACCTGTACCCCAATGTTTATAGCGGCACTCTCAACAATAGCCAAATTATGGAAAGAGCCTAAATGTCCATCAACTGATGAATGGATAAAGAAATTGTGGTTTATATACACAATGGAATACTACGTGGCAATGAGAAAAAATGAAATATGGCCTTTTGTAGCAACATGGATGGAACTGGAGAGTGTGATGCTAAGTGAAATAAGCCATACAGAGAAAGACAGATACCATATGGTTTCACTCTTATGTGGATCCTGAGAAACATAACAGAAACCCATGGGGGAGGGGAAGGAAAAAAAAAAAAAAGAGGTTAGAGTGGGAGAGAGCCAAAGCATTAGAGACTGTTAAAAACTGAGAACAAACTGAGGGTTGATGGGGGGTGGGAGGGAGGGCAGGGTGGGTGATGGGTATTGAGGAGGGCACCTTTTGGGATGAGCACTGGGTGTTGTATGGAAACCAATTTGACAGTAAATTTCATATATTAAAAAATAAAAACAAAATGTGTATAGAAGTTAAGGACTCTAATATTACTCATTAAAAATGAAAGAATAGGGCTTCTTTTTATTTGTTCATGGAGGATGACTACCTACAAATGGACCAATATCTACCATATCTTCCTTACTCTGAGACTAGCATATCTCAGTATATACTAGTATATCTTTGACATGCAAATCACTGTGGTAGTTGTTGGGGAGGAAATAATTGAACACACTGTTCTCATGAAGCTTACTGCTTAGCAGGGAAGGCCACAAGGAAGTAAGAAAATAATTTCATAAGTAATTATTTGGTCAAATTTTTATAAGTGCTAGGAAGAAGGACAGAGTTTTATAAGAGCAAATAATAGGTAACTTCACTGAGCTGAGTCTATGGGGTCAACAAGCCTTTTTTAGGGAGATGCATGAATGAATGATACTTGAACTTATATTTTAAGGATAAACCAAAATTAATGAGTCAAAAAGTAAAGAGCTGTAATACAAATGGAGATAGAAGGTGAAGAAGAATATTCTGATTCTCCTTCAGTCTTTCTGTGGTCTACTGTAGGACCCTCTTCCTTTACTTGGCCTTTAATTTATATCTTTGACTTCAGTTTCTCCCTAAGTATTAACAACACACCAGTGTACATTTCTGGCCAACATCTTTCTTCTGAAGATCTAATAGCTCCTTCAAAAAGTCTTTATATATAAACTGCATGTTGAACACATCTAAACTGAGCTCATATCCCTCATTATCTCCAATACCTACTTCTGTATCTTGGCAGGAATGTGTCCCCACCCACTGAAATCTGTTTGTGGATGCCCAAGTCAAAGCTCAAAGATCCAACCTGAATTCTTCTCTCTCTCCATTGCCCACACAGTCCAACCAGTCACTTTTCTTATGTCTGTCCTTAACACTTCTATGCCTATATTAATTGTCCTAGTTCAGGAGAATTGCATATGTGAACTATTCACTGTAATAATTCCCTCACCTTTCTTCATACTGTTATGAGATGTACCTTTCTGATATGAAAATCTAATTACTTACCTCTTGCTTATAATTTTTGCAATTGACTGGCCAAGAAATATTCCAAAGACCTTTGCATACTATATCAGGACCTCTCATGATCTGGTCCCTGTCTAATCCCCCCACCCTTAGCACTGTGTTCCAGTAACCCTGAACTGCAAGTTGTTTCTCAAATGCACACACTCCTGTGTAACTCCTTTCCTTAGATAGTTAGTCTCACTTTTTTTCTAGTGTCAAATCAGATATTATCTCTTTGACAGAGCCTTGTCTCATTCTCCTAGGTAGATTGAAATGTACCATCTCTTCTGATCCCTCTGAACTGTGTTTAAGTAACTAGTGTGTTATTGGTCTCCTTAGTAGACTGATACACCCTATATCCAAAGCATGTTCTTTTTCTCTTTATCTGCTTTACATCTAGTCCAGGCCCTGGCTCTTTTCTACTTTTATTAGTGGAAAAACAGCACTCTCCCATCTCTGTCTCTGTCTCTATCGTGTTTCTGTCTATCTTTCTAATTTCAACCCCCACCCCCAGGTACCACCCTGGCCCCTTCCTTTTGTAGATGAGAAAAATCTTCACAAGTTCTTTCCCCTTCCTCTTATTCTCCTCTTGTCTCAGTCCACTGCACTCTGGTTTCTACCTCTGCCACTCCACTGAGACTATTCTTATTAAGTCCATCAGTGGCATCCTAATTTTTAAATTCATTGTGTACTTTTTGATCATTGTGTTAATTGACCTCCTGGTCCCTTGACATTGTTGCCCATAAGTTTTGCTTCAAAATGCCTCCTTGCTTAATTTTGACTCACAGGTGAGTTTACCTCAAAGCATTTGCCTGCTCCTCTTGGTCCTTTCTTCAGGTTTCTCTTCCTTAGTCATTCATTAAATAGTGATATCTTTCAGGTTCCAACTTTGTCCCCTTTTTTTCTGCCTCTATGTATACTCTCCGGACAAGCAGATAACTTCTGATGAATTTAGTTTTCTCTATTTGGTCCCGTTCTTTCTTCTATTATGAAACAAGCTACAGAGTAATCCATTAATTTCTACACCTGCTTCTTTTCATCTGTTTTCTGTCTTCCTCAAATTAACTAAAACCGTTGAGGTCATTCATTAACTTTTTACCATTTAAAAAAAATCCAAATTACTTGGGGCACCTGGATGGCTCAGTCAGTTGAGCGTCCATCTCTTGGTTTTGGCTCAGATCATGATCTCATGGTTTGTAGGTTCAAGCCCTGTGTCAGGCTCTGCACTGGCAGTACGGAGCCTGCTTGGGATTCCCTGCTCTCCCTCTCTCCCTGCCCCTCCCCTGCTTGCTCTCTATCTCCTTCTCTCTAAAAGTAAATAAATAAACATTTAAAAACTACAAATTTCTTTTTTTAATATAATTTATTGTCAAATTGGTTTCCATACAACACCCAGTGCTCATCCCAACAAGTGCCCTCCTCCAAGCCCATCACCCACTTTTCCCCTCACCCCATCCCGCATCAACCCTCAGTTTGTTCTCAGTCCTTAAGAGTCTCTTATGCTTTGCCTCCCTCCCTCTCTGTAACTGTTTTTGCCCCTTCCCTTCCCCCATGGTCTTCTCTTAAGTTTCTCAAGATCCACATATGAGTGAAAACATAGTGTATCTGTCTTTCTCTGCCTGACTTATTTCACTTAGCCTAATACCCTCCAATTCCATCCACATTGCTGCAAATGGCCAGATTTCATTCTTTCTCATTGCCAAGTAGTATTCCATTGTATATATAATCCATGTCTTCATTATCCATTTGTCAGTTGATGGACATTTAGGCTCTTTCCATAATTTGGCTATTGTTAAAAGTGCTGCTATAAACATTGGGGTACATGTGCCCCTATGCATCAGCACTCCTGTATCCCTTGGGTAAATTCCTAGCAGTACCACTGCTAGGTCATAGGGTAGTTCTAGTTTTAATTTTTTAAGGAAACTCCACACTGTTTTTCAGAGCGGCTACACCAGTTTGCATTCCCACCAACAGTGCAGGAGGATTCCCATTTCTCCACATCCTCGCCAGCATCTATAGTCTCCTGATTTGTTCATTTTAGCCATTCTGACCAGTGTGAGGTGGTATCTCAGTGTGGTTTTGAAAATCCAAATTTCCTGATACTAAAGCATAATATAAGCAAATATCACTTGGGAAAATGTAGATTTCATTATTTTTGGTATGTGAGCAACTTGGGTCAGAGAATAATCATTATTGAGAGGAGATTTTTAGTCTGAAATTGTTTTTTCCTACCTTAGTTAACCTTACCAGGATGTCATTAGCAGTGTGCAAGCGTGAAAATCTTATCATTAGTAGCTCTAAGCTAAGTATTACTAGACAACATACTTAGGTATATTTTCTCCATAAAAGCATATGGTGCTTTCCAGAGCCAAATGAGATCTACTTTTAGAGTTCCACTGGACTTTAATTTTGTGTGTAGTTTTTGAATTCAGGTCTTGAATTCAACTACATTATTCAAATTTAGAACAATAAAATGAATAGGTGTTTTTCCCCCATAATAGAGATATAACTAAATGTTATTAGGAAAACATCTCTTTGTACATAAATCATATCAAACAATAACCATACCCAAATGTTGTGGTTTGACCTATTGTACATGTCTGTCTTTCTTAGGATTCCTTAAGGACCAAGCTGTGTCTAAACCTTTCAAGTTTAGAGCCCCAAAAGTAGTTCTTTTTTTCATGCCATAGGATGGCTAATTAGGAATCTAAACAGATTAGATTTCAATTTTAAAAGTAGGGAGACTTTGGAGATACCAAATCCTTATACAGACTAGGAAACTATTGTAGGAAGATTACCTAAATTTATACAGCTAGATAGAACAGAGGTGGTGTAGAACCCAGGTCACTGTATGAACCCAGATGTTGTAATGAAACAGAACAGTGCTATCTATCTTTTGGAAGCTTACTAAGCAATTATTTCCTCACTGATGAAGACATAAAAGAAAATTATTATTTGTCTGGTTTGTCTTTGAAATTAATATCAAAAACCATTTGGGAAACATAGCTATTAATATTTCCAATGTTTATTTTATTTTTATCTGATATATGCACACAATCATTCTTATATTTATATTTCATAATTAATGAACATTGTTTGCCATACTTGCAGTGTAAATGAATCTGAACCTTCTTTTGAAGCAACCAGAAGGTATTATTTCTATTTTAATCTGCATTTAATAAGAATAACTTTCCTCCTCAGACTTTACCTAATACTCAGACTCTTACTCCTAGTCATTTTATTCATTCTGATGATGTACCAATTTATTTATTAAAGTGTACCAACATATTTCCAATAGCAGTGGTTCCCAACATTTACAGACTGCTAAAAAAAATTAATTTGCCGAACAAAATGTCCCATTGTGTCAACAGTTTTCCTCTCCATGAGTCATAAATGTCTCAACTTTGGCCGAAACTCAAACTGTTCTTAGTAAATTGTATTTGGGATTTCATAAAATAAAAGTACAAGAATATGTATATTGTTTATGAGTTAAACAGTGATGGGATCTGTCCATAAGCTAGAGATGGAAAGACCAGGGGGAGAAGAAGAAGACATGTCAGAAGTTGGGAACCACTGTTCTACTGCACATACAATTATCTCAGAGACTACTAGCATACTCTATATCATCATATCTTTTAAACTCCTAAGACATGTTTCAGGATGATCATTGAATATTTCTAATTACTCTTTTTCTTAACCTTACTATCTTTTAACCGTGATTCCTTAATTAGTACTTACAGAATGAACTAACTGTGGAAGTGTGACTTTTAAACTGACCCCTTTCCTACCCCAATTCCATCATCTTCTTTATCTTCAACTCACATGTATTTTCCTGGTGATTGCAAATTAAAGTCTGATGTATAGACATCTGGTAGAATGTGTAAACCAAAAAAAAAAACGGGGAGGAGGAAGAAGCTATAATTTTTAGGAAATAAGCTATTTCAATATGTTTTGAAATATGTAGCTTTTAAATGTGTAGTTATTTCAACATTGAAATGGATTCCTCAATGTATTATTGCTTTGAAATAATTATATATTATCTACTACCTTAAAACATTGTTAACATGAATAAGCCACAGACACAGTACCAATTAATGTCTTTTTCTAAGGTCTGCATATAAAATTCAGAGTTATGTAAGGTGCTTTTAATATAAAGTAAAATATCAGTGGCTATTGGAGAGAGTGTATTGCTATTGACCTTTTAATTATTTTAAAAATTGTAGTTATTTTACAAAATAAATTTTCAACCTATAGTTTATACCTCTAAACACTTCTTTAGCATAGCAAAATCAAATTTTGCACATTGAGGAACATTTTGATTAAATTCTAATCTTTCTAATTTAGGTGAAATACTTAACCATAAATAGTAAGTTTGGTGGTTATTAAAATATTCTTTCTTAGAAGCTTTCCATTTCTGTATTTAAGATATTTCATCAACTTTTGTTCTTCTTAGTTTTACTAAAATACACATACAGCACAACATCTTTTTATACCTTCGGTGTTTTGTTTATGTTTTCCATTTTCCAGTAGGAACAGGTATTCTGTGGCTTACGCAGCTCAAAAACCTTGGCTATTAAATGCTACAGTAGAAGAAAATATTACTTTTGGAAGTCCTTTCAACAAACAGAGGTAATTTTGAATGTAAAATTTAGAACTAAAATGAGCAACTATTTCTAATGCTTATGTTTGGTCCATGGTTTCTGGAACCTGCAGAGCCATGCCTTCCTTTTTTCCCTGCATGCCCTGCTTCCATCTTCATCACCAGGTCTTTTGAGTCAACTTTTTAAATAGAAGTCTGACTGGATGTTTCAGCCCATCCTGTATACTTATTGTACACCAAAACTAAGCTGCTGAAATGGAATCATGGAGGGTGGAGTGTGGAGGGGTGGAGGGGCTGGTGGTTGCGAGGGTGCTGAGGTTATTGATAAATAGAAGGAAAAATCCAAGGAAGAAAGAAAGTTACCTGTGGAAAGAAAAGGAAGAATGTGGGATCTGAGAGGTTCTAGTTACAAACAGCAGCCAGAATACACCATCTCTCAACCGTCTTTAAATACCACCAGAGTGTACAAAGGCATGACCCTTAAGCCAGCCTCAGAAGGCTAGGTCTTAAAACCCTAAGCCAAACCTTGAAAGTTAAGGAGAATTAGTTCAAGGGGGAGGCACAGGGAAGGGAGGGAAGAGGAAATCAGATAGTGTGGGAGGAAGAACTTAAGTTACATGGGATCATTTGGGACCCTGGGAACAAACCAGACAGAAAAGGATTTATGTATATTCACGGTGGCAAAATGGATTTAAACGAAAGCTGAGATGAGGTAGCGGATGCCTTAAAAGCCAATTTGATATAATTCTATGCATTCTGGGGAGGCACAGCAAGTTTTAGAAAGGGGAATAATGAAGTAATTGTGATGATTAATCTAAAAGTGTAATGATAGATACATAGGGATGAATCTGCGCTAGGAGCAAGGAGACATTTAGACATTTGTTGGAATAATTATCCAGGCATGCAGTGTTCATTGCCTGCCCTTGGGGGTGACTGCAGAAATAGAAAAGAAGAGACGGCTGACAAAAAAACAATTCTTGAATAAGAATGGAAAAATAAGAGCAGGGAGAAGAAGAGGGAAGAATCAATAATGACTTTTTAATATTTTAAGACTAGGTGATTGAGAAAATGAAATTATTGATATTTTCCCTAGTGCTCCCGTCTCCTATACTTGCAATTTATCATTTCCAGTCCAGGCGTTAAATCTGTTTGAGTATCATCAATCCTCAACACCTTCCATTTCTTTTCCCTTCAGCATGCATGATAATATGCACAGACACCCACCCACAACCTGTGTTTTAGCTCTTGTGAGCCTCTTGTTGTCCCTGAGATGCACCATGGCCTTTTCACCTTCATGCAGCTCCTGAAGTCTCCCTCCTTTCCATCATTTTCTTCCTAACAAGTTACAACCCATCTTCCAGATACAGCTTACATGTTGCCTCCTTTGCAAAGACTTCTTAGAGTGGTCAACCATTTCTTTCTATGTATGTTAGAAGCATTTTCCACCTACATCAGCTGTAGCACCTAATAAGATCCATTTTATTATATGTTTCTTTATCAGCCTTCTCCATTTACTAGTTTTATAAGAGTGGAAACCAAAATCTATTTATCTTGGTTTCCACAAACCCAATGTAGAGGCGAATATATACCAAGTTGTTCAACAAATGTTGTATTTTGGCTTCCAAGATATTGAACTTGGGACTTACTTTATGGGTAGTATATTAATAGTGATCTAAAAATTGAAAACAATTTCTCCCAAAGGTACAAAGCAGTTACGGATGCCTGTTCTCTTCAGCCAGATATTGACTTACTACCTTTTGGAGACCAAACTGAAATTGGAGAGAGGGTGAGCTATGTATAGTTTAATTAAATAAAACAAACATCTAAAAAAGTCTTCTGGTTGTCTTTAACCTTTAATGGAGCATAATGAAATCTGAGAGCTTAGGGGCTGTGCATTGTCCTAGTGGCAGGTTCCGGAAATAGGAGCACAGGAGCTTTAATGCCAGTCTTCAGTATCTGTTGGGTAACCACCATATACTTAACATTGTGCTAGCTACTAGAGAGTTCTCAAGGAAAATAAAGCAGTTCCTGCCTTTGATCAAATGTATTTTTACATACTTGGAGTTGAAATTGAGATTGCTTCCGACTTCTTCCATTCTTGTCAACATCTATTTATTCTTGTTAAAGTATCCTTTTTTCTTTGTGTAAACATGTTTAGTGGTGATGTCATACTGTTCTGAGCAGCCAAAAAATATTTATGCCTGCATACAATCTTTAAAACAATTTTGGCTAAATTTTTTAAGTTTATTTATTTTGAGACAGAGAGAGAGCACTCATGGTCATGAGATCATGACCTGAACTGAAATCAGGAATCTGAAATTTAACTGACTAAGCCACCCAGGCGCTCCTATAGTCAGTGTTCTTAATGGCTGTTCTTATTTGCAGCATAATATACTGTTTAAGAGCATGGACTTCTCTGAGCCTTAGTTTCCTCGTGTGTAAAGTAAAGGGAATAATGCCTAGACATTGGAATTGCTATAAGGAATAAAAGAAATAAGGAATGTAAAAGCATTTACACAAGTCTTCACATACTAAGTGGTCAATAAATACTAGTTTAAAAGTTGTTATAATTGGTACTTGTTTATAAAAACATATTGTTGTATAGACTGTTGAACATAATTGGCAATATAAATTTTAAGAGGTATATGTTAAGTAAACTAGAGATACAATTTGCAAAACTAGTAAAAATTTTGGAATTGCTGGCAGTGTTTAGTGCTAACCATGTGTTTGGTTATTAAAGCTTTTGTACAGCAGAGCTGTCTATCAGAGTGAAAGAAGAATTCATGTTACCACTCAAAAATTCTCTTAACTATGATTCAAGTATTGACTAATAGACAATTTTGATTTTATCTTACTAATGTTATCACAGTTTAATCAATAAATTACCATTACTTTAAAATTTTTGAAAAACAAGTTTGTATTTTAAAGAGAATTCTTCACCGTCAGATCATTTGCTTTTGGAAAGGTTGGATATTTACGGTTATTCTTCTCTAGGGCATCAACCTGAGTGGGGGTCAGAGGCAAAGAATCTGTGTGGCACGAGCTCTCTATCAAAATACCAACATTGTCTTTTTGGTGAGAATATGATCTTTGTTTCTACTTCATGTTTCCCTCTGGACAAATGAGACTTTAAAGATTCAAGTCAGGTTACTCAAGGAAAGATGGGTTAACTTCTGAAATAATAAAGAACATAAGGGAAACAAAATCTCACAGTACAAATCAGATCAACCCATAAGGCTGAGAGTTGGAGTATCCAGATTGGTGTCCAAGTGACTTAGGTGCCCTAAATTGTTGCTTATGTGAGTTTCTTAACCATGAGTATCATTAATGGAAAAGTCTGTATAGTGTTGGATCAACTGGACAGGATCATATGCCTTCTCATTTATGTTGGATGACAAAGAAAGAAAGGCTAGAAAATGCACTCTTGGTGGATATAGGGGGAAGTAAGCATAGTACTCCATTACAGTGGTGTGCAGCTCAGACTGTGCATAAGCTTTGACTGAGAAGCTTTCTAAAGCTATAGAAATTTTGGTACCACCCTTGACCTACTGAATCATAATTTATAAGGGCAGAGTCTAGAGCCTGGGTCTTAAAAAAAAGCTACATGGATGACCCTCCTGTATATACTGGGTAAAAAATCTTGTTCTACCTATGGATCCACAAACAGATTTTGATGATTATATTGATTATGAATTTTGCCCTAGTTTGGTTCCTCTAGCAGGAGGTAGCCAAAATAACTGAACTTTTAAGTAGTATATTAGACACCAGCAGAGTATGTAAATGCATCCTTCCCCTGCCTTCTCCTTCTGTGCAATTATTAACCATCTGTAATTCTGGTTTCCAGACTTCTTTATAATTTTCATTCCATCTAAAATCTATAAGCTCTTCAAAAAGTAGGTTGGTTTTGAAGTCTCTCACGAAATGTGGATCTATTGCTGGGGATAGGAGTAGAATTTGGACATACTGGAAATTCACTTCAGGTGAATCTCCCTAAGAGTACCTGTCACCAAAATTCTCCAGAAAAACTACACCACAAAAACCATAGCAAGATCTAGCAGTAACTTATGTACTTGTAAATCCCTTCCATAGTGGATGGACCTACAACTGGAAATGACTTCTTGAATTTTAGGATCAGTTAATAGCTGAACCACCTGAAGACGAAGTGACTTGGAAATCTGAAAGAGACCAAGGTCTTATGGGTCTAGTATTCTATCCCTGTTCATTCCACTGCCTTCAATTTAGTGACTGTTACTTATTACAATTGTAGAATCAGTTGAGAGTTGTTGAGAGTTGTTGAGAGTTGGGGTGTTGAGAGTTGGGATATCCAGATTGGTGTCTGGTTAACTTATTCAAAGAATTCATAGGGTTAACTTATTGTAGATTCCCATCCATTCATTATAGGATTACTTTTCATATTGCCTCAACAGCTTTTTGATGACTCTGAAGACAGATTGCTTCACTTCCAGGTGGCCTTTTTGGTCACTGTATACGTTTCCTATTGCTGCCATACCAAATTGCTATATTTTGTGGTTTAAATAATCTGATGGTTCTGTAGGTTAGAAGTCTAAAATGAATCTCACTGAACTAAAATCAGTGTCGTTAGGGCTGTGTTCCCTTCTGGAGGCTCTAGGGGACAATCCATTTCCTTGCCTTTTCCAACTTGTACAGGCTGCCCACATTCCTTGGCTCATGGCTGCCTTCCTTCATCTTCAAAGCCAGTAACTTTCTATCTCTGACCATTTTTACTAGTCACATCTTCCTCTCTTCACAGCTAGGAAAGTTCTCTTCTCTCAAGGATTCATGTAATTAGTTTGAACCTATTTGGATTATTCAGGACAATCTTCCAATCTAGAGGTTTTTAATCTTAATCATATGTGCAAAGTCCCACTTGCCATATAAGGTAACATTTACAGGTTCTGGGAATTAGGACGTGGACATGTTTGGGGGCCTTTATTCTGCCTACCACAGATGGCTCTTATCGGGAAGTTATTAAGTGATTAAAATCTACTTCCTTGGATTTTTCATTAATTTGTTTTCCTTCTGCTTCTACAGCAGCAAATATATTTCTTTTATGCAGTCATATTCAACATTTTAATATTATTTTCATAACTTGTCTTAATTTACTTTAAGCTAAGCAAGCTTAGTATTTTTAATTCTTCCACAATAATATAATTTTGATAACTTCTCTTAATCCTGGGTATAATAGTATTTGTCAGAGTCCCTTTGAAAAAGTGTGTTCTAGATGCACTCTGATCAGCTTAGATAACCTTACAACTATTGGATCTTATGATCTAAATATTTACTTCATTGCAACCTGAAATTGAATATTTTAGCAGCAAAAAATATTATTGATGTGTTTTAATAATTACCTCAGAATTATATCCTATAATTTCTTTGTAGAAAAATTCACAAGGTACTCTGAACCACAGTGTTATCCCATTTGATCTTATGACTGTGCTGTGAGTGTAGATGGTATCCTCATGTTAGATGAAGAAACATATGCATAGAGTGCCTTACCCAAGCACTAATGACTAGTGATTGGCAATGTCTGGGCTAGAGCTGCATGCCTTTTGAGTATTGTTTTCTGATCAGCTAAGAATCTCTAGTATTAAAAAAAATTATTACTGTCAAGTTAGCACCTGTATTGTCCTTTTTTCCCCTTCCTTTTGCCTTTTCCCATTATCTCCCTACCTTCCTTCCTTCCTCTTTTCCTTTCCCCATCCCTCTCTTCCCTTTCCCAAACCCTTCCCCTTCCTCCCTTCCACTCTTTCTTCCTTCCATCTTCCCATCCATTAATATTTAGTGAATGTCCTCAGTGCCAACTTCTGTGTTAGACAGAAGAAACAAAGGAGAAAAAGACTTCTCCCCTATCTTTCAGGATCTTACTTGTACAAATAATTACTTAGATGATGTTTTGTTTTACTCTAATTAAACTTTATCACATTAGCCTTTACATAATATCAAAGCCAAATGGAAACATCTTAATGGTGTATGAAGTATACTAGTTATTTTTGAAGCTTTATGGCATATACAAATGTGCTGTATCAGTGAATATACTTACAAGTTATTTCCAAAAATATATCCATACAAAAAATTCATACTATTTATAGATATTCTTTGAATATAATAAGAATACACTAGTGAGAACTGTATGTACGTATATAAAAAATAATAATATGCTCTTGAAAAAAGGAAGAATCGTTTATTCATTGAATTGGCTTTTGACAAATTGTTTTACTTTCTTTAAAAGAAGTATCTCCCTTGGGGCGCCTGGGTGGCTCAGTCAGTTAAGCGTCAGACTCTTGATTTCGGCTCAGGTCATGATCTCAGGTTCGTGAGATCGAGCCCTTCATTGGGTTCTGCGCTGACAATGTGGAGCCTGCTTAGGATTCTCTGTCTCCCTCTCTCTGCTCTTCCCCACCCCACTCAAAAATAAATAAATAATTTTTTTAAAAAAGTATCTCCCCTAAATCCAAAATGTTAATATACAAACTGAATCTTGAGAAATGATTCCCAACCCATATAACCTAGATTTTTATTAAGTTGTATAAAAGATTACACTTGACTGTAACACCAAGATGCTCCTTAATGAAGCTATGGCATATAAATGATAGCAACCATTCTTAAGGGATCTCTGTGATGTAGGCATGATTCTAAGTACTTTATACATATTAGCTCACTTAATTCTCAGAATAACCCTATTAGGTTTAGCATTATTACGATTATTATTATTATCGTTATCGTTATTACTACTGCTATTTATGGTTGAGGATACTGAGGCTTTGGGGGATAATTTATCTAAGGTCATATAGATAGTAATAGTGAAGCAAGGTTACAAACCCAGATAACCTGATTTCATAGCCTATGTTTTTAACCACCTTCCTTATTAAGAGATTCTTAGAAGTCAATAAACTCTCATTGTGATGCTTGAAAGGGATTAGCAAAGTATTAATCTATTTATAAGAAAGTATAGAATCTATTTATAAGAAAGTATTTATAATCTATTTATAAGAAAGTAATAATAAAATAACACTTCTACAACACTCCGCAGAAACTTTTCCCATGCTACTTTATTTGATCTTTGCAAAAAGTTTATATGCTCTCTGAAAAGTCTCTTTATTACCCCCATTTTGCAAATGAAATAATTGAGTTTGGAAAATTACCCAGCATCAGAGAGGTGGAGTCATGACTAAAATTTGAGGCTCTTAATTTAGAGATAATGGACTTTACATTATGGCTTACTATCTTATACGTTTAAAGTCAGAATTTTATAGAAAACCAAGCTGAATTATTATTAAGAACTTGTTTCCAGTTCATGTGCTATTTCTACGTGAAAACTTCTCAGAATCATTTGGAATAGTTTGTATCACAAGGGAGTCTTACGGTTCTTATTGGAATCAGAGGCAGGAGGTTGTCTCAGAAACAATCAGATTACCTCTATAATCATTATCTGATTTTGGAAAACCAGTGATATGCTGGTAGCTAAGTCTTGGTATTATATCCTTGCTACCTTATTGGAAATGGAGATAGAGAAAACTTCACCAGTATAACCCTGATACTAATGGTATTTTTTCCACTGCTGTGGAAACATTGCTTTATCCCACATCACTTAATTTTTTTTTTTTACATTTATATATTTCTGAGAAACAGAGAGAGACAGAGCACAAGTGGGGGAGGGACAGAGAGAAAAGGAGACCCAGAATCTGAAGCAGGGTCCAGGTTAGGAGCTGTCAGCACAGAGCCCAATGCAGGGCTTAAACTCACACACCATGAGATCATGACTTGAGTCAAAGTCAGACGCTTAACCAACTGAGCCACCCAGGTGCCCCTATTCTACATCACTTTATACTGATACCTGAACTCTCCTTTTTAAAGTAATTCTTAAGTGCCATCAGAACTTCTCTATGTTAAAAGAAATTCCATATAATAGTAATTGATCTTTCTATCACTTACCCAAAATCTAACAATTAGAAAATTCAAATAAGAGATTTTCTTCTTGTTACTAAAAGAAGCTAAGTGACAAAAAGCTGATGTCTGTGATGATTCAAAAAAGAAACTCACTGGACAGTAGTAGAAAGCTAATTCAATCTCCTATGCATACATCTTGGAACATTTCAGAAATAATTAATGTTCATTAGGATGATCCATAGGTTCTGAAAGATTTTGAAAAATCTCCTATGTCATCCAGAGAAATTTCAGGACAGTCAAGATAATTGTGTCATTAAGTGCATTGTGTTTAGTTACCGTGTTTAAAATATATATACTCACATTAATATATGTATGTATATGTGTATATACGTGTGTGTTGATATCACTTTGTCAACTTATTACATTGTCCAAAATGTTGCATTATTTAAATGATCTAAACAAATGAGATTACAGTAAGCATGTCTCCCCTGTTAAATGTATTCCTATAAAAGCTGTTTGAGGACATTAATTACATCACCTCTTTATTCGTAATTATGAAATCAGTAAACTGATTTTTTAAAAACTGTTATAATTTTAAATCACCCTTTAGCTATCTAAATGCCTTGTTAATATCTCTTTTTCATACAGGCTACTCCTAAATACTATAATAAAGCCATCTTGCTTATAGCTTCTGTTGATGCAGGCAGAGATTGGTGGAGACTTTTGTGAAATTATTGAGTAATCATATCACTGGCATAATGATCACATACATGCATTTATTCTAACTTCCAGATAACAATTTCTATCTCAATAGAAATTGCTTTTACTTTTCATTGTCCAGATAATTATCCAGTACAATTTATCTGTATATATACTATAACCATGCTTTCTCAATTGTTTAGAAAATTTTCCCCAGTTACAGTTTTTAACTATTTCGCTATGTAGCATATGTGTAGTAGAATGAGTAGACTTCTTTTTTGGTCCTAAAAGACAAAGTACAAATTTGTTTCATATTGCATGCAAGTGCAATATGCAAGAACAGCAAAGAAGTAAGTGTGATGAAGAAGACATTTATGAAATTCCTTTTTCCCTGTTCCAATCGCTCTTCCCAATTCTTTACCAGAAACCTCTACTGTTTTCTACTGCTTGTCCCTTTAGCGCTCCCTGAGATTCTCTCAGTCCCCTGCCATGAGTAGCACTTCCAACTGGTAATTACATTATCTGCTCACCATGCTCTCTGCAGGTAACTTTGCTTTATAATTCATTATTTTCTGGAAAGATTCCAGTTTTCTCTAATAGTTTCTAGTTTTCTTCTTTTAAGAATTCCAAAATGTCAAGCATCTACTTTGATGCTGTATGTAACATTATAGAAATAAAATGTATGTTAAAATAAATAATAGGAATGTCATCACCAGCCAATTAATATAATTCCCTAAATCATTTTCTAAGTGACTTAATCACTTGGTACATGAAAGCTTCCTTTCTTCCCAAGACAGTTGTCAGGTCAGTGGTAGGTATGGTATTCTTGTCATTACTACTATTACTACCAATAATATAATAAAGCTATCATTTACCTAGTGTCTATTATTTAGCTGGTAATATACTAAGTACATTATTTGTATTATCTCATTTAATCCAATTAATATTTTTATGCCTGTTTTACCATATTTTTTTCTTGTTTTATGTTTATTTTATTTTTGAGAGAGAAAGAGGGAGAGTAAGCACTGGAGAGGCAGATAAAGAGGGGGACAGAGGATCCAAAGCAGGCTCTGCAATGACAGCAGAGAGCCTGGTGCGGGTCTCAAACTCACAAACTGTGAGATCAAGATCTGAGCTGAAGTCGGACGCTCAACTGACTGAGCCACCCAGACACCCCTTACCATATATTTTTAAGTCCTTGAATATATCTGTAATAACTGTTCAAAAGGCCACTAATTCTTACATCTGAGCCATATTGAGCCAGAGTCAATTTCTACTGACTGCTTTTTCTCTTTACTCTGGTTCAAACTTTCCTGTTACTTTATATATGTGTTAATTGTTTTCTGTATCCTGGATATTGTAAGTGGTATATTGTAGAGCCTCTACATTCTTAGTAGTTTCCTATGATGAGTGTTGATTTATTCTAGCAAAGGAAGTTAACTTAGCTAGAGTCAGATGCCACCTGAAATTTCTTTTTTAATCGAAGTATATTTGACAAATAATTTGTAACATATTTAAAATGTACAGCATGATAATTTGTTATATGTATACATTGTGAGAGGATTCCTATCATTGAGTTAATCAACACATCCATTACCTCACATCTTTACATTTTTGGACAAGGCAGGATGAAAGCACTTAAGTTCTGCTCTCTTAGAAAATTTCAATTTTATAATACAGTGTTATGAACTATAGTCACCATGTTATACATTAGATCCTCAGACCTTTTTCATCTCATAACTAAAAGTTTATATTCTTTTACCAACTTTACCTATTACTCCCAGGCCCAGCCCGACAACCACCATTCTACCCTGATTCTGTGAGTTTGACTCTTTTTTTGTTTAATTTAGATTCCACATAGAAGTGATAGCATGCAGTATTTATCTTTCTCTGTCTGTCTTATTTCTCTTAGCGTAATACGCTACAGGTTTATACATGTTATTGCACCTGTCAGGGTATTCTTTCTCATGGCTGAATAATACTCAAGTGTGTATCTGTGTGTGTGTGTGTATGTGTGTGTGTGTGTGTGTGTGTGTGTGAGAAAGAGAGAGACAGAGAAAGAGAGAGAAACATTTTCTTTATTCATACATCTTATCCATCTTTGACAGAAACTTAGGTTGCTCCCATACCTTGGCTATTGTGAATAATGCTGCTAAGAACATGGAACAGATATCTCTTTGAGAGAATGATTTCATTTCCTTTGGACATATATGAAGACGTGGGATGGTATTGTAGTTGTATTTTAAAATGTTTGAGGAATCTACATACTGTTTTCTATAGTGGCTACACCAGTTATATTCCCATCAAAAGTTCCCTTTTGCTTCATATCCTCACCAGCTTTTGTCATCTCTTGTCTTTTTGATAATAGACGTCCTAAGAGATGTGAGGTGATACCTTATTGTGGTTTTGATTTGCACTTTCTTGATGACTAGTGATGTTGAGCACATTTGCATATACCTGTCGGCCATTTGTATGTCTTTGGAAAATGTCAGTTCAGGTCCTTTGTCTATTTTTAAATTGGGTTATTTGGGCTTTTTTGCTATTGAGTTGTATGAGTTCCTTATATGTTTTGAATATTAACCCTTTACTGAATATGTAGTTTGCAAATATTTTATCTCATTCTATAGGTGGCCTTTTCATTTTGTTGATGGTTTCCATTGCTGTGCAGAGCTTTTAAATTTGATGTAATCTCACTTGTTTATTTTTGCTTTTGTTGCCTTTGCTTTTGGTGTCAAATCCAAAAAAACCATTGCCAAGACCAATGTCAGAGAGCTTGCCTCCTATAATTTCTTCTAAGACTATTACGGTTTCAGATTTTTATTTAAGTCTTTAATCTATTTTAAGTTGATTTTTGTGTGCTGTGTAAGTTGTCCAGTTTCGTCAAGTCTTTTGTGATTTTCCCAATACAGCTTATTGAAGAAACTATCTTTTCATCATTGTATATTCTTGGCTCCTTTGTCAAAAATTAATTGGCCATATACACATGGGTTTACTTCTAAGCTCTTTATTCTGTTCCATTAATTATGTGTCACTTTTTATGCGAATATCATACTTTTGATTACTACAGCTTTGTAACATAGTTTGCAATCAAGAAATGTGATGTCTTTACCCTTGTTCTTCCTCAAGATTTTTTCCTTTTCTTTTTTTTTTTTTTTTGGCTATTTGGGGTCTTTTGTAGTTCCATATAAATTTTAAGATTTTTTTCTATTTCTTAGAAAAATATTATTGGAATTTTGCTAAGGATTTAACTAGCTGGACATTTTATTATTAATATTAATTCTTCCAGTTCATGAACACAGAGTATCTTTCCATTTGTTCATCTCTTTAATTTTTCCACCAACGTCCTCAGTATATGGATGGATAGTCACCTCTTTGGTTAAATTCACTCTGGGTATTTTAATTTTTTTGAGTGATTGTAAATGGGATTTTTTTTCTTAATTTACCTTTCTATAGTTCATTCTTTTTTTTTTTTAATGTTTATTTATTTTTGAGAGAGACAGCACAAGCAGGAGGGGGGCAGAGAGAGAGGGGTCAGAGCCTCCAAAGAGGGCTCTGCCTTGATAACTTCAGTGCTGACAGCAGTGAGCCTGATGTGGGGGGCTTGAACTTACAAACCATGACATCATGACCTGAGCAATCTTCCAATAGCTCTTTCAGTCTACTGGGAGGATCACAATCAGCACCCACATTCATGCTAGTTAGAAGCTGTGCCCTCAGGTAGTAGCTTGTAAAGTATGCAAACTCTGCTCAGGAAAAGACTGGGAAGAGGGTTTGTTTTTTGTTTTTTCTTTGTTTGTTTGTTTGTTTGTTTGTTTTTTGCCTGCCCCTTTGGCTCTGAGCCCTGGAGGGATAGATGTAGTAAGTGCTCACATGTGTGTTAACAACTGCTTTTTTGCTTCCTGTATTTCTGTGGGACTTATCAATGCAAGCCCCACTGGCTTTCAAAGCTAAGTGACTTGGGGGCCTGCCCCTTGGATAGCAGCCATAAAATCTGAGGCACTAGCTGTGTGGTCCCAACCCTTCACTCCTCAAAGAGAAGTTGGGAGTTGGGGATTCTCTCCAATTGTATGGTGCTGCGCAGAGGGTAAGGTTTGTGGTGAGAGTTGTCTCAGCCTTTACTGTCTTTTAAATGGGTATTTTCTCAGTTTTCCAATGTGTAGAAGTCACTCAACTAGTTTCTGGATTTCTCTCAGAAGGAATTGTTCTGTGTGTAGCTGCATAGTCAAAGCATCCATGGGAGGAGGGAAATTTAGGAGCCTCCTATGTCGCCATCTTGATGTGGAGTCTATGCCTATTTTTATTATCTAAATTTCAACTGTAGAATTATTTTTTGTTAAGTCTATTGTGGGGTTTTTGTTTTTTTTAAGTTTATTTATTTATTTTGAGAGAAAGAGAGTGTATGTGAGTGGGAGAAGGACAGAGAAAGAGAGGGAGAGAGAGAAGCCCAAGCAGGCTCCATGCTGTCAGCGTAGAGTCTTATGTGGAGCTTGATCCCACAAACTGTGATATATGACCTGGGCTGAAATCAAGAGTCAGACACTCAACCAACTGAGCCACCTAGGCACCCCTGTTTGGTCTATTGCTAAAGGTTGTCATGAAGTGTTGTTTTTGAGCTTGAAGATTCTAGATATAATAATGTAAACCACTTTGGATATTATTATTCACTTTTTGAATAATTTTTAAGGTAAAAGAGAAAATAAAAGCTTCATTTTTAATTTAATACTTTTTCCCAACAATTTAAACATGTACAGTCTGTTTTTTTATAAATATATTAAGGATAATTTGCTCTTAGTTATTTGTATTTCTACTTTCTAGAGAAATTGAGTTACATCCAGAATATAGAAAATGTTTCATATTCTCTCCATTTTACTGATTGTAGGATGATCCATTCTCTGCCCTGGACATTCACTTGAGTGATCACTTAATGCAGGAAGGGATTTTGAAATTTCTCCAAGATGACAAAAGGACACTTGTTCTTGTAACTCACAAATTACAGTATCTAACACATGCTGACTGGGTAAGAATTTAAAAGAAGTGTCATACTCTTAAATACAGAGAACAAACAGAGGGTTGCTGGAGGGGTTGTAAGAGGGGGCATGGGCTAAATGGGTAAAGGGCATTAAGGAATCTACTGCTGAAATCCTTGTTGCACTATACGCTAACTAACTTGGATGTAAATTAAAAAGAAAGAAAGAAAGAAAGAAAAGAAAAGAAAAACCATTAATTTTAATATTATAGTCATATAAGTAAATAGGCACATTAAGAAATCCTGTCTGAGGTAAAAGTAATTCATTGGGCCAATTAGGGCTTTTTGTCACAGTTCTGCTAATATGTGCTTTGCTTAGATCATAGCCATGAAGGATGGAAGTGTACTAAGAGAAGGGACTTTGAAGGACATTCAAACCAAAGATGTTGAGCTTTATGAACACTGGAAAACACTTATGAATCGGCAAGATCAAGAATTAGAAAAGGTAATTGCTCATAGTTCAGAAGAGTTCAGAATCCACTCCAGAAGAGTCATAAATATACTGTATAATTATCAAAAATTCTTCTAAAGAAGTATTATTATTTAATATTGATGATATAATGGTCCTCATATGAAACCCAAAGTAATTGTATGTGTATATGTATATGTATATAATTAATAATATAGTTAATAAATAATAGTTAATTATAGTTAAAGTTACTTTGAAACTATAAAATTCTTTTTTTGAAACTATAAAATTCTAATGATATTTTTGGATGAAGTAGTCTCAGGTTTTTAGACGATTTTGATTTGAATTTGAATGATATTACAATTATGTGTCTAAAAAAAACAATTTTCTAAAGCATGGCATATCATTATTTTATCTTATTTTTCCTTCTGTGTATCTCATTTTCTTCATCTGTAATATGAGGAAATTTTCACTCACCACCTACAAATGGAGGGCAGTGATCAAAACAAAATCTAAGATGATTTTGAAAGAAGGAAGAACTGTGAGCTGTAGGTGAAATTGCCAAGCATGTCTGGAATAGGGCTGGGAAGTGAAGGAAGGTGATCAGGAGGAAATAACAATTAACTTTTACGTAGATGTAGTTTTTCAAGTCCACAATCTCATTTAATTTTCACAAATCCCCAGAAAAAAAGCAAATAAAATATGGGAAATAAGTAAAGAAAATATGATCTCACTTTTAGAGATGAGAAAACTGAAGCCCGGAAAGGTTACATAACTTGTAAGTTGGGTAGTACATATAAGTGGTACTAGTTGGATTTAAACCCAAGTCCGTAGTCAATGTAATTCCAGTATAGTGTTATGTATGATGTTATATTACATTGAATGAGATGATAACAGAGTCAGAAACCAGACTGATTACAAGGAAAGAACAACTTGTAGTTGAAAGGTGAAATTATAAATTACATTAGTAAATTTTTGAAGTGTCTTTTGAGTCGAGCCTAGGAAGTGTCCAGAATTTGTTACTCCTGGCATGGAATGAGCATTATAAAATGAAATTTTTACATCAGCAAATTTCTGAGAATATCCAGAAATTAAAATGACTTATTTTATAAAAGAATAAAAGGATCTATGTTTCCATAGAGAGAGGAAGATAAAAAGTCAGACAGACCCTAGCATTTTTCTGTCTTCTCCGGATTTGCCAAAGATCTCAAAAACAAATTACCTAAGGAAGAAAAGATGCAAGTAAATATCTTTAAGTAGAATAGGAAAAATCACAGAACCATTCTAATGGAGATATTCATCAAAAAATATATATAAGGTACAATCAACAAGAGCCCACTTAAGAATTATACTGTGAGAAACTTGATTATAAACTTACTGGGATGGCTCCAAATGACATTTTTTTTATGGTGACCTAGATGCCAGGGACAAAAGGATATGACGTAAACTTAAGGAGTGGGGCCACTTATGGTTTACTTTGGAAAAAAGATCTGGAAAAAAAAAGAGGGAGAAAGTTGTTGGCTTGATTTTATAGTAATACTGACTATTAAACAAGCCAGGAAGAAAGTCCATTAAGTTGTATTTAGAAATGAAGAGATCACTTGAGATAGCATAGCTCTATAATTAAAGACACATTACAGGGTTATAAATCAGCTGGTGGAGATATGGAGCAAGTTAGAGTGTGGACAGAGCAAATGCAGTTGTGAGGTTGAACAGTGGCCAGTAAAAGCCAGTATGAACCATGCACCTGTCCAGAATCATCACCTGGTGATAGAGGGTGGTTACCGCCACCTAAGGAAGGGCAGGCACCTGAAATTCATCCAAAAGCAGGGAGAATCACACTATGGGGAAAACAGTCTCTTGTTCACTTTGTTGTGTGGCAGGATCGAGTGTTTGCCTAGAGCACCAGTTCTCAACCAGGGCCCAGTTTGCTTTCTGGGGGACATTTGGCAACATTTAAAAATGTTTTTGGTTGTCACAGTGGAGGGGCAGGTGCCTCTGGCATCTAGTGGGTAGAAGACAAGGATACTGCTTAGCATCCTGCAGTGCAGCCCCCACAACAAAGAGTTGTCTAGTCAAAATGTAAATAGTGCCACGGTTGAGAAAGACAAACCTAGAGCCAAAGCAGATCAAGCAAGCAGAGAAGGATGGCAAAACAAAGTATCCTGTCACTGAGCTTTGGACAGAACTGTCAGTTTAATAAGGGGTAAGGGGGAAACAAAAGAATATGTTAAAAGGATAGCAATGAAAACTACAACAAGGAGAAGGAGTTAACACTTTTAGCTGACTTAAATGTTATCAAAAATTCTAGCTTGGATGACAACCATTATCTTCATCATAATATTAAGCAAAATAAACTAGCATCATTTGATGTTTCCTCCCCCAGTCTCCAGCCCTCACCCTGATCTGATCCTTAACAAGTATTCAATAAATATTTATTAGATAAATTAAACTAAATTCACATATACTTAAACCAAATATCAACATAATTTAAAATATTTAACTTGTAATGAGCTTAATACGTGCATTTACTTATAAGAGAAATGAGTAAAGATTTTTTTTAAAGCATCTTAGATGTTAAATCTTTTACTCACACAGCATGGAGAGTTGAACAAGAACCACATCTTCTGTTTCCCAATTTGATCACATTACACATGAAGGAACAAGTCATCTTTATTTTTGTGTTTAATCACATTTGTAAGCATTAGTTTTCATATCATTAGGCAGAATTAAAGCTGATATGAAATTGTCTCCGAAAGAAGAAACACTATTCAAGAGACACTTTAGTTTTCATTCTTTTTTAACCAAGAATCTGGAGGCAATAGAGCCTTCTAGCAAGTATCCTGTATCACACATGTTGTGTAAGAGGCCAAAACAATAACAACAACAACCATGATCACTACCTAGAGACTGACCAGTAAGGGTTTATTAGTTTATTGATGTAACAGTCAAACTGCAATTTGTGTGTGTGGGTGTGTGTGGGTGTCAGAGAGGGGGAGGAAGCACATATACAGAAAGCCCTCAATTTACCAGATTCCAAAAGTCTGTGGGTCAGTTTTTTGGAACTCTGAATGCATTTTCCCGTAGAAACAAGGATATGGTTAGTTTCCCAAACTGTCCAGCAGCAGCTGACTTAACCCACAGTGTATCAGAAAGATACCACTAGTCCAGTTCCAAAGCCACAGGGACGAGGGTGTTCGAGGCAGAGGAGTGGAGAAAATGAAATTCTCCTCCCTTTCTTGAACACAGAACAAGTCTGAAGCAACCCTGAAAAATTGACAAAGTCTGTTCAGGGCACATTTCCTTTCTCTTTCTGTGTATTTTCTCCTCCTGGGGCTTCCTCCTAAACTTCTAGGCACCTAACTACCCTCATTTTTCATTTGCTTCAAAATTACCTACCTTCCTTCAATGCCTATTGAAGTCCTTTTCTTTTGTGCAGCTACCTTAGTGAGATGCTAAAGAAACTCACTCTGATTTAATAATTTATAATAAGAGGGGATGAGTGATAGTACTTGAACCAGTCTAGAACTGCATGCATTTTTAAAGGAAGATATTTTTTACCATGAATAAATCTTTAGTTAGAGAATTACAGGGAGTATATGAAAATGATGTAGAGATAGAAGAAGTAGCACTGGTGGAATTGCGCTTTAAGGTGGGAGGAGGTGTCCCTCTTTCTGGGGTCAGCTCCATTGTGTTGTTGCTACTTTTCCTGGCTTCTTACTGCCCAACACCTCTAAGCTCTGAAGCTTTACGAAGTACTCACAAGTACTCCTGTGTTAGGAGTTGTGGCTCTTCTACAGAGAGCCCGAGACTGACAAAGGTAACGAACGACTGGTACCTGTGGGTCACTGACTGGTACGTCAAGATCTTCCTGTGGTTGTGAGCTTCTTGAATGATAGTACAATGTTTGCTGTAGGATATGGAAGCGGACCAAACAACTTTAGAGAGGAAAACCCTCCGAAGAGCCATGTATTCGAGAGAGGCCAAAGCCCAAATGGAGGATGAAGATGAAGGTAGATCTTTCTTTTGTATCTGAAACATTTAAGTGGGATGTGACTGTTCTTCCTTGAACTGAAGCACGAGTGTGGCTGTGAAGAATAATGAGCCACTTTCCAGGGGGGAAAGACCTAAACCAAATACATAATACTGAAAATGAAATGAAAAGAAAAGGAGCAAAGGAAAGGTGTACATAATCCATCAACAGGCATCATGAGCGGTTTCTAAGTGTGTCTCAGGGTGTTTGTGCTGTGTGAGAGAGAGCAGAAAGGAAAAGACAGTATTTGTAAATAGATCTAGGCCCTTGTTCATAGAAGTTGGAAAGGTCTAGTAGAATGACCAAATCAAGCTATTAATAAAATGTCAGTCCTTCAGAAATAAACAATAAATAGGGAATAGGAAGAAAGTACCATTTTGAAATCCTTATATTTGAATCATTCAGTAAGTCTTTGTGGAGTTTTCATGACAATACAACAATGAAGAATAAGAGAATTCCACAAAAGCCGTTTGTTATGTTTCAGTTGTCTGGACCAATAAGGTACAGTAGAGAAAAAAAATGAGTTCCAGGAAAATTGAGGAATGAGATGAAATAATTACATTGCCTTGACATTTGTTGCCAAGAAGTTTATAAGATAAATTGCACTTAAGTCCTTAAGGTAAATACACTATACTTCATGTTTCCTATACAGTTTTTGCTTAAGACTGCATTTTTACAAGCCAATTAAGAAACAGAGAAAATTGTAATTTCAGGCCAAAGAACACCAAAATGTGCTACCTTTACATTTCAGATGAGAACTATTTAGTATTTCAGCAAATACTCATGGAGAGAATGAATGAATGAACAATGAATAAATTGATTTTGCACTTCAATTCCTTAGATTTAAAAATATTTTCAAAGAATGTATGGTGCTGTAAACAGACATCAGCCTCTAGAATTTTAAACCAGTTATTTCTAATGCACTCTAAATGTGGAGTCATGCCATGTTACTCTCTCCAGTGTTCCAGGGGTGGGTATATGGCTGGGTACTGTACCCTGGGCTTCCTGTGTTAATCCATTCTCTCAAGGATAAAAGAAGACAGTACTACTTTCTTACAGAATAAAATGAGGTAATGAATATTCAAAAGCCCTGTATGGTACATATTTCCCACTAGGTTGCTGTTCCAGGTCCTGGTCAGTATGTCCATTCCAGCCACCACACATTGAATCTACCTCTACCAAAGGACAGATTATCTGAGATCTGTTCATTTACTGCATCCAGCTCAAAATATTAGGATCTTTGGTGATGCTCAGTCTTCCCATAGTGTCCATTTTTAGAACTGTGTGGTCTGAACCTATAAACCAAAGACAGGTTATCCATCTTTCCTACCCACAACCTGCTCAATATACAGTAGTGGAATATATAAACAGACAACTGCAATGAAAACTATCTCTGGAAAAGGAAGTGATGGGCAATGCACAACAGCCCCTGGACCACACAAATAATCACATTTTGCCAATCAGGAAATGCCAAAATTCCCTGTCTTCATAATGAAGTGTGTTCTTAGGACAGCCATCTTGGAGTTGCCAGGTGGTTTAAACATCTGAGAGGAACTCCTTGCCTACTGTCCTCTGCCCTCTGGAAGGTTTCTTCTTGCTCATGCTCCTCCATGACTGCATCTAAAATGGGCCATAGACCTTTTGTAGCAACATGGATGGAACTGGAGAGTGTGATGCTAAGTGAAATAAGCCATACAGAGAAAGACAGATACCATATGGTTTCACTCTTATGTGGATCCTGAGAAACATAACAGAAACCCATGGGGGAGGGGAAGGAAAAAAAAAAAAAAAAAGAGGTTAGAGTGGGAGAGAGCCAAAGCATAAGAGACTGTTAAAAACTGAGAACAAACTGAGGGTTGATGGGGGGTGGGAGGGAGGGCAGGGTGGGAGGGAGGGCAGGGTGGGTGATGGGTATTGAGGAGGGCACCTTTTGGGATGAGCACTGGGTGTTGTATGGAAACCAATTTGACAGTAAATTTCATATATTAAAAAATAAAAAAAAAATAAAAAAAAAAAAAATAAAATAAAATGGGCCATAGAGACTATAGATTATGCCCTTTTGGGTATCTACAAATTTCAGAGTCTGTTTCCTTCTGGTGAAGTTTTATGAATCCAGAAATTTAGAGTACAAAAAATTGTGTTTGCATAACAGGGCTGTGGTTTTATTGGCAACACAATTGTTTCAGTAACCTTGTAAACTTCTAGTCTACACTTCTGTCAATTTGGTGTGTAATAAATTGGCAAATTATCTCATCTAGATATAGATGTTGTTTATTGCCTTGCCCATTCATTCATTCTTCACCATTTTTAAATGAAGTTTTTCCCTGCTAAGAGCATTCACAATTTCTAAGACTAACATTTGTATTTCTAGAATTTTGAGGCATATTTTTGTATGCTTTTTTTGTAGGATGATACATATTCTATCTACTGTTGACTGAATAAAGCTTAAACTAATACTTTATTTGCAGAAGAAGAAGAGGAGGAAGATGAGGATGATAATATGTCCACTGTAATGAGGCTCAGGACTAAAATGCCGTGGAAAACCTGCTGGCGGTACCTTACTTCTGGAGGATTCTTCTTGCTCTTCCTGATGATTTTTTCTAAGCTTTTGAAACATTCAGTCATTGTGGCTATAGACTACTGGCTGGCGACATGGACTTCAGAGTACAGTATAAATAATACTGGAAAAGCTGATCAGGTATAATGTATTCTGTTTTTAAATCATCAAGGAAATAATGCTGAGATTAACAGTGACACCCTTTTATTTAGTTTGATATTAGAATCCCAAATGCCATAGGATTTTTATAATGACTCAGTAAGTTAATTAGAACAGGACCTGAAATAGAATGAACTGTCAAAATGGAATTTATTATGATAACTTTTGTGTTTCAAAGTTTACTGTAAGAAACATTTAATGATAATGTTTGGTTTTGGATTAGGGGAGGTATATGCACTCGATATGTGTGTGTGTGTGTGTGTGTGTGTAACTTATACACAGCACTTTTGTTGTTGTTTTGATGGTATTGATTTTAACTACCTATGCCAATATATTAGCTGGTCATTCTGAGATTAGGGATAGGAAGGAGGAGCTCTACAGTGTAGAAAGCCAAGAATATTTCAAACCTGAAAACAGATTCTAATGTCTCATCTGCCCTTGGAAGAGAGTGGAGGAAATAGGTGGGGGACTTGACTTTAGGGCTACGGTTGCAGTACTATCTTTAGTTCTCCAAAAACCGCTCTCCTTCAACTGCTTAAATTGACTCAAGATAATGAAGTTAAAGATATTGTCTGACTTCGATATTTGGTGTTCTAGTAAGAAAAAGCTGTGTCTTTTTGTGTGTTGGTTGTTTTTAGACCTACTATGTGGCTGGATTTAGCATACTTTGTGGAGCAGGTATTTTCCTCTGCCTTGTGACATCTCTCACTGTAGAATGGATGGGTCTCACAGCTGCCAAAAATCTTCACCACAATCTCCTCAATAAGATAATTCTTGGACCAATAAGGTAAAAAAGTAACTAATTTCTTACTTCCCCACATAAAATCATAAAAACATGCATCTTTAAGTGAAATGTGAAATTTTAGTGAGTTTGTTCAGTCTTTAAAAAAATGAATAGGGACCTTCTCATTTACTTGACTCCAAGATATCCATTAGTTGCTTAGGTTCCAGATAGCTTAGTATTATTATACATCCCAATGTATGTGTATTATACATTCCAGTGTGTTGTTTATTGCCTAGATTCTTTGATACCACCCCCCTGGGACTGATTCTCAATCGCTTCTCAGCTGATACAAATATCATCGATCAGGTAAGTGCCTGAGTTACTTCCAAGTTCAAAAATAATTTTTTCAGTATAAGCAAAGTAACATTTAAGATAAACCATGTTTCTTGTTAGCCATAGAGAACATCTAAAACTTAAATGAAAGCCTATATGTATCTATATCAATATTATATGCATAAATGATTTCTAGAATCAAAACTTAAAGGAAACCTTAATTCAAAATAATTTATGTGGAAGAGGATACTTAGGGGATCAGAATGAAATAAAGAAAAATAGCAAAGAATAAACTAACATATAATTTTTTATTAAAAAAGGAATAATTTTGTCAGTGTTGTATCTCCATTCATAGTAAAGTTCTTAAGAGTTTAATATTGATGCAGAGTGTCTTCCATAAGCAAAGGATAGAATGCCAAGGCGTCTTAGAGGTCTTTATTTCAATTAGATGGGCTCTTGCATGAGGCAATGGTGTGATATTTTAGAAAATATTGCAGAGATACCAAGTTTAGTTTTAGATCCTTATGCTTCTAGAAGTTGGTCCTGAAATTAAAGTCCTCAATCTCTAAAACTGGATCACTCCAAGAAGAGACCTCTTAGGCTAACTGGACAAAAGAATCCATCAAATCTAGCACTTGTCTTTTCTGATTTTTCAGAGTTGCTTTAGGAATAACTAAATTATCCTCAATTTAGAAAAAGAATGCTTGATGCATGCAGCTGACTATAAGTATGTTGAAAATGTTTCATGTTTCGTTGGTGTCAGTCACAATGCATCTAAAACTCTTCATAAGGAATGAATATGGGGAAAAAAAGAGATAAAACAGTCCTTATTTGGACATGATTTTGCCACTTGGAGAGTCCAAGACAATGGGTACAATGAAAACCCAATTTGAAAGTTCAGAAGAGTGTCTACATAAGGTGTATAATAAAATTCAGTAACTTTCTCTACACTAAGTGAAAAATTAAGTGAAAAATAAATTATATTCATACTAATGACAAAAACAAAATTAGAAACCTTAAATGAACAAAAGAGATCCAACAATCCCGGAAATCCTAAAAATCCTATATAGAGAAAGAGAATTTCCATTTCAGATACCCAGAAAACAGTATAAAAATAAAATACTCTGGTGATCACAGAAAACAAGTAGATCAAAAGAACAAAATGGAGAACTCAGAAACACCAGCATATGGAGAGATTTAACATAGGATAAGTGTGGTATCTGGAATCAGTAAGAAAGGATTGTTTTTTTTTCAATAAAGGATGTTGGGACAATTAGCTATCCATAAAATACAAAGCAAAGGCATGTGGAATAAAGATAGCCATATAAAAACATAAAGCTATAAATAAAACGTGGGAGAGTAGTTTTAGAGTTTTGGGGTACAAAAGGGCTTTTTAAGTAAGACACAAAACTCTGAATAAGGAAAAAGGCCAACAGAAATGACTATATAAAATTTTAAATTTCTATTGAGCTAAAAGCATCAAAGACAAATTTAAAATATAATAGATTAAGTGGGAGAAAGCTGGTAACATATATAAAGCAAGAGGAAAACATCCGTAATCTATAAAGGGTATCTAAAAATCAAAAGGAAGGTAAATAATCCAATCAAAAACATGCAAAGGATATGAACAAGCAGTTACAGAAAATTAATGTAAATGTCTTACTGGAGAGAAATAGCTGTTTTTTTAAAAGTATCAGCCATTGTAAAGAAAGAGATTTGTATATGGTTATGTGGGAAGATTTATAATCTATCTTGTCCAGTAAAATAAAACAAGAACACATGGACAAATAAGATTTATAGTATAGTGCCATTTACATGAAATTCCCAAGATAAATAGACTGATACACTGACTGATAAGTAGATAGGTAGATAAATGGATACTAAACTATGGGAAGTTAGTGAAGTTGGAGTGAAGACTTGCTTACAATGAAAAGATTCATATACTACTTTTGTAACTAGTTACATTAATGTTTATTGCATTGTAACCAAAATTTTCTTTGAGCTAAAACATTTTCCTTTCAAACTACCTTCTTAATAGCACATCCCTCCAACTTTGGAATCTCTAACTCGCTCAACACTGCTCTGCCTGTCTGCCATTGGCATGATTTCTTATGCTACCCCTGTGTTCCTGGTTGCTCTTGTGCCTCTTGGGGTCGCCTTTTATTTTATCCAGAAATACTTTCGAGTGGCCTCCAAGTAAGTAAAACAAAGTTCTGTTCATTTTCAAAAACCTATATATTTGATTTACTGTGATCCAGATTTGCTGTAGTGTTTTTCAAGATTAGGTATGGAATTTGGAAATGCAACCTATTTTTAACATGATGAAACCTATATTATGCTTCATTTGGAGATCTATTACAATTGTTTCTATAATTGGTTGTGTAAACCTTCCATAGCTCTGGATATATATTAACATGTGGATTTGACCTGTTGAGTTTTGAATCCACAAACTACGCCAAATTTTTCATTATATGGTCCTTTTGCTTAACGTAGCATTGACAGAAAACCTGTAAGATCAAGGGTAAGTGATTTAATATTGTTCTATTCCACAAGTGGGAAAAAAGGGATAAAATATTGTAAAATGCTAAAATGCATTCTGTAAAAAACTAGAAGAATTTTAAAAGGTTAAAGTGATAAGTCAGAGTGATGACCAGAAAAGTAGATAACCGTGAGTGTCTGATAGAAGGGCTGTAACTTTAAGAGATTGGAACTTTTCAAATTGGATCATTTAACACGTACTTGAGTACCCAGCTAAAGATAAATAAAAGTAGCCATGAATCTTAAATTCTTCTATTAATGTAAGATTTATCACTTGCTGAGATGCATCATAGTTAAATGAAATGTAGTACCAGTTGTTTTAAAATTTCCAGTTTAGTTTTGAAGTCTTGCTATAAATAGTAAATTTTATATCATTGCAATAATCACTTTATTTCAACAAACACTTATCAAGCATTTTTGTGTTGAAAAATAATTGTGTAAGCCATGTGGCAGATGAAAAGATCCACCTGACAAGAACCTGTTCTTGAGAAACTTAGAATCTGGAGAAAATGAAGTGTGTATATATATATATATATATAGCATATATATATAGCATATATATAGCATATATATATATATATATATAGCATATATATATATATATATATTAATCCTTGTATGTGGATTAAGTGCTGGAATAAGAAGGTAGATATTGAGTTTATTCGGTAAAATGAAAATATTTAATAAGACTTGAGTGCAAGGATGATGATGAAAATTTGGGGAAGGCAACAAGAAAGCCAAGATTATAGTTGGCTCTTGGGGCGCCTGGGTGGCTCAGTCGGTTAAGCGTCCGACTTCGGCTCAGGTCATGATCTCACGGTCCGTGGGTTCGAGCCCCGCGTCGGGCTCTGTGCTGACAGCTCAGAGCCTGGAGCCTGTTTCAGATTCTGTGTCTCCCTCTCTCTCTGCCCCTCCCCCGTTCATGCTCTGTCTCTCTCTGTCTCAAAAATAAACGTTAAAAAAAAAAATTAAAAAAAAAGATTATAGTTGGCTCTCAATATATCATATAACATTTTTTAATTTAAAAAATATAGTTATTTCTCCCTAGGGGTTATGAGTTAGGGTTCTTCAAATGTTATAGATCTGTATTAAGTATTTTTTCATTACCAGCCTCATCCTATTTTCCTGTAGCAAATTTAGACCGAAAGGGCGAAGTTAGTCATCAGTTCACTCTTTCATTTCTTACAGTACTATTGCGGATGCTGCTTCCTAGAGGGGCAAAAAGTTTAGTTACTGCATTTCTGCTGACTATTTCCAAATCTGTCCTTATCTTCTCACTATTAAATTAAATATTACAGTCATGTCTTACTTCAGTCACATATTCATTTGGCCTTATTATTGCCCCTTCACAATACAAATTGAGTGCAAAGGCCAGGCAAATATTCCTAGTCATTTATAAATTGGAATTGTGAATTCTGTTTATTTTAAGAAGGAATAATCTGTTATTAGCATTGGTAGTAAGTGACCAAAATATAGAGGAGATGATCACTTTTAAAGAATTAACACTAATAATGGATTATGAACCATACTTATTTGAAATTCTTTGAAAGTGAGTAAATATGGCCACATGACATTCAATTTCACAGACAAAAAAAAAAATCCCTTCTAGATGTTGAGGCTCCACCGGACTCACTCATGTTGAAAAGCTCAAGCAGCTTAACAGACTGCTTTCTAAACACCACAAGGAATTAAAGTGGGAGACAGGAAATGTCATGGAATTTAGAATATCTGAAATCAAAGATCTAATGTGTGGTTAGCTCTGTAAGGAAGTGTTTCTTACAAGAATACAAGGTCAAGTTATATCGTCACCTGTTTGGTTTCACAAAATGTAGTCCTATAAACAAAGATTTGTCCTTCCTAATTTTTTCCCTTCACAACAAACCTCAAATGTAGTGACCACCTGTTGTTGTGTCAAATTTACAAATAGCCACTTAGTTTTATGTTTAAAAAGTAGCAAACGACTCACATTCCTTCATATTCATTTTCCTCCTTCCCTCTTTCTTTTTCTTCCCTCCTCTGCATTTTCTAAAGTGAATAAATCCATTGTAGAAACTCGAAATAAATTTGCATTTGTTTGGAACGAGACAGGCTGCCCAGTATGGCCCAAGTTAATTGTTGAAGATTAAAGTAACAGTATAATTCAGTTGACTCTGGAAGGTGACAGTTGATGCCACAACTCTAAATCCTCAATCCCCCAAACCTAAAAACAAACAAAAAAAAAAAGTAGAAAAAAAGACTGAAAGAAAAAAGAAGGATGTTTTGAAACATATAGTATAACTCTTAGCCTATTTTCGAGAAATGCTAGCTTACATGGTTTAAGGAAATGTTTTCATGAGTAGTGTGCATCTTTGTGAAAGGGATGGTCAGGCGTTTGTCTACCAAACATACATTGGATATTATATAGGTCCTTGGAGAACCTATGAATAAAAGTTCCATGAAGGCAGAGATTCAAACTCATTGTGGCCAAAGGCAAACTCATTGTCTTTTTCCTCAAATTGCTTTGTTCCGTGTCCCTCACCCTGACAAATAACACTGTCATCTGTCAAGTCTGCTAAGCCATATTTGACTCTTTTCTTTTACTCACCCTGCTACAACTCGCTGATTGTTATAGTTTAGAAGCCTACTTCTGGAAGACTATCTCACAATCCTCCCCCTATTTTAAACCCCACTAGTATCACAGTAATTCAGAACTTTTAAAAATCTCTGAGATAGACTCTCCAAACTCACTTTTCTCTTTCATCCATTATAGCCTCCCAAGTTATGTTGCTTAAGCACAGCCTGATGATTTCTAGTCTTCAGTGACTTTGTCCAGTCCACCCGAGATCTTCTACTGTCTAGTCCCACCTCTCCTTTATACAAACTTTCTCCACCTTAGCACTCACAAAGGACTCTGGACCCCAGCCAGACTGAACTTGCTAGGTTCTTTAGTCTCCTGTGTTTGCTCTTGTTCCCATTAGCTGGAATGTACTTCTTCTTGACTGTTTGGTTGAAGCCCTCCTCAAAGCTTGATGAGATTTGGCCTAAATTCTACCTCCTCAAAAAAAAATATTACCCATCTTCTAGGTATGAAATAATCATCCATTCCTCTGTGTCCCTACAGCACTTTAGTTGTTTTATCAAGCAAATGTTTGTTTGTTTGTTTGTTTGTTGAGAGAGAGAGAGAGAGAGAGAACACATGGATATGCAGGCAAGGAAGGGCAAAGGAAGAGGGAGAGAGAGAATCTTAAGCAGGCTCCGTGCCCAGCATGGAACTCAATGCTGGTCTCCCATCTCACAACCCTGAGATCGACCAAAGCCGAAATCAAGAGTCAGATGCTTAACCGACTAAGCCACCCAGGTGCCCTATGAGTAGTTTTTTTTTTAACAACACATATATTTGGCTTGGACAAAAATTCATTATGTACCCATATTTCTCTTCTTCTTTAGATTATAAGCTGTTAAAGTTTTTGTTAACTGGGTTCTAGAAAAATAAGTTGCAACGACAAATAAAAACCTACCTGAGGATGAATACAGTAGTCTCTGAGCATGAATGCATAGGAAATTAATTTTGCACTTCTCTCTGCTCTAGGGACCTCCAGGAACTTGATGACAGTACCCAGCTCCCTCTGCTTTGCCACTTCTCAGAAACAGCTGAAGGACTCACCACCATTCGGGCATTTAGGCGAGTAAACATGTTTTAATTTTGTGGATTAAGCCATTACATCATCAACAAATATTTATCTACAAATAACTGATAACTGCTACCATTTTTTGTATGCCCACTGTGTGCATGGCAATGTTCTAAACTACAAGAATGAAAAATATGGCAATAAATGTTCAGAGTTAATTACCTAAAATTTTAACAAAAATAAAGAAAGAATGAAACAGCATATTGAGAAGACACTAGCTGTATAATGTAGACCATGCTTTGCAAACCCTAGCCCCGGTTTACTCATCTGTGAAATGGAGAAATCAACTGTGCTTCTTAGGTCCTTGGGCTAATTGAAAAATGCGTGTGAAGTATTAACCACAGTGATTAGTGAAGAAACACCCAATAAACAAGTTAAAATGAATGTATTATTGATAATAATAAAAGAAATATTAAATCAAGGTTATTTCAGGATTTAATCCATTTTCTTCAATGTTGGTAAATAGTGATAATCCAAGCTTTTGATCAAGAGTGTTTGCTTAACACTTAAAAAATTATCTGCCCTATTTACCCTGTTGAAGTAAACTCACTAAAGAAGGTGGTACCACTGAATATTTCATTTAATCTTGGAAATTGACATATTAAAGTATTAAGTCTTCTCGCAACCCTAAATGCAAATATGTAATGATTTCAATTAGAGATTTTTCTAACCTAAGACATATTTATATTATTTTACATATATAAACTTGAATTAAAAAGAATATAGAGGGGCACCTGGGTGGCTCAGTTGGTTAAGTGTCTGACTTTGGCTCAGGTTGTGATCTCATGGTTCGTGAGTTTGAGTCCCGCATCAGGCTCTGTGCTGATGGTGTGGAACCTACTTGGGATTCTCTACCTCTCTCTCTGCCCCTCCCTTCGCTCACACAGACACACACACACACACACTCTCTCTCTCTCTCTCTCTCTCTCTCTCTGTCTTTCTCAAAATAAATAAATAAACTTTAAAAAAGTAGAATATAGAGATATAGAGATATAACCATCCACAACGTGTATCACAGAATTTCTACATAAAATCTACATAGACTTCATCATGAAACATTCACATTTTCTGCAGTGGTGTGTTTTCCCATCAGGGTGCCTCTTATTGGAGATGGTAAAATTATTTATTGACATTGTAGCCAGCAATGACCACTGGTACTCATAAGTGCATCATATTAAAGATTACATTTTTCACCAAATAAGTCCTTTGAAGTTATTTATTTGAGTATTGAATATATGCTAGGTACTACTCTTGATGTGGATATTTAAAGATGAAAAAGACATGGCCTTCCACTTCCATCCCAGATAAAAACCACAAAGAAAACAAGATAGCATGGCAAGTGAGGGGCAAGAAGTTACTGGATTCAGTCAAGCTGGTCAATGGGACAACAGAATACTGATGGGTTCGACATATAATAGCCCCTGCTCTGTTTTCTCTCTGAACAAGTTGAGATTATTTTCTAAGAGAGAGAGGACTAGAATCAGGTAAATTGTCATGAAGGAAATGACAGTTCAAAATGAGAGAAACTTGACCAAGAGTCAAGGTTTAGGCTTTTCATTTACGTTTGTCACTAGACACAAGGACAGAATTTAGCATGACTATTCCTAATTTTACATGAGGAGAAGTCTAGGTAGTTGTAAAAAGAACCAAATATTACGTGTTAAACCTTCACGCTTGAATTATGATTGAAAGAAACAAAAGACAACTTTTGGGTAGAAGTATCTGCATCATAATCATCCAGATTTACATCTTCCAGGGTTCCTTTCTAAAGTAAATATTAAATACCACAAGTATCAGCATTTTTAAGCCAAAGGGAGTTTCAAAATGTGGGGCTAGTCCTGCTGCCATGAATAAAATTCTGGAGTCTTTACATTTGGTGCTTGTGGTCAAGAATCAAACATGTTCTTTTCCCTCCATTTCTTCCTTCCTTTCAGGCTCCCTGGATCCCCAGAGTCTTCAGCTCTTTTGGAAAGTTATTATTTACTGATTAGGCTGCTTTTCCTCCCCTGCATTCAGGGATCATGGTGTACTCACACACAGCAGTGTACTCCCTCAAGTAGTTTACCACGAAAGCATCACAGTTAAATTAGACTGAGATTTCAGGGACCTTTCCTTTTTTTTTTTTTTTTTTTTTTTTTTTTTTTTTTTTTTTTTTTTTTTTTTTTTGTCCAACAGAATAAAGGTCTAAGAATGTTCAGAAGATGAGCTGGATGTGGATGAAAAGATACAGACTGAGTGTGTCAAAGTTTCCATTAGGAAAACAGAAGGTTTCTTGCCAAATAGAAACACACAGAAAGAATGTTCACTGCATTTCCACCCCTCCCCTCTCGCTGCTGCTTCAGACCATTGCCAATTCCATTTACAAACTCTTTAAGAGTGTATCTGAAACAATATCCCAAAACTAAATGAGGAGTAAGAAGAGTCCCAGACAAAGCACTTTGTCAGAATAAAGTGTTTGATGTTTATCTCAAATGTAGCCCAGTGGCTTTGGTCCAATGGGCCCCACCTCCAATCTCTCCACTACCACTGTCCTCTACAGAGAGAACACTGTCTTGAGCCCCAGAACATGAGTTTTCTCATTTCTGTTCCTTTGCTCATGTTGTTCCTACTGCTTCCAGTGGTTTGTCCTCCCTTGTTCACCTGAAGAATTCAGTTCATCCTTTAAAACTTCACTCGCACCATCCCCACAGTGCTCTTTGAAACTTTGCTTAATCCTCCTTCTCCCCCTGTTCCTCACCTCATTCCCTGCCATCCCGACCCTCTGGTCAATACAAATCACCCCCTTCCTTAATGTTCAAGTAGCATTTTGTGCACGGAGTCATTATGACTAGATTCTGTGCTGTGCCATCCTTGTTTGTTAATAACACGTTTACCTCCTTCACTAAAGAATGGGCTCCTCGAGGGAGAGGTTATGTCTCGTTCATGTAGGTATTCTAATGTCTCATTTAGAGTTGGTGCTTCCTGAGTGCTTCTGAATGAGTGGATGAAAATCGACATAACACTGCACACAGAAAGATTGGCCCTTACATGGATAGATCTCTTTACAATTCATATCCACTATCTCAGTAAATCCTATAATCCTGTGAGCCATTCTACCTTTTCATTATTCACTCTATTCATCTCTAAAAGGGTCATCACAGGACAAGGTAGCCATGTTCTCTGACTGCTCAGTCCCCTTCAAATGTGTTGCTGTTCAGGGCAGGTCCCCCTGTACATGGCATTTAGATCAAGGCTGCAAACTCATAACTCAAAGTGAGGTAATTATTTGGCTCTGATTGCCAAATCCTTTGATTACTGTAGATCAGATGTTGCTGTTTGACTCAGTTATCTGATTTATCTGGTTTGGCATATTGGAATGATCAGATCAATTGGACAAATATCAAGTATCTGCTTTATATTGGCCTGTATAGATGGCTTCATGGGCCAAGGGAACACCCCATCCAGGACTTTTTCATTCTTTGATATAGTGATGGTTTAATATAAAGTTTTGCAAATTGATTTGCAGATTTGGGGAAACTTTGGGAAATCTGTTATCAAACAGGAATCATTGCTGGGCTGTCAAATGAAATTTGGCTATTCCTCACAAATGCAACATGTAGTCAAGCAGTCCATATAAGAACAGAGGGTGGATAGACCACATTTTGATTTGGCATTTCCTCCAACCTTCAAACCAGTTATTTTGATTATATTATCCAGCTTTCCATTGTTTCGGTTATTCAGGGAAAAATAATTGAAAATGAAAAGAGACTATTTCTGTTATTTAGATTTATCACCATGTAGCATGAGTTCTGTGAGAGAGTAGCTCACATGTTGAAATGGATAAGATTTTTCTTAGAAGTTTCATTTATAACATGGATTACACAGAATTTGGTCTGATGGCATTGGTTGCCAAGAATGAACTTAATTTGGTCAGGAAACAATATCTAAACTGTATATGTCATAAAACCCTGTGGGTACCATAGACTAAGAGTTCCTTCCATGCAATGGCCATCCTTACAAATATTTTAGAATCTTGAGCGTAAGATACCACATCTAGCAAGAACATTTGCCATCTCCAAGGACCTCCATCCTCCACTTCTTGCCACCCAGTTTCCTTCTTTGGTTCCCAGAAACACCGGGCAGCAGTAGATATTTAAAAGTATATATTTTCCTGTTACACGTGCATAGTTTCCTGTCTTTCCTGGTCCTCATCCAGCACCTCCCACCCAACTCTGTGTCATTGGGAAAAGTAAAATATGCAATAAAAAGTAGGCATACTGCATTTCTGTACAACTTACTCTGGTTTTTGTAAGGCCCTTGCAACATAGGCCATGCCTTGTCTTTGTGGCTACAAAATTATGTGGAAATTTATGAAGTGATCTTTAATAGGAATTTGTCATCCAAAAGCTTCTTTTTCATAGCGGAGGTCTGAGAAAGGAGGAAACACCGAACCACACCCTCTCCAGCAAGCATACAGCAAAGCAGTAGCAGCTGGCCTTTATTTTGAAGTCAGAGTCCATTTACTAGTCATTCCATCCCATCAGTTTGTCCCTGTCGAGTAAATAGTGTAGTAGTAAGTGTGACTGTTTCTTATTATTTCTCCTGTTGTGTGGCTAGCATGATAATAATTTTGTTTTCTACAGGCACGAAACCAGATTTAAGCAACGTATGCTGGAACTGACAGACACAAACAACATTGCCTACTTATTTCTCTCAGCAGCCAACAGATGGCTAGAGGTCAGAACGGTACGTTCATTTCATGATTTCGAAATGGAAACCAAACAAAAAAAGGGGGCTGATGCAAAGAGGGAGACAGTTGTAAAAATTAGTCTTGCGCTGAGATTCAGCACTAACCTCACTTTTCCAGACATTAAAATAGCTCAGGTTTGTTTATGTTACAGATGAAATTTGTCATAATGTTTTAGCTAATGGCAAGACAAATAGCCCAAAAAGCAAAAATTCATTTTGTGTTCTTTAGTCTCTAGATTACATAAGTTAATGGAATGGCAAATGTTTGTATAACTTCAGGTTTTTTTTTTCAAAAAAGCAAATTTGACAAGTGAACAGATGTACTCATTTTTCTTCATTGAGCAGGACAAGCCTGGAAGAGATGGTGACTTTCTATGTTTTAAGCCAGTGGAGGATCACGTTAGCACAAAACATAAAAAACTGCAATTAATCATCTGTTGCCTTCTTCTTTCCTTTATGAAGTAGGAGAACAGGCACATGCTTTGGCATCATACAGACTTGAATCTAGCAAGTTAATTAATTTATTTGAGTCCTGTTTCCCATCTGTAAAATAGAAACAAGAATATGGGGGTGTTGCGATGAAAAATAATAATATAAGTCCTCTAGTTCACTGATTAGCAAATGCACTCGACAGATGAATTTTGAATGAATGGATGAATAAATAAATGAGTGGAAACAGCACCTACCCTGGTAAGTGGTTCATAAGCCAACCGGCTGGAGTATGAACCAGGAGACGAATGAGATACAAATTCCAAAAAGGAAGGAAATGTAGTTTGCAGACTAGTCTGCATAATCAGCACTATAAATAAGCTATTTTTGTGGTAATGATGAGTTGTCTGTAAACTTTTTAAAAAATAATTACCTGTCCATTTGTCAAAAGGAAAAGTAAGTTTATCTGTACTATTGTAAGGACATCGCGTCTACTAATTAAGCATCCCTACTGTATGCAGGCTTTCAAAACTCAACAGACCAGAGAGGGCAGATAGTGAAAGGAATTTGATGAGGTTAAAATGAAGGAAGCTAGGTTATAATCGTGAGTTGTTGATAGACGGATACAAATTGATATAGATTCTTAGAGCCCCCTGTGAGCTTTAGTTGTCATGATTTTCCGCTGGTTTAGAGATTCTTTTCCACTATATTGGTAATAATATAGAAATTATTCAGTGACATAAGACAATTATATTTTACAAATTTTAGATTGGTTGTTGGTAAGAAATTCCTTCCAGGTAGCTCTGGGGGCAGGACAAAATGTCTCCTGAATTACCTATATATAGATAGCATGAAAGCAGATGAAGTATTGCTTAGGATTTATAACCAGACTAAGACCTTATTTCTAGATCCTATCCAGACCCTAATTCCTCATTTTAAGCTTCTATTTGTTTGTTTAAATTTGTTTTCTCTAAGGAAGAAAAAAACCCAATCATATCTGAATAACAGAATTAATCATGAAATAGCTTAATGAAAGAATGTCCCCAAACCACAAGGGAAAATATCAGTAGTTACCTTTGTTATCTGATTTTCTTAACTTGGAGATCAAGCATGTTTTTTAAGGGGCAAGTGTGTTTGCTTTGGATTTGAGGTGAATGTGTGACTCGACTCCTGTTTCTGCTCTTTCGCACTTCCTACTGTCAGGTTAATGGACAAGTGTTTAACAAGAATCTTCAAGCAAACCGTATGTTCTACTCTCATAGCCAGAAGACAAGATATTAGAGCCTTCAGACTGCCAAAAAAGGGGAAGTCAGGAAAAATTAGAGAGGAAGAGTGGCCAGATTCAGAATGGCTTAGTTCAGTTTGACTCATGGCCCGTTACTTTAACCCCCAAGTGAAAAGGCAGCAGACCAACCTGAATGTAAAAGAATTCTAGTTCCAACTGTAGAAACTGAAAGAAAATACTGGTATTTGAAACAGGAAGGGCAGACTTTGCTATCTATTTTGTTCCTTTATAATACATTTGTTAGTATGTCTTGTCTTTGTTTTCTGTGTATTATAATCCTTCCGACATTTGCTGTCTAATCTCATTACCAGAGCTCTCCCTTAAAAACCAATACAAAAATAAATAAGGAATCTTTGGCTTCTATTTCTTATGGATAAAAGTAAATTTTGTAAGGAACTTGTTGATTCATTGCAAACTTCCAGGCATATCTGCAGACAGAAATCAAGTTCCACAGTCTTTTGTATATGATTTGTCTCTTTTGCCTAATTGTGTGTGTCAATAAGTTTATATAGGATTATATAGGTTTATATAGGTGTGCACGCACACACACACACACACACACACCCCTCTAGACAGCCCTCAGTGATCCAACTTAAAACTAGTCAGATTCACTCTCTTTCTGTTTTTTTCTCTGAGTACATTGAGAGTGTTCGTTAGAACCAGGATGTTATTTAGAGTATGTAAATATCAGAATATTTATTTGAATATAAATGCTGTAATCCAAGAACATGTGCTACAGTAGGAGTATTGAATAAATTAACTAGATAACTCCTATTAGGAAATAACCTTTCTCTGAATTGTATACATATAAAGAACTCATTACTACTGTCCTCCTGTGGACATGTCCACATCACTGGAGACACAATTTCAGCTTGAAATAAATGGACCTTTTGTCAGAAACATGAATGTTGAGATATAGGACCTTGGAGACTAGGGTGTGAACTCTTCTCTGACCCTGACAGCTGTGGACATATTCTTGTAAGTCATTAAAAAAATAAGTAATGAAAACTTCTATTTGTTGCAGTGAATCTGCTTTGATCTTACTTAACCCACAGTATTGACATAACTCCTCCTTTCTCTATTCTTTGCCATATTACTCAGCAAATTAAGAAAAATATTTGCTTATAGCAAATATTCTTGGAGTTCTCAGAGCAGAAACACAACTAAAGTGGTACAAGGAAGGTTGGGGCATTGGGCATGAATCAGAAGAAGCAAGTGTTTGCTCTCCTGTGTGAGGGGAGATCCTGATGCAGATCTAGGGATTTCACCAATTCTAATTCACTCATCACCTTAATGAAGAGAAAGGGGAGAAAATTTATCGTGGTCTTCTGTGGCTATTTTTGCCTCCCTTTCTCTTCATTCTCAATTTGAGCTTTCAAAAGCAATGTCACTGGATTCCCTGGATGGAAAATCTCAAGAAGAAAGGAAGGGAAACCAGAGAAAACCACCTTTTGTGGGATTCGGGAAGATCCATGAGCCCCATCCAATTTTTGTCCATTCTCTAATTTATTTTAAATATATGGCTCTCATTTCTTTCCCTCATCAACTTAAGTGAGAGTTAAGACAATCACAAGTTATTCCCCTTCTCTGAGTGAACAGCTTTCCCTATGGAAGATGTAGCCCTGACCACTGTATTCATTTCATACTCCTTCCGAATTAGCAAAAATAGATAAAGGTCACCATACACTCACATCGAAAAAGGACAAGAGTCTAAAAGAAAATAATTGGCTGGAGGAAAACTAGCAAGACCATGACCACCCAGGTTGCTTTGGCAGAGAGGGGAGCACTTTTCCGGTGGGTGCCAAGTGGAGGGGGCCACAATCACGTGCAGAGTGTCACTACAGCCTAACCTTTGAATGCTGCTTATGTTCTCTGGTTCGACATGGCGTTTTCTCTTCAGCCCTCTGCACTAAACACTTCCAGTTCTTTGGCACCGGTGTTTCCACTTGCGAAAATTGTGTAACTCTATCTAAAGGCTGTCTTTCCAAGGCTTTGTCTTGCTGTGTGGTGAAAGGATAAAAGAAAATTCACATCAGGAAGCCAAAAAGAAAGTCTTTAGAATCAACAGACTGAAGTGAAAATAGTATTCAGGGTGAGCTTGCACGAGAGCCTGTTTTATGAAGCAGCACAGAGCTGTTTTGTGTGTTCATAACTCCACAACAGACAGGTGTGCACTGATCTTATACTTTGGAGGCCCTGATATATTCCCCCAGATACTCAGTGGTGCCATAGACCAGTACTTCTGAGGGCTACAAAAGGAAAGAGATTGAATCTCTATTAACTATTTGCAAGTCTGTTTTATAGAATTATAGTTTTCACTATAGAAAAGATAGATAGATGCCATTGAATCACTGGAAATCCAAGAAGAGGCCTCTCTTTTAGCTTTGAAAATCAAAGGCTTCTCTTCTGGAGGGAAGTGTTGAATTCACAAACTCGATGGAAGTTATAATTTATCACTAGATAGATAAAAGGTCCTCTGGTGGGGACCTCTTTGAGAACTGGCAGTTCACATAAGCAGTAGCTTCTATTTCCTAAACTGAATTTGTCATTCCATTGTATCGTTTTGACCACAGGTGCTTTTATTCAGTGAATTGATTGATTAGTATGTGTAAGGACTTAGCAGTAGAATAAATGCTGCCTAGTGACCACTAAGTGCTAAGTATTTGATCTCCTGTGTGAGTTATTCAGACCAGCTGCTTCTCCTTTCTTAATTAATTGCCTTGAAGCCATTTTGTTGTTCACATATTTGAGAAGAAAGGAAAGAAGGTATAACTGTACAATCACTTTGTAATTCATTACATTGCTTAAGTTTAATGGTAAAGAAACAAAAAGTAGGGAGCTAGCATAAACTCTTACATTATCCACCAATTTCACATACCTATACTCTTTTCCTATTTGAAGGGAAGTTAATAGAATTTAGTATTTTTGCTATGAGTTCTCATTATAAACATTGTGCACAAAGCAGCTTCCTTTCTTATGCAGATCAAGGTAAAATTCTGATCAAATGCCTCCAAAAAATTCCAAATTCATTACAAAAAAATTTCTTTGAGCAGTGGAAATAATCTAGGAGTGAACTGAAAATACCTAGTTTGGTCTAACCAGAAGACAACATGGATAGTACTTTCTAAAAAAAAAAAGATAAAGAATATTTTTATTATAAATAAAATAACTTTGATATAGCTTTGATATAGGTACAGACATCCTGGCTTTTAAGCCCTCATATCTATTCGAATTTAGTGGACTGTAGATTTTGAAAATGGGTTCATCCACTGAAAATGTGCTATAAATGTACTTTAAGAAGCTATGCCTTATCACTGAGATGTCAAAAACATTATCTCTTAAAACCAAAAAACCAAAAACATTATCTCTTATAAGTAAATTTTGGTATATTTTATTTACTGTGATAATAATTAAAATAATAGTGTCTAATTATCATACTGGAAACCTTACAAGCAGTTTTAAAAACATTAGCCATATGAAAGAGAGCCAGAAAATATATATTAACTCAAACTTATTGATCAGCCTTTTCCTTTCCCTCCTTCATCTGTTTTTACTTCTCTTGCTGGCTTTATTGCCAGGGTAAACTATCTGTTACCAGAATTACCATTTTAATGTAATAGAAAATAATTTAAATAATCATCTAATTGCATTTACCATTTAGTTCTATAACAAGTGAATCTAAGCCCCAATATAAAGTATAACGATTCCATAGTCATTTTAATGGAAGGGGAGAGGGGTGAGAGAAAGAGAAAAAGAGAGAGAAGGAGACAGAGCGATTGAGTACATAATGTTTTGCATTTCCTTTATAATGTTTATATTAGGGCTACTGTCTAATTTCCATTGTTGAGACTCAGTGATTATTTTGTTGTTATATTTTTAAAAGAATGTATGCAATTTTGAAAAAGAAAAGCAAAGCTGGAGGCATCACAAGTCTGGATAAAGCTGTAGTGATCAAGACAGTATGGTACTGGTATAAAAACAGACACACAGATCAATGGAACAGAATAGAAAACCCAGAAATGGACCCACAACCATATGGTCAACTCATCTTTGACAAAGCAAGAAAAAATATCCAATGGAAAAAGTCTCTTCCACAAAGGTATTGGAAAAACTGGACAGCAACACGCAGAAGAATGAAACTGGACCACTTTCTTACATCACACACAAGAATATATTCAAAATGGATGAAACACCTAAATATAAGACAGGAAACTATCAAAATCCTTGAGGAGAACAGAGGCAGCAACCTCTTTGACATCAGCCATAGCAACTTCTTACTAGGGATGCAAGGGAAACAAAAGCAAACATGAATGTTGGGACCTCATTAAGATAAAAGGCTTCTGCACAGCAGAAAGATAAAGGGTTAGTATCCAAAATCTATAAAGAACTTATCGAACTCAACACCTAAAAACCAAATAATCCAGTTAAGGCATGGGCAGAAGACATGAATAGACACTTTTCCAAAGAAGACATCCAGATGGCTAAAGACACATGAAAAGATGCTCAGTTTCATTCATCATCAGGGAAATACAAATCAAAACCACGAGATACCATCTCATACCTTCAGAATGGCTAAAATTAACAACACAGGAAACAACAGATGTTGGCGAAGATGTGGAGAAAAGGGAGCCCCCTTACACTGCTGGTGGCAATACAAACTGGTGCAACCATCCTGGGAAACAATATGGAGGTTCCTCAAAAAATTAAAAATAGAACCACCCTATGATCCAGCAATTATACTACTAGATATTTACCTAAAAGATACAAAAATACTGATTCGAAGGGACAAATGCATCCAGATGTTTTTAGCAGCATTATCAACAAGAGCCAAACTATGGAAAAAGCCCAAATTTCCATCAACTGATGAATGGATAAAGAAGTTGTAGTAGACATATATAATGGAATATTACTCAGCCATAAAAAAGAATGAAATCTTGCCATTTGCAACAACATGGATGAAGCTAGAGTGTATCATGCTAACTGAATTAAATCAATCAGAGAAAGACACATACCATATATGATTTCACACATATGTGGATTTTCAGAAATGAAGCAGATGAATATGGTAGGGGTGGGGGAAAGAGAGAGGCAAACCATAAAACGGACTGTAAACCATAAAGAACAAACAGGGTGGCTGCAGAGAAGGTTGGGGGGATGGGTTAAATGGGTGATGGGCATTAAGGAGGACACTTGTAATGAGCACTGGGTGTTGTATGTAAGTGATGAATGACTAAATTCTATTCCCGAAACTAATATTATACTATATGTTAACTAAATGGAATTTAAGACTTGAAAATAAATGAATGAATGTATGAATAAATCAATAGATGAATGAATGAGGCTCTTCTTCCCAATAAGGCCAGCTGGGAGAAAGTAGAGAATAGAAATTAATAAAAATGTGCCTTGTTTCAAAGCCTTAATGTGTACATTACCCACAGAAATTTCTCAGAAGCTGAATGGTGTATTTATTTATATCAAACTGAGAAGGAGGACCTTGCTCAAAGTATCCCCCGATACTAACTTGCTTTCTGGTACTTATCACAGAAACTTTTTATAAGTCCTTTTTAAAAAGATAATATAGAAATTACAAATTTACAGCATAACTTCAAAAGTACTAACTTTAGACAGAGGGCTGGAAGGAAAAATTCATATTGCTGTAAATATTTTAGAAGTATTTTGGGAGCATGTTGGCATTTGTAAGATGTAAGAGTGGCCCAGACTGGTTAGATTATGCATCCATGTAGTTGTTGCTTCAAATAAAGGGAAAATGAAGAAGAACTGTCTAATTGGGATGTGACAAGTTGTTAACACATGGTCCCATTGGAAGAAGCAATCCAAGGAGCATTTACTACCTCTTTGGAATTTACTGCCTCAAGAGAGTAACTCTGCATGATTTCTTTCTTTATTCTTTATAAAGATCATGGGAATCATTATGGAATTAAATTTTAGTGCCTCTTTTAACCTTTGATGTTTTATGATGCACATAAACTTCTGAGCTTGCTTCAAACGTTTGAAAATCATCCAGAGGAAAAAAGACATCCTGATACATGGAGGTGGTGAAATCTAACGGGCATTTAATCTTTTTTAGTCCTTTCAAAGTCTTTGAATTAGGTATCATTTCTATTTTCCAAAGAAACTGAGTTTCAAAGGGGTTTAAATGATTTGTCTGGTAATTGGCAAAGTCAGGGTCTGAGCCCAGATCTCTGATTTCAAGGCTGGGATTACTGATTGCTCCTCAAGAACTAGGTCTTTGGAGCTGTTTTAAAAAGAGTTAGGAAAGCTCACATGGGAGATGATTTGAGTAACTTCACTTGTTACTCCAGCATGTTAAGCAGTCCATTACTGTCATTAAAGTCTTTTTTTTTTTTTTTTTTTTTTTTTTTTTTGCTGTCATTAATGTCTTAGCATCTAGTTATTTGGCTTTTTTTTTTTTGAGGGATCAGAGACATATCTCGACTTGAAAGGTCACAAGTGAGATGAGACTTAAAATAACTGTAGAAGTGCTCGTGCCTGAAATGCTACCTGCTTCTGGAACATGTGACTCATCAGCATGAAAAGTTTGAAAGATTTCTTTTACAAATGATAAGACATAACAATGACTAAGAGTGCTGGGAAATGGGAAGGAACAAGGTGTTTGAAAATGGATGGTTGTGCCCTGTTTCTTATTTGAGATAAAGACTGGCCTCAGTGAACTTTTAAAAATTTCACAAAAGAGTTTACCATTGAGTCATAGCTCATCCAGATGCTCTAAGACAGGCCCACACTTCCCATTTAAGAACAAATATAAACCCTTATCCTTATTTACATGGAATCTGGAGACTTAATGTCCCAAACTCTAAGCCTAGATATTTGACAAACAGTTTAGACAAGAATCTAAAGTTAACCAGATGCAAATTTCTGCCAAGCCCTTACTATATAGCACAAGGGAGCTAGATCACAACCCTGACATAAGCACACATGAAATTGAAGGTAGTAAATCAAGTTTCGAAATAATTACTTGTCCGGCAACACAATGCTATAGCAAGGGTGGGGGAGGAGAAAAAGAAACCCTATGTCTGATCCTGGTGGTGCCACCAACTGCAGCTTAATTTCCGGCAAGTTATTTAACTTGTATGAATCCATTTCTGCACAGATGCAATGAGAGTGCTGAATTACTCCCACTCCAGCCCTAATATTGTGAGTTGTCATTCATCCACATCTTAGGTAACCTTCCCCTGAAATTTATGTGTACTGTCTTAGTACCCACCTCTCTAAATTGATTGGTACCTTTTGTTTGAGAACTCGACGAAAATCTTTTAGCATTTTTTTTTACTTGCTCCTTTTTAGGATTATTTGGGAGCTTGCATTGTCCTCACTGCTTCCATTGCATCCATCAGCGGGTCTTCCAATTCTGGATTGGTGGGCTTGGGTCTTCTGTATGCACTTACGGTAGGTATGGATGAAAATGTCTCTTTTCATGTAGTGTTGGAGGTGCTTTCTATAGTCATCGTCAGTTCTTATTCATGGATGTTAGAGGAGCAGTTTGAAATTCATAATGAAATGACATCTTGCAAATAATGGTAGGATGGGGCACAAGCTCAGCATTTTAGGACAGTGTGGATTCAGTTCTTATACTGTGAGTCAGTTTTTAGAAACTGCTCAAACTCTATGGTGATAGCACTCCCGAGGTGTGAAATCCCTGTCCTAAGTCGTTCACAACCCATTCTGAGAAACTAAAATGAATATGAATATAAATGAGAGAAGTACAAACAGGTAATACAACTTGTGCAGGGAAGCAGGGGACAGTTTACACAACACTGACATTTGAGGACACTTGAAGAAGAGTGGACACTTTCTTTGCCTGCTTTATCCCATGATACCCTCCCTGGTCTCTGATATCTTGCAGCACTTATAAGTCATAGCACATGATGTACACTAACTGTCCAAGTCATCCTATCCTAAAATATCCAGTGATTACAAAGATTGCTACTTTATTTTAAACGTGTTAACTTTTTTGTCACCTGACACAGATAACCAATTATTTGAATTGGGTTGTGAGGAACTTGGCTGACCTGGAGGTCCAAATGGGGGCAGTGAAGAAAGTGAACAGTTTCTTAACTATGGAGTCTGAGAACTATGAAGGCACCATGGGTATTGTTCTGAATATTATTTTGTTTCACTTAAGTGTTTATTTTATATAAATGATAGTTGTGTGTCAGACACTGTCTTTTTTGCTTTTGTTTTCCACTTTAATATCCAGAGAATCCCTTCTCATCTTGACTTTGCTTTATAAGGTATACCTGAAATAATATGACTACTTAGGCCTGAAAAGTTTTGGATACAACCAGAATCCAAATAGATATTACTTAGTAATATTTAAAGAGAATTATAAAAAGTATTTGGACTTTATTACATTAGTTACCAGCCTAAACTATGTACTATTGTGTTTTCTTTCTCAAGATCAATTTAACTTAGATGTCAAGAAACTTGGATCTTAAAACTACTCACTGAGATTCTCAGCTTTGCTAGAATAAAATTGGCAGGAAATTCAATACTGAAGACGGAATGATCTTTCTTAATTTCATGCTTAAAATGCATTCTTCTGCCTAAATACTTCAATAGCTATCCAGATCTTCAAGGACAGAACCCAGATAAGTTAAGCTAAGATCACTAGACTCCTCATTAGTCGATCCTTACCCACCTACCCTAGTCTCATCTCTCATCATCTATCTACACACCTTTTACTCTGGCCATACCAACATACTATGGTTTCTTTCTATGGTTTTCTTTTTATCTTTTTTTCTCTTTATATATATTTGAAACAAATTTCACCACCCCTTATCCTTGTAAGACTCATCTCAGCCGCCATCTCCTCTGGAAACCCTCCCGGAACTCTCAGGTTACCACCATCTGTGCTCCCAGAGCACCTTGGGTTGGCCTCCATCACTGACTCTCCTTGCAGTGTTGCAGACACCAACTTACTTGTATGCTTCCCCCAGGACACAGTGAGCACCATGAGGTGTGTCTTTCGTCTCCATATTTCCAACACATTGCACAATACCTCTCACATTTTAAGTACTCAGATGTTTCATGACTGACTGACTGAACAAAGGAATGAATAACTATCTTAAAGAGAATCAAGTTATGGAATGCAGAAAAAACATGATAGTTCATGCTCCAAAACAAACACAAAATAACTATTTTGGAAGTTCTTAATCAATAGGCCTTTACTCTGAATGTAATTTTAATTTTAAAAAGACATAGCATTTGGTTCAGTATTACTTTAAATTTACCAAAAAAGTATATGTTTGTATGTATAAATGTATATCAGTATGCGTATGTTTCTTTCTGTCACTCTCTCCTTCCTTTTCTCTCTCTCTCTGTCCCTTTCTCCCTCCCTCCATTCCACTCTCTCTTCCTCTCTCTCTGACTTCCCCTACTCCACCCTCACCCCCCAGACCCTTCTCAAGTTCCAGAACATTGGCCACAGGAAGGGGAGATCAAGATTCATGATCTGTGTGTCAGATACGAAAATAATCTGAAACCTGTTCTTAAACACGTCAAGGCTTACATCAAACCTGGGCAAAAGGTATGGAATTCATTGCCATTTGTTTCATACAAAACCTTTGATGGAGCCATTTTATCACTACCTAAGCTCTTCAGACATCCAGCCAAGTACATTCTCACTGGGCTCATGTAACACTCCTGGTACTTTACAGATCAAATTATCTACATAAAAGAGAGGGGAGATAGGATCAGGATAAAATACATGTTCTCTAAGTTATATTGCCATTCATTAGTCTCCCACGAAGATCAGGGAAATCAACAATACATGTGTTTTTCCAAATTTTTGGCTTCTGGCTCAAAGCCATATTGGACATCCCTTGAGAAATTTTGCATTTGTACTAGCTCTAGTCCCAAAATGGTTTGTTTTAGTTACTTTAAAAAGAGAAAATGTGCAGAAAAAAATTGAATCAGTCTTGTTTGTTATAATATCATCACTTCTAAGATAAAGTTGAATACTTACTTATTAGACCAACAATACACTAAATACAAAAATTAAGCCATAAAGGAAAAACAACACAACCACATACACATAAAAAGAGCTAGAATGAAGTCATTGAAGATTGGTGAGGATTCTATGTTTTCATCTTAATGGTAATACATAAAGGAACCCTAGGAAAAGAATAATGATTTATTATAACTATTTAAACAGAAATGCAGTTTCACCATGGTATCTTGTCTAAATTAAAACTACTTTTGCCCATTTTCTGTGTCCTCTTCTCTTTGGGTGACATTTGCTTTTTTAGGTGGGCATATGTGGCCGAACTGGCAGTGGGAAATCATCATTATCTCTGGCTTTCTTCAGAATGGTTGATATATTTGATGGTGAGTTACTAACTCAGTTTTTTTTTCATGACTATGTGGTGATTTTCCTTAAAAAAATGCAACATCAACTTACCTAATCCTGCAGAAATAACAAGCGAATATTTATAAGGACTTTGTGTCCTGCAACCCATGGCTTGAGGTAGGTGTCCCAGATAAACACTCTAGAAGTAAAGAATGAACATAGAATTGCTAATAAAATTATTAGCCTTGAACTCAACTCTAGAGACTGTTATTGAAGAATTCTAATAAACTGGTAAAACGAAAACAGTACCATCCATTTTGAACAGCAGTAGATTCAGGTCGCATTTTAAGAGAAAGGAATAGGGGAAACTAAAAATATATCCATTCCCATCAAAGGAAAAAAATGCAAGGAGATAAGTAATCTACATTATTAATTTTGCTGCATGACTCTTACTATCATCTTAGTAACATGGTTTAATGATGTTGAACATTTTGTGAGGCAGCAAAGCTGCAAACTGCCAAGCACATGTTGAAAACATACAAAAATATTTATGCATCCACAAAATTACTAATAATATGATACGTGGAAATAATTTAATCTTTGCTTTAGAAAAAATATGTCACATTATTTAGTCTATCAAGTGGCCTATAAATAGCCCAGCACATAAGCAATCTTGAATAAAAGGGGATCCAGCAATGTGCTTGATCATGAGCTCAAGGAAGTGCTTCCTATTATTATCTGAAATGATTATGCTGACAATTATAGTACTTCACATTTTTATTATACTTGACAGTTTATATTACTTAATGTAATCTACACAACAGCTTTGTGAGATAAAGAGGTCAGTTTATGAACAGCGCAGATGAACAGGAATTGAAGTCTCTTCAGGGTTTAGACTCAGAAGCAGAGTAGGCATCAGCCACTGGGTTAGCAGCCTGCCCTTCCATGGCAAGTAATAATACACAGGTACTTTGAGGACTTTCAGTGGCTTTGCATTGTAAGTCAATGACATAATCCAAAGACAATTGATTGACACTTTTCATTCAAAAAACAAAAACAAAAACAAAAAACCTGTGGCTGTAACTGTACATATTAGATTAGCCTTTTCCTTCCTCACGAATCCAGAAACATGATTTTAGGCTCCATGTGGACTTTCAATGACTGATTCTCTTATTTAGCATTAAGCTATTAAGATTTTAATAGATAATGTGGTACTCCCAAAAGAAAGTTTAAGTTGATCACTTTGCTTCTTCTTGAATCTAAATCTAGCTGGAAAAGAGACTCCCACCTGCCATTTTTCACCTGGCCACTCATTTCATAGGGCAATACTGTCTTTACACAAAGTGATATGATAAAATAGCTTATCAATTTGAGGAAAAAACATCAAGATTGCACAAGTCTCTGATAAGTCTAAACACAGTATGGAGAAATTCATTAAAATTTGATTTGTATGTCATAGAATTTCCTTTCTTATTTGCAAAGCAATGTTCTGTTCAATCAATACAAGAGTAAATAATTTAGATAAAAATCACTGTCTTCAAGGAGTTATCATTGTGGTTAGGAGAAAAAGACAATTAAAACAGATAGGTAAATGTATATAGAATATCTTGTGAAGGAAAATAAACAGGGAAGGAGGGTAAAGGAATATCAGAAGAAAGAAGACCGATTAAGGAGAAAAAGTACTTTTGGTTTGTATGAACCACAGAAATTGAATAGAAACTGAGAATCTCTTTAAGGGAAAATACATAAGATAAAATATCACCAAAATGTATATTTTTCTTAGAGATGCATAATGATGTTTTTAATACTTAAATGGAAAGCTTTATCTTCTGAGTTTCAACCCTGAACCCGGCAAGTACTTTCAATTTGTAAATAATATTGTTTTTCTTTTGATTTTCCTACGTGCTTATAATTTTTGTTTCTCTTTAACAGGAAAGATTGTCATTGATGGGATAGACATTTCAAAACTACCACTGCACACACTACGTTCTAGACTTTCAATCATTTTGCAGGATCCAATACTATTCAGTGGTTCTATTAGGTAGGTGATGTATTCAACAGAAACCTGTATGCCTCAGGATTTACCTTTTGGCTCATGGGAGGGTTTTACTCAGAACTGTTTTTCAGGTAGGTGTGAATGATGTTATCAGGATGATAAGATCAGAGAGGTACCTGGCTGGCTCAGTGGATAGAGCAAGCCACTTGATCTCAGGGCTGTGAATTCAAGCCCCACATTGGGTGTGGCCCTACTTAAAATACAATTTTGTTTTTAATTAAAAATAAAAAAGCAATCAAACAAACAAAATAAGGATGATAAGATCAAATATTCTGACCAACAGTTTGGATTGGGAAACCCTAGAGTTGCTGAATTAACCTATAGAAGCCAGTCCCTTATATATTTCTAGGAGCTCTGCTCTTTAAGTTTGACTCCACAAAAGCTACTTTTTCTTCTGTACTTGGAGCAGTGATTGTTGACAGACATTTCTAAGGTGTTCTGCCTTTACAGATATCCTGCCTATTGCTTATGCGTCTGGCCTGGGCTCAGCAGATATTAAGTTCAGTGAATCCCTTGGCTCCCCTATCCCTCACAATTACTCTTTCAGCCAAAATTGCTTTTAAGAAGCTGCTACAATCTTCTCGATACCTAGTTTATGGTTTCCCACAGTAAAAAAAGAAAACGAAAGAAAGAAAGAATGGCAGTATCTAGGTATCTACTATCTGCTAAGTGCTTTGAATATATTGTCTCATTAAATCTTCAAAGCATTGCTCTAGTATACATATTATTATCCTTATTTTACATACGAGAATTTTAAACCTCAGAGAAGCTCTAATTTGTCCATGTTTATACACTTAGTAAGTGGTAGAACTCCAATTCCAAATAATGTTCGTCTGACTCCAAACCCCACCATGGCATTATCTGCCGGGTCATGTCTCTCATTCCATACAACCTTTGTTCTCTCTGGCTCCCCTCCTCTACCTTAATTACAAAGAAGTATTTGCCACTTCTTTTTGTCTTGAAGAGAAAATGTATGTAAGGTTGCTCAATATTCAGCTGTAAAATCATTTTAATTAAAAGTTGTGTAGGGGTACCTTGGTGGCTCAGTGGGTTAAGAGTCCAACTTTGGCTCAGGTCATGATCTCATGGTTTGTGAGTTAGAACTCCATGTTGGGCTCTGTGCTGACAGCTCAGAGCCTGCTTCAGATTCTGTGTCTCCCTCTCTCTCTGCCCCTCCCCCACTCACGCTCTCTAAAAAAAAAGAATTTTAAGAAAATAAATAAAAGTTGTGGATGTATCAAGTTATTTAGTGATACCATAGTGAATTTCTATCTCTGAATATATTTATGATGAATACTACTATTGTGGTTGGTGCAGCACAGCTCATCTAAGATATCATTATATGTTCCCATATAATCATCAGTTCTGTGGAAACACTTTGCTAGACATTATTCAAGTTACATTAAATATAATATGAAACTGGATAAATCCACATAATGAATTTTACCATGTCATGTCTCACATATAAATATACTAACTATCATCAAAAAACATTGTTCATAACATTGAGGTCATTCATTTATTCATCAAACATGAATTGAATGCCTGCTCTATCCTGAGCACTGTTCTAGGTACCAGGGATATAATAATAACCAAAACAAACAGGACTTAAGATTTTTTTTGAAAAAGAGAAACCACACGTGTGTGAGTGCAGGGGGCCGGGGGTAGAATGAAAGAGAGAGAGAGAGAGAGAGAGAGAGAGAGAGAGAGAGAGAGAATCTTAAGCAGGCTCCATGCCCAGCACAGAGCCAACAAGGGACTCCATCTCACGACCCTGAGATCATGACCTAAGCTGATTTCAAGAGTTGGATGCTTAACCAACTGAGCCACCCGGGTACCCCAGGATTTACATTTTCAGGAAAGAATAGCAATAAGCAAGCATATGTAAAAATTCCTTTATTTTTATTTATTGACTAAATAACTTATTTCTTCCCCTACAGATTTAATTTAGATCCAGAGTGTAAATGCACAGATGACAGACTCTGGGAAGCTCTAGAAATTGCTCAGCTGAAGAATATGGTCAAATCCCTGCCAGGAGGTCTAGGTATATTTTCTAAAGAATACATTTATTTTAATATATGCAATTAATTCTATATATCTCTATCTATATTTTATGCTAGAATTACATAATTCATATTAAATCCCCTTATATTTAAAATAATTTCCAAAAGGTCATTAGTACACTTAAAATCTAATGATTTGCATGGGATGCAAAAGGATGAACCTTATAACAAATTCTGTTCTATATGAACACTCTAAAATATTCCTCTTAATACACTTAACTCTTCAGTCTTTTCACCTTTAGTGGTACAGGTCATTTTAATCAGAATATTTCCTTGTGATCATTCTACTCACATGATATACATGACCTCTAACCCTCAGTAAATGAGTAAAAGGATTGAAGAGGCTACTAAGTTCAAAGTGGAGGTACCATTTAGGAGCAGGCAGTTCTCCACATTGGCAACCACTTTCTTTGTTCCCAGGAGGGACTGTTTCTTATATTTATGTAACATAATTTTGTGAAGACATCATTTTCTATGACCTTGCTGCAGTATCAGTTTTAGCCACCTGTGTAAAGGATAAAACACGTACTCAAACAATCACTGATATAAATTTAGCTCAAGAGTAAGGTGGACAACTTCTGGCAAATAACTGATGACAGAATAAAACAACAACTTGAATAATGAAAGAAAGTGATTAACAAACCAAAACAACAAAGTGTACAATGCAGTCTTCAACTCATAAAAATGAATTATTGTTTTGGACTTAAAATCTGAACTCATTTATGGGGTGCCTGGGTGGCTCAGTCGGTTAAGCATCCGACTTCAGCTCAGGTCACGATCTCACAGTTCGTGGGTTCGAGGGCCGCGTCAGGCTCTGTGCTGACAGCTCGGAGCCTGGAGCCTATTTCAAATTCTGTTTCTCCCTCTGTCTCTGTCCCTCCCCTGTTCATGCTCTGTCTCTGTCTCAAGAATAAATAAACATTTTTAAAAAATCTGAACTCATTTAAGAAAGTAATCAGAAAGATCAGAGCTGGTTGATTAAATTAAATAGTAATAAATTAAATATTAATTTAATTTAATTATTAAGTATTAATAAATTAAACATTTATTAAATTAGATTTTAATAAATAATTTTAATTGTTTTAATGAATAATAAATAAATTTTATTTTATTTTAATTTCAATAAAATTGTTTTAATAAATTTTAATTTTAATAAATAACACGTAGTTCCCATATTGGTTGTGTTATATTGGCATCTAGAAAGAAAATCAGCCTCCAAAATAAAACCATGTTTATTATTAGTTTATTTGGTTAGGAGGACCTACTCAAAAACAATATGATTTTAATTAGGTTCCAAGGCGAAGGCATCCCACAAAGAGAAATTGAGATAGCATGTCTTTAAGGGTAGTTTTATTGACCTTGCCAGTGTTAGACCATGGGAGCAATTCCAGAGGTCTGGAAGAACTTTCCTATCATAATTTTTGACGTCTCTCATGGTAAGCCCAATAAGTCTACTTGAGAAATTGATAATGCATATATACCCTTCTTGTGGTAGAGACACTCACACCGTTAGTAGTTGGAATACAGGCAATGAAAACTTTATAGTCCTCTTCACTCACATGAAAGATGCATGCACCTGTTTTGAATCATGGGCATGATGTTCAAGGGTTATGGTACAGTGTAAGCAACAGGAGATTGTATTTACACAATGTAATTGAGTGTTGTTTATGCTCATTGTCCCCATAAAGATTATATCAACTGCTTGATAAAGATCTGGTTCAGGCCAACTCTGATGAAGAATATTCATCACCTCCATCACCCTCCTTATTTATTATGTAAATTAAAATTTGGAGAATAAAGGCATAGCCCCCAAGCACGAAAAATTATAAAAATTTGATGCAATGAGAATATGATCAATAGAAGTTTACCTCCAGGACCCTAAGAAGAAGTGTTTGAAACCTAATAAAAGAGATGTTTTGGAAACAGAATTTATCTTAACTTCATAGTAGGACAGTTTATGACATATGGATGAAAGCAAACAAAAATGATAATGAGGATGTAACATTCATCTATCCATACAATGTTTTATTCAGCCACTATGTCAGATGGACACACTGATGGACAAAAACAAAACCCAGTCCTTAACCACATGGACCTTACAGTCCAGTGGGATGGTATAATGAAAAAAGAATGGATACTAGAGTCAAGAATGTTCTGTTTCTCATCAAGCTCTACTACAAATTAGCTATGTGATTACGGGCAAGCCACTTCATTTCTCTGGGCCTTAGATAATTATAATAAATAATCTCCTTAGATAATTATGTTCAGTAATTAAATGACCTCTAAGGTCTTCCAGTCTTCAAGATGCCGAATGTATTTTATATCCTAGTATAAGGAGGTAATTTACAATCTGTTGTCAAAAATAGGATGGCCCAGGATCATCTTCATTTTCCCAAAGTAAAATTCCTCTTTGCCCTCCCACTATGAAATCTTCGCAGCAGTACACTGAGGTCCAGCGTGCTCTTGTAGGACATAACTATTTTCCCCTACTTTGCTCAAGGAAAATGTTAGTAGCATTTCTTTAGTGAAATCCTTGCTTCTCTCTCTGATGTAGATGCAGTTGTCACTGAAGGTGGGGAGAACTTTAGCGTTGGACAGAGACAGCTGTTTTGCCTTGCTAGGGCCTTTGTCCGCAAAAGCAGCATTCTCATCATGGACGAAGCAACAGCTTCCATTGACATGGCCACAGTGAGTAGATAATGTGCTCGCTTTTTAAATTGAAGAGTTGGAGAGACACACGTAAAAACTACAACTTATTTTTCCCCAACTGGGTTCAGAATCCTCAGTACTGTTGTTTTGAGTGTCTTCTCATTCATTTCTTTAATCAACGGATGATAGCACATTGAAAATTATGATAAAGGAGACATGACACTTTTAAAGCAATTCCTACTACCGGTAAACATAAAATAAACTTGCCATCACTTTTTGATAAATTCTTTTTTTAAAAAAAATTATTTTTGAGAGAGAGAGAGCAGAGAAGGGGCAGAGAGAGAAGGGGACAGAGGATCTGAAGTGGCTCTCTGCTATCAACACCGATGTGGGGCTCAAACTCACAAACCATGAGATCATGACTTGAACTGAAGTCGGACACTTCACCACCTGAGCCACCCAGACACCCCAGTTTTTGATAAATTCTTAAAGCAGTAAAATTCCAATGCTCAGTTGACAACAGTACTGTACTGTATTCAAGTGTTCAAGTCTTATGCCATGGAAGTTGTAAAATGAAGTATGCAAATTTCTATTTAATAGAAATTGATAAACAAAATCAATCATTATTTTCTAAAGCAATTTGAAGAAGAAGGATTCACTAGAACTGACAGTGGTCTTCTCAGTGTGATCACAGGAACAAGCCAGAAACTTTAGCTTTTGAAAGAAATTATTTAAAACTGTTAAATACACCCAAGAAGGATCTGTCTAGAAGAATGTGATGGAGTGGAGAAAATGTCACATTAAACCACAAACTGTATGAGCTAGCAATTAATGTTGTTCTTTTACAAGTTAACTTGATATTATACATTTGGCATCAGAAAGGACAAAAATAAAAAACATCCACAAACATACGGTATTCTCTTGCTGCACACTTTAGGTTGGGTAAAAAATATCCAGACATATGAAACAGTTTCATGATTATTAAGAGTCAATTATACATGGAGATGCTAATTTGACATCAGTTCTTTCTAGTAATTCTAATCAATTACAGAAAGTTGTATCTCCTTCTCAAAGTTAACATAATTTGAAGCATATAAAATAGTTTCTAATTAAGCCAATTCACTAAATAAACATAACTACATCAAAATTAGTATTAATTACTAATGACTTATAATATTGGGGATTATCGTAAGTATAATATAGCCTTAAAAGAGATGAGAGAGAAAGGGAGAATGAATTAATGGGCGATAGGCCACCTTAACTGGAAGGAAGTCTTCATATTAAGACTTAGGAGTCTTAGGAATCAGGTTGCCTGGGTGGCTCAGTCGGTTAAGTGTCTGACTCTTGATTTGGGCTCAGGTCATGATCTCATGATTTGTGGGATCGAGCCTCATGAGGCTCTGCACTGACAGCATGGAGCCTGCTTGGGATTCTTTCTGTGCCCTTCCCTGATCGCTCGCTCTCTCCCTCTCTCAAAATAAATAAATAAACTTAAGAAGACTTAGGAATCAAGTTTTCCTCTAGGAGAGAGAGAATCATTACCCAAAACATCTTTCAGGGTATAATGGTAACAGTTTGTAGTGAGGATAAAAATGGTTTTTGCCTAGATGGTTCTTCTTTTATGGGTCAAAATCTGAATTGGGGCATGTATTTTTACTTTTTCCCTTTTCTAACCCAAAGATTAACACCATTTTAGGGTTTTATTAGTTTTGAATACATACTGTTCGGTATAACTCAAGTGAGCATTTCCATGCCCATTTAATTTCATTTTCCCCTTCCAGTTCCCTGGTTAACAAGTCTATCAGTCATTCTGTGTTGATCACTGAGTTTTATTGGCCTTTTGAAGACACATACAGAACCCAGCATAAGCTTGCTGCTGGCACTGCCCGCTGTCATACCTTCCTCAGAAGACAAGAGCCGGGAATTCTCAGAAGCCTGGGGGTCTTTGGTCTTAGGGAGGAATAGTATGGCAAGAAAAAGAAGTCCAGAGAAAATTCAGACTTAATTTATTTATTTTTTGACAGGAAAACATTTTGCAGAAAGTGGTAATGACGGCTTTTGCAGACCGCACTGTTGTTACAATAGCTGTAAGTATTGGAGACAGGGTTATTTATTCCTCTTTGGGTTTTGTTCCAAGATTCAATAATCTTAACTTTTGGGCAATTCAAGTATACGCACGTTGAATGATATATTTCTCTGCCAGTGCTTCTGTGTGTGTGAAACACACACACACATACACACAGCTATGCTCTAAAAGTCTTTATATTGTTTTTCCCCAAACTGTCTGTTCTGCCTACCTCCCCTAATGATGTGATATCCTAAATCTAAGGATTCCAGCAGGAATGCCTGTGTTTTTTCACCAGACACAGATGGTAATTCACATGGGGTAATTCTCTTTTTGATAATCTGATCATCTGATGAGCAGTTTCAGAAGCAAAATTCTTCAAAATGACTACCAATTCTGCTACTACTTACACTTAATTTCTATGTCTCTATTCATTTAACTGTTTAAACAAGAAAGAAATCAATGAGATACAGCTGAGGCAGATACTTTCTCTGAGCACCAAATTGAAGGATCGCTCACATCTTTGTATTTGTCATAGCTTACTTAATGTAGGCCATGGTTTTCTTCTTCCTGTCTGCAGATGGATGGTTTCTTGCTCGCATTTAGGCTTAATGTTTAACAATAACTTTTTTAAATGAATCACCTGGACATTTTCCGTCTTGCTGACTCTTGTCTTTCCATTTCTCTTTTCTCTCCAGCACCGTGTCTCTTCTATTTTGGATGCAGGTCTTGTTTTAGTCTTCTCTGAGGGTATTTTAGTGGAGTGTGATAATGTTCCAAACTTGCTCGCCCACAAGAATGGCCTCTTTTCCACTTTGGTGATGACCAACAAGTAGACCGTCATCAGCTCCTCTGCCAACTAGCCCATTCTCTGGTAGTTATCTAGTGGCATCCCCTCAGTCAGGCAGGACTAATGCAGGGATTAAAGGGGATGGGGATATGGTGAAGGAACTGCCTATGGGGTATTCTCATGCAAACCAGCTCAACCTGCTGCTTCAGTTATGTTCAATACTTAATGAAGCACATGCATAATTTTAAGTACGTATATATGCAGGAGGTAGTATTTACGAAAACCCGAGAATCAGATTTACCTCTGTCCTATGGACCAATTTCACTATTCTTTGAGGATATATTGTAAGTGTCCTTAAAAACACTGTACATGTTCCTTATGTGCCCTGAAGATTGCATTATTTAATTTACAGAATTATTTATGTTTAACCGCTGAGTACTGGGAGCTATGTATGAAGTGCTTGTATGCTTCCATTTTTGTGACTGATACATGGGGAAAGAGCACCTTTTGAAGTGCAGCTTTTCTTAAAGTGGTAGGAAATGACTCCCATCAGGGCCCACCTTTTATACACTGGGCCTAGGTAAAGAAAAAGCCACTTTTTTCTCACTTTCCCAATGAACTCTGTCCTGGAGGAGAGTTACCTGATTAAGTCATTCACACTGGAGTGTGAAGGATTTAATGGGTGAGAGAATTAGCTAACTTGAAAAACAGTTCTCTAATATTTTCAAGAATTTTCTCCCTGGAGAAGGTAGGGAGATATTTGGGGGGAGAAAGAACTTCCTGTTGCCCCTAAATGAGCAGGTAAAGGGGTGGGGGAAGCAGACCCTTGCCTACTCAAAAGACTAGTTTTCTGTCTTCTGCATGAAGCATGGTATTGCTGAGTAGCCCCATTTAGTCCACACCTAGATTACTTGAGCATAATTTGTATGTCTTTAAATTTGTTTTTAATCTTTATTTATTTCTGAGAGAGAGAGAGAGATAGAGTGTGAGCAGGGGTGGGGCAGAGGGAGAGGGAGACACAGAATCCGAAGCAGGCTCCAGGCTCTGAGCTGTCAGCACAGAGCCCAACATGGGGCTGGAACTCACAAAGCGCGATATCATGATCTGAGTCAAAGTCGGACACTCAACCTACTAGCCACCCAGGCACCCCATAGCAAAATTTCTATTTTTAACCAAAAAATTATGTTCTCTTTCTTATCTGCCTACATTCACTGAATACTTTTCATAGACTTCTGTATCTTTCACCCATTCTTCATTTCAAGACCACTAATGTAGTCACTAGGATACCTCCCCATTGGAACACAGAAAGCCATGGGTAGGATGAATTACCGTGGGACCAACTTCTCTTAACAGGCTCTTAACAGAAAGAGAAAACCACCAACTTGTGACAGAACCCTTGTAGAGTGATTCTCAGCTATGTTAACAGTTACTATTCTTTCTTCCCTGCTAAAAGCTGTTCTGTTAATTTTGTTGACTGAAACTGAAAATAGTGAAAGAACTTCAAAAGACAAATGTCTTTGGGTTCTGAAAGTAAGCCTTCATGCACGAAAATAGTGCACGGCATTTATTTATGAAAGTGATTTATTCTTCACTCTTAATTAATTTCTCTAGAGCATTTCAAAAATTGCATCAATGCTATTATAATTGACACCACAGTTTCTCAAGCAAAAAATATTTTTGATTAATTGAATAGACACCACGTACATATTTCATTGGCCAAGATTTTTCCATGTTTTTATTTCTATTTTTTAAGTAAATGTTATTTTAGTAAAACAAGGCAATGTTTATTATATTCTATTTATGGATTTAAAGGCCAAATTCCTTTTTTAGCATCTATGATATGATGATTGAAGAATAATCTTTTTTGGAGGGAAAATACACAGCAGATATTAAACAATTCATTAAACTTAAGGTTTTTTTTTTTTCTAAATGCATGGGTATACAAGTGATTCTGATCTTCTCTCAAAAATAAATAAGCAGTATCCTACAAATTTTGGTAATTCCTAAATATATATCATTCAACATTTATTATTGAGAGACAGAAACAGAGCATGAGCGGGGGAGGGGCAGAGAGCAGAGGTGACACAGAATCTGAAGCAGGCTCCAGGCTCTGAGCTGTCAGCACAGAGCCAGACACGTGGCTCAAACGCACAAACTGCGAGATCATGACCTGAGCTGAAGTCAGATGCTAACAGACTAAACCACCCAGGTGCCCCTATATCATTCATTAATAGTCAGTAAATGATAGGTTTGTTATGGATATTGGAAATACTGGTACATGTTCTAAGCTGGCATCTTTATTATACTCCGTATATGTCTTTCTTTTCACCTTTAGCTGTCCACCTATGTCTCTTTGCTTTTCTGAGAGCATAAGCATTGAGACTACTCCATCTACATGGCCCAGGGAAGAAGATAGGCCTTTGTCCCGGGGATGGTTTTAGGTTGGATGCTGGGTTGTAAGGAGAAGGAACTTTGGAAAATTGTGTATCAGATAAACAGATGGTTTTTCTGGGTCCGTCACTCCCATCAGCATTCTGATGTTTTGACCTGCATAGTCCACATCCAGTATGGTAGCCCTGAACCATACGTGGCTATTGAACATTCAAAATGTGAGTAGTCGAAATTAAGAGATACTGTAAGTGTGAAACACACAGGATTTCAAGAACTTAGTACTTACAGAAAAATGTAAAAGATATCATTAATAATTTTTAAATTGATTATATATTGAAATATTTTAATGGCTAAAATATATCATTAGAATGGATTTCATGGGATGCCTTGCTGGCTCAATCTGTAGAGCATGCAACTCTTGATGTCAAGGTTATGAGTTCAAACCCCACACTGGGTGTAGAGCTTACTTAAAAAAATCAACTGGATTTAATGTAACTTCAAATAGATCTCACCTGTGTACTTGTGGTTTAAAATGTGGCTTTTAAGAAATTTAAAATTACATGTGTCTCACATTTGTGGTTCACATTATATTTCTATTTCTCAGCACTTATCTTACCAAGAGAAGTGAAAAGCCCACAGCACAGACTTTTCCCTTGTAAATTTTAAAAATAAAAAAAAAATAATAGTGTCTGACATTTAGTATTTGCTTGTATGTGTCAGACAAGATGCTGATTTTTTTTTTTACATGGATAATCTCATTTGATCCTCACCACCATTCTGTGAGGCAGGTACTATATTATTACCATCATTTTACAGATGTGGAACTTGAGACATACAAAAATTTAGTTTGTTGATCAGGATCGCACAACCAAACATGATGAAACCAAAATACAAGTCCAGTCTAACCTCAAAGTCCATGCTCTTAACCATAACACTAATAATGGTAGGCGAACAATCCTCTAAGGTACCAGATACTCCCTACAAAACAGTTTGATAGCAGGGTGGAAATATCTCATGCTTTGAAGTTAGTAAGTCTGGTTTTAATCCTGGTTCTGCTACTTATTATATACGTGATCTCCTGATTTTGCTTTATCTCTGTGAGCCACAGTGGTCTTGCAAACAAAGCAGAGAGAGATAACACCCACATTTGAGGAATGTTTTGATGATTAACAAGTATGTGTGTGGAGCACTTAATGTATAGCATATGCTCAGTAAGTGATAGTTTTTATTATTATTAGTTACTAATCCCAAAGCTTCTCTCCAAAGGGTACTAGGTGGAAAGAGAGAACAAGAGTGTGGCAGTGATGTCTAAAGACTAAAACATGGCGTGTCTAAAGTCCCGGATAATTCATTCTAATACTGCATGCCAGAATGGATTTCCTCATATTGTGTTCCCAGAATTGAACCACCTTCCAAGGTTCTTCAGATGTGTGTTAGCCCACAAATTAGTTGACTCCACACAAGAGATCGTTTTAGTCTAGACTAAATGATAACCCAACTGGTCCATGATGGTTCTTCTTATCATTTAATTATTTGACAAACAAAATTAGCCTCCTTACACATCCATGACAGTACTGAAACTACTATATTAGCTACACTCAATTTAATACAGCCCATCCCAAACCCAGTTACACTGGCCAGCATTTAAAAGTATGTAAATAATGATATGTTAAATAAGAAAAAGAGGCTGTGTTTTGTGCACCTCCTAGTGCCCTGAGATAAAGAATTGTCCCTGAATAATCGATGAAATATGCATATTCCATAGCTTTGCCTGTACCTTGAAATCTGTAACAAATACATGTTTTTTTTTTCACTCACAGCATCGGGTTCACACTATTCTGACGGCAGACCTAGTTATTGTGATGAAGCGAGGAAATATTTTAGAATATGACACTCCAGAAAGCCTCTTGGCTAGAGAAGATGGAGTTTTTGCTTCTTTTGTCCGTGCAGACATGTGAAGGGATGTCTTGAAACAATACATGGATTTAAAATAATGCAGTCATAACCTACTTAATGGATCATCAGCTTGACCTTCATAAAGTGGCTTCTTAAATTTTTACTCTTTCGTAAAGCTTATTTGTTGTGTTGTGGGACTTTGTACTTAGCAACAATGTCACTTTACCGATGACACTTTACTGTATTTCCTATATGGATACTTCCTTTTTGTTTTTCTTTCCTAGACTCTACTGCTTAAATAGGTTCATTACTGATGTTTTTCTAATGATTAAGCCACTTTACCTTTAAGAATAGCAGGTTGCATTAAAACATGTAAGCTACTTTAAGTGGTAAGTCAACAGCTATATTTTCTCATAATTTTAAGTCTGTTAAATAGCTCTCAGGTATAGAGGTTATCATGAGTATTCAGTATTGTTGTACTCTGTAAGAATATATTTTCCTTTTTGTTGGTGTCTCCAGTTGTTATTGGAAGAGGATTAAAAGGACAGGTTTTCTAATCAGTGAGAAAATAAAACACTCAAATTCATTATCTACTGAATGTGAATGTTCTGTGTTCATTAGTATTAGTAATACTGATGCTTCCTTAACCAGTTTTTTTTCCCTCATCTAAATTGTTTTCTGTTACCAAGAAGTCACCACATTTATAGTAGCTTTGTAAAGCCAAAGCCTTAACTGGAAAGATCATAAAAAGAGTTTGGACATTTGAAAAAGTATACTCAAGCTTCTGTTTTTCCCTGTCTAGTAAGGAGAGAGTTCTTAAGGTATCAGGCATAATGTGGTTTTTCCAGACTAAAGTTCAAAGAATAAATAGATTCAATCCTTCAGTGGCAGGCCAGCTAATGCTCTCTGTGATTTAACTCATCATTAGATGTGTTTATGATTTTGAGCCCTAAAATTCCACATTATTCAAGATTCAAATTTATATTTGCCTATATAAGTATGTATATAACAAGTGTCTATTTCAAGATGGGAGAGTATACCTCTTTTTATGCACAGTGGTGTCACACATGTATCCATTTTGCTCTAATTTTAACGTACATGTAAAAAGGAATCAAAATGTTATTTTAGTATTACTATGTGTGTTAGGAGTGCATCAGAAATGTATGGAATATTAATGCTGTTTTGCTTAAATATAAATTAACAAATTTTAAAATACCAAATTTATCTGCACTTGTCATGCTAGCAGCCAAAGCATTCTACTATAATTCTGTGCCCACGTTGTATAAATACCATTGATTCTCATATGAGGATCCATATGCATTGTTAGATTTTGAAGAATTATGACTGATGGAAAAAGAGAATTTATGCTTCCTCCATATAGTTCTTGTGTTCAATTTATTATATTATGTACTCACTCTTGGGAAATATGTAATACTTATTTATCCAAAATATATGACTGGGCCTTTACCTGAATATAGAGTCCTGATGTTTACCTAGTAAGTTCCACGAGGACGGACACAATGTCCTATGTTATTTTGCTTGAATTGTCACTCTTTGTTGCATATAAAGAACTTCACTGGGAGAAAAATCCTCTTACTGTTCCCCAAAAGCTAAACAAAATGGAATCAATAACTATTAAATCAATCTTGAAAATATTTTCTAAAATTTCTACCAATCTCCTCCAAGTATTTCTGGCATGGGAATGTTTTACAAGGCTGCATTTACATGACGCTTGTTATCAACTTATAGCTCATTCTCACAGAGAAATGGGGACTTACCCATAAGAGTGATTCCTCACAATATTTGTAAGTTATACTTCTGTACCAGCAATGTCAACAGATCCGCAGCTAATTACACTAAACCTAGAATCACGTTTATCATTCTAACACCCGAGTGGTCACTGGCTCCCTCATAACTTTTAGTCACTTAAGTTGAGTGTTTGTTTACAAAACTAAACTGACTGAATAAAGTCAGGGATGATTTTTTAACTGTTTAATCATTTATTATATCACATGTTTGATCTACTGAATATAGAAATGACTCATCTTGAAATAATTCTTTACTAAATAGGTGCATATCTATAAAAGATGAGACTTAACCAAATCAAATTTTACACTCACAAATTTTACATTTAACTAACCAAACTTAATTTTATAAATTTTAATTCCTTAATATTTGATAAAATCAACTAATGCATAAAAATTTATGTGAAAACCAACAAGATAACTAGTATCACTGAGAGGTAAAAAAAAAAATTTCTCTTAAAGGGTTGTGCATCCTCTATTTTTATGCTACTACTCATCATCCATTTAAAAGTCAGCTTAGCGCTAGATTAGATACCAGAAGACTGGTATTTGAGTTCAAGTAACTGATATTTGAGATCTGGGACCATGTCTGTTTTGTCTTTCTGCCCTTTGCATTTAATGGTGTCTAGCTTGCAGTAGGCCCTAATAAGTGTAGATTATTGATCCACTGATTATCTTACCACTAGCCATGTGCCTAGTATTATGGATTATTCCCTTCACCTTCTGTGTTATGTTTATTCTACTGTGAAATTATACTGACTTGGTATTATATCATAAATTACTCTTTTTCTTTGCTTGATTAAATAGGGTTATTATTCATTCACTTACAGTATCATTGGGTATCAACCAAGGTGATCAATAGATGTAAATTAACACCAATTGCTGAGATAATACCCTGATTTGACAATTTTGTTTCACATTTGCCACAGTCATGCACTTCATTAGTTTTATATATAGGTCCTATGTGGAAGTTTCCATTAAGTGAAACAGCTATATGGATAAATTTTATGACATCTCTAATGAAATGGCTAGATGTCTGGACTTTTCCCTAAGGTTTATTGATCAATTTTTATAGCTGTCTTCCATTGTATCTTTTATCACTTATTTTGTACTACATTCTTTGGAGTTCTGTGATTTATAGTACTATGATAAATCCCTATTGATTTATCTAAAGTTAAAGGCAATCTTCTAACCTTAGCATTTTAGCATAAGAAACAGTAGTCAAGAGGATGGATCCTGTAACTTAAGTTTGATTTCTTCTTTAGTAATTACACATCATTCACAATGGTTTTTCTCAAGCACTAGTAAGGATCACCTGGGTCAAACTTTCCAGTGAAAGGGCTTCTGTTCTGGCAAGTGTCTCCAGATGAGATTCATAACTAGGCAAGTTTGGGAATCACTGACCCACCTCACTCATCACTGTAGTTTCCTTTTGTTATGCATAATGTGAAGTCAGAGAATAGTGAAGGTGATTTTCACATGTTTGCTCTCTTTCCTGACATTACCTTACTCCAGATGTCTAAAACAAGCCTTTCAGTGTCATTGAGTGAACCCCTTAGTTCCATCATTGAAACATATAGTTAAATGCACTGAATGTTACCCAAGAAGATGGGTTCTGAATGTATTTTCTTTTGTTTTGTGGTTTAATCAGCAATATGGAATCTAAGGGGAAAATGTCTTCACAAAAATACAAAGCTTCCCCTGCCCACATCTGAGTTAGGTGTTGAATCATTTGTATGTTATTCTGATGAATTTGGAATCATATTTCCAAATGTTCACAGTCCATAAATGTGAAGGGTTTGGGTAAGTTTCACTGTCGATACCTCACACTGTGGAATGAAGGTGAGTTATCTGCGATGATTATTCACCTTTCCATCTTCACATTTTTTTCTACAGGTGTTTGTCATCATCACTGATACATAAATGTTGATATATTCATTCTATATATCTACTACATAGGATTTAAATTATTTCTTTTTCTACAGGCAGTAGCAAATTTCCCTTTGCCGTTCACACCATGGTCACCAGTGCCTTCTTCCTAAATTAACAAAAAGTCAAAGGAGTCATACCTGGCTAAATAAGTTAGCTGACTCTAAGGAGAATGCTCTCTGTGAACTTCGTGCCACCAACCATCACAGATCATGTCCAATTATACACTACACACTAATGACAAAGAGCTTTGTTTTCTGACCATTTTTTTTATCACCTACCTAATCTGCCCATTGCATAAAATAAGTAATGTGTTTATATGCAGCAATAGTACAACGCTACTTAATGCCATTCCATTCCCATTTTTCTCTTAGAGCCACATTATGCACTTTTTATACACATTATCAGTTATTGTTAAGTGAAAGACTATTGACCTTTAATATTATCAGAGTCAAGTGGATTTAGACCAGCTCTTCCATATCTAGGTATTTGCTCTTTGACCCATAGTAATTGGGGCTTTGTTCCAACACTAGTTTAAGGAGCAATTAAAAAAAATTAATCTTTCAGACACCCAAAATATTTATCAAGTCTGAATGTAGACATAAATAGAATTCTCAACTCTTTAAATTCTTAAGGTGTACTGTTAACCCTCTTTCAAAGGTTACATCCTATCCTCCAAATCCTCAGTACATGTGCATGCCACCCTCCACATGCACATATATGCTCACATTTTATCTTGCTGTCCTAAAGAAGAATAAAGTTGAATTAACCTTTGCATCACATATTAATACAAATGCATAGATAAGCGTACAATGGCTAGCATAAAGAGAAATTCTTATAATCACAATAATCTATAAGTGTATCTTCTAGCCCTAAGGCCACCTTAGGAGGACATTTCACTTATGGATAGATCATAAAATGTGTTTCCAGTGATATGAAATTCAACTTTTTTTTTCTATTATTTTAAAAAATAACAATGGCAACATATTGTTGGGTTATGTTGAGTGGGCTTTTTTTAGTTCAACAAAGAGATGATAATGGTTGTCATAAGGGTAATGAACCGAGCAGGGCATCTATGAAAGAAAGGTGGCTATCTCCTTATTAAGGGATGCTACATGAAAACAAACTTTGGTTTTTCATCTTGAGTAATACTGTTATGAATATCTGCTATGTGTTCACCTTTGAGTAAAAAAACTATTATTCAAGGAGATTATTTTTCAGGGTAACACAAAGCTTTACTGTATATTAAGATAGTATAAAATCTTTTTTTTAATTTTTTAATGTTTATTTTTGAGAAAGACAGACAAAGAGACAGAGACAGAGAGTGAGCAGGGGAGGGCCAGAGAGAGAGGGGGAGACCCAGAATCCAAAGCAGGCCCCAGGCTCCTAGGTGTCAGCACAGAGCCCACTGCAGGGTTGGAACCCACAAACTGTGAGATCATGACCTGAGCTGAAGTTAGACGCTTAACCAAGGTGCCCCTAAAAATAGTATAAAATCTTCTGAAATAACTATCTTTATTTTACTTATTTTACAGGTAAGGATCTGAGGTTAAATTTTAAGTGTATCACCCCCAAATCACTGATCTATCTCCAGAGATGGCACTTCAAGCACCAGGGGATGGGAGTGGGAGACAGGGATGTGTTGAAAACACACTTCTGCATTGGAATCTAAGGAAAGCAGAATTGTCAGATCTCAGAAGTGACGACTAGGCCAGGTCTAATGGCCTGTCTAAAGACAGTCCACTCCCTTAATTCCATCTTTCTGTCTCAAGCTTCTCAGCTTCCTTCTACCCTTCTGTGCATTCTATCCTTCTGTCCACTTCTTTCTCACTTTGCATGTAGCTTTTACCACCCACTCCTATCTCAGATGAAGGCTTCTAGCACCGGGGCCCATAACTATCTCCACTTCTCAGATTGTCAGTTTCAAAGTATCAAGCAAGGAATCTCCTTTGTCCAGCTCATCTTTCTATCTTACACATGACCAGCCCACTTTGTACTACTTCACTTTGGGTCAGGGATTGACCTCTGACCTAAAAAGCTTGTAGCCAGGCAGTATATGCCAATTGGAAGTAATATCTTATGCTGAGGAAAATTTAACACAGTCTGGAGAGTGACATGAAAGCAAGAATACAAACCAAAATCACAACCAGTAGTTTCAGAAAAAGAGTGATGATACCAAGCTGGCTACTGATTATTTTCCTTTGGAATAAAAGAAAAAACTGAAGGGAGGGAGACCCATTCTTCTATCACATGAGCAGCAGAGTGAGCTGGTTGACTAAACCCTTTGGACATTCTTTACATGGTCCCACACCCTACCTTTGCTCCAGAGAGAGAGGGAAAGTCCAAAAAAGAATGTAATTTTCTTTTAACCAAGAAAACAAAACAAAATCTCCTGCCATAAGTAATCACCTCCAAACATTGACTTTTTAAGCCCAAGTTTTATTTCCCTGTGGGAATGACTGCATAGCTCACAGCCTGTGAGACGCTTTCTCACAACCACCCATTCAAAACAAGCAGTAACACCCACCTAGAATTGCACTCTCTCATCCATTTTAGGATCCTCAACACATATGACAATTACTAGCATATTTTAGATAGAGGCACCAAGTCCTCCCAGTGACCTGTCACTCTCAGACACTTACAAATGCCAAGCACTTGGCCCAGGCACTGAATTTGCTATGTCATTGGCAAACTGGAAAAGAGAGGTAGCAAAAGACTATGACTTGGGACAAGATTTCACCTGAAAATAGGAGCTCCTTTTCTTTGTTCCCACTTCACTGGACTTCTAGCATATATTAAATTCAGTAAAATATTATATTGGAAACACAAGGCATCTAGGCTTTTGGCCAGAAACGTAGGGAAAAAATTAGCAAGCCTAATATTTCATGAGAAATTCTTGGCTTAAAGAATATTTTAATAAAGCTTAGCTATGTGTGCCAATAAAGCAGAGAGATGACATAATGACTTATGATTTAAACATCATATCTCTGTAATGTCTAGTACCATCTTGTATCAAACAACACGAGAGAAACAAAATCCCTGGGGGAAAGAAGAAAAGAGCAATGTAAAATCAATTAGGATATCAGTAGAATGCGCATCGCATAAACCATTTCATTAAAAATTTGATGAAAGGATAATTACAATGAACAGGTTGAGCAGATATGACGTGAGCCTTTTAGTATCATCTCATTTAATCTTGACAACAATTCTACAAGGTAAACATTATCACTATTTTATAATTGAGGTTCAGATTGGCTAATTTGCCCAAGGTTTAGTGGAACAGAGATTCAGGCAATCTGACCTCAAGGCCCACACTCCTGGCCATGCACTATACTAGACTGAGGATTCACTTAGTGAATCTATGAACTTCTCTTGGAAATAAATGATTTATATGATCTATGATACATAAAAGAATAATATGTTAGTCTCTGGAGAATATATTGAAAAGAATTGGATCAGGAATTAGAAAACCTGAGTTCTAGTCTTGGGTCTATCACATATTGGATGTGTGGACTTGGATTAATCATTTTAAGCCTGAGTTTCCAAGTATTCATTCACAAAAAAACAAAACAAAACAGAACAAAACAAAAACAAAAACAAAAAACACAAAAAGGCATGATAACTGCTCTGTCGGCTTCATCAAGTTTTTGTGAATCTCTGATTAAATGGTGGTAAAAGGATTTAATGATTTGAAAAGCACATTCTGATATGATATTAGTCTTGAGAATCCACTACATATACCATATCTTAATAGTATGATGTGGGATTATTTTTTAAGTCACAAAATAAGCTTTTTCCCTCTTAAAAAATTGATATGCTTCCAACTTTACAATGGTGAGATGATATAGTCAAGCTGAGATATTATATAAAAATGGCTCTAGAATATTGATAGCCATGGGGTTCTGGAAAGAGCAAATGCAAAATCAGTCTGTTGGGGTATAACCTAGATCTCCTGGAAATTAAAAACAAACAATAAAATTAATTCACACTCAAAATTAAAACCACATGAGAAAGTGAACCACCATGAGGAGAAGCAAGAGACACAACAAATAGAAATATTAGCACAAGAACTAGAAATACTTTTTAAACTATTTTTTTTAATTTATTTCTTTCGAGAGAGAGCACAAGCAGGGGAAGAGCAGAGAGAATCCCAAGCAGGCTTCACACCTTCAGTGCAGAGTCTGATTCGGGGTTCAACCAACGAACCGTGAGATCATGACCTGAGGCGAAATCAAGAGTCAGATGCTTAACTAACTGAGCCACCCAGGGGCCCTAAGAACTAAAAATATTAAAACAATCTATAAGAGATTTAAAAATATGTATGTTTGCCAATGAGGATGTGAAAATGTACTCAACATCATTCTTCATCAGGAATGCAAATAAAGACAGCTAAAACTACAAAGACTAGCAATAAAAAGACTAAAACTACAAACCGTAGCAGGTGTTGGTGAAGTTACAACTTTCATACACCGCTTAAGGAAGTATAAATGGCACAACTTGTATGGAAAATGGGCTTTTTCTACTAAGGCTAAATATGTGCCTATACCAGGACTTACAGTTCCACTCCTGGGCGTATATCCAAGAGAAATGAGTGCTTCTGTCTACAAAAAGACTTGTACAGAAACGTTCATAGCAACTTTATTCATAATAGTAAAAAAAAAAACAAACCCCCCCCCAAAAAAAACTAAAAAAAACCCCAAAATTTATTTATGGGTAAATAAATGGTGGTTTAGTAGCACTTTGAAATACATGTAAAACAACACAGCCAAATCTCACACAAAATTAAGTAAAGGAAGGCAGGTACTGAAGAGTACCTACTCTATGAGTCCACATATACAAAGCTCAACAGCAAACAAAACAAACTAATGATGAAATAAGTCATAATAGTGCTAGCTCTGGTAGGGAGCAATGACAGTCTGGAAAGGAGCAGCAGGACATCTTCTAGAGTGATAGGTATATTTTATGTCTTGATCTGTGATCCATGCAGTGGTTAAATGGTGGTATGCACAGGTTTTTAAAAGGTGAGAGAAAGTAGATTAATTTAGAATAGCCAAATAGAACTAGCAAAGAAAAAAGAGCCATTAAAATTAAAAACTCAGGGTGCCTGGGTGGCTCAGTCGGTTAAGTGTCTGACTTTGGCTCAGGTCATGATCTCACAGTTCTTGAGTTTGAGCCCCACGCTGGGCTCTGTGATGACAGCTTAGAGCCTGGAGCCTGCTTCGGATTCTGTGTGTCCCTCTCTCTCTGCCCCTCCCCTGCTCACGCTCTCTTTCTGTCTCTCAAAAATGAATAAACATTAAATAAATTTTTTAATAAAATTGAATTAAATTAAAAACTCAATGGACAAATTAAATAGTAATTAAGCTTAGATGATGAGGGACTTTTTTCCATTGGACACAGATCTAGAAGGTACCCAGAATGCAGCACAGAACAAGCAGATAAAAAATATGAAGCATAATAAGAAAATATGGAGAACGTATTAGAAGTTCTGAAACAGGTGTCTCAGAGGGGAAACAAACAAACAAACAAAGAATGAAGAGGATTTAAAGAGCCAAGAACTATTCCTAAAAAAAATCAGACTCAGATGATTTCAAAATTATTGCACTTTCAAGGAGGAACTAATCCCTATTCTATTTAAACTATTCTGATCCAGAGAGAAGGAAAATGCATCAGTTAATTTTACAAAGACTCATAACATTCATCCAAAACCAGGCAGAGAGAACACAAAGAGAATAATACAGACCAGTCTCACTTATAAATATTTATGCAAAAATCCTAAATAAGTATATGCAATTCAGCATTATATTAAAATAAAAATTCACCATGACCACGTGCAGTTTATCTCAGGAATGTAAAAATAATTCAACATTTTTTAATCTAGTGACTTAATTCACTAAGTTAATTGGCCAAGGAAGAAACAAAAAAAAATAACTTTGACATTTGCTAAAAAGGCATTTTATGTAATTCACCAGCCATTATTAATTTTTAAAAACCTAGAAAAGTAGAAAGAACACCTATCTACCTTGAAATGATAACTATGTAAATTACATATTCTGGAAGCATTGTCTCAAAATCACTAAGGAGAAGACCGTGCCTGTTACCACCATTATTATCCAGTATTGATCCAAAAATATTAACAAATGCAGGTTAAGAAAATATTAAAATAGTTATAGTGATAATTAAATACTAATTAAGGAAGCTGTCTCAAAGTTATGATTTTTTTAGAACACATTACATTTTAAGTATATTGGTGTGTGCTAAATCCCTTACATCCTCACCTAGTTTCAGCTCTACAACTCTGAGAGGCAGACGTTAGTGTCTCCATTTTACAGAAAAGGAAATGAGGTTCAGAGTGATAGAGTATGTTGCTCAAAGCCACCAACTAAGGAAGAGGCAAAACTGACAACTGACCCCACATCTTTCTGACTCTAAAACTATGTGAACTTAAACAAAAGGTTACAGTATATTTCATGCGTCTTCCCCAGTTCTTCACTTTTTAAAAAAAAAAAAAGATTGACCCGGGGCGCCTTGGTGGCTCAGTTAAGCATCTGACTCTTGATTTCAACTGAGGTCACGTTCTCACGGTTCATGGGTTCAAGCCTCACATCAGGCTCTGCACTGACAGTGCAGGGCCTGCTTGGGATTCTCTCTCTTCCCCTCCCTTCCTCATGCTCTCTCTCTCAAAAATAGATAAACATTAAAAATTTATTAAAAAAAAGATTTACCCAACTGCATAATAAATTTCTGTAGGTTTACAGAAAGATTATATCATTACCCCATTTATTTTAATTTTTTTAAGCTTACTTATTCATTTTGAAAGAGAGACAGACAAAGCTAACATGGGAGGGGCAGAAAGAGAGGGAGAGACAGAGACTCTCAAACAGGGTCTGTGCTGTCAGCACAGAGCCAGATGTGGGGTTCAAACCCACAAACCATGAATGAGATCATGACCTGAGCTGAAACCAAGAGTCAGACACTTAACCGACTGACCCAGGCACCCCTTACCCCATTTATTCTAACAATAAATGAGGTGACTTGGCATTTTAAATTGGTAACAAATACCAACTATTTAATTCTGATATGAACCTGTTTAGAAAAATGACTTTGTGAAAGCTTTTCTGGCACTGATAATTTTTACCTAAAGGAAAATCCAGGTCATTTAGTAGCAGGGAAAAAAATCGTGGCAAATGATCGTGGAGTCTAAATATCATTTTAAAACTTTCAACTTCTATAATCCCTTCTGCAACTGGCATTTATGAAAGGTGGCAATAAGAAGTCACCCTACTGAGAGTTCTGGAAAATGTCAGATTTCCCTTTCCAAGCACCATATGAGTCACTGATTTTTCAAAACATTGTGACGTGAAAGCTTAGCAACAGATCAGGACATTGTTGGGAATTGCTCTTTCCCTAAGAGCTTCAGAGAAGCCTGCAAAGAGTTCCTATAGCAAGACAGATCCCAGGCTCATGCAAACTTGTCTTTCTTGGCACAAGAATATCAAAGCATAATTTCAAGGTCACTATTCTTCATCTTCTCTTGGAAAAGACCCTACCCGTTTTATTTAGTACTAGAATTTTGTGCCCTACCAGCAGAAAATAATTACCACAGGTACTCTCCACTTGACTGAAGGAACCATTTTTCTCTTGGAAACACTGTTATAGTAAAGCAGACATGTTGATTTCCTGGGTCCTTATTTTATTAGTGTCTTGGCTGGCTTCTTTTCAGTTCCTGGTGTCTTGATTAAATTCAAGAGTTGAGGAGACACCATTGCAAGTGTTGGTTAGTGAACACTCCGAAGGTCAGTGAGTTCTCAAAAATAATACTCAAGTCTATAAAATGACACGGGTCATGTCTTTTTTTCTCAGTCTTAGGTTAGGGAAGATAGTTAACTAGTAGTTAACTATTAGGAATCTGTGGATCTATACCTTCCCCCCTTCCCACCTCCACACCCAGCTCTGAGATCTTTCGACCATCACCAAACCAAAATCAGCATTGCTACATTAATAAGAACCGACATTTAATATGTACTTTTAACAGGCTAGTCACTATCTGAGTGCTTGATATGGATTGTGTCATCTTGCCCTCATAACAATTCTGTGAGCTTCTTATACCTGAGTGGGCAAGAGAATCTCCAGGGGAACCTTTAAATAGGCTCTATTTTATTAGAGTATTTAAGCATTCTCATTAAAGATATTTTCATGTGGGGGCCTAAGATTTTATATCTTATTCTATTCTTGCTCAATAAAAACCTAGAGGGGCATAAAATAATGTTAACCAGGTATTTCTCATGTAGCTGGATGATGGAATAACAACCATCCCTTTGAGATACTGTCCAGTGAGAAAAGCACAGGATTTGGGTTCAGATGTTTTGAGTTTGTTGCAGCTTTTCATCTACTAGGTATTTGATATGGGGTAAGTTATTTAGCCATACTTTAATAGAGTCGTGTGTGAAAGGAAGAAAACAACCCAGCATAGCTGTATAAAGGATTAGGTCAATGTTTTTCAGAGCCTAGTATATGCAGACTCTCTATGCTTTGGGTAAATGGAGGGGTGGATAGATAAGTGAATATTCTTGCCACTTTCCCCCCACTTGTCTGTTTTTCCTCTTCTCCTTTCTATATTTGATCTTGTTCCTGTTCTTTGAATATACCAAACCATTTCCTTTATACTTGCTCTTGAGCTGCCTGAAGCACTCTTTCCCCCTGTTGATGAGCTGGCTAATCCTTCCTTCAAATTCCCCCTTCTTAAAGTGGCTTTTTCTGAGCCATATGTAAAATTGTCCATTTCTGGCTCCAGTTACTTTCAATACTTTTCTGTTTTATTCTCCTTATAAATCTTGACACCATTGATAACTACACAATGTATTACTCAGTTACTTGTTTGCTAACAGCTTCCTCCCCAAGAATGCCTTGGCACAGAGGCTTTGTTTTGTTCACCTAGATGTGTACTAAAAGGTAGTGATTACTACGAATGCCTCCCTTCCTGACTTGTGGATCCACACCTTGAGCTGCCTTAAGTTTGAGGAGCTGAGCATGCAAGCTGGGTGGATTCTTTTTCATGAATGGTGCTGATGGATATCCTTGAAGAAATGGGGTGACCTAATTTCAAGGACAGGGAGACTTTTTTGTACATAAATAGATACACATCTCAAAAAGAAATGGTCTCTAAACTCATTGGAACAGATAAGTAAGAAGAGTTATACTGTCATTGCCATTTCATGATAACTCAAAAAAAAGTGAGTTTATAACATGCTGTTTTGATTACTAGTTTATGTAAGAGTTTTATTAAGCTGATTCCCAAGCAATGTGTTCCAAAGTGGTTTATATGAGGACACTAATAAGGCAGCATACCAAGCAAATAGACCAACTGTTACTTGGGCTGCTAACATGAATCCTTTCCATTGTCATGTTGAAGACTCTCCAAATTCTTACATCTAATATGGCTCAGGAAATCCAAGAGTTTGATATTCACAAGTCTAGTCAAAGGCAAGCACATTAAATGCAAGGACTTCACCCTTTATCTAGAGAGTACTTTCAAGGATTTCACCGATTTATATTTGATAACCAAAGCCATAGACAACTGGGAAAAGCATCAACCTAATACTTTCTCCACTTGTTTGAAGGCACCTGACAAACTTTGTTTTCAGAAAAATTAGGAATTGCATAAACTTCTTTATTCACAAATAAAATGCTCATAGGGTCTAAAAGGAACCTAACAGATGTTTACTTAAAAGTGAACAGATATCCTTGAATTGCTTCCCAGTCACATAAATTCCTCTGGTATGCAACATGAGCAGATTCTAACAGAATTTTTAACATCTTAAAGTCAAGAAAATCACAAGATTTTAAAAGTTAGCTCTGTTCTAAACTTATTACTGGTCTCCTCAAGAGTGGAGCACAAATTAGTCTTCACTAATCAAAGAACAAATAGGAAAATTATTGAAGAGTAAAGAAAACACGTGTAACTGTTAGTGGATGACAGCAAAATAATGATTAAACAAGTAGACCAATAAAATAAGCCTTAAGTAGTAAATGTGTTCTTAAAACATTGATTTCTTTAACAAGCTTCTCAAAGGTAAATTTAAATGTTCACTATTTGGGCCATAATATGAGAATAGGAAGATCAAAAAGGAGAGAAACTAGATATCGATCAATAATAAATACAGCTGACTCTCGAACAACTTAGGGGTTAGAAGTGCCGGCCCCATGTACAGTTGAAAATTCACATATAACTTCTGACACCCCCAAAAACTTTACTAATCACTTACTTTGACTAGAAGCCTCACCGATAACAAACAGCGTGTATTTTATATATTATATGCATTATATACTATATTCTTACAATAAAGTAAACTAGAGAAAATAAATTGTTATTAAGAAAATAATAATAATGTTATTAAGAAAAATACATTTACAGTACTGTATTGTATTTATCGGGAAAAAACTGCCTAGAAGTGGACCTGTGTGGTTCAAACCCATGCAGTTCAAGTGTCAATTGTATTTTTCTGTCACCACAGTAAATATCACAGTCAGCTCTGACTTTTCCCTCTCCCACTACTGATTCTATGTAACATTCTTTTTGTATATATTTGCTTAGCAGCCCCAGACCGCAATTCCTTTTTTAATTAATATAATAGTTTCCAGTATCTCCCTCTGCCAATCACAGAGTTTTGGAGCCCAAGGGACTCTACTCAGAAATGCACTTCCCAAAGCCATCATAGCCCCTGCTTCCTGATCAACCCTACTAAATCAGACTCTTACTGTGTTTTTTCTAATCAAAATCTTTCCATGGCTTACCCTTATGCATTGAAAACTGCCCAGACTCCTTTGTTGAGCATTTAAGGCCATCAATGCATTTATTTTCAAGTCCCCAATACGGTTTTCAGCCTTACCTTTTCCACATATTGATTCCAAAGTATTTTGTTAGCACCTCTGTCATTTGAGCTGTGGTAAGCTAGAGGCTTAGTTAGGACCCAGAGGTAAAGGACTCCCAGCCCTGCCCTCTAGTAACTCTCATTTAAGGGGGGGGGGGGGGAGGGGGGTGAGTGGCATGGAGACAAGTACATGAATAACCCATGTGTTGAGAAGAGTGGTGACCACGGCTGCCCAGGCAACACTGAACGCCAAGTGTCTAATCCTGCCATCTTGTTGACCTTGCTTCATCGATGGTAATTCATTTAGCTTCTGTTACTAAATCATAGCCCACTCCTGCCAGTACTTCATAATTTTGTTCATGATGTTTCCTCTCTGTGGAATGTCTTATCTTTGCCTTTCTGCATACCCCAAATATACGTTGTCTGAAGACTGGATCAGACGTCAATTCATCCATGAAGCTTTCCTTATTGTCTTTGTCTTACTATCTCTCATTTGAATTCCTATAGCAATTTGGTTGTATTTCTTTTTCTCATTTGGTTCACATCCTTGCTTGTATTGGAATTTATTATCAAACTCCCATTTCTCTCACTACAACCATTTGCCTCTTCAGACAGCAACTATGATTGTATATATATATATATATACACAAAAAAAAAACCAAAAAATCTTTACAAAATAGGTGTTCAATGAATATTCCCTGAGCTAAAATCATAATAGGGAAAAAGTTGTACACCAAACTCAATTGTAAAATAGAACAATGAGGGGATTAACTATACAAATAGATCCCCACACACTTGTAGTAAATCTATGACATAAATTACTGGAAAAATTAACATCAGTAGAGAGGAGAGCTACCACTAACAGACCAGCATCCCCAGGCTGAAAGACGCTAAGATCTATCCACAATGGGAAAAAGTTCTTCACTGCCATTATTAAACACTAATTTTAGGTCTTTTGGAAATTAAGTGAACATACTGTTTATTCTCCATACACTTTGTGTCCTGAGTCTTGGAAAATACGTGAAATTTCCAAGAATTAAAGTTTCCATTAACACAAGTGCCAAATCAGGAGGCCTGATCTATGGGACAAAGCACATTTGTCTTTGCTGGCTCCTATTCAAAAAGCTATAGAAAGATATTCACTGTATAATCTTTCTTGTGCGCAATTGCTCTGTTTTATCTTTCAGACCATCTAGACAAGATAGAGAAGCTGCAACATTTCAGAAAGCAACCAATTACTGAAAAATGGCCATCTGAGTTCTAAGTGTTGACAGCGATTTTTTGTTGGGGGTAAACTTTCTCACTGGAAGGAACCCCAAATGTTTTTTTGTTTTTGTTTTTGTAGGTTGGGGGTGGGGTGGGGGCGGGTGTCTTAGTGTGCCTGTGTGCACGTGCGCGTTTAACTTCCTGAGAACTAGCTTTGGCTGGTGAAGAAACAGTTTACTGGGTTTCAGAACATCTTCCACCTGTATCATCCCCACTAGTTCGAAATTTAATGTGTGTGCACATTATGTGTGCACACAGCGTGAACACCTCGGAAAACTGTTTTCTGATTTCTATACCTGGTTTTATTCAATCTTAAGTAGCCCAGTTATCTACCCACATTACAAAATAAAAAATAAATTCTCTTTACGTCAGTGAACTTGGACTCAGCAAGTTCTCCCTCCTGAGCAGGGAGCCTTTTAAAGACTTGCGTGTCAAACTGGAGGCCCGGGGGGTCGCCGCTACTGGAAGAGAACTGGCCCTACAGGTCCCGCCCTCCCTACCCCCCCTCCCGGTTGCCCCTCCCCTGGCCAGCTCCCTACCTCCGCGGGTTGCGCCTTCCCCCACTCCCCTCCCTTCTCTATCTCGCCAACTCCGGCGGCCTCATAGATCTGGCGCACGTCAAAGCCTGAACCGGGAGGCTGATTTGTAGAGCATCAGCCCCAAGGTTCTCTTCCCCCAGCCCCTCCTCCTTGCACTGCAACGGCCAGGGGAGTAGCGCTGAACCGGGGGAGGGGAAGATCTACACCCATCCCCCTTCCTCTAGCCTTCCCGCGTTCAGACTCAGTTGCACCTTTTATTATTTTAACTCTTCTCCTTAGGACACGCGGTCCCCGGATTTGTCCCTCCGGCATTCGCGGTCCCCGCACCCGCGCGCCGGGATGGGAGAACGAGGGACCTGCCCGCGGTCGGCCGGCCTGTGTAGGGAGGTGCAGCTGCCGCACCCGCTGCCCAGAGTCTGTAAGTTTCAACGCTCCTCCCGGGGAGGGGAGGGGGAGGCTGCTCGCACCCCCGCAAATGATTTAAAATGCCAAACACAGCACAAGTTTTACAGTATTAGAGAGACTTTTCGGGGCACACTCTTCTAACTCTATCTTGCAATCCGCAGGTTATTGTCCGGGTTTTTCCTGCGGCTTGTATGTTTGTTTGAAGCCTTCGCTGTAAAGTTTTCAATTTACAATATTATGAATTCCAATGGGATTTTTTTTCTCTTTTTTTAATGCAGTTCATACTTGTTTAACATTTAAAATACTTCTTCATCGTTTTCAAGTTACATAGCACATCGCTTATTATTATTTTGTCAAATTTCACTAAACATGTTATTTATACTGCGCAAGAGGCCACGGCCTTTTCTCTGCCTACTTCTAAAAATAACGGAGGAAGAATTTCCTCTCTGTACTTTTCATACTGCTATATCGTCTAAATAATAAGTGGATCGTAATACCCAGCTGGTTTTAATTTCCACCATAGACGCCGCGTGTTTGTATCTTTGCACTAATCTACAGACGCGGTTAATCTCGGAATTATCATTGAGCCTGCTGTTTACAGGACGGCTCCTGGTTTTGCTTAACTAAGGCTCTGCCCGTGTTCATAACGATACGGAAAATTGAAACACTTCCGATTCGTACCAAATAATTTCTCCGCGACTCCAGAACTCAAGCGCAAAAACTAGAATCGTGTTGGGATTGATAAAATCATACCTTAGCTTTGCAGGTCACCTGGAACGTATACACATATCCCTGAATGCAAGAACTGAAGAGGTGAGAAAATGGGGGAGGGGGGAGTTTTAAAATCGTCGTTTGCCTTATGCAGGAGGACGTCCCGAGGGAAGAGGAGTCAGGTCAGAGACAGGTGAATAAGCTGGCTATGGTGACAGGACGATGTTGGCCAGAAAGAGCATCATCCCCGAGGAGTATGTGCTGGCGCGCATCGCCGCGGAGAATCTGCGCAAGCCGCGCGTCCGAGACCGCCTCCCCAAAGCTCGCTTCATCGCCAAGAGCGGGGCATGCAACCTGGCGCACAAGAACATCCGCGAGCAAGGGCGATTCCTTCAGGACATCTTCACTACCTTGGTGGACCTGAAATGGCGCCACACGCTGGTCATCTTTACCATGTCGTTCCTCTGCAGTTGGCTGCTCTTCGCCATCATGTGGTGGCTCGTGGCCTTTGCCCATGGGGACATCTACGCTTACATGGAGAAAAGCGGAATGGAGAAAAGTGGTTTGGAGTCCACTGTTTGTGTGACTAACGTCAGGTAAGAATGCAGTGGGATGAGGCAGGGATTGAAAACGGTGTGGGAAAAAATAGGAAACTGCCCTTGCTCTCCTCTTACAGTTATTTTTGTGGAAAGTGAAATAAAGCATTCCTTTAGTACCTTTGGGCACAAAGAAGTAAAAAAACAAAAACAAACAAACAAACAAAAAACTAATCTGACACATTAAAATCGTTTTAAAGGAAGCTTTATGGATGAGGAGTCTCTGCAAACGTGGAGCTTCAATCCCTCTGGCTAGCTTTAAAAATACTGCACTGGTTATTATAAAAATGGTTATGATTCAGAGGATTCCAGGATGCCTCACTCAGAAAAAGCACATATTTAGTTTTCAGTATGAAAAAGCTGCTGGCTATAGTTCTAGTGTCCACGGGTAAATATCTCTGAACAACAAAAAATATTGTGTCAATGCTAGCAATATTGTTCCAATATTTCTCTTGCCCATGACATTTCCAGCAATAGTGAGGGAAATGGGAAAACACTGGCAGAGAGGTGTCCTAGGTTAAAAATCCACTAAAATTGAAATAAGTAGCTACAAGCCCTTCTTTATCAAGAGTATCTTATATAATAGCTGGTTGCTAGCATTGGTTATGCTAAGATGCAGAACTAGAAAAAAATTAACTTTTAATGGAAATTGATCCAAGTTTTTCATGGAAGGGATTATACAGAAGTACCTTAATGTTGTGATTTTCTTTACAAGTTTTAATAGAGTAAAAACAAGACCATCCTCAGACTGCCTAGCTTTTGCTTCTTTCTCTTGTAAGTGTTTCAATGGTAAGTAAAGTGAATTTCATTTCACTTGGCCTAAGAACATATTTTCACATGGCCTAAGAACAATTAGATGGGGTGATCTGTCCTTTAATTTTTGTTGGAAGGTGCAAAGAGATCATGTATATCGATTGCAAAAATAGTCACTCTGAAGCGAAACAATGGCAATAATACTGGAAACTTTGCCAGGACATTTTCTGAGTAATATTACAAATTCGCGTAGTGTACAAAGCAAAGCAACTTGAACAAGCACCATTCTGCCAGGCAGCTGTAAAGAATGAGACCTTTGCTGACCCTGAAATCTTCTGAACTTAGCATACCATTGCCAGAAGCGGAAACCCAGACTTTGAACTTGTCCTTGTCCGTCCTTCCATTTCCTAAGTACCTTCAATGCCAGCGTATCAGGAAGAGATGCAACATTTGTGTGCAGAGATCACACATCACAGATTTCAGCTCAGATTTTGAGAAGAGAAAAATATACTGAATTGATCCATTGCCTTTATCATCAAGTAGATATTATTGTGTCTTGAACTTTTCACAAACTTTTCTCTGAAAGAAAATATAGATGAAAAATGTCGGTGATCATCAGCGTACCGGATATAAAAGAAACAAAACATTGTGTTTAACAGGTATTTGTAGGCCAAGTATCATTTTCTATAATATTTCTCTTTAAGAAATTTATGGACACTGATATTGGTGAACCAATTTCATATCAAGATAAATTTTTAACAAACGTGCAGTAGATACTCATAAAAAGATTAAAAAACAATAAACCTCAAAAATAAATGGCAGATTTTATTTACAAGACAAATATTTTGGCTTTTCCTGTGAAAAAGAAGTCATGAAGCAGTTTATTAGAGATATAGCATTGGGGCGCCTGGGTGGGTCAGTTGGTTGAGCGCCCGACTTTGGCTCAGGTCAATAATCTAGCAGTTTGTGAGTTTGAGCCCCGCGTCTGGCTCTGTGCTAGCAGCTCAGAGCCTGGAGCCTGCTTCGGATTCTGTGTCTCCCCCTCTCTCTGCCCCTCCCATGCTCATGCTCTATCTTTGACTCTTAATAATAAATAAATGTTAAAAAAAAATTTAGAAAGATATAGCATCAAAACTAACATCCTTTTGATGATTTTTTAAAAAGAACTTTATAGAGTGCACTGGTTGCTAAAAGCTGTTTTACTGCTAGCTTTTATTTTTCACAAGATGTGTTCTGAAGCATTTTCATTACCCTGATGTATTCCTGCTGGTATGAATATTCCATTTACTGTGAGAAATGACGTCTCAAATACAGTGAGACAAAGCTGATCTCCTCAGCATGACAATTTTTGATTTTTAGCTTTGCTTCTTACCTAAAAAAATAACTTGAAATCTTTTAAGGTTAAAATCTTACTAATTTTATTTTTAACGTTTTCCTACTGTTTATACTTCATCTCAACATTTAGTTTAATCATAACCAACCGCACATAATAAAAATTTTTTCACCAAAAATATAGAACTGGAAAATCTCCATTCTCTCCCAAAGGGGATTAAAAGATGTCTGATAATATTTCTTATTCTTTACATTTCCTTACCTTTCGTAAGTTAAATGTCCCACCATGTCATCAAAATTAGAAACAACTTAGAGTGATGGTTACTCACCAGTATGTCCAAATAACATTCTACCATTCTCATTTTAGGATGGCTCACTTTCTCTTTCATGTGGATGACTTTCCAACATGAGTCAGAAAATAAACCAACATGTTTTCTTTCATTCAGCCTAACTCCCTCTGTACCAGAACAAATGAACAGCTGAACACTTTCATCTTCTGAGGGTGTTTAGCATGACAGGTGTCCATAAAAGGCTGGGTCTTGTACCACGTAATATTTAGAATTAAATTCTTTCATAAAATAAACAATACATAAAATACAGCATATGAATAATCTCCCAAGCCATTAAAATGAAACGTGGGAATATTCACCGTCAGTCTGCTCCATGAAGTACATATACATAATTAGAAATCAGTGCTGTATCCAAGTTCCTCCCCTGGGGTCCATTCTTAATCTTTACGAGTTTTTGTATCATACAACACATCTTCTGTGTAGCTAGTGCACAAAGCAATTATTGTGGTTTCCATGAATCTTTTTAGCAGCAAAAGGGGTAAAAGGGCAATTTTTCACGTTCCACTGGAAAGCTAATCAACAGCATCATATATGCTTACCCCTCATGGTGTTGCACCAAAGGGCAGTGCGGATACTCAGTATTCAAATGTTTAAGCATTTTGCCCACTCATTGTGCATGGCATTTATAGATAGATAATACTCTGGAAGATAGCCTACGCATGGTTAATCTATAAAATTAGAGGACTTTGGAATTGGCATTGGGGGCACACATAGGACTAACCTTGTTTATGTAAAGAAGCCATGGCAATATAGGTTATGTGGGTAAGTGAATAAATTAACCTTAAGAATAACCAAATGTGGTGTATCTTAACCAGGGGAACAAATCAGACTTACCTGAGAGCTTTTTGTAAGTTTTGCCCAGTCAACTTTGAACTTACCAAATCAGTGTTTGCACTAGATATGGAAGAGAGGTACAATTTGAAAGAACTTCCCAAGAAAATACTGACACTTGTCCACTCTTTCCTTTTGCTTCTTTCAAAAGATCACTAAGCTAGAAGTGACAGAATTCAAGTTCTCATTAATTATGTGATCTTGACATAGCCACTTACAAATCTCTTTCTCAAATTTTTCCTTTAATGGCTTCAGTATTCACTAGAATTAGAGAACAAAATGGGACAATCAATTTAAAAAAAGTTTTCTTTCCAAATGGCAAGACATTCTTTTTTTATTAAAAATACTAATATTTTTGAGTCATGTGTTTTGTACCACCTTTAAGCACCATGCTTTGTCTGTATAAGGTATACAATAAGTGTTAGCCAATGAATATGATTTTAAGGGTTGTAAATAATAAAATGTTCATTTATTACTCAATACCTTCCCATATGACTCAAGTCACTTAAACACAGATATGCAATAAATAATAAACATAGAAAGTTTCACCAAGTAAACTATGCCTTTGTGAAAGTATTTCACAAAGTAAAATATGCCTGTAGATACAAATATGTATTTATTATTTTAACTTATTCTTTTAATGCTTTCATGTAAGTAGGCCCATCATTATGTGATGTAGAAAATAACAGAATTGTATCCCAGAAGTATGAAAGTGGAGGCATTATGATGAGAGAGGGGGAGAGAGAAAGTGCTTGTGTTTAGAATCAGACATTTGACAAGTTAAGTTGCCAGGTGTTTCCAAAAGTATTGAATAGCTTTTGGAGGAAGAAAATGGAAAATTCAGCTTAGCATGTTATTTCATTATTCAAAATTTGATCTGATGGCACCGTTTTCTGATATCACTCCTTACAGGTCTTTCACCTCTGCTTTCCTCTTCTCCATTGAAGTTCAAGTGACAATTGGATTTGGAGGGAGAATGATGACAGAGGAATGTCCCCTGGCCATCACAGTTTTGATTCTCCAGAACATTGTGGGTTTGATAATCAACGCAGTCATGTTGGGTTGCATTTTCATGAAAACAGCTCAGGCTCACAGAAGGGCGGAAACCTTGATTTTCAGCCGCCATGCTGTGATTGCCGTTAGAAATGGCAAGCTGTGCTTCATGTTCCGAGTGGGTGACCTAAGGAAAAGTATGATCATTAGTGCCTCAGTGCGCATCCAGGTGGTCAAGAAAACAACCACACCTGAAGGGGAGGTGGTGCCTATTCACCAGCTGGACATTCCTGTTGATAACCCAATTGAGAGCAATAACATTTTTCTGGTAGCCCCTTTGATCATCTGCCATGTGATTGACAAGCGCAGCCCCTTGTATGATATCTCAGCAACTGATCTTGCCAACCAAGACCTAGAGGTCATAGTGATTCTCGAAGGAGTGGTCGAGACTACTGGCATTACCACACAAGCAAGAACCTCCTATATCGCCGAGGAGATACAATGGGGCCATCGCTTTGTGTCCATTGTTACTGAGGAGGAAGGAGTGTATTCTGTGGATTACTCCAAATTTGGCAACACTGTTAAAGTAGCTGCTCCAAGGTGCAGTGCCCGAGAGCTGGATGAGAAGCCTTCCATCCTTATTCAGACTCTCCAAAAGAGTGAACTATCCCATCAAAATTCTCTGAGGAAGCGCAATTCCATGAGAAGAAACAATTCTATGAGGAGAAACAACTCTATCCGAAGGAACAACTCATCCCTCATTGTGCCAAAGGTGCAATTTATGACTCCTGAAGGAAATCAAAACACATCGGAATCATGACAGCAAGACAACCTCAAGAAAGTCTTTTATCAAGTTTTGATAGTTTGTGCAAAGCACTGTCAGACTATTCCAGAATGGAAACACAGTAATTTGTCCTTCTATATCTTCATGCACTAGATGATACTCATATTCAAGCAACAGCACTTTCTGTGTCAATAAACAGTAACACACAAGGCAGAGGATTCATGGCTGACACTTGTTTCATACATGCAGTATTTGCAGCTATATTATGTATAGGAAACAGTATGTTCTCATTTTTCTCCATTTGAAACCCAAGAATTGCATAATAGACCTTGAATATAAAAGTTGGCCAAGGAATGATTTGTTCAAAATGCTTAGAGGTTAAAACCACTAAAAGAGGTTAAAACAGATTTCTCTGTTTCTGTTGGTCACTCTGGAAATGCAAATAGGATGAAGGGCGGAAACCCAAAATTTTGTTGTTAACACCTTTTGTATATCAACCAGTATGTTATGTTGCCTTCTTTTTGTTTTTTTTTTCCCAGATACTGTACCTGGTGAGAGGCCTGAGGCAAAACCTGCTGGTCTCTAGTTGCTTCTAAACAGGTTCTGTTCAGTCACTTCTTCACAATGACCTTTGCAGGTTTCCTCATCCTCCTGATGGCAGCCTATTGGTGGAACTGGGCAAGGAGCTTTAGAGAAAAGTAAGAGCATTCCTGTCTCATTTAGGACTGGATTGCCAAAAGTGACAGTTACTTTTTTGGCTTCTCACTTCTTACAAGGCCCCATAGGGAAATACTGTATTGAATATTTTATTAAAATATTTTCTTTGTATTCACTGTAGTTTTGTGATTTCTCTTTCACAATATTATCCCTAGTCAAAGCTCAAGGGGAAAAAAAAGCATTTTTAGAGGCATGTGAAAGAGATATACAGTGATGATACCTCTCAGATCTTCTTGCCTTTGCAATTGGTTATTCCAAGGGCACTACATCTTTTTCTTTCATTTTGGTTTTATTTCCTTCCCAGATTTGAGATGTTTTCTTAGCTCTTCTTTCTGAGCCTGGTGTATCATGGAAATCTTACAACCTTTTTTCTTTGAATCTCCAACCTTCTGTCTTAAAACTATACTTCCTTCCTGAATTCAGGCCTACCATACATAAGTTTAGCTTTATTTCACTTGCTAAAGTGATATTTTCTATCAAAGCTTAAGTTAATCATCCTGAGCTCCCGTTTCTTCAAGGAAGGGATGAGGGCACAAAGACAAGCACTTAGTTGAGAGGCTCTGGGTTTGCTCTGTTTCACATCAGAAACATCAGAAACATCAGAAAGCTGAGCTCTTGTACAGCCTTTTACACAGATTTGGAGATTTTATTTTACTTCATTTATGAACATTTGAAATAGGCAGATAATCACTAATATATTAAAATCCTAAATTAAACAAAAGACTCATGATTCTAATCGATGAATGGAAATTGTTTGTTGAGTTACTGAGTTAATCATTTCTGAACAGTTCTAACCACTCCTTTGAACTCCAGACTCATGTAGCAAGCAGGTACTTGAAGCTGCACCTGGTTACCCCATATGCGTTTAAAACGTGCCTGAAACCAAACACTCCATTTTCACTAACAAAACCTACCCCTTATCCCCACACTTTCTTCCAATCAGGCCAAAACCTGGGAATCATACTTGACACCTCTCTTTCATACCTCACATGCCATGCATTAGCAAAACCTGTTAGGTCTGCGGTGGAAATACATCCAGAGTATGACCAATTCTCTCTACCTCTCCCTCCATAGTTCAAGCTGGGTGCTCATTACCCAGAATATATAGATGCAGCTCTACCAATTGTTAGAATATTAAACCATCTTTGGAAAAGGATGCCAAAGAAAAAAATAGATCTTAATAAGACCACCCAACGGAGGTTTCAGAGGTTGGTATCAGACTTCGTAGCAGTTCTGGTACAGGTGCAGGTCCCCCACTCTCACCCCGGGGCAGCTGAGCAGACCCAGAAAGGCAGCTGCCACACCAACAGTAAGACTGTGTATAATGCCTGCCTGCTGCCCCATAACAAGCCAATGTTAGCGGAGGTGACACAGGCTACAGGGTAGGTAGTGTTGGGTACAGTCAGTGGGACTGAAATGCAGGATTTTTGAGTCCAAGTGATACAGAATTCCCTGGCACCGGGGCAAATTTAGCTATAGAGCATGAGCAATTCCTCCATCCCCCTTCCAGCTGCAACCAAATACTAAATGCCAAACACCTAACGACCATCAGTTCAATGGGGAAGTCAATCAAGAAGTTCGATGGGGCCTCCTATGTCAAGTCATGGCTCAGGCAGGGACATCATTTTGCTGGTGACGTCCACATTAAAGAAAAGATCACAGTAATAATTCCTAAAAATATACAAACGTTTTAGAATACTACAAGAATTTGAGAACCTATGGTTTTTTTTAAATATATTTAACTGGCTAAAAAGTTTCAGGAACTATTTAGTTTTAGAAAACAGGAAGACTCTGTGTGTGTGTGTGTGTTGGGGGGGGGGTAATTTTGACTTATGTATTGAATTTAAGTATTATTTTATATTAAATATTTAGTCTCTACTCCCACCCTAATCTTCATACAGCAGCCACAATATTCTTTTTTTTTTAATTTTTTTAATGTTTATTTTTAAGAGAGAGAGAGACGGAGTACGAGTGGGAGAGGGGGCATAGAGAGAGGGAGAGAGGGAGACACAGAATCGGAAGCAGGATCCAGGCTCTGAGCTCTCAACAGAGTCTGATGCGGGGCTTGAACCCACGAACCATGAGATCACGTGACCTGAGTCAAAGTCAGATGCTTATCCAACTGAGCCACCCAAACACCCTGAGCCTCAATATTGTTTTAAGTAATACTACATCGCAGTAATACTACATCGCACCTCTGCTTAACACCCTCCCGTGGCTTTCCGGTTTTCTAACAGTGAAAACCAAATCTTTCCCAAAGCCCGTAAGCCACTACGTCTCATCACTCTTTCCCTTCTCTACCACACTGGCCTTGGTGTTCTTTGAAAAGGAACCATACATACTTTCTTATATCATGGATTTGCTTGTACCTGGAGCATTATCCCCAGAAAGCCTCACGGGCCTCTCCTGTCATTAGTTAGTGACTGGAGTGCCGTCTCATAAGACAATACAATATTATGGTTAAGGAAATAGACTGCAGCCGTACTTAGCATCTGTGAGGTCTTGACAAATTAATTTTTGCACCTCATTTTCCCCATGCATAAAAGCAGAATGATTATGGTACCTACCTCATAAGATTTTGTAAAGAGTGAGTTAACATGTATAAAGGGCTCAGAAGAATTTAATTTCTTTGCCCAGAACAAAAGCTTGAAATGAAGGACTGCCTTGAAATTAGTTGCACTCTTAGTAAATGAGTAACTCAATGCATTACATTTGTTCTCTAAGACAGAGACAAAAGATCTTTGCAGTGTAAATCTAATCTCTTAAATCTGCACCAGAGACCTTATATCTGCCCACTTCCAGTTATTATGTTTCTTGATTCTTTGATACCTGCCACTTGCCTATCATCAACTAGTATAATGTATAAAACACTATAATGTATAAAAGGAAACATTTTATATACAGAGGATATTTCTGGTTTTACATATCTATCATTCGTTTATTCATCTGGTAATATATTTTCAATGTCTGACATTTACCATCTGGCAAAAAATAGCTAGGTGTGTTTCGCTTTATGAAAAAGGACCAGAAATTTATAGGCAAGGTAGGTGCTGATTCTGCTCTTAAGTAATCTAAGATGGAAAGTATGAGGAAACACTGGCTTGTGTATCAGAATTACAGAAAAGAGGGGTGCCTGGGTGGCTCAGTCAGTTAAGTGTCTGACTCTTGGTTTCAGCTCAGGTCATGATCTCACAGTTAGTTATAAGACCGAGTCCCACACTGGCCTCTGTCCTGGTTGCGTGCCTGGTTAGGATTCTGTCTCTCCTTCTCTCTCTCTCTCTCTCTCTCTCTCTCTCTCTCTCTTTGCCTCTCTCCCCCTCACACTTGCTCTCTCTTTCTCAAAATAAATAAATAAACATTAAAAAAAAGAATTACCAAAAAGACACTTCCATCTCAAAATCAAAGTTAAGACCTACTCTTAGTACTAAGAGGGCATGGGAAGACAACAGAAGATCCAGGGCCATTGCACATATGGTTTTGCTGAGAGCTGCATAAGAAACCAGAACATTGTTAATCCTTAGAACTACCATTGTTTTCCTGCTTTACCTTATCCCAATATCAGTTTTATTCTATAATTTCTCACCATTTGCCATTTGTCTCAAGACTTTTCCTGAGTAAAAATCCTGTTTCCCAAGCCACAAACATTTCTAAATACCCCTGGCCAAGTGTTTTGGCACATAAGTGTCTCAGAACCAGCAGTGACTTAAAGAAATAACCTCAGTTCCCAGAGTCTAACTCCCAGAGAAGTTGCTAGCCACTTAGTCAACACGAGGCAGTATTCTTTCCCCTCCATTGATATGAATCATTTTTGTTGTTGTTGTTTAATAATTTGGCATTTAAGAAACAAGAAGTTTCCTCTTTACAAGTAAATTAATTATAGATGAAGAAGAATGACAAGTTATCTATGTCTCTTGGGGTTCGCACTTCCAACTTTTGTCATTTTCAGCATGTCGAAGGTAGAGGCAGATCTGAAATTAGTGTCTCTAAGGACCAGTGCATTAAAATAACCATAACAAATCCTACAGGCTGTTTAAGAGGAAACCCAAGGGCCATGCTCTTCCCATGATCTTTACGCACAATTCTCATCAATGGTGATGGGAATTTCCCCGTAGACCTAGGAAGGAAGTGACTCTAATTACACCCCTTGATAATTTACTGCACAGATTCAAGTTTAAGTTCATGAAAATCTTAATCAGTCTTTAACTTCAGATCAAAATATCACATCGGAGCCAAATTTCATGTCAGATTATTCACATATTCATTAGCACTCTTTTTTGATTGTTGCCCCAGTTCTCATGAAGATTTTCTTGGCAGTACAGTATGACACCCTTCCCCCCAACTCTAATACTCTCTGGGGTAATTTAAATGAAACTATTACTTTGCACAGTGTTTATTTTAATCACTTGAAAAAGCAAAAATATTAAGGCTGGATTTCTGTATACTATTGGATTACTTTGGTTTGCATTAAATAAATTTTGAAAATGTAGAAGACAAAATAGCTATCTGTAAAACTGAAGTTAAAATAGACTTTTCATGAAAAAAAAGGCTTCAATTATTTCTCATTGACTGTTGATAAAAGCCCACATTCTTTAAGCATGATACTCAAGGCTCTTTGTGGTCTGATTCCAACACATCTTTCCAGCCTCACCTCCCAGCTTCCGTCCGCAGTCCTGCCCCTCTCCTCAATACCTTATACTGCTTCAAGTTTATTGAATGCTCCATTCAGTCTCTCACACAATTCTGCAAGTCTCTGAGGTTGAAATCTGTGCTTTTTCTATCCACCATAACTATAGCTTTTACAAAGCCTTTTCAAATCCTCCACCTTAAGTACTTCTTCATTCCCATAATGTGTACCTGTTTATTGGTCATTTCATAATAACTGGTACTATATAATGTTTTGATATCATATTTTCATATTCCTAACTAGATTAAAAGTCTGTCTGTTCCCAAACTACTTACCACAAATAAATGGTAACAGCAAATTGATAGTTACCTTCCCCCAAATCTATTCTTCCTTTCACAGCAACAAATTTGTTTAGCTAGTGATACTACCTTCCCCAGACTCTGTTGCTGTTAGTTGTAGTCACATGCTTAATTGGGGTCAACAGCCCATGGACAGAGGTCAATGGATGTCTTCCCTTTCTTGACTTTAAAATTTCTGAGCTTAGGGGCACCTGGGTGGCTCAGTAGATTAAGCGTCCAACTTTGGTTCAGGTCATGATCTCACAGTTCATGAGTTCCAGCCCCACATCAAGCTTGCTGCTGCTGTAAGCACAGAGCCTGCTTTGGATCTTCTGTCCTCCTTTCTCTCTCTGTCCCTTCTCCACTTGCTCTTTCTCTCTTTCTCTCTCAAAAATAAATAAATCTTTTAAAAATTCTGAGCTTATAAAATTAACAACACAAGAAACAACAGGTGTTGGTAAGCATGTGGGGACAGGGAAACCCTCTTGCACTGCTGATGGGAATGCAACTGATGTAGCCAATCTGGAGAACAGTATGGAGGTTCTTCAAAACACTAAATAGAACTACTCTATAATCCAGCAATTTCACTATTAGGTACTTACCCAAAGGATACAAAAATACAGATTCAAAGGAGTATATGCATCCCAAAGTTTATAGCAGCATTGTCAAAAATTGCCAAACTATGGAGAGAGCCCTAATGTCCATCAATCAATGAATGGATAAAGAAGAGGTGGTATATATATATATATATATATATATATATATATACACACACACACACACACACACACACACACACAATGGAATACTACTCAGCCATCAAAAAGAATGAAATCTTGCCATTTGCAACAATCTGGATGGAGCTAGAATATATTATGCTAAGCAAAATAAGTCAGTCAGAGAAAAACAAATACCATATGATTTCACTCACATGTGGAATTTAAGAAACACAACAGATGAACATATGGGAAGGTGGAAAAAGAGAATAGAGAGAAGAAAAACACAAGAAACTCTTCAAGATAGAGAAAAAATTGAAGGTTGAAAGATGGAGGTAGACGGCAGTGGGCTAGATGAGTGATGGGTATTAAGGAGGGCACTTGTCATGAGGAGCACTGAGTGCTGTGTGTAAGTGATGAACCACTGAATTCTACTCCTGAAACCAATATTGTACTGTACATTAACTAATTGAAATGTAAATATTTTTAATGTTCAAATGAATAGCTAAATAAATAATAAGAAAATGTCCTGAGCTTATATTTCTGCACCTTCTTTTTCCCTCCCATGGACCAGACACGTATGTGGTGGAGGTCAGCTTTCACCAGGCTAATGATGACAAAACCCAAGGAGCAAAAAGATGGAAAAACCTGTGACACTAAATGACTTTGTGGAATAGAGTCACACTAGCCTGGACTATCTACCTTTAGACAGTTAGTTACATGAGCAATAAAGAAATATATATATATTACACATATATAATATTATATATATTTTTTAATATATAAAAATATATATTTAATATTATATATAATATTAAATTTTTTAACATGTATTTATCTTTGAGAAACAGAGAGAGACAGAGCATGAGTGGGGAAGGGTAAAGAGAGGGAGACACAGAATCCAAAGCAGGCTCCAGGCTCCAAGCTGACAGCACAGAGCCCAACGCAGGGCTCGAACTCACAAACTGCAAAATCATTCCCTGAGACAAAGTCGGATGCTCAACCGACTGAGCCACCCAGGCGCCCCAATATATATATAATTTTAGTGGGGTATTTTTAGTTTTTCAAAATTTGCTTGTTTGTATATTTTACTACTACACTCAAGCTTAAATTTTATCCTAAATACTACAATGCTAAATTAGATCAAATGGACTCACAACCCACAGAATAGCAAAAGACATTTGTCATCCTCATATGCTACAAAAGGTCATATCTGTCATTTATATAGAACTCTCACAAATCAATAAAAAAGTACAATAAAAAGTAAAAAACAGCCAAATAGCAATAATTGGCAAGCAACATGAAAAAGCATATCACAAAAGAGAGTCTAAAATGCCAACATATATATCAAAGCATGTGCAATTTCACTAGTAACTAAAAAATGCAAATAGCCACAATTCAATACCATTTTATATCAACAGAAAATTTAATCTTAAAAACCTAAAAGCAAGTGTTAGACACCAAAATCGTTATTATGTAACAATAAAAGGGTCAGTATATCAAGAAGTAAAACAACTGTAAATATTTATGTGCCCAACATTGGGTATATAAGTTTATAATATATAAATGTAATATAAATATATAATATATAAAGCAACAACAGACAGAGCTAAAAGGAGAAGCAAACAGTAATATAATAATGGTTAGAAACTTTAATACCCCACTCTCAACAATGGATAGATCATACAGGTGAAGAACCAATAAGGAAACAGCATTTGAACATCACAGTCCTAAGACATATACAAAACATTCTATCCAACAACAGCAATACACATTCTTCTCAAGCATACATTGAACATTTTTGAGGATAATCTACATGTTAGGTCAAAAACAACTCTTAGCAAGTTTAAGAAGACTGAAATCATACCAAGTTGGTAAGCATGTGGGGACAGGGAAACCCTCTTGCACTGCTGATGGGAATGCAAACTGATGCAGACTTTTCTTATCACAATGGCATGAAAATAGAAATAACAAGAGGAAAACTGGAAAATTCACAAACACATATAAATTAAACAACAATATCCTAAACTAATGGATCAAAGAAGAAATTAAAAATGAAGTAAAAATTTCTTTTTTTAATTAAAAAAAAATTTTACTGTTTATTTTTGAGAGAGACAGAGCGTGAGGTAGGGGAGGGGCAGAGAGAGAGGGAGACAAGAATCTGAAGCAGCTCCAGGCTCTGAGCTGTCAGCACAGAGCCTGACACAGGGTTCAAACTCACTAGCCATGAGATCACGACCTGAGCCAAAGTGACACAACCGACTGAGCCACCCAGGTGCCCCAGAAATAAAAGTTTCTTGATACAAATGAAAATGGAAACACAACATAGAAGAAATTATAGGATACAGCAAAAGCAGTTGTAAGAGGGAAGTTCATAGCAACAAACATCTATATTAAGAAACAAAAAAGTTTCAAATAAACAATTTAATTCTACCCCTTAAGGACCTAGAAAAAGAAAAACAAACTGAGTCCAAAGTAGGCAGAAGGAAATAAATAATAAAGATGAGAGGCAAAATAAATAAAAATAGAGAAAGAAAAGCAATAGAAAAGGTTAACCAAACTAAGAGTTGGTTCTTGGAAAAGATGAACAAAACTGACAAACCCTTAGCCAGACTAACCAAGGAAAAAAAGACAAAGGACCCCAATTAATAAAATTGTAAATGCAAGAGAAGACATTACAACTTATACCACATAAAATCAAAGGATCAGAAGAGGCCACTCTGAACAACTATATGCCAACAAACTGGACAACTTGGAAGTAATGGAAAATTTTTTAGGAATATATAACTTATAAGGGCACCTGGGTAGCTCAGTTGATTGAATGTCTGACTCTTGATTTCAGCTCAGATCATGATCCCAGGATTGTGGGACTGAGCCCTGCATTGGGCTCCACACTGAGAGTGGAGTCTGCTTAAGATTCTCTCTCTCTCTCCCTTTGCCACTCTCCCCCACTTGTGCTCTCTCTCTGATATATATATATATATATATATATATATATATATATATATATATTCACATACATACATATATATGCAGACTTATCAATACTGAATGAGGAAGAAATTAAAAATCTAAATACAAATTACTAGTAAAGAGATTGAATCAGTAATCAAAAATCTCTCAACAAAGAAAAACCCAGCACCAAATGGCTTCACTGGCGAATTTTAGCAAATATTAAAAAAAAAATTAACACCACTCCTTATCAAACTCTTCCAAAGAATCAAAGAAGAGAGAACACTCTAAAATTCATTTTCTGGGGCACCTGGGTGGCTCAGTTGGTTAAGCGTCAGACTCTAGGTTTCAGCTCAGGTGATGATCTCACAGTTTCATGATTTCAAGCCCTACATCAGGCTCTGTGCTGATAGTAAGGAGCCTGCTTCGGATTCTCTCTCTCTCTCCCTCTCTCCCTGCCTCTCCCCCTCTCACGCTGTCTCTGTCTGTCTCAAAATAAATAAATAAACTTAAAAAAATTAAAATTCATTTTCCAAGGCCAGGATTATTCTGATACCAAAACCAAAAAAAGGACTGTACTAGAGAAGAAAACTATAAGCCAACACCCTTGATGAATGTAGATGCAAAAGTTATCAATAAAATACAGCAAACTGAATTCAGCAGCACATTATAAGGATCATTCACCATGATCAAGTAGGATTTCTCCCTGGGATGCAAGAATGGTTCAACATACACAAGTCAATCAATGTGATACATCAAATTAATAACAGAAAGAAAGAAAAGAATCATGATTATCTCAATAAGCAATAAACAGAGAAAAGCATTTGAAAAAATTCAACATTCATTCATGATAAAAACTCAACAAATTAGGCATAGAAGGAACATATCTCAACATAATAAAGGCCATATATGACAAGTCCACAGCTAACATCATACTCAATAGTGAAAGGATGAAAGTTTTTCTTCTAAGATCAGGGAGAAAACAAGGTGCTCACTCTTAACCACTCCTAGTCAACATAATACTGGAAGTCCTAGCTAGGACAATCAGTAAAGAAAAAGAAATAAAATGTATCAGAATCAAAGAGGAAGAAGTAAAACTGTCACTATTAGAAGACAAAATGATTTTATATACACAAAATCTTTAAAATCTTTTTATACATAAAAAATCCATATGGGGAAAAAGGTTACAGAGTGGGAAGGAGGCATACCATAAGAGACTCTTAAATACTGAGAACAAACCGAGAGTTGATGGGGGGTGGGGGAGAGGGGAAAGTGGGTGATGGGCATTGAGGAGGCACCTGCTGGGATGAGCACTGGGTGTTGTATGGAAACCAATTTGACAATAAATTATTAAAAAATCCGTATATAAAGAATATCTTTATGTATACAAAATCTTAAGTCTCACTCCACCCCCCAAAAATACCTGTTAGACGTAGCCATGACTTACATAAAGTTGCAAGATACAAAATCAACATACAAAAATCAGTGGTATTTCTATATACTAACAACAAAATTTCTGAAAAATAAATAAATAAATTGAATCAATTTACAATAGCATCAAAAACAATCAAATACTTAGGAATAAATTTAACTAAGGAGGCAAAAAATATCATGCTGAAAACTATAAGACATTGATGAAAGAAATCGAAGAAGTCACAAATAAAGGGAAAGGTATCCTGTGTTCATGGATTGGAAGAATTAATATTATAAAAATGTCAATACTACAGAAAGTCATATGTAGATGCAATGCATTCCCTATCACGATTCCAATGGCAATTTTTACAGAAGAAAAAAAAATCCCTAAAATCAATATGGAACCACAAAAGTTTCCTGCATAGCCAAAGAAATCCTGGGGGGAAAAAAGGAACAATGCAGGAGGTATCATACTTCCTGATATCAAGCTTTACTATAAAGTTCTAGTCATCAAAACAATATCACACCAGCACAAAAACAGAAAAATAGACAAATGGAACAGAATCAAGAACCCAGAAATAAACCCACTATAAACCCAGTCAACTAATATTTGAAAAGGACCCAAGAATACTCAATGGAGCAAAGACAGTCTTTTCAATAAATGGTTCTGAGATAATTGGATAGTCACATGTAAAAGAATGAAACTGGATCCATATCTTATACCACTCACAAAAATTAACTCAAAGTGGATTAAATACTTAAGTAAAAGAGCTGAAACTATGAAACTCATAGAAGAAAACATAGGAAGAAAGTTTCTTGACATGGGTCTTTGTAGTGATTTTTTTGGATAAGACCTCATACAGCTCAGTAGAAAACAAACAAATAACCCAATTTAAAAAATGGGAAAAGTACCTGAGTAGACATTTCTCCAAAGAAATACAAAAAATCAACAGGTACATGAAAAGATGCTCAACATCACTAGTTATTAGAGAAATGCAAATTGAAATCACAATGAGATTTCACCTCACACCTTTTAGAACAGCCATCATCAAAAAGACAAGAGATAATAAATGCTGGAGTAGATGTAGAGAAAAGGAAACTCTCATGCACTGTTGGTAGGATTGTAAACTGGTGCAGCCACTATGGAAAACAGTAGGAGGAGCCTCAAAAAATTAAAAATAGAACTACCATGTCATCCAGCAATTCTACTTCTGGAAATGTATCCAAAGGTGATGAAAATACTAACTTGAAAAGATATCTGCATCTCCATGATCAAAGAGCATTATTTATAATAGACAAGACACAGAAACAATCTAAATGTCCAATGATGGATGAATGGGTAAAGAAGTTATGGTAAATACATTCAATAGAATGGTATTCAGCAATAGAAAATGAGGAAATGCTACCGTTTGTGACAACATTGTTGGACCTTGAAGGCATCACACTCAGTGAATAAGTCAGACCGAGAAAGACAGACACTGTATGATCTTATTTATATATGGAATCTTTAAAAAACAAAAAAGCAAATTCACAGAAAGAGGTCAGACTTGTGGTTACCAGAGGCAGGGGTGAAGGGAGGTAGTCAAAAGGTACAAACTTCCAGTTATAAGATAAATACTAGGGTTGTCATGTATAACATATAGTTAATACTGTTGTATGATATATAGGAAAGTTATTAAGAGAGTAAGTCCTAAGAGTTCTTATCACAAGTTGAGAGTTTCTTTCTTTGTTCTTTTTTCTTTCTTTTCATTATCTAGATGCAAAGATGATGTTAGCTAAACCTATTGTGGTAATCATTTAACAATATATGTAAATCAAACCATCACGCTATATACCTTAAACATATACAGCAGGCTCTGTCAATTATTTCTCAATAAAACTGGAAGAAATGTTTTTAAAAATGTGTGCTATGCGGGGCACCTGGGTGTTTCAGTCGGTTGAGTGTCCAACTTTAGCTCGAGTCATGATCTCGCAGTTCATGAGTTCAAGCCCAACATCAGGCTTGCTGCTGTCAGCGCAGAGCCTGCTTTGGATCCTCTTCCCCCCTCTCTCTGCCCCTCCCCCACTTATGCTCTCTCTCTCTCTCTCTCAAAAAAAAATAAATAAAACTTTAAAAAAAATTTTTAAATGAGTGATATGCAAATTCCCCCCAAAATTCTGTTAGTATGGGGCTCAGTGCTAGAAGAGTTTCCAGGATGGTGAATACATCCATGTGCTGGAGAGGTATGTATCCCAACTTCACAGGGACAGAAGCTCCTGAGGACCCTTTAAGTCCTTACCCTATATAATCCAACCCTTCATCTAGCCACTCATCTGTATCCTTTATTGGAGCCTTTATTATATAAAAACTAGTAAATATATATCAAAACAAAAAACAAGTGTTGGGGAAGATGAGGAATTTCATATACTACTAGTCGAAGGCGATTATGCCATTAGCACCTTAAAGGACTGTTTCATAGGATCTTCTAAAACTAAATATAACAAACTTTACGATTCAGCAATTCCACTTTGGGTATATTCTCATAAGGCTCGTGTACGAATGTTTATAGTATCAGTATTACAGCCCCAAATAGGAAAACAACGCAAATGTTTATCTATAAGATGGATATATAAATTGCAGTACAGTTATATGATAAAATTCTATAGCACAATGAGAATAAAAAACTTACAACTACTCACATTGGAAGATATCTCATAAACAATGTTGAGCAAATCAAAAGAGTTAAAAACAGCCAACACAACTCCACGGTGTTTACAAGTCAGGATGTCATTTACCTTCAGAAGGCAAAGGGCAAAGGATCGTACCTGGAAGACAGCATGGGGGGGCTTCCATGGTTCTGTTAAGGTTTTGTTTCTTGAACAGTGTGCTAATTACTTAGGTATATTTACCTTGGGAAAATTTATTGAGCTGTACATCATCACTTGTGCACTTTTTTATAACCACAGTTCCATTCAATGAAATTTAAAAGAATTTCAGCACACAAAATACATTAAAGAGAAAAAGAATGAGAGGCAAAAAACGAATCTCTTAAAACTAATCAACACTGATAGAATTCTACTTTTCTAATCATGTGATAAATGCACTGAATTTTTCTAAATTGACTATCAAAAGACCCTATAAATTAATGTTATTTAAAATTCACTTAACTCCATTGGTATCACAATCTATTAGATTTACAGCTCATGCTAAAGCCTGAATACAATCATTCGTTTATTATTTATTTATCAACTACTCAGTGTCAGATACTATGTTAAACTGTGGGAACACAAATGATAACAAAGTCATCGCAAGATGCCTACAGTCTAACGGATTACATTTAATTATATTATTTCTATGCTATTGTGTATATAATACACATATAACACATACATTATGTATATATTATATATAATTTTATATAACATATTTAACATATAGAATACATATAACATATAAGACACATAATGCATATGTATTATAATGCTGTATAGTATATATAGTTATACGTAGTAATTATATCATATATACCATTATATATAGTTACAATATAGCAATTATTTATTTTATATAACATATTTAATATTTTGAGGAGTTAGAACACTCAACTGTGTTCAACACAGTTTATGTCCTCAATGAATCATTTATTTTCTTGTTTATTTACTTAGAGAGAGAGAGAGAGAGTGCACATGTGTGCAGGTGCATGAGCAGGGCAAGGGCAGAGGGAGAGGGAAAGAGAATCTTAACCAGGCTCTGCGGTCAACATGGGGCTTGACACAAGACTCCATCTCACAGCCATGAGGTCATGACCTGAGCTGAGATCAAGAGTCAAACACTTAATTGACTAAGCCACCCAGATGCCCCAACCCTCAGTAAATCTTAAGCATATCATTATAATTACTATTATTTTGGCAGTAACTGGAATGGTGTGATGCTCCCACAGTAGTGTTAACCAAAAGGCAGAAATGAAAAAAGAATAGCAGAAAAGGCAATAAGAAACCATGAAAAGGGAAGACCAGTAGATTTATTCTAGATCATCTCCCAAGTTCTTAGAATATCCACTGTGACTGCACAGGAATACGATGAAGGGTAAATCCCATCTTCGACCAAAGACACTGAAAATTGCTACCAGGCTATCAACTCCTAAAGTCCCTCCTCCTCCCCAAGTTGTGTGTCTAATTTCACAAACAGACATATCTTAGACATGAGTGTTTAAAGGCAGAGAAAGGAAAGAAAGATGCTATCAAAACTCTCTTCTCATATTAATCTCCATCTTTATGTCATAGGTAACAGGCACATACAGAGGTTAAGTGGCTTAGGATCAGAGAAGCATGAAAACACTGAGTGCGTACAAGTAGGATGTTTAGGGAAAAACAATAAGCTATGCCTAAAGCTTGTCCTCTTGTCACTGACATAAGAAAACCAAAAAATTTTTTAAATCATAATTAATTTATTGAAGTCCCATAAATAAGAGATCTTTTTATCAGTGGGAGAGAAACCCCGAGGAATCCCTGGAAAATGTAAAGATGAAACGGACTTGCTGCGAAAATCAGTCAGAGCTGAGTCATATTACCCAGATTCACCAAAAAGAAGGTAGAGAGTCTCTAGACAAGTAGTTTTTCACAAAGGTCAGGAAATATCCAAAGTTCATAGACCGTAGGGCTGGGAGCAGAAGCAGGAGCAGACAATGATGTGGGGACAGTGCGGGGCTGTGCAGATGCGTGATGCTCTGCAGACAGACAGTGATGATTAATTGGTCCTGTAAGTAACTAGGCATCCGTTACCCTCAGGTAAATTTCTAGTGAGGCCACAGGGGCTTTCAGCCTGCAGATAACCTAGGCCATCGCAAGTGATACGGAGAGAAAGAGGATCTTTTTAATCCAAGGATTAAAAGTTTTATTCAATGCCCTCTGAAGTTTCCTAACATTTGGTCACAACTTATGTTTAAAGATTATGTATGTTGATACACTTTTTGACGGATCACAATTTTGGCATTTTCTAAAGAAACTACATTTGGTACAGACATTAAACCTTTTTAAACAATTACCCAGGAACATAACTCAAGTTACTGTATTTCCATTCTAGGTGGATCTACATTAGGCAGAAAGGATTTCTGGGGTAACTTTGCTCTTTTGCAGTTGAATGGTGTTACCCTGCATTTTGGAGAAATCGCAAGATGATTTCAAGACTAAAACTAAGGGGCGCCTGGGTGGCTCGGTCGGTTAAGCGTCCGACTTCGGCTCAGGTCACGATCTCAAGGTCCGTGAGTTCGAGCCCCGCGTCAGGCTCTGTGCTGACAGCTCAGAGCCTGGAGCCTGTTTCAGATTCTGTGTCTCCCTCTCTCTCTGCCCCTCCCCTGTTCATGCTCTGTCTCTCTCTGTCTCAAAAATAAATAAACATTAAAAAAAAAAAAAAAAGACTAAAACTAAGCTGTGCAGGACACTGCAGTAGCCATGGAAATGTGCGTCATGAAAGAAGCAACGTTACGGAGAAACACATATAGAGAGCTTAATCTGGAATGCTGGAATGGCAAATATCATAAATACAACAAAGAACAACTGTTCAGTTAACACACAGAATTTATCAAATTTAAATAAAATTTCTGGCATTTGAATCAAAGATTTTCTGTGTGCTCATTCAAAATAAAATTATTTTGTCTCCGATTTCCTTTTGCAAATTACCAGTAAAGTCAATTATACTTCATTGGGGGAAATTGTGACTCCTTTTTCTTTTTAACTTAGTAGAGAAAATTTCAAACATGTGGAAGTGGAGAGAATAATATAATGAACTACACTTATTCATCAGTCACCTCAGTAATGACTAACGGACCAATCATTTTTTCCTCTTTTACCTTCCTATGCTTCCTTCTTTCCTTCTCTCATTGTTTGAAGGACTCCCAGCATCATATACTTTTATCTATAAATATTTTACTACATATCTAAAAAGATATGGAGGGCTCCTGGGTGGCTCAGTAGGTTAAGTAGTCCAACTCAATTTTGGGTCAAGTCATGATCTCACTGTTCATGAATTCCTCACTGACAGCACGTAGTCTGTTTGAGATTCTCTCTCTCTCTCTCTCTCTCTCTCAAAAATAAATAAACAAACTTTAAAAAGATATGGAATCTGTACAAGCAATTATCACACCCAGAACAAAACTAACAACAATGTCTTCATGTCATCAGCATGCTCCAAAATTAGCATTGCCACAGCCAGGGTAATGCTTATCTTCAGTGGCAATTAGAAATAAAAACTGACAGAAAAGTTTATATATATTCGATAACACTACAAGGTAGCAACAAGATTAAAATTATTAGGCAGGGTATAGAATATCTAGCCCATCAAGAGACCATAAGTGGTAGAGACTAGCCAAGGAGGGGCACCTGGGTAGCTCAGTCGGTAAAGCATCTGACTCTTGACTTCAGCTCAGTCATGATCTTTGTGGTTTGTGAGATGGAGCCCCACATTGGACAGCATGCTGACAGCACAGGGCCTCGGATGCTCTCTCTCTCCTCTCTCTCTGCCTCTCCCCCTACTCACATGTTCTCTCTGTCTCTGTCTCAAAATGAATAAATAAACATAGAAAAGACTAAACAAATCCAGTTAAAGTCAAGAATACAAAAAATAAACAAATACATAAAACAGAGAGTGGGAAATGGCAGAAATAAGATGAATTATATCAATGTAAAAGAGATGCTTCTGGAAACAGGCACTAATGGGATTTTCACAAATTATACTTGAATATAATTTGATATTTTGCTAATTTTAGATAGATACTATTTACCACTTTCTACTTTTTAAATTCAAGTCAAGTTCACACTATGGTCCTTTTAGACCTCTTAGATACTCACATGCATGGAACCATTTATTTGACTCCAAGAACAAAAAGGAAAATTCTTTATCATTGATTTTTTTCTTTAAAATAATGTGATTTACATTTTCTGCCTTTTACAACTATTAATTGGTACCAGTGGACATTATCAGTTCCTGTATCAATAATTAGCGCCAGAGACAAAAATACCATTAAAGCCAGCAAAGCTATGGGGACACCTGGTTGGCTCAGTCAGAAAGCATGCACCTCTTGATCTGGAGGTTGTAAGTTCGAGCTCCACGTTGGGTGTAGAGATTACTTAAAAATTTTAAAAATTATAAATAAATAAATAAATAAATAAAACCAACAGAACTATGAAATCATTTGTGAAAACTTCCCATTATTTCTTGCGGTATTTCTTGCCTTTTAATTCAATATATCAGCTATGTATGTAATTATAATTGTTTGGCACAGTAACTGGATGTAAAGATGAATATAATAAAACTGCATTGCTAAAGAAAATTATAATCTAATGAACAGATGGTAGAAGGTTTAAAATAACAAGCAGAACCTGACAAGACCACTATTTCAACAGGTAGAGAGAGTGAGGAGTATATCAATTCAGAATAAATGACACTGAATCATTCATTCATTCATTCATTCATTCATTCATTCAACGTATGTTTGTTAAATAAGGAATGGCACTATGTTAAACGAGGTGGGAACACAGCCATGAGCAAGACAACAAAATCCCTGGCCTGAAGGGGGCGCCTGGGTGGCTCAGTCGGCTCAGGTCTGATCTCATGGTTCGTGAGTTCAAGCCCACAGCACAGGGCTCTGCACTGACAGCTCAGAGTTTGGAGCCTGCTTCAGATTCTGTGTCTCCCTCTCTCTCTGCCCCTACCCCATTTGTGCTCTGTCTCTCTCTCTCTCAAAAATAAATAAATAAACTTAAAAAAAATCCCTGGCGTCATGGAGTTTATCATGTTGTGAAGGAGGACAAACAACAAAAAGGTAAATACACACACACACACACACACACACACACACACACATATATGTATATATGTGTATATATATGTATATATGTGTATATATGTATTATATTTTAATTTTATATTATATTATAATCGAATATATATGATAATAAATATATTATATAATAGATATAATATAAATATTATAATATATATTTTTAAACCACAAGATGATTTCTGCTGGATATAAAAAGTGATGAAGGAAACAAACAGGGTTATGTACCTGACTGGGTGGGGCAAGGGCAACCCTTTAGGTGGGATCATGCAGAAAAGACTGTAAAAAAGGCACCATTTCTATTGAGGTCTGGACAAGAAGTTGCCAGGGGAATGGCAATGAGAACGGTAAAAGCCCAAGACAGGTCTTGTTCAGAGGAATAGAACAAAGGCCTTGTGCCTGAGTGAAAGAGCCTTTGGAGGGTCAGCACAAAAGGCCTCCATTTTTATTCTCGAAGCAATGGGGAAGCATTGAAAGGATTTAAGCAGGGATTATCATAGCCTAATAGATATGTATATATATACATATATGTTTACAGTTTATTCTGGTGGCTGTGAGCAAAGTGGTAGACAAAGGGGCTTGCTCAAGTATAGCAAGAGGGGACAAGACGAAGTCTTATGGGAAAAATAAATGAGAGGAAGAAGGATGAATTCAGAAGGCAGATTAGGAGTTTATAGAAGGCTTTGAGTGTTGGGATGAGGAGTATGAATTTACATTTGAAGGTAAGAGAAAGTCTTTAAGCTTTTTTAAACAAAGGACATAACAGTGGTTCTACTTTATGAAAACTATGTCATTAACAATTTGTTGGATGGTGCAGAGAAAGGAGAGGCATGAAGACCAGATTGAAAGTAATTGTAGTAGCCGAGGCAACAGGTAATGAGGGCTTGAACTAGGATTAGAGTAGTTACCATTAAAGCCAACAAAGCTATGGGGCACCTGACTCTTTTTAGATGCACAGGACATTGTGAGAGAGGAAAACTATGAAATTTGAAGCTGATTTATTGAGAAGACAAGGGGGCAACAGGGGTCAAAGAAGAGTAAGTATAATCTATGTTGTTTTTTTCATCATTCGAAGATCCAGGACGGAAAGCAGCACGTGTGTGTGTGTGTGTGTGTGTGTGTGTGTGTGTGTGTGTGCAGGCACACATGTGTGTTTATGTGTATATTTGGAAGGCATGTGCATAGACAACTCAGATGACACCACAGAAGTGGATATTCCTGACAGGGAAAAGAAGAGAGAAAATGCTAAGTAGAGCCAGGAAGAAAACTTGCCAAAGTTCAGAGAGATAGAAGAAGGGAAAGTCTGTAAAGAAGATAGAGAAGTATAAGAAAGGCAAGAGAAAAACCTGGGAAATGTGTCACAAAAGCCCTAAAACAGGAGAACTCCCCAAAGGATGGGAATGAACAATAGTATCGAAGTGACAGAGAAAGTTAGGAAAATACATCTCTTTGAGTCACTATGGTCATTTTCAAATCATATTTTAAGGTGATTCAATATCCTGATTTGACCCAGATACATATGACTCAAGAGGTTCATCAGAGGCTATATGCAAGTATTGACCAACTACTATCAAACACTTGGGAATTTCCACATTAAGCCAATTGGTTCCATATTAGCAGCCAAAGATATCTTGGTGTTTCTCAGATGTTGAAGCATTTTCTCACAGTTCAGAGCTTAAAACCCCTTTCCCAAGGCAACCTCCACTTTTCAGAGTTTCAGATGCTTTCTTGCCTGTACTAATGTGTTACCCATCTCATGGAGTCTAAACGTGGTGGGAATATGTACATGAAACAGATTATGCTTTCTCCAAGCACTGTCTTATGTATAACATGTCAAATTTCCCTTTCTGATAGGGAAGAAAATCTTGTAACAAATTTTTGCACAATTTCCAAAAACATTCTCCACTTAAAAATTCCAATCACATATCAGATTAATAACTTCTATTCTCCTGTCCCTAGAAAGGCTTGTAGCCCAGGGGACTGGAAATAAATGAGTGGATGTGGCCTGCTCTTTTTTATCTTCCTCCCTCTCCCTCACATTGGAGAAAAGTCCTATCATTAGGACACCTCCTCTCTCTTCCTTTTTGGCATCACGGGTATTGGGGAGATAAGAGTGAGTAAGTGATATAGTAGAAAAATATATAACTGGTGCCCAGTATGTTTCCATGTTGCTAGTAGCCTCCGCCAGTGTCGTGGTCTCTATCGACATGATGTGTGTGTATTTTTCTTGGGGTGATTATAGCTTCACCATTATATTACTGAGTACCCCCTTCAGTGAGGGGTTTACCACTCTTCATTCATCCTTTGCCAGTGGCCATGCCTTCACTACCTCTGTATTAGTTATCTTTTGCTATATAACTTAATAGCTTAAAACAACATACATTTAATATCTCAAAGTTTCTGAGGTTCAGAAATCCAGGCATGGCTTAGTTATGTCCTCTGCTTCAAAGTTTCTAATGAGGCCCAAACAACTTTCATCTGAACACTTGTCTGGAAAGGAATTTGCTTCTGAGCTCATGTGGATGTGGGTAGGATTTAGATCCTTACAACCTATTGGATTGAGAGCCTCAGTTCCTGGCTGAATGCTGGCCAGTAGTCACTCTCAGTTCATGGGCTTCCTAACATGGTTGCATACTTCACCAAAGCATGCAAGCCAAGAAGGCAATGGAGAGAGTCAGCTAGCAAGATGTAAATTACAACCCTAGTAATAAAATCCCTAAAGTGACATTCTATCATCTTTGCCATATTCCAATAGTTAGAAGTCACAGGGTGTGAATATTAGGAGACTGAGATCATTAGAGGACATTTTAACGTCAACCTGCCATAGACATTTGGACCACCCTCTTCCTCCTGCCCCACCCTCTACCCTAACTCCTTCACTTGGAGCCTCAGAAAGAACTGAGTTCCACTCTTGCATCCTGCAAAGGCCACAGAGACTCTGTCTGGGTGAAGTTGCTCTCATTTTCCCAGGGACATTATACCACAATATCTTCACTCCATTGTCACAATCAATTCTAGCAAGCCTTATACCTTCAGACTTCTCTAAACAATGAGACCAAGTAATCATAAAGGCTTTGAAAACTCCAGAGAGCATGAATAAAACTGCCAGAAAGTCACCTATGCGCTCCATGCTGAGCGCATGCTTCATGCAAACATCCATCCAAAGAATGAGGTGGCAGTCTTCACACTTTGCAGGCAACCCTAGACTTTATGAGGGCTCTCTTGGAGACCTGTCTCATAAAGAATGGGAGGAAAAGCCACAGAACCCCCACTAACACGTGACATTAGCCATTTTTCCTCTTCTCACAATCGTCTTACATAGGCACAGAAAGTGCAGACAGGTTGGAGACTGTGGCTGGCGATGGGAGTTGGGTTCTGTCATCTCTTATAAATGCTAGGGGTAGGGGGTGAAGAGGCTATGGGGTTCCCACAATTCAATAAGGACATGGGGTATGTAGTATTCTTTGACCTCACTGTTGAGCCCCAGTTGCCAATTCTGGGAAAAGAGAAAGTCCCTCTAATCATCATCTTACACATGCAAGACTGACAAAAACTTTAGGTGGGCATTTCCTAAAGCCTTTCCCACACCATCCGCCTAGAACCCAGAACCCTTTTAGCTGATCTAAGTACTGGTTCCATTTCATGTGCATCCTACCACACCACATCTTGAATTCATTTTTTTTCTTTTTTTTTTTAATGTTTATTTATTCTTGAGAAAGAGAGAGCGACAGACAGAGCATGAGTCGGGGAGGGGCAGAAAGAGAGGGAGACACAGAATTCGAAGCAGGCTTCAGGCACTGAGCTGTCAGCACAGAGCCCGAGGTGGGGCTCGAACTCATGAACCTTGAGATCATGACCTGAGCCGAAGTCGGGCGCTTAATGAACTGAACCACCAAGACACCACAAGTTTTTTTTTTTCAAAGTGGTCACTTTGCCTATTGTTTTAGTTTAGGATTTGTACTCTCATTCTCTCTCTATTTCCCTAAAATAAAGCAACTTCACTTACTTCCAAAACCTCAATTATTTGAAGACACTAGAATCTGTGCCTGCATTGCATCTCTATTTATGCATCCTTATATTTTAGTGCCTGTTAGCAGGGCAGGCACAGGAGGGTTCCTTAGAAATGTCAAGTTATTTCTCATCTTCCAGAGAAGGATGAGGAAATTATAGATTCTTTGAAAGTTAAGATTAAAAGGAAGCTCTGATGTTATGTAAGGCAACTCTCTTTGCTCTATCGACAAGCATCCTAAAGGTCAAGTCATTTGGGAGAGGTCAAACCAATTCTCCTGGCTTTTAGTATTCTGCCTTCTCCACTGTATAATGATATAGTTGGGGGAAAATATCAAAATAGTTGGGCAGAAATATCAAAACCATACCATACTTATCAAAATTATAGGTATCACATGTATTACACTATTTAAACTACACCATATATACGATGTTATTTTAACTGAATTGCTACATTTTTTCAACTAACGTGAAAAGAGGTCCTAATTTTGCATATTATAAATGAATTGTGCTATTTTGTTTTATGAGCATTGAAATCAGACCACGTATACAATGCTTACCGAAAGTACTTGCTTCTCCACTTAGGATGCTTAGTGACCCATGTTGGGAGTGAGAAGGCAATTGAATCTTCCAGAATATGAGAAAAGGAACTTTTCTATTGCATCTGCCAAAAGGGAGACTCCATTTTAGTTAATAAGAAGGTTGTATTAATTCAGCATTTGGATGAGGTCCAAAGTCAGTTGCAATAAATCTTGATAACTACAGCTCATTTCAAGCCAGAGCCAGGCAGTTTGTTTACTTTAAACGCTTGCTCGATGGGTTACTCCCCTGGGAAAATGACCTTGTTTTCATCTCAGGCCCAAGGGAAGCTTCTTACACTGTGGAATCTTATTCTAGAACATGTCTGGAAAGACAAAATTTCAGCCTATACTCAGCTAGCACCATTCACTACAGTAGAGGTTTTTTAAAAAAATAAAATTAGGAAGATCGAAAAATTTTAACCCTTCCTCTCTTCCTACCCCCACCACCAGTCTGAAATCCCAGTTGAGAACTGCTGACCTACATTACTGAATTCCCTTTTCCTTCTAGTGCATCATAGATGATAGAGGTCACAACCCCCTTGAAATGAAAGGAAACTCAGGTGATTCTGTGGGTCCTGAGTGGGTGTGAAGCAATGCGAGAGGTAAGCCTTCTGCAGACAACATGAACATCTGGGATAGGCAGAAAGCAAATTTGGATTGATCTTCTGTAATGTGGAACCTGTTGTCACTCTAGGACACCTTCTTAACTCTCTCCTCAGAACACTAACAATTAAGCAGGTATTTGCTACGCATGCCTATGGTTAGGAAAATAGGCCTCTCTTACACACACTTCTAATTTGTAAATACACCTTGGGTGATAACATCTTATGTTATTTTAGTCATTGACAAAAATCTCTGAGTTAGTTATTTTTTTTACTTTTTCTTAGACCTTTGCTGAGGAAATAAAACTGCAGTAAAAGAGCTTTGTAGCTAGAAAGGAAACATCAGAGGGAAAATTTTGGAGCATCTGACTTCACCTGCTTAAAAGGCTTTGGAGGAGAGTTATAAAAACATGGATGTAAGCCATGATCTCACCATCTCCAGAAATCCTCATGTCTAGAGAGTGGGGAAGGGGGAAGGAAAGACAAGATGAGAAAAAAGGGACAAAGTTACATAAGAAAAGAGTGAAAACAAAATTAGAGTAGGTCACTGTCTTACCTAGGGCACACCCACCAGGCCGTTGAGTTTACACACGGTAAATTGTCACTCTGCTTCTGGAGCAGGCCTTCCACTGCTGGTTCCTGCAAATACAGTCCTGTCTGCCATCTGAGGTCATGCAAAAATCATGCTGACCAGCACACTTACCAAAGATACATGAAGACTGCAACAGCTTGTCTAGGACCATGAGAACAGGCACCATGGTGAAAACCCCAAGATGACTCAACTTGGGTATCAGGTGAAGCAGCCTAGGCTGGAGGATGGCACCCTGTGCAAGGGAGAATCTTTCAGGGAAGACAGGCCAGCCTGCTGCTTCTGCTGGCGTCACTACAGGGCAGAGGTGGAAAAGGGAGAATGGAGGATGAGAGGCAACCACCTAAAGCTGCACACCCAGAGTCCTAGACAAGCCTCCCTAATCACTCTTCAGACATCTCAGAACACAAACTCGAAATAGATTCTCCAGGCCTAAATAGGAAAGAGATCCTTTAATGCTCCATTCTCTTAGAAAATTTACTCAAGACACTCTGGCTGGAAGAATAATCGGGGGGAAAAATCAGTATGTCCCACCTCCTAATGATCAAAAAGAAAAACGGAGTGATTTACCCATGCAAAAAGTACAGCACATTTCCAGCTACACCAGGTAGGCTGAAAGGCAGGTGGAATTTTCATGGTAAAACAGATTTCCAAAAGTAAGTGTTGTCCTACTTCGTGTTCCATATTCATGGCATTCAGTGTTTATTTGTGTTAAGACACAAATAAGTAATATTTTATTTTAAAAAATAGCTTCTTCACTGAGCTACCCAAATTCTTTTAAGGTCTGGGCAAGGCACTTAATGCCTTATGATTTGCTAACTGATAGTGAGCTATCAAATAAGTTTTGGCAAGGACCTAACCAGAAATCTATCATGTAAGCCATGACTGTATCTACTTATAAAGTAATAGAAGAAGACAACAGACTGTCTTTATTTCAAATTTCATAAGCCTTGAAAACTAGAAGCTCAATAATAGAAGTTTGCACTTAAGCAATTATTTTAAAACATATTTTGCAGTTGTAACTTTAACACAAGAGAGGCTCTTCCAAATAGCTAGAATGCGTAGCTTGATGTAGAAGATATTGGCCAGCAGCTTCACCTGTAGTTTGTAATATAGAAAGAGAGCACATAACTGTCCTGGGGAGGTACTCTGCTAAGATACCACTATTAGCACAGGAGCAGCTTCCTCAGAGAGAGACAAAGACCAAGAGGCAATGACTCCCATGGTGATATACTCAATTTTAAGAAAAATTAACTTATAAAAATAAGGATTTATAAAACAAATGAGTTTGGGGTGGTCACTCATGTTACAAAACACAATCCCACACAGTGACATCAGCAAAATGGCAGATGAGGAAGCACCAAGCCCTCCTTCCTTCAAAGAGAAACTGAGTTAACAAATATATACAGGCAAGAATAATTCTGTGACCTCTAGAGACCTGTTGAGAAGGCACAGCACCCAGGCCAATGTAAAACCAAGAAGGGATTCCAGGAAAATGGGTGGAAATCATTTTGCAAGTTTTGCATATCAGTCCACACCTCCCTCCCCATGGGCTATAATGCTAGTGCAGCACAACTGGGAAGGGGTTCTCCATAACGGGGCTTTTCCTTCTGGACAAAACAAAGGAGTAGACCGTGCATCCAATGTTCTGGCTTGTCGGGGATCTGCCTAATTAGACTGATTTTTGTCTCTTCTGATGCCAAATGCTGACTGGACTGGTGGCATAGTATGGAAGCTACTAGAAACAGGCTTGTACCCAGGCACATCAGAGTACAGTTTCACATGCAACTGTCCAGGGAAGCAAGAGCTCAAAAAATGTTGGAGAGGTCCTGGAACCCCTAGCCAGGGTTGGTGAAGGTCTTCTTCTGCAGAAAGACAATAGGCAAAGACTAGGAGAGGTGGTTTTTTCAAATGCCCAAATCTCAGCAAAAGATTAAGAGGCATACAAAAAAGCCCTGTGAGGAAACAACAGGTAGAGGTGAGAGAAGTAAGAAATAAAATCAAGAGAGGGTTGGGGGGGGGGGGGATGCGGATAACAGAAGGTAACCAGGAAATTAGAAAGTCTAATGGGGTGCCTGGCTGGCTCAGTCAGTTAAGCATCCAACTTCGGTTCAGGTCATGATCTCACGGTTCGTGAATTTGAGCCCTGCATCAGGTTCTGTGCTGACAGCTCAGAGCCTGAAGTCTGCTTCTGATTCTGTGTGTGTGTGCCTCTCTCTCTCTGTCTCTCCTTCCCTTGTGAGCTCTCTCTCTCTCTCTCTCAAAAGTAAATATGTAGACATTAAAAACAAATCTAAAAAAAAAAAGAAAAGAAAGTCTAAGAATAGTCCTCATTCTCTAGCTCCTCACTAGCACCCAGAACTCATTATCTGGCCCCCTAAAGACTCTCACCTTTCTATTATTTTCCTTCCAGGACACTCTGTGCCAGGATACTGGAGCTACCATCATGGCTTGTAGTTTAAGGAATCCTTATTTCTCTGTCTGGCAGTTGAAAAGTGTGGAAAAAGTTGCTCAAGTCCCAGCAGAGAGAGAAAAGTCTGGCAGGTATTCAAAGTATAAAATCTAAATACATATTCTCAAACAAATGCATTTATTCTTAGAAATTGAAAATACTCCCTTATACTTCAGGTGGCTTATGAGATGTAAAAGATTGCTGTTGATGTTCTGCCCAGATCCTAGGAAGAGGGCACCCATCCCTCATCTATTTTGAGCCGGCTACTAAGAGATCAGCACTACACCTTTTTCCCAGAATTACCATGGTCTGACAGGAACTACTTTGTATGGAAATGCCTGGAAAATTATAACTTCCCTCTTTAGGGTTAGCCTGAGGCCAATGAATGATTAATTTAGGGTTATAAAAGCCTAGCCCCTTACCTCAATTTGGCACAGTACAGTGGCACATTTTAAATTCTAGAACTCTGCATGGGATTGGTGAGCTCATACTGTAGTTGAATATCTTTGCTTGACTTTTCCCCATGCCCTACCCTGCTTCCCTCAGTTTTTTACAGGTTTTTCCTCTGAGAGAACTACCTCAATGACCTGCAAAAGAATCCCAAGATCTGACTCTGCTTCTAGGAACTACACCCAAAACATAGGGACAATAGATTTTTTTTATGAATGGGCCTCCAAACCTAATTATCATATATGCTGTTAATAGAAAAATGCATTAAAAAATTCTGCTTCTGAGCAATCACAGACTAAATAAACTACTCTTTTGCTGAAGACAATAAAAAATTGGTGAAGTATTTTTTTAATTCTGCTGAAAGCGTCAGAGAGCTAATAAAATAGTAAAGAATTATGAGATGAAATCCATGGAAAGAGGGAGGCTTAGGAAGATGAGCTAGAATTTAAGGCTACTTTCTTCCTAGAAGAATTCACCAATTCTATGCAGGTGAAGACAAAATGGTGATACATAAGGAGACAAGATGATATGAATAAACTAGCAGAAATAACAGACAGTAGAAATAGACCCAAAAGAGCTCTAGATATTGGAGTTATCAGAGAAGTACTTTAAAACAACAGTACTCATTAGGTTCAAGGAAATGACAAGATTAAAAATTTTAACAGTGAATTGGAAATAGACATATCTAACAGCAGATTAGAACTCAATAGGTAACACAATTAAAGGGTATGGCAGCAGGTAACAAAGAGTGAGGAGAGAATTACCGAACTGAAAGAGAGATCAGAAACTAAAACCATAGTGCTTTCCCTCTTCTTAAAATAAACATTAAAAAAAAATAAAATAAAAATATTTCCGGAAAAAAAATTTAAATTTTAGAGATAACATGTATATATATTATCTGTAGAACTGAAATAATATCACTTGACAAGATTGTTGTAAGATCAAATGTGGTAACATGTATGGACACCATCTAGAAATTAACTGTGATCTCAAGTGTTTTAGTGATAATTCTAACTTCTTTTTTTCACTAGGAGCTAAATATTCTGAAAAAGCCTTTATTTTATGCCACAATAAGTCTTCGAAATGTTAGGTTAAAAAAAAAAAAAAAACCTCCATATAACTAATACATTTGAGTCAAATAGCAAACACCCTTAATAATGAGTTATAATTTATTAATTATTCTCCTTCTTAGCCTTTATAGTTTTTGAGTATAATATTTATCAAATAAGAAGTTGCTGGAATAATTTGGAATTACTGGAGCCAAGTGGGGTTTTTGGCATCAAGAAAGGAATGTAGAAGGAAACCAGCAGGCCAAATGTATGACTGAAATTCAATAGTCTTTAAATGACTGTGGTATGGGATCAATATTTGTTTATATGCTTTTGAGGATAAAGATCATGAAAGTTCCAGGGTTTATGTGATTCCCAAATAAGTCTTTTTTTTTTTTAATTCGTATCTGATTTTCAAAAAAAAGTCACTATTAGATAATTACTGAACGTTTACAATGCCAGGAAGTTGGGAAAGCAGAAAACTTGAAACTAGCTAGCTCATAAACATTTTAGTGACCTAATAAAAACTATTTTCACCTACAGATATTGATCAAACTCCAGAAGAGGAGAGAGTATTCAGCCAAGTTTACTATCCTCACATGACCTATCTTGGCTGTTTATCTTTTTTGCCCTCTGCTGAAGTTCAGATCACGACTTTCATGTTCAAATAGGAGGATAATTTACTAAGCAAATTAAAGGAGCTGGCTTCCAGAGCCAAACAAGCAAGGGAACACCACAAACATCTTAGTTATCTTCTGGGATGTTTTTCTGGGATCTTTAAGTGATTGGCAACATACTTTATATGGCACACATAATCCTGTTGCTCTTAAAGTTGTCATGTCTTGTTTGACAGTCATAGATATAAATGATAGCTCTGTTTTAATGAATGACATCTTTACATTTCACTGTTCTTAAATATACTTCAACATATAGGAAAAATAAAGAAGTTATTAGTAGCAGAGTTTTGTGCCTTTGGAAATAGAAATCAATAATTCTGAATTCTAAAGACTGTGTGTAACTAATTGGTCTGACCTTTAACGAAACTGAGTTCTTGTTTAAACAACAGAAGTTTCATTATGTGGAGGAGGCCCAGACATTAATCATTACACAGAATCAATTGGAAAAGATAGCAACTGCTTATCCTAGCCTCAGATTTCTATACCATAAAGACTTTATTTGTTAAAACCCAGTTGATATGAAAATGACTCTTGAAACTCCCCAAACTAGGGGCGCCTGGGTGGCTCAGTCGATTAAGCATCCGACTTTGGCTCAGGTCATAATCTCATGGTTCTTGAGTTTGAGCCTGACATAGGCTCTGTACTGACAGCTCAGAGCCTGGAGCCTGCCTCGGATTCTGTGTCTCCCTCTCTCTCTCTGCCCCTCCCCTACTCGCACTCTCCCCCACCTTCTCTCTCTCCCTCTGTCTGTCTGTCTGTCTCTCTCTCTCTACCTCTCTCTCAAAAATAAAGCATTAAAAAAAGAAAGAAACTCTCCAAACTAAATAGAGTTTTTCTTGACAGATTGGCAGATATCACATGATTTCACTCATATGTGGAATATGAGTAACTTAACAGATGATCATAGGAGAAGGGAAGGAAAAATAAGATATACACAGAGAAGGAGGCAAACCATGAGAGACAAATACAGAGAACAAACTGAGGATTGATGGGGGTGGGAGGAAATGGATAATGGGTATTAAAGAGGGCACTTGTTGGGATGAGCAACAAGTTATATATATATAAGTGTTATATATAAGTGATGAATCACTGGATTCTACTCCTAAAGCCAAGACTACTAACTTGAAAATTGTATATATATAGTTATACATAATATATATAATTGTAATAAAAATTAAATAGAATTTTTCTGAAATGTTCTTTGTTATAAAATATGGTTCCCAGAATGGTTCACACTTTGTTATTTGGAGAAGCTGTGGTTTTTTTTTAAAATCTGCATCTAGGGGCACCCGGGTGGCTCAGTCAGTTAAGTGTCCAACTCTTGATTTCAGCTCAGGTCATGATCTCACAGTTCGTGAGTTCAAACCCTGCATCGGGTTCTGCGCTAACAGAACTTGCTTTATATTATCTGTCTCCCTCTCTCTCTGCCTCTCTCTCTCTCTCTCAAAAATAAATAAATAAACATTAAAAATTTGTTCTAAAAAATCTGCATCTAACCTCAAACTCATTCTGCTGTTATTGATGAAAACATGGAAATAAGAGCAAGTACACCACATGGAAGACTGTCTAGACAAGAATGTTAGGGGTTATGACTTAAATAATTTGCCTAATGCTAAGCATTAGGCAAGACATCCAGAGAATAGGATCCCAGCCATTGAACTCACAATTTTAGCCAGACACACAAACAACCGAATCATGAATCGTAAGTTACAACAGCTAAGAAAATGATATACGTTTCGCAGGTGTGAATTTTGATGTTGATTTACTTTCTAAGCAATAAAAGACTAAGAGATACCAGAAATAATCATCATAAAGATTATCAATGCATATTATTAATATCAATGCATATTATCCAGTTTCAGAATTAGCCACCTGACTGAATTTTGAAAGCAGAATTTTTACATTTAGCAATCATGGGGATGCATTTTTTAGCAGCAGTATATATAAAACATTGTATTGCATGGTATTAGGAAAAGCAAATGATGCTTAGCTTAATTCCTAAGCATAATTCTTTGTGTGCATTCATTTCCTAATTTCCACTTTCCATTTCTTCTTGCCTTCATGATCACTGGCTTTATTTGATGCATAGGATAGTGAGCCAGTAAGATTATTTTTTCCTTTTCTTTTTTCCTTTTAGAGTAAATTGTATATGCAATCATATGGATATAAATGTCACCCTGTCTCAAGAAACCAGAAAAACCAAAAACCTCAAATACTATTCTTGTCACTTTTCCAAAAGGTGCTAAAAGTTTGACAAATAATCAGCTTTGTGATTAGACACCTACACTATCATACAATTCACAAATTTTCAGTCTTTACCCTGCTATGGAAATTACGTGGTATTTAGGCTTTGACTAACATATAACAAACACCTCTGGAACCTTTGTTTCCTCATCTGTTAAATGGGGATAATGCACAGTTCTCATGAGAATTAAATTAGTTAATGTATGTAAAATGCAAAAACAACAGGGGATCTTTAGTACACACTCAATAACAGTGAGTGTTATTATTGAATACCATATTTATTAAATAATATAATCTAATAGCATATTCATTTAAATAATGTAATCTTCAAGTTTACACACTGTCCAAGTTTATCATGCTAGAAAAAATAATGAAAAAGAGAGAGGACAGATATATTTTTAAATTATCTACAATGAAATCTCAAGGAAATGAAAGCATTTGTCTTATGTTTTAGGGAAATAGAGCATGAGAATTAGAGGAAACTCCATGAGATACAATTCTTTCACATAGGACCCATTCAATAAAAAGACCATAGCTGATCAATAGGAGTGGGTATAGGTTGGTGCATCTTGAAGCTGATAACAGGTGAGGTTCTCTTTAAGATAATATACATAATTATTATATATACATTATTATAATAATATAATATATAAATACACTTAATACACAAATACTGTGATATAGATGGGATCCATATACATAAGGATCACAGAAACTTAAATTTCATTAGCTTCATGGTGGATCTGTCCCTGCTAGTGAGATAAGGTGAGGTTCATAGCCTTCCAATAGTGGAGGGTAGAAATAAGAAATAAGGGTTAGTGTTAGCACTTTGAAAAGGAGTTGTGGAGGGCACCTGGGTGACTCAGTCGTTAAGCATCTGACTTCAGTTCAGGTCATGATCTCAGTTTGAGTTCAGGAACCATGTCGGGTGAGCCAGAGCCCCGCTTTGGGTAAAATACAGGAGCCCTGGGTAAGCCCCACTTCTCTCCCCTCCGCCCCTCTGCCTCTCACTCACTTGATCCCTCCCTGTCTCAAAAAGAAGAAGAAGAAGAAGAAGAAGAAGAAGAAGAAGAAGAAGAAGAAGAAGAAGAAGAAAGAGGAGGAGGAGGAGGAGGAGGAGGAGGAGGAGGAGGAGGAGGATAAAATAAAAGAAAAGTAGTTATGGAAGTCAATTAACATAAAATTTCATTTACCTTGGAAACTGCAGCAACTAAGAAGCCCCATCTATACGTTCAGAGAATGTAACATGGATACATACACACTATTAGAGTAAGATCCTGTTAAGATCATATTCTATAAAAGGTGCTGCTTACCACCAAAACCCAATATCAACACCAAGGTCGAAGTAGAGTGTACATAGTCCAAATATACAAAATAATGTCTACATAGACTGTTTAACACTGGATTACCAAGGGATTTGTCTGGAGTGTATTTCATTATTTCATTTAACAAATTCTCCTTGGGAGGTTACTATGTGGTGGGCATTTTTTTAGGCAATGAATTGCAACAGTGATGGAACAGATTTTAAAACAAACAGGGAAAGCAAAAACCTTTGTGATGCTTACCTTCTCTTCAGAGAGCACACACACATACACACACACACACACACACACACACACACACACATCACAAATCAGTAAATCTCATAGCACATTTGCTATGCGCCATGAAACATATACTAGGGAAGGGGAGAGGGGAGGATATGATTTTAAAGATCTAGGCCAGGAAAGGCCTCACTGTGAATGTGATACTTGAATAAAAGACTTGAAGGAGGAAAGATTTAAAGTAGCAAGCTATGTGGATATCTGAGGAACAAGAATTCCAGGAAGTGGGAACGGCAAGTTCAAATTGCCCAGAGCAGTGTCTGGCACACAGCAAGGGCTCAACACTATGTATTCAATAAAAAGGAAAAGTGGGTTGGACTGATCAAGATGAGTTTTAGGAGGTGACATGGGAAGGAGAGCCGTTTGGTTTTCCTTCTGGAAGGGGGTCCTGCAACAAAGGGCAGAAGAGCTGATGCCTCTACGGTAGAGGTTACATGACTCTGCAGCACCAGGGGCTGCTGTGCCATTACTTGAGATGGACCCCCTGAGCCCTTGGTCCTGTCCTGCCCCCTCAGCATGGCTTTAACTTTGTCCTCTTCAGTACCAAATTCTTGGCCTCCACGAGAAACTCCATTCCTCCCCTCATCCCAACAGCTCTAAGAGGCCCTGGGCTCTGATGTGGCACATTCCTGCTTCGTTCCAATCTCAGCCGCGGGGACCTCAGCTTACTTACTTCACATGACCATTCTACAAAGTCCCCAAGAATGGCACTGTTGTTTTATAATGGTGATTGGCATGAAGCAGTCTCCTATACTACCAGGACAAATATGGCACTCATTTTTTCATAATACCAGGCAAAACTATAAAGCAGATTCTAGAGTCAAGTAAGTGAACTGAATCAGGAGGAGGAAGTTGTTTACAACTACCGAAGAACTCACCTTCTATGCTTCACAAGGACGAGAACACAATTCAGAGAAAATCCGACAGATTATTGCATGCACACTACAATAGCGCACTGAACTTCTTCTAGTTACATTTCCTGAGTTACAGTTCATTTTCATTGGCTCACATAAACACTCAAGTCTGTAAAAGTTAGTAGTGTGAACAGTGCCAGGCTAAAAGTAGACTGGAAAGAATTTGCTTATGTAGACAACTATAATAATTTGAGAGACTGTAATGAGCTATGGGTTAGCCTATCATTTATTCTCGCATCCCAACATGATCCTCTGCTACAGCCGTCCTGGGACATCCATGCTTTCACTTCCCTGAAAAGGATCTCAGCAACTAAAACTCTAAGTCTTTAATTTATTGAGTACCCACTATAAGCCAGGCCCTGAAGGAAGGGTGCTACATACAGCGCCTCATTTAAAATCACCTCTACCCTGGGGATGAAGATACTAATATTATTATCCCTGTTTTACAGCTATGAAAATTTAAGCTCAGATAAGGCAAGTAACTTTCTCAAGGTCACCCAGCTTATTTGTGTCTAACCCTGGATTAAACCACAGAGCTATGGGATGCTAGAGCTGGAGATTTTAACTACATTCTCTACGTCCCCAGGTGTAAATCCTGATAGGACAGCAAGATCAGGCAGATGGCAGGTACTGTCAGCCTGACAGTTACAAACAGCTTCCCAAGATACCTCGCTGGGATAGACATTATTTGTCTCCCTTTCCCCTCACAATGGAAGCCAGATTTTGTTTGGGGTTGGAATATACCTACCTAAAAACTTTTTTCATCTTTCTTTGCTGCCACAGCTGGCCACATGACACATGGCCAATAATATGCAAATTAAATTCTGCAGGGCGGTTCTGAGAAAGGTTGTGTTTCTAACCTTTCCCAGAAGGAAACGAGGGACAAGACTGACCCAAATCTTCCTTCCTCCTTTCTTCCTGCCCCAAATGTGACCAAGAGGATAGTGGAACTTGCAGCTGCCACTTTAAAGCCATAAGGGGAAATCTAAATCAAAACAAAGCAAAACAAAGCAAAACAAATCTCGGCGATGAAATTGAACTCCTGAACCCACATCAAACTACCTACTTCCAGACAACTACTTATGAAAGGAAAATAAATCCTTATTTATTTATGCTATTGCCAATAGACACTGACCATTGGAGCCCAGCTTAATCCTGGGACAGTGATCTATTCTTGTGTCCCAAACACCATCAATCAAAGATTTAAATGTTCACAAGTTACAGAATCAAGGTTTGACTAGGTACTTTGATGTCAGCCATCTCCTCTCTTTACATAATGCAATGTTTTTCCTTTCTATCATTTATTTTCTCCCTTTTCTGTGTGTATGTTTGTTTTCTCCACCAAATTTCATATTCATTCTAAGACAGGGAAGCACTATGCATATACCAGGAATTGATAAATACTGGTTTAATAAGATACAATAAATCAAAGGGTAACTTGAACACTGAGACATGTTTCAGGTAGATTTAGCTCTCGTTTGTGTTCAACACTTGCTTTCAGGCTGATGGTTTATTTTTTTTAGACAATAAAAGTACACACACAGTTATATCAAATATTGGTACTATTGAGTGGCAGACCAATAGGAACAATCACGTAATGATCTCCAGTCTATCTCTGTCTTCCTCTGAGTCTTGTGCAACTAACGAAATCAAGGAATGTGTTATAATTTGGCTTTTGGGTAAGTCCCAGCTGAAGAAGGACCATGACCTGACACCTTACGCTCAGGATGGCTAGGGTAGAGGACTCAGTTCAGTCTAGTGAAAAGAGACATCATTTCCCAAAGTTACCGGAGGTGTCTTTCTGAAAGCTTCTATCTACACCTATCCTTGTGACATCAGCAGAGAAATGAAATCACCTGAAGATTAAAGTGGCTACCTGAGATGTGTGGTGTTAGAACTTAAGGCCATGGTACCCAAAGTGTGGTCCCCAGATCAACAGCATCAGCATCATCTGGGGACCTGCTAGAAATTAAAATTCTAGAACCCCAGACATCTGTGTTTTAACAAACCCTTGAGGGGATTGTGATAATGCTAGTTTGGGAACCACTGCTTTTTACTAGGTTAACAATGATAGAAGGAAATAATTGAGTGACTGGGCAGAATCTGAAAGAAGAAAGAGAGAAGGAATGAAGGAGAAGAAGGGAAAAGAAGGCAAGCATTATGGTCGACTGTGGCACACTTTTCATAAATATCCCGCACCCTACCATGACAAAGTTCTGTGCGTATATAGAAACTGGTGAAGGGGCTGAGTTCGTGGGTACAGGTTAACACAGGAGGGAAAGAGAAATTGTGCAAACGGAGGGAACATGGAAGGCCCCACTGGTGTCTGAATTACACAAGGAATCTCCCTAAATTAGTTCTCCATGATGACATTTGACACAGAATCTAAGGTTCTCGTAAACACTTATCTGCTTCCTGTCTTTCCATCCTAACACCCGTGTATAAGTGCACTGCCACCCTATACACAGACACACGCAAACCTTCCCGGATTTAGAAGAATATCGTATTGCTTCAGAACTTCTCTAATTGGACTTTTATCAACGTCACTCCTTGCTATCAGGTCTTGATGTAACATCCTGATATTGTTTCTTCTCTCGGATCACCCATGAGATTCCGGGTTCTTCCTGGAAGTGGATTTCCTGTTATCTTTAAGGAATCTTGGGAGGAAAATATCCTTTCAAAAGCAGTTGCTGCCATTCTTCTTCAAAATGGGATTTTAACCTTGCACTTACAGGTATTTTCACTCTTGCATTGATTTGCAGTTCTCTCCATGAAGGAGTTGAGCTCCTTCATGACAGGAACTTGGTACTATTTACCTTTGTGTCCCAATGACAAGTAACAGTGCCCGCCACATAGTGAATACTCCGTACATGTGTGGTGAACAAGTTAACGAAGTTAACGATGTCATCAATAGATACTAACCTTTCCAAGGCCTCACTGCTCCCCCTCAACTCCTGTGCTAGATACCTTCCCTTTGTTCCCCGAATCCACTCTCCGCTACCTCCACTCCCTTGCTCTCTGACTTCTTGCTGGTTTGGCCAGTGGACAACGGTGACAGGAGACTGGAAGGAGAGAGGACACTGAGGCCAGTGCACATAATCCCCCACTCCCTCCTTCCCTGTAAAGTCACCTTGAATCGATTGTGTCCCTTGACTTAAGGTCACTCGCTTAAGGTCACTCCATGTTCTTCTACCCTTCTAGTAACTTCTTCTTCCCCTCATTACTTTGGATTAAAGACTAGTAAAGTTTCTGCTGACCCTAGCCAGGCTGATGCATTTTCCTTTGTAGTTCCACTACACTCTGCCCACACCCATGTAAATAGACCCATTTTTAAACCATCCTCAAATGATTCTTATCTGAATGTGCCATCTGTCCAACGCTGGGACACTGATTCATGTAACTGCCAGACAGAAAAATATTGGAAAACCTTACATATCTTTAAATATGCACCAACAACCGGGTTGTTCTCAGTATATGGTGTTTTTGCATAAATATGCTATTTTAAGTATTTCATAAGTATAATATTTTACATTGGAGGAGTCATAAAACTTACACCCTCCCTAGTCTCCTGAAGACACAGTGCAGAGGGCACTGAGCCAATATGTGTCTGTCTGTAAAATGCTCTAGAAGAGCCAGGATTCCTGCCAATAACTTCATGCAAGCAAAAGATTTCAGAGAATGCACAAATATACATATAAAACATATTCCATTTGGTTTTCACATGCATAATACAATTTTTCCTGTGGGTGTAATATCTTTGATTTATTTCTTTTGGTTTTTGGTTTGTTAGGATATTAACATTTTAAACCTTTCTTTTCAGAAACAAAACCACTTGTAGAACTTCAAAATATATACTTTGAAATCTACATATTTTTAAAAGCCCATCAACTCTTAAAAACTGAGAACAAACTGAGGGTTGATGGGGGGTGGGAGGGAGGGGAAGGTGGGTGATGGGTATTGAGGAGGGCACCTTTTGGGATGAGCACTGGGTGTTGTATGGAACCAATGTGACAATAAATTTCATATGTTGAAAAAAAAAAAAAGAAAAAAGAAAGCCCATCAGATGGTTGTGCTTGGAACCTGGAGGGGAGCCCCAGTATATATTATAATGGCACAGGGTTAGTACGAGATATTTTTACCTGTTAGATTTTTTAATAATGTTTTGTAAGTGTAGTACCACAGTCTGGAATTGTAGGTAAGAAAATACCCCAGGCAACAGAGGGCCCCACTTGTACTACTCCACCACTGCAAGGGACGAGTCATTAATTTTGCTCCACCTTGCTATTCTCACTTGTAAAATGAAAGAGCTGAAATAAATAATCTCTAGAGCTCTTTCCAAATCTGCAGTTTTTTATCCTGGTGTCATTAGGAAAAAAAAAAAAAAGGAATATAGTACATGACTTTTCACAACTCAGTCTTCATAGCTACATACAAACTGAAAATAACCCCAAATGATTTGAAGCCCTGTGTACATTATTTTCCAAGTAAGAAAAATTCAACTTGCCCCCAGAAAAATTCTCTAAATTATTCCTGCCTATAACTCCTGCTTCATTCACCATTATTACCCCAGCTAATTTAATCAGTTCATGCAGTTACTGAAACACCCCCTTCTCCAAATCTCAATCTCCAGCACTTCTTGCTTCATGCCCTGTGTGTAAAACGAACACAACTGTCCACACCACCTTCTGGTGCCTCACTGGGTCTATGATGCCCAGATCCACTCCTTAAAACTGTATGACCGAAGTGCTTCACCAAGTGACTGTACATTGCTTCCCTTCTTTTGTGATTTAGATTCACAGAAAATCATCCTCTAGCCTTTCAGTCTCAGTCCTCTTGAACAACTTCACATTTCTTATTTTGGACTTCTATGCCAAATGTATATCCAAAAACGTACCCAAGTTCAGCCCTTTTCTGTGACTACTGTTTCCTCCACACAGCTTCCCTGGGTTACATTCACTCCTTGATGGCACCTTCGAAGATGGTATGACCTCAGCAACATCTCCTTTACTTGTACTTATTCATTCAACAAACATTCAGTGGTAGTACCCTATACATTATCGATAAATGCTTTTATCCTTTCACACATGAGTATTTAATCTTGTCTATTTCATAACCATTCATTAGTCCAAGGGATAAGTATCTGCTTGTGTTTGCTTGCATCAGCATAAACCTGTATGAACAAGGAAGCACATCTGCTCACCTTAGCATAGTCATGGCGTGAGCTTGCTTTTGAAGGCATTACAGGCTTTCAGAATGCTCCTGGCATGGGCCCAAGCACTAGTGAACACTGTGGTATATGCTTAGATCTCTTGCTATGATGAAAGACTTATTCCCCCTGCTGCTGGGAGTACGGCCTCCAGATGGTTCCTAGTACCAGCTTCCTTCAAATATTTCGTCAACTGCAGAGAGTCAACTTGTCCAAGTCAAGTTTTTTTCAAGGATGTCCCAAACGCTAACAGTGTTTGGCATGGGACTAGAAAGGCCCCTCTCTCTCATCTCCACTAAGGGAGGTGGCATGTCCTTCAGAACTTCCCATAGAGTTTACTGAGTCTGTCGTTGAGAGTGCCTTGAAGCTAGACTTTTTCCTCTATCTCACCTTCTCTTCATAAGCATTGATCCTAAGGGCACCCTGTTAAATCCCTCCTGCATGCTGATGTCCATCTTAGAGTTTGTTTCTCAGGGACATCAACCCACAACACACATAATGAATTAGAAAATGTACCCACCATTAAAGGAGTAGGAATATAGACAGAGAGCCCACCCACAGCAGACAAGATCTCAGGTCCCACTTTCATTTTAGCTTTTTGGAAAGAGAAATGAGATGCAGAGAGCATATGTTAAATAAGCAGAGCAAACTGATTCAGCAAGGTGCCTGTACTTTTCTAGTCATGGTAAATCCTATAAAGCCCAAATTTGGTACGGAGGAGTAAACATTTATTGAGCAACTATTAAGTTCTAGGCATTTTATACACATTATTTCATTCACTCTTTACGGTTACTCGAAAAAGGCTAACACACCCAGAGAGTTAAGGTAATTTGCCAAACATGACACCATTAATAAGTTAGTTAGAAACAATAGGACTTGGACCTCTGTGAAGGATACGTGGATATAAGTTTTTAGCTCTTAAAAATAGAGGCAGAAATTTAACTTAAGTTACTCTCTTTTGCATGACTCTTTAATACAGATTTTAAAAAGATTTATACTCTCTGATTAAAGTGGAAACCACTGTTGCCAAGTTTGCCTTTCAAAGCCATGTTGGAAGCTCCTACCAACTCTCAGTTGCAGAGAAAAACAATCCCTTCTCGCTCTTTAGGATTTATACAGTCAACAGAACAAGACCTTTGCAATCAAACATTATCACTTTCTGAAGATGGCAACATGTTATCTACCAAGAACTGCTACTATTGGTACATATAAAGTAATTTTGTGGAATACAAGGTTTTGGTAATCTAAGAAGAAAATAATAGAAGACATTAAATCATACCTTTTTTTAGATCAATATATCGCTTTCTTGGCTATTTTTGTCAAAGACCACCAGCCCACCCCACCTGCCCATAAGCTATTTAAACTCCTGTGAGGGGCTGTTTAATTTACGGCCCAAAGAAACCTGTTAAGTATTACAGAATTGTGCCAAGAGACTGCTTAACTGGGCTTTTGTTAACTGATCTGAAATTTTCTGAGCCGTTTACAGGATTCGAAAATTTCAAACTGAATTTATATATGTTTATAAGAGCCAGAAAAATCAAAGTGAAAGGGACCAGAGAGAGCTTTGGAGTGCAGGTCTCTTTCTCATGTAGACAGTTTAATAGCTTCATGTGAAACAACACCATGCTATTAAACATTCTTTTGGAGAGCCTATTTCACCCATAAAGCAGTGGATTTCCTGCGAGTATTGCAATATGTTGCCATTGGCCCTTCACCACTGGAAGGCTGCTGTTGGAATCCTGCAAAACTGGCTCTCTGTGATTAACTTGAGCAAAGATCACATTCAGCAAATTGTAAGAAAGGACAATAGGTCACTGGCTCACAAAAAAAAAAAAAAAAAAAAGTACCATTTCCCTAGATAGGTCTCTATCCTGGTGGCGTTCATGTCTTAAGTAACGTCAAGCCCTTATGGAGCAATCCATCTTGATTTTTTTCAACTTCCTGCCAGCCTCTGTGTCAGAGGAAATTAAATACCTGTCCTTGCAATCTTTATGTCCTGTGTAAACAAAGTGTCAGAAAAATTCTCAAAACCCACGAAATGTCAATTTTTCTAACATTAGGAATTTTTGTATTTTTCACACATTGCTTTGAATTCTTCTAATGGTAACATTGACTTTAAAACTGTAAATGGCCTTGATTAAAGTGGCTAGGGTTGCCTGGGTGGCTCAGTCAGTTGAGCATTCTACTCTCGATATTGGCTCAGGTCATGATCCCAGGGTCATGAGATCAAGCCCAGCATTGGTCTCCATGCTGACAGCACAGAGGCTGCTTGGGATTCTCTCTCTCTCTCTCTCTCTCTCTCGGTCTCCCTCTGGTCCTCTCCCCTGCTGTGTACTCTCTCTCACTCTCTCTCTAAAATAAATATTTTTTTAAAATTTAAAAATCATTTAATAAATAAAGTGGCTAAAAATGGTGAATAGTAATAGTGATCATTTATTAAACATATACTCCTCTTTACTATGGGCCAATTACTAATTTATTCAGTTGGCACATATATTATCTCAACAGCTCTAAAATAATATTCAGAAAGGTTAAGTTAAAAACTATACAACTAAAACTTAGTCCCATGCCTAGAGAGCTAGAGACTTTACACTGTGATTGTAACCCTTGACCATACAACATGGTCTGAGTGAAGCTAGAAGGCAAGTGATGAGCTCTTTCCCCTTTCTCCCTTCCAGAAATGTTATTTACAATCCTTTCACAAAGCAAGAGAAGATGAGGAGCTTGGTACACTCATATTTTATCAGACAATGACTTTGAGAGAAAAGAATTGAACCTGGCTTCAGCCTGATGAAATTCTTACACATAGGGCTTGCTGTCGTGATTTTATTTGGCAGATGCATACATACATACACATACACATACACTGTAAATTACATATAACATATATAAATTATATATACATATATAAAACACAACAGTATCTGTAGCAAAGAAATAGTACATAGGCATTTATGCAGAAGATACAAAAATGTTCAATGGAAGAATTCAGTAAGGGAATTCTGCCAAGATATTCATATTCTGTCAATAGTTGAAAGGTATACCTTTTGATTCCATTTTATAAATGAGGAACCTGAGGATAAAGTTAAGTACCTGGCACATGGCCACATGGATATTAAAGCTAATTATCTAAACTAAAACACTCCTTCCAATTCTCAAACTGTCAACTTTCTTATCATAACAACCTCACCATTTCCGGCTGATTTCCAACAGCTGTTTTTGTTATTGTTCTCGATGTTATTTTCATTTCCTGCTCTCCATTTACATAGAGATATTTTCAGAAAAAAAATCAGCCTTTCAGCCAAGATCAATTTGTTCTACTTTAATTCTCACCAAATGATATAATGTAGGGTTGACGCTGGTGGTGGTCGCCAAACTATGCTGACACCAAAATCACCTCGGAATCTGGAAAGACATACTCATGCTATGTTCCTATTCCCAGATATTCTGATTTAATTAGTATGGGCTGTGATGTGGGGATCCAGGTGTTGTAAAGTTCCCCAGGTGATTCCAGGATGCAGCAAAATTTGGGAACCTTGGCCTATGCATTTTTTAGTCTTTTCTTGGGCTGATATCTAAAACTCTCAGTTCATGCCACCAGACAATTATCATTCACTATCTCTCTTTATTCCAGTCATTTGTGGATATCCAGGACCACCCCCCTGGGAGGTCAGCAATGGTCAGTCCAAAAGGACTTCTGCCATAATTCTTGGTGGTTTTCCTATCCAGGTAGACAAGCCCTCCTTTATCTTGTCCTTTCAGATTCATGCCTCTTTTCTTGAATTGTGCCTGTCCTTCATTCTGCCTAACTCACCTTGGCACAATGATATCTTCCATATGCTTTACCAATAACTACACCATTCCCCAAGTTCAGTTTCAAATGTACCTCTCTCCAGCCCCACATCCTACCTTTTAAGATTGTGTACTTTTCTCCCTGACTCTAACAATTAGGTACTCAACTTTATTTCCACCTGTCTTTGGACCTCCAATTTTTCTACAACCTCTTCACTGTCCCTTATCCATCTCATGTTCTCACTTCCTTCTTATCCAGCTTAGATTCTACAATTTATCAGTACCATTACTCCCATACACATGCCCTCTCACCTTTTTTCCTCTCCACAGTAGTCCTCTGCCAAAACTCCACACCTGGTTAAATACAACCCTGTGTCTAGTTTTCTTATGCACCAAAGGAGGAGAACAGAGTTGGGAAAAAAAATGCATTCAACCATGTTGACTGGTCTCACTTTAAAATGATGATTATTGGGGCACCTGGGTGGCTCAGTTGGTTGAGCGGCCGACTTCAGCTCATGTCATGATCTCACAGTCCATGAGTTCGAGCCCCGCGTCGGGCTCTGTGCTGACAGCTCGGGGCCTGGAGCCTGTTTCAGATTCTGTGTCTCCCTCTCTCTCTGACCCTCCCCCATTCATGCTCTGTCTCTCTCTGTCTCAAAAATAAATAAACATTAAAAAAAATTAAAAAAAATAAAATGATGATTATTAACTTAAAATAGACCCTTAATGCTGCCAGACAATTCTACTCATTCCCCTAATTCATTCACTTACCCATTTTCCTAGCTCTGCACTCTGAGTTGATGACCTAGATTCTTATTCTGCTGAAAAATATGAATCAAATTACAAGAGAAAATCCACATGGGTCTACTATAAAGCCTATCACACCGTCTTTTCTGGATGCTTCTGCACTTGATTTTTCCTCCCGTTCTGGGATGAACCTCCTGGGCTCTTGTGTAAATCCATCTCTTCCACTTGCACACTGAATTCTATTGCTCTCGCTTACTTAAGGACCTCATTCAGGCCACATTCTATTTTTTTATAAGTCATTGTTGTTAATATAAAAACTTACTATAATAGTTCCTGTTTGAAGAAAAAAAATCCTCTCTTGACCCATTAACTCCCTGTAGCAACTGCTTCCTTTCCCTGATTGAATTTACTGAAAATCTTCTCACAAGATTACCTGTTCTCATTCTCTCCATTTGCTCCACAGATACATTATTTCCCTGAATATCCCCTTTTTCTCTTGAGGCCACACTAACTGGGCTATTGTCCCTCTACTGAAATAGCTTTTTACATGGTCCTATATGACCTCCACACTTCCACATCAGAAGGTCAATTCCTACTCCTCATCTTGACCTCAGCAGCCTTGGAGACAACGCACCATTCCTTCCATCTTCAATCAACTTCTTCACTTGGCTTCCAAGACACCAATTTTTTTGGTTCCCTTTCTACCTGCCCAGCTGCATTTCTCATTCTCTTTATTGGTTCTTCCTCATCATCCTAAACATGGTTCTTGGGAATCCTTGTATTTTTACACTTTTTTTTTCCTCTTCATACACTTACTCCCAGGTCGTCTCCAACAGTGCCATGATCTATGATCTCTATGCCCAAATGATTCCCCAATTTTTTTCTTCAGCCAAGACTACTTCCCTGAACTCATCTCAGGTATCTACTTACCTACTCAACATGATCACTTGGATGCTAACGGTCATATCAAAATTTGTAAGTTCAAAAGCAGACTTTAGCAGCTGTGGGCATGTGTCCATGAGGCCTACTTGCTGCAGCTGGACTCATGAAGAGAAGGGGAGAAGAAGAAGATGCATTAGGCTGAAATGAAAGAGAAGGGAGATGAGGCAGGGGTCCGAGTAAAGTGCCTTGAAGCTGATTAGAAGCCATAGAGTGAGCTATGAGTTAATCATCACCTGCTGCTCTAGAAAGTGCTTCCAATGTCTTTACATTGTATATTAAAGAAGTTTCTTTTCTTTCCTTCTTTTTTGCAAGTCTCAATCTGATTTTGTTGACCTAAAAATAAAAGGTCTGAAAATATGATAGAAAGCAAGAAAGCAAGAGGGAGGGGAGGGGAGGGGAGGGGAGGGGAGGGGAGGGGAAGGGAAGGGAAGGGAAGGGAAGGGAAGGGAAGGGAAGGGAAGGGAAGGGAAGGGAAGGGAAGGGAAGGGAACTCATTTTTTATTGCTTCCAAAACAACCTGCTATTCCTCTAGTGGATCCCATCTCATAAATTTCACCCTATTTCTCTCAATTGCTTGGAAAAAAACCTTAGAGTCATTTGTGGCTGTCTTTCTCTCACACATCACATCCAGTCAGTCAGCAAATTTTGTTGGTTACTCTCAATATGTGTCTTAAATCCAAGTACTTATTACCACTTTGACCACCACCACCCTAGTCCAAGCCACCATGGTCACTCACCTGGACTGTTGCAATTAGCACTCCAAATGAGCTTACTATTTCTACCACTATTCCCCTACAGTTTTCCCTCTAGCTATTGCTGGAGGTTTCCTTTTAAAATATAAGGCATATCGTGTCCCTCTTCCACTCTGTAGCTCCCAGTGATTTACTGTCTCAGAGTAGAAACAAGTTCATTATTTGGATTACAAGGTCCTCCATTATCTGCCCTTCTGATATCTCTGACAGCCCTCTTATCATGGTCCCCCTGCTCAATACACTCTAGCTACACCGGCCTCCTTGCAGTTACTCAAACATGACAAGCTCACTCCCACTTCATTTGTATTTCCTGTTCTCTTCCTCGGGATTCTTTTCTGTCAAATCTGCAGAGCTTCCTTGCTTTCTTCCTCACTTTCTTCGGGTTTGCTCACATGTTACCTTCTCAGAAAGCACTTCCCTGATCACTCTACACAAAAATTCACCCTACCTTTTAAAACCGTTTACTGCCATCAACACATTATTCCCAGAAGTCAACCAAATTTTGATGTGAAGGGCCAGATAGTAAATATTTTAGGCTTTGGGAGCCAAAGTCTCAGTCATGACTACTTAACTCCACTGTTGTAGTGCAAAAGCAGCCACTGGTTAACATGCAAAGGGATGGGCATGGCTGTGTTTTAATAAAATAACATTTACACAAATATGTGGTGGGCCATATTTGGTCTTTGAGTGATAGTTTCTCAATATCTGCATTATATAGTACCTGTTTCTTTCCTAAACTCACCCTCTAGAATGGAAACTCCTTTTTAAAATATATGTATTTCTTTATTTATTTTGAGAGGGAGAAAGAATCCCAAGCAGGCTCTGCACTGTCAGCATGGAGCCCGATGCGAGGCCTGAAACCACCAACTGTGAAATCATGACCTGAGCAGAAACCAAGAGTTGGATGTTTAACCAACTGAGCCACCAGGTGCCCCTAGAACAGAAACCCCTATTGACGAAGACTTTTCTGTTTAATGTTTAATGTTTCATTTTAGTAGATGGTCAATTAACAGTTTTTAATAAATACGGAATATTACATAAATCTATTTCTCTTTGTATAATTGTTGCTTCTGTTTCTATTCTGTCATAGGTTGATCAGCACTAGATGACAATAATTTTCAAGAAGTAGTTGTCCATGTTTGGGTAGAAATTTCAGCAGTTTCTACCACAGAATTATATTGTTGAAAAAAGGAAAATCTAGTGGTCACTGGTAGAGTTTCTTCATAAAAAATATAAAATCAATCCTTTGCATGTTTTGTGGTTATGGGCATTATTCTTGCTATTTGGCATCTTTGAATTGCATTTTCTTTTTTTTTAATAAAAATTTTTAATGATTATTTATTTGTTTTGTAAGAGAGTGTGTGAGTGGAGTAGAGGCAGAGAAAGGGGGAGAGAGAATCCCAAGCAGGCTCCATGCTATCAGCGCAGAACCCAATGTAGGATGAGATCATGACTTGAGCCAAAATCAAGAGTTGGATGCTTAACCGACTGAGCTACCCAGGTGCCCGAAATTATGTTTTCTTAAAAAACAAAAATTGAATTGAATCTGAATCAAATTGGATAATAACCTAATCTATGTTTGATGTTTTAAAATAAGGTAAAATTAAAATTAAATATTTTAATGACCCTTTTAAAAATATTTCTCTCTAAATAAAGAAAATGGTCATTACTTCCAGTTTCACAAATCATAGAAGATGCGCATGAGCTCAGGCTCTCAAATATACGTCAGGCCTAGGAATCCACATGAATCTCTATATAGACGCTATAGCGGCAGATTGCTCCAAATACTGTCAGAATCCCACTGCCATGAAACTCTCAAGTTGTTAGCTCAAAAATAAATGAAAACATATGATTCTCAGCAATCCAACCTACTGGCACGTGTCTACAGTCACTGATGGTGGTGATTGCTTCTAAACACATGTTCAGACTAAATTATCAGTGCCTATAATTTACTCAAGTTTAGTATTTTACTATCATAAAATTTTCAACTTTATAGCTTGTCCTGAAACTAAAGTGCAAGTTTCTTTTCTGAAGTTACTTGATCTCTTGTGTGCTCCTAAATTATGTCTTTAAAAGCTTCCTCCTGGTGTATCTAATAGAAGTTGTCCTAAGATGTCAAGATTTCTTATTTTCCTAATTGTCTTAGAAAATGAAGAAAGTTTTGAGACTGTAATGAGTTCCCCAAACACAAAATGCTTTGCACTCAACACCTCCCAAGAACAACTCTGCTGCCACCATCAGTTAGAGATTTTTGATCTGCTATTAGATTACTGTTCTGATAAGAACATAAAATAAGAATTAAGAAAAATCTTCTGTAATAAAAGGCAATCTTTGCTTCGAAATTGTTGATCAAAAGCCAAATAGCTAGACAGATAAAATTATCCAAATTAAATTTATTTCTCATCTCAAGATGCTGTTCAGCACAGAAATCTTTGGAAAATAAGTCTACTTTTGTTGGACTCACTCTGAATATAAAAATCCTCTGTCTATCTAGGCCTTGAGATACCACCTTGTACTTTTCTAAAAACAAAAGTACACTTGGTTTACAATGCATATTTCTAAAGGAAAATAAACTCATTTTATTCAGATGTTTGTGAAACCAAACACGGACACCGTCATCCCAGGAGCAGAATTTATGGGAAAAAAAAGAGAAAAGATGGTTCTGGGATAGTTCAAATCCCAAAGGAAGAGAAAGACACATATCACTTAGCAAGAATTCCCACCAGAAACAAGAACACATGCATTTGAGACCATGAAAAACTGAATGAAACCCAAAAACAATAGACAGATAAGGAGGCTTAGATGAGTGAAAACTATTTTTTGTTGTTTGTATTACAGTGTTACAACTAGATTTTAGGGCAATTTTCCAGTGATAACTTTTTAAATTCCATTCGAGTGTGAAAGTTGTTCAAGGTATTTACTTCAATATTTTAATAAACATTGGCTTCGATAGGAAACACCAATGCGTTAAAAATTCTCAGGATTAAAATTTTTGCTTGAGATTTATTGATGGAGAAAATTCATGTCTGTGTTCTAAGGAAAAGTATCAGATAAGTAAAATATCTGTGAGAGCTACTTCGGAAAGTCTCTTCAGGAAACATTCTTTGCAGATGTAAGTTATCATCAGTTAATACCCTGCTTCTTACGCTCTTGGACTATGGTGCAGGCTGGCAATTATTTCTCTTCCAGCATGAAAAGAGTAGTAGTCTGACTTGAAAGAAAGAACATACTGAGTGCTATAATATTCTCTGTCAGTGTATCTCAAGGAATATTAAGGCTTAGTGTAATGCTATGCAAAATCCCAAATAGATACTTTTAACTTGGCAAATAAATAATCTTAAATTTCTGTAAGGAGATCAAATGGGCAAGAAAACCAATGAATTTTTGTAAGGATAAAAATAGTGACATGAGGAATTTCTTTCCAGATGTTAAAATTTACTGTATTTAATGGTATAACTTACAGTAAAATTTACTATAAAGCGATAATAATCAACACTGTGGAGCTAGAACAAGCATGAACAGGTCAATGAAATAGAATAGAGAGCCCAAAAATACACATGAAACTGGCATATGATACATGTGTTACCAGTAAGAAATTATGTAGTATGCATTAAAATATGCAATAAATAAGAAAACATATAATGAGTAGGAAAAAAATTCAATAAATGGATCTAAGAAATTGATCAATTAATTGAGGGAAAAAGTTAAATATTAAAACTTCAGAGCAGAAAAATCTAAGTGAGGAAAAATGTAAATAAATATTTTCAATGCTTTATATGCAAAAACTCACAAAGAAAAAAATTGTTAAATTTAATTTTTTGCAAGAACTATTAAGAAATGCTGTATCAAAATTAAAGGTAAACACTAAAGGAAAAATAAATATGAATCTAACAAATATGGGCTCAGATACTGTCCTTAATATACAATTAGTTCTTATGAACCTGAGAGTAACACATGACATAACAAATTAAATTGAGAAAGAATGAAAAATGGACAGGTCACAAAAGAAAAAATTTAAATGGAAATAGATAATAAATAGGAAATAGATAATGTCTTTAATAAGCAAAGAATGTAATTTAAAATAATAAAAATGTGTTTCTAAAATTAAAAACATATATATATTCAACAATAATACTGACAGCGCAAAAATGGAGGGAAAGGGCACTATAATGGACTGTTGCAATGATAAATTGGTAAAGGTTTTTATTTTAAATAAAAATATTTAAAAATATTATTAAAAATAAAATGAAAAGTGAAACAATTTAAATGTCCAACAATAAGTAAATAGTTGAATAAATGATGGCTGGCAAGATTATGCATTTGGATAATATTTCATAGCAAAAAGATTATTATGAGCTATTTAAAAAAAAGCATCAAAACCATATCTAATATGATCACAGATCACAGGTTGTACACACACACACACACACACACACACACACATTTTCAAAGGATAAGATCCCCAAAAAATAGAAGAACGTATTTGTTGCAATTTTTTGACGATTTCAGGTTTGCTTTGCTATCTTGGCTTTTCCCAGAATATCCATGGGAGGTACGTATTGTAGTTTTTAGAAATTATATTATTTAAAGTAACATATTTGCAGCCACCAGGCAGATGATGTCTGGACTTGACTATAATTAAATGAGGTAGTCTGTGTCCTCAAGAAGCTTATAGTTTCACTCCATACAACCTCATACATTAAAAAAATTCAAATACATATGACAGGGTATATTCAAATATCAAAATAGGCAATAATTTGTCTTCTGAAATTCAGAGGCACTGGGGAGTACAAAGTCTAGGAAGGGTACCTGAGGTGGGTCCTGAAGGAAGATAGAAATTTGTGTAATTAGAAAAGATAAGTGATAAAGACTTGAAAAGAAACAGTCAGGACTGGCTCTGACAATACATCTCATATTTTCTATCCACTCAATGGTTATTTTACAGTTGTAAGGTATCTGGAAAACCAACATAAATATACTACTAACATACTAAATACAGCATTTAACAACTTTCATTTTCTAACAGATCTTCTGTAATAACCTATATCTTTGAGGAAGAAGCAAAACGCATCTCAAAAACTGACAAAGGATGGTGCCTGAGTGGCACAGTCGGTTGAGTGTCCAACTTCAGCTCAGGTCATGATCTCATGGTTCGTGAGTTTGAGCCCTGCTCTGTGCGAACAGCTCAGAGCTTGGAGCCTACTTCAGATTCTGTGTGTCTCTCTCTCTTTCTCTCTCTCAAAAATAAAAGTAAACATTAAAATAAACTGATGAATGAGTTATTTAAATGTAAGAGAATTCTAAAATTTCTTCACAATTATAGATCGGCAACAAGTTTGGCATTGTGACTACATCTAAATTCCTTGGAGACAAATGCAACTATCCACTACTAAAAAGTGGCTGTGGTGAGCAGGACTCATATATGTGCTATGCAGGAAAGACAGAACTTTCCCATGACCTAAAGAGACTCTGCAAAATGACCACAGATGGTTTATACCAGAAAAGCTGGAAAAATTATATGAAGTCCTGTGAAAAAAATCTTAGTTTGGAAAAAAAATAAGAGGAAACAAATAAATAAGAGGTCCCCAGCAGCCTCCAAATTAAAGAAGGTCTCTCTGAATCAGCTTTTCTGAGATTTTAACATATGGACTTTCTAAATCACAAAGGTCCAGAGAGAAGATGAGAACCAAAGTGAGTTCCAAATCCCTGAGTTTTATTATCCCAATGTTAAGCACTAAAGAGATTTATGGGAGCCTCTCCCATAAATGTTTTTAGTGTACTAACAAAATGGTTTGTTCTCACTGGACCTTTTTATAAAGAAGCAATGCAGTGTGCCAGAAAGAGTCCTGAGTAAATGCTTAGTAATCAGAACTCTGAATACCTTGATCATCATCTTGGGGAAATGGCATCTGAAACCTAACTTCACAGGGTTTTCACTTTCACTATCTGCAATGTGAAGATCATGTCTGAAAATGAATTAACAAACGTTCTAATTTGGCTGGGAAGATGGCTGCTGTTCGGTAGCGCTAGTCAGAATATTCAATCGGAAGACTCCAGCTGAATTCAGGAAAGTCTAAAAAAAGCAGAACACCCTCTAGACCACCAGGGAGAAGCCTTAGGATCCCCAAGGCCATAAATTCTACATTAGAGCTAGAAACCTCCAGGCCTGACCCCTTCATTTTACTGAAACAATACCTCATTGATGAATGCAATCTAATGACAGGCTTGAGGTAAACAGTACTTTATTTATAAGGTAAATAATAATTACAGGTAAATGATATATGTATAAGATATGAAATGATCGACAGATGAAAAAACTTGAGGTGTAAGAGAAATTAAGTCCCTTGTCAGAGATGAGACAGCTAAGTGGCAGAGCTAGTAGTTGAACATAGTGCTGACCATTCCAGACCATGCTCTTATTTTTTTTGTAAAGGAGTGAATGTTTTATTCTTTAGTGTTTAATAGAATACCTAAAAAGTCACATAATCAATGATTCATTACTTCACACACAGGGAGGAAACCTGTGTCAAGTATTTCTATCATACAACTGGGTGTGAACTGGGCAACGCCATACTCTTAAGCAGTTTGCTCTACCTTCTCCAAGAGGGAGGAGCTGGGACCCAGCTGGGGCTAAGAATTTCTAAGTACCTCCCAAATAAGTGTTAAGAAAGATCTAATATCAAAAAAATAAAAAAACAAGTATACTGAATTGCCTACTGGAAATACAGTATAGAAACTAAAACTAACCAAATAGCAACTTATTAGAAAAATCCACATTTTAATATTATTTTAAAATTTCACTGAGATGTTTTGTAGAATGGAAGATGTAACCTCAAGATATCAACATGAGTCACTTTCATGCTAAATGTTGGTGTGGAAGCAATGACATGTTTTTTTCACTCACCATTCACAAGAAAACAATAAATCATAGTTTTTTATAAGCAAAGATTTTTAAGAAATAGTGATTAAGAGAGCACATGATGGAGTTAGCTGGGCTGAGCTAAATCTTGGTCCTGTGACGTATTGCCTGTGTGATATGTTGTCTTAGTCACTGCTATATGGTGAATGCCTAGCAAAGGGCCTGACAATAAACTGGTAATAAAAGTTTAATTTTTAGCATTTAATTCATTTTTCCAGAAAATGGGGACTTGGTCTCTCTCTCTCTGTCATACACACACACATAGGTACACACTCATGTAGACACAACCAAGACTTCTTTTAGGTGGTGTCTGGGTGGCTCAGTCAGTTAAGCATCCAACTTCAGCTCAGGTCGTGATCTCATGGTTCATGGGTACGAGCCCCACATGGGTTCAAGCCCTGCATAGGTTGGGCCCTGCACTGGCAGCGTGGGGACTGCTTGGGATTCTCTCTCTCCCTCTCCCTGCTCCTCCCCCACTTACACTTTCTCTCTCTCAAAAAAATAAACTCTTTTAAAAAGACTTTTTTTAGAAGATAGTGCAGCATACCATTTCTGGTTTGTTTGTTTTTTCTTTCTCTTTTTTGCTCATTTTTGAGAGTAGCTACTTAACCTTGGATGGTGACGTTTGTAGAACTACAATATTAAAGATATGTTGTGAATAGTTTAACCATAGGTTCAATGGGCACAAATAAGGAATTCATATTTTGAAGTCTAAAATAGCCAGTTTGTCTACTTTGATCACAGAAGATAAAATATTTCAGTCCACTTTGTGCCCTTTGGACCTGTCTGATCAGAATGTCTTTGGCTAGTATTTTTCTAAAAGAAGCAAAAGAAGTTGAAGAACTATTTAGATGGTATCTCAGATGTATTAGATGGTATCTTAGGTCTAAGAAACACAAAGCTCCTTAAATGGGCTTTGATATCCACTCTTATGAGTATGACAGCATTCAATAAAAATTAAAAATCATACAAGAAGCTACTAAATATTTCAAAGCACCTAAAGCCACCAAAATGCATAACAAATACGATGCCGTAGGGATCACAGATATGGAAGACAGGAAACAGAAAGTTCTATATCATGGAACTTGAATTACCCTTAAGGCTTTTGACCTCCTACTTTAAATTTGTATTTTCTTTTCATTGTAAACCCAGTTATAATTAGACTATTCAATTCCTCTTAAACAATACAGACTAAGAGACTTTGATTAATATCCTAGCTTTATTACTATGAGCTAGATGATTTAGCACAAATGATTTTACCTTCCTCCATTTTACTCTCCTCATGTTTAACTGAGGCTGTTGGAATAGTTAATTCCTAAAGCCCTTTTTAGCTGTAAAAAACTATGAATTATCAGCTTAATAACAAAAATGCGGTATATAAGATGAACTGTGTTATACTTTTAGTTCATTTATTCAATAATAATGGTCAGTATTTATTGAGTCAAGAACTTTTCTAACACTTTATGCATATATAAACACTTTTAATCTTTCCAATATCCCATGAGATAAAAATACCATTATTATTCCAATTTCATAAATGATAAAACAAAAGCACAGCGAACACAAAGTCAGTGGGCAAGCAATGTACCCGGGATTCAAACCCAGCCCATGAGGCTCAGACCCCATGTGTTGAAGCACTTTGAAATTCTGTTGGTGCAGATTTCAAAATATTTGTCCTGATCTAGAAGGGAAAGCCTCCATCACTGGCCATCATAGCAGGTGGTAATGATTCTATTAGTGCAGAATATCATGTCTTCTTACAAATACATTTTTAGTATTTTGAAAGTTAAAATTGACCCTCACCCCCTAAAAGAGAATTATGTACATATCCCCTAACTCCTCTTACCTTTTTAGTATTCTCTAATTTTTTTAATTACCTGGTCTGATTGCTGGCATTTAAAAGTACTTCTGATGGGGCGCCTGGCTGGATCAATCAGTAGAGCATGCAACTCTTGACATTGGGGTTGTAGGTTCAAGCCACCATGTTTGTGCAGAAATTATTTAAAAATAAAATCTTTTTTTTAATGTTTATGTATTTATTTTGAGAGAGAGAGAGAGAGAGTGCATGAGCAGGGGGAGGGGCAGAGAGAGAAAATCCCAAGCAGGCTCTACACCGTCAGTGTAGAGCCCAACTCAGGGCTCAGTCTCACAAACCATGAGATCATGACCTGAGTCAAAATCAAGAGTCAGATGCTTAACCACCTGAGCCACCCAGGAATCCCAGAAATAAAATCTGTAAATAAATAAATAAATAAATAAATAAATGTAATTCTGATATATCAGTGTTTTCTTCTTTGTGTTAAGACATGTAGAAATGAACACTATATAATTATCCCAAATCTATCAAGACACCATTAGCAGATTCAGTTATAAAAATATAAGTATTGGTTTCTTAAATGTAATTACCAATTGTTCTGACTAAGGCTATCATAAAATATGTAATAGATGAAGGAAAAATTTGTGCAAGTGGTAAGTTAGGTATGCCTTTAAGTATTATATGCTTGTGTATGTGTATGGGTGTACATAAATATGAATTACTAAAGATAGTAGAATTCAGATAAACTTGTTACCTATTTTCAACAATTCCAGAAGGAAAAACATAAATCAGTAAGGTTTTAGGTATCTATGTATGTTGATAAGCTTGTATGTACGTAATAAGGCAAGTTCATAAGATCTAATTTAGATTAAGTCAAAACATGTGGTGAATTTACTATGTAGCAGCCAACATGGGCTTCTGCCATTATGACAAAGCATCACAGTGATATGAAAGAACAAGAATGATGATATTTCCTTGAGGGGAAACTCCACAAGAAAATTAAAGGGCTGGCTAATTTCTCTTCACCACCTCCGTGGGAGGGTCATGATTCTGCTGCTGATGAATGGAGACCATGAATGACAGAACTAATGAAAATTCAGTTGGTGATGACAGGGGTTATGTGTCTCCATTCCACCATTTCCAAAAAGGGAAAAACATTTATACTGGGAAAAACACATAAAAATCACACAATCAACCAAATAAACTATGAAACATAAATCATGGTCTCTGTTCATAACTACAAAATTTATGATTAAAGAAATTAATATAAAAAAGAAAACCTTAGCAATACTAAGTCCAAATAATCTGCTTTCTTTCTTGATATTTCAGTAGTACAACATCTATCATTATCTTAATGAATGTGCAAAATATGCAAACATTGTGTATTTCAATTACTACTAATAAATATTTTTTAAAATGGTACCAGTTATGATTTGTCATAAGGCTTTCACTCTCCTGGGTTATTTCCTTCTGTCTGACATTCCAAAGAGGGTAAGAGAAAGTACCAGAGGGCTCAAAATCACATACAGTGTGATTCCATTTACATGACGTACAAAAATGCAACATTAATCTGCACTGTTAGAAGTCAAAATCTGGTTTAGAAGGATGGCAAAAAATGGAAGGGGGAATAGAAGAGGCTTCTAGAGTTCTCATAATGTTCTTTTTCTTGATCTGGTTGTTGATTACTGTGTGTGTTTAATTAACCAAATTGTCATAATAAATACATATTTGGTATGTATGCTATACTTTAATTTTAAAGTTTTTATTTTTTAACGTTTATTTATTTATTTTGAGAGAGAGAGAGCATGCATGGGCAGGGGAGAGACAGAGAGAGAGGGAAAGAGAGAATCCCAAACAGGCTCCATGTTTAGCATGGAGCTGGATGCAGGGCTTGACCCCATGACCGAGAGATCACGACCTGAGCTGATATCAAGAGTTGGATGCTCAACCGATTGAGCCACCCAGGTGCCCCTAATTTTAAAAAAAAAACTTAACAAATTAGATTCTAGAGTCACCTGGGTAGCTTAGTCGGTTAAGTCCCCGACTCTTGATTTCAGCTCAGGTCATGATCTCACAGTTTGTGAGTTTGAGCCCCATGTCAGGCTCTGCACTGACAGTGTGGAGCCTGCTTAGGATTCTCTCTCTCTCCCTCTCTCTCTGCCCTTCCCACACACACACACACACACACACACTCTCTCCCTCTCTCAAAGTAAATAAACTTAAAAAAATTATATTCTTATGCCCCAGCAATATCAGAAAATATAATTTTAAAAAGATATTATTCGCTTCTATTAGATAGGCTAATTTAAAAAAATGACCATATCATGACCTCATACCATACATGAGGATGTGAAGCACCTGAAAGTTATTCATTGCATCTGGGAAAACAAAATAGTATAGTTAGGCAATTTCTTATAAAGTCATATGCATATTATGACCCAACAATCCCACCCCTGAGTATATATGCTAAGGAAATAAAAACTTATGTTTAGATGAAAACCTGTACACAAATGCTTATATCATTATTCATAATCACCCCACACTGGAAGCAACCTCAAGGGGTGAGTGCACAAACACACTATGGTATATACATGCAATGGAATACTCTTCAGTAATAAAAAGGAACAAACACACAACACAGATAAACTTCAAATGCATTATGCTAGGTGAAAAAAAGCCAGTCTCAAAAGGTTACTTAGTACAACTGACATTTTGGAGAAGGCAAAATTATAGGGATGGAGAATAGATTGATTAGGAGTCAGGAACACAGGGACAGTTTGACTACAAAGGGCAGCATGAAGGAAGTTTTTTGGGTAATGGATATGGTTCTGTGTCATGACTGTGGCGATAGTTACACAAATCTATGTATATGTTAAAAAGTCATATAACTATGCACTAAAGAAAATTCAAATTTACTGTATATAAATTAAAAAATTAAAATGAAAAAAATCTTACTAATTTCAACAAAGATATCAAGTGCCTTGAAATAAATATAACAAAAAAGAAGCCAGCCCATTAGAGAAAAAAATAAATAAATCTTTATTGAAAGACAGAGAATATCTAAATTAATGGAAAGTTATACTAGGGTCACCTGGGTGGCTCAGTTAAGTGTCTGACTTCCACTCAGGTCATGATCTCAAGGTTTATGAGTTTGAGCCCCGCATTAGGCTCTGTGCTGACCCCTCAGAGCCTGGAGCCTGCTTCAGATTCTGTGTCTCCTTCCCTCTCTCTGCCCCTCCCCCGCTTACACTCTGTCTCTTTCTCTCAAAAGTAAATAAACATTAAACAAATTTTAAAAAAAGACATACTACATGATTCAGAAGACTCAGTATGATAAAAATGGTAGATGTCACCAAACTGATCTGAAGAATTGATACCTTTCTAATAAAAATACCAGTAGTTTGGGTTTCTTTAATTGTTTGACAAAATGATTCTAAAATTTATATGGCAGAGAAATGGGCCAAAAATAGCCAACTCACTTTTGAATAAGATGAACGTGGTAAACAGATCCATTCTACCTGAAAATAAAACATATTATAAAGCTATGGTAACTAAGACTGAATATTGGTGCCTTGCTAAATAAATAGTCCAATGGAATAATATAGTAAGTCCCAAACAAACCTCACATATATAAATGAATTATCAGAAAATGGGATTGGGGGCACCTGAGTGGCTCAGTTGGTTGAGTATCTGATTCTTGATTTTGTCTCAGGTCATGATCTCATGGTTCATGGGTTCAATCCCTGCATTGGGCTCTGCACTGACAGCATAGGGCCTGCTTGGGATTATCTCTCTCCCTCTCTCTCTCTGCCACTCCCCCATTCATGCCTACCTCTCTCTCTCTCTCTCTCTTCCTCTTCCTCTCTCTCAAAATAAATAAATGAACATTTAAAAAAAGAGAGAAGGAAAATTGGATTGTGTATCAGAGGAGAAAGGGTAGATATTCAATAAATAGGGAAAGGGCAATAAGTTTGGATCATTAATACTCATGACAGCCAAAAGACCTAGAATAGACAAAACTACTCTGTAAAAGAAGTGAAGTTAGAAGACTTACACTATTAGGCTGCAAGTCTTATGTAAAGCTACAATAAAGTATTACAGGGGCACCTGAGTGGCTCAGTCGGCTGAGTGTCTGACTTATGCTCAGGTCATGATCTCATGGTTCGTGGGTTTGAGCCCCGCATCGGGCTCTGTGCTGACAACTCAGAGCCTGGAGCCTGCTTCAGATTCTGTGTCTTCCTCTCTCTCTGCCCCTCCCCCACTCACGCTCTGTCTCCCTCTGTCTCAAAAATAAATAAACATTAAATATATATATATGTGTGTGTGTGTGTATATATATATGTATATATATATATGTATATATATATATATACATATATATTATATTGGTATTGAGATAGACAAATAGATCAATGGAACAAAACAGAGTCCAGAAATAGATGCACACACAAATATGGTCAATTGATTTTTGACAAAGCTGAAAATGCAATTTGGTAGAGAAAGAACAGTCTTTTACACAAAGGATACAGAACAATTGGATATCCATATGCAAAAAAAGAAATAAACTTCAATGCATATTTTTGCATCATATACAAAAATTAACTCAAAATGGATCACAGACCTAAATATAAAACCTAAAACTATAAATCTTTTATAAAAAAAATTGCAGGATAAAACTTTTGTGACTTTGGGGCTCCTGGGTGGCTCAGTTGGTTGGGCATCCAACTTCAGACCACATCATGATCTCGCAGTTCATGGGTTCAAGCCCTACATCAGGCTCTGTGCTTAGAGCACAGAGCCTGGAGCCTGCTTCAGGTTCTGTGTCTCCCTCTCTCTGACCCTCCCCCGTTCATGCTCTGTCTCTGTCTCAAAAATAAATAAAGGTTAAAAAAAATTTAAAAAAAAAGAAACTTTTGTGACTTTAACTTAGGCAACAGTTTATTAATATTTGACACCAAATGCACAATACATAGAACAAATTGATAAATTGTACTTTATCAAAATTAAAAACTTCTGTTCTTTGAAAGATCCTCTTGATGGAATGAAAAGATAAGCCACAGACTAGAAGAAAATATTTGCAAATTACATAAAGGATTTGTATCCAGATATTAACAACTCTCAACGCTCCATAATAAGAATATAAAAAACCCAATTCAAATATGGACAAAGTATTTAAACAGACTTTACCGAATAAGATATACAGATGCACATAAAAGGATTTTCAACATTACTGTCCATTAGGGACATGGATATTAAAACTGCAATGAGATGCAATGCATCTCACATCTTATTTTTGAGATGTGTATATTTAATACGCATCTATTAAAATATCTAAAAGTTGTTAAACTGACCATGTTACATGTTGGCAAGGATGTGGAGCAACTAGAATGTTCATATACTGCTGCTATGGAGGTAAAGTGGCACATCTACTTTGGAAAATAAGTTTAACAATCGTTTTCAGTTAAACATACATCTTTCATATAATCAAGGCATTCCACTCCCAGGTATTTACCCAAAAGAAATAAAAGCATATATCCAAGCAAAAGCATATACATAAATATTCACAGCAACTTTATGTGTAATAGTGAAGAACTACTAACAACCTAAATGTGCATTAGCAGTTGAATGGATGAATAAATTGTGGTAAATACTATACGACTGAATACCACTCGGCCATAAAATGGTATGAACTGTTGTTATACTACATGACATGTATAAATCTTAAAATGATTACACTGATGGGGTGCCTGGGTGGCTCAGTCGGTTAAGTATCCAACTTCAGCTCAGGACATGATCTCATAACTTGTGAGTTAAAACCCCACGTCCGGCTCTGTGCTGACAGCTCAGAGCCTGGAGCTTGCTTCAGATTGTGTGTCTCCCTCTCTCTCTGCCCCTTCCCTGCTCACACTCTGTCTCTCTCTCTCTCAAAAATAAATAAACATTAAAAAAAATTTTTTAGGGCCGCCTGTGTGGCTCAGTCGGTTGAGAGTCCAGCTTCAGCTCAGGTCATGATCTCACGGTTTGTGAGTTCGAGTCCTGCGTCGGGCTCTGTGCTGACAGCTCGGAACCTATTTCAGATACTGTGTCTCCCTCTCTCTCTGCTCCTCCCCTGCTCATGCTCTGTCTCTCTCTCTCAAAAATAAACATTTAAAAAGTTAAAAATAAAATATAAATAAATAAATAAATAAATAAATAAATAAATAAAAATAAAAAAATTTTTTAGTGATTACACTGAGTGAAACAGTCCCAACAAAAAGGAGTACATATTGTATGATTCCATATATTAAAAAGCTTAGAAAATATAAACTAATTTACAGTCACAGAAAGCAGATCAGTGCTTGCCTGGGAATAGGACAGTCTGGGACAGGGTTGGAAGGATGGGTTACAAAAGTGCATAGGGAATTTAAGGGAGTGATGAATATGTTCATTATCTTTATTTTACTTATGGTTTCTCACATTTGTATATGTTGAAATTTATTATATTTTACTCTATATTAGTTTTCTATTGCTGCATAATAAATTATCACAAATCCAGTAGCTACAACAATACAAAGTCATTATCTCACCATTTCTGTGGGTCAGGAGTCCAAGTATGGTTAACTGGGTCAGTATCTCACCAGGATGAGATCAAGGTGTCTGCCAAGGTCGTGATGTCTCTCATACGAGACTCCAAGTCTCAGGACTCTCATCTTGTGGTTGTAGAACTAATGTCTACATTTTTTTTTTCTGACTGTTAACCAGGGATTCTCTCAGCTCCTAGAAGCTGCTCTCGGGTTCCAGCCATGTTGCCCTTTCACAACACGGAAGCTTACTTCATACTTACGTTATTAAAGCAAACAGGAGAACCTCTCTCCAGTGTGCTCTGACAGAATCTTACTCAAGATAACCTAATCACAGGAGTGATGGTCCCATTGTATTTACAGATCCCGCCCTTACTCAAAGGAAAGTATCCTAGTCAGCTGGGCTCTCATAATAAAATGCCATAGACTAAGCTTAAACAACAAATATTTATTTTCTCACACTTCTGGAGGCTTAGTAGTTCCAGAAAAAGATATAGACTGATTTGGTTCTTGGTGAGAGCTCTCTCCTGGCTTGCAGATGGCTGTCTTTTGCTATGTTCTCATTGGTCTTTTGTCTCTCTCTTTTCCTCTTCTTACAAGGCTACTAATCCCATCATGAGGTCCTCATCCTTATGATCTAATCTACCCTAATTACTCCCGAAGGCCCCTTCTTCAAATATCACATGAGCGATTAGAACATCAGCATATGAATTTTGTGGGGACACATTCAATCCATAGAGGGGATTATACAGGGTATGTACACCAATAAGGGGAGGGAATCTTGGAGCTAGAATAGTTCTGCTTAACATATACCTTTTAAATGTGTATAGTTTATTTTATGTCAACAGAAACCACCAATGTAAAAGAGAGATAGAGGGAATGACTAAGGGAAAGAAAATTAGATTATCATCAGTTTTTTTTTAATTTGAGAGAAAGAGAGAGAGAGAGAAAGCCCATGTATGTGCAAGTTGGGGAGAGGGGCAGAGGGAGAGAGAGAGATAGAAAATCTCATGCAGGGTCCACACTCAGCAAGGAGCCCAACACAGGACTTGATCCCACATCCCAGGGATCATGAACTGAGCCAAAATCAAGAGTCAGAAGCTCAATTAAGTCAGACACTTAATCGACTGAGCCACCCAGGTGCCCTGAGCATCCCACTCTTGATCTCAGCTCAGGTCTTGATCTTTTTTTTTTTTTTGTAATTTTTTAAAAGTATTTATTTTTGAGAGAGAGCACAAGTGGGGGAGGGACAGAGAGAGAGAGAGGGAGACCCACAATCCAAAGCAGTCTCCAGGCTCTGAGCTGTCAGCGCAGAGCCCAAGGTGGGGCTTGAACTCACGAGCTGTGAGATCATGACCTGAGCAGAAGTTGAACACCTAACCAACTGAGCCACCCAGGCACCCCTTGATCTTAAGGTCATGAGTTTAAGCCCTGTGTTGGGCTCTACACTGGATGTAAGCCTACTTAAAAAAATTTTTTTAAATACAAAATGTATTTTACACAACCCAAATGAGTAAAGAATTATCAACATGAAGACTGATGATGAGTACTGAACATATACATAATTAATTGTAGAACTGACACTAAGAGAGGAATGAGGGAAGAGAGTGTACTGCATAATGCTTCTATATTTAAGCTAGGCAGTAAGTTATAAAAAAAATTGGGTATAATGTGTAGAACATATTAAAAAAAACACTTCAACAGTTCTCAGTTATTTTAAATCATAGTGATTTTAGTATGGTTATTTCAAGACTAATGTTTGTAACACGGAATAAGATAATAGTGCAATTATGGAAAATTTTAATTTATTTATCTACTGTGTTCATGAGAACCAGGATTCTTAAAGTAGGAGAAAGTGGTTGCAGTTTAAGTATAAACAAACAAACATAGCACATGCCTCTTTGGTCAATTAATTTATAACAAAGGAGCCAAGAATACACAATGGAGAAAAGACAGTCTCTTCAATAAATGGTCTTGGGAAAACCAGACAGCTACTTGCAAAAAAAAAAAAAAAAAAAAAAAGCCAGCGGGGAAGGCAGACTAGATCACTAGGTTACACCATACACAAATATCAACTCGAAATGGATTAAAGACTTGAACATAAGACCTGAAAGCATAAAACTGGAAGAAAACATAGGTGGTAAAGCTCCTTGATATCAGTCTTGGGTATTCAGGTCCTTTCCACTGAGCCCAGTTACCTCCTCAAACGAAGTGACACTTAGGCTTTGCATTGCTCAATGAAAACACAGTCTCAACTTCCCATCTCTGGGAGGAAATTCTTGTGGAGGGGGTGTGGAAATGGAGGAAAGGAAGCATCTGTACATCTCTCTGAAACAGTATTTTTCAGGCTTTAGGCAGTCTAAATCTAAATGTAGAGAGAAAGCGGGTGCCTGGCTGACTCAGTTGGTAGAGCATGTGACTCTTGATCTTGAGGTCATGAGTTCAAGCCCCACTCTGGGAGTAGAGATTATTAAACAAACAAACAAACAAACAAATAAATAAATAAATAAATAAAATTTAGAGGGGAAAAATCTCTGGCTCTGCAAAGACAAAAGTTCAACCAGTACATACAATTTATATTGTAAAACAAAATGCTTATGCATCAATCCGAAGGTACTGCCCTTTGGTTCCGTCACCGGATTTCAGCACTTCTCTAAGAATGATGGGAGGTTATCATTCATTCTATCTTCACATTGAAAACTCCTGGGTGAAAGGGAAGACCTGCTACAAAGGCAAATTGCTGTATCAGGAATAATCACTCCTCCCCAAATGGAAAGTTTTCCAACTTCACCATGTTAAGGTCCAGAAGCATTAAGCACTCAACATTTTAGAATAAGGCAACCCAAGGCTTTCATTAAACAAATACAATTTGGTCACGTAGGTTTGCCAAACTGCCATGTGGTTTTTGAGTTCCTAATACCTCAAATGTCCCTGAGCAAGGTTTTAAAAGAGAAATTATTTCTTTAAAATGCCAAGATTCCATGGGAACATTATCTTCTATTTCAAAAATAAAGTTTAAAGCTATTCAGAAATAAAATATCAATCAGTCAGTATTGAAACTGTAGGAGGAACTGAGGCCTTTGCCTGCCTTTAGAAGTCTGTGCCATTCCAGAAGCTAAGGGCTATGAAACCAGATTCAGAGCTCACGGAAATATGATAGAGTTTGAAGCTCTTCAGCAGAGACAACTATTGTAGGCCCCTCTAAGACATAGGCTTTAGAAAACTTTCTGTATTAAAGTATACTCTTAAGTCCCTCTGACATTCTAGCAACACAGAGCATTTCAAAGCACCTGTTAATTACCTTATTTAATCTTCACTAATTTATTCTAACTAGTAGCATTGTTCCTTGTTTAGTTAAGAAAAGAAACTTAATTTCTTTAGTCCCATCAGCTTCTATTCTTCCCTCCTCCACAAATGTGGTCCAAGCTGAGGGTGGGCTCAGGAGGTAGACGCCGAGGGATGCTTTAAGTGCTGTGATTGGCATAAGAATAAAACATTCTTGGGGCGCCTGGGTGCTTCGGCCAGTTAAGTGTCCAACTTCGGCTCAGGTCATGGTCTCTTGGTCCGTGAGTTCGAGCCCCCCATCAGGCTCTGTGCTGACAGCTCAGAGCCTGGAGCCTGCTTAGGATTCTGTGTCTCATTCTCTCTCTCTGCCCCTCCCCTCTCACACTCTGTCTCTCTCTCTCTCTCTCTCTCTCTGAAAAATAAATAAAACATTTTTTTAAAAATCTAAAATAAAAAAGAAAAAAAATTATTTTCCTCATTAGATTGCCATTAGAAAAATTCCAGGGACACCTGTGTGGCTCAGTTGGTTAAGCCTCTGGCTCTCGGTTTCGCCTCAGGTCATGATCTCTCAGTTTTGTGACTTCAAGCCCCAAGTCAATCTCTGTGCTGGCAGCACGAGGCTGCTTGGGATTCTTTGTCTCTCAGTTTCTCTCTCTGCCCGCCCCCCCACTTGTGCTGTCTCTGTCTCTCTCAAAATAAATAAATAAACTTAAAAAAATTCCCAAACCAAGGGGAGACATGGAAGTGAATGTTTACCGAGTGAACTTCTGGGAGCAACAAATGTGTAAAAGCTTTGCCTCTTTACAATGTAAACTAGAATCTGTATACAATTATCCTGGGGGTAGATTGAGAAAGAGAGAGCACACTTCTTTGTTGAATATTGTATGCATAGCCACACTTCATGGGCTTTATCACAGTGAATCCCCATATGGGCATTATTATCCTCATTTTATATATTAGGGTAAAAAACATGCCCACATCTATGAATATGGTATGTGAACATGCACATATCAAGGCTAGACCTATAGATTATAATGTTAAAGATAATTGTATCTCACTAATAAAACCCATGTTCCATAATCTGTCATCCTTAATCACTAAAGACACCCTGAGAATTACTTTTCTGTGCTGCAGCTAAATTCATATCAGCTAATCATTTTAAGCTATTGAAAAGGGTCCAGATAAACCTCACTAACTAAAAATACAATGGATAAAAAAACCCATCCATTTCAAGCTATTTCCCTTTAAATTTTGAGTGTGCATGTTTGGTTTAAAAGCAGTCTCATCAAGGGGCACCTGGGTGACTCAGTTAAGCATCCAACTCTTGATTTCTGCTCAGGTCATGAACTCACAGTTTATGAGATAGAGCCCTGAGTTGGGCCCTGCACTGACAGTGTGGAGCCTGCTTGGAATTTTCTCTCTCCCTCTCTCTCTATGCTTCTCCCCTGCTCACTCACTCTCTCTCAAAATATATAAAATAAACTTAAAAAAACAAAGAATTAAAAACAGTCTCTTCAAGACAAATTTAAAGAACTATGTCCAAGCAGCCTTTGGTTCAGCACAATTATTAGTTTTTGTTTTTTTTTTTTTACTTTCTTCCAAGCTTTAGAAGGTTTTTATAGCTATTTTTAAGAAGTGGGAAAAAAAAAGAGTCACACAACAATTTTTCTTCCCAAACTGAAACATGTACTTATGAAACCAAGATAGTTGAACAAGAAACTTCTTCCTGGAGAAAATATCTGAGAGAGAAAATATGTCATATTTAAGCAAACTGAATAAGGGAAGTGATGATTAAGTGGAATAGAGACAAGGGTCATGTAAGGTCTCACTTCACCTCTGGATAACCTCACTTTCTCATCTTTAATGGAGTCATGCCTAGGATGTGACAGGGTTGTTATGACAAGTGATTCCTGAAGTCATTTGTATACAACCTACACCGCAACCCCAAAAGAACTTGCTCATGTTCTCACACACACGCTTTAAGAACTTGCTCACTCACACACACACACACACACACACACACACACACACACACACAGTTTTATATATACTTCTCATACATACAATCCAAGGTAGTGTTTTATTACTTACTAGAGGCATTTATTATTTAAGGGCATTTCAACTTCCACACAAGATCATGTTATTTACCATTGCTTGCCAAATAGACATTTTCCCACCCCAGCCCCCTTTTTTTTTTTAATTTATTTATTTTGAGAGAGAGTACGTGTGCAGGGCAGGGAGAGAGAGAATCCCAATCAGGCCCCACACAATTAGTGCAGAGTCTGACACGGGGCTGAAACTCAGGAACTGTGAGATCATGTCCTGAGCTAAAAACCAAGAGTCAGATGCTTAACCGAGCAAGCCACCCAGGTGTCCCTTCCCACTTTTTTGGCACTAGGGAACTATGACTCTAGCATTCTTATTTGTCATAGGAAATACAGTGGAAATTTTAGCCATCACTTTTAACTTAGAGCCATTGATTGATTCACTTCTCAAATAACATTAGTCAGAAGAATGGTGATCAGTAGAAAGGAGGTGGAGGAGGAAAGAGGAGGAGAGGGAGGAAAAGCAAGGGAGAAGAAAAGGGGGAGAAATTAATAAATGGGTTGTTACTGCCATCTGGTGGCAAGGATGCAAAAATACAGGAGAAAACATCCTGAGCCATCAAAATAGAATATTTGGGAAAAGCATTGCTCTAATAAAATGTCCAAACATGTTGAATTCTAAAATGACTAGCAGATGTTCTATGTTAATTATTTAACCCAGATCAGTTGGAATTTGAGCTCACTTTTTTCCTCAATATCTGGGAACGCAAAGGTATTCTGAGTTTTCAGGCCTAAAGTCTAAGAACCATAGAAAAGGTGTAATGATCATTATGTCCATTTCACCTCCCCATGAGACTCTGCCCCAAAACTTTTAATCCTGGAGAACAAAAAGGTGACAGATATACTATGTTAGGGGTGTAGCTTTCAAAGGGGATATCTCAATACCTATCTACATCTATCAGGTTCTTACGTTTCCCAGGAAGTTATCAATGGGATAAAATCAAGCAAAATTCAGTATACCAGGAGCACCTGGGTGGCTAAGTCTTAAGCATCTGACTTTGGCTCAAGTCATGATCTCACGGTTTGTGAGCTTGAGCCCCACTTCAGGTGAGCCCCGCTTTACTCTCTCTCTCTCTCTCTCCCCATGTCTCTCTGCCCCTCGCTCACTTATGCGCTCTCTCTCTCTCAAAATAATAATCATAATCATAATCATAAATAAAATAAATAAGTTAAAAAAATTCAGGACAGCATTGTTTGAATGGTAAACTTGCAGGGGGATTCCACAGTCACTGCTGTCATAGCTAAACTTTCAAAGCCTCCATCATACACCAAGCAATGTGATCTCCCACTTCACAGAGCGCTAAACTCTATACAGGAAATCAAACTTTCATTGTATAAATGCATAGCTTGTTTCTTTCTGCTTTCTTTTCTTTCCACCTATATTTCTTTCCACCCCATCCCAGGCAACTACCTGGGTCCTTGCCAAACTTCAAAACTGACCTCCTTGAAAATGCTTCAAAGATTATCTACATGTGGTTCTGATCACTAAAATCATTTTGTTTTTTTATGCATCAGGCACTGTTTCAAACATTTTTACATATATTGTTATTATTTCCAAATCCAGAAAAACTTGAGGAATTATATAATAATTGTAATTTGTATAACTAATTTGTGTATACAATTGCACATTTGCATTTAATAATAACAGTATATATAGGTATGCTCAGACCATATATGTATACAGGTATATATGTATACATGTACATATGTGTGCGTATACATATATATATTCTTATATCACTTTCCTGTGTACTTGGATCCATTTCCATCAACAGGGCATGAATGATTAGAAGTAATACCGGATATTTCCTTTTAGCAGCTCCAGAGAGCCCACATTAGCAAGTGGTATGGTCTCTTGACGAAGACTATGGATTCTTAACTCAATCAACATTCTACCACATTATCAGCTGTACAGTATTGGAAAAGATGCTTGGGGCATCTGGGTGGCTCAATCAGTTAAGCATTTGACTCTTGACTGCAGCTCAGAACTTGATCGCAGTTTTGTGAGTTCAAGTCCCACGGTGGGCTCTGTGCTAGGAGTGAAGCTTACTTAAAAATAAAAATATAAATAGATAAATAAAAAGATGCTTGACACTAGACCCTCAGTTTTGTAACTCCAAAACGTTGGTAGGCCTTTTTGAAAATGAGGTGAAATATCCATGAAAAGAGCTTAACTAGCATTATGTCCATTACATGTTTATCAGTAAAGGTTAGTTTTTATTATTTATGTTCGTTCTACGCACTGGAGAGTCGAGTCAGATTGTTGCTTCACTATTTTCAGCAATAGTCATGCTTTAATGAAAGGAAAGAAAAGAGCACTTCCTTATCCTTAGAATAAAATACTGGATGACTCTGAATGGCAAGTCCAAAATAACAGGACAAGGCTCTTTATATGGGCTATACATCATGTGAGATCTAGATAGAGCATCTTTAGATACTGGAAAATGCAGAGAGCACCATCTCTTAGGTTTTCCAAGTTGGCAAGGACCACATGGAAAGTTCTACATGTGAAAATGGCAGTTTTGTCAGTTTTGTCCTGGAGGCCCACCAAAGACTGTCACGCTCCCTGTCTGTCTCCTGTAAGTCATAGTAATTAATTCAACTCCTCTCAACACTGGCTTTTTCTGACTTTTTCCCTGACATACAAACACAAAAAGGAATTGCAGCACAAAAACTATCAAACCACATAAATCCCAGAAATTATACCCAGATTAAAGTTTATACTTTCTGTTTTCTAGTTTTTGTCAGGGAAGTAGAATAACAATCACTGAGAACATTCTTATATTTCTGGAAAAATAATTTTAATGTTTTTTTTTGAAAACAGCAATTATCCCTCATCTTAGGAAATGACAAAAGTATTCCCAAATTACTGTTTAAAGGATTATATTTTATAAAAGTTGAATATAGTGTGTGTGGGAGGGGGTATATTTAAAGGTGATATCATTTTGGGGTACCTGGGTGACTCAGTCAGTTAAGCATTCAACTCTTGATTTCAGCTCAGGTCATGATGTCATGGTTCACGAGTTCAAGACCCGCATCAGAACGCTCCCTTTCTCTCTGCCCCTACCTGACTCATGCTCTCTCTCTCTCTCTCTCAAAATAAATAAATAAACTTTAAAAATAAATAAGGGGCATTAAAAAATAAAGTAATATCATTTATTAACCTACTATTGCACTGCCATGGGCACTAATGCCTTGAGAAGCCCATCCTTGCCATTACCATGGCAATTGTTACACACCTCAGGCACTACCCATTGAGATTAGGAAAAAAACAAAAATCTTTTAACCTTTAATCCAGAAATCTTACTTTTAGAAACAAATACCAAAGATACACTATCAAAAACAAAAACAAAAAAAATGCATTTGCCAGGATTATTCATTGCAACATCGTTTGTAATATCAAAATACTAGAAACAAGTCAAATGTCCAACAAAATGGGACTAGTTGTTTAAATAATATATCTTCACATAATGGAGTACTCTGCTGAGTGAAAAAAAGAGTGAGAAATATCTCCATGCATTTCTATGGATTACGCAAGTAATATGATTGAACAAGAACAATTGAATTAAAGAAAAACCTAGAGTACATTATTTAAAAACAGGATATATACATGTGTGTGCATGTGTATTTAAATATATATATTCATTTATATGTATATATATATTCATATATATATATGCTTAAATTTTTTTTTGAGTATAGTTGACATACAATTTTATATTAGTTTCAGGTGTACAACATAGTGATTCAACTCTCTATACATTATGCTATACTCACCACAGGTGGAACTACTGTCTTACACATACATACTTATATTAAAACACCAGTAGAAAAATTAATCACAAAAATCTTTAAATACTTACCACTAGGCTATACAATATGGAATATAGGGTGGAAAAAAACAGGAATAGAAGCTAGTCTTCTTTAAATATAGCTTATTCTGGAGTGCCTGGCTGGCTCATCAGTAGAGCATATGACTCTTGATCTCAGGGTTATGAGTTCAAGCCCCACATTGGACCTACAGCTTACTTTAAAAAAGATAAATAGGAGCGCCTGGGTGGCTCAGTCCGTTAAGCGGCCAACTTTGGCTCAGGTCATGATCTCGCGGTCCGTGAGTTCGAGCCCCGCATCGGGCTCTGTGCGGGACAGCTTGGAGCCTGGAGCCTGTTTCAGATTCTGTGTCTCCCTCTCTCTGACCCTCCCCTGTTCATGCTCAGTCTCTCCCTGTCTCAAAAATAAATAAAACGTTAAAAAAAATTAAAAAAAAAAAAAAGATAAATAAAGAGCCCTCCTCTACCATCCAAGATGCCAAAGGAAACAAGGCTGGGGGAAGAAGACAGCCTTGGTCCCTGCTGTCTGAAGAAGCAGGAGGCCAAGAAAGTGATCAATCCCCTATTTGAGAAAACGCCTAAGAATTTTGGCATTGGTCAGGACATCTAGCCTAAAAGAGACCTCACCCACTTTGTCCAATGAGTCCACTGCATCCAGCTACAGTGACAAAGGACTCTTCTCTATAAATGTCTAAAAGTGCCTCCCACGATTAACCAGTTCCCCCAGGCCTTGGAATGCAAAACAGGTACTCAGCTGCTTAAGCTAGTCCACAAATACAGACCAGAGATAAAGCAAGAGAAGAAGCAGAGAGTGCTGACCTGGGCTGTGAAGAAAGCTGCCATCTGTCCTTTGAGCTGGGGCTAATACTGTCACCACCTTGATGGAAAACAAGAAGGCTCAGCTGGTAGTGATTGCACATGATGTGGATCCCATTAAGCTGTGTGTCTTTGTGCCTGCCCTGTGTGGTAAGATGGGGGATCCCTACTGCATCATCAAGAGGAAGACCAGGTTGGGGCCTCGCATCCACAGGAAGACCTGCACCACTGTCGTCTTCACACAGGTTAACCCGGAAGACAAAGGAGCTCAGGCTAAGCTGGTAGAAGCTATCAGGACCAATTACAATGACAGATCTGATATTATCTGCCATCACTGGGGAGGCAACATGCTGGGTCCAGAGTTTGTGGTTTGCATTGCCAAGTTGGAAAAGGCAAAGGCTGAAGAACTACCCACAAAACTGGGCTAATTGTGTGCTGTTGAGTTTTCTGTACATAAAAGTTAATTTAAAAGTTCTCTTTAAAAAAAAGTAAATTAAATTAATACAGTATAGCTTATTCTATTAACTTGAGTTGAGAACCATGTGAATGCTTTAATTTAAATATTTTAGGGCCACCTGGGTGGCTCAGTCAGTTAAGCTGACTTTGGCTCAGGTCACGATCTCATGGGTTCATGAACTTGAGTTCTGCATGGGTTAAACTCGAGCTCTGCTTTGGGTGTGAAGCTGGTGCTTTACCAGTGGGAGGTCCTGCTCCCTCCACCATGGCTGCCCCAGCTGAGGAGAAGAAAGTGGAAGCAAAGAAAAAAATAGTCAGAGAAGTCTATGATAACACGTACTTTGGTCTTTTTGAATTAACCTCTCTGTAACTTGTTAAATAAAAAGCTGAATTCTTTAAAAAAAAAAAAAAAGGATTTAAAGGATTCTCTAAATCTGTCCTCTGAAAAAAATGAAAAATGATGACCAGCACAATAGTAGGTGTACCCTTAGTGCCCAGATTGTGGTCTCTAAACATTATTTTCCACTAGATGGAACCTGAGCTTCTTGGGGAAATGGCTTGTTCCAGATCTGGAGCAAGAAATTTACAAAATAATCTTGAACTATCTTGTGGGATCAGAAAGCAAGAAACACTGCCAAGATCATTTCCAAAGGACTTATAAGGCAACTTGAAAAATGTTCCACAGCTTCAACATTGGACAATTAGAACATCAATAAGAATGATAAATGCAATCTTGTAAAGTAAGTATAATTCATGGCTTAAAAATGATACTCAATGAAGCAAACAAGCAAACTCATTGGCCATCTTTGGAGAATGATAGGGAATAAAATTATTTTTAAAATGAGTTAACAAAGGGAAGGAATCAAACTTTATCTTGCTCTTTCTATATAATTATCCTTCAGAGTAACTAAGTGGTTAATGAGGCTAAGTTTCTCTAGATAGAAATATTCTAGTTAATTTAAAAAGAGGAATGGTGGAATAGTGATATTCTAAGATCACTCTTTTGCAAACTCTAATGAGTTAATGGATTTAGACCATGATTAATAACGACTTCTAAAATACCCTAAAGAGAATCAACTGGCAATAGATGCCCTTTGAGGTAAGTGCACAAAATTTACCAAGTATTCTCGCCTGAGAAATTAAACCCAAATCTCATCAAGAGTCTAAATCTAACTACCAAATTACTGAAACTACAGAAATATACAAAATGATACCACAGATTTACAATCAGCAAAATATAGTTTCCTCAAAAAATAAATTACAAGAAGGGAAGAAAAGTAATGGACCCCTGCAGATTAAAAAAAAAAAATTGAGAGAGATATTAGCCAATTACAGTGTATGAGCCTTACTTAGAACCTTGTTCAAACCAAAACAATTTTGAGAGGCACCTGGCTAGCTCAGTCTGTAGACCATGTGACTCTTGATCTCTGGGTCATAAGTTCAAGCCCCATGTTGAGTATAGAGCTTACTTTAAAAAAAAATTTTTTTTGAAATAAATTGACACAATGGGGAAAATGTGAATACTGATGTTATTAAGGGATACTTGTTAATATTTCAGGTGTGATAATGGTATTGGGGTTATGTCAGGAAGAGTGCCTATCTTTCAATAATACTGAAATATTTGTAAATAAAACTGTATCTAGATATTGCTATAATATTTCTGGTGCATTGGAGGAGAGCAAGTAGGGATATAAAGGGAAAAGGTTTGAGCATGAATTGGTAATTGCAACTGGTAGTGGGTATATGGGAAATAGCTATACAGCTCTTTGTTTTGTACATACTTGAAATTTTCTATAAAAAAAAAAAATTAAATCTGAACTCTTACCATTAGCCACCAAGGACTTGTATAAGCTGATCCATGCCCATTTTTCCAGTGTCATCTCACTACTCACTCCTAACTCATTTTGTGCCAGCGTCTCTGACCTTATTTCTTTTCTGTAAATACATCACACTCTTTGTCCAGAGAGAATGAAGCAGAGGAAATATTTGAACAGATGATGGCAGTAAATGTCCCCAAAATTATGAAAGATTTTAACATAGACATAAGTAACTAAAGGAAGCAATAATTTTCCATTTGTCCTTTTTCTACTAATTTCTATTATTCTAGGCCTGTGGCAGGCCCTCTATTCCATGGAGATTATGCACCCCAAGGCCAACTTAAATCAACAGTTGACCACAGTGTTGAGTTTCAAACAAGAAAATCTCCTCAGTCCTACCCTGACTAATATGTGCACCCTCTGAGTGACCCCAGACACCAGCATTAACAAGCACCAGGGTTGAGGTTCATAGCCAGTATAGGTGATGCCTTTAAAGCTAGGATATACCAGGATGATGGATGAATAATAGCTCTTTCTCATTTAACTCGTCATGGAAACGAGAATGGAATATAATGCTAACAAAATTTTAGAGGTCTTCTAAAGGCACTGTGTTCTCCAGTGCTTTTTATTGCCAGGCAACTGAGCTGAGGTAGACTGATGGGGGAGGCTGGCTTCAGCGGGGCTATCTGAGATACTCAAGGGTGAAGAGGCAAGAGTGCTTCAATCAAGTAGAAAAGGACAAACAAGTGGGAATGGGGAGAACAACTGCAAATTTGGGATATTATTTGTCCCCAAGGATTCCTTTAGAATGACACAAACCAAATTCTACTTCTGTGTTCAGGGCCAGTTGTAGAAATCTGGCCATAAGATAAACAGGGTAAGACAAAGGGCACATTGCAACAGGAAGGTGGATGAACACGGTTAGTTATATAATTCTGCAGCTGCTCCATACACCTTGGCAGGAGCTGATAGTTCCAAAACCCAAGAATAGCTCCACATGTGATCTGTGGCTGGGAAGGAGAATGTACCAGGCATGCTGGGGAGAGCACTCTTAGAAAAGTGATGAGTTAGGAAATCATTTCCCCTGCTAGAATGAGGTCAGAGAACCTTAGAGTGAAGAGATGCGAGGATGCAGAGACCAACAATGGCCACCATTGTGCTGCGTTAAAAAGGCAAGGGTTGGGCGCCTACATGGCTCAGTCAGAAGAGCATGTGACTCTTGATCTTGGGGTCATGAATTCAAGCTCCACATTGGGTGTCGAGATTACTAAAAAAATAAATAAATAAACTTTTAAAAATTCTAAAAAGGCAGGGGGCTGTTAACCCCATACACCATTCATCTCATTTATCCAAAAAACTACATTCTTGTTTGCCAATCCCTCTACTTGTCACAGGGGTCACAATGCTGAACAAAATAGGCATGGTTTCTGTGCATAGACAGGGTTGTCTGTATCATTAAGTCGGTTGTCCAGAGATGTTCACTGAAAGGCCGGGAAAAAGATTTTCCTAGCTTCTTTCACCAACAATTTTGCTCCTCAAACCCCCGTGAACCATATATCAAAGTTGACCGAATCCATAAAAGATTGGTGTACAAGAACTAATGACAGAGACAATGTTCTCCAGAGGCCAGAACTTGAGTTTACCCTTAAGAATTTGTGGTATTATGGGGACGAAAAAAGTTAAATCCTCAAAAACTTAGTTCTCTAAACAGATAAAATAGCACAATAAAACCGCCCTTATCCACTTTAATTGAGAGATGGACAAGTCAAGGTTCGCATCATCTGTTTCTATTTTGTCTAGGGTAGAAGATCATTTATATTATGAGAAAATGGCAATATCAAAGCATGAATTCCATTAAGTCTGCTTTATTCCATACATATAAATTAAGGCATATAAAGTAAGTTGGCTCATAGAAACTGAGAAGCTTTATCTGTGCAAAACTGGCATCAAAATTAAAGGAACTTTTAAAAATAGCCCCACTTAACAAAAAGGCACAATTCCAGGTACTATGAAATGATCAGATTATGAATGCTATACCAGAACATATCCTTTTTAAAACTCATCTTTTTTAAAATTAATGAATAATCAAGTTACTAAAACAGAAGAGAGACTTTTAAAATATAAAACTATGAAAATATACAATTATGTGTTATCTAAACACATATATTTTTATTGTATAAGATAACTTTTATTTTTTGAATAGGTAATAAATGTCCTTTGTTAAAAGAAAGTGAATAGTAGAAAAGTGAGTGTCGTCCCCACTCTCTGTCACCTAGGTCCCATTCTCAGAGGTAACCACTGCAACCAGTTGCTTGAGTGTCTTTGGGAAACATGCAATGCATGGGTGAGTCGGGTTGATATAGGCATATGTATTCTTACTGCTGCTCTAACGACTGGCCCCCCCTAGACACAAGCACATGCATGTTCCCACATGTGTATAGCCATGTTTCACAAATGCAACACACTCTTGTATCAATTGCTTTATTTACTCCATTTATGTGTGAAATTTTCCGTGTGCACTCATATAAAATTAGCCGTCCTTTCAGACACTGAATAATATTCCATTATATGGAAATGAAATACTTTATTTAAACAGTCCTCTGTTGATGCACATCTTGGTTGTATCTAAATTTTTGCACCATCTTTGTATCTACTAGAAATGGAAATGCTGTCTGAAATGATATTCACGGTTTGCACTTATACTAAGTTGCCAACTTGCCCTCCAAAAGATGAACCAATCTCACTCTTACCAGTAAAATATACAAGTTCCCTGTGCCATCACCAGCACACTGTAATATCAAAGTTCTTTATATTTCACATTCCAGAAAGTGAAAAGTGCCTTGTCATTGTAACCTTAATTTTACTTCTCTTCCTTTGAGATTACCTAGCATTTTTAAAAGAATACAAATAAGCGTTTCGAATCATAAAATTTTGTTACTGTTTCATTGAAACTGTCCATCAGAGAGTTACTAAATTGTAGTCTGGGCCTTTGACTGAGAGATGATTTAGTGGAAACCTCCTTGCTTAGCAGGTAAAGCAAACAAGATATAGCCAGGTGAAATGGGCTAGCCTAGGACATGGGGTCTTGTCCAATTTATGGCCTGGTGGTCTTCTGTACTGTTACACTCATGTATCATTTTATTCTTTATTTTTATTTTTTTTTATATTTTTTAAATGTTTTTAATGTTTATTTATCTTTGAGAGACAGAGACAGAGCATGAACGGGGAAGGGTCAGAGAGAGAGGGAGACACAGAATCCGAAGCAGGCTCCAAGCTCTGAGCTATCAGCATAGAGCCTGATGCAGGGCTTCAACTCACAGACTGCGAGATCATGACCTTAGCCAAAGTCGGACGCTTAAACGACTGAGCCACCCAGGCGCCCCATCTTTATTTTTATTTTTATTTGAGAGAGAGAGCTTGAGTGGAGGAGAGGTAAAGCAGGGAAGATAGAGAAAAAGAGAGAGAGAGAGAGAGAGAGAGAGAGAGAGAGAGAATCTTAAGCAGCCTTCATGCTCATCACAGCCTGACATGGGGCTCAGCCCCAAGACCCTGAGATCATGACCTGAGCCAAAATCAAGAGTTGGACGCTCAACTGATTGAGCCACCCAGGTGCCCCTGCTTTCTCTTTTAAAAGTGAACTTTAAATACTATTTTCCCATTTCACAACTCATCATAGCTCTACAGCCCTACCAGGATTTACTGTGTTCTAGATTGTGTTACAATTGTTGAATACGCAACACTAAAATCCAAAGATTGGGGTACCTGGGTGGCTCAGTGGGTTAAGCACCAACTCTTGATTTTGGCTTAGGTCACATTCTCATGGTTTATGAGATTAAGACCCTTGTTGGGCTCTGAACTGACAGTGCAGAGATTTCTTGGGATTCTCTCTTTCTGTCTGCCTCTCCCCTGCTGTTTCTCCCATGCTTTCTCTCATGTGTACTCTCTCTCTCTCTCTCAAAAATAAATAAATAAACTTTAAAAAAATTCTCTCTCTCTGCCCCTCACCCACTTGCTCATGCTCTCTCTCTCACTCTCTCTAAAATAAAAAAAGCAAAATGTTCAGCAGTAAAATGTTAGTTATATGTATGAAAAAAAAACAATAAAAAATAAATAAAACCCAAAGATTAATCATTTCTAATATCCCATTTCACCCCATGATAGAAAATCAGATATGTCTCTATATGAAGTCAAAGTTAGGAAGTCAAGGTAAGAAAATAATTTAAAATACTCAAACTGCTGGGGCACCTGGGTGGCTCAGTCAGTTAAACATCCAACTCTTGGTTTTGGCTCAGGTCATGATCCCAGAGTCATGGGTTCGAGCCCTGAGTTGGTCTCTATGTTGAGCCATGGAGCCTGCTTGAGATTCTTTCTTTTCTTCTCTCTTTGCCACTAGTTCTTTAAATGAATAAAGAAAGAAACAAATAAACATTTTAAAAATAATTAAAAAAATAAAATGTTCAAACTCACATCACCTCTCTCAGGAAGATGAATAAACTGGAGGACAGGCAGTAAAGCAATGTCACTAGTTCAGCTGTACCACGATTCTTTTTTTAGTGTCCATTATGGGCTATGTTTATCAGACAGAAGATTTTAAAGCCAAGTAAAAGATTTTACAATTTACAAAGGGCTTTTTCTTACATGACCTACTTTAGTCTCACATCTCTGTGAGGTACTAGATGTCATCATCCCATTTTATAGTTGAGAAAACTATATACTCCAAAATGCCCATGAAATGACAACAACAAAAAATAATTTTACAGAAATTGGGCAGTCAAAAAAGCAATACAAGCTCAAATATGTTTTGCTCCTGAGAAAGATATTATACAGAACAAATCATCACTTCACACTGCATTTAATTTTGTCCCAACTTATAGTTTTTGGATTGTCACCCTCTCTTCCTACATACCTTTCCATTTTTTTTCCTCTCTATGAATTCAAGCCAGACCTTCCTTATGACTAATCTGTTTGCTAAACACTGCAAAATTTTCTAAATCTTATCTTCAGTACTCATGCCATTTCCTCTGAAGATGCTATAACCATGTTTATTATCTTCCTCAAAGTGGTTAATATGGACAAACTTCTTAACTAATTTTCTTCTTCAATATCTATGAACTGACAATGCTAATTTTCATACTCCATCTGCCCCACCTTGTCCCCAGATGAAGTTCCTCTGCTTTCACCAGCCATCACCCATCACCATGAGCCAGATGCTGCAACAAACTCTCCTTCCATCATTACAGCCGTGTTTTGTCTTAAATAGATGATCATAGAAGTCATCTTTTTAGGACACTTCTGATCTTTGAATGTTTCTGGTGTTTTGACTCATTTATGAACTTTAAAGTGGGATGGGGGTGTGGAGATAATGATGAAGATGAAGATTCCTATATAAAAATAATAAGAATACCCAGACAGAGATTTAAAGATCCTTTGCATCCAGAGTGGAGTCCAAACATGGTCAGGCCAGCCAAGTAGTCCTGAGTTTCCCAGAATACATCTAGGAGCGGGATCCCTTCAGTAACTATGACAGCAAAGGTGTTAACAGAGACCTCAGTTCCTGAAAGCTCAAATGCCCTAACACTTCAGTGTTGCTTTATGCCTTTGTCCACTCTCAGCTTTTGCCTTCTTTCTGTGCCTGTACCTGCCTCAGACAAACCTTCACCATTACTGCCTCTAACTGGCTGAGCTTTTAGTTGACAAAAGGTGGTATGAGATCAAGACTGTGCAAATTAAGAACCTGAGGACAGCTACAAAACTGAGCCTGATGGGTCCATGCCCCTTATGCACAAGGACATGAATGGGGATCCTGGGTGATTCCGTTGGTTAAGTGTCCAACTTCAGCTCAGGTCATGATCTCGTGGTTTGTGAGTTCAAGCCCTGCATCAAGCTCTGTGCTGACAGCTCGGATTCTGCTTTGGATTCTGTGTCTCCTCTCTATGCCCCTCCCCTGCTTGCTCTCTCTCACCCTCAAAAATAAACAAAAGCATTTAAAAAATGTATATACACAAGAACACGGCAAAACATTGTACTTTCAGTTTGATCAATTGTTTGCGTTTTATTGTCATTGAGATTGGGGAAGAGGGTAGAAGTTGGTGTTTAAAGACATCAGCTAATCATTCCTTTGCATAAACAGGGAACAGAAAACAAAACTCTCTTTCATGTTGGGAGTTAAGTGTTCTCTGGGCATAGAGTGAAGAAAAGTCCTCTTTTTGCCCTAAAGCTTTGTTAGCTGCCTGTATATGGTTCCTGGAAAAGATGTCAACTCCAAGGTCTTTAAAAAGCACAACAGGTTTCTTGCACATCATAACTGCTTCACAGCCACTGCTTCAGCATGTTCTCCCTGGTGCTTCCCAGTAAATGCTCCCAGGCACATTGGCCTTGCAGAAGTTATTATTTAAAAAAAAAAAAAAAAAAAATCCAAGGAACCTGGACTAAGATCCCAAATGAATTCCTCAATAAAAACTGATTTACATGAAAAATGCTCAACATCACTCATCATCCAGGAACTACAAATCAAAACCACAATGAGATACTCCCTCACACCTGTCAGAATGGCTAACGTTACCAACTCAGGCAACAACAGATATTGGCAAGGATGTGGAGAAAGAGGATCTCTTTTGCACTGTTGGTGGGAATGCAAGCTGGTGCAGCCACTCTGGAAAACAGTATGGAAGTTCCTCAAAAAACTAAAAATAGAACTACCCTACGACCCAGCAATTGTCCTACTATGCATTTATCCAAGGGATACAGGTGTGCTGTTTCAAAGGGGCACATGCACCCCAATGTTTATAGCAGCACTATGAACAGTAGCCAAAGTATGGAAAGAGCCCAAATGTCCATCGATGGATGAATGGGTAAAGAAGATGTGGTATATATATATATATATATATATATATATATATATATATATATATACAATGGAGTATTGCTCAGCAATCAAAAAGAATGAAATCTTTCCATTTGCAAAGACATGGATGGAACTGGAGGGTATTATGCTAAGTGCAATTAGTCAGTCAGAGAAAGACAAATATCATATGACTTCACTCATATTAGGACTTTAAGACACAGAACAGATGAACATAAGGGAAGGGAAGCAAAAATAATATAAAAACAGGGAGGGGGACAAAACATAAGAGACTCATAAATATGGAGAACAAACAGAGGGTTACTGGAGGGGTTGTGGGAGGGGGGATGGACTAAATGGGTAAGGGGTATTAAGGAATCTATTCCTGAAATCATTGTTGCACTATATGATAACTAACTTGGATGTAAATTAAAGAAATAAATTAAATTTTAAAAAATAATAAAATAAAAATTAAAAATAAAATAAAAATAAAAACTGATTTAAACATCCAAACAATGTCCTTACATTTATTATCATAGTTTCTATAAATAACCACTATTTATTAAAAGCATACCATTTACTAGTGCTTTATGTATAGTAGCTCTAATGTTGGCAATGTTCCAATTCATAGATGAGTAAACTGAGGTTTAGAAGGACTGAGCAATGTATGTAAAACCACAGTTAGCAAGTGGCAGAGTTCTGGTTGAAGCAGATCTCAGTCTAAAACTAATCTTCTTAGTGCTCTGTCATCTAATGAGAAGATAAGAAAAAAATCAGCAGTTTTAAATTTATTAAGAGTGATAATAAAGGGACAGTATGATAGTTTTTTGTGTGTCTGGCATCCATGAAATATAGCCAGACCAACAGTAAACCATCCTACACACCTAGAAAACTCACTGGAGAATTAACACAACAATCTGCACAACCTGAACCACAGAATTCAGCAGGTACGTGGCCCAGAGAGGTGAACTTGGAGAGAGAGAACCTGGCAGCTGGCAGGGAGCAGCCTTTGCAAACGGAGATGGGGCGGGGGAGAATACGGGAAAAGCAACCCTCCCAAAAAGCAGCTGGAGAGAAAGTGGAAAATTGGAAACAGCCACAGGGGCTAAACCAAAAAGGGAGAAAGGAGAAAGGAGAGGGTTTAAATTCCATTAAGACAGTAAACAAGGGGAGCGCAAAGGTTGCAATTCCACAGCTCAATACCTGGCGGTGCTCTGGTGGGAAGGGTGAATCCCCAGGAACAGAGTGGGGTCCGGGAGGTTCTCAGGTCACATGGGGAAAAGTGGTTCCACTGCTGGAAGGATATTTGGTAGAGACTGTTGAGGCCACCTGGTCCCAGCAGACCCCAGAAGGCGGCCACATTCGCTGGTGCTGGAACAAGGTCATTAAGGGTGAAGCCTGGTGCCAGATATGTGTTGTGATTTTCCATAATCCCTGAAAAGCTGCTGCTACACTATCTCGTGAATTTTTCTGGGGCGGGCTGGCACCTGGCTGCAGTCTTGGGACACCGGCAGCAGCAGGGTCCAGCAAGTGTTCCTGGGTGCTGCCGACATTCAGCCATTGCTCGGTGAGACCCTCCCACAGAGGGGCAGAACGGGTCAAAGCTACAGTCCTTCGGAAGTAAGGGGTCAGGGAAAACAGCCGCATCTGAGACAAAACTTGGGAGAGAGGTACTGCCTGGGGCCTGGTCATGTAGAGTGAAAAAAGCAGGGATGAAAAAAGTGGATGAAAGCTGAAGATAGAGGACGGATACCCGATTGCTGATCCAGGAGAACAGACTGGGTAGCTGAGTGGCGCCATTTTGACCACTCCCGCGCATGCACATACGCACCTAGGAGCACTGCAACAATCCACCCCAGTAGGTTAGCAGCGCCATCTAGTGGGGAGCGGAGCTGTTACACTGAGCCCTGCCCAACTGGGCCAACCTCCCTCTTCAAGAACACAAGTCTCACTGCCAGCTTAGCTTATGGACTATAAAGCACTACATAGACTGATTTCTAGGGGAAAACAAAGTAATTTCAATCATACTTCAATCTGTTAGCAGATTCATCTATTCAATTTTCTTCCTTTTTTTAAAATGTTTTCCACTATTCTTTTTCTTGAATACAGAAAGAGAAAAAATTCATTTTTATTTTCAATTTGTATTAAAAATATTTTTCTTTAATTATTTTTACTATATTTTTTACTTTTGCGTAAATTTTTTCAAATTCTATCTTACTTCCATCATTCTATTTTAGTCTACTTCAGTGTATTCACCTTTTCAAATTTTCAAACGATTTCCTTGTTTTCTTTTTCTTTTTTGTTTCTTTTCTTTTTCTTGAATGCAGAAAGTGAAAAACTTCATTTTTACTTTCAATTTCTATTAAAAATATTTTTCTTTAATTTTTTTCTTACTATATTCTTTACTTTTGTGTAAATTTTTCAAATTCTATTTTACTCCTGTCATTTCATTTTAGTCTACTTCAGTGTATTCATTTTTTCAAATTCTCAAACGATTTCCTCCCCCACCCCCCTTTTTTTTCCTCTAACCTGTCAAACCACTTTCAACACCAAGACCAAAACACACCTAGGATCTAGCATCATGTATTCGATTTTGTGTGTGTGTGTATGCTTTTTAATTTTTTAATTTTACTATTTTTTTAATTTTAATATTTTTTTATTTTAATTTTTCTATCTCATTAATTCCTTTTCTCCCTTCAAAATTACAAAATGAAGGATTTCATCCCAAAAGAAAGAGAACAATGAAACAACAGCCAGGGATTTAACCAACACAGATACAAACAAGATGTCTGAACCAGAATTTAGAATCACGATAATAAGAATACTAGCTGGAGTCAAAAATAGATTAGAATCCCTTTCTGCAGATATAAAAGAAGTAAAAAATAGCAAAATGAAATTAAAAATGCTGTAACTGAGCTGCAATCACGGATGGAGGCAGCGGAGGCAAGGATGGATGAGGCAGAACAGGGAATCAGCAATATAGAGGACAAACTTATAGAGAATAATGAAGCAGAAAAACAGAGGGAGATTAAGCAAAAGAGCATGATTTAAGACTTAGAGAAATCAATGACTCATTAAAAAGGAACAACATCAGAATCATAGGGGTCCCAGAAGAGGAAGAGAAATAGGAGTAGAAGGGTTATGTGAGCAAATCATAGTGGAAAACTTTTCTAACCTGGGGAAAGACACAGACATCAAAATCCAGAAAGCACAGAGGACCCCCATTAGACTCAACAAAAACCGACCATCAACAAGGCATATCATAGTCAAATTCACAAAATACTCAGGCAAGGAGAGAATCATGAAAGCAGCAAGGGGAAAAAAGTCCCTAACCTACAAGGGAAGACAGATCAGGTTTGCAGCACACCTATGCACAGAAACTTGGCAGGCCAGAAAGGAATGGCAGGATATATTCAGTGTGCTGAATCAGAAAATATGCAGCCAATAATTCTTTATCCAGCAAGGCTGTCATTCCAAATAGAAGGAGAGATAAAAATTTTCCCAGACAAATAAAAATTTAAAGAGTTTGTGACCACTAAACCAACCCTGCAAGAAATTTTAAGGGGGACTCTCTGAGGGGGGAAAAGATGAAAAAAAAAGATATACATATATATATACACACACACACACACACACACACACACACACATATCAAAAACAACAAAGATTAGAAAGGGGCAGAGAACACCACAAGAAACTCCAACTCTACAAGCATCAAAATGGCAATAAATTCATATCTTTCAGTACTCACTCTAAATGTCAATGGACTCAATGCTCCAATCAAAACACATAGGGTAACAGAATGGATGAGAAAGCAAGATCCATCTATATGCTGTTTACAAGAGACCCACTTTAGACCTAAAGGCACCTTCGGATTAAAAATAAGGGGATGGAGTACCATCTATCATGCTAATGGTCAACAACAAAAAAAGCCAGAGTAGCCATACTTATATCAGACAATCTAGACTGTAAAATAAAGACTGTATCAAGAGATGCAGAAAGGCATTATATCATAATCAAGGGGTCTATCCACCAAGAAGACCTAACAATTGTAAACATTTATGCGCAAAATGTGAGAGCACCCAAATATATAAATCAATTAATCACAAACATAAAGAAACTCATTGACTGTAATACCATAATAGTAGGAGACTTCAACACCCCACTCACAACAATGGACAGATCATCTAATCAAAAAATCAACAAGGGGGGCGCCTGGGTGGCGCAGTCGGCTAAGCGTCCGACTTCAGCCAGGTCACGATCTCACGGTCCGTGAGTTCGAGCCCCGCGTCAGGCTCTGGGCTGATGGCTCAGAGTCTGGAGCCTGTTTCCGATTCTGTGTCTCCCTCTCTCTCTGCCCCTCCCCTGTTCATGCTCTGTCTCTCTCTGTGCCAAAAATAAATAAAAAACGTTGAAAAAAAAATTAAAAAAAAAAAAAAATCAACAAGGAAACAATGGCTTTGAATGACACACTAGACCAGATGGACTTAACAGGTATATTCAGAATATTTCATCCTAAAGCAGCAGAATATACATTCTTCTCCAGTGCACATGGAACATTCTCCAGAATAGACCATATACTGTAACACAAATCAGCCCTAAGTAAGTACAAAAAGATCGAGATCATACCATGCATATTTTTAGACCACAATGCTATGAAACTTGAAATCAACCAAAAGAAAAAATTTGGAAAGGGAACAAATACTTGGAGGCTGAAGAACACGCTACTAAAGAATGAATGGGCTAACCAAGCAGTTAAAGAGGAAATTAAAAAGTATATGGAAGTCAATGAAAATGATAACATGACAAGCCAAAACCTCTGGGATGCAGCAAAGGCGGCCATAAGAGGAAAGTATATAGCAATCCAGGCCTTCCTAAAGAAGGAAGAAAGATTTCAGATACACAACCTAACCTTACACCTTAAGTAGCTGGAAAAAGAACAACAAATAAAACCCAAAAGCAGCAGAAGACAGGAAATAATAAAGATTAGAGCAGAAATTAATGCTATCAAAACCAAAACAAAAAACAAAAAAACAAAAAACAGAACAGATCAATGAAACCAGAAGCTGTTCTTTGAAAGAATTAACAAAATTGATAAACCACTAGCCAGTTTGATCAAAAAAGAAAAAGGAAAGGAATAAATAAAATCAAGAATGAAAGAGGAGAGATCACAACCAACACAGCAGAAATACAATCATAAGAGAATATTATGAGCAGTTATATGCCAATAAAAGGGCAATCTGGAAGAAATGGACAAATTCCTAGAAACATATACACTACCAAAACTGAAACAGGAAGAAATAGAAAATTTGAACAAACCCATAACCAGTAAGGAAATCGAATTGGTAACCAAAAATCTGCCAAAAAACAAGAGTCCAGGGCCAGATGGCTTTCCAGGGGAATTCTCCCAAACATTTAAGGAAGAGTTAGCACCTATTCTTTTGAACTTGTTACAAAAAATAAAAATGGAAGGAAAATTTCCAAACTCTTTCCATGAAACCAGCATTACCTTGATTCCAAAACCAGATATAGACCCCACTAAAAAGGAGAACTATAGACCAATTTCCCTGATGAACATGGATGCAAAATCCTCAACAAGATATAGCCAACTGGATCCAACAATACATTTACAAAAATTATTCACCACGACCAAGTGGGATTTATACCTGGGATGCAGGGCTGGTTCAATATCCACAAAACAATTAATGTGATTCATCACATCAATAAAAGCAGGAATGAGAACCATATGATCTTCTCAATAGATGCAGAGAAAGCATTTGGCAAAATACAGCATCCTGTCTTGATAAAAACCCTCAAGAAAGTAGGGATAGAAGGAGCATACCTCAAGATCATAAAAGCCATATGTGAATGACCCAACACTAATATCATCCTCAAAGGGGAAAAACTGAGAGCTTTCTCTCTAAGGTCAGGAAAAAGACAGGGATGTACACTCTTGCCACTGTTATTCAACATAGTATTAGAAGTCTTAGCCTCAGCAATCAGACAACACAAATAAATAAAAGGCATCCAAATTGGTCAGGAGGAGGTCAAACTTTCACTCTTCACAGATGACATGATACTCTATATGGAAAACCCAAAGACTCCACCAAAAAACCCTGCAGAATTGATTCATGAATTCAGCAAAGTTGCAGGATGTAAAATCAATGCACAGAAAATGGTTGCATTCCTATACACCAGCAATGAAGTGACAGAAAATCAAGGAATCGATCCCATTTACAGTTGCACCAAAAACCATAAAATACCTAGGAATAAATCTAACCAAAGAGGTGAAAAATCTATACACTGGAAACTATAGAAAGCTTATGAAAGAAATTGAAGAAGACACAAAAAAACATGGGAAAAGATTCCATGCTCCTGGATAGAAAGAACAAATATTGTTAAAATGTCGATACTACCCAAAGCAATCTGCATATTCAATGCAATCCCTACCAAAGTAATACCAGCATTTTTCACAGAGCTAGAACAAATAATCCTAAAATTTGTATGGAACCAGAAAAGACCCCAAATAGCCAAAGCGATCTTGAAAAAGAAAACCAAAGCAGGAGGCATCACAATCCCGGACTTCAAGCTATACTACAAAGCTGTAATCATCAAGACAGTATGGTACTGGCACAAGAACAGACACTCAGATAAATGGAACAGAATAGAGAACACAGAAATGGATCCAGAAACGTATGGCCAACTAATCTTTGACAAAGCAGAAAAGAATATCCAATGGAATAAAGACAGTCTCTTCAGCTAGTGGTACTGGTAAAACTGGACAGCGACATGCAGAAGAATGAACCTGGACCACTTTCTTACACCATATACAAAAATAAACTCAAAATGGGTGAAAGACCTCAATGTAAGACAGGAAGCCATCAAAATCCTCAAGGAGAAAGCAGGCAAAAACCTCTTTGATCTTGGCCGCAGCAGCTTCTTACTTAACATGTCTCCAGAGGCAAGGGAAACAAAAGCAAAAATGAACTACTGGGACCTCATCAAAATAAAAGGCTTCTACATGGTGAAGGAAACAATCAACAAAACTAAAAGGCAACTGATGGAATGGGAGAAGATAAAAGTAAATGACATATCAGATAAAGGGTCAGTATCCAAAATCTATAAAGAACTTATCAAACTCAACACCCAACAAACAAATAATCCAGTGAAGAAATGGGCAAAAGACATGAATAGACACTTCTCCAAAAAGACATCCAGATGGCCAACTGACACATGAAAAAATGCTCAACATCATTCATCATCAGGGAAATACAAATCAAAACCACAATGAGATACCACCTCACACCTGTCAGAATGGCTAACATTAACAACTCAGGCAACAGATGTTGGAGAGGATTCGGAGAAAGAGGATCTGTTTTGCATTGGTGGGAATGCAAGCTGGTGCAGCCACTCTGGAAAACAGTATGGAAGTTCCTCAAAAAATTAAAAATAGAACTACCCTACAACCCAACAATTACACTACTAGGCATTTATCCACAGGATACAGGTGTGGTGTTTTGAAGGGACACAAGCACCCCAATGTTTATAGCAGCACTATCTACAGTAGCCAAAGTATGGAAAGAGACCAAATGTCCATCGATGGATGAATGGATAAAGAAGATGTGGGGGCGCCTGGGTGGCGCAGTCGGTTGAGCGTCCGACTTCAGCCAGGTCACGATCTCGCGGTCCGTGAGTTCGAGCCCCGCGTCAGGCTCTGGGCTGATGGCTCGGAGCCTGGAGCCTGTTTCCGATTCTGTGTCTCCCTCTCTCTCTGCCCCTCCCCCGTTCATGCTCTGTCTCTCTCTGTCCCAAAAATAAATAAAAAACGTTGAAAAAAAAAAATTAAAAAAAAAAAAAAAAAAAAAAAAGATGTGGTATATATATATGTATATATATATATATACATATATATATATATATATACGTATATATATATGTGTATATATATATACATATATATATATGTATGTATATATATATACATGTGTATATATATATATATATACATACATGTATATATATATACATATATATACACATACATACAATGTATATATGTATATATATACATATATATATACATACATACAATGTATATATGTATGTATATATATATATATATATACATGCATACACAATGGAGTATTACTCAGCAATCAAAAAGAATGAAATCTTGCCATTAGCAACTACGTGGATGGAACTGGAGGGTATTATGCTAAGTGCAAATAGTCAGAGAAAGACAAATATCATATGACTTCACTCATATGAGGACTTTAAGAGACAAAACAGATGAACATAAGGGAAGGGAAGCAAAAATAATATAAAAACAGGGAGGAGGACAAAACATAAGAGACTCATAAATATGGAGAACAAACAGAGGGTTACTGGAGAGGGTGTGGGAGGGGGGATGGGCTAAATGGGTAAGGGACACTAAGGAATCTTCTCCTGAAATCATTTTTGCACTATATGCTAACCAATTTGGATGAAAATTTTAAAAAAATAAAAAATAAAACAAGTTTAAAAAGTAAACAAATATTACAAAGTAAATACAAAAATCACAAAAAAAAGAGTGATAATAAATAAAAAATAAATTAACATAAAAATACAAATCATTAGCACTGCTGCTACATATTCCTGTTCCTTTGCTTCCAGTCATGATTGATTTGATGGGGAGGATAGAGAGAGATAAATGCCATCAGAATGAAATACAGAAAATGTTGGAAATCTAATTTAACATTGTGATCAGCGTTTCTAGCAAACTTCCAGTAGGTGACAGTGTTTAAAAACATTACTGATAGCCACAACTTGACTGCTGCTATTGGGGCAAAGAGATTGAGTGTCAAACAACAGCCCTTCAAGTTTGGCCCATATTTGCATTTCCAATTATTTTATTTGTTGTCCTTAGAAAGATTCAGAAGCTAAAGCATTGCCATTCCCAGATAATTGTTTAATTTGGGTTTCACCCCTCACCTTGTAGATAAAGAACACTGGCTTTAATAAACTACAGTAAATTTAGTTACTCCTATTTGGGTAATTCTGTGTAAGGTACTTGAAATTGTTCCAAATACAAATTCCATCCCTGGAATTTTATGGGCTATGCTAGATGGTGGTACTTACTTATTCAGTAATTGAAGTATGATTGACACACAGTATTATATTAATTTCAGGTGTACAGTATAATGATCAATGTTTCTATACATTGCTCAGTACTCATCACCATAAGTGTACCCTTAGTCCCCCTTACTCATTTCACACATCCCCATAGCCACCTCTTTTCTGGAAACCACCATTTTGTTCTCTGTATTAAGAGTCTGGTTTTTTGTTTGTCTTTCTTTTCCTTTGTCGGTTCATTTGTTTTGTTTCTTGAATTCCACATGTGAGTGAAATATTATATTTTTCTTTCTCTGACTGACTTATTTCAGTTAGCATTATACCCTCTAGGTCCATCCATGTTGTTGCAAATGGCAACATCTCATTCTTTCTGATGGCTAATAATCAACTCTAATCCAATAAACAAAAGCAAAAAAAGTATTCCAGTAAGTACTGGGAATTTACCCAATGTAAACAAGAGCACTAATTGAAAAGCTGTTTGCATCTGCATGTTTATTGCAGCATTATTTACAATAGCCAAGATATGGAGGCAACCCAAGTGTCTATCCATAGATGAATGGATAAAAAAGACGTGGAGTGTGCATACACGCGCACACACACACACACACACACACACACACACAATGCAATATTACTCAGCTATAAAAAAGAATGAAATCTTGGGGTGTCTGGGTGGGTGGCTCGGTTGAGCGTCCGACTTCAGCTCAGGTCATGATCTCGTGGTCTGTGAGTTTGAGCTCTGCAACGGGCTCTGTGCTGACCACTCAGAGCCTGGAGCCTGCTTCAGATTCTGTGTCTCCCTCTCTCTCTTCCCCTCCCCTGTTCACGCTCTGTCTCTCTCTCTCTGTCAAAAATAAATAAACATTAAAAAAAATTTTTTTTAAAAGAATGAAATCTTGCCATTTGTGACAGTATGGATGGACCTAGAAGGTATAATGCTAAGTGAAATAAGTCAGTCAGAGAAAAATAAATCTCATATGATTTCACTCATATATGAAATTTAAAAGATAAAACAAATGAACAAAGAAAAAAGAGACAAACAAACAAAAACAGACCCTTAACTATAGAAAACAAACTGCTGGTTACCAGACAGGAGGTGGGTGGGGAGATGGGTGAAATAGGGAAAGGGGATTAAGAGTACACTTATGACAAGCACCACTAATATACAGAATTGCCAAAGCATTATACAGTACACCTGAAACTAATATAACACTGGATGTCAATTACACTTCAATTTGAAAAGAGGAAAAAAAGAAGTGGTGTATACACTACAGAGTGGTATTTACATGGCTATTATTTTGTGTTGTGTCTCAAATTCCAAAGCAATGTGTGAAATACAGGGTCAGGCGCTGTTGACATTGCACAAGCATCATTAAGAATGCTTCTGCTTTGCCTAGTAACAAAAGGAACTCTCACATTTCCCTCACAGTTAAGGCCTTTACAATCTGCTGCACATTCAACATTTCCCATCACTCTGCAGCACTCATCCCTCAACAGTCTAACAAACCCTTTGCCTTTCTGTGCACATTGCTGTCCCACCTCCATACTTTACTTGCATATTTCCTATTAAAAAATTCTGCTTCATTGTCTCTCAATCCATGTACCTACCTTGCTTCAAAATGCTCTTCAAAAAACATTCTTTCCTAATTCTATGCTCCTGTTTTGCATCTTCACTGTGCATTTTCTCAGAACTTATGAAATCAATATTTCCCATAATATAGATTTTATATATGTTTATTCTGCAATTTTTCAATTCAATAATTACTCAATACACATGAAAAACTATTCTGAGATTTTTATGTGTCCAAAGAGTCATCTGTGGCCAATTCCACTTCTCATATTAAATATCTTTAGAATTTGGGGCACCTGCGTGGCTGAGTCAGTTAAGTGTCCAACTCAGGTCATGATCTTGCGGTTTATGAGTTGGAGCCCTGGGTTGACTTCTGTGCTGACAGCTTGAAGCCTGGAGTCTGCTTCAGATTCTGTGTCTCCCTCTCTCTCTGCCCCACTCCCACTTGCGCTCTCTGTCTCTCCCTCAAAAATGAATACATGTTAAAACAAGTTTAAGTATCTTTAGAATTTGCATTTCTTTCAGAATTGGGCTTTCCTCCAAAATGCAGAATTTATGTTTGCAAGGCACTTTGAATCAAAGTGCATAATACTCCCATCTTCCTTTTTCTTTTGTACCTGTTTTTTGCACAAACTTGTGACTGCAATATAATATACATACAAAGAAGTGTGTAAGTTACAGCCATACAGAGGATAAATTCTTACAAGTAAACATACCTGTGAAGCCAACATCTAGATAAAGTCTGAACATATCAGAACCAGGACCCCTTTGTTTACAATTCCTATCACTACTAACCCAACTTCTTTTTTTGAAGTTTATTTATTTTGAGAGAGACAGAAACAGCGTGAGTGGGGGAGGGGCAGAGAGAGAAGGAGAGAGAGGGAATCCCCAGGCAGGCTCCACAATGCCAGCCCAGAACCTGAGTTCAAGCGGTGAGATCATGACTTGACCTGACCAATAGTTGGACGCTTAACAAACTGAGCCACCCAGGCGCCCCATCACTACCCCGACATCTAACACCATAGATTCAGATCTAATTTAAAAATGTGTAAATCACGTGGCATATTTGTAATAAAAGCATAAATACATACAGAATAAACATAAGTTACTAGTGACTGCACTTCATCTCTATTTATGTGATTCTCACAACAACCTTAGGAGTTATGTCCTCTCATTTTCCTAATGTTTAGATAAAGGAAATTGAATATAACAGTGAATAAGACATTTAAAGTCCACACAGACAGTTAATGGCAAAATTGGCACTCATAATGTAATTTCTCTTACTCCAAAGACCCAGTCCTTAATCACCATACTCTACCTAAAGAAAAATATATTTCATAAATCAATATAATCCATGAGATGATAATTCATTCTTGGGGTGTTTTAGAAGGGAAGAGAAAATTAAGTTGATAATAAAGGTTGTTTCATAAATACAGGGAAGCAAAGAGGAAAGGAAGATTTTACCAAAGAAGAAAAGTGTTGGTTCATTACAATGGAAGGCCATTATATTCTTCTTTACTATGGTCTCTTTTAAAATTAAACTATCCATTGTACTATTTTCTTTCTGTCTGTTTCATTTCAGGACAATCAGAATCACAGTAAACTTGAAGTGCTTGGACATGATTAACTGACTTAGTAAAGGAAGAACATAAGAATCAATTAATTTAGGAAATGACCTGTGCTCATTATCTCTCTTGGATAATGCATTTGTCCATCTCATACACCTTTTCATTTCTCCTTCCTTGTAGGTGCACCATGTTATGGAGAAAAACCCATTCTTCCACTAGAAATAATACTGTAATTTTTTTTTTCAAACTAACAACAACCAAAAACCTGAAAGAAACATAAAGTGCTTTTTTTTTTTTTTTTTATTCTCAAGTTAGTTAACATACAATGTACTTTTGGCTTCAGGAGTAGAACCCAGTGATTGATCTCTTGCATAGGATACCCAGTGCTCATCCCCACAAGTGCGCTCTTTAACGTCCATCACCCATTTAACCCACCCCCCACTTCTCCCATCAACCCTCAGTTTGTTCTCTGTATTTAAAAGTCTCTTATGGTTTGCCTCCCTCTCTGATTTTATCTTATTTTTCCTCTCTTCCCTATGTTCATCTGTTAAGTTCTTCAAATTCCACTTATGAGTGAAATCATATGATATCTTTCTCTGACTGACTTATTTCACTTAGCATAATACCCTCCAGTTCCACCCATGTTCTTACAAATGGCAAGATTTCATTTTTTTTCATTGCCAAGTAGTATTCTATTGTATATATAAACCACATCTTTTAATCCATTCTTCAGTTGATGGACATCTGGGCTCTTCCCATAATTTAGCTATTGTTGATAGCACTGCTATAAACATTGGGATGCATGTGCCCCTTCGAATCAGCATTTTTATATCCTTTGGATAAATTCCTAGTAGTGCAATTGCTAAAAAAAATAAAAAATAAAAGTAGAACTACCCAAAAAAGTGCTATTTAAAAAAATGGCATTGAAAGAAACTAAGTGTCATCTAGGCTGGAAAGAAACTTTTGACCTAATTTATGTGGTACAATTTTCCTCCAAGATCACCTATTAACTCTTAAATATGTGCTATCAGGCTGAGTTTATGCAGCCTACACAGACTACACATGAGGTAGTTGCATAGGAAAGTCCCAGGCAGCTAAGAGGATTTGTGGCTGGGCAAAAATGACAGGGGTTCTGTGGGAGCACGTAGCTCTACACCCTAAGCACCTTTAGATTCGAGGGTTTACATGCATTTGTGAATGGCTGTGAGGTAAAAAATAGTATTGTCTGTGCATCTGTACATCCAGGAAGTCCTAATCTCCCATTATGGAGCCACTAGAAGTTTCCTTCAGATGGGCAAAGTGATGTTTACCCACTGCCAGCAGTTGCTCAATATTTGGGAATTGCTGGAATAAGTGTCTCAGGTCATGATCTTCAGAGTTCATGAATTCTAGCCCCACATCGGGCTCTGTGCTGATGGCTCAGAGCCTGGAGCCTGCTTCAGATTCTGTGTCTCCCTCTCTCTCTGCCCCTCCCCCTCTCTCTCTCTGCCCCCTCCCCCGCTGGCATTCTGTCTCTCTGTCTCTCAAAAATAAATAAATATTTAAAAAATTATTTTAATAAATAAAAGCTTATAACTAAAGATGTATTTACATTTTGAGTAGTGTGTGTGTGTGTGTGTGTGTGTGTGTGTGTGTGTGAGAGAGAGAGAGAGAGAGAGAGAGAGAGACATTGTCAAAGAAAGAGAGAGAGACCCATTGGAAACTACTGATGAGATACTTGGCGTTCCTCCCTCGGAAAAATGTTCAGGTGCATGGACACACAATTTTATGCAAAAATTCAGAAACTGTATGGGTTTACTGAAAGGTTAGGAAATTTTACATTAACGAATACAATTTTAGGCAGTGTAAAAGGAAAAACAAACACTTTTCAGAAAATAGGGAATGTTAGGAAAGAGGATACTCCCTGGTTCAAACACAGACACACAGCCTGAGCTGAATTGGGTTAAGGAAGAGGCTGTGTCTAAAATCACCATTTAGCTACCTCGTACTTCATGCTCCGATGACTCAAAATCACTTGCTCCAAGCTTACGCTCTGCCATTTCATGTCTCAGGGTCTTTGCCCTGATTCACTTCTCTCCCTCTCCCCTCTCCTCTCCTCTCCTAAGGTTGAGCTGAAGTTTATTCAACTCACTCTTAGAAGTGAATACAGACCTACATTTTTTAGGAAGCTTTCCCAGAACTCCTAAAACCTCTACTCCTCAGCGAGGCCAGAAGCCCCAAATATCCCCTCTGGTGATCTCTAGACCTGAAGCGATTTGAGCCCAGGAACTCTGAGTGATTTAACTTTGTGTCCTCAGGTCTCAACACAGTACCTGAAACTCAGAAGTGTTTTTGAATAAATGAATAAGAGCTTAAAGTTTAGACAGGCTTGAACTAATTTTCAGAAGAACTTGAAACAATATCCCTGCCTTGAACAGGCTTGTTTTAAAAGAGCACGCACCCATGAATAAATTATCCTATCTTTTCTCTCGCTTACAGCAAAGCATACTTTGAAAAGGATTGAGGCACCTCCTTCAAGGTGAGCTCCCAAGAGTCAGTTTTCAATAAGTGAATTTTTATAGTAAACATTTCTCATTCCTTTCATTACACTTTCATAATTATTCCCTAAATAGATGTACAGTATATGGTATAAATTTTTAACAGCTACCAAAATATATACAGTGGAAAAAAACTTTTCTTCCCACCTCACCCCAGTTACTCAAACCCCTTCCCAAAAGCAACCACCATAAGCAGTCATTGTCTAAGTATATAAAAATATTTTCCATTACATTTTAAGACATACATTCAAGAGAAAGAATCTGCTCGTGGCTAAAATATTCTCAACCTCTGACAACTGCTGAAAGGAAAGAACAACATGGTCTAGAGGCCTTTCACAGATGGATGAGTGAGTCTGAGGTATCTGGAAAGGATCCAGGCAAATCTATCCGGGAGATGGATGGACACAGAGGTCCCAGTCCCAGAGAGAAGAGCTCTGGGCAGGAGATAAAGATCACAGGTAAGGAATTGTTGATGTCACTGGAATGATGCTAATAGCCCAAGCAGCACAGGTAGAGGGAGGTGAAATTCTGGCATCAAACTGAATCCTGGGAAGCACCAATACTAAGGACGATGCAAAGAGAGCTAATAACCAGATTCAGGAAGGACCAGTTAAGGATTATCATAGTCAGTTTGGGTTGCTATAACAGAACACCACAACTGGGTAGCATATAAACAACAGAAGCTTATTTCTCACAGTTCTGGAGGCTAGGAAGTCTAAGATCAAGGCACCAGCAGATCCAGTGCTGGTGAGAGCCCATTTCCTGGTTACCATCTTGTTTCTGTGTTCCTCACATGGCATAAGGGGCAGGGAGGTCCCTGGGATGTCTTTATTAAGAACACGAATTCCATTCATGAGAGGCTCCAAGCTCATGATCTCCCAAGAGCCTCACCTCCAAATACCATCACACTGGGGATTAGGTTTAAATATATGAACTTTGGAATTCAGTCCAGAGCAGTGAGTGATAAATTAATAATGTTTGATTTTGAAACATCAAAGTATCGGCAAATTTTGTACTGTGGACATTTTAAATTACATTGATACACACTACGAAAGCCAGCCCTGTAGGATACTGTAAATACAGAGATTCAAGAAAGTGTTATCAGCACAGTGACAGATGCAAAAAAGTTTAATCTATCAAATATTTATTGAGTGGTTTCTGTGTGCCAGGACCATGGGAATATAACAATGAACGATACAGGTTCTTGTTCTGTCCTTCTGCAGATCCATATCTTGTTGCAATTGTAACTCTAAGAGAATGCCCTGAGGGGACCTTTCCTCCTCACGTTAGTGGAACATTCAAAGTGGAGACAGACGTCTCCGGTTGCCCTGATATGTAAATCATCCACTTGAACTTGGGACGATTTTGAAAGTCCTGTAAACATCTACTGCCGGACCTGCTCAAAACTTGTGCCTAGAAAGCGAGATCAGGAGTGCAATAGGGAAAGCTTGCTAAAACAATCCGAAGATGAAGACAAAGATGAAGATGAAGGAGGAAGAGGAAGATGAGAAAGAAGAGAGGAAAAAAAGCAGCAGCAGCAGCAAGAGCAGCTCAGAGTGTCTGAGGCTTCCATGTTTTCATCTAATTTTCATTTGTGTATCTATTTATTTATCTGATTGTTTCTTTTAGAGTTTATTTATTTGTTTTGAGAGAGAGACAGAGTATGAGTTGGGGAGGAACAGAGAGAGAGAGAGAGAGAATGCCAAGCAGGCTCCTCACTGCCAGCCCAGAGCCGCAAGTGGGGCTTGAACCCATGAACCATGAAATCACCACCTGAGCTGAAGTCAAGAGCTGGATGCTCAAACAACTGAACCACTCAGATGCCCCCATTCATGTATCTATTTAAAAGTAAAAAGAAATCATTATTTTCCACATTATGCCTTAAATTATTTTAGGCTCTGAGAATACAGAGATGAAAGATGGGTCTCTACAAGTTTGCAGCTCACTGAAATTCACAGGCTATACCTGTTGATTTAAGTAGATAGTGTGAATAGATAGCACTTTTCCAGAGAGCCCCTTCCACATGCACAGCTGCACCAGTGCCACGGCCCACACATGCCCAAAGTAGAGAGGAAGCAATAAGAGGGACTCTTTCTCCTGTTTGGGTTAAGAAAAGACTTCAGAAATTATAGACCTGGGGTTATTAGTTCTCTACTGGTTGCTGTTATAGGGATTATCCTGCACTTATTGTATCTATTTTCAGCTTCACAACAATCTGATGCCATTTTTATGTCCATGTTACAGAGGAAAAGCTTCATAAAGATTACTCTGCCTACTACCTTTGACATAGCCAATAATGGAAGACCTGGATTCAAGCCCAGATGATCTGAGAATGTACCCTTGTGATCGTCACCCTTGTTGCCTCCTATACTTGCCTATCACCTTGATCAAAGCATTTGGCAATGAACTGTATATGCCTTCTTTTGGGAGTAAAGGACTCAAAGGTAAGCTCTGAGACTTTTTAGAGGTTTAGAACAGTTTTCCACAAAATGTGTGCTATAGAAACCTGTATCAGAGTCACTTGGATGTTCATTAAATACAGACTCTTCAACACCAGGCTTTACCTGCTGAAAATTCAAAATTCAGAATCTTCCAAAATGCTTCTAAATATACAATGCCATGAATATCAGCCCACTTGTTAACCATTTGAAGCACCCATTTTATTCTGACACAGTAGGAAATTGAGAATTTTCCTCAGCGCTTGCCTATGAAGAGGATATGGGGCCACAATAGAGTAAAATGATGCTGGACTTGCAAATGTAAACAACTGGAAAACTAAACAAAACAGGAGAAACAACAGTTTTTAGACATTGGAAAATAGGGGCACCTGGGTGGCTTAGTAGGTTGAGCATCTGACTCTTGATTTGGGCTCAGGTCATGATCCCAGAAGCGTGGGATAGAGCCCCACATCAGGCTTTGTGCTGAGGGTGGAGCCTGCTTGAAATTGTCTCTCGCCCTATTTCCTCTCCCATGCTCATGCACTCTCTCTCTCTCTCAAATTAAAAAAAGTGACGGGGGTGGGGGGCGGGGCGCCTGAGTGGTTCAGTTGAGCATCAGACTTCAGCTTGGGTCATGATCTCTCAGCTCGAGAATTGGGGTCCCACATCTGGCTCTCTGCTGTCAGTGCGGAGCCGGCTTGGGATCCTCTGTCTCTCTCTCTCTCTCTCTCTCTCTCTCTGCCCTCGCTCATGTTCTCTCTATCAAAAATAAACATTTCTTTTTTAAAGAAAGAAGAAAAGACATTGGAAAATAGACATGACAAGAACATAATCTCTGAAAAACAGGAAAGAAGATGAACCATAGCATTGCCCTAAATTTCTTCCTGGAAGCATTTTTTGGGGTTGTAATGTAAGTAGAGAGAGTTTGAGCAAAGCCTTGAAGCCCTGGTAAGTGGAAGAGAGAGGGATTGGCATTCAGGAAAGCGGAGGCAGCTGGAACACGTGGGGCATACATAAGATATAAGGTCAGCAAAGAAAATCTGCTATGGAGATGTAAACTGAGTGACTCCCAGAGCCCAGATGATATTTGGTGATAATCTGAATTCTGACCAGCCACTGTATAGGCATCCTGTTGAAGACCCCAGTCTTCATGGTATACCCCAGAAGTGTAACACATTATTAATACGTGTAAGCCAACCACAGAGTAAAATTACTCTAGAATTGCCCTAACAGAGCTTAAGAACAAGCCTCAACAGAATCAAGCTGATCCACAAGTGACTTAATTGCCTTCCAAACAAACTTCAACTCTCTCTATAGAATGCAACAAACTCTCTCTATAGAATGCTCAGTCGGTTAAGTGTCCGACTTCACCTCAGGTCATGATCTCACGGTTCGTGGGTTCGAGCCCCACGTCGGGCTCTGTGCTGACAGCTCAGAGCCTGGAGCCTGCTTCAGATTCTGTGTCTCCTTCTCTTTCTGCCCCTCCCCTGCTTGCAATCTCTCTCTCTGTCTGTCAAAAATAAATAAATGTAAAAAAAAAAAATTTTTTTAAAACATGACAACATTCACAATTACAATCTCCAGCATCAAAAATAAAAAGCTAGATATGGGAAGAAGCAGGGAATTGTGACCTATAAGTAGGGGAAGAATATTAGTCAATACAAACAGAAGACAGAAATGACAAAGATAGTTGAACTTTACACACACACACACACACATACATACATACAGAAACACTTAAAGATGTAAAGGAAAATATAAATATTAACAAAAGAGTAAGTTAAAGTATAAAAAGAACCAAGTGGAATTTCCAAAGATGAAAATATTATTTCTAAAATTTTAAATATACTGGGTGGGGGGCATGTGGGGGGGTCAGTTAAGCACCTGACTTCAGGTTAGGGCACGATCTCACAGGAAAATTCAAGCCCCACGTCGGGCTCTGTGCTGACAGCTCAGAGCCTGGAGCCTGCTTCAGATTCTGTCTCCCTCTCTCTCTGCCCCTCCCCCACTTGCACTCTGTCTCTCTCTATCTTTCAAAAATAAATAAACTTAAAAAATTTTAAATATACTGGGTAAACTTGAAAGCAGATTAGAAACTACAGAAGAAAATTTCAGAGAATTAGAAAACATAATATAAAACTATGCAAACCAAAGCACAGAGAGAACAAAAAGACTAACTTGTGGGACTTGGTCCAGCAGACTGGCACTGATGATTTCAAGCCCTCCTAACCTTGATTCTTAGCATCACCAGCAGCATCAAGTGGCCTTGGCCAGTTGGTTTGAACTCTCTGTGCCTCAATTTCCCCAATTTACAAATAGGGAGAATCATAACACGTGGATTAAAGCATTCTCATGAGAATTAAATTTAATATATGTTCATATAAGTAAGGTACCAGATACACATAATAATCATATACTGTGATGAATTTTAACAATTTTTATTAAATACCAAACAAGCAAGAGAAAAAATTGATCATGGAACTATTCCTAACTGATGATCTAAGATCTTCAGTATTTGAAATTGGAAAGTATAATTTGCTAAAAGTAAAACAATTATAATGAATAATAAATAACTTACTTCTGAAAAGGAATAGAATTTATTAGTCATGTTGTATGATAAAAAAATTTCAACTACAGATTTTCCTCCACTTATGATGGGGTTAAACCTGATAAACTCATCATAAATAGAAAATATCAAAAGCCAAAAATGCAGTTAATATACCTAATCTACTGAACATCACAGTTTAGCCTCACTTACTTTAAATATGCTCAGAACACTTACGTTAGCCTGTGGTTGGGCAAAATCATTTAATACAAACCTATTTTTTTTTTTAATTTTTTTTTAACGTTTTATTTATTTTTGAGACAGAGACAGAGCACGAATGGGGGAGGGGCAGAGAGAGAGGGAGACACAGAATCAGAAGCAGGCTCCAGGCTCTGAGCCATCAGCCCAGAGCCCGACACGGGGCTCGAACTCAGACCGCGAGATCGTGACCTGAGCTGAAGTCAGCCGCTTAACCGACTGAGCCACCCAGGCGCCCCTATACAAACCTCTTTTATAATAAAGTATTGAATATCACATGTAGTTTATTGAATACTGTATGAAAGTAAAAACAGAATGGTTGTACAGGTGCAGAATGGTTGGCAAAATATATTGGTTTTTTACCCTTCTGATCGTGTGCCACTGCCCAGTATCATGAGAGAGATCATACTGCACACGGCTAGCCTGGGGAAAGCTCAAAATTCAAAATTTGAAATATATCTACTAAATGCTTATCACTTCTGTATAATTATAAAGTTGAAAAACTGTATGTCAAATATGCTGAATCAGTATACCTTTTAAGATGTAGAGACAAAAGGATACATATTAAGTTGTTAAGGGTAATTACCTCTAAGGAGAAGAATGGGAGATGGGGAAACTGAGGACTTTTGCTTTCTACTTTGTGTATTTCTATATATTTTCAATTCTTTCTAAAATCATGGACTCTTTATAGAATGAAATTAAGGGAGTCAAAAAGAGATGACCAGACAGTATAGTATTGATGAGGTATGAAAGCAGAAAAATGTTCACCTTTAAGCAGATATCCAACAGCTTCACACAGCAAAAGCGCAGCTCTTTCTGCCCAAGGGTCCTGTCCCTGTGCTACTCAAGTAAACTTACTAAGTTGCACAATACAACGTCTCAAGAATTCTTTCTTGACCTTTGCACTCCAGGACCCCGAAACAGTATCACTTAATTAGCCGGAAATTGACTGATGCTTTCTTCTGCCTCTGGCTTTACAATGATTCTGTTGCCTCATTAAATTGTTACCTTTCTACCTTAAAAACTATTAGACAACTGTCTTAAGGTCAATATGCGGTATTGAGTATACTGTCAAGGTGATAGTGGGCCATTTAAAATACCAGTATCACATCTAGTACATAGCACGTCTCAATAAATATTAGTTCCCTTATGTCCCTCTCCCTAATTAGTTCCCATTTTCATTTAATGAGCAACATCAGGATTCTGGAATTCAGCGATTGCTTTTGGTGCACCTTTCTGTCTTTCTATAGCTTTTCTTTTTTTTTTTTTTTAAATTTTTTTTTTATAACGTTTATTTATTTTTGAGACAGAGAGAGACAGAGCATGAATGGGGGAGGATCAGAGAGAGGGAGACACAGAATTGAAACAGGCTCCAGGCTCTGAGCTGTCAGCACAGGGGCCCGATGCGGGGCTCGAACTCACGGACCGCGAGATCGTGACCTGAGCCGAAGTTGGCACTCAACCGACTGAGCCACTCAGGCGCCCCAGTATAGCTTTTCTATATTAGTTTTGTTTTTACTGTTGTTCTTTTCTTTAAAATTTATTTTTTAAGTAACCTCTACTCCCGACTTGAGGTCAGAACTTACAACCCCAAGATCAAGAGTGATATGCTCTACCGACTGATGCCAGTCACCCCCACATTTTTCTTTTTTTCTTTTTTTTTAAGATTTTTCTCCTATAGGCTAAGATCGGAGAAAACAAAATGAGAAACTAAAAAAGGGGCTTTTTTATATTCAAATGCAGAGAAGAAAAGTATTCCTTCTGGTATTTTTGCCTAGGAAATACCAAAGAGCATTTGAAGTGAAGGGTAAACACAGCTGCAGGGAAATGGCTTTTCAAAAACCCATTAAGCTAACCGGTTTCAAGCACTGGTGATGGATGATTGATAGAAACAAATTCCTTTGTGGAACACAAGAACACTGCAGGAAATTGCATTTTAACCTGCCTTAAATAATGGGCAAGACAGAATAACTAACTTAAATACACAGTCTGCAGCCAAATGCCTGAGGCATATGTTCTCTGCAACATTTTCTATCAAAAAGTGAAATTCCTGAGTCCATAGACACTGCCTAAAAACCTACATAGTGCTTGATATATTTTAAAATATTTATACTGCATGTTTTCTATTTAGAAAGATGATCTTTGCATGTTGCACAAATTGTTCAATATAAATAAGTAAATTTAAAAGAAGTGTATATTTAAAGAAGTATATATATTTTTAAAGAACATTTGACTCATATGAAAACTGGTGAAATCTGAATAAGGTCTATAGTTTAATTTATATAGTAGCGTATCAATTTCAATTTCTCATTTTTTTTGTTTTTTGGGGGCTTTGGGGAGGCAGAAGGAGAAGGAGAGAGAGAATCTTAAGCAGGCTTCATGCTCAGTGGGGAGCTCTATGAGGAGCTCAATCTCATGATGGCGATACTATGACCATAAGATCACGACCTGAGCCAAAATCAAGAGTTGGGCACATAACCAACTGAGCAACAAAGCGCCCCTCAATTTCTTGGTTTTAATAGTATACGGTAGCTAAGGTGTTATTATTGAAGGAAGCTGAGTGATGGGAGTATGGCAACTCTCCAAACAATTTTCGCAACTTTTTGTGAGTCTAATCTATTTAAAAATAATAAGTTTGTAAAAATTCCTCGTACTTCTAATATTTTGGTTTTAAAATAAAAAATGACACTGTGATTTAAAAATAGGCAAAAGAATATGTCATTGAGGACCCTTTCTGTGGTCAGTGATCTCCATACCTGAAAAAGTCCAGAAGAACCTCAAATGTTATCACTTGGTCTCTCTCTGGCCTGCCTTCCACCAGTTCTTATTTCTCTTGGCTGGTTCCAGTTTCAGACAGGTTCTCTCCAGAAGTTACAGTGAGTATACCTAAGGTGAGAAAAACATTAGAAAACAGAAAATTCTTGGCTGTTTTCACATAAGGTGAAGTTGCTAAGTAAAAAAAAGAAAAGAAAAAAGAAATATCTACTGTAGTAGATGAACAGACAATGGAAAGTCAAAAAAGAAAAAAAAGCAAGTGTTCTATAAATATTTAAAAGGTATAAGGTATAGATTTTTACCAATAATCAAAGTTATACAAATTTAGAAGAAAGTACCACTTTCATCTAATAAACTGGTAAAAATAAAACATCAAGTAAAACAAACATGGCTAGGAGACCTAAAAGGGTACAATTCTGGAAATTTGTTCCTATGGTTTGTCCCAGTAATCTCACCCTCAGAGATCCTAAGGAAGGAATAAAAAATACAGATGATGACTTTGTACACGGATATTTATGCAATGTTATTTATCTCTGTAAAAACTATAATGTGTCTAAATATGGGAATAGTTAAATGAGTTATATTTCTGAATGATTGAATATTTAGTAACCTTCCTGACTTCTTGTAATACTTTTTAAAAGGAAATAAAAATATATAAACCTGTGTATTAAGAATGACCTTTAGATTTTAAAACAGTTTTCTTACTAGCTATGTGATCTTGGGCAGAGAATTAACCCTCTGTGCCTAAGTTTCCTCATCTATATAATGGTACACCTGGGTGGCTCAGTCGGTTAAGCATCCTACTTCAACTCGGTTCATGATCTCACAGTTTGTGAGTTCAAGCCCTGCATGAGGCTCTGTACTAATGACTCAGAACATGGAGCCTGCTTCACATTCTGTGTTTCCCTCTATCTCTCCTCTCCTCTGCTCATGCTTTGTTTGTCTCTCAAAGATAAATAAACATTAAAAAAAATTTTTTTAATGAGGATAATAAGGATGCCTTATATATATTTTTAAGTTTATTTATTTATTTTGAGAAAGAGAGAGAGAGAGAGCAAGTTTGGGAGGGGCAGAAAGAGAGGGAGAGAGAATCCCAAGCAGGCTCCATAGTGTCAGCGCAGAGCCCAATGTGGGACTCAAGCCCATGAGCCATGAGATCATGACCTGAGCTAAAGTTTCATGCTTAACCAACTGAGCCACCCAGGTGCCCCACACTTAGTACTTTTTTTTTTTTAATTTACATCCAAGTTAGTTAGCATATAGTGCAACAATGATTTCAGGAGTAGGTTCCTTAATTCCCCTTACCCATTTAGCCCATCCCCCCTCCCACAACCCCTCCAACAACCCTCTGTTCTCCATATTTAAGAGTCTCTTATGTTTTGTCTCCCTCTCTGTCTTTATATTACTTTTGCTTCCCTTGTATTCATCCATTTTGTATCTTAAAGTCTTCATATGAGTAAAGACATATGATATTTGTCTTTTGCTGACTGACCAATTTTGCTTAGCATAATACCATCTAGTTCCATCCACATAGTTGCAAATGGCAAGACTTCATTCTTTTTGATTGTCAAGTAATACTCCATTGTATATATATATATATACATCTTTATCCATTCATCCATCGATGGGCATTTGGGCTCTTTCCATACTTTGGCTACTGTTGATAGTGCTGCTATAAACATTGGGGTACATGTGTCCCTTTGAAATGGCGCACCTGTATCTCTTAGATAAATACCTAGTCACACATAGTACTTTTTTACAGTAAATGAAACCAGTTGGTGCAGCATGCCTCTTTTGATCTCAGCGTGGTAAGCTGAAGTCCCCCATTGGGTGTAGAGCTTACTTACGAATTAAAAACAACAACAACAACAACAAATACACACACACACACACACACACACACACACACATATCAGTGACAACACTTTCCTGGGCTTCAGCACTACAGTTTGGGAAGTCAGGCATAAGTGGTTGCTCTGAAGATCCAGACTGGCATGAGAGAAAAGGAGAGGAGACTATTTTCATTCTATTTGATTCTTAATCTTTTCATTTGCTAAAAATAAAAAGTTAGTATTTTGAGGGGCACCTGACTGGCTCAGTTGGTAGAGCATGTGATTCTTGATCTCAGGGTTGTAAGTTCGAGCCCCATTTTGGGTGTAGAGATTACTTAAAAATAAAATATATATTTTTTAAAAAGTTCATATTTTGAAATGTACAGGACCAGAGCACCAAAAACTACTCATTTTCTTCATGGTCTCTAAATTAAGAGAAATATTTGAAGCTACTGAAGAAACTTGGCACCAGAAAGAATAAGAGGCCAGGGTTCCAGGAATGGAAAATACTGATGGTTATCCAGAACTTCTCACAGGGAAGATCTTTATAATGTCCTGAGGGCATGGGGGATGGGCACATCTGTTCCCAGAAGCACTGCCCAGCCAACCTCAAGAACACCCCCACTAAAAGCAATAGGAACGTTCTGCTTTCTTTTCTTTTTTTTAAAAATGTTTGGGGCACCTGAGTGGCTTGGTCGGTTAAGCGTCCAACTTCGGCTCAGGTCATGATCTCACGGTCCCTGAGTTCGAGCCCCGCGTCGGGCTCTGTGCTGACAGCTCAGAGCCTGGAGCCTGTTTCAGATTCTGTGCCTCCCTCTCTCTCTGCCCCTCCCCTGTTCATGCTCTCTCTCTGTCTCAAAAATAAATAAACGTTAAAAAAAATTTAAAAAAAATGTTTATTTATTTTTGAGAGACAGAGAGAGACAGAGCATGAACGGGGGAGGGGCAGAGAGAGAGAGGGAGACACAGAATCTGAAGCAGGCTCCAGGCTCTGAGCTGTCAGCACAGAGCCCAACTTGGGGCTGGAACCACAAATCGTGAGATCATGACCTGAGCCGAAGTTGGACCCTTAACCGACTGAGCCACCCAGGCACCCCGAAAGTTCTGCTTTCTGATTGGCTCTGCTGGAGCCAGCCTACCTGAAGTTCAACTTTGGACAAAAATTGTGAACTTTAATCTGCTGTATATTTCACTGTGTGAACACTTTCTCCTTTATCACCCTGAGGACTGATCCCTTACCAAGACAAGGCTCACCTGAGGTATCTTACAAAGACTTATCATCTCCCCCAGTAGGCAAGAGCAAAAAGACATTTTTTTCATGAGTGGGTCATGTTAGTCAAAGAGTTTTCCACTGCTGCTTTTTAGACACCCAGAGAAAACAGCCTCCAAATGAGTAGGGAAAGGGTTATCAGTAGGCAGGGATAGATGAGACTCTGGGGGTGCTGACTGCAGCTTTGGGTGGGAGGCTGCAGCTCCAGAGGCAGGTTTTGGTGGGGGGAGGATAAACCCGTTACAGACTGCCCATGCTAGGTGCCATGAACAGAGTCTCACAAACTGTTATCAATTCCTGATAAGGTCCTAATAAAATGTCAAGGACAAAAATACTTGGCAGCAACCCAGTCAGGACCCCTCTCGCTGTTGAGAGCTTGGTACTTTTGCTCAATAATATATCACTTTGCTCACTCTCTGCTGTCTGCGAGATTTATTCCTCCACTCTGTGGGACAAGGACCAGTGTCTCTTCCACCCACCTGTAACACAAGGACAACAGAAACAAAAATCCATGCACACTCGGGGCACCTGAGTAGCTCTGTAGGTTGAATGTACAACCCTTGGTTTCGACTCAGGTCATGATCTCACATTTTCTTGAGTTTGAGCCCCGTGTCTGGCTCTGCACTGATAGTGCAGAGCCTGCTTGGGATTCTCTCTCTTTCCCTCTCTCTCTCTGCCCCTTCCCTGCTCTTTCTCTGTCTCTCAAAAAAAAAAATAAATAAATGAAATTTTTTTTTTCAAAATCCATGTGTATTTTTTGACTTAAGCTCAGGAACTTTAGCACAGTAATTCTAAACATCTATCAGTCAGGCCCACCAGGGGCCTGATACCTCTTAGCACAGACTAGTCCATATTCTTCTCATTCCATCAGGGTCATTCCAAAACTCCTGGTATAACTCAGGATATCATTACCTCCCTTTAAAAAAGAGTAGCTAGGGGTGCCTGGGTGGCTCAGTTAGTTGAGCGTTAGACTCTTGATTTTGGCTCAAATCATGATCTGATGGTTTGTGGGATCAAGCCCCACATTGAGCTCCACACTAACAGTGTGTGGAGCCTGCTTAGGATTCTCTCACCCCTCTCTGCACTCCCCCCCCATCTCTCTTGCACTTGTGTGTGCTCTCTCTCTCTCAAAATAAATAAATAGACATTAAAAAAATTAAAAACAGGGGCATCTGGGTGGTGCAGTCAGTTAAGTGTCTGGCTCTTGATCTTGGCTCAGGTCACGATCTCATAATTCATAAGTTCAAGCCCCACAGTGGGCTCTGTGCTGATGGTGTGGAGCCTGCTTCTGATTCTGTCTCTCCTTCTCTCTGCCCCTCACCTGCTTGTGCTCTGTCTCATTCTCAAAATAAATAAATGAAACTTTAAAATTTTTTAAATAAAAAGCAAATAAAGAGGTGCTTGGGTGTCCAACTCTTAATTTCAGCTCAGGTCATGGTCTTGAGGTTCATGGGTTCCAGCCCTGAGAGCCCTGAGTCAGGCTCTGCACTGGTGGCTTAGAGCGTGGTGTGATTCTCTCTCTCCTCTGCCCCTCCCCTGCTAGTGCACACGATCTCTCTATCTCAAAAATAAATAAATAAACATTTTTTAAAAATTAAAAAAAAAAAAAGGAATAGCCAATATGTACACAGAAAAGGTACTCTAAGTTACAACTATCCAGTGAACAGCTAGACAACTAAACCTAATTATTTTAATAGATTTCCAAGACATTAAACCTTCACTACTTTCTCCTCTAATAACCGAAGGCCTTGTTTGTTGTTGTTGTTATTGTTGTTGTAATTAAAGATACCTACCAACATCAGTTTTTCATTTATAAGGAAATATTGCCATCATAGTTTCAACTTGAGTAACAAGTCACCCATCAGAGCTTGGCTTCAAGGAGCCTCAGCTATCTGCAATATATGTAAGAATTAGAAAACAAAGGACAGTGGGGAAAAATGCAAAAAACAACAAAGAAACAAACAAAAATCTGGTATAAAAGAATCTATGAACCAAGAGATGCCTCTCAAATCCTAACTCACAGAGCTTATTTGCATATATTATGCCCTACGTTTCTGGGAGAGAAAAAAGTATCTTGTCAGATGCTGTGTTACCTGAAGATATAAAGATGAATAAAATACGCTGAAGGAATTTACAGTTTTAATAAGATTAGCTAATCTGGTTTTATAACCACAGAACAACAAAAACGAAAAAACAATTAAAAGGATTCCCACAGGCACACAGGGGTGAGATCAAAACTATTTCTGGTTCTATTGGTAACACATAGAGTAATATGAGGTCAGGGACTCAAACACTGGGTATTCATTAGGATTAGATTATGTCAGAGCTCCTATTCTGTCCTAAAACTCCATGAATATAGTTTTAAAAGAGTTGATAATCTGACAACAGGAGATAATATTTTTAAGGCATAAGATGAAAAAAGAAAGAAAGAAAGAAAGAAAGAAGAAAGAAAGAAAGAAAGAAAGAAAGAAAGAAAGAAAGAAAGAAAAAGAAAAGAAAAGAAAGAGAAAGAGAAAGAAAGAAAAGACCAGCAGTTTGGGGTAATTTACTATAGAAACAAAGCACTACCCCATAGAGTAGGCTTCATCATGGTTCATGAATATCGTTCACAGCGGGGTCTGGGTAGCTCAGTCAGTTAAGCATCCAGCTTCAGCTCGGGTCATGATCTCAAGGTTTGTGAGTTCCAGCGTCACATCAGACTCTGTGCTGACAGCTTGGAGCCTGCTTCAGACTCTGTGCCTCCCTCTCTCTCTGCCCCTCCCCCACTAATGTTCGGTCTCTCTCTCTCTCTCTCTCTCTCTCTCTCTCTCTCCCTCTCTCTCTCTCTCAAAAATAAATAAATTAAAAAAAAAATTAAAACAATATTGTTCACAAAGGCCCACAAGTAGGAGAAGCACAGACAGTGCAATTGTATGTTATTATGTTTACAATCTGTATTCTACCATTTTTACAAACTTGTTTATTAACATGATATATACTCACCATTTGAGGGCATCTTGTCCATCTTGATCTCTGAAACAGTGCCTGTCACATATGTCTCAATAAATATTTTTTGAAAAAAATAATCTTCTCTTTGGATGGGTTTTTGACTTTTGCATTCAGTATTATAACCAAATTTCTGGGAACTATTTAGTTTTATCTCTAAATGAACTAGCTTAGCATTCACTGCCTCTGTTACCCACAACACCAAGCAATCTCCAGTTCTCAACAGACGTTGACCAGGTGTCCTACAAACTTAACTCATTCCTGACACTGTCTATGTAGAAATAGCATCACATTCTACAGGTTAAGTAAGGGCTCAGTGTCACAAGACTGTCCTCCCCCTCCTACTTCAGATACCAATCACATGTCCAGGTTGTCACCTGTGCTTCTGACTGACTGGCTATAAGTCACAGGTTCCCATGACCCCTTTCTTGGGTTGGATTAATTTTGCCAGAGCAGCTCACAGACTTCAGAGAAACACTTACATATAGGATTATCATTTTATTATTAAAGATATTGTAACAGATACAAGATGAACAGCCAGATGAAGAGATCCATAAGTGAGGCCAGGAAGGAGTCCAAAGCGTTTCTATTTCCATGGAACTAGGGTGCACCACCCTCTCAGCATGTTTACTAACTCAGAATCTGATAAAATCTTGTCCAAGAGGTTTTTGGTTTTTTGGTTTTTTTTTTTTAAATAGATTTAGTCTTCAATCTCCATTCCAGAGGTTGGTGCATGAGCTGAAAATTGCCCCCTCTAATTACCTGGACTTTCTGGAGAACAGCCTCAGCCTGATGCTAGTAGGGACCCCACGTTAAATCACCAATTACCATAAACTCAGGTATGCTGTAAAGGTCTTGTTATGAATAAAAGATACTCCTACCATTTAAGAAATTATAGGGGTTTTAGGAGTTCTGTCCTGGGAACCAGATGAAGACCGAATATTTTTCTTATTATACCATACTGTCTACACTTTATGCCTTAACTTCCCCCTTTCTTGGATTCCTAATTTTGCTTATTTTTCAGTGAGTTTGGGATATAGCTTCTAAATGATTTCTTAAAGAATGGAATCATATGGGGTGTAGGGAAGGAGAAAGTTTTCCTTGACCCTGGTAGGGTCTCTGGCTAGGATGGAAAAGTTAACTGATAAGAGACAGATTGACAGGACAGAAACATGCAAATTTTATTATTTTTTTTTTACACATACATGGGAGCCTTCGCAAAAGAATGAAGATGGTAAGAAGTAATCAGGGCAGGAAGCTTTTATATCTTTCAGACAATGAAACAATAAATTTGTGAAGAATTTCACAAGACAAAGAGATTTGAGGTTTAAGGGGTAGTAGATAGGGAAGAAGTAACTAGGAAGATAAAGGTTAGTTTAACAGAATTGTTTAACCAGATTTCTGGGTCCAAAATCTCTGTTTCTGGTGATAAGAATGTCTCTCTCCTGGCACAGGGAGGGTACCTTTCACGTGGGAGATTTATCTCCTGATTTCTGGAGTAGGGTAAGGGCAAGAGTGGACGGAGGTCAGAGTGACCTTCCACTTTTGCTGTTATCTCACACTTCTTCAGCTTAAGATAGATATTCAGTATGTCAAGGTGCCACATTTTAGGGTAGCATGTCCTGAACCCTATTAAGGAAATATATTGTTTGAATCATTGCATGTATAAAATTGTCTTTCACAATTCACACTTCAATTTTTTTAATGTTTATTTTTAAGAGAGAGAGACAGAGACAGAGACAGAGTCAGAGCACAAGTAAGAGAGGGGCAGAGAGACAGAGATGGAGACACAGAATCTGAAGCAGGCTCCAGGCTCTGAGCTGTCAGCACAGAGCCAGACCTGAGGCTGGAACCCATGAACCATGAGATCATGACCTGATGCAAAGTCAGACACTTAACTCACTGAGTCACCCAGGCGTCCCTCACACTTCATACTTTAAAAATAAGCTATCTAGCTTTATAATTCTCAAAAATCTTTAAGACTGGTACTACGTGCTGTCCTGGTATCCAGAGTTGCATACTGGTGAACTCACTTTGATCAATCAGATTAAATGATTGTGAGGGTATGAAGATGAGGCTAGAGGAAAGAAATAGAGACCTCTTCTTATTTTTTTCTGTCCCCCTTTCCCTCCACCCAAAGACACACACAGTAATAGAGATGGCAAGAAGGAGAGAAAATAGGGAGCTATTTAGAAGTCTACAGGACATGTAGATTGTTTCAGAAAGTAGGTGAGAAGTCTTTCTAGGATGATTTTCAAGTCTTGCTTCAAACTTGGATTCAAGGTGAATGGAATACTTTTGAGATTATCCACCAAAGTCTTCTTCTCCTTCATTACACAAGTTTGAATTTGTAACTGGACCAGGAACTGGTTGCTATAATCCTGGAAAGTTGGAGATTTTTCAGTTCATCTAGACAGACCCCTTTCTTAGTGGCCTCTGTCTTTGACTTTTTTATTGTACTTTAACCAATCACATTGTATTCTAATTGAAAGAATTGCCTACTTGTCTCCTTTGAACTGGGAGCATCTCAGGGGGGCGTGGTGTTATATTCATCTTTGTACCTTCAATGCCTGGCACAAAATGAAATGCAAGCAGTAATTGGATTCATGATCATTTACATAAAAACAAACACAAAAAACTTCCCTTCACGTACAGGGTGTTTGCTAAACCTGAAAGCATTTTAAAACACACACACACACACACACACACACACACACACACACACACACAACTGAAGCTAAATCTTCAGGATGCCTTCAACTGCTTATTCATTCATTCACCAACACTGTATTGTACTAGGCGCTGGGCTGGGTGTTAAAGACACAGAGATGAATAATAACACTCGCCTTTGCAGTTGCTCAGGGACCAACAGAGAAAAAGCATGGTACCCCATTATCTTTCCTTGAGGGCAAAGCTGCCCTTGAGAGGATGTACATTTCTAGAGGAACTTCAGAAGGCAGGCACCAGGCCTTACAGATCTTGTCAGCCAACTAGTAGGAAATGGAAGGATATTTCCTGAATTAAGACTGGGGGCTTGGGGATGGGAGGTAGTCATTGTTGTAGCGAATGAACTTCATCACCAACAAAGCTGAAAATTGAAAATGCAGGCTTTCTTTCTCTCTCTCTTTTCTTTTTTTCAGTTTTATTTTTAAAAAAACATTCGGAAGCACCAATACTATTCCAGGGGAAAGTGCCACCAACATCTTGGCCAAGAACGGCGGTCCTCTAAAGTTTATTTCTATTTGCACTAAATGCATTCAAACGAGAGCATGAGAGTCCAGAGCAGCCAAAGATGGGCAAGTTGTAGGAATAACGGGGCTTCTGTGTTGAAAAGTCCGTAAACTGTGAGGCTGCAAAGAGCAGAGGCCGCCCTTGCCATCAGAAGGTGACCTCCTCACGTGGGGAGGGAGAGAGCGTGAGCACACTGGAGCCCTTGTCCTTGAAGGGGATTGAGCGAGCCGAGGGGAGGGGTAGGCGGCGATCGGGTTTCCAATCACAATAGAGGAAGCTAAGAGGCTGTGGGGCGTGTGGGCCCCGCCTCCTCCTCTCTCCTTGCAGATCCTGGGCCGGAGGAGACGCTTGCCGCTGACGGTGTCTTCTTCGCGCGACCCTTACAGCCGTTTCTCTCTGGTAGGTTTCAGCCCAGGACCCCGAGTCCTCGCTCAGGGACACAGGGTGGGGCGTGCAGGGGAGTCCTTGCGTAGCGACACTAGGGAGAAGGACCAAGAAGGACTGCCGCTTTCTGGGGCCTTTCGCCCTGAGCATCCGGCCTGGGCCTTGCTCAACCCCAGGGCGCGGGGCGGCAGGCCGTGCCCTTCGCTGGGGAACGGGAAGGCAGAGCGAAGGGACTGCCAGAGCCCAGGCCTTGTCCTCACCGCCGCAGAGCTCGCCTCCAGCCTGCGCTGTATCAGGGCAGAGACTTGTTGCATTTGCAGCTTGCCCTTGACCGGTTTATGGCGGCCGCATCACCCCCAGTGCCTGCTGCTGGCCGGAGCCCGGACACGTGCTTGAGGAACTAGGGGCGGGAGAGGGAACCCGACAACAGTGAGGGCTGGCTGATCTCCAGTCTGGGTATTGGAATCCACCAGCACGGTAATGGACAAATGCCCCTGCTTTTGCGGGGACGGGGGTGAAGGATTGGCCCTGCGCTCCAGTTTTCACCCGGCCACAGATCCAGGCCTTCTTGGACATGCGGGCCTGTTCTCTTCTGGCCTCCTTTCTTCATGCTTCGGGTGCTTTGTTTACTTGGCCAGCTTTGGGTGTTGAGAGTAAGGAAGGGCTGGAATTTTCCCTAGAGACCTCCTGGGAGATCTGTGTTTGCCGCCTTCCCTTGTGACCTGCTGCTCTCCGGGGGCCCGCGCGGGGAGGAAGAGGTGGCCTGTGGGCGGCGAGCTACGCAAGCTGCAATTAGGGCCCCGGGAGAGCTGGCGGGGGCGAGCGGGCGGGCTGGGACTTGTCTAGTGGAGGAATTATATGGCAAAACATGGCTTTTTAACCGGCTAAAATGGAGGGGTGGCCTCCAAAAAGGACCTTTTTACCTGAACCTAAAGTTGTGGTTCATTGGCTCATTTCTAATGATTTATATGCGCCGGGAGGAGGTGGGGGTGGGAAGGATGTCCACCAGCAGAGGCGCTGGACCCGAGGTTAGGATGGAAAGGACGAAGAGTCAGCGACTGTTACCCTTTACCATTCTGTTTTTTATTGTTATTTAAAAATTTTTAATGTTTATTTATTTTTGAGAGAGAGAGAGCATGAGCAGGGGAGGAGCAGAGAGAGAGAGAGACAGAATCTGAAGCAGGCTCCAGGCTCCAGAGCCCCACGTGGGGCTGAACCCACAAGCCCACGAGATCATGGCGTGAGCTGAAGTCCCAGGCTTAACCGACTGAGCCACCCAGGCACCCCAACCCTGTTTATCATTCTTTTTCCTTGCAGCCAACACTCTGATCTTGGCACAGACCTGCATATATAATAGAGAACATTTTCTTCTAATTTCTTATAGCTCCTATTAAGGAAAAAATTTTAAAGCACTTTTCTCCAGCAAGATCTGAAAGAAAATATGTACTGGCTTCAGTCTCTAAACTGTAGTTTCTGAAGTTTACAAAATTAATTTAGAAGGTTTGTCTGAACAACTAATCTGTATATAGCAACCGTTTCTGGGTTTTTCCTTTCCACCCTTACTGGATTCTATATATAAGGATCTTAAACCAGCTAGATGTAATGGAGAAAACATGAGTATTTTGTGTCTGTGTTCAACAATAAAAGATGTGGTATTCATCAGATTCTGCTCAAAATGCAGGACGTGTGTGGATTTCTTTGTAAGACCATCCATTTGTGGAGACAATTGCACTAGGTTGACTATTTTTTCTTTAGCACCGGTGAGAAAACTGCAGATGTACTCTGCAAAATAATCACTAAATGTAGTTCCTACAGATGGGGTGCAATATTTTGGGCAGGAAAAATAGCTATAGAACAAAATAGTTGTCACATAGTTGTCTTCCAAATTCAAGTACTTTATACCAACTTAGAGCCTTACCAACTCAATTACTTAACATATCAGTTACTAAATGAGGTGTTGTTCCTTAGTCCACTGCAGATGTGAAACAAAAAAGGAGACTGGAAAGCAGGGCACGGTTTGAAATAGTTAAATAGGTACAGTGGACCTGACAATCTAGCATAAAAAGTAAAGAGAAAACTAAACTAATAATGGGTTACTATTATAAGTGATTGTTGCACTGAAGAAAGGGCTTTGTTGAGACCTGTACTGTCTCTCTTTAAGAAGTCAGGGCAGAATATTTTGTGTCCTAAGTTGCCACAGAATTGGCAAATAATTACTGAAGTTTATTTCAGTAACTTTTGACATTTTAGTTATCCAGAAAATGCCCCTGATTATCTGACGTCACAGATAAATTTGGTGTTACCAGATGGAAAGTTTTCCAACAGATTTTCTTTTCTTTTTCTTTCTTTCTTTTTTTTAATGACTGGAACAAAATTATAATTCAAAGGCTGATATTCTCCTAATGTGACTCCCTGGAAGGAAAATGTATTAAGCGTGTACCTGCCTTCCAGTTAGCTTCCAAGGTGCACTAAGCGGAATTGAGAGTAATATTTCTGAAGATTTTACGTAAACATTCATCACCCTTTTCCTATCACTGTATGGATGTCCAGTACACTGTAACAGGTTTTAAGTGAGACTTAAAGTAGAAGAACCATTCCCTGTCTTCAAAGAGTGATAATAACCATTAGCAGTAGGAATTATATTCATGACTGGCCATTAATTCTTTTAGACCAAGCTTACATATGGGTTAATATGGGACCCTAATTCAGTTTACATAGTTACATATAAATTCTTTATGAGGGGAATGGAAACAAGTAGGCTAATCTAAATGTAAATATTCATGTCTTTCAGCCAATAAATGAACAGCCACAAGACAAAATTGTTGCAACTTGTTAAATACTAGCACAGAATCACAGGCTGAAGAGAAGGACCCAAATTCTTATGGCTTCATGGAAATTTTTGTTTTAATGAAATTCTCTATTAAGCAGGCTACATGGTTCTTTAAATAGATTTTGTGTTGGAGAATGTCATTAGGGTAGTTTTCAACCATGCCATAGTTCAGAATTGCAACAGTAACATTTTATGGATTATTCCCATCTGGGTTTCACATGTGGGTGTATGTATAACGTTTTGATTCTTTTCTTGCAGGGCACAATGGCAACTCTTAAGGAAAAACTGATTGCACCAGTGGCAAAAGAAGAGGCAGCCGTCCCAAACAATAAGATAACTGTAGTGGGTGTTGGACAAGTTGGTATGGCATGTGCCATCAGCATTCTGGGAAAGGTACATTTCAAGAACACCATGCATGATAATTTCAGCTTGTGTATACAGTCTCTTTAGGCACTTCATGGTTTTATTGTATCTTTTAAAAGATTTTTTTTTCCTGAACAATTTTAAGTAAGTTATAGACCTTATGACACTTCACCTTTAAATACATGAACATGCATTTACTGAGAATGCTCTCCTTATGTGACCACCATAGAATTACTATACTCAGGGATGTTAACATTGATACAATACTGTTATCTACTGCATAGTATTTAGAGTTAAAATTCTCCCAACTGTTTTATAGCTTCTTACAGCTATTTTCACCCGAATCCCAAATCATATATTTTATATACTTGACATGTCTCTTCACTCTTCTTTAGTTTGGAACTGTTACTCAGCTTTCTTTGTCTGTCTTATCACTGACAATTTTGTAGAGTGCAGGTCAGTTTTGTAGAATGCCCATCAATTTATGTTGGTCTGATGTTTCCTCGTAATTAGGTTCAGGTTAAATTTTGGGGTTATCACTAGGTGACGTCATCTTCTTCTTGGGGCATCACACACATCAGCACGTGATGATCAGCTAGTCTTATTACTGGTAGTGCCCAAGATGCCCTGGTTTGAAGTGATGAGTACAAGATTTCTCCATTGCAGAGGTCCCTTTACCCTACATAATTAATAAATAATCTGCACAGGACTTGGTGAGGTTATGGAAATAACCTTCTAAGTCCTTCAGAGTACATTTCCTAATAGGACATAAATTCTCACATAATCAATACGGTTATCGGCATCAGGAGATTTAACACTGATGTCATACTGTTAGCACCTTCCACCCCTGCAGACTTTTCCCTATATACCTCCATAGACGTCTGGCTTCCCGTATATATACTCCAGGTAGGTCAGGCCATTGCTTTTTTTAGTCTCCAAGGACTTTTGAGGAAAGCGGTCTTTTCTTATTCACCTCACTGGATTGATTCCTTGAGCTTTCTGAAGGCTGCCTTAAATGTAGGAACCCTGCCCTCCCTAAAAAATGCTGCTTTGCCTTCAGTAGAGTACACTATCCCTTTGTGTTATATCTGAAGGCTGCCCGAACAACCCTAGCCAAGTATGTTTCTGTTGCAAAGTTTAAATTCTCAAGGAACAATTGTATACATTATCAAAGAAAACAACTAAAATATGTAGTACACACCAATGAAGGTTTTCTGCTTTTACACTTTTCTAGCTAGTATTGACTTGGTGCCTGTTATTAGGATGGCTGTTTCCCAAATTTCAGGGAATTGAAGCAATCACAGTTTAGTGCTCACTGTTCATGCCAGTTAAAATGAAAAATATTCCAGCTTACATGTCTTTTAAAACGTTTATCGAATATGTACCATATTGAAAGTATTTTCATAGGGGCGCCTGGGTGGCTCAGTCGGTTAAGCGTCTGACTTCAGCTCAGGTCACGATCTCACGGTCCACGAGTTCTAGACCCGCGTCGGGCTCTGGGCTGATGGCTCGGAGCCTGGAGCCTGCTTCCGATTCTGTGTCTCCCTCTCTCTCTGCCCCTCCCCCGTTCATGTTCTGTCTCTCTCTGTCTCAAAAATAAATAAAACGTTAAAAAATTAAAAAAAAAAAAGTATTTTCATAAAACCCCTCATTTTAAACAACAGCCTCAGAATGGGAAGTGTTCATATCCTGTTTTCAGATGAGGTGACTGAGGTATAAAGAGAACAAGCAGCCTGCCAGCTGTCACAGAGCCGAAGGGTAGAGGTGTGTTTGTGTTTTGTTTTTTAATTTAAGTAAACTCTACCCTCAACGTGGGGCTCGAACCCTCGACACGGAGATCAGAGTCACATGGTGCACCGCCTGAGAGAACACAAGTTGCCCCAGTAGAGATGTATTTTGAACGCGGACTCTGGACTCTTGACCATAGCGCCTCCAGTTTCTTTTTATTCTGTGCTAGTATGTAGGCAGTTAAGAACATAAAGGTGTTAGTAAAATACGAGCTAAAGATTTTTCTTTCCTCCTGCTGATCGCAAAATTTGGACCTTTTGGGAAACAGCATCTGAGCCGTCATTCCATGAAAAGTACCTCTGGTTTTCATTGCAAACTTAAAATCCCCTTCAGTCAATAGCTTGTGACTGTTTGCAGTTATATAACACTTTGGCCCAGTTCTAGTGCTTGGGAGAACAGCTCCAGCTGCTAACACAGTAGGAGTCTTCTAATTTCAATGCTACGAAGGAGTGGCTGCCTTTATTCAGAGACCATTTTTACTAATTAAAAATGTTTAAATCTTATTTTAGTGTGTGAGGATTAAAGTGCTTCAGAATTAGGATTCATAGTTGGTAAGGATTACAAGTGCCACTAATTTAATAGATGAAAAGAACGGTGCCTACTCTGTCAGGGGTTCATATATGACTTCATTTACTCCTCAAAAGCTGGTGGGGCATTGCCATCTCTGTATTACAGTTGGAAAGAAACAAACTAGAAAGGTAAGCCACTTGGTTAAGATCACACAGAGATAGTAAGTTCCTGATCCGGTTTTGAGTCCATCACTGGACTGGTGTGCTTTACAGAGGATACGCATTGCTTTCTCCCCAGGAAGTGAGCCAAGCTGTGGCATCAGAGATAGAGAGGTGAGGAGGCCCACACCTTTGCTAGGCCTGAGAAGGCAACTGAGGCTCCCTAGTACAGTGTCCCATTACCACCAAAAACTCAAGTTATTTTTTGCTTCTTTTGCTCACTTTCCCCATCTTCATTGCCTTTATATTGAATGTAGTAAGCTTTGATAAAAATTGTAGCTCCTGTACTTGAACTTACCAGTAGTTTCACAGGACACAGGATACAGTTCTCAAAATCTGAGACTTCACAGAGCAATTTGGTGGAGAGCACACACACCTCCAGGGGGTACCATTCACACAGTGTTAGCAACACTTTTCCCATCTCTGAGTTTATCATTTACCATCTGTCATCTTTCTCCAAAATACCATGCTCATTTCTAAAATCCTTTTCCAGGGGCGCCTGGGTGGCTCAGTCGGTTAAGCGGCCGACTTCGGCTCAGGTCATGATCTCGCGGTCCATGAGTTCGAGCCCCGCATCGGGCTCTGTGCTGACAGCTCAGGGCCTGGAGCCTGTTTTGGATTCTGTGTCTCCCTCTCTCTGACCCTCCCCCATTCATGCTCTGTCTCTCTCTGTCTCAAAAATAAATAAACGTTAAAAAAAAAAAAAATTTAAAACCCTTTTCCAGGAGTGCCTGGGTGGCTCAGTTGGTTAGATGTCCGACTTCTGCATAGGTCATGATCTCATAGTTTGTGAGTTTGAGCCCCACAATGGGCTCTATCTATGCTGGCAGCTCAGAGCCTAGAGCCTGCTTTGGATCCTGTGTCTCCCTCTCTCTCTGCCCTTTCCCCACTCTCTCTCTCTCAAAAATAAATGAACATTAAAAAAGAGAGAGAGAAAAAAAAAAACCTTTTCCTTCCATTTTCTGTCAGCTCGAATGTTCTACCCTAGACCATCAAAGTTGACTTCTTCCTTTTTGATATGCCTTTGTAGGCAGGCAGTCTCTGACTATCCAATATCAAGTTAACTTCCTTCCCAGAAACTTTATTTTATTCATTTATTTTTAAATAATGATTCTAATTCATCAACTACAGTAAATTTTTTTAACATTTGTTTATTTTTGAGAGACAGAGCGTGCATGGGGGATGGACAGAGAAAAAGGGAGACACAGAATCCGAAGCAGGCTCTAGGCTCTGAGCTGTCAGCACAGAGCCCGGCGTGGGGCTCGAACCCACAAGCTGTGAGATCGTGACGTGAGCTGAAGTTGGACACTTAACTGACTGAGCCACCCAGGTGCCCCCCCTTCGCAGAAACTTTAACATCACCCTTCCTTATGGTCTTTTTTAAATGTTTTTATTTGTTTTATTTATTTTGAGAGAGAGAGAGAGAGAAACATGAGAGCGCCTGCAAGCTTGAACGGGGGAGGGGCAGAGAGAATTCAGAGCAGGCTTCCCACCATCGTGGAGTGAGGCTGGATCTCACTGTGAGATCATGACCTGAGCTGAAAGAGCCACCCAAGCATCCCTGCCTTATGGTCTTTATAGAACTTCACCCTCTGTTAGAAATCATCTCAAATTATTTGCTTAGTTCCTGTTCCCTTTCTGAGATATTCCATGAGAGAAGCGACTTTGCTGAATTTGTTCATTACTGTGTTCCTGATTAGTAGAATAATATCTGGCACATTTAGTAATAAGTATGTATTACACAAAAATAAATGTTTCTGCTATTCCTAGTAATCACTTACATTTTGTCAAGTTTCGATCGTAGCTTTTCCTTTTCCATGGCTTCTATTGCCAAATAGAACTCCTGCCCTACTGCCAATCACAGGCTCTCCATGTTAGGTGCCAAGGGGAGGCTGTGAATATTAACTGCATCATGTTGTCAGGGTCTTGCAGAACTTTCATTCCACGCAAGGTTGTCATAAACCCTTAGCCTCGGTGTTCAGCTGCCGTGGAGTATCTATCCTCACTTACAGTCAGCTAGCTGTGTTCTGGTGGTACAGCTACGGCCTGAGAAGTCTCCTAGGAGCAATGCAATTACAGGCCTGTTGTGAAGTAGTTTTAAGAGAACAGGACTTGACTTAAAAGTAGGACATCATTAAAATTTGGTACTTGTATAAGAATAGACCAATGAATAACATAGACTGAAAGCCCAGAAAAAGGCCCAAGCAGTATTTACTAATATAAGTGGCATTCCACGAATTGCTGAATAAATGGTGCTTGTCCATTTAGTTCATTATTTGGAAAAAGTTATACCTTTTCCTCCCACAAAATTTCATGCAGATTAAGCACTTGAATGTAAAAATGCAACCATCAAATACCAAGGCATTGGTGGCAAGTAATTTATTGGCTAAGAAGGTCAAGAGGCAAATATGGCCACCTCTGGTCCACACAGGACTTTAGATTAAAAGGTATTTTTGTTGTATGTTAAACAAAGGGTCAGATTCATCAGTGATGTTCTTGCCTTCTACCTGACCTGTTCCTTGATAAGATTACTGCTTTCGCAATTAAGCCTTGCTATTTCAAACTATTTTAAATATGTTAACAGCTTAAGTGAATTCATAGGCTTTATATTACACGTTATTCCCTGCTTTTTGAAAGCTCCTGTTCCGCCATTTTGCTTTTACTGAAAGACCTCCATTAATAGCTGTTTTCGCTAACCAAACGAAATCCCAAGAGGGAAACTGTTTTACCTCAAAAAGGTAAAAAAGCAAAAAGCAGTCAGAGTTTATTTTGTTACAGAGGCAGCACACATCCCAAGCAGTGAGTGGCCCCACCAAGCTCCTTCTCTGGGAACCACGCCCACTCAGCATCTCAGCCTCAAGCTGCTCAGCTTTGAACTGAGCATCTATGCTTTACCTCAATTGAATTCTGTGCATCTGAGCAAAATGTGTCCTGAGGTATCATAAAAGCTTAAGAGAGGCTATTTTGGGATTTGAGAATTCTCAAAATTTTCCCATATAAGTTAATGGTAATCGCTTCTGTTTTATGCCGTTTCTGCTTACAAAAGTGTTGATAGGAACATTCTACTTTATGATAGCGGGGGAAACCTGTGTATGAACACAGAAGGAGATTTATTTCAGTCCAACAAGTGTCGGTACTTAGTCACATATCTTCTGTTTTGCCTGCCCCCACACTCGGAGGATATTCAGTTGTGCAGATGCAGCTAAATTCAGTGCTACGATTATTTTTTTCAAGTGTTGCATCTCTTCCTTCCTTGCCAGCTGAGGATGAGCTTCTCAGCCAATTCTCTACACCCACTGGCTGAAACAAAAGACAGGATCTGAGATCCTGTGACATCCTTTTCCACTTAAGCCTGAAATTGTTTTGCCATGCTGACTTTAGCAGCACACATGTGGTGTTACTAAAATAAAAGTGATATTCTGAGTGCTTAGTACCTTGACAGAATATTATGGCTATTATTAATTTATAATGTATTAATTTAAGGTTTAAAAAACACAAATGAGGGTTTGTGGGATCTTGTCAGAGGCTACAGAGGAACAAAACCATTTAAAAAGTATCAAAACCTATTTTTAAATAAAACTTGCTACCAATCAATGCCAGTATTTGATAGATGTGGAAATGAGAATATAGTTACTCAGTAATCCCCAATTCACAAAATGGTTACTTCATAAATTTGCAAGTCAATCTGTTGCTTGGAATTAACACATTGGGAGGTTCAATCTCAGAAACCCTCACAAGCCAGCCTATTATAATTCATTTCTTGAGGCTAGCAAGCCACTGGGATTCTAGAGACTGCACGGTGCTCATTTGTTGGCTCCTACAGGGAGCAGGACCTGCTTTGACTGGTAAACTAAAGGAGGTCAAGTTTTCTTACTGGTTTCTCCCTCTGCTGGCCAGCCCTCCAGACTCCCTGAGTTCCACCCTGGACTACTCTACCTTTCCCTTCAAAGTGCTTTCTGAACCCAATTACCTACCCTTTTCACTATCAACACCCCTCTCCTGTATATCTGATGACACTATCCTTAGAAGCAGTATCTGCATTTTTAAGTGGGCTTCAGTCTTGATATATCATATTAAGCTGATTCTTTTGCTAACAGCCCTGAAGACAGTAAAGGCAAGGACTCTAGTTAATTTTGGTGGGAGGGATAACTACTTTTTCCAAAGGTTTCACAAATTTGAAAGCTGAAAGGTTGTTTGGATACATCTAGACTGACAACCTCCCCCCTCCTTACTTTTCCAAGAAGAGATCAAGTTCTTATTAAAGTAAATATCATACATGATTGATAAAAGGATAACCCAAGGCTTTGTTTTCTCCCATTCTTCATGTAAAGATATAGAGAACATGTAAACATAAAACATGTTACATATAAAACATTTTATGGAATATAAAATTATGATACTGGATCAAGATTAGATAGTATATTTGTTGACTTAGACTTTTATTTTGAATGAGTAGCAGAGGATGACAATTGGAATAGAAAACAAGAGAGCTTAGAGAGTGGGGAAGTTTGGGTTGATCACAGGAGAATCTGCTCCTCCTGGACCCTCCCATCCATAGGATGCCTCTTCCTTTCCCCATCATGACAGGTCGGTTCAAGACAACCTGGGGAGTTCAGGCTCCAACCAGGGCTTCAAATTCTACTCTATGCTCAAATTATTGGTGGTTTGAACCAAATTTTTCCTCTGAAAAACCCTCCAAACTGGAGGTGACTTTAGGGATGGACACTGCCCAGGGTTGTTTCTGGGTCTGGGTGAATCTTCACCACCCCTCATTAATGGGAAGTCTTGTATATCCTAAGACCACTGTTTAACTGTTGGTTTCATGAGGAATCTTTGTCTACATATTCTTAAAGTGATTTGTATCATGGTAATTGAATCCTAGTTGAGTACTAGAAGGTAAAATTTAGAAAAAATCAATGTTTTAAATCTTAATAATCATAATTCAAGACTTTCTCATGCAGTTTAAAGAGCACACCTAACTCCATGGTAGAATTCTCAGGGTTTTTAGACACTTGGTACTTAGCCATTTAAAGGGTCCCTGTTGCGCTTCAGCTGAGGTGCCCTCAAATGGCTTAAGGTTATAACGCCTGTTCTTGTGTTTCTAGTCTCTGGCTGATGAACTTGCCCTTGTGGATGTTTTGGAAGATAAACTCAAAGGAGAAATGATGGATCTGCAACATGGGAGCTTATTTCTTCAGACACCTAAAATTGTGGCAGATAAAGGTAGTTGCATTTTATGACCAAAGTGATCTAATAATAGATGCCCTTACTCTAATATAAAATTACTCTTCTATCCTGGTGAATCTAGCGTTGGTGGTTTTTCTTTCCTTCTCAGTTCAATTCATCCTCAAGGACAAATGCAAGTATTACCTCTATGAATTCTTCCCACATGATTTCCACACATCTGATGCATAACATTTTAGGAAATTGTATCATAATGCTTGTTTATGTGTATCTGAGAACAAGAATGTTTTAAACCCCCAAAAATATGTGCACAGAGTAATTGGAGTGCTTTGAAGAAGCAAAATAAAATTCATATTCTGTCCCTGTTCTGGGTTAACACATGTATGCAGTGATATTGCCACCATAGCAGTATCTAAAGACAGAAATGTGGGCCTCAAAATAATTTCTATTACTAATAGCTGCTCTTCATCGAATTACTAGTATCTGGGTACTGTGAATTTTTTGAATATCACATTTTACCTCATTTTCCCAACCAGCCTATGAGAGATAGATCTTATTATCTTCTTGTTATAAGAGGAAACTGATAAAAATATTAATAATCATCAAAAGTCACATAGCAATACAGTTTATGATGTGACTCAACCATAGCTATTGAATCTAATGATCACAATCAGGTCAAAATGTCTACATTTTGGGAAGTGTGGCACACTTCCTTGAGGAAGAAAATATTCTCCAGAGAAACACAGCTGCTAAAAGTGAATAGGCCTCCTCAAAATATTGCGTATTAGAAATTAGTTTCCAGCCAACGACAAATTAGTTTCTCTGCCTTCCTTCCCCTTCATAGATTGGATTAACATTACAAACCTAGAAGTGTCCTTAAGTCCCTTTTTTTGTTGGAGGGCTGCCTGTTGAACTTTGGACTCACTGTTCTGTTTTGTCAAATTACTAGCAATCTAATATTCTCTAAAGTCAACAGCATTTTGAATTTGTTAGCCAGAAACATAATTTAAGGCCTTCTTTATTTCCCCGGTCCGTTCTCCGAGCCAGTTGGATTGCTTCTACATAGCTCAAAGAGGAAGAAGTCATTTCTCTTGAGCATCGGACTTCAAATCCTTATAATGTTGAATTCTTGCATACGTAATTCTTATATAAGTTCTAGAAGCTTCTGTATGTTCAGTTTCTAGAGTATCTCATATATGATGTATTTTGATGCAGAGTTGTATTTAAAGTACCTTCTCTTTTTCCCCCTCTTCTTCAAGATTACTCTGTGACTGCCAATTCTAAGATTGTGGTGGTAACCGCAGGAGTCCGCCAGCAGGAGGGGGAGAGCCGGCTCAACCTGGTGCAGAGGAATGTTAACGTCTTCAAATTCATTATTCCTCAGATAGTCAAGTACAGTCCTGATTGTATCATAATTGTGGTCTCCAATCCAGGTATTTTATTACAGTGATGTCTTCAGGTTCATTCCTGTTAAGTTAAATGTCTTGGGGTTTTGTTTTATTTTGTTTTTTGGCTTAAAAAAATATGTTCTAGTATTTGACTAGCAGAATCAATTCTTGAAGTAATACTTGTGTCTTCTTTTATTGACCACAAAAGACTAGTGTTTTCAAAACAAATGGCAGAGTCCGAGGCCAAATGTTTAAAACTGTGAGAAGAGTTCTGTATAAAACAGTTGCATCTGTTTCTTTCATCAGAGTTTGTTGCAGAGTCTAGAAGCTTTTTAAATTTTCTAGGAAGATTATCCTGGGATTTGTAATGAAACATTGAAAGGTGGCTTCTATTTGTAAGAAACATTTTAGCATATTTGACCTTCTGCTGGCCAAAAAGTGTGTTCTAGTGGCAATGAATTTGAGAGTAGCTTAAAAGCCATTAGTCAGTCTAATTTTAAAGATAGAAATAGACTATCTTGATGGACAAATACATGCTAATGCCAAATGTTACTTGCTTTTTTCATTAAATCAACATTTGCAAAATATTAAAACTTCTGGTTAGAGAGAACTAAAACTTCTGGTTAGAAAGAATTGCGTTATTTCATCTCAATAGTCAGAAGCCACTCTCTGTTTCACACTTGTGTCTGTAATTTGCCACCAAACATACTGTTTATTGGTGAGCATAGTAGATACATTGATAAAATGATAAAACCAATGGTTTCTGACACTTCACGTTGAAAAAGATTGTGAATAAGAATCAGGGGAATCCTTATGGCTTAGGGAATATTGAGAGTTGGGAATCAGCAAGGATAGAGATTCTATTAGTATTATTATCGGCAATCCTGGATGGGTGTTACTAAATAGTTCACTCTTATGTATGAAACTTGTTGCAAGTACATAGTGGCACATAGGCTTGGAACAGGAGTAGCAGATAGCTGGCACTCAGGAAGTTGCTGTATCCTGTGCCTAACGCAGACATTATTAACTGGTTATACAACTTTCCAGGTATAGCTTCAAAGTCTTAACTCTCCAGAGAGTTACTCCCACCCAATCAAAGTTGCCAAGGAAGAGTTTATAATATCCCATCCAAAATGACCTTAAAATATCATAACCAAGGTCTATATATGTGTGGAGGTGGAGATTGCAAGATTGACCTCTTGCCTTCCTTGTGTGCACATTTTATCCTTTTGACAGCTTAGCCTGTAAGTGCTGTGATCCTGTCTAGACCAGCAGGTTTTACTCTACGGAGTCTCAGGGCTGTGCCACATCAGGATAGAAGTTCTATCCTAGACATCCTTTCATTAAATACTACAAAATGTAAATCCCTTGTATTATCACAATTGCTTACTGATTAGTATTTTGTGCCCAGGAAAATGTGTAGTAGTGTGTCTTAGTAATTTAGTAACCCATGGTTTTTGGGTTACGATGACATTTATTACTGTCATGGAACATTACAATCGGAAGAAATTTATGGGACGATCTGGTTCTCTCTTACCTCCATTATCCCCCAACTCTATAAAGTCAGTATTCACATCTTTCTGGCCACATCTCAGTTGAAGGCTGGAAAAGTTGGGGAGGAGGAAGTTCCTCCCCATAATTGATGTAGCAGTTGAAATCAGTTTTGATTTAGTCACGTATTTTTTTAAACCTTTCAGTGGATATTCTTACATACGTTACCTGGAAACTAAGTGGACTGCCCAAACACCGTGTGATTGGAAGCGGGTGTAATCTGGATTCTGCTAGATTTCGTTATCTTATGGCTGAAAAACTTGGCATTCATCCCAGCAGCTGCCATGGATGGATTTTGGGAGAACATGGCGACTCAAGTGGTAAAGAAAAAATCCATAATATTCTTATGTGTACTTATGGTATTATTCTTGCCATTCTGAATTTTCACATACTTCATGTTACAAATGAGTAATTTGTGGGAGAATATTTTGATAGTGACTAGGTAAACATGTATACATTCCTCATCAGTTTTTTGCCTGCTAAGTTTAATATTCATTGATAATTCTTTATTAAATAAATTGTTACTATAATTGTCAGACACAATATTCAATCATTCCTTCTCTATTTATTATGTTCTACTGTAAAAGAGAGCTTTATCTTCCCCAGTTATGTATTCATTTACTTATATAAATGTGAACTCACATTTTTATTTTATTCCACAAATGTTCTCTTGCTGTCATCGTAATGCAGAAATTGTCCCAGATTAGGCAAGTAACAGGCTCTTCAAACTGGCTCCTGTGTCTTTTTGACATATCCCAGCATTTTTTGAGCACTTCTTTGTGTCTGGGACAGTAAAGTGCATCATATCGGTGTTATACTTATTGGTGCTATACCTCCCTGTTCCCTGCACGTGCCGTGTTTCCTTCGAAGAGGAATGGTGTTTAGAAACCAAGATCTCCTAGGTTTGCTCATGATCCTGGTATGTCTCTGCTTCTAGGTCCTTTCAACGGACAGAGGTATTATATCCATTATTTTTATTGAAGGGGGAATAAATGGGTAACAAAAGCTTTTACATAACCAGTGTACTATTCTATAGTGTAAAATAAATCTTGCTTTGAATTAAACCTGATTTGGGGGCACCTGGTTGACTTTGTCGGTAGAGCATCCAACTCTTGATCTTGACCCTGAGGTCGTGATTTCAAGCTCCACAGTAGGCATGGAGCCTACTTGAAAAAAAAGAAATGAAGAAAAAAAATGAAATCTGATTTTTAATAAGTCATTAATAACTCATTTAAGTAGTAAGAGATCATTTGGTAAATATCTCAAATATGTTTTTAGGAATTTAAAAAGAATTGTTGGACATAAATTAATCATTATAAAAAGACCAACATTAAAGTTATATTGCACTCCATTTCTTTTATAATGCTTTGTTTTGAAACAGTTAAAAAAAACGTTTCTTTAAGTTAATATTTCAACTTTCATTTAAGTTAATAATTCTGTTCCACGGGATACAGAAATATTAAATAAATAGGGCTGGTTCAGTTGGAAGAGCATCCAACTCTTGATCTCAGGGTCATGAGACCTGAGTTCAAGCCCTGCATTGAGCTCCACTCTGGGTGTGGTGCCTACCATATATATATATATATATATATATATATATATATATATATACACACACACACACACACGTATCTATGTATATATGTATATGGCATATACATGTGTGTATATATACCATATACATACGTATATACACATATACGTATGTATATGGTATATATACACATATATACGTATGTATATATACACACATGTATCTAAAATTAAAAAATAGGGGTGCCTGGGTGGCTCAGTTGGTTAAGTGTCCGACTCTTGGTTCAACTCAGGCCATGATCTCACGGTCCGTGAGTTTGAGCCCCACATCAGACTCTGTGCTGACAGTGCAGAGCCTGCTTGGTATTCTCTCTCTCTCTCTCTCTCTCTCTCTCTCTCTCTCTCTGCCTCTCTGCCCCTCCTCCCCTGCTCACTTTCTGTCTCTCTCAAAATAAATAAACTTAAAAAAATTTTTAATTAAAAATTTAAAAAAATAGTAAAATAAAATTTAAAAATAAACTTAAAACATTTTTAAATGAGTTGATATTTCTCTTCCAAACAATTTGATGTAAAAACACTTATGAACAATTCTAATTTTATCTTATAACTTTTAAGCCTATTTATTAAACCAAAATACATTGTGTAGGCTAATGGTGTAAAACTGTAATTGTCCACAATACTTTAATACTGATGATCGTCTTTATTTTACTACATTCATATCTGTCCTACATGCAAGGAACTATTTTCTCCCTAAAAGGTTAAGGTATAAATTTTCTTTCGAATTTAGTGAGAGTATAATGTGATTTTAGTTAAGCATTTGCTTTGGTGTAAGAATTTGGACTTGTGACTGTTGTATTTGTGCTTTTTTATATAATCATGCTAATTATTATTCAGGTATCTTGTACCACTTCATTCGAGAGTTCCTTATATCCAAGGATTTGCTTGAATTTACAGCCTATATAAAAAACTCTCCAGTGTACAGTGAAAATTCAATCAATGCTAGTTATTATACTGTGTGGTTATTAGAACCACACATCTAGAAGTGATAGTATGTGTCCTACAGTTTAAGGCTTGCATCATAATGAAGAAGATAAGGCAAAGCAGGAGTAGTGGCTTATTAAAGATCCTTCAGCAGTTAGTGGCATATCCAAAAGTAGAATCATGTCTTCTGACTCCTATCCAGTCTTCTATTCACTCATCACTGTCATTTTTTCCAAAACGCTTTTTTTTTTCTATTTCCACATTTGACCTGTATTGTGTACAACCCTGACATTGATTATGTAGATTTCATAGTTTCATCAAAAGCCATGAGAGTACCTTAATTTTCCCAAGAATTAGCCTGGGTTCGCAGAAGTGGTGGACTTAAAAGGGAGTCTTGTTTGGGCATGGGTAGCTTTGCCCTTCATAGCTAGTTTTAGCCATACTAGACTTCACCCATGCTTTTGCTCATATTTCCTGAGTTTACAGTGCTCTCCTCCAAAGGTCTCTGAGGAACCATACTTATTTCTCAAGCTCCTCTTCAAATGCTTATTTTTTTTGCAGCCCCCTTTTTTTATGTTTATTTTTGAGCAGGGGAGGGGCAGAGAGAGAGGGGGACAGACATCCGAAGTGGGCTCTACACTGACAGCAGAGAGCCAGATGTGGGGCTCGAACTCATGAACCATGAGATGAGCCAAAGTCGGATGCTCAACCAACAGCCACCCAGGCGTCCCTTTGCAGCCCTTTCTGACACCCTTTACCCTTAAATTAAAGCAGACACTTATGTTTTATTATCCTTTCTCCATACTTCCATGATAGCTCATCCCATTGCTTTCCTTTCCTTTACCTGCTTCTCCCAGTAAATTCTGAGCTTGTCGACAGCACAGAACATGTCCTCATTCATTTTTGTACATCTACATCTTTAATATAATATATACTTTTGGCTGGGTAAAGGTAAGGCTGGCACAGGTAAGGGTGTTCTTACGCATCAAGCCCTCCAAAAGATGTAGTCAGTCACTGATAGACCTTTGCTATGCCTCTGGAGGCATTCCTGGAACTATTTGATCCAGTTAGGACCAGAAAAATTCACTGTGGTTACATGGAGTTTCGTTCAAGGGATGGGCTAAAGTTGGGACATGAAGAGATAGAGTATATTTGGACCTTATCATAGGATTTTTTTTAAACTTTGCTCCAGAAGAAAGAGGTTTATTATGTAAGAAAAATAAGTAGGAAGTTAACAATTTCTCAAATCTAAAGTTTAGGGTAGTCCTGAACTGAAACCCATTGTGATTTCACAAACCTAGAGGGAGGCAAGGAGTTTCACATTCTCTGTAAGTAATGACACAATAATTCTGTGTTGCACCAAAATGGTTGAAAGTTAAAATGTCAAATGTGTGGCTGTTTGAAAGCACATGTCTGCCTTTGGGGGAAAGTTTACTGGCCAGTTGTCTTGGGAGCAGTTCCAGGGGGAATTCACTAACTTGCCTCTGAGGTGAAATCTGAGCTAAGAGAAGAAAAGAGGTTTTAAAATAGTGTCAGAAATCTATGAAATGTTTATCCTTTTTCTCCAGTGGCTGTTTGGAGTGGAGTGAATGTGGCAGGCGTTTCTCTGCAGGAACTGAACCCGGAAATGGGAACAGACAATGACAGTGAAAATTGGAAGGAAGTGCACAAGATGGTGGTTGAAAGGTAAGTAGAATGGTCGTTGATTTAAAATGGTTAGTTTCATCTTTATTCAGATAAAATTAAGCTGCCATATAAGTCCCCCTAGGGAAAGCAAATATTTTTCTGGAGAAATTCTGTTATATAGGGAACAGGAGCAAAATGTGGAATTAACAAGTGAGAAGGGAGAAAGGCTTCCCAATTGTCTCTTATCGATAAATAACGTTGACTTAACCTAGAACCTGGACACTGTCTCGTCATTGCCTAAAATGAATGCTTTCTGATTGATTGCTAAAAGTATGAAAGCTGTGCTGTATTTACCTTTCCACACTTAACTAAAGAGGTCTCCCTCTTTTATCTCTCTCTCTCTCTTTTTTTTTTTTAACTAACCATCTTCCCTTCTGTGACCTTCATGCTTATAAAATAAGGTGTCATTCTGGAATAGAGTAAAGGATTATGGGCTTGGATTCAAATCACAACACTGGCACTAACTACAGTCTTGCAGAAGCCATTTAACTTTGAAGTTAAATCTCAGTTTTGTCCCCTGTAAAGTCATATGCTAATAGAATTATTATAAAAATTGAGTCACAAGCACATACATAACACTGGTGAGCATTTAATAAATGTTGGCTGTTATTATTTGCAGAGAATTGCTACAAGACTTTCTCAAACATGGAATTGTTTTGCTTAGTTTAAATGTAATGATTTTTTTTTTGGAGGAAAAGATTATTTAAAACTGTGAAAAGATTATTTAAAACTTAGCATTTCAGTTAACGTAATCCCTTTATTTTACAAATGAGAAAACTGGGACTCACCCTGGCAATATAACTTGCACAAGGTCTCCTAGCCAGTGATTGCATTAAATGCCAGTTTCCTAAATTCTAATCTTGGTTACTCCTGCTACACCATGACCAGAGCCGTTGTGGGTTTCCAGGTGTAAATTTTAAGCTCAGAAAATTGCCAAGCAAGGTATTGTCTTCACTGTGCTGTTAGCTTAGTCATAGTATTCTAGGTGACAGTAAGTGGGACCTCAAAATCAAGGTATATTTTGTCCTTTGAATGTAAGGGTCCTTTTATTTTCATTGTTTCCTGATTTCCTTAATAACTTTGGGAATATTTATGTTTATGAATATGAAAACTTGTTGGAAAAAATATTTTTACCACTGTGACTTTGTAAATATTCATGCATACAATAAGCTGTTTAAATTTATCGAAACATTCATATAAGAGCCTTCTAGGTAGTGTTTATAACTTTAAACATTTTTACATGTATGTTAAGTCATTTAACAAACTTGTGAAATAGATACCATTGTTATCTTCATTTTATAGTAGAGGACACTGAGATAAGAAAGGTTTACTGAAGATTGCACAGTTAATAAGAGAAAGAGCAGAAGCCAAATCCAGAGTCCAGTTTCAGTAATTATTAAGTCTGATTTCAATGATCTCTTTATGATTCTTTCTTTCCTTAGTGCCTATGAAGTCATCAAGCTAAAAGGATATACCAACTGGGCTATTGGATTAAGTGTGGCTGATCTCATTGAATCCATGTTGAAAAATCTATCCAGGATTCATCCAGTGTCAACAATGGTGAAGGTAAGAGAAACTGTAATAAATATAATATAATTTTTAGTATTATATTCTATGAATAGATTTATTTAAAGAAGGACAAGATAGTCTCAGTCTGATTTTTTCTGACTCAAAAGTTTTATGGAAATTTCTCTTTTTTTCCCCTTGTTATTAAATATTAACTGTGAATCTTTTTTGACACATTCTCAAAATGTATAATAGCTCAAGTTGACATATTAATCTATAGATTGCCTTTGCAGTATTTGATACCTTAGCAAATTTAGTTCAGTTTAAAAGCTATGATATACTTCAGTAGAAAATGATTATTTTTCAATAAAATTAAGATTGTATTAAAACATTGTGTGACTTAACTGATTCATTTTCCACAAGTTAGTGGCAGGGGTGAAAACATAAGAGGAAAATGCAGTAGATTAAAAGAAATATGCAAAAGAGAAAGATATAGACGTATTTGGTGGTTAAATGTGGTATCAGGTGTTTGTGGTTTTTTTAAATACTATAGCAAAACTTTAAAGTAAGTATGGCAAAAATTTGATAACTCCATTCAGACTTGGAGTGCATGTTTGGAATTTGTTTATCTCTATTTTGATGTATGTTCAAAAATGTGTTTTTATTTATTTTTTAAATGTTTATTTATTTATTTTGAGAGAGAGAGAGAGAGTGTGAGTGGAGGAGGGGCAGAAAGAGGAGACAGAACCCCAAGCAGGCTCCATGCCACCAGCACAGAGCCCAACACAAGTTTCAATCTCACAAACTGTGAGATCATGACCTCGAGCCAAAATCAAGAATCAGATGCTTAACTGACTGAGCCACCCAAGTACCCTGTATATACAAAAATTTTGGAATTAAAAGTTTAAAAAATAGGAGCACCTGGCTGGCTCAGTTGGGAGAGCATGTGACTCTTGATCTTGGGATTGTGAGTTCGAACCCCACGTTGGGTGTAGAGATTAAATAAATAAACTTTTTTTAAAAAGTTTAAAAATATATATAAAAGCAACTTGTTTGATATAATTAAATAATCCAGTTAGTTATATGGTTAAATTAACCCTGTGAATAAATTAATTGCTTTATAGAAACTGATAAAGTGTTTTGGAAATTGTACTATTTTTTCAGCAACTCTTGGATGTTGCAGAAATCTTGCCTCTGAGTGGCTTCCAATTACTTATTCTTGATCAGCTATCATCTGAAATTCCTGAACTAAATAATTTTTAAAAATTTAGGATTTCATGAAAAGCAGCCCATTAAGAAACACATTACAGTGCAATTTAATGTGAAGACATATATGAAATTTTATTAAAGTATATCTAAGCAGAGAGGGATGTGTCAATAAATTTAATAAAGTACTTACTACTTTCTTAGAAATTTCTAGTTTTATCCTTTATTTTGTATATTCTTTGTATAAAATCAAATTCAAAATGTAAGTATTTAGAAAATATAGGCCTGTAAGTGTTGAAAATTAATGGATGAATTTGTGTTTATCTTATTAATTCCTACATTTCTTTCTGTTTAAACATAGGATCTGTGATCATTCTTATCTGTGGTTTCATTTCTTAGTCTGTATTTCTATTGTTCTGGCAGGGAATGTATGGGATTGAGAATGAAGTCTTCCTGAGCCTTCCATGCATCCTGAACGCTAAGGGATTAACCAGTGTTATCAACCAGAAGCTGAAGGATGATGAGGTTGCTCAGCTCAAGAAAAGTGCCGATACTTTGTGGGACATCCAGAAAGACCTAAAAGACCTGTGACTTCTGGCCTCTAAGCTATAGAAATTTAAAACTACAATGTGATTAACCGTGAGCCTTTAGTTTTTCATCCATATACATGGATCACAGTTTGCTTTTATCCTGCTAAATATGTGAATCTGGGCTCACAGAATCAAAGCCCATGCTTGGTTTAGTGCTTGCAATATGAGCCCTTGAACAAATAAAATTATCTTAGTGTGCTTCTGTTTCTGGGATTTTTTCTTTAGTGACTTCTGAAAGATTTCAGTCAGTATTTCAAATAATTCTTCCCCCCTCATAAAATTTCCTAAATTTGATCATCTCACTCCATTTTCTACATTTGTCCCTCCAAACAGCATGCTCTTTGTTACAATATATGACATGATTTTGTTACTGTCATCTTAAGAATATGATTACCCTTTTATTTTTAAAGACATAATTTTTTTCGAGCAACTTTAAGTTTACAACAAAATTGAGAGGAAGGTATAGTGATTTCCTGCATAGATGATTCTGGACTGCTGTGCATTGTATGATGGTTAACAGCATCCCTAGCATTTGCCTATGAGATGCTGGTAACCCATCCCTCCCCCTAGTTGTGTCAAACCCAAATGTCTGCAGACATGCTAAATGTCCCCTGGGGAGCACAAAATCACTGCGCTAAAGTATCTGGATCCTCATTGTATAAATGAGGAAACTGGAATATCGGTACACAGATGGACGCTCAGCTACTAAGTAGCAAAGAGTTGGGATTCAACACAGGTATTATAGCTTCTTAATCCCTCCCTGATCACAGTGTACTATACTGCAGTAAATACTAGTTACTGTTACATTTTTATATCTTTAGGGTTTATAAAATAATCTCAAAATCATTCTTACATTTAATATTCCAGCATGTTATGAAGGTATTCTGTATTACAGAAAGGTAGACAAGGTATTAAGTTCCTTTGCCAGTCACATTTCCAAAGTGAGTCAATCTTGGTATAATGATCATACAGATGTAAGAAGAAAGGTGTTAGAAGGTGGGGGAGAGACAGTAAATATTCCCCAAACTGAGAAGATACTTTGAGACCAGAAAACGAAGGCGGTGACTTTATACAGTTTATACAGTTTTATTCAGGGTGACTTACTGTTGGTGGGGGGGGTTGCTCCAAGCAGAGGATGACCCACAGCAGCTGCATAACCATTCTCTGCAAGATCTGGACCTTAATCCTCTGATTTAATAGAGCAAGGGGACACACAAGAGCATTGTAGGGAGATCAGAGGGTTCACACACACACCTACCTTTAGTTAGGTCTTGTGGTACCACCTGTGCTTCAGGAAGGGGAAAGACATTGATTGTTATCTTTAACAGATTTCGTGGGGGACCAAAACAAGCCTCCCCCATTCTGGACCTGGCAGGCATTTCTGAGGTACATATGTTAATCTCCAAGGGGCCTGGAACTTAGAACCCCAAGAGAGGTCATTGAGCGAACATGAACAAGATGGAGGGCTTAATTTGGAGTCAGAATTGTCAGCACTCCTACAAAACTACAAAAGTTATACATTGTTCCAGTTTCTATGTGAATGCTGAATTTATAATAAGCCAGAAGTTTCCAAGCTTAAGACTTCATGGATCGGTTTAAAAATTTTTTAATTTTGTGGAGTGCCTGGCTGGCTCAATCAGTGGAGTGTGTGACCCTTGATCCTCAAGGTTGTGAGTTCGAGCCCCACGTTGAGGGTAGAATTTGCCCTCACATGAGTACGTGTGTTGAGTGACGTAGGGCATCTCGACATAAGTTTGACAACTTTTTATTTTGCCAAATAAGGATGTGGAGGAAAAAAAATATAACCATATAATCTCACCATCATACAGATAAACAGACATTTTAATGCCAAAAGAATGGAAAGGCCATAATCTCAAATTTATCAACTGTCATGGACCATGAACAGAAAGGCAAAACCATTGGGATGCAGAGCCAAAAGCTGGAAGGAGTCTCGGTCCTTGGTTTTCATAGAGGTGTTATACCAGCTGTGGACTGTCTGCTTCAAAACTGCTTTTACATTAGAAGGAAATAAACTCCTAGCACTGTTATTTTGGGTATCTCTTTCGGCTAGCCAAAGCTCATTCTCAGTGACAAACTCTGTTAAGACTTTATTGGAAACAGGCAATGTACATGTTAGCAAATAACTTTGTATCTAATGGAGATAGACACAAATAAGAATAGCAAAACAAGGTGCTTTATTTTTTACTTTTTTATTAAAAAAAATTTATGTTTATTTTTGAGAGAGACAGAGACAGAGTGCAAGCAGGGGAGGGGCAGAGAGGAGGACACAGAATCTGAAGCAGGATCCAGGCTCCAAGCTGTCAGCATAGAGCCTGATGCGGGGCTCGAACACACAAACTGTGAGATCATGACCTGGGGCGAAGTCAGATGCTTAACTGATTGAGCCACCCAAGTGCCCCAAGGTGCTTTATTTTTTTAAATATTTATTTTGAGAGACAGAGAGAGACAATGAGCAGGGGAAGGGTGGAGAGAGAGAATCCCAAGCAGGCTGTGCTGTCAGCACACAGCCCGACTCAGGACTCAATTCCACGAGCTGCGAAATTCTATCCTGAGCCGAAATCAAGAATCAGATGCTTAACTGACTGAGTCACCCAGGCGTCCCAAAATAAGGTACTTTAAATCAAGAAAAAAAAAACCAAAAAACTGAGTTCTCACCTGTTCGACTGGGGTACTTCAGTTATTTTCTTATTCTCTGGGGAAATATGGAAAATGGAACTGCTAATATTCTCTAGGAATAGAGTAACAAGTAGTTAATACATGGGTTCAGATATTCCAGAGGTCAATATCCAAAATGCAAAAATCACCACTGTTTGGGACCAACATAGTATACTCATAAAGGAAATGTTATCCCATATAATTTTAACATTGGAGGTACCTGTGTTGCAAGTTATTTTACAAAGGAGAAACTGAGACCCAAGTACTAATCTGATTTGCCTAAATGCAACCAGGTTAGTTTGTGGATTTATTGGCTAGTACTCCTTCAAACTGGCCAAAACAAAACACAAAAGAGGAGGGAGAATTTATTGGTGTACCTCACTGAAAAGCCTAAAAGTAGAACTGACCTTAAGCAAGACTTTATTTAGAAACAACAAAAGAAAGGTCACCAGAATTACCAAACTTCTCTCCAACTCCCTGCTTAATTCTTGTCTCCTTTGTATATTTAGATTCTCAGGTTCTGCGGTGAATTGTTTATAACAACTTCAATCTCATATCCTCTTGTGTTCAGCTTTCCTAGAAACTCCAGAAAAATATCTCATTGCATCCTGTTATCTCACTGATTAAATGCACATTCTTGAAACTATCTCCATGGCCTGGGAGGGTCACTGTTCTTACTAATAACTTGATTTTTCTGGAGCCAAATAACTGAGAAAGGTAGAGAGGGTGGGTCCCAGCAGAAATTTAAGTTACCAGACACTGAGAAATAACATGCTAGTTGAAACAACAACAACAGCAACAACAAAAACAATAAATGTCTTTCAATCTTGACATTCCAATTTCTGATCCTTTCCAATCCCCCATTTTACTGCCTAGCATTTCCGTCCCCCAAATACCTACGTAATAACTGCTTTCAATTTTATCTAGATTCTGCCTTAGTGAAGTTTTTTACATCAAATGTAGACCTTTTGAGGGGAAAACCCCTACATTTTCCTTCCTAGAATCTGGCTTAACTTGGTTCCTGTTATTGAAACTCCCACATAGAAACACTAGTCATGGGGCGCCTGGGTGGCTCAGTCAGTTGAGCATCCGACTCAGCTCAGGTCATGATCTCACAGTTTGTGAGTTCGAGTCCCGCATCAGGCTCTGTGCTGATAGCTTGCTCAGAGCCTGGAGCCTGCTTCAGATTCTGTGTCTCCTTCTCTCTCTCTGCCCCTCCCCTGCTCATGCTCGGTCTCTCTCTGTCTCTCAAAAATAAATAAATGTTAAAAAAAAAACTAAAAAAGAAAGAAAAATACTATTCATTACTTTTGAAAACTGAGAGACGAGAGGAAAGTAGGAATCTTGTATCTAGTTTTGGAGCAAGCAGGTCTATGTGAACATAATTAAGCAGAAAATTAAAAGGGGAAGTCATAAAACACTAAGTCAGCCAATAAACAAATATTTACTCAGTGTTTCATATAAATAACTCTTCTAGTTGTTGTGGGAAGTCAGAAGACACAGTCCATGTCTCCAGGAAAATAAAACCGTTAGAAGTGCAGTTATATGACATTTGTGCATTGAGTACAGAATACAGAGATATGCCTGTGTCCTAACATTACACTTACTGAGTCACGGCTCTTCTTCAAATCTTTGTGATCAGAATGTCAGATTCTTTTCTTAAAATGTAATGAATAGGGGCAGTTAGGTGGCTGTCAGTCAGTTAAGTGTCTGACTTCAGCTCAGGTCATGATCTCACGGTTCATGGGTTTGAGCCCCACATCAGGCTCTGTGCTGACAGCTCAGAGCCTGGCGCCCGCTTTGGATTCTGTGTCTCCCTCTCTCTGCCTTTCCCTCACTGGCTCTCTGTCTTTCTATCAAAAATGAATAAATGTTTTAAAAAATTTAATGTAATGAATAAAAATATAAATGAGATTACATGTAGAAGATGTCTTTGTAAATGATAAAACCCAGGGTGCCTGGCTGGCTTAGTCAGAGGAGACCATGCAACTCTTTTTGTTTGTTTGTTTGTTTTTTACTTGTTTGTTTTCAGAGAAAGGGAGCTTTGGTGAGGGGCAGAGAGAGAATCCCAAGCAAGCTCTGTGCTGTCCATGCTGTCAATGCAAATCAAGAGTCAGACACTTAACCGACTGAGCCATCCAGGCACCCTGGAGCATGCAACTCTTGATCTTGGGGTTGTGAGTTCGAGCCTCATGTTAGGTGTAGAGATGACTTAAATAAATAACTTTAAATAAATTATAAAACCCTACACAGGCACATTATTATGATAACAGTAAGTGGTAAAATCCCAAGTGCCATGGCAGTTCTGAACAGTAATCTTTGTGAACTGAAAGATGCTTTATGGGGATGATTTAGAAAAAGAAGATAGAGATATGCAGAAAGAGTTATGAATAACCCAATAGCATGATTGAAAAAGAATTGGTGTTTGTGCCTCACACCTTGAACTAGAACAATTTTTAAAGTGAATCAAAATTTAATGTGTATTGTAATGTGTATTGTAATGTGTATATATACACATATGTATATATATATATATGTATATACATATACAAATTATATATGTATATGTATATATGTATATACATATACAAATTATATATGTATATACATATACACATTATATATACATATGTACTACATTCCTTTATTACCTGGACCTTGGAAGCACCTTTAAAACTAAGTCTCCAAATCCAGAGTCATTAAAAAAAAAAAAAAGACTTGTTCAATTCAACTACAGAAAAAAAAGAACTGCCTGCTTGGAAAAACAACATAAGAAAAGTCAAAAGGCAACAAAAAGCTGGAAGGAAAAATATCAACTCATAAACAGGCACAGGGTGAATCTCCCGATAAGGACTTCTCAGAAACTGAATTCTTAAATTCCATAGAAAAATAATTGAAGGTATATGAATAGACAGCTCAGGTAAAAAGGAAGAAGATAAAAACAATAAATAAAAAGAAAGCAGATTACTATGAAATATGTGAAAAAAAATTCTCAACTTCTTTCATAAGAAGTACAAGTTAAAAATATTTGGACATACAATCTTTTACCTAATAGAAATCCAAATGTTTGATAATATACTCTAATCCCATGCCTGTGGGGAATGGAGCTCATACATTGCTGCAAGGAGCATGAATTGATATAACCCTTATGGAGGGCAATGGAGCAATAGTTATCAAAATTTAAAAGCAAATGCTTTTCATTCAGAAATTTCATTTTGGGGAATGAATTCTACATGTTAGCATAAGAATGACATGATTGTATGTTTTAGTTTAGTTGGGCAGCATTGTTTATAGTAGTACAAGACAGTTAACAACTGAAATGTCTATCAATAGAGGACTATTGAAGTATATCTACACACTCAGTAGAATATTATTCCATTGTGTAATGGAAGGACCATGTTTTCCACATAGCAAGACAGAAAGATGGATTGATAAGTGAAAAGAATAGCCTGTAGAAAATGGAGGGAGACAAAAAAACACATTTTATCCTTAAGGGTATGTACATTGAGAAACTATGAAAAAGCCAATGTAGCTTTACAGCTAATGGGTGGTAGTTGGGGAAGAGGGTGTGGTGAGAGCTGGGCATGAGGAAGGGGACATTTTAGGGTATAATTTTTATTATTGATGGTTTTCGAAGCAGGCAAATGTATTGCTTATTAAAGTTTAAAAAAAATGTTGGATGCATGGATGGCTCAGTCAGTTAAGCATCTGATTCTTGATTTCAGCTCAGGTCATGATTTCATGTTTCATGGGTTCGAGCCCCGCGTCAGGCTCTGTGCTGTTTGGAGACTGCTTGGGATTCTCTCTCTCTCTCTCTCTCTCTCTCTCTCTCTTTCTCTCTCTCTCTCTCTGTACCTCCCCTGCTGAAGCACTTTTCTCTCTCTCAAAATAAATAAACTTTAAAATATTAAACATTGCTTTTAATGTAAAAAATAACAGCAAGGACGTTAAAATCTTCAGAAATTTCGATGGATTGATTTTGTCTGTTTCACCTTTCCCTCAGCCTCTGCAATGTGGAAAAATAACAAAAACAACTTACTTCATGAAGCATCCTTTGCAGACATTTTAAATGTTCTAGTAAAAAATTTCTTTAATGTTTTCACCTGCATCATAAAGTAAAGCAACCCATGCCAATCAGGTCATTAGACTATACAAGCTATTTACTATTGTTCACAGAAGTCAGATTTCACAAGATTTCTCAAGATCTCATTATTTTCTCTTGAGAAAGTTTGAGATTCTACTAAATTACACTGTATAAGATATTTTCATTGTATAACACAGAATAAGCATTATTATAAGAAATAAATTCTATGTCCCTTTTCAAGCCCATGGTACAAGTTTCTGAATATACACTGTGTTTCAGGGAATCTGAATCTAATATTGAGACATGTTTCCTTATCTCCAGATTATTAGCTTGAGACCCATAGGAGCTAATGATGAAAGAACCATCATTCCTTTTTATTTTTTTAATTTTAATAAAGTTTATTCATTTTTGACAGAGAGAGAGTAAGAGCATGAGCAGGAGAGGGGCAGAGAGAGAGGAGGACAGAGGATCCAAAGTGGGCTCTGCATTGGCAGCAATGAGCCCAATGTGAGGCTCGAACTCATAAACCATGAGACCACGATCTGATCTGAAGCCGGATGCTCAACCAACTGAGCCACTCACGCACCCCACCACCATTCTTCTTAAATGTTCTATATTAGTTCTTGCTCAGATAATAAAGGACAGGTGTTACAATCTTAAAACCAATAGATTTAACTGGGTGATATGGAGGAAAAACAAATTTTTTTTTTTAACGTTTATTTATTTTTGAGACAGAAAGAGACAGAGCATGAACGGAGAGGGGCAGAGAGAGAGGGAGACACAAGATCTGAAGCAGGCTCCAGGCTCTGAGCCATCAGCCCAGAGCCTGACGCGGGGCTCGAACTCACGGACTGCGAGATTGTGACCTGAGTTGAAGTCGGACGCTCAACTGACTGAGCCACCCAGGCGCCCCAGGAAAAAAAAAATCTTACATCCCTAGAAGACAGATTTAATTTAACTTCTTTTAAACCAACCAAGAAATTGTATTACTAAGGAACACAGAAGAACAGACATATACGTGACGAGATCATTCTGAATCTGGTTTGGCATGAAAACAACTTTCTAAAAATTATAGAAAACCCTGAGGTTTTGAAGGGTTAAATAACACGGGGAATTTTTCTCCCAAGGGGGGAAAAAAATCAGACAGTGATGACAACTCACTTCTCAGGTTATCTCTTGTTTGTTCTACTGACATGGTATTTGCCACTCACATTACAAAACATTCATGGTTACCGGGCAAGTCCTCTTAGCAATGAGGATCTAGAAGGCTGCCTGGAAATTGTGACTCCCACCTGACAGCAGGCAGCTGGTGCTTTCAATTCATGCCAACATCGTAAATGGTCCTTTCTAATCAGCTACATAATTATAAGAACAATGCACAAGATATTTTTAACAGTAGACAAAAATAACCCCTATATATTAGCCAAGGGCTTTGCAAGGCAACATCATGAGCTTACTTCAGATTTAAAAATTTATTACTCTTTGTTTCTACCCTAATAATAGTGTGGGGGGATGGGAGAGGGAAGTGTGCTAGCATAATGTGTTTGACACAAGCATACTTTTCATGAAAACTAGTTCAACTGTGTATTTGCAGAACTATTTTTAGGTTAAAAGACCTATTTTATACTTTATTGTATTTATGCAAGATGCATAAGAAAGCATTTTTTTCTGTATGTTAATCATGAATGTGTTGTAAGCTCAGTAATGTATTTACATCTCATTTTAAAATTAAATATCATTTATTTACTTTAAAAAAAGGGGGGATGCTTGGCTGACTCAGTTGGTAGAGCATGAGACTCTTGATCTCAGGGTCGTGAGTTTGAGCCCCAAGTTGGGTATAAAGTTTACTTAAAGTACATAGATAAATAAGTAACTAAATAAATGTCACTTAACACTTTCCTCCATGCCTTAACCCATATAATAAATAGTAAGGTCATTTGAATTTTAATAATAAAAATATATTTAGGGGCCCTGGGTGGCTCAGTCAGTTAAGTGTCTGACTCTTGATTTAGGCTCAGTTCATAATCTCCTGGTTCGTGAGGTTGAGCCCTACATTGGGCTCTATGCTGGTAGTGTGGAACCTGCTTGAGATTCTCTCTCTCTGGGCCCCTCCCCTGATTGTGCTCGCTCTCTCTCTGTCTCAAAAACAAATAAACATTAAAAAAATTATATATATATATATATATATATATATATATATATATATATAAATGACCATAAAATCCTTTTAAATGTAAAAAAATTGCTTTTGCTGCTTATTTTGTGAACATTAAGAATGGAATAAGAGCAATGACGGACATATTTGAGACAGATTCATACTATAAGAAGTTTTACTTATGATGGCATCCAGTTTTAACTTTATTCCTAAGTATCCTTTATCCATGTTCTTATTATTCTTTTTTTAACCCTTCTTCAAAATTGTGGTATTTTCCTGTTATTGTATGTATCATTGTAAACCGTTTGAAATATTGTATAAAAATGTATATCATAAGTAAATACAACTGCATAAAAGGCCACTGCAAGCAAAACCTCCAGAATTCTTGACAATTATGCTCCAGATATTGTGCTCGGGACTGGGATTCAAAGATGAAAACAAGACAATGCCACTTTCGACAGTCTTGTTAAGAAACAAGATTTGTTATGCAAACAGAAAAATGTTATAAAACGCAGTATGACAAATGTAGCCAGAGAATCGGCACAGGACATTAAAGAAGCATCACGGAGGAATAGTTACCATAACCTAGGAAAGTGGAGCCTAAAAAAACGTTGGTCTAGTGACACCTAGAGGATAAGAGAGGAGTTGGCCAAGTGCAGAATGAGCAGCCGACTCACTAAGCCAGCCAGAGGAGAGAGGAACTGGAAGCACACAGGAAAAGAAACAGGTCACATCATTGTGCAGGGGGGGGAGTGGGGGGTGGGGATTGGGAGGGGCTTTGAAGTGCAGCCTGGTGTCGCTGGAGCATCAGATTCCCAGTTCTGAGTGTTAGATGAGGAGACGGGAGCCAGTGGCAGGGGCCTACTTCCACAGAGATATTCGCTACAGGAAGTTGTGGTGGTGCAACGCACTGAGCATCTAGAAATCTACAGTGAGGGGCGCCTAGGTGGCTCCTTCGGTTGGTTCAGGTCATGATTGCACCGTTCTTGAGTTCGAGCCCTGCATCAGGCTCTGTGCTGACAGCTCAGAGCCTGGCGCCCGCTTTGAATTCTGTGTCTCCCACTCTCTCTGCCCCTCCCTCGCTTGTGCTGTCTCTCTCTCTCAAAAGTAAACATTAAAAAATTAAAAGAAAGAAAGAAAGAAAGAAAGAAAGAAAGAAAGAAAGAAAGAAAGAAGGAAAGAAATCTACAGTGAATGCTGACAATATTTAGGCTATTTGAATAGTTATGATCTTTCAGGGTTTTTGGATGTAAGAATAACATACTCATTAAACTCTCTAAAGAAAGACATTCATTGACATAAATATGTTTTATAAAAGATAAGTAATCTCTCCCCTCCCCTTCCTCAATTCCTTAACCTGAGAACTGACTGCCATGATGCTAGGATGTATGGAGATGCTTGTCACAGGGAAGAAATGCATCATTTCCTGAAGGAGGGATTGTCCCCAGGAAGGCAGAGTTTCTGGTCCTGAAAAGTGCATTCGACTTTCTTCCATGATAGGGCTGGGTTAGAAAGCCTTCTTTCCCTTCTTCTTTCCTTCAATCCTTTCCAAATCTTCTATCTTTTCCTTAGAGAGATACTCGGTATTTTTGCAACTGTGACATTTCAACATTTTACCCATGCTTGATGACTGAAATTTGCCTAATCTTGCTTTAAGTGCCTAAATATGAAGAATTCTGCCTGTGCCCCCAGAAACAGGTACGCATTCATGAATCTAGTCAGTAATTTTTTTTTGTTAACGTTTATTTATTTTTGAGACAGAGAGAGACAGAGCATGAACAGGGAAGGGTCAGAGAGAGGGAGACACAGAATCTGAAACAGGCTCCAGGCTCTGAGCTGTCAGCACAGAGCCCGACACGGGGCTTGAACTCACTGACCGTGAGATCATGACCTGAGCCGAAGTCGGCTGCCTAACCGACTGAGCTACCCAGGCGCCCCTAGTCAGTAATTTTGATTGAGTGCTTATGTACCATGCACTGTGACAGGCTCTAAAAAAAGAGTGGAAGGCAACAGGCATGAAACATAGTAGGGAAAAAGACACTAATCAAATAATCACACAACTAGAAACATATAATCACAAACTGTGTTAAGTATTATGAGGGAAAATTGCAGGATGCTAACAAGGACTTTTAACAGAGGAACCTGCCTTATTTAGGGAACCACAGAAAGCTTCTCTCTGGGACAGTTACATTAGATCTGATGGTGAAAGAGAAGCAGAGCATTCCAGGAGGAGAGCACAGCATGTACAAAGGCTATGAAGTCGAAAGGGTCATGGCTTATTCAAGAAACTGGAAGAAAGCCAGTGTAGCTGGGATTCAGAAAAAAAAAGAGAGAGAGAGCTGCAGAAATATGCATTTACTATATTCTACAAAATCCTGTCATACAGGTTTAGGATCTGAATACTTAGTCTAAGAGAATTTGGAGGCAATCAAGTGTTTTGAGTCTGAGTATGACTTGATCAGATTTGTATTTTCAAAAAGCACTTTGGTTTCCAAGTGGCAAGAGTGGATCCTGGAAACTATTACAAGAGATGATTGTAACTTACCCCGGGTTGTGGTGATGGAGAAGTAGAGAAACGGGAGAAGGCTGGAGATATTTGCAAGGCTGCACTGATAACACTAAGAGCAATGAGCAGGGGTTAGGCCACAGTGTCAGGAGTGCAGATTCTAGAGCCGGACTGCCTGACATGAATCATGGCTCTAACACTTGTCAGCTGCGTGACTTTAAACCAGTTCATTAACCTTAGTCTTGATTTTCATTTCTGTAAAATGTGCATGCATATTGGTACTTCCCACCAGGATTGCTATGAGAACAAAATACTCAAAAAACGTAAACTATCTAGCACATTGGCTGACACAACCAATTTAGAAATGTTTGATGCTATGAGGTTTGGTATGGGGAATGTAGATGGAAAAGAGGAGGAGTCAAGGAAGACTGTCAGTAATGATATCCATTGCCTTCAATCCTGGCTGAACTTGGTTTAGAATGAATCATTCAGTGACATGAAATTGTTAATCTCTAAACTAGTAATAATCAACAAAAGATGATTATGCTTTTGCCCAATGGGAGAATCTTTTTTTTTTAATGTCAGACCCCAGTGAGGAAATTATTCTTCTTTCAAAAAGTGATCCATTTTTGCCAAGGAGTGTTGAACACAAAAATGGCAAAATCCCAAGAAGCTGCCCAGATATCACAGAGCACATGTATGTGTATTTAATTTTATGTATTAAAATTACATAAGAAAATGTTCCTCAGACAATAATTAGCAGCAAACTCTTTAGGAAGCTATGGAGACCCTCATTCATCTGTTATTTCAGGAACTATTTCTGGAGTGCCTATAATAGGTCAGGTGATTTGCTAGGTGTAGAGATACAGAAGTGACCACAACAGATAGGCATTAGATATTTTATATTCCTGGGTGGGAAGACAGCATTGTAACAATATCTGTTCTTCCCAATATGAAATCACTTGAACTCCTAGCAGAATCTCAATGAATTGATGCTTTTGTGTGGTGGAATGAAGGTTTGAGGGGGTGGTGGTTGTTTTGGTAGTGGTGGATTTATCCTAGTATGTTAGAATTAGAAATTACTGCCTAAACATTAATGTGGAAGACTGATGTTATTGTTATTACTGTTTTAGAGAGAGAGTGTGGGCGCTCACGTGTCGGAGAAGAAGAGGAGCAAAGGGAGAGAAAGTGCCGGGAGCTGATCCATCCAGCCTTCCTGATGGCACAGCCCGGGTGGTTGGCGGAAGGGCAACGCACAGCGCTTCTCTGAATGGGAAGCTACTGGTATCCCTCCTGTTACTCATCATGGCCATCCCCAGTGGTCCAATTGACACTGATGATTCAAAATAAACCCATGGGGGCAAACTCGGGGATATTTTCTGGGGATGACCCCAGGACAAAAAAGAAACCTTATATCCAGCCGGTGCCACCCCCACCTGCCCGTCCCCTACCTAAAGAAAGGATAGCCCCATATATTTCCCAGCCAAGGAGGTGGACAAATGGTTTCGAAATCCCCACTCGGGCAACAAAGGAATGTATCCATGGATAAAAGTTACTCCAACCCCTAGGCCCACTTGGCCCCCAGGAGGCATTCCAGATGATAATTGGACCTGGTGGGTGAAGGTACAGAATGGTTCATTAGTTCCTAGGTATACATTGTCTCTGGGAATGCATAAGGTGTGGGTTCCCAGAGCCCTCTTGGCTCCCTCCTGGCACCCCAGACCAAAGCGAATACTTTTGTTCCTTGTACCGCAAATGGTTCAAAGGAACAATTAAGAAGTCATGTCCCTGTAAATGTTCCACTTGAGGTGTTGAGAGCTAGATGAGCTTTCATGAAAATAGCAAAGCAAATGCTTTATAGGCTATAAATAAACATAGATTCATAATGAAAGTAGTATGAAGAAATTAATCAATAAGCAAAGAGCAGGAGGGAACGTTACGAAGAAATAACCATGATGTTCCTTAATGGGTGATTACCCAAAGCAACATTTTTAGAATTAGGAATGCCAGGGGCGCCTGGGTGGCTCAGTCATTGAGCGTCTGACTTCAGCTCAGGTCATGATCTTACGGTCCGTGGGTTCGAGCCCCTCATCAGGCTCTGGGCTGATGGCTCAGAGTCTGGAGCCTGCTTCCGATTCTGTGTCTCCCTCTCTCTCTGCCCCTCCCCCGTTCATGCTCTGTCTCTCTCTGTCTCAAAAATAAATAAACGTTAAAAAAAAAATTAAAAAAAAAAAAGAATTAGGAATGCCAAGAAACATAGATGACACACACTACAAGGAAATTGCTAACAAACATAATGCCACGTTTGCCACAGTAAAGCGGCCAGTCTAACACACTGCTGTTTTCCGTGTCCATTTGTTATTTTCGTGGACACCATTCATCCTTCGGGAACCCCTGGACCTACTGGAGCTGGACTCCGGCAAGAAAGAATCTCTTTTTCTTTTTTTTTTCTAAGTCTTATTTATTTTATTTTGAGAGAGTGCGCATGTGCTAGCAGGGTAGGGGCAGAGAGAGAGAGAGAGAGAGAGAGAATCCAAAGCAGGCTCCATGCTGCCGTTGCAGAGACCCACGTGGGGCTGAATTTCACCTTGGTGAGATCATGACCTGACCTGAAATCAAGAGCCCGTTGCTTAACCAACTGAGCCACCCAGGTGGCTCTGGAAGATCGATGTTAAACACAACCCAGGAAATTCTTTAAAATAAAACGCTGTATCTGAAATTAACAAATTGAATAAAAGAAGCAGAATTGATACAGTAAAAATAAGGGAAAATTAAGTAAACCTACTCAACATGAGAAAGGCTATATTTTAGAGGTCAATAGCAAATACTATATTAAAATACTAAAAGTAGTGTCATTAAAGTCAGTAAAACATTATAGATGTTTGTCATTGTTATTTGGCAATGTTTGGCATATTCCAGCTATTGCAACCAAACAAAAATGAAATGGGTTATAAATACTGGGAAGGAATTACTGTTTTAGATGACTGCCTACCTAAACAATCCAAGAAGCAGCATTTAAAAACCTATCAGTGTTAATATGACAATTGAATAGGATGGCAGATACAAACTAACTATATAAACACTGATGGCTTTCTTTTATACTAGAAAAATTCAAAATGGAAGTGAAAAAAAACCTCCTTTCACATGTCACACTAATGATAAAGGCTTTAAAATACATATGAATAAATTAAACAAGAAAAGCAAAATAAAAGTAAAATCTCATATAAAAATTATAAAATTACTATTATAAATTATAATGGAATAATTTTATGTTACAAAATTTACCAATGAAAAGACTTGAACACAGAGATATTTTATATTCCTGGATGAGAAGACAACATTGTAACAATATCTGTTCTTCCCAATATGAAATTACCTGAACTCCTAGCAGAATCTGAATGAATTGATGCTTTTGTGTGGTGGAATGAAGGTTTAAAGGGGTGGTGGTTGTTTTGGTGGTGGTGGATTTATCCTAGTACATTAGAATTAGATGAGATGTTGCAATTTTCCTATTAAAATGATCACTCTAGTTGCTGCATAGAAAATAGATTGTGTGTGTATGCTACAGGAAGAAGAGCTGACGTGATGTGGCGGGGTGGGGGGGTATGTAGGTGGGAGGAATAAGAAGTTAACAGGTTATAACTGAGGGTGACTTGGACCATGGTAGCAACAGAGGCAGCAGAGAGAAACAGGCTCTTGAGAGACGTAATGATCCCCAGTAGACAGTATCATGAGAGTAATTGATAAGAAACTTTAGGGAAAGCATCAGTAAAACCCAGGTATCTCAAAAGAAGATCCAGAAATAATGAGAAGAATGACTTTTCTACCAGCCACAACTACCTAAGGGTTTCAGCATTTCTTGCAAGGAAGAAACTAGAAACTAATAACAAAATTATCATTTGTTTTTGCTGTTAGATTATGCTTCAGTTAAGTGTTTAAAAATTGTTCATATTATTAATGGCATAATGTGAATTCACTCATTCTTACCTAACCCTGTTTTCTTCATTAAATCCTAGTTAGGGAAGCCCTCCAGAGACTGATAAGCATTATGTATCTCAACTGGGTCAATGCTGTTTGATTTGCACTCAGTCTTCTGCTATCCAGAGTAAAGACACTGGGTGAGCAGTCTTTCTCAGAGAATTTTGTTTTCGCTAGTCCAATTGCGGTGTCATTTGCTGACTCTGGAGAATAAATTCATTGCACCAGGAGAGTTGGATTCCTTTCTACCTGATCTTTCAGATAGTTTTAAGGTCAATTCTCCATGAAGATGTAGTTCCAAAAATATCATTCTAGCAAATAATTATCAGAGTAAAAGCCTAGCCGTTAGAATCTTCCGAAGTCCAAAAAAAAAAAAAAAAAAAAAAGAGAAAGAAATGTGTTTAGGATAGATAACTACTTTTTCTTCCTGTTATTCTACAAACTGCCCTGTTCCTTCCTGAAGAAGACAGCATTTTTTATTTTAAATGATGCATTTTCATAAAGGTGAGTTTCTAATAGTCTACAAAAATTAAGACAAAATTGTATCCCATAGACTGATACATATATCTCAGTATGTCCCCAGAGCTCCTGTGGTGTGATGAACGGTGCCAGATATTGAACCAGTAGTGAGCAAAAACTAAAAAAAAAAAACACCTAAAAAACAAAACAAAACTTCTTTGTAGAATTCATTTAGTTGCAAACATGTAGACTTTTTGCTTTATAAAATATTTAGATTTTTTTTAATTCTTAATTAAGATTTGCATAATGTGCAACTAAATAAACTTTAAAAACAACTTTCAAGGTCTTTTTCTATTTTTCCACAAGTCTTCTTGTGAAAGCTGTATGTTCTATTCTTGAATCAAGGCCTAATTTTAGACAGTTGCAAAGTTGAGATAATAAATGTTTTCAGAAAACAACAACAACAACAACAACAACAACAGTATCTTTGAATTTCAATCCAGACATTAATTTGGTCTAGGACTTAAGGACTCAACATCAGTTGTTTTTTAAAGTTTATTTATTTTTTAAAAATCTCTGTCCCCCATGTGGGGCTCAAACTCATGACACTGAGATCAAAAGTTGTACACTCCATTGACTGAGCCAGACAGGTGCTCCTCAACATCTGTTTTTAAATGCCTAATCTAACTTGTCTCTGTCTATTTGCCCATCTCTCCCCTGAAGGTAAGAACTGCTAGTCTAATTGCCAATGAGATAACAGATTGCTTTTAATTTTTAATTCTTCCTGGTTACCTTGGTTATTTCAGAAGATACTACATGCTGGGGCACCTGGCTGGCTCAGTCGGTTAAACAGTTCACTCTTGATTTCAGCTCAAGTCATGATCTCACAGGTTCCTGAGATGGAGCACCATGCATGGGGCTCCCCAGGGACACAGCCTGCTTGGGACTCTTTCCCTCTCTCTGCCCCTCCCCCACTTGTGCTCCTGTGCTCGCTCGCTCTCTCTCCCGTGCTCTCCTCAAAATAAATAAATAAACTGAAAAAAAGAAAAGAAAAGAAAAAGAAAAAAGAAACTGCAAGCTGCACACTTTGTGCTGAAGCCAGCTTCCCAGGGACTGCTCCCAAGCCAATCACTGGTCACAGCACCTTCTTCTTGGGAGACACAAGATTCCTCTGAGGTTGGCCATAGACTGCATAGTGATCTTCCTCTTCTCTGTCTCAGGGTTGAACTTGCCCTCCCTGACTTCTCCAGATCCCTCCATATTTCCCTTCACCTTTGTTTTACCTAATAAAATCCTTACACACTTAATTCTGCCTTGGCACGTGCTTCTGGGAGTACTCAGACTGACACACAAAACATTCATCTAATAAACGGAATAATTCCTAAAAAAAAAAAAAAAGAAACTGCATGCTTTATATTCTGATTATTAATTTCCTGAACTTACCTGAGAGATACCTGCTGGTACTGCAGTTACTTTATATTTCCTGATTGGTTCACCCTAAGGAATATGTTACCCTTTATATAAGAACTACTATTTATCTAATTACGGTATTATATGATATATTTTCACGGAGAAAATATTTTTTATGAATTATGGCATTTGGGGGAAAACTGAAGTCAGGGACACAAATCAATCTGTTCACCTTCCTTTGGTAAAAAATTAGTTGCATGTCTACACCTGGTCTGCAGAAAGCTGAGAAATGTGTTCTCTGTCAGGTGGCCATATTCCCAGGATTAATGGGAAAACCAATTTAGTACATATTCTAAAAAGGAAGCTTTCTATTTTTTTCAAGTTTATTTATTTTTGAGGTGGGGTGTGGGAGGGACAGAGAGAGAGGGATTAGAGGATCTGAAGCAAGCTTTGCACTGACAGCAGTGAGCCCAAGGCAGGCCTCAAACTTAAGAACCAAGAACCATGAGATCATGACCTAAGCCAGACACACACTCAACTGACTGAATCACTGAGGTGGCCATAAAAAGGAAGCATTTTTAAAGTTTGTTTTTATTCATGAAATGAACTTTTGGTTCTTCAAGCAAAGCTGATCTAAGTAACCTCTCTAAAAAAATATGAAAGAAAATTTATTTCTTTTCCCATAATAAAGTTAACATGACCTATTAAGTAACAGAACAGCATTACCTTTAATCAACCATTCATTAATTTATCACTGATTTATTCAATCATTTGTGGATTTAACTACATGGTTATACACATGTTTGATGAAACACTGACTTCATTTAAAGTAATTGCCTGGGATCTCACACACACACACACACACACACACACACACACACCAGCCCGATAATCAAACCCATGCTCTTAATTATTAAGATATCAGTAATGACGAGGCGTATACTCCCATGCATACCTATCTTCATTGCACTGGGTTAGGAAGAGCTGTTAAAACAAATAGAACATATTTGCCATCTGTAGGCTAGTGCATGGGTTTAGAAAGAAATCTTTTGGCATTCTAATACCCTTCTATACCCCTTTCCTCTTCTTAACCTTCCAGTCTACATCAACACCAATTTTTTTAAAGTAGTCTCCATGCCCACCATGGAGTCCAACACAGGGCTTGAACTCATGACCCTGAGATCAAGGCCCGAGCTGAGATCAAGAGTTGGATGCATAACCAACTGAGCCATCCAGGTGCCCCAGTACTAAAGAGTTTTATAATCACTTATCAGGAAAATGACTCTACAGTATTCCTTGGGAGCCACTTCAGTGTTAAAAGAACAACTTGTTTTCTAGTCAAAGTGCAAGTGGAATTGCCAACTACATAAAGTAACACTTCTCTTCCAAGTGTAGTGATTGAGAAACTCTCTACTGGTCTTGTGAAAGATATGATTAAAAAAAAAAACTTTAAATGCGAATATAATCTAACATTAAATTTTAAAATCTGATTTTCCCATGGAATTGTGTTTATAAACAGGGCGAGGTAATGTCTATGACTATTATGACTTTTCCTTTTGTTCTGACTCCATCAAATCCAAGACTTGTGTTTAATGAGAACAAGATCTTATGCCTTCTGCACACAAAATGGAGATTTATTAGGTCGATATAAATGGCTAAATCAAAAAAAATATCTGATCTCAAGGAGACATCTGATGAACATTGATGGTAAAAGAATTAATTGGGGTCTCATGTACTGCTGGTTTCATCAAGTTGTGTATGTTTGCCTAACTACGCTGAGCCTTGACAAGGAAGGGAAAGTGGGTGATTACTAACAGGTGTTCTGCCCAGCAGAAACTGATCTAGTGCAATGGCTGTACTACCATTACAGTTTCTTTCATTATATCAAAAGCAAACAAACAAATAAATATTACTAAATCAACTATTTCCATGACACCGTTTGGGAAGAAAATTCATTTAACATCACCACATACATTATTTGTTACCCTTGTCATTTTGACATTTACATTTATACACACACACACACACATATATGTATATATATATATATATATATATATATATATATATATGAGCCTTGGCATAGTATACATATCTGTGTTTACTATATAATTACTATGTAAAAATATTTGCCAATATTTTACATCCTGAATTGGTGGAGATTATCAGAAAAGTAAGCCCATAGTTAGAAGACCATTAGTTGGCTGCCATTAAACTCCGTTTCCTCCAAGCTCTACGTAGATGCAGGGACACTGGTGTGGAGGTTAGAAATATTGAGTTGAGACCAGGGCAGGAGGGAGAGATTAGCAGCTTGAGCTGGGCTGTCATCAGTCAACTTCATGCATCTAGATTGCAGTCTCTGGACCCTGAGAAGCAGGATTTTGAAGATATTGTAGGAGAGACATGTGTACATTCTCTTATCTAATCCTCACAACATCATCAAGAAGTAAATATTATCACCCCTATGTTACAGGCTAGTAAATAGTCCACTTCTCACTGAGATGAGCCCAACTCCGAAGCCTTTATTTTTAACAATTCCACTATGTTCCTCCTCTACCAACCTTCTGGTAAATATACAGCATCTGTTTCCTGCTCTTGGCAGCTTTTGCTCCCATCCTCACAAACCTTTGCTCCAGATTCTGATTTTTTATCTGATTTTTAAAAAAACGCTCATATTGATTTTACTGAAAATTTACTGTGAAAATGGAGGAGGAGTGTTCATTGACAAAAACATCACAAAATGTGATTGAACTTCTCAGGGTGACTGTTTCCAGAGAGATATCTCTGCCTCCTCTCTTGCTCAAAATCTCATTCTTTCACCTCTTTATTTAAAGGGGCTAAAGCTACCCTTCTGAATATCTTTAGCTTTTATACTCTACTCAGTTAAAGAAGAGATTAAAATAAAACCAGAGAAGACAGCACAGTAAAGCAAAAAGTCTACACTAAAAACATGTCCTGGGTGTCTGAGTAAGACTCTGTCTACGCTGTCTCTAAAAAAAAATGTCAACAGTCAAAGTCAAAAATCCTTCTCATTGTCTTCAATATGATGGGTGGACATTGTCCATTTAGATTACAATGTTAATTTAACAATTATTACTTCCTCCTTCTTTGGAAGTAATCGTTTCCTGATCATCAACTCCAAATATGCACAGAAAAAAAGTGAATCGGAAGTTAAGATTCCTGTGTTTCTAGAGATGTGACAGGGTAAATGAGTGAAATAGCCCCATGGGACTAAGGTGACCCTGATGGCAGTTAAAAGGACAGATTTACTCTAGCAGATTGTTGTCTTTGTCAAAAAATAGGAAAAATGGATTTAGATTTTGTTTTCAATGAAACATAGAGATCCAAAGTTTTGTGTGAAATCCCCATTTTTGAGAAATAATTGTACCTTTTGTGCAGTGCTGTATGTACCAAGTACAACTCAGGGCGCCATATCATCGTCGTTGCCATAAAAGTTGAACTTTCTGGAACAATGTACCCTACTCTTCCCAGCGGACCTACCCTACCCACTCTGCACTCCCTCTTCCTGAGATCTCACTACTCCCATGGCTTCAGTTACCAGCTGTGTCCCAGACCTCTTGTCTGAGGTTCTGAGGAGGCAAAAATATCTAACTTTCTACATCTGGCTGGTATCTCAAACTTGCCATTTCTAAAATTGAAGTCATTACCTAGTTTCTCAAATAAATCTATTCTTCCCCCCATATTTCTTACTTTAGTCCACTACCTAACCATCTGCCTTCTTTGGTAGGTACCAAACTACCCTTACTTTTCCACACCCAATCAATTCCACGTTCTGCCGACTGTTACCCGTATCCCACTACCTACTTCTCTCTACTTTCACTATTATTACTCTCCCGCAAATTGCTACTATCTTTTACATAGAGTTAATTGGAGCCATTTTTACTGAGGTTGGATTCTATAGCCATTATACAAATGGAAAAATGTATGTCAAACCTCAGTAACATGAGATACTCAGCCAATGAGATACTCAGACTATGGAAAGACCAAATGCAGGAAATGTGGTTTCCTAGTTCCCCCTCATCTGGGGCATCCTCTCTCCTCATCACATGGATCCTCCCAAGCTATTTAAATTGTTTTCTCTTGTTCTTTCTGTTTTCTTTTTGTCTAGAAGATATAATTGAATTTTCAGAAGTTAAATATTCATATGATGCACTTCCAGATCCTACAAACACATCATCTTTAGTCTCAACTAATGCAAATAATGCTGTAAAATGAACACAAAAATGCTGATATCTTTTTGAGTTAGTGATTTCATTTCCTTCAGATAAAAACCTAGAAGCAGAATTGCTTGATCATATTGTAGTAGTTTTTTTTTTAAATCTTTTGAGAACCTCCATACTGTTTTCCACAGTGGCTACACCACTTTACATTCCCACCAACAATGTGCTAGGGCTCCCTTTTCTTCCAGATCTTCAACATTTTGCCTCTTTCTTATCCTTTGTGTCTCAATTAAAATATCATTTTCTCAGAACAATCTTCCAAGCACTCTCCAGCTAAGACACTCATTTCTATTGAATAGCACTATCACTTTGCAGTTTTTCTTCTTCACAAACTTAGTAACATTTGAAATAATATTGTTTAGTTGTTAACAAGATTGATGCCTATCTGTCCACATGAAGGCAAGGACGTGTTTACTGTTTATTAAAATACCTTCAGCTTCCAGAATAATAGCACATAATAGGTGTTCCATAAATACATTAATTGACTCTTTCTGGATATGCAGGTAAAGGCTAATCAAGCCTTCAATATCCTAAAGACTTACAAGAAGATTACATGCTGTCAAAGCAAAATGTGTGGTTTTCTAAACATATCTAGTGACCTCTGCTGGAATACCTACTAAGGAAACCAAACAGAAGTCTTCCTTTTTCCCTAACTGTCCTCTTACCTCATTTTCATTGAATGATGAAGTGTTAGTGTGAGTTTGAAATTAGAGATCAGGACTTTTGAGACCTTCTGCCGTCTTGGAGAAATTCCACCTGCCTTTCTATCTGAATGACTGTTTTCTTTCTACTCCCAGCTCAACATTTTATGTTTTTATTATTTTACTAAAAAAACTGTTTTTTAATTTTTTGTTGTGGGGCGATGGGGGCAGAGAGAATCTTAAGCAGGCTCCACACCCAGCACAGAGCCTGATGTGGGGCTCAATTTCACCACCATGAGATCATGACCTGAGCTGAAATCAAGAGTTGGATACTTAACCGACTGAGCCACCCAGGTGCCCCTCAATTTGTGTTTTCAGCACAAATCTCTGAAGAGAATTTTCAAGGAAACAGAAAGCAGAAAACTTTTTCTGATTCCTCTCCAAATCTTATTACATAAATTACTGTCTCTCCTTGCCTTCTCTCCCTGCCACACACGAAAGAAGAAGATTCATCCACATAACATGGATGGATGAAGATATATCCCATGGACATATTTTGTATGACTCCATTTATTTCACTCCTCTTGACTCAAGGAGAAATTTTGAAAATGGCATTCACCACAGAAAAGCAAAGAATTGGCAAAGGGGATTCTTCTGTTAGGAATTATAGGATCAAAAGAGTTATGTAAGGCTACTTGAAGGGTCATTAGGAGATGATGTGTTGTTGAGAATGCTGGTACTTGAAGCAGAAACCCCAAATGAGAATTGAGGACCAGGAATTTCAAAAACAGTAATGAGCTAAGGATGGGAATAAGTGAAACAATCCTGAGGTGATCTGATTAAACTTTTGGAGATAGTTTTTTACTTTTTAATCATCATTGATCAAAGTTACATTCCTTGCATGTTGTACTCAAAACCACCTGGGATTTATACTTTTTCATAGGGAAATTTTTGAGAAAAGTAATTAAGAGAAGGGGGAACCAAGATCTATGCCTAACATCAAAATTTAGATTATAAATGTAGACTACAAAAACTAGGATTTTTTTTAATGCTCTAGAAATAAGACTCAAAGAATACTTAGGAAATCTAAAAGTATTGAAAGTTTGTAAATGGTCCCAGTGAATTCTATGTGTAATCTAAAATGGTCTGCAACCCTAATAAGGGGAATTGCTAATCTTGGATCACTCTGGAAGTGATGAAATAAGCATTGATGACTGAATGAGTCTAGGAGTTTGGCCAAAAGGACAAGGACTAAAGGTCGGGACTTGTGTCGTGCTCAGCCTATGAGGATTCCACCATCTGAAGGGGTGCTTACCTAAGCCCAGAACTTGAGGATTTTATGTATGATTGAGTTGGTCAGGTTGATACTGATTGGAGATACTGTCCTCACTGGACCTGCCCAGAAAGACTGTACAGAAGGGCTGATAATTCCTCCTTCAACTGAGAGTTCTCTGGGAACCACATGAGATTTCATTTGACTGGTTTATACCTATAATAAGTTCCCCAAGCCTGAGATCTTCCAGCTCTGACCCTGCAAGGCTCTCGACACACCGCTACTGGCATCACAGTTTATTGAAAAAGGGATTCAAAAAAGTTTCAGAGGACCAGAGAAAGAATGCTCCGAGGCCGATCTCTATCTGTGACATCCCTGAGCGGGCTTCCTCGGTGGGAAGTGGAAGAACTTCCTGTGGAGGATTTACTGCTGTTTGAAGTCGCTTGGGAAGTAACCAATAAAGGTTTGTACTGCCCTAGAAAGTGGATCTTTGGCAGATTGTTGAAGAATGCAGATTAGGATTTCACAGGGGACTGTAGTGAGAATGAACTGACAGTGAGTGAGGGAAGTATTCAAACTGAATGTAAGTTTAGGTTACATTTAACCTTGTCTATTTCAACAGACAATGATAACTTAGATAGGGCTGTGTGGAAGGGAGACAGTTGAAAGCAGTCGTTGGAATGTGCATTTAAATTAAATTTGACATGCATGTTATGACAAAACAGGAATAATAATATATTATATATATAATTATATATATTATAATATAATGATAATTTACTTTTTTGGTTTTATGATTTCTCTCAACAAAAAAGCATAAACAAGTATTTTATTTTAAGGAAAACCATATGTGATCAGGACCAATTGCAAACTTTAATGCCAAGCACTTTAATGCACTGCTAAAGATTGTGTGAAATACTTAATAATGTTTCTAATAACTCAAGATCAGCTTATAGTTAAAGTTTTAACTTAGAAGCTGCTCAGAATGTATTATATTGAGCTCCTATTAAGAAGAATGAGAATATTTCAAACTTAGAGGAATTATATTTGACATATGTTCTGATTTTCACCTTATGCTAAGTGTTCAAAGTTCTCATGTGTGTACATTCATAAAATTCATAAAATCAAAATAAAAAATCAATTCTGCTTATGTAGAAATGCAAGAATGAATGTGAGAGAACAAAGTACATTCTTCCTCTCTGTAGTTTAATGAGATGGAGGCAAAGAGGACAGAAATCTTATTATGGAAAAGTGTTTTATGAAGAGCTTTTTCTAATATTCTTTTTCCACTCACAAGGTGTTTGAATGTGCCCAAAGTTCCCTGGAACAGAGTCATCTCTATTACATATCCTAGGCTATGACCTGAAATGAAGGTTTTTTTTCTCTATAGAGTAGGTGGGAACTCAAGGATATTGCTTGTTGGTGGAAAAATTGGGGGGATTCTTTAGCACCAGGAATCAGTTCAGAAGACCCCTGTGTGAGTTCTAGCACCTGAGTAGAGCCCCCTCTTCTTGCTTCTTTCCTTCTTTTCTCTCCACTTAGCAAACATTAATGGAGAATTGTTTCCAGGCGCTGGGAACACACTGTTGAAAACCGTTATTCCTTACATCTTGGTGACGTGTGTGCTGATTTCAGGACCTAGAATGGTACCGGTGCACAGAAAATCCTCAATGGATTTTTTTTTCTTTTGAATGAAGGAATAAATACATTTTGTTTTTAGCCCTAAGTTTCCTTGAAACCCGTTTTCTTTTGTTTCCCATGCAAAGGAAAGAAAAAAAAGGTTTTTTTGGTGGAAAAGGGAACCACAATGTGATTTACCAACATTGACATCATCTCCATCATATCTTTATTTTAATATTTATTACAGCCTAATTTTTTAGAAATTTTTATATAAATGGACAGTTATTGTGTTCATCCTTGGCAATGCACTGATACTATATATGTAGGTTTTCTTTAAATTTACTTTAAACTTTTACTTCCGTGTAGCTCATGGCAGTGATATGAGGCATCTTAGAGATCAATGATCCAACTTCTCTATTTCAAAGATGAAATGGGTATCTAAGGCATTAAATGATTAAGCAAATGGCAGGGTTGGGACTAGCATTTAGGTCTTCTTTAAGCTCATTTCTCTTTTTACTACCACAGAAGAATGAAAAATTAAAACCATTGCCTAAGGAAATGTCCTATAGATGAAAGAACACAGGACTTATGGTCAAGGGACATAGATTTCTAAGACTTTGAAAAAACATCCTTTAAATTACCTGAATATCCATTTATTAATGAATGAAGTTAATGTCATATGCTCCTGGTATCTCACAATGTTTTGTGGCAAGCAAGGAAATCTATTTACATCCAAGAAAACAAAAGATTTATTAGAGGGAAAAAATCCCTCTCTGCCAGAATTTTGCCAATGAACAATGAATATGTGTAAAATATAACAAGTGAGAGAGTCACAGTTAAATTATTGGATGTTAATCCTCAGACTTCAAAATAACACTTTCCCTTGTTCATATTGCCCTTGACATTCATTGCTTTTATTCATTTATCCATTTATCATTGCTCTTCATTTATTATTCATAAAGATTCATCAAGTGTTTATTAGATGTCAGGCACGGGGAAATGAAGGAGATAGAGTTTAACAATACAGAATTGATTCCCAGTCTTCCAGTACTTACAAACCTGCAGGAAGATAGACATTGAACATGCGATTGTTGTCAAATGTGATGACAATAAGAATAAGAGAACAAGTGGCTCTTAGACTATATGTTGGGGGCAAGGGAGGGGCGGTTTCTACCTGGATTGGGGTTGGGCTGGTGGAACCTCTGTGAGAAAGACACAGTTGAGCTGACACCTGAAGGATGAATAGCCATTGGGTAATAGTGATGGAGGAAGGATAAAGAAGGATGAGGGAACTGTATGTGCCAAGATGCAGAGGTGAGAAAGTGTACTCTGTTCAAAGATCTGAGAGAAGCTCAGAGAGGGGAAAGGAGTGGAATGTGAGGGCAGATGGGAGATACCAGCAGGGGGCAGTTCATGAAGTTTAGGGTTACTTAATAGCCTTAAAAATTCTACCTCCAATTCGTGAATGGTGGGAAGCCACTGAAGTTCTAAACAGCAGAAGTACTAAGTAGTCAGGTGTGTTTTTGAAAAAGTGCTATTACTAGTTGGGTGAGAGGATAGCAGGAAAGTAACAGACAAGTTAAAGACTGTGACGTGGTCTAGGATAGAGAGTTTTGCCCAGATGTAAGAAACAAAATGGTTTACTTTCTCCTTTGTTCAGGCAGGCCTCACTACAATCATTTCTTCTGCAAAGACCTGCCCAAATCATGGTAGATTATGGACCAATTATTATGTTGAGAATATTTAAGATCATTAAAAAGACTTGAATAAATATTGTCACAAATAATGTTGCTAATTTAATACATGTGAGCACTTCTGAAATATAGTCGCTAAATGAATGCTTCTTTTTAAAAATTTACTAAAATCAATACATTTTAGTCCTAGGCCAGTATGTAATATAACACATTTAATACTCTACTTTCTCCCTTCTCAAACTGGGCATCAACGCTTTAGGTCACATGGTGTGAAAGGCATAGGGAGAAACTCAGAAACCTACAGTCAAAACGGTGTGGTAAAAACTGATTGTAACTACAAGTCTGCTCTTCTAAGGCAGGAGTTTGGAAGGTGGGACCCTGATAAAAGAGGATCACAAGGAGTTTGTAAACCTTTAAAACTGTATCTGAAAATGGTATGTATAAGTCCTCTTGGAGAAGAGTACTGAATGCTTTCATCAGATTTCCAAAAGCCTTAATGACTGATGTGAGGACCACTGCTCTAAAGTTCCCTAAACCCCGAGTTCCTTTTTGTTAACCCAAAGCGTCAAGAGACAAAATAAAAAAGCTATTTCCTCTAAGTATTGTTTTCCAAATGGATTTTCTCTAAGGCAGAATAAAAAGGATTCCACTTTTCCCAAATCTTAAGATATTTATCTTTTTGTGATATTGGTCATTTTCTTCCTCTGTCCCTCCCACCCATCACTTTTAAAAATCCATCAATATGTTGTTCCACACAGTTTCTTACAATCTTGCTGTCTAGAGCCTGTGGGCTCTGGGGTAAGAGTTCCTGGATTGGAATCCCAACTCATCATTACCTGTGTGATGTTGGATCAGTCTCATAGCCTCTTTGTGCCTCAGATTCTCTATTTAAAAATAAAGATAATTATAGCACCTACCTATAATGGTGTTGTGCAAATGAGAAGAAATACCAATTGAAAATCACTTAGAACAGTGCCTAGCATTTAATAAATGCTCTGTAGGTGTTAGCTTATTCTTATTTCTTCATAAAATTTATTCATAATATGAGGAAGTTGGATCATTCATTTTCATACTACCTTTCACTTTGAGCAATTCCATGATTCTATTTTTAAATGCAAAAGCAGAGAGGGGGAGGGGAAAGATATGGATCAGGGTTACAGTAATTACGGTTGAGGTGCCTTTGCCCAGTGTGGATATGCAGTGGCTGTGTCAGTGGCATCCCAAGCCCCACCACATGGAACAAAATCTATGCAAAAACTGTGCTTGACACACACATAGTTTCAAGATGAGCACTAGTCTCCTCACTTCCTTTTCATCCAGATTACCATGTCTGAGCCCTCCTGTATAAAACATTTGGAGTTATCATTGTGGAATATTCAGGGTGGGGAGTGTCTAAAGTCTTGCTTTGAGTGTATTGTCCTCCACTGCCCCAAACTGCATATGCTTTAATTTAAACCACAGACCAGCAAAGCTCTGGACACATAACCATTTGTTGACCATTGTTACCAGTAACTCTTTCCCATCAGACCTGGTGCCCAAAGAATGATGTCTAACTGTATAATGACTTCCCCTGCTCTGCAACTGTATCTTGGAATAGGAGGGTCAGGTTAGTAGCTATGCATACAGAAGTCATATAACTTCCAAATTCTGTAAACTTTAAGCAATTAAAAATAGTGAAGATTCTCCCAATATATAAAATACAGTGGACCCTTGAACATTTTGAAGTATGTGGATCCACTTACATGCAGAGTTTTTTCATAATACAGTACATCACTGTAAATGTATTTTTCCTACCTTATGATTTTTTTAAATAAACATTTTTAAATAAACATTTTCATTTTTAAAATAAACATTTTCTTTTCTCTAGCTTGTTTTATTGTAATAAGATAATATAAAATACATATAACATGCAAAATATGTGTTAATTGTTTATATTATCAGTAAGGTTTCAGGTCAACAGTAGGCTATTAGCAGTTAAGTTTTTGGGGAGTCAAAACTTATACGTGGATTTTTGACTATGTGGGGGGTTGGCAACCCTAACCACCACATTGTTCAAGGGTCAACTATACCTCCTTATTATATAAAACATGTATATTCTTGTTGTATATAATATATTTAGCATAATAACATATAACTTATTATACAGAGACAACATCTTATTTGGCTGGTGTCCATATGCCATACTGCTTTGGAATCCTGATTTTAGCAATATAAGCAATGTTTACAGATGAAAATTTGGGGTTTTAACTATCTCCATGGCATATGCCATGGGATCTCATCTTTTCTTTCTTATGAAAGGCCTGATACTTTGCCCTCACACTAAAGATAGCTCCCATGTTGTTTCAGGAAAATATAGATCAATAAAATACAAAGTACATGTTTGAAAGTGAAGGGTGAATCCAAATTCACTGACCTATGCTGTGGCAAAACAATAATTCAATAAAAAATATGTGTTGGGGAATGTCTGGTTTATGCTCCAAATTTGAAAATAGGAATGATCCTATTTCTATGCCATCACATTCACCTGTAGTTAGCATGCCAGGAGAGGAATTTGGGGTAACGTGTGGCATTTAGACAAAGAAAAAGCTGAAGGAAATTAGTTGGCATCTAAATATGAGGAGGACAGCGAGAGGCTAAAACGAGCTTGACTATATGAAATAGTGGTGAGGTGACCTCCTCATGAATAGATGCACAGGAAGAAGTCAAGGGGGAAAGATTCATTTTAAATTAGGCCCCAACCAATACACGATTGCCTTTTTTTTTTTAATTTTATGTTTTTATTCCTGATAGACTGAAACAGCATATCCATAGTATTTATGACAGTCTAATGCTATTTGGGGACTATCCTCATCAAAGTTGAAATGGGAAAAAGAAGTAGCAAATTAATTAGCAATGTTTAATTTTGCATTTCAATTCCCACATCTAATCATTCTTTTTTGTTTTTTAGTAAAGATTTTCTCTTCTCCTTTTTGTACTTTGGCAAATAAAAATGTATTTGCATTTACCCAAGTGTATTTGAACTTGAAACACATAATCTAACAAACAAGAATGTCCTAAGATCTCTGGGCAAGATACATAGTTGTACATAAAAGAGAATTTTCAAGAGTAGAGATGTAAGTAAGGCATTAATAAATGTGTGCCATCAGAATCCTATAACATAGCCCCTGATAAGATAAAGATGAAGGAAATAAGTCTACAGAAGAAATTATTTGAAGATTTTGTCTTTTTATGGATAGCAAGTGTGAATAAAGCTTATATATAAGTACGTTGCTATGATGTGACTCTTTAAAGAAAAAAGTTTTAGCTACTCTTGCAAATTATTTCTCTAAATTTGTTTTCCTCAACAAATGGTTTTAACAGTTCATAAAATTTTCTGAAATTTGGAGAAATATTTAGGCATATTTGGTTTTGGCCTCAATGTATGTCATCTCAGATTCATTGTTGATGGTAAGTGAATCCCGTTGGTCCTGGTCCAGTCTAGAAGTCTCTGATGGCAAGGTTTACAGGTTTTCTTCATGTGTTCCATGCTATCCTCATCACCTGACATCTGAAATGTGATTGATAATGTCCTTACCATTCTCTGTTCAAGTTAGTTTCAAATTTCTCTAAATTTTCTATAGTCATAAAGTCTTTTCTTAGAGATGAAGTTCTTAAAGACAATAAGTTTATGTAGACTCATATGAAAATTGCTTGCATGTAATATTTACATTTGGGAAATTATATTAACTCTTCTCTTTTGTGAATTAATGAATCCTGTTGGTCTCATATAATAGTACGAACATTTGCATTATGTGTCTCACCTCTTAAAAATAATTTAACCAAAAGTATATTTTGAGGTTCAGGTGTAAAGAAAAATTTGCAGATGGCAATTCTACCTTTTGGTCATAGATTGTGATTACTGGTAAGATTTATTATTTAAAGCCTAAATTACCGAGACAATTTAAGAGATGCAATTGCTATCGAACGCTCTATCCTGATGAATTGAAATAACTTATGAAAACCTGAGATGAAAAATAGGAATCTCTCTTTTTAATATACAAGTAATAAAATTGCTCCAGGAAATAGAGCTGAAGATTGGTGCCAGGATCTGTGTTAGCTTTGTGATTTCTCACGGCATTTCTTGAGTTGTTTCCTCACTTCTAGCTCATGGACAAAGAATTATTCAAGAAGTTGGTTCAGACTATTTTCATATTCTCATACAACATGATTGCTTAGAGCCAGCACCAGATATTCTGCCTGAGTTTACGAAGGTCGTCTTCCCCTTGGTCCTCCCTATTCCTCTTACCTACCTGCCTCTCAAACCTTTCCTTTTGCATCCTGTTACTCTCCCCTTGCACACTGTGCTGTCAACTTAGGGCCTTGGGTGTAACTCTTCTCTCTGCTTAAAAAGTTCTTCCCCATGATAGCTGCTTGCCTAATTTCTTCACCCTTTTCAGTATTTACTCAAATGAGCCCTAGGTTGGGATACTTCTGCTACAACCTGCCTTCTGCCCCCAAGCTAAGTAATATTTTATCCCCACTGAACAGAAGAGCTAATTGAGCCTTAGACAAGTTGAATTAACTAGTTCAATTTAAGTTGTTGCCAATTTTTTTGCCACAGTAATGCTTCAATAAATATCTTAATAGACATCATTTGGCACTCTTCTTATTTCCCAGAACAATTTTCTAGATGTGGACATGCTGGATCCAAGAGTGGGCATATTTCCCAAGAGTGTACATATTTTTTTGGCCCTGTGTCTTAGTAGTCATGACATCAGTGCCAGAGGGGAAAAATGAAATACCATGTGAAAATTTGTGTCATTGGGTTCGACATGAGGTTTGGGCCAAGCATCCCACCTCAAAATCTATCAGCTCTTTTCTCTTACCAAAAGGTACCTTGCTGGTTACTTTTGAAGGTAAGTGGTTCTTTATCTTGAGAGACATGCTCATCATTTCAGCAATGGCTGTTACATGGACATACTCTGGCCCCTTGGACCACTGCAAGAGTAAAAGGTGAAAACTGTTGTTGAGGGTGTGTGTCGTGACAATGGCTATGGGAAACAACTTTGACCCTTCAGTGTGGATAGAGCTTTAGGCTACATACTGCTCTATTCCAATCATCTCTTCAGATTTCCTTCAAATGTTTGGAATTCTCTGCTGCTGCCAACCTGCTGCTCTCTGACATGCACCCAGAAAAGGCTTTAAAATATGCATTGAATTGAACCAAATAGTAACTATTTGTTGGTGTCCTTTAAAAATTTTCTTTTAAGGGGGAAAAAAAAGTTACAGAGAGAGAGGGAGCCAAACCATGAGACTCAAGGACTGAGAATAAACTGAGGGTTGATGGGGCATGGGGGGAGAGGGGAAAGTGGGTGATGGGCATGGAGGAGGGCACTTGTTGGGATGAGCACTGAGTGTTGTATGGAATCCAATTTGACAATAAATTATATTTTTAAATAAATAAATAAAACTTTCTTTTAGAAAGTTAAATAAACTCTTGTGCTTGATAAATCCTAAATGCTAACTTAAAAACAAGGACTCATTTCCATACCTTCATCACTTAAAGTGAAATACGAACCTGAATGATAAACAGAAGCATTCCTTTTCAACAGTTGGTGGCATCTATACTGTGATTCAGACGAAGGCCAAAACCACAGCAGATGAATGGGGAGACAATTATTTTCTGATTGGCCCCTATTTTGAGCATAATATGAAGACTCAGGTGGAACGGTGTGAACCTATAAATGATGCTATCAGAAGAGCAGTGGACACAATGAATAAACATGGCTGCCAGGTAAGGGACACCGACTGACACTTCACCCAGCAAGACCTAGTAAAACTGTTATGCGAGAACAGACCACCATTCACATGACCTCACAAGAGAAGACTATCTCCTTAGGGAAAAGGACAGGGTTTGTGAGAAAGATGATCAATTTAAGTGTAAATAGGTTACATTTGAGGCACTTTGTGAAAGCCATCAAGAAATGTCCAGGAGGGTTATAGGTTTGGAGCTCAACAAAAAGTATAGGATAGAGATGTTTGGGAGAAAGTTATTTGTGTTTAAATTGTAGTTGACATTATGGCTGTTGATAATATTATTCAGTAGAAGTTTATAGACTAAAAGCAGATGTTTTGAGCCAAACCTTGAGGGGAGTGTCAACATGTTAGAACATCTATATTAAAAAACAAAACAAAAAAACCCCCACAACTCAGAGATTGTAAAAGTAGAAACACAGCTAGTGATACAGAAACAAGGATGTACAATTCCTAATCCTCAGAACCTGAAAATATGTTACCTTATATAGCAAAAGGATTTTGTATATTTGGGTCCCGAGGTGGGGAGATTACCTTGGATTATTGAGGTGGGCCCAATGTAATCACAGGGGTCCTTATAAAAGAGAGTCAGTAGAGTCAGAATCAGAATGAAGATGTGCCAGTGGAAGCAGAGGTTGGCCTAATAAGTTTTGAAGATGGAGGAAAAGGCCACATGCCAAGGAATGCAGTAGCCTCTAGATGCTGGAAAAGGCCAGAAAACAGACTCCCCTAGAGACTACAGATTAACTGCGACTCTGCCAATGTGTGGATTTTAACTCACAAGACCTGTTTCAGATTACTGACTCCCAAACATGTAAGGTCATAAATTTGTGTTGTTTTAAGCCACTAGGTTTGTGGTAATCTGTTGCTATCATAACAGAATAGGTCAAAACAAGTGAGGAATAAGTTTCAAGTATGAAGAAGGGATTAAGTCAATGAAAGATTAAACCAGGGTAAATTGGGTTTAGCAACATTCAGGTCTTTCATGGTAATCTTGTGAAATATAGCTTCAGGAGAGATGAGGGTTAAAGCAGATTGCAGTGGTTGAAGAATGACTGAATTGGGAGGAAAAGGGTACAGAAGCTGTGTCAATGAGAGTTTTCTATGAGAAAAAAGGATAATTAAGTAGTTTGCAAATGGCATTGTTTTGAGAATTAGTGTTTTATTAAATGTGAGACCTGATCATATTTATATGCCAAAAGGAAACCCTAGCAGACAGGAAGAAGTTGAAAATTCATAAGAAATGGACAATTGAAGAGAGTAAGATCGCTGAGAATTGGAGAGGGAACACAATCCAAAGCACTATCGAGAGGATTATTTTCCCCCTTTGACTCAAACAGAAAATAAAGGATGAATGCAAATAGAGATAAGTTGATCAAGAAGCAGGATGGTCTCATTTTTGATGATCTTGCTGAAATAGGAGTTGAAGGTCATCTTGTAAGAGTTAGGAGGAAAGTGTTAAAATAAGATCATTTGAGGAAGAAGATCTGAAAAAGGAAGATGAAAGAATTTCTGGACACCTTGAGGTATACTCGTAACTTTTTAGCGGCACAAATATGCATGACTGTGACTTTCTCCAGCAGCAACCAGTAGCCTGGGGGTAAGTAAGTGCAGGAAGTTGAATAATTGGGGATTCAGTGATGTTTAATTTCAGCAATGGGATGAGGTGGCACAAGTCCTGGAGGTAATTAAACAATTGACTGAATTAATGGTTGAAATTGATGGACAGTTATATCTAAAATGAATAGGAAAGGAAGCAAAGTCAGAAAGGAGGCAGTGATATAGGAAAAAATGGAAGGTTCCAGGAACTGGAGGTCTTGAAGAGGAAAAAAAAAAAAAGAACATACACACTGGGAGAAACAGAGTGAGAGAAGTGCAGGTATAGACATTGTGGGCAAGTAATAATTCCATTATTATTATACCAGAGGAGGAATAGTTTGGGTTTTGACAAGGATAACGATGCAGCCATGAGCTTGGGTGGCTGAAATGCCATGGACATGAAGCTCTTTGAAGTTAATAAAGTCAGATAACTATGAGGTATATGTGTAAGATAAAATCTTGGATTTTGAAATTGCCCAGAAAAAGATGGAAAAATAACCAGATGATTAATAGAACAAGCAAAGGTAGTATGTTTGAATACCATAAATTTCAAAGATGTCTTTATACACAAATAATAAAATTTCAGTGCAATGAAAAAAATCGAAACTTCCTTCACACTCATCCCAGGAATATAGTTTCTGGGGTGGAAAAATGACAAGCCCTCATTGAGATGTCCATGTGGGTAGCAGCATCTACAAGTTATATGCAAGGCTTAAGATGCAGAAGATTTAAATGAAGGGAACTTGAGTTCCCACAGAGCACAGGGAAATATATCAGTGAGTGTAGCATAGAGAACATAGGAAAATGAGAGAGGGATGCCTGTTGTACTATTGGGGTGAAATAAGACTCTGGAAGGGGCTTGCATTTAAAGCTCTTGTGAAAGAAGAGGGAGATGAAAAGCATAATTGACTGATTGATCTCAAGGTTCTAAATGTATTTCTGATGTACGGATGTTTCTGTTATAGCCAAGAAGTCACTGGAAGCCAATACAAGCTAGCTTACATTCTCTAGTATCAACACTTCTCTATGACCCTAGCACACTGTATCATATGTCACATATTAGGCACTAGTCATTGAATGAATACATAAATCAATGAATGTGCCAAAGAGAAAACTATTCAAAAGTTGTTTGGGGCTCAGGAAAACTCAGTCTGAAAAGGGAGGAATGCCATGATAAATGCTAATCACAATGGGAGCAACCGACAGATAATGGAGGTCTTTCACAGTTGTCCAAGGCTAGATGGGAGAGAAATCACCATGCATTCCTGAGTCCTGTGCAACAGAATGATGATCAAATGGGCATTCAAGCTCTCCAAATTCAGCGTTGGGTGGAGTCACAAGGGTCAATATTTAAACATGTGGACACATTCAGTTTACCCAATGAGAGGCTCTTAGTTTTCACCAATTTCCAAGAAGCGCTTGAAGTGATGTATGGAGTTACATACCATGAAATAGGAGAATAAACATAAAATAAAACTCAAGACAAAAGAATGTGTAAATTACTGTAGAAAAAATAGAGGCCAAAAAAAAAAGTTAAAACTTACATATACAGTGATTATATAATTACAATTGGAAAAAAAATGAGAGCTAATACATTAAAACTTGCACAAAATAAAATAGGAATAAAGGACTTCAATTTGAAGAATGTAATAGGATTAGACTTTGAGCTGCTAGATTAAAGAGATAAAGTATCTTGGGCAATATATTTAGTTAAGACATCTGGCAGCAACCCTATTGGGAAACACTTTGTGTCACCTTTTTTTTTTTTTTTTTTTTTTTTTGATAGAAGGAAAGAAAGAAATCGTATACATTTGTCCACAGAAACACATTTTTCTAGCGTGACCTATTATTACAAGTCCTGTTGCATATAGGGAAATAAGTGACACCATAGACACTATATCCCACTACAAGTTAAAGATACAGACCAGTTCATCTTATGACTTTATCATAAAAACATAGACCATGATATTAAATCCTAAAACCATGAATTCAAGGTCACAGGAGGGTAATCAGAAACAGATGGACAAAGATCACATGATCTAGATACTTGGTTTTTAAATGACCACATTTAATGAAGAGCAAGAACTTGGAGGTTCTAGATGAATGCATGCAAGCCCATTCCATCTTCAGGCTCAAATATCAGATGCTTTGGGTTACCACTACAGCTTCCTATACAGCTTGGATCATCTGCTGTTGAATTCTAAATAAAGTGTACATACTCTAAGCATAAATACCTTTTTCTCCCTTGCATTGCCTGTTATTACTGCAAGCCCATGTGTTCCTTATACGGCAGGTGTACTTTGGAAGGTGGCTGATAGAAGGGAGTCCTTACGTGGTGCTATTTGACATAGGCTCTTCGGCTTGGAACCTGGACAGGTGGAAGGGAGATCTCTGGGAAGCATGCAGTGTCGGTATCCCTTATCATGACCGAGAAGCCAACGATATGCTAATATTCGGATCTTTAACCGCCTGGTTCTTAAAAGAGGTATAGTTTATCATATAGTCATACAACAGAGGAGGAACATGATTGTGGTCTGTGCCCAGCAATGATCCCATGATTTTGAGATTAAGGTAAATGCGATGATGCCGTCATGATTGTCCTAATACATTTCAAAAGAATCTGACAAAATGTTAGCTTTCCTCTAACTAGATACTAGCCTTTGGGATGGTTGATGATCATGCACTATGTACATGAATTCTAGACTTATGGGAGTAGAAAGTAGCTTGAAATATTTGGTTTTGTTTATGCACGAGTACTTGTGCAGTTGCAGTGGCTTTTAGATATTTTCATCATTTTCTAAGGGATGAAGTGATCTCAGCAGGTGCTAAGGAGTCCACAGTACTGAAATATCCCCAAAATGAAAAAAAGTTAAAAAATAAAAAACCAAGAGCCTTAGAAATCAATTCCTGTGAAACAAGCCAAGCCTGCACTTTTTTAAGTTCTCAAAGCATGGCAGGAGGATTTTTTTTTTTTTGCATTCCTTGCATTAACTCAAAATGATTATGCCTAACTTAAATATCAGATGGTGAAGGAAGAACATCCCTAGCAAAGGGGGGGTGTAGTCTAAGGACAAATCACAGAACTGCATGCTTGGCAGTGTGTCCCCTTGACCAGTCTTTCTTACCGATGAAGTCATATTCCAATAGCCACAAAAAGGTTGCCTTGAAGTCAAGGGGAAGGTGAAGGGGCAGTCCCACTGCTTGTGTTAGTGACAGAATTAGGAGAACAGGGTGAGGGTACTGACAAGATCTGGCTTAATGACAGTAAGCAGTTTGTGTTATCATCAGTTGGTGGAACCAACTCTTCCTCTGAAAACTACCTCCCTGAGCCACTGCCCCCCAGGACTGAGGTCAGCTTCCGTGTGTGTGTGTGTGTGTGTGTGTGTGTGTGTGTGTGTCTGCCCTCTTCCTTTCTGTTAAAGAGAACTGGAGAGGAGAGAAGCAAGAAAATAAAGCCCCAATATTCTCTAAAATAAAGCCATTTCAGAAACAGAAATTTTCTTTGATTCAAAGGGTAAATAAAGACATTGACAAAAATCCCAGGCTGCTGGGCAAGCCCTGTTTCTGCAGTCACCTCTTGGATGCCACCAATCTGTGCAACTGCTAATAACTGTGAGGAAATTTTGAAGAGCAGGTACTCTAAAATACAAAGGTCCTAGCCTAAGTCAGTGGTTCTCAAAGAGTATTTCCATGGGCCACCAGCAGCATCGCCTGCAAACGTGTAAGACATGAAAGCTCTTGCCTCCAGCCCAGAATTATTGAATCAGATTACCTGGTGATGGGACCCAGATATCCATGATTAACCAGCCTTCCAGGTGATGCTGATGTTCTCTAAATGTGAGACCTGCCTCCTTGGGTAAACTTTCGGCTTCCCGATTCTCTGCTCAGTTTTCTTGAATGCACATGTTTTGCGTTATCAATTCTACTCCCTCATTGAGGAAATAGGCAATCATAATGGCAGTGGGATGTAAATATTAATAGTAGAATGTAAAGGGTGAAACAAGGTAAGTTTAAGGCAAAGAAACTGACACCTCCCTAGTTTTATTTTTTTTAATTTTTTTTTATTTTTTTAATATATGAAATCTATTGTCAAATTGGTTTCCATACAACACCCAGTGCTCATCCTAAAAGGTGCCCTCCTCAATACCCATCACCCACCCTCCCCTCCCTCCCACCCCCCATCAACCCTCAGTTTGTTCTCAGTTTTTAACAGTCTCTTATGCTTTGGCTCTCTCCCACTCTAACCTCTTCTTTTTTTTTTTTTTTCCCTTCCCCTCTCCCATGGATTTCTGTTAAGTTTCTCAGGATCCACATAAGAGTGAAACCATATGGTATCTGTCTTTCTCTGTATGGCTTATTTCACTTAGCATCACACTCTCCAGTTCCATCCACGTTGCTACAAAAGGCCATATTTCATTCTTTCTCATTGCCATGTAGTATTCCATTGTGTATATAAACCACAATTTCTTTATCCATTCATCAGTTGATGGACATTTAGGCTCTTTCCATAATTTGGCTATTGTTGAGAGTGCTGCTATAAACATTGGGGTACAAGAGCCCCTATGCATCAGTACTCCTGTATCCCTTGGATAAATTCCTAGCAGTGCTATTGCTGGGTCATAGGGTAGATCTATTTTTAATTTTCTGAGGAAACTCCACACTGCTTTCCAGAGCGGCTGCACCAATTTGCATTCCCACCAACAGTGCAAGAGGGTTCCCGTTTCTCCACATCCTCTCCAGCATCTCTAGTCTCCTGATTTGTTCATTTTGGCCATCTGACTGGAGTGAGGTGATATCTGAGTGTGGTTTTGATTTGTATTTCCCTGATAAGGAGCGACATTGAACATCTTTTCATGTGCCTGTTGGCCATCCGGATGTCTTCTTTAGAGAAGTGTCTATTCATGTTTTCTGCCCATTTCTTCACTGGGTTATTTGTTTTTTCGGGTGTGGAGTTTGGTGAGTTCTTTATAGATTTTGGATACTAGCCCTTTGTCCGATATGTCATTTGCAAATATCTTTTCCCATTGCATTGGTTGCCTTTTAGTTTTGTTGGTTATTTCCTTTGCTGTGCAGAAGCTTTTTATCTTCATAAGGTCCCAGTAATTCACTCTTGCTTTTAATTCCCTTGCCTTTGGGGATGTGCCGAGTAAGAGATTGCTACGGCTGAGGTCAGAGAGGTCTTTTCCTGCTTTCTCCTCTAAGGTTTTGATGGTTTCCCGTCTCACATTCAGGTCCTTTATCCATTTTGAGTTTATTTTTGTGAATGGTGTGAGAAAGTGGTCTAGTTTCAACCTTCTGCATGTTGCTGTCCAGTTCTCCCAGCACCATTTGTTAAAGAGACTGTCTTTTTTCCATTGGATGTTCTTTCCTGCTTTGTCAAAGATGAGTTGGCCATACGTTTGTGGGTCTAGTTCTGGGGTTTCTATTCTATTCCATTGGTCTATGTGTCTGTTTTTGTGCCAATACCATGCTGTCTTGATGATGACAGCTTTGTAGTAGAGGCTAAAGTCTGGGATTGTGATGCCTCCTGCTTTGGTCTTCTTCTTCAAAATTACTTTGGCTATTCGGGGCCTTTTGTGGTTCCATATGAATTTTAGGATTGCTTGTTCTAGTTTCGAGAAGAATGCTGGTGCAATTTTGATTGGGATTGCATTGAATGTGTAGATAGCTTTGGGTAGTATTGACATTTTGACAATATTTATTCTTCCAATCCATGAGCAGGGAATGTCTTTCCATTTCTTTATATCTTCTTCAATTACCTTCATAAGCTTTCTATAGTTTTCAGCATACAGATCTTTTACATCTTTGGTTAGATTTATTCCTAGGTATTTTATGCTTCTTGGTGCAATTGTGAATGGGATCAGTTTCTTTATTTGTCTTTCTGTTGCTTCATTGTTAGTGTATAAGAATGCAACTGATTTCTGTACATTGATTTTGTATCCTGCAACTTTGCTGAATTCATGTATCAGTTCTAGCAGACTTTTGGTGGAGTCTATCGGATTTTCCACGTATAATATCATGTCATCTGCAAAAAGCGAAAGCTTGACTTCATCTTTGCCAATTTTGATGCCTTTGATTTCCTTTTGTTGTCTGATTGCTGATGCTAGAACTTCCAGCACTATGTTAAACAACAGCGGTGAGAGTGGGCATCCCTGTCGTGTTCCTGATCTCAGGGAAAAAGCTCTCAGTTTTTCCCCATTGAGGATGATGTTAGCTGTGGGCTTTTCATAAATGGCTTTTATGATCTTTAAGTATGTTCCTTCTATCCCGACTTTCTCAAGGGTTTTTATTAAGAAAGGGTGCTGGATCTTGTCAAAGGCCTTTTCTGCATTGATTGACAGGATCATATGGTTCTTATCTTTTCTTTTATTAATGTGATGTATCACGTTGATCGATTTGCGAATGTTGAACCAGCCCTGCAGCCCAGGAATGAATCCCACTTGATCATGGTGAATAATTCTTTTTATATGCCGTTGAATTCGATTTGCTAGTATCTTATTGAGAATTTTTGCATCCATATTCATCAGGGATATTGGCCTGTAGTTCTCTTTTTTTACTGGGTCTCTGTCTGGTTTAGGAATCAAAGTAATACTGGCTTCATAGAATGAGTCTGAAAGTTTTCCTTCCCTTTCTATTTCTTGGAATAGCTTGAGAAGGATAGGTATTATCTCTGCTTTAAACGTCTGGTAGAACTCCCCTGGGAAGCCATCTGGTCCTGGACTCTTATTTGTTGGGAGATTTTTGATAACTGATTCAATTTCTTTGCTGGTCATGGGTCTGTTAAAGCTTTCTATTTCCTCCTGATTGAGTTTTGGAAGAGTGTGGGTGTTTAGGAATTTGTCCATTTCTTCCAGGTTGTCCAGTTTGTTGGCATATAATTTTTCATAGTATTCCCTGATAATTGTTTGTATCTCTGAGGGATTGGTTGTAATAATTCCATTTTCATTCATGATTTTATCTATTTGGGTCATCTCCCTTTTCTTTTTGAGAAGCCTGGCTAGAGGTTTGTCAATTTTGTTTATTTTTTCAAAAAGCAACTCTTGGTTTCGTTGATCTGCTCTACAGTTTTTTTAGATTCTATATTGTTTATTTCTGCTCTGATCTTTATTATTTCTCTTCTTCTGCTGGGTTTAGGCTGCCTTTGCTGTTCTGCTTCTATTTCCTTTAGGTGTGCTGTTAGATTTTGTATTTGGGATTTTTCTTGTTTCTTGAGATAGGCCTGGATTGCAATGTATTTTCCTCTCAGGACTGCCTTCGCTGTGTCCCAAAGCATTTGGATTGTTGTATTTTCATTTTCGTTTGTTGCCATATATTTTTTAATTTCTTCTCTAATTGCTGGTTGACCCACTCATTCGTTAGTAGGGTGTTCTTTAACCTCCATGCTTTTGGAGGTTTTCCAGACTTTTTCCTGTGGTTGATTTCAAGCTTCATAGCATTGTGGTCTGAAAGTATGCATGGTATAATGTCAATTCTTGTAAACTTATGAAGGGCTGTTTTGTGACCCAGTATATGATCTATCTTGGAGAATGTTCCATGTGCACTCGAGAAGAAAATATATTCTGTTGCTTTGGGATGCAGAGTTCTAAATATATCTGTCAAGTCCATCTGATCCAATGTATCATTCAGGGCCCTTGTTTCTTTATTGACCGTGTGTCTAGATGATCTATCCATTTCTGTAAGTGGGGTGTTAAAGTCCCCTGCAATTACCACATTCTTATCAATAAGGTTGCTCATGTCTATGAGTAATTGTTTTATATATTTGGGGGCTCCGGTATTCGGCGCATAGACATTTATAATTGTTAGCTCTTCCTGATGGATAGACCCTGTAATTATTATATAATGCCCTTCTTCATCTCTTGTTACAGCCTTTAATTTAAAGTCTAGTTTGTCTAAGTATGGCTACTCCAGCTTTCTTTTGGCTTCTAGTAACAAGATAAATAGTTCTCCATCCCCTCACTCTCAATCTAAAGGTGTCCTCAGATCTAAAATGAGTCTCTTGTAGACAGCAAATAGATGGGTCTTGTTTTTTTATCCATTCTGATAGCCTATGTCTTTTGGTTGGCACATTTAATCCATTTACATTCAGTGTTATTATAGAAAGATACGGGTTTAGAGTCATTGTGATGTCTGTATGTTTTATGCTTGTAGTGATGTCTCTGGTACTTTGTCTCACAGGATCCCCCTTAGGATCTCTTGTAGGGCTGGTTTCGTGGTGACAAATTCCTTCAGTTTTTGTTTGTTTGGGAAGACCTTTATCTCTCCTTCTATTCTAAATGACAGACTTGCTGGATAAAGGATTCTCGGCTGCATATTTTTTCTGTTTAGCACACTGAAGATATCGTGCCAATCCTTTCTGGCCTGCCAAGTTTCAAAAGAGAGATCAGTCACGAGTCTTATAGGTCTCCCTTTATATGTGAGGGCACGTTTATCCCTTGCTGTTTTCAGAATTTTCTCTTTATCCTTGTATTTTGCCAGTTTCACTATAATATGTCGTGCAGAAGATCGATTCAAGTTACGTCTGAAGGGAGTTCTCTGTGCCTCTTGGATTTCAATGCCTTTTTCCTTCCCCAGTTCAGGGAAGTTCTCAGCTATAATTTCTTCAAGTACCCCTTCAGCACCTTTCCCTCTCTCTTCCTCCTCTGGGGTACCAATTACGCATGTATTATTTCTTTTTAGTGTATCACTTAGTTCTCTAATTTTCCCCTCATACTCCTGGATTTTTTTATCTCTCTTTCTCTCAGCTTCCTCTTTTTCCATAACTTTATATTCTAGTTCACCTATTCTCTCCTCTGCCTCTTCAATCCGAGCTGTCGTCGTTTCCATTTTGTTTTGCATTTCGTTTAAAGCGCTTTTCAGCTCCTCGTGACTGTTCCTTAGTCCCTTGATCTCTGTAGCAAGAGATTCTCTGCTGTCCTCTATACTGTTTTCAAGCCCAGTGATTAATTTTATGACTATTATTCTAAATTCAGTTTCTGTTATATTATTTAAATCCTTTTTGATCAGCTCATTGGCTGTTGTTATTTCCTGGAGATTCTTCTGAGGGGAATTCTTCCGTTTGGTCATTTTGGATAGTCCCTGGAGTGGTGAGGACCTGCAGGGCACTTCCCCTGTGCTGTGGTGTATAACTGGAGTTGGTGGGCGGGGCCGCAGTCCGAACTTATGTCTGCCCCCAGCCCACCGCTGGGGCCACAGTCAGACTGGTGTGTGCCTTCTTTTCCCCTCTCTAGGGGCGGGATTCACTGTGGGGTGGCGTGGCCTGTCTGGGCTACTTGCACACTGCCAGGCTTGTGGTGCTAGGGATCTGGTGTATTAGCTGAGGTGGGTAGGCAAGGTGCACAGGGGCAGGAGGGGCAGGCTTAGCTCGCTTCTCCTTAGGTGATCCACTTCAGGAGGGGCCCTGTGGCAGCGGGAGGGAGTCAGATCCGCTGCCAGAGGTTTGGCTCCGCAGAGGCACAGCGTTGGGTGTTTGCGCAGAGCGAGCAAGTTCCCTGGCAGGAACTGGTTCCCTTTGGGATTTTGGCTGGGGGATGGGCGGGGGAGATGGCGCTGGTGAGCGCCTTTGTTCCCCACCAAACTGAGCTCTGTCGTCCGGGGGCTCAGCAGCTCTCCCTCCCTTTGTCCTCCAGCCTTCCCGCTTTCTGAGCAGAGCTGTTAACTTATGACCTCCCAGACGCTAAGTCACGCTTGCTGTCGGAACACAGTCCGTCAGTCCCCTCCGCTTTTGCCAGCCAGACTCGGGGGCTCTGCTTCGCCGGTGAGCTGCCCCTCCGCCCCGGCTCCCTCCCGCCAGTCCGTGGAGCGCGCACCGCCTTGCCGCCCTTCCTACCCTCTTCTGTGGGCCTCTCCTCTGCGCTTGGCTCCGGAGACTCCGTTCTGCTAATCCTCTGGCGGTTTTCTGGGTTATTTAGGCAGGTGTAGGTGGAATCTAAGTGATCAGCAGGACGTGCGGTGAGCCCAGTGTCCTCCTACGCCGCCATCTTCCCTCTCCTCCGACACCTCCCTAGTTTTAGATCTAGACCGGGATTAGACCTATGTTCTCAGGGTCTTACTAAATTAGGATTTGCTTCTAAACAAGTTATTAGTCCCCTTCTGCCCAGTTCCATATTCTTAAAATAATATGTCAGTTAAAATGCTTTTGAGTGCAAATAACAGAAAATCCAAATAAGATGGGGTTAAAACATGAAGTCATTTATTGTTTGTTTCAAAAGAAGCTTGTAAGAGGGTAGTCGCAACTGATTCAGCTGCTCAGCAAGATCTTCAAGAATATTATTGCTATTATTCATTCATCCATTCAATGAATATTTATTGAGTGCCTCCTGTGCATTTGTTCTATGAAGCCCCTCTGTAGATACAAAAAATAAATCTGATCCATTACTGCAAGGAAGGATTATACCATAAAAATACATAGGTTTTATGAACATGCGGCTAAATCCTATAAAACAATTCTGCTTGCTAAATCTGTACACATCATGTTTAACTCTCTTTAAATTTTGCTAAAATTAACAGGTATGATAACTTTCCTTATGCTGTGGGTCATGGGCAAGGTCAGGCTTTACCAACTGTTTTAAATGCTTCTTCTCTGATGTAGGTGACGGATCATGCAGATGGGAAACATGTCATTTCCCAATTCCACGAATGGCAGGCAGGAACTGGACTGATCCTTTCTCGAGCTCGGAAGCTTCCTATCGCTACAATATTTACCACTCATGCCACACTGCTTGGCAGGTATCTCTGTGCAGCAAACATTGATTTCTACAACCATCTCGATAAGGTAAAAAGTCCTTCCTCCTTCCTCCCTCACCACCTTTCTTTCTGATCCTTGAAACTGAAAGATGAGAAGTATTGATCTTTACATTTCATCTGCCAGCCAGATGGCAGAAATGCCCTTTTAACTAATCAATATTCATGACAAAGCCTCCCCTGAGGTGACAGCTGATTCAGTTTAACTTTGTTCAGAGTGCAGTAGAGTGTTGTGGTGACAGGCCGATGTCTACCTACTTTGGAGCTACAGGCCCAAGATCCCAGGAGGCATGGTGGGCATAGGTGGGTTGGACTCCTGTCTACCCTGAAGCTGGAGAAACACGGTGAGAATGCTAGATCCACACGAGCTCTGAGTGGCAGCTACAGACCAAGGGTTCTAGGCATACAGCTTGCACTATGGTCTTCCTCTCTCCTTCGAATGAATAAATGGTCAGCTTTCTCCTGTAACTCTGCAATGTGTAGGTGGAGTTTTGTGGGAGGGTCAAGTAAGACAGGTTATTTAGAACAGGGATGTGGATCCTTGGTGATCAAACAGTTGGGTTTCCTTATCCTAGTGGATTGCCCAACTCTAAAGAGGACCAAAGTCATTCAGTCTTGACTTTTTTCTTTTGTTTTCTGTCAGTTAAATCAGATTAATAAAAATATATCTTTTATATTATCATGTCAATAATATCAACAAAGTATCTGAGTACCACAAAGTCAGGCTTTTACAAATTTGGTATCTATATTGCCAATGAAATCAACTTAGCATTTTAGGGTCCTATTTACTATCAGAAAAATTAGGAAATTGGAAAGTTGATTTCTAAAGACTTCCCAAGTTTAAAAAAGTCCTAGGATTCTGTGGAAATAATATGTGCATGTGTGAGTGGTGTGTATGTGTGTGTGAGAGAGAGAGGGAGAGAGAGAGAGTTTGTAATACATGAACACTTAGATAACGGTAGTGGTAAGCTGTCCTACTATCCCAAAGACCTCTGAGTGCAGGAAAGTTCTTTCTGACAACCTTTAACATTTGAAAAGCAATTTGTGGTCTTAATGAGAGTTTTTCTATAAAAAGGTCAGACTAATCTAAAGGTCAGATTGTAAACATAAGATGTACATTCAAAATAAAGTCACCAAGGAATTCAGAAAGTCAGATCAGGGAAATTTTCTGATGGTATGTAGTAATGGTAGACTGATAAGGGCAAACCAGTGATCTGTGATAAGCTCAGAAACCTTATTTCCCAGAAAAGAGCAGACTTTGATTTTTGTGAAAGAGAAAATATTGGAGAAGGATATCAAGTATTTTACTTCAGTATACTTAAAACCATTATATAGTAACAATTAATAAAAACAACTAATAAAATTCATTGGATATTATTAGTTGCTTTTAAGTAAAAAAAATGATTACAGTATATAGTTACATAATTCAATTTTATCCTCTTAATAAAATATCCTTTTATATCATACTTTTTTCAAATAGGATATATCTCACCAGCTTAAAGCTCTTCACTGGTTGAAATATGTGAGTTTAGTCAGCCCCAGCCTGTCTTTCTAGTAAAATATCCTTCCCAGCAGTGTGAGTATAGATCATAAGTAGTTAGGAACTAGATTTTGAGTTAAACTCCTAATCATTTTTCACAGAAAAAGCCCCCATTATCATTTTCTACAGCAGATCCCCCCACCTCATGCTCACAATAGGTTCAGAATTTGGATGTTGCATAATAACAACAAATTTTATACATGAACAATTTTTAAAAGTTCAACATAAGAGATGAGTCATAATTTAGTCTTTGATGCAAGACCCAGAATCAGGTAAGCTCTGAATCTGGCAAATAAATATGGGGGAGAAATGGGAACAAGAATAATAGTACCCAACTGTTATAAAAACAGAAAGAGTAGGAGCACCTGGGGGGCTCAGTCAGTTGAGCGACCGACTTGGCTCAGGTCATGATCTCACAGTTCATGAGTTCAAGCCCTGTATCAGGCTTGCTGCTATAGGCACAGAGCCTGATTCAGATCCTCTGACCCCGCCCCTCACTGCCTCTCTCCTGCTTGCACCTCTCAAAAATAAAAATAAAAATTAATTTAAAAACAGAAAGAGTAGAACTATTTCACTTAAATTTTAATTGCTCACTGAAAATATGTTTAGTTAATAGCCAGTTCAAAAGGACTTTGATGTCGCTTTAAGTTTTTAGTTAACTCTGTTAACTAAAATAGCATTTCAACCATTTTCAGCCAGCATATCAGTCTTCTGAGACTCTCCAAGAAGATATTTCCAAATTCATTTTTATTGGTCTAGCCATTGATCGATTTTCCCCTCAATTATAATGGCTACATAACTACTGCTTTAAAAAAAGGCCATTAATTTTCTTATGCTTTGGACTCTCTTTCTTTGATGATATCAGGATTTCCTGGATGGAAATGTAAGGACGGTGTTGTCTGGGATGAACAGACAGTGAAAGAAACCATAGACAATTGCTTGATGGATTTTAACTCTTCCATCTGACCAAGTTTTGAGCTCATCACCTTCAATCACAGGATTATCATCCTCTGTCACTAGACTGTGCTTTGCTGACTTATCTATGCTTTGCCTCACTTTTTGTTCTTTTTTACACATTTTCCTGAATTCAGGAAAAAGTAATGAGATATACAAAAATGTAGGAAAGTAAGATCCATGGTCAAAATATCCAGGGCCAGATATGTCCTAGATGTTGGAATTACCAGACAGAGATTTTAACAGGCTATCATAAACATGCGGAAAAGTGGACAATATGTATAAACACCTAGAGTTGCTGTAAACCACAGATGTGGCAAGCATACTGCAGGCCTGGAAGGTAATGGACCCCACAGGACCAGGAAAAGGCACATGCCTGTCTTCGTGGAGACCTTTCACGGGATCACGAGGCCTCTACTATTCTCCCTTTGTATATCTGCATACTTGGTGTGCTCATCTAGACATCCTATCTTCTTATCTCTAAATGTCCAGATGGTAAACCCTTCCCCATATATGAAATCTTATTACTTTCTACAATACCAACAAAAACAACAATAATGATGATGATTATAGGTAAAGTTATTGAGCACTTTCCACGTGCCAGGCGCTTTTCTAAACATCTGTTATGTGTTATCTCATTTAATCTTCACAAAAGCTCAGTAACAGAAAACATTTCATACTTTTTCCAGAGTTATTTTTTCTAAGCATAGACCGTCTTTATCGTATGTTTAAATGAGCCTTTTAGTGCTTTCCACTGTATACAGGACAAAGGCTGACTTTCTAGCCTTGTCTATTGTCTTACTATGTCTCCTACATTCTATACTCTCTGCTACGGTCACATCAGATGCTATTTTTCTGCACATGCTATTTGAATTTATATTTTTTTACTTAAAAAATAGTTATTTATTTGTTTTGAGAGAGAGAGAGAGAGAGTGAGCAGGGGAGAGGCAGAGCCTGACATGGGGCTCGATCCCATGAAGCATGAGATCAGGACCTGAGCTGAAATCAAGAGTCAGATGCTTAACCGAGTGAGCCACCCAGGAACCCTATTTGACTTTATGTACTTGTTCTTTAGGACAGTTAATTTTTCAATCCAAAATAACCTTTCCCCAAATTAAAGTTTCATGTCCCAGTTCAAATGCCGTTTTATTCACGTACATCTGATCCTTGAACAATACAACTTGGAGGTACAAAGATTAATAAATCATGGTCCTTGCCCTTGAAAATCTTACATTCTGGAAGTGATACTGACAATATAAACACTTGCATAGTATGAGCTATGTTTCCCTATTCTCAGTCCCACTCTGTAAATCAGTCTCACTCTGACCCTATGCCTTCCTCAGGCACTTACCTATTTCTGCCTAATTTTAACCTGTTTTCTCACTAATTTATAAGCTCTTTGAGGGCCACAGAAACAATAAATTACTCAACAAATATTGATTGAATGACAGATTTGATTGAATAAATGAGACCAGACATATAAGCCTTTGGGAAAACTTCAGCTGATCCAAGGATGCCATATAAAGCCCTGATTCAAACATTTTCAGATAAATAGTTGCAAACATTACAGACAGGAAAGAATCCTCTAAGACTTTCTTTGTTGTAGTCTTTAGAATCATCTACTTAGTCTTTTTCGGTATTTTCCTCTATATGGGACAGTAATTACTGGGACTGACTTGGTCGAGCTGGAGTCTAAATGTTCTATAAGCAGGAGGTAGCACAATCTTGGAGTCAGACTGATTAAGGATCAGTTTAGGACTCTGCTAAGACACTTAATAGGAATGTGGTCTTGGGCAGATTTCCTAACCTCTACAAGCTTCAAGTTTCCCCTTCACAAAATGAAGACACAATACAAGCCTTAGTGGTTTATGAGGATTAAATATGACATCATGCTTAGAAGAGAGCTTGATGAGTACTGTTGAGCTTCTAATACTCTTTATTATGGAAAGCACCCTGCTAATATAATACCAGAAACTTGATATACTTTTCTCCCTTAAACACAGCTAGTTTCATCTGCAGCTATGTGAGACATAATATTCAGCAACTAAGCAAAATGGCAAAAGCCCATAACTGTTGCCAACTATTTAATCAATTGTTTGGTGTTTGGCTTGTTGGTTTTTAAAGTTATTTTGTTTTTTTTTAAGATACCCAGAATAAAGGATTATTGCACAATTTAACACACCATCCAATTAAAGTAACCATACACCTCTTGAAATTATACAGTGGTAGGAGTTATGTAACCCTGGAAAATCATTTGTCTTTTCTCTTTGTCAGAAAGCTTTTCAGTGAATTAAGGGTGATAATAATTATCCTTATTTTCAGTATCGACTTTACTGTCGGCTTTGTTTCTTTGCTTATGGGGAAAATATGATAAGGTCTTTGGGGAAAGTAATTAGCTCAATGTTTATAAAATGTAAGGTAAGTTAATATAATTAAGATATCAAAAATTAAGAATTCTAATTACACCAAAGTAGAAATATTCACGTGAGGATTAAACAGCAGTTTAGAAGCAGAAATGGACAATACTTTTTAAAATGTTTATTTATTTATATTTTGAAAGAGGGCAGGGGGAGGGGCAGAGAGAGAGGGACAGAAAGAATTCTAAGCAGGCTCTGTGCTGTCTGTACAGAGCCTGATGCAGGGTTTCATCTCAGGAACCATGAGATCAGGACCTGAGCTGAAATCAAGAGTCAGGTGCTTAACCGACTAAGCCACCCAGGTGCCCCTGAACAGTACTTTTTAAAGCATGAGTGGCTGGGGGTGCCTGGGTGGCTAAGTGGGCTAAGCGTCGGACTTTGGCTCAGGTTATGATCTTGCTGTCCATGGGTTTGAGCCCCACGTCAGCTCTGTGCTGACAGCTCAGAGCCTGGAGCCTACTTGGGATTCAGTCTCTCCCTCTCTCTCTCTCTGCCCCTCTCTCGCTCATGCTCTGTCTCTCAAAAATAAACGCTAAAAATTTTTTTTAATAAAAGAAATAAATAAAACATGAGTGGGTATACATTTTAGTAATAGGTTTAATAAAAAGTTACTACTTTTTTCTGGTCATAAAATTTTACACAGTCTTGAAGAAAAACAGTATGAATATATGTGATTTTGTTTTCCTTGTGTAAATGGATCAGTACAGCTGATCCTTGAACAATACAGGTCTGAACTGCACAGGTTCACTCATGCACAAATTTTTCCAATAAGTACAGTACTATAAATGTATTTTCTCTTCCTTATGATATTCTTAACAGCATTTTCTTTTCTCTAGCTTATTATATTGTAAAAATACAGTATGTAACACATATACAAATATGTGTTAATCAACTGTTTTTGTCATTGGTAAGGCTTCTGGTCAACAGTAGTCTACTAGTAGTTAAGTATGGGGGGAGTCAAAAGTTAAATGCAGATTTCTGACTACACAGGGGGTCAATGCCACTAACCTCCATGCTTTTCAAGTGTCAGTAGTATGAGAAAATGTGTTTGTGTTTTTGCTTTTTCCTTCTTTTTTTCTTTTAAACAGTTTGACATAGACAAAGAGGCTGGGGAAAGGCAGATTTACCACCGGTACTGCATGGAGCGAGCCTCTGTCCATTGTGCTCATGTGTTCACCACAGTATCTGAAATAACAGCAATAGAGGCAGAACATATGCTGAAGAGAAAGCCTGGTAATTATTATCTCTGAGTTTGTCAGCAATCTTTCAGTCCTAAATGACATTGAAGTATAAAAATTTTGTTTAAAACAAAGAAAAATCCATAAAATAATAGAGGAAAAATTGCATTCACTATTACCACCCAGATCTTTACACATATTTTAATTCTCAATTTCAGTAGCTTTGTAATAAAATGAACACTAAGCTATATCTACAACATAGTAGTGTTCAGTCTGTGCTTGTTGAATGAATGAGGTATGCTTGAAATAGGCCTATGTCCTAGGGTTGTCACAGTGACTTGGTGGGTGTAAGCAAGTTAAATTTTTTATTTTAAGGAAATAAAAGTTCAGAAAATATCAGAAATTTGTGTGAGATTATGTCAGTCCTACATCTTATGACACTGCCCCATCAGTCCTGTTTAGTAGAAACATACTGTTTTACTTCTCCCAAGACCTTGAAAGCTTTTCTGGGAACTATCTCCAGATCCATCTAGAGGTTGCAATGCCAAGAGGCATGTTCATAAAACATAACTCTAGGTGCTTGGGTGGCTCAGTAGGTTAAGTGTCCAACTATTGCTTTTGACTTAGGTCATGATCTCATGGTTGTGAGATCAAGCCCCTCTCTGAGCTGACAGTTTGGAGCTTGCTTGGGAGTCTCTCTCTCCCTCTCTCTCTCTGTCCCTCCCCTGGTTGTGCTCTCTCTCCCTCTTTCTCAAAATAAATAAATAAATAAATAAATAAACTTTAAAAAAATTTGACTGTATCACCTGGCCACAGCAGATTGGTCCAGAGGTAGATACCCAGCATAAACCAGGCCAATCAGAATACTCCCACAGGAGGGAGTCTAAACAGATGAATCTGTATGAATGCACTCTTGTATAACAGAAATGTCAGCTTTGAGGGGCATCTGGGTGGCTCAGTTGGTTGAGCGCCCAACTCTTGATTTTGGCTCAGGTCATGATCTCACAGTTGGTGAGATGGAGACCCACTGTCAGCACAGAGCCTGCTTGGGATTCACTCTCTCCCTCTTTCTCTGCCCCTCCCCCACTCCCTCTCTCTGCCTCAAAATAAAATAAATAAACATTAAAAAAAAAAAAAAAGAAATGTCAGCTTTGAAGCTGTTGGCAGTGCCCATTTTTCTTCTATGTTGTATGGGATGCAAAGAAGGCTAACCTACAGTGAAGTACAATGAAAAGGAGAAACAGACTCTAGATTCTCCACAGTGATTTAAACTAATGGTTTAAACCAATTCCTGAAGCCCAGATAAACCCTTGCCATGAGACACTAGCATCCTGTGAATAAATTCCTCATTATTATAGATAAACCAGGGTTAGGACCTATTCACACAGTGTTAGCACTGGGTCTGTTACTTGTGACCAAACAGTCCTAATTAACATATCCTTTCTTTAATCCCTGTGATCTTGTCTCTGGTTGTCTTTCTTCCAAATATAGGTTGTTGAATGTCTACAGGAAGTATTTCAAGGTGCCAGATAATTAAAAAAAAAAAAAAGAATCCAAGAAATTTGAATCATGGCAGAATAAAGAGCCTATTCCTCTTTTGTCTTTCCAAGTATTCTCCAGCATTCAGTTGGATTATCACTGTCATGTCCCTTACAGAAACGTACTCCATCACCACGCTATTTCTTTCTTGCATATTTCTTGTTTCTTGCATACAGTATCTTTTTCTGAGCTTACAAAAATACTTGTGGTTTTTTTTTCCTGTTTTAAAATAAAACTTTCTCTTAAAGCTACTATCCTATCTGCACAATCTCATCCTTATATAGCTTTGTTTGTGAAACAATGAAAAAAAATTCCAGAGGAAATAAAGTCATAATAAGGAGATATTCATATACATTTTGGGCTTCTATATCTTTTTGGACAATACAGCTGACCACCACAGTGGATAAAGGCATAGACCTCAGAGCCAGGCTGCCTTGTTTTTAAATCCTACCTCTGTTACTTTGTAGTTACTTTGATCTTGGCCAAATAGCCTCTCAACAGGCCAGTTTCTTCATCTGTAAAATGAGGATAGCAAAATAACTTATACTTCCTGTGGTTTGACAAAAATTAAATTAATATTTATCAAATATACTAGAGTCTAGCACAAGGTAAGCACTATATAATGTTATGGAAAGATAAATACATTATAAAGGAGGATTGTCTACTATCCAGATCACACTATACAGTTCATCTAGGAATTATTCACGAGGGCTTTTACTAGAAACCTTGGCAACCTAAAATCCACTCTGCTGTGGGGAGGTATGCAAAGGAGTATAGCATTTGCCCAATTACTTAGTAAAAACTCATAAGAACCATGAGTTGTTTATATGAGAAATGACCAAGAAGCCTGAGTTGATTTTGTGGAACCATTTCAAAAGGGAGTTTGTTGGGGCACCTGGGTGGCTCGGTGGGTTAAGCATCTGACTTCGCCTCAGGTCACGATCTTGCGGTTCCAGCAGTTTGAGCCCTGTATCAGACTCTGTGCTGACAGGTCAGAGCCTGGAGCCTGCTTCAGATTCTGTGTTTCCCTCTGTCTCTCTGCCCCGCCCCCACTCACACTTTTTATCTCTCTCTCTTTCTCTCTCTCAAAAATAAACGAACATTAAAAAAAAAAAAACTTAAGGTAGTTGGTTAACTGTAAAATATCCTTCAAAATAATGGCATATTTATAAGTTTAACTCAAATCTCAAATCTAGCAAAAATCTCCAATGCCATATGTTAAATTTTTTTGACATAGCTTCTTTTTTTTTTATCTCATTTGTTTTTACTGCTACTAAATGCAACAACCCATGTATTCAAGTCAGTAGGTAGCTCTAATTTTGTACTCCGAGTAGTCTCTATCTTTCTTGTCACAGACTAGTATTCTGGAAAACAAAAATGTCTTCCTGCTTGAGTAAAATCTTCTGGGAATTAGAAATACAGGCTTGCCTTTCCAATTTTCCAAGTGGACAGAACATTTCCCACATGGTCGGTCAAAATAAGTTGCTAAGAGGTAGTTCAGTGTACAAAATGATTAAGACACAACACGTGGAGGCATAATGCATGGATTCTACTCCTACTGACACTTGTGTTCTCGGACAGATTCCTTAACAACTCTGTGCCTCCGTTTCTGTCTCTGAAAATGCAGATAAGAACACCTACTCCATTGGTTTTTGCAAGGATTAAATGAATTACATTTTAAAGTGTTTAGAACAGTGCCTGGTGCATAGTAAGCAATCAATAAAGGAAAATTATACTAATCATTATTAGTGCTTTTAATTAGATGTTTCATTGTACTAGTTAATATTATTTTGGTCACACACTCCTGATTTCCTATATCAACAATTTATTGTGAAGTGTTACGAATTTTTAGTTCTATGCTAGAAACTAGAAATGTTAATAGACATCTAATTTTATACATTTAAGCACACTATTTTTCTACAATGGTACCCTCTCCCAAGAGAAGATATTTATGGTGATTTTATTTTTGCTTTTCCAGATGTAGTTACTCCAAATGGCTTGAGTGTTAAGAAATTTTCAGCAGTACATGAGTTTCAAAATCTACATGCCACGTACAAGGCCAGGATCCAAGATTTTGTTCGAGGTCATTTCTATGGGTATGCTTTTCTTTATTGAAAAAAAAAAAAAAAAGCACGGGGGCACCTGGGTGGCTCAGTCAGTTGGGTGTCTGACTTCGGCTCAGGTCATGGATGGATTCGAGCTCTGTGTCAGGCTCTGTGCTGACAGTATGGAGCCTGGAGCCTGCTTCAGATTCTTGTTTCACTCTCTCTCTCTCTCTGCCCCTCCCCACTCACCCTCTGTCTCTCTCAAAAATAAATGAACCTTTAAAAATTTTTTTTAAAAAATAGCACATGTTTTAGGGACCTATGACATAGAGAAAACAAGATTGTTATAGTAAATGTTTACCTTTCTCAGCCCCATTAAATTTTAACAGAATTCATTTGTACATTTTGTTGCTGTTGTCTTATTTTATTTGAAACTGTTTTGTTTTGTTTTAGTCATCTGGACTTTGACCTTGAAAAGACTTTGTTCCTTTTCATTGCTGGGAGATACGAGTTTTCAAACAAAGGAGCTGACATCTTCCTAGAAGCCTTATCCAGGTTAAATTTCCTGCTGAGGGTAAGAACACCCTAGGTGGTACACCATGTACTACTTTTATAACAGGACTTCCTTCTGTGAGAAGTAAAGAACTTTCTGGTTTCTTAGGATGTTTTCAAGAGAATACATGATTTTGATTACTTAAAATGACAACCTTATTCTAAAAATGACTCTGGTCTTTCAATTTGCTTATTGGGATTGCTACATTGTTCACTTGTATATTTACCTGATCAGATATTTTTTTAAAGAGAGCCACAAGCTTATGGTGTTATGTTTTAAGATGACATTGTAACATTCCTTCTCCTGTCCCAAGAGTTAATTGATTGAAAGATAAATATGAGGAAATCAAGAAAATGCAGAACAAAATTTGCAATTTTTAAAACCAAAAAAGTCTTTAATGGAAGATGTGGCTTGGTATATGACACCAATAGGCTTCCTAATATTGAACTTGCTATTAGACCTTGCTATCTTATCCGATTGCCATCTTCCCCCAACCTAAGAAGGCCTTCAGAGGAACATGTACCATGCACAGTTGGCAACTAAGCCTTTGCTCTCTGTACAACTGGGCAGACACACACAAATGCTTTTCCTCTCCCTACTCATCCGCCATGCCTCCCCCTGAGATTAAGAGTCTTGAATTGTGAAACTAGGAGATGTCCCACTACAGGGATACATGAAGGAGGGGAAAGGAGCCTCCCACTTCAATGTGGAATCATTTTTTTTTTTTTTTGCTCAGGAAGGTGAGACTTAATATAGGTTCCCAGTTAATCCAGCAATAAAACTTGTTCCAGTAGAAGCAGCTATACAAAATGGTATCATGTAAAATCTAGTGATGAAAGTTACTGGCTTATATTCTAATTCTATCATGTAGAAATATAGAATAAATAAGAGTACGTTATAGGTGATGGGTGTAGAATTTCAATCTTACTGAGATACCAAGACAATCTAAACTTTACTGAGCTCTGAACCACTGTCCAGTTAATTTTTTTTCTTGCACATAGATTTGTTTTTGCCTTAGAGCAGATATTGTACTAAGTATCCTAAAAGATTTCCTGATACCACATTAATAAGGAAGTAATACATTAATAAAGACCAGATGGATTTTTCTAGAATAGGCTGGAATAATCTTATTCCATAATATTCCTAGTATGTATCTATTCAACAAGCTTTATAGATGGAGTCAAAGCTATATCAAACATATATCATGTTTAGGGACATTATTAATCAATTTATCTATACATTTATTTAACAGTCACTTTAAATATATATATATATACACACATATATATGTGTGTATACACATATACACACATATATATGTGTGTATATATATACACACATATATATGTGTGTATATATATATATTTAATAATTTATTGTCAGGTTAGCTAACATACAGTGTATACATTTTAGTCTTGGCTTCAGGAATAGATTCCCATGATTCATCACTTACATACAACACCCAGTGCTCATCCCAACAAGGGCCCTTCTCAATGCCTATCACCTGTTTTCCCTGCTCCCCCCATCCCCCACCCCCATCAACCCTCAGTTTATTGTCTGTATTTAAGAGTCTCTTATGGCTTGCCTCCCTCTCTGTTCGTAACTTATTTTTCCTTCCCTTCCCCTATGGTCTTCTGTTAAGTTTCTCAAATTCCACATATGACTAAAACATATGATATCCATCTTTTTCTGACTGACTTATTTCACTTAGCATAATACTCTCCAATTCCATCAACATTGTTGCAAATGGCAAGATTTCATTCCTTTTCACTGCTGAGTAGTATTCCATTGTGTGTGTGTGTGTGTGTGTGTGTGTGTGTGTGTGTGTGTGTACATATATATATATATGCCACATCTTCCTTATACATTCATCAGTTGATGAATTTGGGCTCTTTCCATTATTTGGCTATTGATAGCACTGCTATAAACATTGGGGGACATGTACCCCTACGAATCAGCACTCCTGTATCCTTTTGATAAATTCCTAGAAGTGCTATTGCTGTGTCATAGGGTAATTCTATTTTTAATTTTTTGAGGAAACTCCACACTATTTTCCAGAGTGGCTGCATAAATGTGTGTGTGTGTGTGTGTGTGTGTGTGTGTGTGTGTGTGTGTGTATGTTTAATGTTTATTTATTTATTTTGAGAGAGAGAAAGAGAAAGTGCAAGCAGGGGAGGGGCAGAGAGAGGGAATCCCAAGCAGGTTCTGCACTGTCAATGCAGAGCCCAATGCAGAGCTCGAAGTCATGAACTCCAAGATCATGACCCCAGCCAAAATCAAGAGTGGGACACTTAACCGACTAGGCCCCCAGGTGTTCCTAATAGTCACTTTATTTTTAAGTGTGAAGAAAAAGCCAATTGCTATTTTAGACATCAAAGATAATTATAATACTTGGAGAAATTGAAAGAAAGCATTCTTTCAGATAGTACATTTATTCTTCTTTAATACAGTGGCTATTCCTGGAGTGAGTTTCCTATTCTATGACTTCTGTAGATTTTTTTTTTAATGTTTATTTATTTTTGAGAGAGAGACAGACAGAGCACAAGCTGGAGAGGGGTAGAGAAAGATGGAGACACAGAATCACAGAATTCAAAACAGGCCCCAGGCTCTGAGCTGTCAGCACAGAGTCTGGTGCAGGGCACAAGCATGAGATCATGACCTGAGCTGAAGTCGGACGCTTAACCAACTGAGCCACCCAGGTGCCCCTCCTATGACTTTTTTTAACCCCAGAAAAAGCACTGTAATTATCAATAGCAGTTGCTCTATATTTTAGCTGGTTAATGAAAATATTTTGTGTCTGAATATTCAAATTGTTAGTAAATCTTGACTGAAAGCCCAAATAAAATAATATTTCGGAGTCAGCTTCAGGAAAGTGGGTATAATTTCTCTGTCAGTCATAAATAAGTATTCCTTTTATCTAAAGATAATGTAAAACACTATTTTTTTTTTAAGTTTAAGGTCCATCTGTTGATGTTTTCTTTTATCTGTGGTAGTTGACTGGTTGTGTTTCCTAATCCCTCATTAGATGCATAAAAGTGACGTCACAGTGGTGGTGTTTTTCATTATGCCTGCCAAGACAAACAATTTCAATGTGGAAACCCTGAAAGGCCAGGCAGTGCGGAAACAACTATGGTAATCTCATGTCCTATAAATGTTCTCAAGCAATAAGTGTAGAGATTTTTTTAACATGCATAATTTCTGATACATCTTTTTGGACTGTTGTGGTTTTTTTTTTCCCTTAATATTATTATAGCACAAATGCTACTCACTTCTCATTAGGCTATTATGTCAGATTATGGAATGCCTATAGGACTATGTTACTGTAAAAGCTTTGGAATGAACCACTGTGGAAGGATAAAACCTCTGTAGAAATCTTTACTATTTTTTTAGACTTTTTTTTTTAACATTTATTTATTTTTGAGAGACAGACAGAAACAGAGCATGAGCAAAAGAGGGGCAGACAGAGAGGGAGACACAGAATCCGAAGCAGGCTCCAGGCCCTGAGCTGTCAGCACAGAGCCCAGTGCAGGGCTTGAACCCATGAACTGTTATATCATGACCTGAGCTGAGGTTGGACACTCAACCGAGCCACCCAGGCGGCCCTAGAAATCTTTAAAGATGGGTTGAACTTAAAAAAAAAAAAAAAAAAATTCTTGTGAAAATTTAAAAATGAATGCCGAAGAGATTAGTATAATGACACCCTACATGCCCATAGCCCAGATTCAACAATTATCACAGAATTTCCCCATCTTGTTACATCTGTACTTCCAGCCACACCCCCTCCCTGCCCTCCACCCTCGCCTGAAGCAAAAAAATGTGAAGCTCTGTGGGCCGCTCAGCGCAGTTCTGCTGCCTCAGCTCTGGAGGTTTTAATTCAACTAGACTGGCAACCAGGAAAAACAATAGAAGAGCTTGTACCAAAGGACCTGTAATTTCAAAAAATACACTGACAAAAACATCAGCATGGCCATAGCAAAAAAAGATTACAAATTGTGACACTGTTTAAATTATAAATCTTTCAATTTATACAGGGACATTGCACATTCTGTGAAGGAAAAATTTGGAAAGAAACTCTATGATGCATTATTAAGGTAGGTGCTGGGAATTCTGACCACTTCAAACATTTTAAGGCTCCACTGGTCAAATTTAACAATTTACACTATAATGTGTTTCCTTTGTTCCAATATAAAGGAATTAGTAGACTTTGAATATGTATTATGTCATGTGAACAGGTTTTATTTTCTCTTTCATCTGGCAAATAGTTATAAACAAGATGTACAAATGAGAACATATTTACATAGGTAAATAGGTTCTAATTCAATGGAACTCTCATTAAGGATTAATATGTCAATGTGAAATGGAGGGAGATTTCACAAGAAGTTTGAGTCAAAAAATACATTGACTTTATATATTAAATACTTATATTTACTCACATATTAAAATATTTATTAACATTAAGTAATGTTAATTAATCTATATTTACTTTATGAATGATAAACATTAAATACATAATGAAATAAATGAAATATATAAATTTATAAAATAAAATCTAAATAATCAAATCAAATTAAAATGTACTGGGGCGCCTGGGTGGCGCAGTCGGTTAAGCGTCCGACTTCAGCCAGGTCACGATCTCGCGGTCCGTGAGTTCGAGCCCCGCGTCAGGCTCTGGGCTGATGGCTCGGAGCCTGGAGCCTGTTTCCGATTCTGTGTCTCCCTCTCTCTCTGCCCCTCCCCCGTTCATGCTCTGTCTCTCTCTGTCCCAAAAATAAATAAAAAACGTTGAAAAAAAAATTAAAAAAAAAATGTATTATAAAATAATAATATATATAAAATATATGGATTTTATTATAATATGAAGAGAAAGCTGTGTTATCTTCTGATCGATGGTTGCAGGCATGCATCATTTCCTTTTACCAGTAAAAATATTAACTCATAGATGGACAGTTATGGCCACTTTGGAACATGGTACTCAAGACTAGGCAAAATATAATGAAAATGTCCTTTTCATGGTCAACATTAATGTTTACAAATTTTCATTTTCTTTTATACTATCAAAATTGTTCTTTTATTTTTCTTCATGCTTTAGGAATTTGTCTATAAGCTTCATCAGGAAACCATATGTTTTTATATTTATATTTATATAAAACCATGTTTTATATTTACTTTTGAAGTGCTTAGAACAGAGTCCGACACATAGGAAACATTGAATTAGTGCCAGTTATTTTTATTTTTGTTATTAACATGGTTTTCCTCACAGAGGAGAAATTCCTGACATGAACAATATTTTGGATCGAGATGATGTAACAGTTATGAAAAGAGCCATCTTTTCAACTCAGGTAACAAGGACAAGAGTGCCCATCACTTCCCGAGATTGTTAAAATCAATTTAGATCAATATTTGAATTTATTGGAATGGGCTAGTTTGGGAAATGTTTAAACGTAAGAGCTAGAAAAGTCATTTTTTATGCATTCACCTAAATAACAACTTTGCTTGTTTTATGGGTGCTTTTCAGGGCTCTTTTGAACATTTTCATGGAATGTATCTTGTATCCACTTAAAAAACTTATTTGGAATGAATATATCCATTTGCAAAACTGTATATATTGCAATGACAATAAAATCATCCCTAAAATTTTCAAAAAGCAGAGCATTTTGAGTCATGATAGAGAAACGGTGACTGTTTCTCAGTTGAGTGAACTTACTGCAAAAAATGGAAGCTAGGTGTCACATCTTGTCACAGTAGTGAGGCATCAGGAGCCATCAGAGGTCAGCCCTGCTAGAAGGATCCAGGAAAGGCATCCATCTTGAGTCAAGATTTCAGGACACCTTCATTCTAAATAAATCCTGAAAGCAGTCAAGAAGTCTAGGCCTTTCACATAGTGGCTGCAGGTGAAAAACAAAGGTATGATAATATCTGAAGGAAGTTCTTCAACCCATTATCCTCCTCTGAAACACACACAAAACTTAGTCATCATCATTACTGTCATTTCAGAAGACTGAAGGCTGATGATGTGTTGCCAATGACCTATTGTTGAAATTAGTCACACTCATTCTTTCCACAACTGACATTTTCTTTCCTCTATGACTTCAGCGACAGTCTTTGCCTCCAGTGACCACTCACAACATGATTGATGACTCCACTGATCCCATCCTCAGCACCATTAGACGGATCGGACTTTTCAACAACCGCACAGACAGAGTCAAGGTAGAACTAATTGTTTACATAGGGCATTTCAAAATGACATAGAATATATTTTTGAGAGTTTATTAGAAGCCTCCCGTGTTTGTTTTGACACCTATCAGAACTATTTCAGATGATATTTCTTTAAAAATTTTTTTTTCATTTCATTTCATTTATTTTTGAGAGAGAGAGAGAGAGAGCATGAGGAGGGGAGGGGCAGAGAAAGAGGGAGACAGAATCTGAAACAGGCTCCAGGCTCTGAGCTGTCAGCCCAGAGCCTGGCAAAGGGCTTGAATTAGGGAACAGGGAGACCATGACCCAAGCCGAAGCTGGATGCTTAACCAACTGAGCCACCCAGGCACCCCTCAGATAATATTTCTAAAAAAATAATTATATTTCCTGTCTTGGGTGATTAAAATATAATGACTATTTTAGTATCATTCTTAACGTTGTACAAGACTGGCAGTAAGAATGAGGAAATTGCCTCATTTTTAATGATACAAATATAATCTAAGAATTACTTTAATTAGTGAATCTCTGAGATGAGGATGACTTTTCTTTGTTTCTTCCTGATAAAGTTCAACTTTAAAGGGATAATACAAGAAGCTTCTGGTTTCAGAGAGTGTGGCTAATGATATTTTTATAGAATTTTCTATAGACCAAGTCATTCTTTTTGACCGTTGAGTTTCTACAATGATTAAGCACAGTGTTCATTGCATGAATAAGACCTGGTTTCTGCCACTGTGGAGCTTAGTCTATAGGACGTTTACCGAGGGCCAAATATGTTCCAGGTACAGTGCATGGTTCAGGGCACAATGGTGAACATGTAAATGATAGTTGCTGATCCCTACTCAACCCATTCACCAGTATTCCAGATGAAGTTGTCATAAGCTTTTACCAATCTTTTCAAAGGTCTCACTTTTTCTTCTTTCTCTCACCTTATCAGGTGAACAGAGAATTCAATGAGATCTAAATTCCTTCAGGACCCCTCAAATATAAATCTTGACCTATTATTATTTCTTTTCCTTTAGGTTCTGAGGGTGTTCTGGGATCTCATTCCCCTGTTAGTCCTCCCTTATGCTCCAGGTTTACTAGCTCCTTCCCTTGCTGTCATTCCTTAAATATTCTCACATTAATAAGCAAACAAGCTTTGCCTTAACCTGGTCTCCTCTTGATGTTTTTAAATGTTTCTGTCTTTTCCACACTTCTCTGCAAAATTTCTTGGAAAAAAAAAATAGTCCATTCGTATATTCATTCCTCATCTTGCATTCACTCCTTGGTACAAGCATGAGTGGGTGTGGCAGAGGGAGACAAGTTAAGGACGCCCCACCAAGTACAGCTGAGAGATGATAAGAGCCCTTTACAAAGGCCATGCCGGAAGTGCTGGAGAGGACGGAACAATGGTGGTTGCCTACAGAAAAGATCATACTTAGTGACCCATGGTCATTGGGAAGGAAAAAGAGGGTGAAGGCAAGGATGATAGCTTCATTATTTAATCAATACTTTCTAAAATCTAAGGAAAGGCATTATCAGAAGCTTGCTTAAGGGTCAGGTCACATCATGAATTGAGTTCTGTTTTTGATAGATTGAGTCTGAGTTACATGTGAGCTATTCAAGTAGAGATGTTTCGTGTGTACTTAGAAAACAGAGTCTGGGTTTAGAAGGGAGGGATCAGTGCAGGGGCAGTAGAGGATACCGGGAATGCCAAACATGCTGTGCTGGAAGACCAGCTTGAGTGAGCAGAGAAAAGTGTTGACCCAAGAAAACTTCAAGATTTAAGAGATTAGAGGAAAAGTCCGTGGAAGAAAGGAGCAAGAGTTAGAAGAGGAAAAGTATCTCAGAAATTAAGTCAGGAGGAATTTTCATGATAGTAGATAGTAACAGCTCATAGTGCAGAATTAAATGATAGAAGCTGTTTATAAAATATCCCATGCGGTGTTACCCATCCAATTTAAACACATTCTGCACACACACACACACACACACTCATGCAAAATATGTGCTATAGAATTATGGGTGACTTATTTTTTCATTTGTGTTTCTGCATTTCCAAAATTTTTACCTGTAGCACACATCACATAATAGGTAGGCTACAAATTTTTCCCTGAAAATGCAGGGATGTATCTCCCAAGGGTGCACCATCCTTTACGTTTTTCAGCACGATTGGATCTGCAGAAACATACCTTACTTCAGAGTGTATCAGCACTAATTTGACCTCGTTTTCATGTAATTAGACTGGTCCTTCTCAAGTCCCTCCCCCCACCTTAGAAAGGAAATAGTGGCAGAAGGAAAACTTATGAATTTCTTTTCAGCTTTACAGAACTTTGTATGTCACACTTATATTTAAATCTGTGGTTCTTCCCCTGAGGACTTGTTGGGTGCCTGGCACGTGATATGTATAGTAAATACAGATGGCACAGGAAGCATGGAACCATGGCTATGGTTCCATGCTTCCTTTGCTCTTGGGAAGACTGAGCCTGGAAGGTCTCTTGAAATTAAGAGCTCTGAACAAAGTATGCTTTGCTGACCTGTGTTGTTGTTTTTTTAAGTATGGTAGAAGTGAAGCAATTTCTCAGGAATGGACAAGTACATATTTCTTAAGTATGTCAAATGCTTTCCTAACTCTGTGTCTTTGTTTTTGTTATTCTCTCTTTCTCAAGTGCCCTAACTTCAGCCACTCTAACAATTCCTTTGGGATCCAACCTAGAAGTCATCTCTTCCTTTATTTGTTCTTAACATGCATTCATCTACTCCAAATAGAACAATTGCCTCCTTCTGTGCATCCTCAAGATGATTTCTATCTACTGCAAATTAGGAATCATCACAATGAACTATTTGTATTTTTAAAATATTTATGTCCATTCCTCCAGTGAGACTGGGAGTTCTTTGAGGCAGCGATTATGTCTCATATGAATTTTCTCAGTTTTCATTCTCTGAGAGGCAGACACCAAGACAGGATTAGATGTGGAAACACTTGTTGGTGAAAATGCCTGTGAAAGATAAAGAGGTTGAAGGCAAAGGCAGGCAGGGAGGGGTAGTCAGACAGGTGGAGAGAGCAGGGAGGAAGGATGAGGAGTAAAGACCCACAGACTGCAGCCCAGTTCTAAAAATTGCTGAACCTTTTTTTTTTTTTTTTTACAGAAAGGAAACTCAAATGTCATTAACAAAAACTAGAATTAATAAAAATTCACAAATAAATGAAAAATATGCACACATAGCAGCACTATGTAGTGACTCATGAGGGGGAAAAACAGACCATTAACATGGCTGGTCAGTTAGGGGAAGGAAACACACACGCGCGCACTCACACACGCAGAGGCACATGCACTCCTGTGCCCACACACAAAAATAGTTTTCAACAGTACAATCTATAGCTAACACAGATTCAGAATTATTTTACAGTGCTTCCTTTCTTAATACAAAAGATGCCCATGTGAGGTGTGTGTGTGCACACACACGTGTGTGATCGTGGTTTACTGTTGACTTATTTAAAATATAAGTGTTACTACATATGTCTTTTCCCTGTATCTAAACCTTTCCTTTATGTTTTACTTTGACGTGTTTTGTTCACCTACCAGTTTCAGGTTGGTAGGCAGATGGGTGCCTTGCGACAATTTTAATAGGGATTCCTATTCACAGTAGGGATTTTTCCAAACAAATGTCACCCATTTAAAAAGTCATTGGTTGGGCAGAAATGAGTTGGCCCTTGTCCCCACCTCTGCCAAGTCTATAGGCTAAGAGCAACTGCTGTAGTTTCTCCACAGGGGAGGCAGTTGGGGCTGTCAATCAAGATCCCTTGTCTGGCTTTAATCTCTGCCACTTAATCAGTTTGTAAATTGACATAATGGACTTCAGTCTTCTCATCTGTGAAATGGTGGTCAAATAAACCCACATTCACAGAACTGTTGTGAGGATTAAATAAATGATGGATGTTGCCTTTCATGCAGTACCTGGTGCATAATAATGCAGTATAAATGTTAGCTTTTATCTGTACTTAGCCCCATACTAGCAAATCCTGGTACTCAATGACTCTTAGAAAAGAGGTGTAAACAGTTTGATGAGAGTAGAGAATGGAGGACTTGATAACGTTTTATAAAATGGATGACCTGTGAGCTAGATCTTGATTGAGGAGCCATCGGGAGTTTATCATGCCGGTATCAGTTGATTATGAAGATAACAGGCAGAGGAAGTAGATGAAGAGGCCCAGAGATATAAAAGCACATGGCTTATGTAGAGTGAATGGGGAAGGAAGTTTGTCTCATACAAATTATGTTTATACAGTTACAGTCATGAATCTTTTGAGACATTCATTGATTATTATCATAAAGCAAACACTGACACAAGAAATAAAAGAATAACTCCTTCATAACAATATACACTCAAAGCACTGAGATGGATTTTGGTCAATTCAGAATCAGGTATTTTATTTTATGAATGGTATCCTTTAAAAGCTTAACACTAACTTTAAAAGCTTAACTAATTTAAGTGCATATTTGATCACCTGAATATTTATAGAACTCTATCGAGTGATTCTTAACCCTCAGAGTGGAATGATGAGCTCTCCATATGACTGTGGCCATTTGATTCAGGAAGTGTTGCAGATTATTTTGAATTTAAATTTATCATCAATTCTGTCTCAGCAGTGTGTGTAGTGGGGAAACCCCACAGTGCAGATTCCAGGTCTTGACCCTGTGCCACCACTCAGTGAAAGTAAATTAACTTCCTGGGATCTTGATTCCCTCACAGGATAAATATGGTCAGGCAACGTTTTGGTTTTTATTTGTTTTTTCCCTACTGATCCAAGGCCTGCTGTGAGCCAGGTTCTCTGCTAGGGGCTTTTGTACACAGGATCTCATTTAATCCTCCCTATGACCTTGGGCTGACCTCAAACATCCTTTCCTCTGCCCTGGGCCCTTGTAATTGGCTGTTTAGGGCCCACAGCAGCTGTTCTCTTATTTTAGTTGTGCTGTCATTCTGTTTGGCTGGAAACAAAACGAATGAGCCATGATGTTTTCATGTTCCAAAATGGTCTTTGGAGAGTACAAATTTTCCTAGGCTTCCAAATGCCAAAGTAGACACAATGAGTTTTGAATCCCTGTTTGCTGATATTTGCCAGGAGTACAATGGGCTGCCCATTTGATGACTGCCTGGACACAGTCAGTATCTGTATTTTTGTTGCTTTTCCTACTGCAGTACTTTGCACATGATAGGAACTCGGGTCTGGCTTTATGGAGGAAAACATTTTACCTATTTTTACTTTGCTATTTGTGTCAATTTTGGATGTTTTACCATTTTAGTTTTTAAGTTTAACCTACCTCCTGTTTATGGATCTCCTGCAATATAACTAATGTATATAATTTATTTCTAATGTTTATAATTTATTTCTAAAATTAGGGTAATATCGGGTGCCTGGGTGGCTCAGTCGGTTAAGTGTCCGACTATTGATTTCGGCTCAGGTCATGATCTCACAGTTCATGAGTTTGAGCACCACACTGGGTTCCACTCTGACAGTGCAGAGCCTGCTTGGGATTCTCTCCTTCTGCCCCTCTCCCACTCGTTCTCTCTCCCCCCACCCGCCCCTTTCCCTCAAAATAAATAAATAAATAAACTTTAAAATAAAATAAAATAAAATTAGGGTAATGAGAATATCATGATTCTGCTAGGATTAAGTGAAGTGATATATGAGAACATTATTTATAATATAGAACGTATTATATAACTGTTATTGTTCTTATATATCTAAATTAGGGTTTTTCTTGAAAGTAATCTCTTTGGAAAAATATAGAAAAATTTATCTTTGGAAAAATATATACTTATCCTTTTATTATATTATATTATGTATATATGTATGTATATTATGTATATATGCAATATAAACAATATATATTTATATGTATATTATAATATATACACATTATAAGCATATATATATTATAAGCATATATATAAGCATATATATGTTATATATTATATTATGTGTTTATATATGTTTGCATATGATGTATATGATGTATATATACACAATATAAATACTATAATATATAGTATATGAATTTTATATATTTAATTATAGTCCCAATACTTTAAAATCAGATTTTATTTTCTAAACTTTTTTTCTTTTTTTTAAAGTTTATTTACTTATTTTAAGAGAGAGAGAAAGAGCACAAGTTGGGGAGGGGCAGAGAGAGAGAGAATCCCAAGCAGGCTCTGCACTGTCAGCTTGGAGCCAGATGTGAGACTCAAACTCATGAACTGTGAGATCATGACCTGAGTTGAAGTCAAGAGTTGGACACTCAACCAGCTGAGCCACCCAGGTGCCCTCAGATTCTATTTATTTTTAATAACTACTTAACTATGAGGAGAAACTAACAAATTACCTAATAATGATTCAAGAAAAACGTTAATAAATAGGAGAAATAGCAGAGTTCTTTCATCCAAGTGACCAGTTAAGTAGCTTTTCTATTCATAGCTTTCTAATGATAGCCATTGTCTCCCTTGTCCCTGCCTTTGCATAACATTACAGGTAGCAAAGTCCCAGTAGTGGCTCATACCAGCCCTCGAGAGCCAATTGCTAAATTTTCAGAAATTTTGTGAGCCAGTTTTAAAAACAGATATTTTAAAAAATTAAATTATATCAACTGGGGCCTGAGTGGCTCAGTCGGTTGAGCGTCTGACTTTGGCTCAGGTCATGATCTCACTGTCCATGAGTTCAGGCCCCACGTTGGGCTCTGTGCTGACAGCTCTGAGCCTGGAGCCTGCTTCAGATTCCGTGTCTCCCTCTCTCTCTCCCCCTCCCCCACTCATACTCTGTCTCTCTCTCTCTCTCTCTCTGTGTGTGTCAAAAATAAATAAACATCTAAAAATAAAATTAAAAAAAATTTTACTTAAAAAATATTAATCAAAAACTTAAATTATATCAACTTAAAATATAAATCAATTATATTAAAATGAAAGGTAATGCTCAAAACACATCACATACTTATTGTTTATTACATTCTATGATTACCTATGCACTTGAAGTTATTTATGGCTATTGTGCCCACACGGTGGAAATATTCTATAAGGACGTGCTACTGCCCTTCCTATTTCTGGTTCAGTGACATCACATTGGTAACTTGAAACTGGCCATGGTGGGAGTATCTAGAGAGTGAAGACAGTGAACACTACCCATCATGGCTTGATTAATTGTGTCTCGATTGTCTAGACTTAAGAAAGGGATAAAGTATTAACAATGCAGATTAAGCTTAAAAGGGTTGTGTTTAGGGGCGCCTGGGTGGCTCAGTTGGTTAAGCAGCCGACTTCGGCTCAGGTCATGGTCTCACGGTTCATGGGTTCAAGCCCCACATTGGGCTCTGTGTTGACAGCTCAGAGCCTGGAGCCTGCTTCCCATTTTGTTTCTCCCTCTCTCTCTCTGCCCCTCCCCCACTCATGCTGTCTCTCTCTCTTTCTCTCTGTCATAAATAAATAAACTTAAAAATTAAAAAAAAGGGGGGTTGTGTCTATGGTTGTTACACAAAATTGTGAGTGGCACAAAAACATGAGGAGATATTTTTCCAGTATTCAAAGGCTAATGTCCACTCAGGGAAGAAGTCACTCATGTCACCGATGAAACTATGAAGTTCTGACATTTATCTCACGTCAGAACTACTACGTTCAGGCATTGAAACCATGTACTACGTTCAGTCAACAAAAGCATTTGGGAGTATTTAATCATCTAGAATTTATAATAAGGAGTACATTACATATATATTTAATAGACTTTATTCTTTAGAGAAGTTTTAGGTTCACAGCAAAGTTGAGCAGAAAGTACAGAAAGCTCCCATGTACTCCTTCCCTGGGAACATATGTAGCCTTCCCCACTATCAATATCTCCAACCACAATGGTATATCTGTTACAATTGGTGAACCTATATTGACACATTATTACCTACCAAGATCCATAGTTTACATTGTTTGTACCTTCTGTGAGTTTTGATAAATGTATGACATGTATCCATCATTACAAAATCATACAGAATAGTTTCACTGTCCTAAAAATCTTCTGTGCTCTGCCTATTCAACCCTGCCCCCATTTGAGCACTGATCTTTTTATTGTCTCCATAGTTTTGCCTTTTCCAGAATGTCATATAGTTGGAATCATACAATATTTAACCTTTTCAGATTGGCTTTTTTTCACTTAGTAATATACATTTTTTTCCATGTACATTTTTCTTCATTGCTTGCTAGCTCATTTCTTTTTAGTGCTGAAAAATATTCCATTGTCTGGATGTACTGCAGTTTATTTATTCACTCACCTATTAAAGGATATTTTAATGGCTCCCATGTTTTATCAATTATGAATAAAGCTGATACAAACATCTGTGTGTAGGTTTTTGTGTGTACATTTTTTTATTATTTGGAAATTGTATGCTATACATCTTTTATATCAGTAAAATGTGTAGTAAATTTATGTACAAATATATACTTATAATTTTATTTTTCATTCTTAAACATTTACCTGGACACCACTGCTTTAAAAGACCATGGTAAATACTTTGGACTTTACTCTGAGTGAAATGGGAAGCCACTGAAGGATTTTGAGCAGAGGAGGGGTTGGCATTTTTAAAGGTTCCCTCTAGTCTTGTATTGAGTAGACACCTTGCCAGAATAGAAACAGGGAGATGGATTAGGAGGTGATTACCTCGAGGTGAGAGAGGATTGTGATTTGGGTGAAGGCTTCTAGTCTGATCTAATTTAGATTAGATTCCTAGTATCTCTGTCTCTTAGCTCTGTTACTCTGGGCTAACTCATGCCTGGGGCAATGGAGAATGGCCTATTACATAGCTCTCCTCTTTCCTGCCTGAGGTAGGAGCAAATTGAGAAATAAGACAACAGTCAGCCACTAGAAAACAAAATAAAATCTTTATTGTTGGGATGCCTGGTTGGCTCAGTCGGTAGAGCATGTGATTCTTGATCTCAGGGTTGTAAGTTTGAGCCCCATGTTGGGTGTAGAGATTACTTGGAAATAAAGTCTTAAAACAATACCCTTATTGTTCAACAAAATCTGGGTTGAAGGATGTAGTTTAGCATGAGAACAAAAATGGGCACATTTTTCCTCCAATCTAGGCCTTGGAACCTGAGGGAAAGTAGGTCCACAGACTAGATACACAGAATGGAGAGAGAGAGAAAAGCACCCACACTTTTTTCTTTTTCTTTTTACTCCTCTCTCTCTCTCTCCCTGAATCTAGAACACAAGGATTCTACAGTATCAGAATACCAAACGGTAGATTTTTTGCTTTAATTTCTTCTATTCTTTTTTTCTCATTAGAATTTTCCCTTTTTTAGGTGATTTTGCACCCAGAGTTCCTATCCTCCACCAGCCCCTTATTACCCATGGATTATGAAGAGTTTGTTCGAGGTTGTCATCTAGGAGTTTTTCCTTCATACTATGAACCATGGGGTTATACTCCAGGTATATGGCTTGTATAGATTGGGGAATGTTTTAAATTTTATTAATATTTTATGCATATAGATATAATATTCAAAGCTGATATGTAACTCCACTAAGGTTAAATAATAATAATACATTATATTACAAAGAAAAAGAATGTTTTATAAAGATTACATGTTATTGAGTTATCTCTACCAGTCCCAACTATCCATGTAAAGGAGAAATTGACTACAAGTAAATTTAATATGAAAAACAATGGTCCAGCAAAAGTAGTCTCTAAAACTTATTTCAAAGTGGGTTTTTTAAAAATTAACAGATGTATTTAATTTTTAATAGGGAACACATTCACATAGTCAAAGAAATAAATAATATAAGAAGGTGTACAGTGAAAAGTTTTCTTCATACCCTTGTCATTCAAAAAAGAGGTACTTTTAAGATAAAATGCCAATTCAGTGGTAGGTATTATGACCAGTGACATCCTTCCATTCAGGCCCTTTTACCTCTTCATCCTCCTTTTGTTCTTTTCTCTCTAGTGGTGGGTTCTTGGATCCACTATCTGTTTTCCATTTTTGTCCCTTATGAGCATGGTTGTCATTGGTATCAAGAGCACTCAATTTGTGTTTGTACAGAAATGCGTATTAAAAAGGAAACAAGTACTTTACATATATGACAATGGAAAGAATGTAATACTAACTTTTCCTTCTCACATTGGCAATCAGAGATTTTCCTTTTTATTTAAATATAATTCCATTTAGAATTTTAAAAGAAAAGGTTCAGAAAATGTTTTTACAAATAATATATTTTGCTTTCTGATCTCAATGTCATCATTGCCCAACTGACAGGCGGCAGCAGTCAAGGTTAGGGAGATCATAGGTTGAATTATGTAGAGGAAGAATTTTTCTAATCTTTGTATTCTGATCCCAGAATTTCAATATAGCTTTTAAAATTCAATATAGGGGATACCTGGGTGGCACAGTCAGTTAAGTCTACGACTTTGGCTCAGGTCATGATCTTGCGGTTCGTGAGTTCAAGCCACACATCCAGCTCTCTGCTGTCACTACAAAGCCCACTTTGGATCCTCTGTCTCCCTCTCTCTCTGCCCTTCCCCCACTCGTTCTCTCTCTCTGTCTCTCTCTCTCTCTCAAATAAATAGACATCTAGAAGGAAAAAGAATAAAATTCTATATAAATAGGATCTTACTTTACAACAAGAGCAACATGAAGTCTCTGCATCTTTTGACATAAGGCCCTATTCTATCATTTTAAGTTCCACCAAGAATAATTTGCCAGCAGCTGTAAAAACATGAAAACTTTTGGGGGGAAATAGATAAAGGATTATCTCTTCCTGAAATATGGCACAGAAAAGCTATTGATCTAACTCCTCCAGCTATCACTCTTGTAGTTCTAAAAATTGTTATGGGTATCAGTTCACTTTTGTAAAGATGATATCTCCTTATGAAATGCCCGCATGTCATCTTAAATTGTTTATAATAGAGCATCTATCCTTTAAGATACATCAAATGCACATTTTACTGGTGGACTTAACATTTTGTTATTGACTTTTGTTCCTTTTATTTCTAGGAAGTAACATACTTTATTATCAAGGAAGTTTCAAAAATAAAGAAGCACAAAATCAAAGCATGAGTGACTGAGGGATATGGGAAGTCATTTATGTTGGGTAAAGAGAATGTTCTATAAATTACAGAGGACTTTCCACCAAATGTCATTTTATAGGACAAAGATAAACTTAACCCAAATGATAGAGGAGATACATCTCGTGTTTTAAGATAAAGTCCACCAAAGGTGTTATAAAAGATAAGTAGATAGGAAAAGAAGGTTGAGAAATACTCCATAGTGAATGAGTCATTCTCTGTTTTGAATTACCCAAAGAAAGTTGGCCACCCTTCACCTAACCTATAGTTACAGGAATAACAATATCTCTTCTGTGGTATAAGTTTGGTGTTAGCATGTTAGATAACTCTATTTGTTTTAGAATAACTTTTTATCTGATGCTAAGTTTAACATACTCCAGAAAGTATTCATTTAAGTCTGTGTTTTGTGTTTTGAGAAAATCTAATGAATATTAGCACATGCTCCATTAAATTCATTCAATGAACATATACTAAGGTTATGGGTACCTGGTATTTCAATACATGTGTGTTAATGAGTATTTAATAAAAATAAGGTTCAGTGAACTTGTGTGGAATTGTAGGCAAAATTCCTTATACATATATGCATAGGGATTTTTCTGGGAAGGAAGTCCAGGTTTGCATTAGATTCTTGTATGAGTCAATAATCCCTGTCTCATTTTCTCCTCCACCAATCCCTCTCCACCAAATTAGGAAACCACATCTCTCTAGAGGAAATACTTGCAGAGCAGAAGAGAAGGAAGGCCACTGTCTAAATTGTATTACTTCTTGAATAGTGGGGAAATCTTTTTTTTTAACCCCAAACTACCAGTCAACCAAGAGTAATTCCATAAACAAATGTAAATTCCTTGTTAAGAATGAAGACATCCTTGTGAGAAGTAACATTTCTTTTTCTAAAAACGTTTATTTATTCATTTTGAGAGAGAGAGAGAAAGAGAGGGTGTCTGCGAGTGGGGGAGGGACAGGGAGAGAGAGTTGTCAGTGCACACCCTGACATGGGCCTCTGTCCCAGGAACTGTGAGATCATATCCTGAGGCGCTCAACTGACTGAGCCACCCAGGCACCCTGAGAAGTAATACTTCTTTAAAAACAAACAAGAAAACAAACAAAACAAAACAAAACAAAACAAAACAAAACAAAACAAAAACCATATCTGCTATTTTATGAAAAACAGGTTTTGACTAGAAGGTGAGAGAGGACTAGGTTCAGTGACCACTTGGAAAAGGGGAGGGATCTGTGGCATGGCAGATTAATTTGATAGGAGGAGGTGCTCATGTCCAAAGTCTATTTACTGACACCACAAACTCACCACTTACTTTGAGACATGGCTTAGAATGGAGCAAAAAACAAAACCAGCTGGAATGAGAGAGGCAGTATAGAGTAGCAGTTCCAAACAAGAGCCCTGGAGCTGGGCGCCTGCCTTCAAATCCCAGCTCTACCCCATTCCCTGGCTTTATGACATTGGGCAAATTATTTAACCTCAATTTCTTCATCTGTAAGATGGAGATAATGACAGTCTCACTTCACATGGTTGTTGAGAAGATTAAATGAGTTAACACATGTAAAGAGCTCAGTACTGTGCCTGGTACAAAATAAACATCACTATCACTAGGCAGACTTGGGCTTTTGCCCCCTCTGCGTGCATTAGAGGATATAGGGACTGGCCTGAGGCCAAGCGTTTGTCTATTTCCCCGGCAGCTGAATGTACGGTGATGGGTATCCCCAGTGTGACAACCAACCTGTCCGGCTTTGGCTGTTTCATGCAGGAGCACGTGGCTGATCCTACTGCCTACGGTGGGTGAGGTTTTTCATCATTCACCCAACACAGGGAGAAGTGACCTCTAGCCAAACAAAGCACAGGGTCTTTATGGAGCCTAACTCTAAAGCTATCCTGATGATTAAAGTAATGTTTATACTTCTTGTTTAATTAAAAGTAGATTTAATTATGTGGTTCACAGATAACATAAAAATGCTGTTAATATTAAATATATGGTCCAAAAGACAAACCATAAAAGGCATGCTAAACTTGGACAAGTCTGGCCCTTTTATCTTTTTATTTTCTGAACTGGTTTGGCCCTTTACTATCTAGAAGTGACATTACAGTAACCATGGCCTTAGAGTATGTAGATTGGTCAGTGTCATTATTTTTTTTTTTTAATTTTTTTTTTTTAGCATTTATTTTTGAGACAGAGAGAGAGCATGAACAGGGGAGGGTCAGAGAAAGAGGGAGACACAGAATCTGAAACAGGCTCCAGGCTCTGAGCTGTCAGCACAGAGCCCGACGCGGGGCTCGAACCCACAGACTGTGAGATCATGACCTGAGCCGAAGTCGGACGCTCAACCGACTGAGCCACCCAGGCGCCCCAGTGTCATTATTTTAAGGGTCTGTGCCAAGTTAGCAAAATTCACTTAAATTGTTTAAGATGGCAGGAGAATTTGCATACCACTATCTCTGTGTCCATGTTGCCCAGCAGCAAGAAAGGGAGATGGGATAGATTGTCTGCCCACACATTGCCAATTTCCTGGTCTCCTACCCTTGCATTGTCACGGTTCTCTTTCCTCAGGCTACAGCTGTGGTTCTCAGCCAGTGGTGCATGGTGGGAACACCAAGGAGCCTAAAAAAAATCACTGACACCCAGGTCTCACCTGGTTAGTGAGCAGTCCTGGGGAGAATCCCTGATCCAGGGTTTTCCTCTGCTGCCAAATTTTTTAACAAGATCCATTGTGTTGGTTGTGTGTTGGTGACAGTGGTGAACCATTAGGAGGAGATCACAGGAGAAATACAGTCTTGGAAGGGGAAAGATGAAACAGGCAGTGGGGGCTGTCAGGGAGTGGGTAATGGATGTGGCGGTCTGAGATAGAATGTAAGGAATGGGAGAAGAAATATTCCAAGGTTAGCCCTACGTTTATCTGTGCTTTGGTTTTTGTGCCCCTCAGGCATTTACATTGTTGACAGGCGGTTCCAGTCTCCAGATGATTCCTGCAATCAGCTGACTCAGTTTCTCTATGGATTTTGCAAACAGTCCCGCCGCCAGAGAATTATTCAGAGAAACCGAACTGAGAGGCTCTCCGATCTTCTGGATTGGAGATACTTGGGCAGAGTAAGCAAGTCTGTGATCAAGAGAGCCACTTTAAAAATCCCACTGAACTATAAAAATCGAGATTCTTGTCATAATCTACAAAGTCAACTTAGTACCATCATTGTTAAAATCTCCACTAATGTTTTCACGTACTTTTTTACTTACTATAAACTCGCAAAGTCCTCACTTCAAATCTTCAGATTTAGTTTGAGCTTATAACAGCAAATCCGTCAGGAGCTAGCTGTGATCTTACCAGTTACTCTATTGTCAGTGCTTAACTTGATGCATTACAGGTATTGGTTCATGAATATGAGGAAAACATCTAAAGAAACATTTGTATCTTGTTTGGCTCTAAGCCATAACGTGACCATATGCCTCAAATACAGTGGGAATGGGAATAACTTTGTTTTTCAAATGACAAGTACAGAAAATACCTCCTTTCAATTATGCAATAGGTTTGTTAAGTACCCAGAGGTCTATATATCTTAGCACTGGATGATTTAATAAAGAATAAGTTGACTTTGCCTTCACATAATAGATCTGTTTAGATATCACTAAACTCTCCCTGAAAAATGATAGATGCTCCATTTGCAGACTGTCTACACATGCTAATGACAGTGCCTTACAATCCTGCGTGATTAATTGTACTGTCTGCATTTTGTAATAAAACCAGAATGATAAGGCTATTACAAGTTATGTTTCTTACCTAAGGTCTGAAGCAGAATTTAAGTCCAGTTTGTCTGATTATTCAGATCCCACCTTTTCCCCATGTTATACTGCTTTTCTATGGAATGAAGCCAGTGTTTTCAGTCCCCTTAGTGCTCAATTCAGAGTTTTCAGTAAGGTCAGTATGGCTTTTCCCTCCAACATATGTTTTAAGTTTATTTATCTATTAGAGAGAGAGAGAGAGAGAGAGAATCCCAAGCAGGCTCTGTGCTGTCAACGTGGAGCCCAATGCGGGACTTGAACCCATGAACTGTGAGATCATGACCTGAGCTGAAACCAAGAGTCTGATGCTCAACTGACTGAGCCATCCAGGTGCCCCTCTCTCCAACTTTTTGTGTATTTCTTTACCTATTCACTGGAAAATAATAAAACTATAAACTCATTTTTTTTCTGTTTTTAAATTTAGGGTGAATAGGTTTTACCACTTTATTTTTTTTTAATTTTTTTTAACGTTTTTATTTATTTTTGAGACAGAGAGAGAGCATGAACAGGGGAGGGGCAGAGAGAGAGGGAGACACAGAATCTGAAACAGGCTCCAGGCTCTGAGCAGTCAGCACAGAGCCCGACGCGGGGCTCGAACTCACGGACTGTGAGATCATGACCTGAGCCGAAGTCGGACGCTTAACCGACCAAGCCACCCAGGCGCCCCGGTTTTACCACTTTAAAAATGGATTTTATAACTAGGAGAATAAGATTTTACATAATAACTTGGTTACTGAAATATATAATTTTTTAAACCTGTGAATTGGTTTTCTATCACAGTATTATCAACATGCCAGGTACCTGACATTAAGCAGAGCTTTTCCAGATAAATTCCATATGGAACCTACATCACCACCAACGGTAAGTGTTTTATGTATTGTGGATTTGTTTTGAAAGCTAAATTTCTTATGTATGGTAAGTCCTACCAATACCTTTGAATTTAGAAGTAGTTAAATACACAAACTATTATACTTTTTTCATGATTTTGCCCTAAAGCAAAGAATAGAGGAACCAACAGATCAGACCAAGTCAAAGCCCTTGATTCAGAGTTAGCCTTATGCAGATGGGCAGACAGTCAACTAATTCATGTTGTTGGAGAAGCACCCCCACATTAAAACTCTCCCTGCTTTAGTGCTTGAAACTGCTTTGTTAGACCCCCATTCTCTTGAGAGTTATTGAGAAATGAACTGCCCTGCTTTCATAGCCAGTGAATTCGCTATCCAAGGAAATGTTGAGATACAGGTGACTACTTGGCAAGAGAAAGAGTGAATTCAGGAACCACAGGAGGATTTGGATTAGATGAGTATTCATGTACCAGTCAGCAGTGCCCCCGGGAGTCTTCTTCTGAAGTTCACTTAGATATCTATATTCATGAGACCAGCATAGGCTACTTGTCACCACATTCTCTTAGAAGGATATAAGATAGGAAACACAGCTTGAAGTAGGGCAGCATCAGACATTTCTCTTCAGTGGGATTCATCCTTACAGCAGTCTACATAGCAGTCCAAAAGTTACACTTCTTTGCCACCCTATCCACCAGGTAAAAGCTTAGGTGTAAAACAGATGAAACCTATATTATTAGGTATGAGATCTATCTTAGCTTAGTAGTTTTATGCCTCCCCCACCCCCCGCCCCCGCCCAGGAGCCAATATCCCACAGCTTCCATGATCTCCACAAAGAATATGTACAGTTATAAGAGTCATCAAATTCAGGGATTCCCCAAAGCTATAATCCTTGTCAAGTATTTATAAATCCTCTGAGTTCAGATGTAATCTCCCAGTCAGGAGTCACTTTTACCATAATCAATTTTGCTTAATAATACAACTTATGGTCTACCTTCATCAGGTCTCAAGGGAAATGGATCTAAAAAGTTAACCCAAGGTAGAATTTGCCCATATGGAACATGACAGGGTTTTTAAAACCCTTCAGAATACAGATTCCAACTCTCATGTTCATGATTTTAACAGGGTTAATTGTTTAGCTTATTTAGAGGCAGTCACTCTACTTGATGGTAATTCACCTATATTCATCCATTTATTCAAAGTATTCAATTAGTAAGTATTGAGCTCCTGCTTTGAGCCAGGTCCTAAATGCATGACTCAGCTCGTTTTTTCTTTTCTTTTTTATTGCTTTCAGGCAAAATATCTGAACCTTGCAGTGATTGTATAGGTATGACATGATAATAATGTGCACAAATAGTTGACATACAGAGTGACGAGGGCTGCAACTATTTTATACAGTTGTCCTCCCTGGTTAAGCATGTGTGCTCTTAAAGGGCAAGAATCTTGGTTTTCATCTTTGTTTCCTCAGTGACATTATGGTGCCAGACCCATAGCTGTGCTTAGCTCTTGTTTAACAAATGAGTTATCTGAGTGAATCTTAAGTAGAAGGGCAATTTGATTAAATCTAGTGATATTTACTCATTAACTGAACTAAAAGTAACTGGTGGAATTTCAGGGTAAACTAAGTGACCTGGCTTCCAGGACTCTTTCTAATGGTGGCTGTCCATGCATGTCCAGAATGCCCATATTCTGCAATTTCATTGAGCAAATCTGAAAAGTGACATAGAGACTGAGAATATCAGCAGCATAACATGACAGTTGATATTAAAGGATCTGGAGTGATCATAGCCCTGATACAAATTTTTGCTCTAACACAGGGTCATGCTGTGTGACCTTGGGCAAGTCATCTGACCTCTCTAATCCTCAGTTGTCTTCTGTATGTGGGAAAAACAAATTTATTGGTGTTGTTATTAGGAATAAGATAACATAGGTAGGTAGGTAGATAGATAGATGGCACCTGGCACATTTCAGTGCATAATAAAAGGAAGTTATTTATTTAATGAATCTCTCCTGAGCTTGCTGGTATCAGAATCAAAATAAATCAAAGATAATAGCTCATGAACAGACCATAAAAAATATCCAACTATGCTTTTTTATTAAATGCACATGCAAAGTGTTTACAGCATTGGAAAACTCAAGAAGTCATTATAGTGTTTGTGACTTATTTTTGTCTTTGGCAGACAGAAGGATTTAAATATCCCAGGCCTTCCTCAGTTCCACCTTCCCCTTCAGGGTCTCAGGTCTCTAGTCCTCAGAGCAGTGATGTGGAAGATGAAGAGGATGAGCGCTACAATGAGGAAGAGGAGGCTGAAAGGGATCGGTTAAATATCAAGTCGCCATTGTCTCTGGGCCGTGTTCCTCGTGGGAAGAAAAAGCTGCATGGTGAATACAAGAACTGAATTCCACACTTGTAGAACAGAACTAATGTAGTAAGAACATAGTAAGAATGATTACTTAAAGACATGAAAATGCTACAGATTTCATTTTCTTCTTCTAACTATTACAACAGGATTTATTCTCTGCCTCCAAAGGGGAGAAAATTAAGTGAATGGCAATTTTGTAATTTCTAATAAAGTCCAAGTTATTTTCCCCTACTCCTTTTTCCCCAGTAAATTTAGGCATGAGGAAGAGTGTTCATTAAAGGAGGAAGACTAGATGTGGGGTGTTGTTGTTGTTGTTGTTGTTTTAGGTAGGCTACAAATGTGGGACTTGAATTCACAACCTTGATATCAGGACCTGAGCTGAGATCAAGAGCCAGATAGATGCTTAACCAACTGAGTCACCCAGATGCTCTTAGAAATGTTTTTAAAATGGTTAATGTCAGCAATAAGAATTTTCATTTGCTAGTGTTTATTTTCAAGTGATCATCACCATAATCCTTTGCTTAGTATTTATACAGCTTCCATAACTACCAAACAAGCCTCCCAGTTTCCCCACAAAGGATCCTGATCTCAGCCCTGAATGTCCACTACAAACGTATTTTAATTAACTCAGTCTTTAGTGATTATTTCCATGTTTCACATGAGTCAGAACCATGAATTTCTATCTAGCTTTGTAGATAATCAAAATCCATAAGAAAACAAGTTACCTTAAATCCAGATCCTGATACCTATTCGTGCATATTTACAAGGTCACGTCTCAACTTAATGATGGGAAGATGTTACCATCTGTACTATGCCATCTGACTGAAACAATTTTTCTGTTCTTTAAAAGGAAAGCTTTTTCAAAAACTTGGTCAATCAATCAGTCTTCTATAAATGATGAATTGTTAAATCCAAATGAATTAATATGTCAATATCAACATATCAATTAAGCTTTCATTGATGTCTTGTAAATAAGACATTTAATAAGATAACTTGTAGAAAGCACCTACTATGAAATAGTGCCTTGTAAAGGATAACATTTAAAACTGTCTTTTAAAAAATTAGCAAAAAGAAAATGTAGAGTCTACTTAATTATAATAAGAACAATGTTTCTAAACACATCCATGATGTGCTTATGGACATTGTTGAGTGATTATAAACATATCTTTGTTTTACATGTAATTAAACCTAAGAGCTCCTGGGTGGCTGTCCGTTGAGTGTCCAACTCATGGTTTTGGCTCATGTCATGATCTCACGGTTTGTGGGATCAAGGCCTATGTTGGGCTTTGCGCTGAGCACAGAGCTTGTTTAGGACTCTCTTTCTCTCTCTATCTCTGCCCCTCTCCCACTCTGTCTCTTCTGCCCCTCTCCCACTCTGTCTCTCTCAATATAAATTTAAAAACTTTAAAAACATTATTAAATGTAATTACTTCTAAATAGGCAAAAAAAAAAAAAAAAAAAGAAAGAAAAAAAGAAACCACCTTCATTCTTGGATTATTTTTTTTTTTCCCACAACTTGAGTATTGTTACATTTAGATCACAGTGAAAACCTTGGTTGGCATATCAGTTGACCTAGATCTGCAGAGCTTTTAAAAAAGTTTTAGTCTGTTCAGTGTGGGATTGTCGATGGCAACAAGGGAAGAGTAACAATGACCGTGGTGGGTCTGGGTCGAATGGCTCAGGACTAGGGGAAAACTATAATCTAGCTCTCCACTGCTTGCCCCATTGATGAGAACAAAGGCAAGAAAAATGCAGTTTATGTTAAATCTCCTTACAGCCTGCAGCCCACTGATAGATGCAGGGCATGACATGCCTCAAGGGGTTCACGGCTGCCTTAATGCCTTAATGTTTATATTTCATTAAAGACTAAAAGCAACCTTATCTTGACAATAGCTAAATCTTCAACGTCCTGCAAGACCCTGCTTTCAGCATACAAAAATTTCTTGGAAACTTATGTTACCTCTACCCCACCCCCCCTCCACAAACCTAAAATATAGAATCAGTCATCCCTTGTATTTGTAGATACAGCTCTTTCTGCCCATGGGTCCTGTCCCCATGCTATAATAAAATCACCTTTTTGCACCAAAACTATCTCAGAAATTCTTTCTTAGCTGTTCGCTCTCAAACTGAAACTTCAAATCGCATCACTATTGTTAAGAAAAAGTAGATGAATGGTGGATATATGCCATAAATCAGGTCACAATGGAAGATGATTGCAAACTCACCTCATTTAGGGCCCAGGAGAAAGGGAAATAAATTACCTAAAGCCTAATCCTTGAAATATGCCCTGTGCATGCCAAATTAACCCAACATCTGCAGAGCAGTTTGCAAAGGTCTGCACAGGGAGTCAGAAAATAGGAGATGGATTTGTATTATAATGTAGATATTCACTTGCTGAAGTGCCAGAAAGATCTCATGATAAAAAGGGGTTTCAGTGTTACAATAACAATGAAAATATATTCCTAGTAAGGGGGCACAATACGTCTATTCAAATGATACCCTTTGTTGGTAACTGGTTAGTCTATTGTTATTGAAAGCATGAAATTTCCTCCATAAAATAGCTTCTTAATAAAACATTTTAAAATTCAAGTGCTTTTTTTTCTGAATGCAAGAATAGTTCTCTGATTAGAAAGGAGTACAAATGATAGAGCACATGGAAATAAACTGACTTGCAAACACCTATTTTTTTTAATGTTTATTTGAGCGAGAAGGTGTGCACACACATGCGCGTGTGCACACACACACACACACACACACACACACACACACGAGTGGAGGAGGGGAAGAGAGAGGGAGAGAGACAGAGAGAGAGAGTCCCAAGCAGGCTCTGTACTGTCAGCACAGAGCCTGACACGGGGCTGGATCCACGACCCTGGGATCATGACTGAACTGAAATCAAGAATCAGACACTTAACTGATGGAGCCACCCAGCGCCCCAGCCAGTGCAAAGCCAGGCATGTTTCTACCCTGGACTCCGTCCTCTATTCAGACAGCTGCTGCCACTGGACTCCATCCCCTTGCTCCAGTCATTTACTGTCCTTTCCCCAAGACTGACAAAGCCAGGTGAAGAGCAACAAATAGGGCTATTGGTAGGTGACTCTGTTTCTAGCATAGTGCCTTATAAACAGTTGTTGCACAAATGAATGGTCTTATTGGGAGAAACAGAAGTGCAAGAAAATGGGTGTTTTTCAAGAATGTATGTCTTCATAAGTTGGAGCACAGGAACCATAGAAAATAGTGTGTGCCTGATCAGCCATCAAGACATGTTTCATGCATTGCACCACCCTTCCTTCCATGTCAAGAGTTAGGGTGCACAGAGCTGGTTTTATATATACTGATGAGACTAGAACATGTGACAAGTGCTCTGCTAATAGTTTCCCACAAGGAGGACTCAGGAGAGGAACTGGTCAAGGTACTTGGAGAGGTCCAAAGGGTGAAGATACACTTCTATGAAGACATGTGAGGGATACAAAGAAGAGGTCACATTAGAAATAAACTCTTACTAATGGAATTTATAGTCCAGTAACAGGAAACCAACAGGTGACATCCCCACTTCCCTTTCTCCTGGCACTGAAGCAAAATAATGTAACTTATTTTGATTATCCAATCAAGGTTGATAGGATACAGATGTTTATTTCTCATAACCAGATAAAGGGGAAATGCTAGTTGGAGGCTGGTTTTAACATGCCAGGGCCTCTGCCGTCCCTCTCCTCATGGGATCATTATGGTGCTGTTGGGGGAGAGGAGGCACCCACTGGGGAAACCCAGGGGAAAAAAGAGTAATTGAGAGCCCATGCTGGAGGCCAGATGGCAAAAGGTGAGAAAGGATACAGAAGCAAACAGGGAAGAGCAGTGGACACTGTCCTGTCCAGTGGGAGCTGTCCACCTGAAGGAAGTGGTATTCTAGGACATGGATGTGACTTGCAGGCAGGTATTTCCCAAGTTTAAAATATAAGCCATATAATGTGAACATTTTTTGTTCATTTCAGTTTTGAAAAATATAGAAATAAAGAGAACTGCAAAATATCCCAAGACAGACAGAATGTTATAGCAGCTGGGCAGAGGGGCCTGTATGCAACTACTATGTTAATCAGCACATCTGTATGGCAGAACAACATTCAAGGAATTCAGGCGCCTATAATATACTTAGTATTCTATACAATATTAATAGTATTATAATATAACACTATTATTTTAATAGCTGTTGGTCATTTTGAAAGTTTTTTTTTAATGTTTATTTTTGAGAGAGAGAGAGAGAGAGAGACAGAGCACAAGTGGGGGAGGGGAAGAGAGAGAGGGAGACAGAATCTGAAGCAGGATCCAGGCTCTGAGCTGTCAGCACAGAGTCCAACGTGGGGCTCAAACTCACGGACCACGATATCATGACCTGAGCCAAAGTCAGACACTTAACCAACTGAGCCACCCAGGCACCTCCTGAAAGCTTTTAAAAACTCTGTTTTAGTGTGAAATACTTGAGGTTGTTCTGCTTAGTTGTGGGAAGAATTATTTCACATGATAGGGTTTTAAAATATTCTTGGAATAAGCATGATGTTTAAATAGCCAATATGTATAAGTCTATGTCAGATGAGTAAAATGTCAATATACTGGATACAAGCACTATCTAGAAAATCCACTTTAAAGTCAATTCATAATAAATGACAGGTGCCTATATAATACCACATAGTTTTTTTAATGCTAGCATATTAGTTTTTGCAAGAGATCTGTGTTACATTAACTTGAATATAGTTTCATTATTCAATTATGAAACAAGATACAGACAAATCTTATAAGCAAGGTTTTGACTTCATAACACAGTGAAACTGTAATCTCAAGGTACAGATACATTCACATAAAGGTATTCTTTAGCTACTGAATAATGGCTATATATTGATGACAATAAGAATTAACAATGTTTTCCACTTATGACATTTATCAATAATAGCTCTCAATTAATTAGGTCAAAAAATTAACATGGTGATCACATTCCAATTCCAAAAAAATAGGTTATTATGCTAGCTGTGGATATGTGTGTGTGTGTTACTGCATGTGTGTGTTTTTTTCAGACAGTTTTGAACCTAAGTTCAAAGTTTTGAGAAGGACCAGATTAGGCATATCACTCTGTACTGATGTTATCAGGGTGCCTTTATGTAATGTTTTAAGGTAAAATAAAGCCTAGAGCTCTAGTTAATTAGAGTAAGCAGACTCTTTGAATCTGTTTAGCTGTGAAAAATGAGTTACCTCTGAAAAACTGGTTTGTTCCTTTTGTACAATGTACACAGGAACAGAGTGTGTGTCTCCATCTGCTTATTTCCCAGTAACTCCCAGAATTCAGGGAGATCCCCAAATAATACAAAGGGAAGCTCTCCATTGTGGAACCTTCCACCAGCTTCAGAGATCATGCCCTCTTTCAGCACCTACACTGAAGTGTTCTTATCACAGGGCTTCTTCCCAGTCAACTCCTTCCTCTTCCCTTCTTAATTTATGTCTCCTAGATGAACTATTAAGAGAACACTCTACTCTTTCCCATCCTGCCATGCCTCCCCATCCCCCCACCCATGAAGATGGGAAAAAGGCAGAAAAGGAGAGGGAGATCTGCTGCTGAGTGACAGGACAATGCAAGGGGTAACAGAATGAAAAAAAAAACAACTGAGAATCACTAGTTCAAGACAGACTCATTTTAACAAAAAGAAAGCACACTCTAAAGAGTCGCTGGCCTTATGCTTAATTCTAAAGGGGACTAAGACACAAGGTGACCTAAACAGGACCTGAAGCAATGAAAGAAGGTGATGCTCTCAGCTAAGAACTCTACATTACCTTGGTTGCTGGAAAGAATGAAACTGGTTGTGCATGTTCCTAAGATTACAACTGAAGTAAAAAGCCTCCAAAGGCTTTATTTACATGGCTCATGTTTTCAACAAGAATGGAACTGTATTTGAATGTAATTTGGTCTATTTTCCCCAGGTTAGTAGTCTTCTAGGATTCCGGTTTGATCAAAGTTTTCTTCTCCAGCTGTGAGAAAAAAAAATACATAAAATAAACATAATTCTCTGTGTTTTAAAAGGAGAAAAAATAAGATAAAGAGAAATTTAAAAAATAAACATTTAGCCTCCTAGATTATGTTAACTCCTGCACTTTGCTATGAAGAATCAAAATAAGTGTGTTTTTTTTTTTTTTTTTAAATTTTTTTTTTTTTTTAACATTTATTTATTTTTGAGACAGAGAGAGACAGAGCATGAACGGGGGAGGGTCAGAGAGAGAGGGAGACACAGAATCTGAAACGGGCTCCAGGCTCTGAGCAGTCAGCACAGAGCCCGATGCGGGGCTCTAACTCACATACCGCGAGATCGTGACCTGAGCCGAAGTCGGACGCTTAACCAACTGAGCCACCCAGGCGCCCCAAAATAAGTGTGTTTTGATCGATTTGGTTTAAAATTTTTTCCCCTCATATCTACACACATAGGGGAACTCACATGTCACATGTCATTCTCTAGAATGAGTGAAACTATAGTATGGTATGTTTGGTAGAAATCTGAAAAGGTCACATATCTTGCTCTAAGTGTGCCACATGTCTAAAATATCCACCATTAGGGATGCCTGGGTGGCTCAGTTGATTAAGCATCCAATTTCAGCTCAGGTCATGATCTCGGGGTCCATGAGTTTGAGCCCCATGTCGGGCTCTGTGCTGGCAGCTCGGAGCCTGGAGCCTGCTTCAGATTCTGTGTCTCCCTCTCTCTCTGGCCCTCCCCTACTTGTGCTCTCTCTCTCTCTCTCTCAAAAATAAATAAACATTAAAAAAATTAAAATAAATAAGATAAAAAATAAAATAAAATATCCACCATTAGAACCATTAAATTGCATCAAGGCGCTGTTTCCCTGTTTCCTATTAACAATGCATCCTACTTGGGAAAGATGACATGGGAATACTTTTGCACATATTCTCTTATTACCTGAGCTATACTAGGCCTGGGGAGGAAATGAAACAAAAAGAGGAGACACTTGTTAGCTGGATGGGATTGCAAAACTTTAGAGCATGAGGTATCACTTCCGGGTCAGGATAGCTAAGAAGTCAGATGATAGCAGGTTCCTGGGACTGTAACAACGGGCAGAAGAGCTAAAACTTACCATGGTGTCAGGACTGGGAGTTGCCAGAGGAAAATGCCTCTCCTAACCTTCCTTAAGATTATTTCTAGATAAAATCACATTCCTTTAGTTAGTTACAATATAATTCAAATGTCTGAGTTACATTTTAACTTGAATGGCTAGCACATTTTAGAATATTACAGATGATGGGCTGCTCTTTAAAGAGAAGGGGGAAAAAAAAAACTCTGTAAGAAGTGCATCCTTGTATGTCAGTTACTAAAATAAAAATTAACTATTTAAAATAAGAGTCTACCAAGTAATACTTAGGGATTTTAGAATAAAAATATTAAAGGCACTAGTAACGAATATATCGTATATAAATCCAAAACTTTCCCATCAATTTAAAGTAATAAAATTTTGTTCCCTTATTTCATCATCAGAAACAAGCTACTCTGGAAACTTCAATGACTACAAAATTACATTTATTTTCCAGGGAGCCTGGTGGTTCAGTCGGTTAAGTGTCCAACCCTTGATTTCGGCTCAGGTCATGATCCCAGGGTCATGGGATTGAGCTGCATGTCAGGCTCTGCACTGAGCATGGAGCCTGCTTGGGATTCTCTCTCTCTCTCCCCCTCTCCTCCACTCGTGCTCTCTTTCTCTCTAGAATAAAAAATTTTAAGTTATATTTATTTTCCAAAAAAGACTTGAAATTGGGACCTATAATCACACACCCTTTCCTAAAGTTTCTAATGAAGATTCTTCTTCCTCTCTTTAATTTTTTTTTAATGTTTATTTATTCTTGAGAGAGAGACACACACACACACAGACAGAGCGTGAGCAGGGGAGGGCCAGAGAGGGAGACACAGAATCCAAAGCAGGCTCCAGGCTCTGAGCTGTCAGCACAGAACCAGATGTCGAACTCATGAACTGTGAGATCCTGACATGAGCCAAAGTCAGATGCTCAACCGACTGAGCCACCCAGGGGCCCCTTTCTTCCCCTCTTTGAAATTACCCCCCCCCCTTTCATTCTAGCTCACTTTTTATTTATTTATTTTCTTTCTGGCTTCACACATCTTCTCAAAAACCAAATAAAAAACGTCTCCTTCAATCCATCTTCGCCAGCGATCTCCTAACACATTTCAACAATCAGTAAGCATACCTGCCGAATGTCCAATTTAGTAAAGGTCACCTTGGATACAGCATCCTCTATCCACGATCCAACTACTTCTCACCTTTTCATTGCAAGAGTCCTGAGAGCCAGGACAGCTAGCACTGCTTACTTCTTGTCCCCAGTTCGCACTCAACAAGGTTTCAGAAGGGGCATGGCAGTGGCAAGTAGTATCACTGGGCAGGGGCTGAGCTAAAGTCCTGTGAACTGCTATTCAGTGACCCGTCCTAGCCAACAGGATCTTCCTTTCCATTGATTTCTGTACTCTTACTAACCATTCTGCTCCATGTGATGCTTTAATCACTCCTTTCTTGGAACTCTCCATTCTTGATTTCTGGATATGCTGTTATTCTGGTTCTCCTCTTACATCCCTGCCTTCTCCTTTAAAAGTCCCTTCACTGATATGACTTTCCTCCATTCCCCTTAATCTCTAGGTACTCTCCAAGGCAAATCCTTTATTGTCTGCCCTTCTCCTGTTATATCTGAGGCCTAGAAGAGATTTCCATTTTCATGGTTTCACTCTTTATTAACTGGCTCTGAATTCCAGTCGTTCCCATATCTGACTGACCATCAGAATCATTTGGGGGAACTTTTTAAGGATACAGATTCTGAGGCTTCATTCAAGTTTTACAGAATCAGAATCTCTGGGTCTAAGGCTGAGCCATCTGTATTTTGAGGACTCTCTCCAGTTAACTCCAATGGAACCAGTCCATAGATGGATAATTGAGAACCACTGACCTACACTCCTTTACTCACTGGACTGTCTCTGTCATCTCAAACTGAACTTCCATTATATCCACAGAAATTTTCATTCCTCACCAGCATAACCATTTCAAACTCCCATAATACCACTTCAAAAATGTGCTTGTTCTGGATTCCCTTCTATCCTTTCAGTGAATAGTTATCCCACGTTACTTATTCTTCCTTCCAGGATACCTCGGAGTGGAGCCTCTCTGTCCATTCCTGACTGCTCCACCTCACCTCCTCATTCCTGTGGTTTCCTTTCACTTTCCTTGGCTTCTCCCTGATCCCCATCTGTGGTCTTTCCTGTTCGATACAATGCATTTGAGAGATGGCAAGATATAATGGAGAGAGCAGTGGAGTCACTTGGACCTGAGTTAAAATCCCAACGTGGCTTTTTACCAATTGCATGACTTTAGGAAAGTAAACACACCTCATAAAGGTTCAGTTTTCTCAACTATAAAGGTTAGCATTCATATGTGACACACGGCAGATGTTCCTATATTGTAGATATTGTTACTGTTCTTATTGTTACTCTCTGAACCATAATCATTGTTTTATTGTTACCCTCTGTGCCATAATCAGATTCATCCTCCTTCACCATGTCATCATTCTGCTGTGAATCCAGAGGACTTCTTACTGATTCTCAAACAAAGACAAATTATCTTCATTCTTCATCTCGCTTCTAGTAAGTACCTGCCATGTAATAGTGGGCAAGCTACTTCATCTTTTTGTGCCTCTATTTCCTCACCTGGAAAGTGTGGATAATAATGTCCTTACCTCCCAGGGTTACTATGAGGGCTAAAAGTATTGACCTATATCATATGCTGAAACAGCACCTGGCCCCCTGCATTATAGTAAGCCCTCAACAACTAGTAGCTCCGGGCAGTAGTAATAATAGCAGTAATGGTCGTCCTAGCTCTAACATAACCACTCCTCCTGCGTTCTGCTATTCCACTGACTGCTCACCCTATCATTTTGCTGCAAAGATTGTTCTCATTCCTGCTTCCCCTTAATCTGCTTTCTTCTCTGCCTGCCAGTTAGCTGGCGCCTAGCAGGCATAAATGCATATTTGCTCAATTAAGTATTATAATCCCCACTACCCATCCACGTTGACCTCGGCCTTGCACTGAGTTCAGAAGACCTCCAATCCCACTCTCTTGCATTTGCTTCTCATCAGTATTTTTTTTTTCGCAAGAAAACCATAAGCTTGAAGCTGGAAAATATGTTTTGCTCTTTTTTCCTCCTCATATGGCCCATCCAATACTAGGCACCAAGGATATGTCTTCTCCATTAGCATACGTGTCAGAGCACAAGGCCAGCAGCCTGTGCTTTGATCACCAGACCACTTGCTATATATATATATATATCTATATCTATATCTATATCTATATATATATATATCTTTTTTTTTTAATATTTAAAATTTTAAATTATGTCACAATATGGCATCATTATAATTTTTGAGAGGGAACATTCTAGGTCTGAATAATGCTTTGATGACCTCTATTGTTAATAGTAACTAAAACTATGTACCTTGTTCCAATTAGCTCTCATAGCAACCCTGCACATGGGTATCATTATTCCATTTTTCCAATTATGATACTAAGACTCAGGGTCATCCAGCTAGTAAAGCAGCAGAACAAGGATTTGAACCCAGTCTGTTGCAAGATGCCTTAATTCATAATTCAACTAGTGGTTTCAATGTTACATGGACAGAGTGTCTCTATTTTTAAAAAAATTTTTGAAATGTTTATTTATTTTTGAGAGGCAGAGCACGAACTGGGGAAGGGCAGAGAGAGACACAGAATCTGAAGCTGGCTGAAGGTTATGAGCTGTCAACACAGTTCGATATGGGGCTGGAACTCACCAGCCGTGAGATCATGACCTGAGCTGAAGTCGGATGCCTAACTGACCAGGCCACCCAGGTGGTCCAGAGTGTCTCTATGTGAAAATTATACCTAATCTTCATATACAAGCAGCTGTATAGTATAATGAAAATTACACAGGCTTAGAATCTATTAGGATCAGCCATAAGATACTGCTACATATGCAAGTAAAAACTATTTCATTGTCAACAATTTCATTTGGCCCAGTCTTTAATAGTGAGCAATTGGATTTAACATTTTTAAACCTCTTTGGCTTCAATTTTATTAACTGTATATAATGAGGTTGAACTTTGAGCATTTTTAGTGCTAGAGTTCTAAGTGAAAATAAGGTCACAATAGGCTCTGGTTTATGAAATCAATATGAAATTCCCCAGTGTCCTCGAGGAAATGTTTTCATGTTCTTGGGGACTCACGTTAATGAGAAGTGTGCTAGTGTTTATATAAGAAAGATGTCTGAATTGTTTGTGGAGGGGGGCAACTGTTAATTATATTCAAAAATCTGAACAAAGGCAACTTGGTATTCAACACAGAATCCCAAAAGTGATCAAAGCTTCCCTGTCCCGCAGTTGAAAGCAGTCACTATATTTGTACCTTCTTGTGGTCTCTGCAAGGAAGCCAGTAGCAGAGCTGCTGTCTCTGGAAGAGTTAGTAGTTGGGGATTTGGGCTTCGTCTTTCTGGAGAAATAGAAGTGTATACACATTCTTATTAGCATTTAAATATTCCTGTAGTAGATAAACCCTATTCTGATATACTATAAATAGAAAAACCCTTATAAAATAGGTTTTTGATGCCTTAGCCAAGGATGCCCCTTCCACAGAGGACTGATTTTTATGAATTGAAGCATTTCACACTTCCCTTGGACGTTACTTACAATTGGTTTTGCTGTGTATTACATATATGGAAAGGTATTTAAATATACTGCAGACAATGCCATGAAAGGAGGGTGGATTAGGATAAAGGACCCTGAGTAACTTTTCCCTTCAGAGCTTAACATGGGATGTCTGGGCAGAAACATCTGGATGGGATGGATCCTCCTTGGAGTCTCGACTACTTCCTCTCTCATTCGTTCAGAGCAGTTTGAAATAATAATCTATATTCTTGGCCACACATAAGGAAAATAACAGTCCCTGGCCCTACTCTTAATGGCCTCTGCCTATGAACTATTTCCGGTTTTAAGCTGCTTTAGAGCCCTTTCTAGTAATTTATAGGAGCGTATATTTGTCCGGGAAAATCACTACTTTAATAACAAGAACATTGAAGAGGAAACCGTGTAAAGGTCTTGCCAAAAACGGGGAGGTACATTTAGGGGCAGTTGCACAGTTCTCACTCCTCCTCCTCCTTGACTCCTCGAACGTGAAGCCCAGGCCTGGCCTGTCTCTGGATGACGCCCACCGCCCCCCCCCCCCCGGGACCTCTGCACACCCGTCGGCCAGAGGGCGGTCGGAGCAGACGAGGCCCAGTTCAGCTTCGGGAGCGTCAGCCCCAGCCTCAGCCGCGCACCAGTGCGTGGTGCCGTGGCTGCCAGCTTGGACTCAGCCCTGGCTGGCTCTCCCCCACGTCCCTCCCGGAGCGGAGCCGCAGTTGTTCGGCGCCTGGCCGAGCGCGCCCTGCCCGCTGAGTCCTGCTGCCAGTCTCCGGACCGCCCCCCTCTCCTTGGCTCACTCACCCGGGGGCGGCCGGTCCGAGAGGTCCTTCTTCCGACTCTGGTCCGAGATGAAGCGGCGCCCCTCTGCAAAGGCGAGACGCGGGGCTGAGCTGGCCCGCTAAACACTCAACAATCGCGGTTAAAATGGGCTCCGCGCCGCGGGTCCCCAGGTCAGGAGGGGTGGGTCCGCGGCGGCGGCCTGGGTCCGCGCGGGACAGCCGGTTTTCGGGCGCTCGTCGCGCACCCCCGGACTGCACCAAGCGCCCTTTACCATCGCCCTGCCCCTGCGCTGCCCGCCCCCAGACGAGCCCTGCCCCCACGTCTGTCTGCGCCAAGCCGGGACGGGCCCGAGCACTTCCTGCACCTGCTGCACCCAGCCGGTACCTGCCCGCGCCCGGCCCGCCGCGGCGCATGGGCTTTGGAGCGGTGGTCGGGTTCACAAGCCCGTGGGGTGTTTCCCAGGGCAGTCTGCAGTCTTCCTGTGCGGCAAGAGCCAGCAACCCTCCAGTTGAGGATGGAGAATTTCTAATAATCAGGGAGTCTTTTTCTTCCGTTGCCACACCCCCCCACCCCCACTCTGTCCTGCAGGATGACCTCGGCTATTAAGGGAACACACTCGATATTATTTTCTCCCCACGCATCTATCCCATGGATTCTTACACCCCTAAAGATCTTCCTTTATTGCTGTAGGGAGAGCAAAGTATTTGGAACGTACGTGCACCCTTCAGATAGAGCATAGATTGGGGAGTCCAGTTCCTTCTCTCAAAGAGTCCCTACAACCCAGGTAGAAGAGAAAAGCGGTTAATAACACAATGTAGCCCAGTCCTCTATTAGCAAAAAGAAAGAAAGAGGGGGAGGGAGGGAGGGAGAAGAGAAAAAAGAACAGAAAAGAAGGAAGGGAGGGAAAGAACATCCAGGAGCCCCGGTTTTTGCGTTTGATTACCTGTGGCGCGCTACTGGAATTTCCTATGAAAGAAAACACTAGAAAAAGAGCCAAGGTTGTTGCCACCAGACTTCTGAGTCCCTACAAGAAAAGATCAAAGAAAGTAGTTTCTGTGCCTATAGGATCTTCTACTCCATTACACCCGAACAATTACAAACCTCTTACTTTTCGACGTGCTCTATTTTTGATAATTATGTTTAATAACAGTTAGCATGTGGGGGAGAGGGTGATTCCCTAGTCTACCTTGTAATTAATCCGCAAGGGAGTTCTCTTTGTAAGAAAAAGTAGAAATATGTTATTTCCATTAATTCACTCAAATGACTGATTTTTTTGAAGTAAAATCAAATGATTTTGATATTTTAAGGCATATTGTTTAAATATCCGTTAGCCTATAAAATGCTTATTAAAGATAAAATGGGTAAGAAACTATAAAGCGTTTCATAAAATAGCTTAAAAGTCTCAAGTAAGTAAAACTTCTACTTACCTTCATGTTCTGCTCCTTTCCAGAACCTGAGGTAACTACAACTTTGCCTGTCAGTTTTCTAATCTTGTTCTGAGAGTGGGGCTTTTAAATCTTAGTGTCTAGGACCCCTCCGGATCTTCAGTAGAGTTAGGGAGTCCATAGGGACTTCTTGTCAGTATTCAAGATTGAGAGGATCTGATGATTTTTCCAGGGAGATTCATTTGCAGGAAGTAGAGAAATGATTGATGAGTGGGCATCACTTATTTAGATACTGACCACATCAGCCAGGAGATATCCTGAATATATCAGAATCATCGTTTTTTGCTTTTCCCACTAGCTTCCCAAAGTAGTTATTAGTAGTAGTAGAGACAATGATTAACAAGCCCAGGCTGAATCAAAAGTAAATGAATACAGTAAGCAAACTTGTTTTGGGTAGCTAGCTATCAAAGCTATCACTGATGACTAAAGATGAATCCTTTGGGCAGAAATGAAAAGGTTAGGGGATCTCAATGGAATTTTACATCAATCCTTCACCTAAGTATCCATTCGATTCTTTAACAAACATTTATTAAAAGCCTACTATGTATTGGACATTTCTTCTTTTAGTTCAAGGGACACAGCCATGCATTAAAAAGACACCTTCTCTGCTGTGATCAAGCTTATCTTCCAGTCAGGGGAGAAATACCGTCAACTAGTAAACAGGTAAATAAGGTAATTTAAAACTGTTAAATGCTTTATAAAGTAAAAATAAGCTAGGTGATGTGATAAGGTAAGTGGTGGGCTGGTTTAGGGAAGGCAACAATTGAAGGGGTCTGGAAGGATCAGGTAGAGTCAGACATGAGATGAGTTAGAGTGAGAATTAGTGTAACAGGCAGAGTAAAGAAAAGCAAAATCTTGGGATGACAAAGAGCTTGGCTTGTTTGAGGAATAGGGAGGAGACCAATGAGGCCAAAGCTAAGTTGGTCACAGGGTGATAGGCGAGAGCACTTGGAAATGAGGTTGGAGAGGAAGAATTGGACAAGTTCATGTGCAAACATGGTTATAAGCAAAAGTGATGATGGCTTAGATTTGGGTGGTACTTGCAGGGAATGGAGAGCTGTAAATGAATTTGGGATAGATGTTAGAGATAGAAAATGTAGAACCTGTGGATAAATGGGATATGAGAGTATAAGAAAAATAAATCAAGGATGAATTTTGGGTTTTTGGCTTAAACACTGGGTATGATAAAGCCATTACTGAAATTGGAGACTTCATAAGGAGCCAGTTAAAGAGATGGAAATTAAATTTGAATATTAAAATTAAAATATGTATTAAGCATTCAAGTTGAAATGTTAAGTAGGCAGTTGGAAATGCAAAACTCTACAGAGCTCAGCAAAGAGGTCACCAGCCTATAATTTTTTTTAATGTTTTTTATTTATTTTGAGAGGGAAAGAGAATATGTGAAAGGGGGAAGGACAGAGAGAGAGGGAGACAATGGGGCCAAACCCACGAACCCAGAGATCATGACCTGAGCCAAAGTTGGATGCTTAACCAACGGAGCCATCAGGCACCTGCGTAGTACAACCTTTTAATAAAGCATGAAGCATGTTTACCAATAGACACAAACATCTTTAGTGTCTCTCCAATAGGAATCCAAAGCTCACTCACCTAACCAAGTAAGGCACCCAAACACCCCGAGACTTTTTTCTAAAGGCAGAATTCAAATTTAAGAATTCTATGAATTTTAAGGAAGGAAAAGGATTGGAATTGAACAAGAACACCTAGAGACTAAGAGGAGTTACAAAAGAGAAGCAGGGGGGCACCTGGGTGGCTTAGTCGGTTGAGCATCCAAATTCAGCTCAGGTCATGATCTCATAGTTTATGAGTTCAAGCCCCACATCCGGCTCACTGACTCACTGCTGTCAGCACAGAGCTTGCTTCAGATACTCAGTCCCTCTCTCTGCCCCTCCCCCCCCCCCCCCCCCCCGCTTGCACTCTCTCAAAAATAAATTAGAAGAAGAAGAAGAAGAAGAAGAAGAAGAAGAAGAAGAAGAAGAAGGCAGCGAGAAACAGGGACAGAGCTATGAAAACAAACATACAGAGATAAACAGGAGAGCCAGCAAAACAAGTTGAGGTGAAGCAATAAAAAAGAAAAGAGAAATTTCCAGAGATCATGAGGCCATGGAAGCCAGCAGAATATCTAACAATGTTGGAAGGTCAAGCTAGATGAGCACTAGGAAGTGTGCACTGGATTTGGGAATGTGATAGCTTTTGAGGCCATAAGCTATATTGGCGTGGGTCTAAAGTGAATAGGATATGAGGAAAGAAAGACAAGTGTGCACAATTTTTAGGTTAGTTTCACTACATTTCACTAAAAGGGGGGAAAGAAAAAGTGAATTTTTTTTAAAGAGTAGATGCTTGAGGATGGTGGAAGTGTGTTATTAATTTTTGGCCTTTCAGTAATATCTGAACCCTTTCATTTTTAGGGAATTCCTAAAGTTTTCTAAATTATGAATTATGGAATAAGAATCTTGGTGGGAGGCAGAGTCTTCCTTCTATTGTACAAGCTGAAAATGCCAGGCACTCACTTTCCCAGCCTCCCTGTCAGCTAGGATATGAGCATATGACACAGGCTTCACCAATCAGACATGCCCACTTGGATGGGAAATCTGGAGCTAAGATGGAGGAAAGTGGGAATTAGGAGAAGCATGTTCTGGTGCCGAAATGGTTGTGGTAAGTTTAAGTTTCTGGGGGCAATATTGCCTGCCTACAGGGCTAAAGTCAGATTCCAGGATGGTGATACCACCTGCAGTGTCCTGCTAAAATCAGGTTTGTTGGTGTGTCTGAATAACAATTAAGAAACCATTTACCGAACATGTATGCTGATGGAGATGACCAGGGGAAGGGGACATTAATGATGCTGAACATAAGGTAACTTCAAAAAGGAATGTGTAGAGTGCAAGAGGGAAAGGATGCAAAGTATATCAATATTCAGTCGAAACAGTTACATACATACGCAGATACTGAACAAGGACCTGAGTACCCACCATATGCTAAGGTACCATAGATAAGCAAGATAATCCCTTTCCTCTAAAAGTTAGAGTAGTGCTCCTCAGGAACTAAAATGCATATGAATCACTTGGAAAACTTGTAAAAATGCGGTTTCTGATTTAGTACAGCTAGGGTGAGGTCTGAAATTCTCATTTCTAATAAACTCCCCGGTGACGCTGATGGATGTTACTCTACTGATCCTGAGACATTTTGAGTAGTAAAGCTTTAGATGATATAAGTGACAAAAATGAAACTTTGTGAGTCTGTGTGGCTGGGAAAATGGCTAGTAATAGAAATATCAGGGAGTGTACGGGGAGAGAACAGATACAGTTGATTTGGGATTGAAGTTTGAGGGGCTGATGCTCTCTATCTGCAAATAGATTGTGTAAGAGAGATTAGGATTTGGGCACTTGATATTTAGACTTGCCAGCTGTGAAGACATGAACATAAGGTTAGGTTAGTAAATGAGAATGGAATATAGAAAGTAGTCTATAGGTAGAAACTCGAGGAATATTTATTCCCTTTAAAGCGTAAGTCAAGCAAGAAGGAGACAAAGCTGTTCCTGTAGTGTTTCCCAAGGTCTTAGAAGAAGGAAAACATTAAAAACTAAGGACTAAAAGGTTACCATCGAAACTGGATAAAATCATAATATTTCTTTAAATATTAGATTTTAGGATTTAATTTCAAGGGATGGTAGCAACTTCCAAAAATGAGCAATAAACTAAATAAAATTATATATTGTTTCAAATGAAGTCCTAAGTGAAACCCAAATGTTAGGTCACTCAACAAACAAATAAAATGCCTCTTCCCCCTCTCCCTACCAAAAACACAGAAACATTTTTAGGAAGAGGGACAGGAAAGTGAATCACCAATAAAACCATGTTTTGAATTTATAATTTGAAGGAAAAATGTATGATGTGGCTTGTTTATAAAGGTTTAGCTGATGAATTCACAAGCAGATGCTTTACGTCAAAGCTGCCATTTTCAGTGTAATACGCACAAACGAAGAGAATGGTTTTGACATATTATCAATATTGTAGTCTTATCAAAAGCGGCATAATGCATTTGTTCTAAAATGGCATTGCCTCCCAATATATTTTTTGTTAAATCACAACATTTTAGGACTTTTACATATCTAAACTTAGAGATAGGCTAAGAAAAGTTACTTGATCAAAAAACACTTGAGGGATAAAACCATTCAATTTTGTTCTACTGATATTATGACCAGGCACCAGACAACTTGGATAAACCTTTTTTTTTTTTTTTCAAAATTTTTAATGTTTATTTATTTTTGACAGAGAGAGAGAGAGAGAGAGAGAGAGAGAGAGAATGAGCAGGGGAGGGGCAGAGAGAGAGGGAGACATAGAATCTGAAGCAGGCTCCAGGCTCTGAGCTGTCAGCACAGAGCCCGATGCGGGGCTTGAACTCATAGACCGTGAGATCATGACCTGAGCTGAAGTCGGATGCTCATCTGACTGAGCCACCCAGGCACCCATTGGTTAAACCTTTTTTAAAGACATATTCAACGAAGACCATTTTGCCTGTATTACTGATGCTACCTGAATTCTTCCAATCGACTGCAGTGTGCCCAGGCCATTTACACAATAATGGTCACTGTTTAAATCATATTTTTACAAGGTTAGTGATTATTGTGTTCATATAGGCAACACACCTATTTTGGGTAAAGTTACTTGGATAATATGGCTATTATACTAATAAAATATCCAAATTACTTCTTTGATGACAGAATAGAGGATTTTGGTATATATGAATGAGGTCATTGGTTCAATCTTCTATTTTGGCTTTATTCTATGCCAGGGCCAGTCTGCCACGTAGGCCAGCTGTCTCACAAATAGAAGTATCTTTCTCAAAGGGCTACCAGTTTCTGATTCAGGGACACAGAAAAGGCCTGCTATCCAAAATAAAACTCCCTATTCATTAGCCAATGTCTACTGTTTTTCTTTTACTTAAGGTTTTGAACCTTGGGAATCTCTTTTCCATAACCAAATAATACAAAACAAGTGGAAAGTTCTATGAGAGGACAAGGATGGACCAGATGTTTCGGTATAGTGGGTCAAAGAAGATATGACAGAGGTGCACTTTTGATTTGGTCTTGAGAACTAATAAAGACAAGGTTGTGGAAGAGTGTGCCAGAGGCTCCTGGGTGGATCACTCAGTCCGTTAAGCATCTAACTCTTGATCTCAGCTCAGGTCTTGATCACATGGTAGTGAATTTAAGCCCTATGTTGGGCCCCATGCTGGGTGTGAAGCCTATTAAAAAAAAAAAATGTGTCCCAGTTGTTGGGTTTGGGGCATCCTACTTCTGTGTCCAATCTCCTCCATGGGTACAGGTAACAGAAGGGTAGAGGTTGGAACATTTTAGCACAGAGGACAAGGTTAGAAAGATAAACAGATTTAAGACTTCTGGTTTGCCGGACAATAGTCAAGACTTAACGTTCAATTATTGGATTCAACAAATACTTATTGGGTACCTTAAGTGGTAGACATAGGCAGTGATTTTTGGTCTTACCAAAATTTATAATCAAAACACCGCAGAAGTGGTTTCGTCACAAAATACTTACGAATTGTTACTATTCTTTCCATTTTGAGAAAAATCATTTAAACATTTCTCCAGTTTTTTTTTTTTTTAACATTTTATTTATTTTTGAGACAGAGACAGAGCATGAATGGGGGAGGGGCAGAAAGAGAGGGAGACACAGAATCGGAAGCAGGCTCCAGGCTCTAAGCCATCAGCCCAGAGCCTGACACGGGGCTCGAACTCACAGACCGTGAGATCGTGACCTGAGCCGAAGTCGGATGCTCAACCGACTGAGCCACCCAGGCGCCCCGCATTTCTCCAGTTTCTAACTGCCAACTTTTTAACCTAAGGTTTGAGTACATCTAAACAATTTGGAAATGAAAAATGCAATGACCATTTTATAGAAAAGAAACTGCATATAAGGCTAATTTAAAAAAAAAATGAGGCAAGCTATTGTGCAATGCTAATTTTTTAGGATTTCATTATAAAGATTTATTTGACTGCTCTTAAGGACTGAATATGTATCCTCCCCAAATTCATTATGTTGAGACCTTAACCCTTAATATGAGGGTATTTGGAGGTTGGGTTTTGGGGGAAGTAGTTAGGTTTAGATGAGGTCATGAAGATGAGCTCTCCATGATGGGATTAGTGTCCTTATAAAAAGATGAAGAGACTAAAGCTGTCTGCCACACAAGGGCACAGCAAGAAGGCAGCTGTGGTCCTTACCACTAACTGAGTCTACCCTCACCTGTCTTTTTGGACTTCCCAGCATCCAGAACTGAGAAACAAATGTCTGTTTACGCTACCCAGTCTACAGAATTTTGTTATAGCAGCCGGAGCTAAGACAACCACCAATTAATAGAAAAGTACCCTTTTATTGAGAGGTAAGACAAGTGTATTTACAATATTCAATTGTTAGATCATATAATCTGACTGTGAGACTTTTTAAAGCAGCAGTATTCCAGGAATTACAATTTATAAGGGGAAAAGAAAAACATTGCAAGTATGTTTCTGTTACAGAAAATACATTTGAACAATGCCAGATACACTTAAGGCTAAGTAGTATTAGACCTTCTCCTCCATCTTTATAGCAATGATCAAAGTACATTTTTGTCACAAAGACAGAAGGCTAATTTTGGAAAGGAAGAAACAATACAATGTACAGTGCTTTCTGTCAGAAGACTAATATGTTTAAAAATAAAGCCTCATCAGTGGTTATGAATAAGAAATATACAGTGCTGCCGAGCAGTCCCAAACTCACATTTGAGATTAACTGTGGACTCTTTGAAAACTGAAAACTGCTCCAGCCTCTCAATCTTACTAAGGACTGGGAAATTATCAAATCCTTTACATAACTTCTAATAATGCTTCTGAAATAAGATTTTGAAAAAGTTATCTGTTACAGTGCAAAGAACATTTTGATAGAAATTCATGTCTACAAAGGAGTTAAATAATACAGATGTTCCTTACATTAACAGATACTGTTCTTGTTCTAAAAAGGTAGAATTATCTAGCCACTGAAAATAATATGGATCAGTCAAAAATATGTAGAAGAGTCCTACAGGGCAACTTGTATAAGTCGATCCCCAAAATATGTATATATTTGACACTCTCCCAAATGAGGATATTACTTTTTTGAAGAACATTAGACACAACACTAGGTCTCTTATTATTCCATGAACTATTGAGGTAGGAGTCTCATTTTGTCAATATCATCTAGTTTCACAGATTATGTCATAAGTCAAATGCCAGTACCAAAAGGCAGTAATCCACAAGACTGAACCATTAAACTACATACCAAGTCTTTCCTTCTTTCGACAAGCAAGAATGGGAGTTCCCTGTGTATTGAGATTTAACTAAAAATAATATAAGCTATGATATATTTTGTAGACATGTTTCTAAATAAAAATCACAAATTTCAATTATGATTTTGTGCATTACAAAGCTTTGCAACTGTTAAAAAAAAGGTAAATAATGCAATCATTAGTGGTAAAACAAATAGTACTGTGGCTGTTGAAATGTGTTCTTACATCTAGCAGAAAAGCTGTCAACTTGGAAAACTACCAAGAAACAACCACTGTTTCTTACTGCCAGTCAAACATCAATAGTAGGAAAAACAACATATTTTTTTAGTGTCATGTTTTTAAGAAACTATAGCCCATTTAATTACAGTAAACTAACTTTAGCATGTGAATTCTGGTATTTTCTCCATAAACTCAAGACAAAGCATCTTATGAAGCATTCGTCATGCGTATTGATGTTTATGTTATGAAAAAGCTAAAAGTAAAGGAAAACTCAATTTTACATGAAAAGCCCTTAACAAATACCTGTAAGTTTAACCTTTTAACATATTACATCTTAAAGTAAACATTACCAATAGTTATTTATGAAAAGCAAAACAGTAAAACCACTGCTAAAATCAAAAACAAAAACAAAAACAAAAAAGAAAGGAAAACTACACCATGACATGGAAAAATCCATTTGGTTTGCATCATTTAGTATCTTAAATAAAAGACTATTCAATGTAACAGACTACTTCATGGTTAAGAATGCTTTTTGTTAGATGCTTACATGTAATGTAGGATATAGATAACCAAGTTAGACTCTCAAGACTTATGAGTAGTTCTGGAGTGTTCAGTTATAAAGAATAAATGACCTTTGCGTATTCCAACAGCGAATATCTAGTTCAGTTTTCATCTGGCTCTAAAATATTAAGAATCAGAAGAACCACAAATGTTTTATTTTAGCCATATGTTTACAAAAAAAAAGTGATTCATACATCAAAACTGGGTTTTCCTTGGTTTTAATACATTAAAATGACATAATCCAATCTAACTCATGCATCACTTTCAGAGACACAGTGCAACTGGAAATATTTTTGCCATTCCAGTGGATATTTCTAAAAAGCAAATGCCTATGCGTGCTCCTGCACCTTCAAAATAAAAAGGAAAGAAACAGGCACCACAGTTCTCCAAGGATGGCTGTGCTTCGCACATTGTGGATAAACAATAAAAATCGCCTTCAAGAGTTTCAATAAGTACTGTAACCTAGAGTTCATCTCCTTTAGTTTTCTTGCTGACTTCTCAGATCACTTGATTAGAAGCCTGTTCTCATTGCTTCTTTGTTAACTGCTATTGGTACTTTGTAGACTATGCGTTTTAAACTTCTGTAAAGAACATTACAAGCTATTTCATGTAATTTAATTTTGTGCTGAATATTCTTCAAAGGATTTTATAAATAATACAATATTTTAAATGAGTCTTCAATTCACTTGTTGTTATACCATATTGTTGCTTTCTCCAACTTTATCTACAAACTGCAAGGAGAAGAAAAACAGATAATTAAAAGAAAGCCCAGAGCATTACAAAAACATTATATCAACATTTTATATGTTGATTTAAAAAACCCAACGTCGTAAGATTCGTGGCAATTTAAGGTGTGACTGACAATGGTTAATCCAGTACTACTCACCACAATCTTCTGACATGTAAATGTGTATAAAAATTTTTCTTTTCTAAGGTTGTTTTTGCATGACATGTTATGCATATGACTTTAAGGGTGCAACACAAGAAATGCAACACAATGAATAAAAAAAACTGGATAAAATGAAGGTAACACTGCTAGCTTAACAAAACAATAAAAAAATAAAAAGCTGAAATGTCAGCCATTCATGCATTAATGAACCCAATAAGATATTTCCACTGACCATTACTGTGGATCTCTTCTGGGCCTATGTAGTCTTTGAACAAACAGATTTAACTCCATTAAGTTCAACAATTAACAACAGCTATTGACTAAAAATACTTTAAATGTGTATTCTGGACTTCAGACTGAAAGTGGCAATGACATTAAAAATAGATGTAATGAGGCAAGCACAAATTAATAATTACAGAATATAAATTTTAACACACATTAATGTTAAGTGGTTATTTACTTTGGCTACTCCACCCCAAATATAAAGCAATTGGGCCTTCTTCAGCATTCCAGATGGTGATGCAAATATTGAAACAAAATAATTAGTGGATATATTAAAAGTTGTGTAACCCAAGTGGTCACAATACTATCAAACTCTAGCAATCATTTAACCCTTCTTTTCATTTCACTATTCACACTTTTACTTAAGAATTTATTATAAGAAAGTAATAATGATAGGAAACATAACTGACAGCATTGGGTGTTTATGCAAACAATGAAGGATCCTTAAATTAAGGACATGAATAATGATTACAACTGCATAACTAGAAGTTTCAGTAAATTCAAAAGCCATTCTAAGTAAAAACAACATTTACTACAGTAAGAGTTTGGAGATTAATGCAAATGAAATCAGAATATACATATTCCAACCTTTTATATTATTATAAATAGGTAATGGGTGCACTAAAACTAAATGTTGCTTTGAAAGTACCATGGATTCATTAGGATTTTCAGTTAAATTTATGTGTAGAGAAAGCACAACATTCTCTCTCCAAAAGTAACTTCAAACATCAAGGTTGTCTGGGCTGTAATATTCTGACTCTAAAATCGACTTGAGGTTGAAAATGAGATTTTTGTCTTACAGTGGTACCTATTCTTCTGTGGGTGAGCCATCCTTTAGCTCTCTGAGAATCCAGTAAATGCTATGGACTTTGTTAGTAACATCTACAAATGTCTGTAAACAACTTTAGGATGTTGATGGCCCATCTTGGAGGAACAGATTTGATGAGATCATTCAAACTGTGGAACAGAGTTGGGAACAGCATTTTATCATCTGACTTCCAGTATAATTAGTGCTTGATTTAATTGTCTTAATGCATGCTATTGGTGATACTAAGAAAGAAAATAATATTTACTAGAAATAATGATGTCCTTTTTATATAATGGCTTCTAAAATTAGAGATCATATAAAAGTTAATTGAAAAGTACCAGAACTTTCAAAGAGAAAGGCAGCATATAAATTTGAGTTACATTAAAAAAAAAAAATAAAACAAGAATATTAAATGGATATAGTGAAACAAAATTCCAGGTTTTATAAGGTCAGAAATGATTATTTTCTCTGGTATTCATGGTAATCTATGGCAATGTAACAATTTATATCATAATAAAAACATCAATTACTTGTATTTCTAGAAGTAAAGAACATCACAGTATTTATTTTGTAGGTTTAAAAATTTTATTTCTAATACATGATTACTTACTGATCTAATTCCAGGTAAATTCAAGAGGGATCCAAGGACTGGTACTCTTCTAATAAAGCCAATGACCACAGGAAAGAAGCCCCTAGGAAGAAGGAAAAAAAGGTTCTCAGAACTTACATATTCTTTATTATCAAAATCAATTGCTAACCAAGTAAGAAGAAAGGATCCTATTAAAATTTTAAATGTTTTGGAGACTTCAAATTTCAAATGTTACCTTTAGTGGTAATGTTTCTTTCCTCTCCCTGGATTTGATCTTTCTTAATTATGCTCATATAGTATTTTGCTTATACATTTGTAACAGCATTACTACTATTATTACTACTACTATATTCTTTTTTTTTTTAAGTTATTTATTCATCTTGAGACAGAGAGAAAGTGCAAGCAGGAGAGGGGCAGAGAGAGAGGAGAAAGTGAGAATCCTAAGTAGGCTCTGTAGCAGTGCAGAGCCTGATGCGGGGCTCGAATCCATGAAACATGAGATCATCACCTGAACTGAAGTCAGATGCTTAACCGACTGAGCCACCCAGGCTCCCCTACTACTGGATATTTATAGTCTAGTGCCCATATCAGAAATGAGAGATTTTCTAAGGCGGATTTGACACTCAATTCATTTTCATGTCTTCCCATGAAGAATATGGTATTTGGCAGATAGAAGACAAAGGATATACATTTCCTGAATAAATAAACTTACCTTATATAAAGGTATTTTCTCACATTGCATGCTATTATTTATTCACTTAGTAACTAGCATTTGTAAAATGTTAACTGATCAAAATCTAACATAGTTCATTTAGCACAAAATTTTCTAATATGAGTATGTACTAAAAGAATTGTCATCAAGTGGCAGTAACTATGCAGTATTAGGTTCTATGTATTAAAATGCTGTATGTATGTACCACTGTTTAGTTGATAAAAATAGCAGACACAGTGCCTTAATAGGAAAGACAGTGCCTTAAAATCCCAATAAAATGAATTTTATTGCATTGAAAATACAAGATAATGTATACTATTTATACATTTGATAAACACTTTTATAGTTGACTGAATTATCTAAAGCTGTAATAAAAGATTCAATGTAAACAAAAATCCATTTGAGAAAATTATGGTCTTTGTATTCATGCTGATGCAAATATCTGGGCTTTTGTAATAATTATTTGAGGTACTGGTTCATTGAAAGAGAAAAGGTAAAATAAAAAAATTGCCTTACCTGAACAATAGAAAGAATCCATAAATTTCAAAGATCATGCCTATCAAAGGCCAACCAATAAGGACTACAAATACTCCACCCAGGAAAAATCCTGTCGCTTTCATTTTATGTTTTTGGAAGAAGAATCTGAATGTTCTTTCTAAACCAATTACAAAAGCCAAGCCAGCCACAAATAAAACCTAGGAGAGAAAGAAAATGCAAGATAGAAAAAGCAGTTACACACACTGCATAAATTTGAAAAGCAAGGTCAAAGCTAAATATAATAAAAAGAAATACATCTGGCTCTTAGTGTGGGCAACTGGCTGGAGAAAACTACAGTGCACACGAAGAGGCAGAACCAAGGAGTGTGCTAAGCATGCTAATGTTGTAGGTTGTAGTCCAGTCTTCTCAGTCCTCTTCTATCTTGATTAAATGCAGAAAAGAGAACTAAAGATTAGATGTTACCGAAGGGCATGTGTACATGCAGTGGTTTTCCCAGGTAAACTAGATGGAGAGGGCTTGGCTAAGCAGATGAAAGGCAGGGCAAAAAAAGAAGGCTGCCCATAAATATGTCACCCGAAGGTATTCCTGGTTTTGCACACTTCACCCTAGGCTAGAGGTGTTCTGTGGGTGGGAGAAGTACTGACATGGCCAAGATGATGGAAGAAACCATGAAAAGCCAGGAAGAGGAATTAGTCTTACTAATTCCAGAATATCTGGTGGCAGCAGAAATAAAAATAAAGCCACGTTCTCAAATATATATTTTGTATGTTTTCAGATAGTGAACAAGAAATGGTGATCTAGTAAAAGCTTGTTTTTTCCCAGGCTTTATTCCCAATACTTGCCTTCCTTCCTATCTTTTTTTTTTTTTTTTTTTAATGGGATGAAACATTTTTATTTAATTTTTATTTACTTATTATTTTTTTTTTTGAGAGAGAGAGCAAGCGTGCACGCACGTGTGCACACATACACATAATTAGGGGAGGGTGAGAGGGAGAGAAAGAATACTAAGCAGGCTGAATGGCTCAGCGTCCACAGGGTGATGGTGGTGGTGGTTTCCAATCCCTCGAACCTTGAGTTCATGACCTCAGCAGAAATCAAGGGTTGAAGGCTTAACCGACTGAGCCTCCCAGGTGCCCCATTTCATAACTGTGTTTAATGAAAAATTTTCATACAAATATTGATTGAACCTAATGGTTAAGCTTCGTATTCTCAGATACCAATGCTACTTATATGTTATTAATTAACCTATCAATTTTGAACAATTTTGTTACCCTTTATATCTTCCAATTTCCAATTACAAGCCCAACAGTAATACACACTTCTAAGATACTTCACTCTTGCACAACCTCCACACATGGACAACAAAGTACAGTCCAAATAAACAATATACACGTTTCTTAGGAAGTCAACTCTTAATATACAGATATATTAAGAGGTTTAAATGGCTTTTAAAAATCTATTTCATGCTACTGAACCAAATGTCTAAGGTCGTATGTTTTAAGTTAAACATATTTATAAATTTACCAAGACATGGGGGCTACCAAGTCATTTATTTTGAACTCCTATTTAGAGGCAGCCTTGATTTAATCTATTGTATATCACACATCAAACACTTAACAGAGTAGTTATTCAAAAACTTCTTTAAGTGTTTACCTTTTATTTAAACAGAAAACAGGTTTTACTCCTGATGGAAACAGAGAAGCTAACAGGAATCTTTACATGAATAATAGGGAATTGTTTCCCCCCAACCTAACAGCAGGCAATAATTCATTTGCAGTTAAAATTTCCTTATGAATTTAGTTAAAATATATATTGAAAAACTCACATTTCCAATAGCCAGTAGTGCTTTGTCAAAAAAGAGAATCATTCCAAAGAACAGGAAAAACACTCCAAATCCTGTTAATCCCATTCCAATTTCTGCAATATAAATTATATAGTTAAGGGTAGAGAAAAATTAAAGTTACATTAAGATCCCTATAAACTAAGTAAGAAAGTTTCTCAGTTTTTCTTTTGGATGATATAAGAAAATAGGTTCCTAACATTGCAGGTTAACTTTATGACATTCATTAAGGTCTATAACAAAGTAACATCAGCAAATAACCTCAACATATAAAATATGAATTTATGAGAGACAGCACTTCTCATAAACATATGCATAACAGAGAAAGATAATCAGGATTCTAAATCTTGGGTTGTAAATTTTTTCCCTCCCAAGAACTCCTCTGGCACCAGGCATAAATATATGAGTTTACTTTTACTATTTATCTCTTTCATATTCTATGATATTATTGATAATGCACAATATCTCCAGTTACTTCTTCCTTCTTTTCATCTAACTCCTTCTTTAACCCAGTGGAAATGTTACAGTGGGTCTGCACGGTATACTTCACTCCATGATACACTTCTCACAACAACAGTATTTTGAGAATCACATTGCCATCTCCTCAAAAGTTAATTTTCAGAAGGTTATGTATCACTTTTAACTTCTTGATGGTATGGGTTTATCTTCTATAAATTACCTAAACCATGAATCCAATCACATGTTTAGTGTACGAGTCCCAAAAGCAGCACTCCAGAGTTTCAAAGAACACAGTTGTACTTAATATTAATATTCTGGAGTTTTACTCTTTTTATTCAAAGACTCCGAAATGCCTGTATCTCTTCTAGGTACTATCTGATGGTGAATGAAGCATAAGCACTGAAGTTTATGTTCATCCTGTATATAAAACTAATAATTTTATTACCTTCACATTCTCTTGGTCTTCTCTTTTCAGTCTGAAGATTCCTAACTTTCTAAGATTACAGTTGTCCTTTTCTGTTAATGCTAAAAGCATAAGCCACTAAGTCACCTTGATCATTTTAGTTTTGCTGTCAGGAAATACTCACCAATCCTTATTTTACCTAGACGCTTACTATCTGCTTGAAATAATCAATCAGAGCAAAAACTACCATATTTTTGGAAACTCAATTTTATTTTATTTTTTTAATGTTTATTTATTTTTGAGAGACAGAGAGAGAGACAGAGCACAAGTGGGAGAGAGGCAGAGAGAGAGACACACAGAATCTGAAGCAGACTGCAGGCTCCGAGCTGTCAGCACAGAGCCCTATGAGAGGCTGGAACTCACGAACTGAGAGATCATGACTTGAGCGGAAGTAGGATGCTTAACTGACTGAGTCCCCCACGCGCCCCTGGAAACTCAATTTTAAATACACCGTTAATGATTTCTGATCTGTTACTTAACTTTTTGGCTGTGGCTCCAGAAAGCCCAAATCTAGGTCACAGGCACTTAAAAAAAAAAATTAAGACTTGTAAAATGTTCTGATGAGTTGAATACTTCTATCATATACCTTTTCTATATCCCCCATGTCCTCAATTTGCAGTTATCTACTGCCTTCCATTCCAGCTACCTTTTCTCCCAAAGTTAGTCTAAAAGAATTCAGGTACTAGTCTATAAATACACTGATAAATGTATTCCACAGACACAAAATCCTATGAAAATGTGAAGCTAATGCTTTCATGCTTAAATCCCTTAAGAGAATTCACCAAAATAACTGTTTAGCTGTCAGACATAATTTCCTAGAGGAAAACATGGACAAAAGAACAAGTAAAATTCCATTGTACAACTATTTAGTAGTTAGGATTTAGTCATCAACAGCTGAGTTACTTGAGTATGACTAACTTCCAACTTTTCATAAATTGTCCTAATGATTACATAAAAATTTTGAGAGGTTTGTTCAGCAGAAAGGAATTATATAGAAATACACCTACTATGTACTGAGAATTTACCATGAATTAGCCATTAGGAGGTGCTTTGCATGCCTTACATAACTTAATCCTCCCAATACTACTGCAAGGTAGGTATCATTACATCATTTTAGAGATCGAGTAAGAGGAGTTTAGAGAGATGACTTAATATACTGGAGTCACACTTCTGGCTAACCATTTGGACTCAGTCCCTGTGCTTACCTATTACATCATACCCCTTCCTACAGGACTTTCTTACCTTTTTTTTTAGGTTAAATATGTCTGATTAAATTAAATTCAAGGGCACTGGAGCATACTGAGCTTCTGGGAGAAGCATCTCTAGGTGACTCAAGTTTAATAGGATTAGTTTGTTACCTAACACAACTAAGTAGGTGTTAGTAGAAGTATTAAAAATTGACTGCTGTGAAAAAAGATAATATCTGGATATGGTTTCATATTCACTGAAATGTTTATACAAATATATTGTAATTCTTTTAACAAAAATGTGAGGTGAAAAGTAGCACCCGCCCCACGTATCACAGATTAGGAACTCATCTTTGTTCATAGAATCAGCAAATGTATGTATGTGGTGCCTTGGAGGTGGGGGGACAGCTGGGCAGGAAGAGTGGTGGTTGTGTGGAGTCAGGCTAGAATTCAAACCCTGTTTCTGGACTCCACAGCTTAAAACCATAACAGGGGAACCAAAACTATTTCATCCAGACAGTTGCCTGTGACATATTTGCCCAAACTGGTACTTGCCAAGTTATTTCCGGACCTGAATGGGCCAAAAGTTTCTGGTCTCACTGTGCCCTTTTCTCATCTCCCAAATTCCCATCTTCCCTAGGCTTATGCATTCATAAGCCCTCTGGTTAGTAAAGCCCTACATGGAGTTGCCCGCTCATTACCAGGATCATATCCAGAAAAACAAATTTACCTTCCTCTCTTGCAGCTATCAAATCTGCATTCCTCTTGCCCATGTGTGTGGTTTTTTTTTTTTTTTTAAAGAACAATCTAATAAAAACAACTTAATGAAATTTGTCTAAAATAAAAAGAGAACTTATTGTGGAAACTTTATAAGGAAAGATATACTTAATCCAATAGCAATCACTAACATTTTGGTATCTTATTTAAAAATTTTAATATTAGCTTTCTCTTTCTTCCTATGCCTTTTAAAAAACAGAAAATTTCATTATAAAGAACTCGACTGAATATCAGCTAATTGAACCACTCAACTGAATATTATGGTAGAATTTCAGACAAAGTGACATAATGATGTAAAGATTTACAGGCAGCATGGGAAATACCCTACTCCATCCCCTCAATAAATCTTGTGTTTTTATGGAGGGGGTGGGGAGAGTGCTATTATAGAATCCCTTAAAACAATCATGAATTGCTATTGATTCTGTTCAGTGCTCTGTCACCCTCTCCCAGAATCAGGATTCCAGAATAATCTCGGCAAATCACTTGAATGATGGCCAATTTCTGCAGTTAAACACACACACACAAACACCATTTGAAATCCAAGAGCTTTTGGTTCACTAACCATTTTGTGTTCCAATCCACTGTCCTAACTAAAACATATGGCAAATGAACATCAAAGAGTATAATTTAACCTTTCTCATCAATTTAATAAGGGGGAACACTCCCTACCTATTCTGCCCATATTCCAACTCAATCCCCTGGTTCTGGATTTTGGAAGAATGTAAATCAGGCACCTGTCCCTATAAGAAGTCTTCCATAGAAGAGAATCTCTGTGCAAAGGATAATAGTTCATAGTTTTAATCTGTGTAATAATCAGACTCAGATAAAAAAATAATACTTTATAGTTAGAATAACTGTGTAGAGATTAAGTACTTCTAATTAGTAGAATTAGAAATAAATTTCAGCAATTTAGGTATACAATTCTCCTAATTTCCTCTAAACAACTTAATTTTAATTTTGGGTCTCAGTCAAGAGGAACAGAACACTGCATCACAAACAGAATAGGATCTCACTATCCTACACAATCTCTCTCAAAAAAAAAAATCAATGCATAATTGTGTATGCTATGAAAGAATTACATCATTCTAAGATAGATCTCAAATAAGATTTATGTCAAGTCTTCTTAGATGCTAGTATGGTCCAGTGAACACAAAGGTTTCTGAGCCAGGAGACCTGGGATCAAGCCTTGCTTCTGTCACTTTCCTTATGACCACACATTGAATTTCTTTTGAGCCTCTTTTAATTTATAGAAGAGATATACCTCTCCCTGCCTTATAGGGCTCTAATAAAAATTCAGTGTAATGATTTACATGAAAGCACTTGATAAAATAAAAGAAGATGCCTTTATACAATTGTTAGTTTCTATTATAACAGTAAGGGGGGAAAAAGGAGAAAAAAAGAAAGAAAAGAAAAAAGGAAAAAAAGAAACAAAAAAGGACTTTATGTTTTCTGATCAGAGCAGGCCAACAGACCAAAAGGGGTCAGTGCAGGTGGCACCAAGGTGTAGACCCATCCAGCCACTGGAAGGAAAAGCACCTGATTGGGGTGGTAGTGTATATAGGACAAAACAGAAGCTCTGTCAAGTTCAACTCAGCCATGACTTGAATCCAAACTTTAAGACTCCACTTTAATATAGAGCATTTTAAATGAAACTCTATTTTCAATAGACTGTTTAGATTTTAAAATCTTGAAAATCAAAGTAAGTTAAGCATAATTAAGAAAAAAATCTTGACAGATAAAGCAAGGTGAGACAAAAAGACTATCATGACCATTAAAAGATAGGACCCACTGTTGGGCAGATATGTAAATAAAAAAACTATTAAGATTGACAAAAGCGTGAGAAAAGTAGAAGTGTTATAATGAAAGAAATGGTAACAGATAGCAATGCTAACCTTAGATATAAAATAAGCCTGGAGAACTCTGTGGTAGGCAGAAAGAAATGCTAAAATAATAAAACAAACCACAAAGCACAATATACAACATTAAGAAAAGAAATCGTTTAACTGAACACAAAGTGGCTTTTTACTACTGCGGAAACATTAGGTGGTAGAAAAGTGAAGTCGTTTCAAGGAATTTTTGGAAGGTTTCCAGAGGTGGCAAAAGGCGAAATACTCAAAATATTTAAGTGTAAGCATATTTTTAAAAAACCCAAACACCTACAATAGGTGACATCTAAAATACCGCCTCCCAAACAACCGGCCAGTAACTTGTAGAGGACCCCAAGTTTGTCATGTGCAGAAACGTCCCCAAGGATGAACCGCGGGTACCGCGCATCAAACTTTCTCTTGTGGCCATCTGCAGGAACAAAGCGTCCATCTCACTGGGGTGAGGGCGGCGAGACCCTGGTGCAAGACAGACGCTCAGCAAAGGCTTCCCCCCACTCCAGATCGGACTTCTCCCCAGACCCCGCCGACCCGCCTCCCAGACCAGGTCTGCCACTGCAAGTCCAGCCCCCGACCCTTCAAGGCAGCCCTCCCAGTCCCGCATCCCTCGCTCAGTCCCGCAGGCCGCCGCCCCCAACACGGAGCTTCATTCATTGACCCGGGCAGAGGGGCGGGCGAGCGAGACGAGCTCGAGCAACGGGTGTGTGAAGCTCCAGGCGGGGATACCGGGGCGAGTGCTTACTCTGGGTGTCCGTTAAGGAGATCATGGCTGCAGCGGTGAGGGGAACGGCTACAGCACCTCCGGGCGCCCAGGGCGTTAAGCAAAGTGGGGAGAAAAGAAGCCGGGAAACAACCCAGGGGAGAGCCGCCACGTCTTCCGGAAACACGCAGCCACCCCTACCCTAGCCTCAAGACAGCTTCCCATTGGCGAAATCCGCTCCCAATATAGACCAATCATTCTTAGTCTTGTTCGGTGACGCAAATGGTGGCCACACCCCCTCACCAATTAGAGAAGAGTGTTACTTGCAATTGGTTGAGGAGACCTAACCGGAAGGGCGGATGCTCCCAGCTAGAGAAAAAGGAAAGCTTGGTGGCGGGAAGTTTTCATTGGAGAGTGGCTGAAAGCAGTACCTAGTGGTCCTGAGCCGGGCGCTTTGAGGTGGGAGACCGAGGAAGCGGGTGGGGTGGGGTAGGGGTGGAGTGTGGAGGGGTGGGGATCTGGGGGTAACTCTGCTTTGAATGGGCTAACCTTTCTTTTTCCTTCCTGAGGGCGAGGCCGGTCTATCGCGGATCACTTCCTTTCACCAATATATTGGCAGGAGAGAAACCGGCGTTAATCGTCGCCCATCTCTAATGGAGTTCGGGCCTTTAGGGGCACCTTGAACTTTCTGCTCCTCTCTTTTTATCTCTAGCCTTTCCCATGCAGGAAGCTTGGTTACCAAAGTCTGTTTTTTGGCAACCACCATTTATTGGTGAACAGCACGGTGGACGCATAGGCCCAGTGGAGGGTATTATTAAATTAATGTTGTCTTTAAAAAGCAGGTGCTGGGGAGCCTGGTGAATTAGCCTGTGGTACCGTAGTGACGGTTACTCCAGTATCAATGACTGGCTGTGACCCCGTGAAATATTTGCTGTGGGTGCTGTTAAAAGTTAAGAAATAGCGGGAGTAAAACCAATGAATCACTGAAGTAGTAATTAAAGTTTGTGGCGCACCCACCAAAGAGACAGCTAGGGAACCAGGAGCACTCAAGCCAAAAAGGGAATGAGGCTCTTGGGTATATTGTTACAAAGCGGCTTATGTAGTAAGAAGTCAGGGACTTTATTCTTCGCAGTGATTCGAATATTAACATTTTCTTAAGGTAGGGAATTGGTTAGTGGTTATCTCATATCAGCCTTGGGAAACGCTTCAAGTTTTGTTTATGATTTCTGGAGGCATAAAAAGGAAATTACCTAGGTCAAGTTAGTCTTACAACAACGTAAGGTCAATTGACTTTGAGTAAACTGGTTTTGTCCGTTTGAGGAATTTTCAAGGCTCTTCTCCGTTTGTTTTTGATTTTAACATTTTCCCCCTTTTGGTTCTCTCAGCAGGATGAGAGTATGATCAACCAGTATAGTGTTATTTTCAGGTTCTACCATTGAAGTACTCAGGCTGAAGAATCACATTTTTATTTTTTTTATTTAAAAAAAATTTTTTTTAACGTTTATTTATTTTTGAGACAGAGAGAGACAGAGCATGAACGGGGGAGGGTCAGAGAGAGGGAGACACAGAATCTGAAACAGGCTCCAGGTTCTGAGCTGTCAGCACAGAGCCCGACGGGGGGCTTGAACTCACAAACCACGAGACCATGACCTGAGCTGAAGTCGGACGCTTAACCGACTGAGCCACCCAGGCGCCCCAAGAATCACATTTTTGCTGTTGTCATTAGTTGGATTATTAGGCTAAGGGCCACGTGGTCACCATCTTCATCATTTATGTGGTTATTGTTGATTTCATACAGTTGTCTGATCCTGATGGATACCATTTGGTCTGTGAGTGGCTGCTCACTTTAAATGGATTTCAGCTTTTTAAAGGTATTTACATAAGCATAATATGATATATTAACAGTCACATCTTTGTGATGACTCAGGACTGGATGAAGGTGAAGATGCTTTATTTTAAGTGGCTGTGTTGCAGGTGAACTTCCACCTAAATTAAGCCTCTGTGGTGTGAGCAATCAAATAATTTAAAGAGAGGCATTTCTGTGGAAGCAAAAGAAAAATAAAAGCTAATATTTTAAGAAGATTATAAATTCAGTGTCTGAGTTTGGAGAGAAACCAGTTGAAAAAATTTCTAGATGTTGGGTTCAAATTATCTTTAGATGGATGAAGGCAAGAGTAACAATCTGACAGATTTTCCTGGTTTGCAGTTTGAATGTCACTGGTGATCTTGCTGAGTGACCACATAGCAACAGGCACGTTGTCCTCCTCACATGAGCTGCTTTGGTGGTTTCTCTGAAGTTTACATCAGGTTGTCCAGCTTTAGTTTGCATGGCTTTGAGAAAAGGGCAGTTTTATTTTCATAGTGATTCCAAGTTACAAGAATGGGAGGAAATTGGAAATGTTAGTTTGGAGAGTTCTAGCCAGATATTGGAGGAAACTAGAATTCAGGATCCAGTTCAGTTTATAAGTAGAAAATAAAACCTTAAGGAAAATTAATAGCACTAGATGTATTACCAAAACACAATCATAATTTTTCTGTCATCATCCCATTTCTATTAGGGTAACTACAGTTAGGCTAATTTGTTTGCAAATTGAGTCTAGTTTCAATAAATTTGGCCTGACTATTTACATAAGTGCAGCAAAAATAGTGACTGACCATATAGGCTCTTAAATCTGCTTTGCTGGAACTTTTTCATAAAGAATCTTAGATTGAACTTTTCAGGGCTCTTCAGGCTAAGCAGCCAAGCTAAGGACTTGTCTAATTGTGTCCTATTACAAGGAGATCAGATCGAGCTTAAGTAAATACATACATTGTCATGAAAAATAAGACTATTTAATAAAAGGTTTTACATTCTGGTGGGATCAGGTAGAGAGAAAAAGATAAATGTTTCAACCTTTGTTTACAAAAGTAGTTTTTACTGAATCACTGTAAGCTATAGATAGCTTAAAAGAGAGGAGAAAATGGAGCTTTTTAAGTCTGGAAAGCAGGACATTGAAGAACCAGCAATATTTTTTTTTTTTAATTTTTTTTTTAACGTTTATTTATTTTTGAGACAGAGAGAGACAGAGCATGAGTAGGGGAGGGGCAGAGAGAGAGGGAGACACAGAATCTGAAGCAGGCTCCAGGCTCTGAGCTGTCAGCACAGAGCCCGACGCGGGGCTCGAACTCACGGACTGTGAGATCATGACCTGAGCTGAAGTCGGACGCTTAACCGACCAAGCCACCCAGGCGCCCCAGAACCAGCAATATTTTAAATGAAATCATAAAAAATTATAATCATCTTCATTAGTTCATTCAGTCTCCTGTAATTCTTGTTTTGCTTCACCTTAGGGTTAATAACTTTATGAATCAGTTTTTCATTAGATTTTTAGAAATTCTTACCCAGTTCAGTGTTATGATCTTAAAGTTAACAGAAACCTGTACTTCTTAGTCTTTTCCATGAATCTCCTTGCAGATGAAGCACTATCGTAGGAACAGTTTTGCAAAAACAAACTTAAATCCAGTTCAATTTTAGCTAGACCACACAAAAAATTCCTTTCTCAAGATCCCTTTTCCATAAAACTTCTACACTTTATATCCATCCAGTTTTTGTTACGTCTTTTTTTTTTCCTCATTCTGGAATAATCATTTTACTTTTGGACAAAATTACTTCCTTTATTCCTTTACCAAAACAACATACCCATGTTCTTCATATCTTTCCTTGTCCAAAAACATGTTCTATTTTCTTTAACTACTTTTCATATACTGTTGTTTTCTTTTAATCTTACTCTTTCTAGTAGTTTTTTTTTTTCTAGTAGTTTTAATTAAATATATTAATTAGATTTCTTAACTCTTATCTTTAATTCCTAGTAAAAAACAAGAATTAAGCAATTGTGGACTGGCAACTTTATACATACACAATTATAAAAACCTTTTAGAGATCTATGCTTTTTATAATATAGTTTTTAATATGACAAAGGATATAGTTATTAATAGACCCAAGTATCTATTGTCTGTCTGTAAAAATTAAAAAGCCAAAAGTTGGGGTTGTTCTAATGAATCCTAGGCTACTAACGTCTGAGTGACTCTTTTCAGACTGTCTGAGCAAGTGAGGCTAGGGTAAAACAATGTTGGCAGGTGCCAATAGAAAGCAATTTGTCATTAATAAAAGGAGAGTTGCCAAAGCTTGAATTTATTGGAAGAGTTCTAGAAGATGAACTAGATTTAGGTTATCTTGTAGCAGATGATACAAATGGAACTAGAAATTAAACATAAATAAGAGCCTTGCATAGTAGTGCAAGGGAGATGCACAATGAAAACCATTCACTCTGAGGTAGATTTGAGACACTGTAGTAGTACTGAGGGACTGCCATGATGGGAACCAATTCAGAGAGCAGACTTTAAGCAACCTTTAAATGGCATTTCCAAAACACTGATTTGCTCAGGTCAGTTTTAGTTGGCCCTCAGACTTGATGAAAAGTATATTGAATGATATAGTTATACTTTCTTTTTAACTTTCTGTAGTTCTTATTAGCTTCAGGGAAAAATTATTAGTTGAGGTTGTATGTCCTTAGTAATTTTCTTATATCGGCTAATTACTCATTTTAACAAAAAGAGCAGTTACCAAGCTCCAAACTGTAGCAGGTAGAAATATTATTGGTTTATGTTTATTACAGTCATAGGTATGGTTACTTTCTGTTTTTAGCAAGTGACAGTTTTTTGTTTTGTTTTTTTGTTTTCATTTCTGGTAGTGATGTATAGTTTTATTTCAGTAAAAGTTTAAAGTTAGTTTCCTTAAATAAAGTATTAGTAATACTACAATACTGTACAAAAAAAAGAAAAGCTTAAAGTAGATAAACTTATGTTTTGCATTTAATGATTCAGTATATTATCTCATTTGCAAATGATTTAGATACTCAACAAATATTCATGATTTAGTTTAACTTGTTATAAACTTTTTATTTACATTTATTTAAATTATTTATTTTTACCAATTATTCTTGGATTAGACATTAAACAGCTAACCATCACACTATTTTTTTTATCAACAAATTTTGAAGTCATGCTTGCTTTTGTTTTAATGTTTTTGTTTTATTTTTGAGAGAGCGAAAATGGGGGAGGGGCAAGGAGAAGGGAACAGAGAATCTGAAGCAGGCTCTGAGCTGACAGCAGCGAGCCTGATATGGGGCTCAAACTCATGAAACACTAGATTATTACCTGATCTGAAGTCGGATGCTCAACCAACCAAGCCACCCAGACACCCAGACATGCTTGCTTTTTTTAAGTCAACAAACTTAAACTAGGTTTTACATATCAAAGGTTGTATCAGGTCATGTGAACTTGAAAAACATTTTGGTTTGTTTTTATATGTCTGAGGGTTTCAGGAGTACTTAATTTATAAGTGCTTATTTTTCTTTAAGCCAATTAAATAGAGCTCCTTACATATTCTGGCAATAGCATCTGGAATTAGAAAAATATTACCCATCTATAACATGCATACGTAGACATACATAAACATACAGACAGAGGCAAACAGATCTTGTAGCTTTTGTTTAAAAAGGTTTAGCCATGAGCTGCTAGCCATAATATTGCAAAATTCTCCAGTTTAGAAAAGAACAGTTGGATCTAAATTGTCTTTCTGGGAAGTTGAGGTTACCTGCTCAGATAGCAAAGTTGTTTGTTTTCCCCCTAGTAACTTTTTTTTTGTTTGCATGATGCAAAGATCTTTTAGAGCTATTTTTGCAGTCATTGTGTCTTTTAGAAGTTTCTGCTTATCAGAGAATGCATTCTGTTGTCTCTGAGAGATTTGAAATCTTCTCTTGTCAAAGGCACAGCTTTAAGATACACTTCTCTAAGTTAAAGTTGCCCTCCAGTGGCCACTACAATTCTAGAAGTTCACCCATTTTTCCAAAAAGGCACAAAATCCTGGTCCATAGACCAACCAGGTAGAATACATCTTTACCTTTAGATTCCCTAAGAGTTCTTAGATATGAGGGGCCCTGGTTTCTAAAAGCTGTTCTAAAACACAGGGAATCATGTGTTTCCCTGCCCTCCTCTCTTTGGAGTAGAATAGGAAGATTTACCTAGAAGCTTCAACAAACAAAATACAGGTATGCAAATTAAAGTCAGCTCAAAATGGAGAGAACAGAGCTCAGATCTAAGACAGACTTGACTTCAAACTCTAGGGTCAGTGAGAAAGTGAATTAAATGGACTCTGTGGGTTCCATCACCATAGGGGCCTCAGAGTTAAGGAGGAAGGGAGGTTGGGGGGGGGTGTCTTCTTTGGATCCCATTAAAAAAAATTTTTTTTTAATGTTTATTTATTTTTGAGAGAGAGATAGAGGGCAAGTTGGGGAGGGGCAGAGAGAGAGAGGGGGACATCAGAATCTGGAACAGGCTCCAGGCTCTGGGTTGTCAGCACAGAGCCTGATGTGGGGCTTGAACTTGGCAACAGCAAGATCATGACTTGAGCCGAAGTCAGACACTCAGCCAACTGAGCCACGCAGGCACCCCTTTTGGATCCCATTTTTACACCACAGACTGTCAAAAGTTTAGAATTACCAGAGGTAAAACCAATGAATTATTGAAGTAGTAATCAGGAAAAGTTTATTGTGCACACACCAGAAAGACAGACTGCAAACCAAGAGCATTCAAACCAAAACATGGAAGGAAGCTCAGAGGTATATTGTTAGAAAGTGGTTTATATAGTGAGAAATTCCTGCTCTCAAGCCTCCTCTCCTTCTACTTGTTCATCTGTATGTAGTCTTAAGTTTTAGTCATTCATAGGTATTTAAAGTTCCTTAATTACATACCATGTGTTTCCCCCACTTCTGGTATTTTCATGTTTTTTCCTGAAATCTAGTCCCTCCGTGGAATACCAGTTCTTCTTTTAAGACTGAACCTAAATTGTAACTGTAAAGCAGGTATTCAATAAAATGTTGAATGATTAATTTGAGTGTTTATGTGGGTGGATTTTACCTAATCTGGGATGTTTGAATCTGTTATTTATAAGATAGGTTTTACCATCCCAATTTTACAGATAAGGAAAGAGGTGAAGAGGAACAGGTTGTTTAACTTTGCTAAGATCATACAGTAATTTATTGCTAAAACTGTTTAGCCTCAAAGCTTTCTTTTTTGCTAATTGCTTTGTATGTGGTGTTTAAGTGTCATTGATGTTATACTTGTTTATGTGATTTTGGACACTTCTCTGAAATCTAGAGAATTCGCTATAAAAATTAGTGTGGGAATAACCATGTAGTCCTTATTTTAAAAGTCACTATAATATATAATTTACTTTCTGACATTTTTCATGCTTAGTAGTGATAAATTATTGGGTAGGCATTATCAATACTATGGTTTAAAAAAATTTGCTGTGATTTTTCTTTCACTTTTAGAAAGAAGTTTGGATCCCAATTCAATTTTAGGATGGCAGCCATTTCAGGTTAGTGGAAATGATTACATTTTATAGTATATTCTGTTTTGTTTCTAACTGCATGCTCTTTGAAAAAAATTGTTTTTCTCTGTACTTTCAATTTTGCTGTGAACCTTAAACTGCTCTAAGAGGAAAGTCTTAATAAAAATAAAGAATAATAAATTATAAAAATATTTGTTTTAAAAATTCTGATTTTTATGTTTTGTGTTTTTTTTTTAAATTGTAAAACATACCAAAATGTACCATTTTAACTAATTTTAAGTATACAATTCAATGGGAGCAATTCACATTATTGTGTAACCATCACCAATATCCATCTCCAGAACTTTTTCATCATTCCAAACTGAAATTTTGTACCCATCGTACAATAATGCCCTCTTACTCCCTTTCCCCCAATTGCTAGTAACACTACTCGTACTCTGTATGAATTTGACTACTCTAGGTACCTAAGATAACTGGACTCATGCAATATTTGTCCTTTTGTGTCTGGCTTGTTTTCTTTAGTATTTTTGAGCTTCATCCATTTTATATGTATCTTTTTAAGGTTGAATAACATTGCATTGTATGTATATACCACCTTTTGTTTATCAGTTTGTCTGTCAGTGGACATCTGGGTTGTTTTACCTTATGGCAATTGTGAATAATGCTGCTATGAACGTTTAAATACAAATGGGCTTGAGTCTCTTTTTTCAGTTCTTTTGGGTATATATACTTAGAGGTGGAGCTGCTGAATCACATGCTCTTTCTTCTATTTAAGTTTTCAGGAACTGCTGTATTTTTCTCCATACTCACTGTTCCATTTTACATTCCCAGCAGTAGTACAGAAGGGTGATGTTTTTTGATGGAATTATGGGAACCTAAGAAATCACAAAGTAGAATATATCAATCACTCCAAATCCCACTACTCAAATTAATACTGTAATATATGGATGCATTATTTTTCAACAGATTTTTAGTTTGCAAAGAGTTTTTATTATTTTTTTAATGAAGTATAATTAACATATAATGTTATGTTAGTTTCAGGAGCACAACATATTCCTCAGTTCTATCCATTAATCAGTGCTTACCATGATAAATGTAGTTACTATTTGTCACCATAAAATATTGTTGTAATATTATTGACTATACTACCTATGCTGTACTTTTCATTTCTGTGACTTATTTTATAATTGGAAGTTGGTACCTCTTAATCCCTTCCACCAATTTCATTATTTCTCTACCTACTTCCCCTTTGCCAACCACCAGTTTGTTCTCTGTATGAGTTTTTTTTTTTTTTTTTTTTAAACATTCCACATGTAAATGAAATCATATGGTATTTGTCTTTCTCTGACTTATTTAGCCTAATACCTCTTAGGTCCATCCATCTTATTTCAAATAACAAGCTCTCATTCTTTTCTATGGCTGAGAAATATTCCATTGCATATACACACACACACACACACACACACACACACACACACACACACAGATATACACACACACACCACATCTTCTTTATCCGTTTGTCTATCAATGGATGCTTGGTTTGCTTCCATATCCTGGCTATTGTAAATAATGCTGCAGTGAACATAGAGATGTGTATATCTTTTTGAATTAGTATTTTCATTTTCTTTGGATAAATACCCAGAAGGAGAATTGCTAGATTATACGGTATTTCTACTTTTAATGTTTTTTGGAACCTCCATACTGTTTTTACATATGCATGAAAGTTCTTTTTTCTCCACATCCTTATCAATACTTGCTACTTCTTGTGTTTTTGATAGTAGCCATTTGGACTGGTGTGAGGTGATATTCTATTGTGGTTTTGATTTGCATTTCCCTAATGATTAGTGATGTTGAACATCTTTTCATCTGTCTGTCATCTCTGTCTACAGAAAAATGTCTATTCAGGTATTCTGCCAAATTTTTAATTGGATTGTTTGGGTTTTTCTGGTGTTGAGTTGTGTAAGTTCTTTATGTATTTTGGATGTTAATCCCTTATTAGATATCATTTGCACATATCTTCTGTCATTCACTATGTTGCCATTTTGTTTTGTTGATGGTTGTGCAAAAGCATTTTATTTTGATGTAGTCTCAATAGTTTATATTTGCATTTGTTTTCCTTGCTTGAGAAAACTTAGATAATGTTGCTAAGGGCAGTGTCTAAAAAATTTCTGCATGAGTTTTCTTTTGGGAGTTTTATGGTAAGGTCTCACATTTAGGTCTTTAATCCATTTTGAGTTTGTTTTTGTGTATTGTGTAAGAAAATGGTCCAGTTTCATTCTTTTGCATGTAGCCACCCAGTTTTCTCAACACCATGTATTGAAAACACTGTCTTTTCCCCATTGTATATTCTTCCCTTCATTGCCATAGATTAATTGACCACATAAGCGTAGATTTATTTTTGGGCTCTCTTGTCTGTTCTATAATCTGTGTGTCTGTTTTTGTGACAATAGCGTACTGTTTTGATTACTATATTTGTGTAGTATATCTTGAAATCTGGGATTGTCCAGCTCTGTTCTTCTTTCTGAAGATTGCTTTGGCTATTTGGGGTCTTTTGTGGTTCCATAGTTTTGGAATTATTTGTTCTAGTTCTGTGAAAAATATATTGGAATTTTGGTTGAAATTGCATTGCATCTGTAGGTTACTTCAGGTATTATGAACATTTTAACAATGTTAATTCTTCCAGTCTGTGAGGAGAGAATATCTTTCTATTTATTTGTGTTTTCTTCAGTTTCTCTTAGCAGTGTCCTCTAGTTTTCAGTATATAGGTCTTTGATATTTATGGTTAAGTGTATTTCTGAGTATTTTATTCTTTTTGGTGCAGTTGTAAATTTCTCTTTCTTCTACTTCATTATTAGAGTATAGAAATGCAACAGATTTCTATAAATTTTGTATCTTGCAACTTCACTGAGTTTGTCAGTTCTAGTAGTGTTTTAGTGGACTCTTTGGTGTTTTCTAATAGGGTCCTGTCACCAACAAATAGTAACAGTTTTTTTTATTCCTTACCAATCCAAATGCCTTTTGTCTAGTTTTTTAAATTGTCTGATTGCTTCTACTACAAAGCTGTCATCATCAAGACAGCATGGTATTGGCACAAAAACAGACACATAGACCAATGGAATAGAATAGAAACCCCAGAACTAGACCCACAAACGTATGGCCAACTCATCTTTGACAAAGCAGGAAAGAACATCCAATGGAAAAAAGACAGTCTCTTTAACAAATGGTGCTGGGAGAACTGGACAGCAACATGCAGAAGGTTGAAACTAGACCACTTTCTCACACCATTCACAAAAATAAACTCAAAATGGATAAAGGACCTGAATGTGAGACAGGAAACCATCAAAACCCTAGAGGAGAAAGCAGGAAAAGACCTCTCTGACCTCAGCCGTAGCAATCTCTTACTCGACACATCCCCAAAGGCAAGGGAATTAAAAGCAAAAATGAATTACTGGGACCTTATGAAGATAAAAAGCTTCTGCACAGCAAAGGAAACAACCAACAAAACTAAAAGGCAACCAACGCAATGGGAAAAGATATTTGCAAATGACATATCGGACAAAGGGCTAGTACCCAAAATCTATAAAGAGCTCACCAAACTCCACACCCGAAAAACAAATAACCCAGTGAAGAAATGGGCAGAAAACATGAATAGACACTTCTCTAAAGAAGACATCCGGATGGCCAACAGGCACATGAAAAGATGTTCAATGTCGCTCCTTATCAGGGAAATACAAATCAAAACCACACTCAGATATCACCTCACGCCAGTCAGAGTGGCCAAAATGAACAAATCAGGAGACTAGAGATGCTGTAGAGGATGTGGAGAAACGGGAACCCTCTTGCACTGTTGGTGGGAATGCAAATTGGTCAGCCACTCTGGAAAGCAGTGTGGAGGTTCCTCAGAAAATTAAAAATAGACCTACTCTATGACCCAGCAATAGCACTGCTAGGAATTTACCCAAGGGATACAGGAGTACTGATGCATAGGGACACTTGTACCCCAATGTTTATAGCAGCACTCTCAACAATAGCCAAATTATGGAAAGAGCCTAAATGTCCATCAACTGATGAATGGATAAAAAAATTGTGGTTTATATACACAATGGAATACTACATGGCAATGAGAAAGAACAAAATATGGCCCTTTGTAGCAATGTGGATGGAACTGGAGAGTATGATGCTAAGTGAAATAAGCCATACAGAGAAAGACAGATACCATATGGTTTCACTCTTATGTGGATCCTGAGAAACTTAACAGAAACCCATGGGGAAGGGGAAGGAAAAAAAAAAAAGAGGTTAGAGTGGGAGAGAGCCAAAGCATAAGGGACTCTTAAAAACTGAGAAGAAACTGAGGGTTGATGGGGGGTGGGAGGGAAGGGAGGGTGGGTGATGGGTATTGAGGAGGGCACCTTTTGGGATGAGCACTGGGTGTTGTATGGAAACCAATTTGACAATAAATTTCATATATTGAAAAATAAAATAAAATGTACCGGTTAGGAAAAAAAAAAATTGTCTGATTGCTGTTTCTAGGACTTTCAGTACTATGTTGAATGAAAGTGTTGAGAGTGAACAACATCTTGCCTTTTCTGATATTAGAGGAAGAGCTCTCAGTTTTTCACCTTTGGAGTATGTTAGATGTGGGTTTGTCTTATATGGCCTTTGTTATGTTGATGTATATTCCCTCTAAACACAACTTTGTTGAGAGTTTTTATCATGAATGGATGTTGAATTTTGTCAAATGCTTTTTCTGCATCTGTTGAGATGATCATATGAGTTGTATCCTTCATTTTGTTAATGTGGTATATCACGTTGATTGATTTGTGAATATTGAATTATTCTTTCCTCCCCAGAATAAGTCCCACTTGATTGAGGTGAATGATCCTTTTAAAGTATTGTTGAATGTGCTTTGCTAATATTTTATTCAGGACTTTTGCGCCTATGTTTATTAGCAACATTGGTCTCTGGTTTTCTTTTTTTTTTTTTTTTTTTTTTTTTTTTGTAGTATCTTTGTGTGGCTTTGGCATGAAGATAATGCCAGTTTTGTAGAATGTATTTGGAAGTTTTGCTTCCTCATTTTTCCAATAGTTTGAGGAGAATAGGTATTACTGTTCTTTAAATGCTTGGTAGAATTCACCTGTGAATCTATCTGGTCTTGGACTTTCCTTTGTTGGTAGTTCTTTGATTACTGATTTAATTGTGTTGCCTGTAATTGGTCAGTTTCTATTTCTTCCTGATCAGTTTTGGAAGGTGGTAAGTGTCTAGGAATTTATCCATTTCTTCTAGTTGGTTTTATTTGCTAGTGTATAATTTTTCATTGTAGCCTATTATGTAATCTTTTGTATTTCTGTGGTATCAGTTGTTATGTATTTTGCATTTCTGATTTTATTTATTTGGTTTTCAGTTTCTCTTTTTGTTTAATATTTATTTATTTATTTATTTATTTATTAATGTTTATTTATTTTTGAGGGAGAGAGACAGAGTGTGAGCAGAGAAGGGGCAGAGAGAGGGAGACACAATCCATAGTAGGCTCTGGGCTCTAAGCTGTTTCCCTCGCATATAACTTTTGCTTCTTTCTTGCTACATTTTTTTTTTTAATCTTTTTTTAACGTTTTATTTATTTTTGAGACAGAGAGAGACAGAGCATTAATGGGGGAGGGGCAGAGAGAGAGGGAGACACAGAATCGGAAGCAGCCTCCAGGCTCTGAGCCATCAGCCCAGAGCCCGACGCGGGGCTCGAACTCACCAACCGTGAGATCGTGACCTGAGCCGAAGTCGGACGCTTAACCGACTGAGCCACCCAGGCGCCCCATCTTTCTTGCTACTTTTAAAACTCTCTCTTAATCTTTAATGTTTGCCGTTTTAATTATTATATGACTTGATATGGCCCTCCTTGGCTTCATCTTGTTATGGGCTCTCAGTGCTTCCTGAACCTAGATGTCTGTTTCCTTCTGCAGGTTAGGGAAATTGGAAAAGTTTTCTGCCCCCTTTTCTTTCTCTTCTGCTTTTGAGACCACTAAAAATGCAAATGTTATTATGCTTGAGGTTATTGCAGAGGTCCCTTAACCTATCCTGTGATGTGTTGATTCCTTCTACTATATTTTTTAATTTCAGTTATTCTATTCTTCACTTCTGATTGGTTCCTTTTTATATTTTGTATTTCTTTGTTGAAGTTTTCACTGAATTCATCCACTCTTCTTTCCAGTCCGGTGAGCATCTTTATGACCATTACTTTGAATTCTTCATTAGTTAGATTTGCCATATCCATCTTTCAGTCCTTTTTCTGAGGTTTTGTCTTCTTGTGTTGGGAACATATGCTCCTGTCTCATGTTTTTTGACCTTCTGTGTTTGTTTCAGCTACTTCTCCTAAACTTGAAGGAATGGTTTTGTGTATGTATAGTTGTCTTCTGTGCAGACTGTGTGTGCCTGGTGACTTTTGCTGGCTGGCTGAGGCTTTGACTGGTGTGGGCCAGGGTTTCTGGGGCACTCTGTACTGACGTTGCTTTGGTGGGATGGCCAGAGCTGAAGTGGGCATTGGCTGAGGCAGTCCCAGGCCTTTCTGTACAGATGGTGCCCTGGCAGGAGAGCTGTAGCTGAAGTGGGTGCAAGCCAGGGTGTCCCAGGGTTTTTAGCATAAGGGGCACCCGAATGGTGTGGCTGGAGCTGAAGTGGACATGAGTTGGTTGTGGTGGGGCTGCTGGAACAGAGGCAAGGTTTGGGAAGGAGGGGAGTCCCAGGGCACTCCATGTAGGGGGTGCCTTGGCAGAGTGGCTGTAGCCAAGGTGTGTGCAAGCCAGTGGCTCCTGTGGCACACTGTGCAAGTGGCGCTCTTGCAGGGTGGCTGGAGTGGAAGAGAGCATGAGCCAGGAGGTCCTGGAGTGCTGTTCACTGTGGTGTCCTAGCATGTCATCTGGAGCTAGTATGGTACAGATTTGGATTGTTCCAGGGTGCTTTGGGCCTATGTCACTTTGGCAAGATGGCCATAGCTGTGGTGAGTGCTGACCAAGGGTTTCCTGGCATTCATTGTACCGTGGCTGCCCTGGTGGGTCGGCTTGGGATGGTGTGGGCTAGGGGACCAGGACTCACTGAGGCAATAGGCCAGTTAAGGTGCCTAGACCATGCTCCCATCCATGTAATCAAGGTGGAAAGTAATGTATACTCTCCACTCAACCAGCCCCTTCAATCCAGAGAGATTTCCAGCAGCTTCCCTGCTATTTGGTGGAGTTCTAGGGATGGATCCTTTATATTTCAGTTGTTCTGTTAAACTGTGGCTTTTTTTCTGTGTCCTAGGGGGTTCAGGGCTAGTATGACCAGGGCTTGCAGAGGCAGCAGGCCAGCTATGGCTTCTGGAACCCGCTCCCGTCTGTGCTGTCAAGGTGGACTGGGAACGTTAACCATGGCACTTGCCAGCGCCTCAGATCTGGAGAGAGTTCTAGGAGCTGCCCCACCATTTGGTAGTGGCCTAAGGCTCGTTCCTTTATATTCTAATTTCCCTTCCAAACTGTGGCTGTTTTTCTGTGTCCCAGGGCAGATGAACCTGCTCCCGGCCCTTCAATAGTATCCTTTCCCACTGTAGTTTGCAGCATAGGGGCTGGGAGTTTTCTTTGTTACAGTGTATGTCTCTTGCTGTTTTTCATGTGCTCTATCTTTTGTTGTGCAGAAGCTGTTCAGTCTGCTCGCAGTTCTTCAGAAGGAATTGCTCTGTTAATAGGTGTAGATTTGTTGTGTCTGTGGAGGAGATGAGTTCAGGGTCTTCTATGTTGCCATCTTGGATCAGAAGTTCTCTGTCAGTTAGGGTTTGATCAGAGAAGCAGAGGCACTATGCATGATACAAGGGATTTACTGGAGGGATTTAACCTTATGTGATTGTGTGAAGTGGTCAAGCTCTTCCCTGGTGTTTGTCACCTGTGTGTGTGGCACTGAAGTCCATGCCAACGGTCAGGAAGAGAAGGTGATGTACAGTGGGGGTGCAGAGGCAAACTGCAACCTGTGAATCATGAATCGTGTTTCTTAGCAGAACCTGTATTAGTCTCAGTGCCTCACAGTCTCCAGTGTGGATGATTCAGGAGTGGGTGTACATGCACATGGACTGGCATACTGCTTGGCTGAGGGTTCAGAGAAGCTGAAGGAGAACCAACAGCATCCGGGGGAGCTACAGACTCTGCTCTTTCCCCAAGGATATCTAGCAGCAGCCAGAGTTGTGGGCTTGGTGCTGCCCTGTGCCAGTGAGGTCATCAGTCCTGGTCTTAACTAACCTTTCCACATATGGAAAACAAGGGTACTCTTTCACTTCTACCTTCCATATATCTGGCTGCCCAAGGAAACAAGTGTCCCTTGTACAACCAAAGACAAACTCTTCTTCTCCCCAAAAAAGGGCACAGGTTCTTGTTATTCATCTTTGGATGATGCTCATTCCTCTTGCTAAATCACATCCTTCTTGGTAATCCTCTAACTTAATTCCTGAGATATGAAGTCAGCTACTATTAGCACATTTTATTTAGATGTTAGGAAAATAGGAAAAGGGACCTAGATACATACATACATACCTACCACCAACAACAAAAAGGAAGAGATGCTTATAGTTATTACAGTTCTGTTTCTCACCTGGTCATGTGGTCATTAGATGTTGTTTTATAACTATGTTCTTCACTTACGTATTCCTTCTTTGCTGTCAACAACACCTCACCTGGTTACAAATCCTTGCCCGGTGTGTGGACTTGCCTTAGCAGTTTGCTTGGATTTAGCTTTTGTAGTTTTGCATTAACTTTGATCACAGAATGTGGGACTACCAAAAGGTACCCTAGAGGTTTTCCTACATTTCACACATACTCTTCCTTATTTCAGTAGTGTTGTAGCAATCCAATTTCCCTTGAATAGTCAGAATCAGTCACCCAAGCCAGTATAGTAACCTCCATCTTTTCCTGTTGATTTACTGGCATGAGGAGCTCAAAGTGGTCAAGAGGCAGTCCACTTCCATTTATTTTTATTATTATTTTTTTTAATTTAAATTTTAGTTTTGTGAACATACAGTGCAATATTGGTTTCTGGAGTAGAATTCAGTAATTCATCACATATAATACCCAGTGTTCATCACAACAAGTGCTCTTAATACCCATCACCCATTTAGCCCACCCTCTGCCCACCTCCCTCCATCAACCCTTTTTGTTCTCTATTGTTAAGATTCTCTTATGGGGGTGCCTGGGTGGCTCAGTGGGGTAAGCATCTGACTTTGGCTCAAGTCATGATCTCATGGTTCGTGAGTTTGAGCTCCACACTGGTCTCCTTGCTGACAGCTCAGAGCCTGGAGCCTGCTTTGGATTCTGTGTCTCCCTCTCTCTGCCACTCCCCTGCTCACACTCTGTTTCTCTCTTTCAAAAATAAACACTAAAAAGTCTCTTACAGTTTGTTTCTCTCTCTTTTTCCTTTGTCTCTTCCCATATGTTCATCTGTTTCTTAAATTCCACATATGAGTGAGATCATAGAGTATTTATCTTCCTCTGACTGACTGATTTCACTTAGCATAATACACTCTGGCTCCATCAATGTTGTAAATGGCAAGATTTCATTTTTTTGATGGCTGAGTAATATTCCATTGTGTATATATACCACATCTTTTTTATCCATTCATCAGTTGTTGATGGACATTTGGGCTGTCTCCACAGTTTGACTATTGTTGATAATGCTGCTGTAAACATCAGGGTGCATGTACCCCTTTGAATCAGTATTTTTGTATCCTTTGGGTAAATACCTAGTAATGCAATTTCTGGGTTATAGGGTAGTTCTTGAGGAGCCTCCATACTATTCTCCGGAATGGCTACACCAGTTTGCAATCCCACCAACTTCTGTTTAAATGGAACCACTGCATTTTCCCCTGGTAGAAGCATTCCTTCCTGATAAGACCTCTAAGCCAACAAGGTTCAAAGTTTCAGGGATGGGAAGCAAACATTTTATTAGTGGATCACTAGTAAGTGGTAATAGTAAGAAGAGCCACTCTCATTTCCACCCTGATCCCTAGGCTCAAGAATCCGATCTATAGGACAAACAGCATTATTCATTGTTTTGGTAGGTAAGGGCAGTTATACTGGCTTCCACTTAGTCTTTCCTAAGAGGGGACTGATATATGTATTTGGCCCATTGCTGAATGTATCTATTCTGATAATATGATCTAGAACTGGAGAAATAACCATAGAATGGGTTAGAGGATCTCCTGAGCCCACTGTATGATGGACATGAGCAAAACTGCATTGATCACGTGATTTGCATAAGTCCAGTCCCTGTTTTGACTGGTGGATCACCATGGCATTTGTCTTCCAGGAACTGTCCATTCAGAGTTAGTGTCCAGTAATTTATGAGAAGCTATTTTCCTTTCCCCAATACATAATTACCCTGATACGTTTCTTTGGAGAACACTAGTGAGAAGATTTACTATATAAATTTTTAGTTGTGTCTTTTCTCACAGGGTCCCAATCTCTATTCAGGGGACTCTGGGTCTATAAATTGGTTCTTTTCTGGGAGCTGGTTGAAAGACTCTGACTCTATAGTGATTCAAGTCAAACTTAGTTTACCAGAATCAGGGCTTTGGATTCTGCATATTCAAATCAAGTAAACCGTTTCAAGGACATCATGATCAACTAGCCAATGCCAGAGTTCTCTGCGGATCAGACTATTCTGATTACTGTTTCTGCTCTGTTGCCTATTATAGCAACCACATATATCTTTTCTTTGGTTGTGAACTGAATTAGCCCTCATACCTTGGAAAGTCCATTATTCTCATTGATTCTGTTGATCTGCTTCAAAGGCAGTACTTCCCTCGCTGTCATTCCTAGCTTACAGAGAACAGTCACTGTGAGCTCCTCAGGGAAGCTGGGTAGCATTCTCCTTTCCTGAAGCCTCTGGATCCCCTCCTTTAGTGTATACCCAGAAAGTTCTAGCCCTTCAGTATCATTGAGATCTACACCTGTGTCATTCTATCTCAACTTTCTAATAATTCATCTTTGGAGCCAGGTTTCTGGCAACCAACGAAGTAAATTATTAGAGCCACTCCTGGCCACTGTACTACTGCACTAAACCAGAATTACATATTGAGTCTGTATCAGTGAATTTAGCTTCATTTAATATTCTATTCACTCTGATTTAGTACCGTTGGGATCTGTTCCCTCACATATTCCCACCATATTTCTGGTGATATAGGCATACCTCAGAGATCTTCAGATTTGTTTCCAACCACTGCAATAATAAGTCAATATCACAATAAAGCTAGTCAAATGAACTTTTTAGTTGTCCAGTGCATATAAACATTATGTTTATACTGTTCTCTACTAAGTGTGCAATAGAACGTCAAACAATGATGTTCATACCTAATTAGAGATACTTGATTGCTGAAAAATCCTAGCTATCATCTGAGCTTTCAGTGAGTGTAATGTTTTTGCTGGTAGAGGGTCTTGCTGTAATGTTGATGGCTTCTGACTGATCAGGGTGGTGGTTTTGAAGGGTGGGGTGGCTGTGGCAATTTCTTAAATAAGACAACACTTAAGTTTGCTGCATTAATAGATTCTTCCTTTCACGAATGATTTCTCTGTATGTGTGATAGCATTTCACCCACAGTAGAACATCTTTCAGAATTGGAGTCAGTCCTCTCAAAACTTGTCACTGCTCTATCAACTAAGTTTATGTAATATTCTAAATCCTTGGTTGTCCTTTCAACCATCTTCACAGCATCTTCACTGGGAGTAGATTCCATGTCAAGAAACCACTTTCTTTGTTCATTTAACTTCTGTTAAAGTTTTATCATGAGATGGCAGCAATTCAGTCACATCTTCAGGCTCCACTTTTTTTTTTTTTTAAGTTTATTTATTTATTTTGAGAGAGAGAAAGAATGAGCAGGGGAGGAACAGAGAGAGAGAGAATCCCAAGCAGGCTCCACACTGTCAACACAGAGCCAATGCAGCACTTGAACTCATGAACCGTGAGATTGTGACCTGAGCCGAAACCAAGAGATGGACGCTTAACCCACTGAGCCACCTAGGTGTCCCAGGCTCCACTTCTAATTCTAGTTCTCTTGCTATTCCCACCTCATCTGCAGTGACTTACTCCACTGAAATCTTGAGCCCTTCATCCATGAGGGTTGGAATCAACTGCTTCCAAACTCCTATTAATGTTGATATTTTGACATTTTCCCATGGATCATGAATTTTCTGAATGGCATCTAGAGTGATGAATCCTTTCCAGAGGTTTTCAATTGATTTTACCCAAACCCATCAGAGCAATCCCTATCTGTGGCAGCTATAGCCTTATGAAATGTATTTTATAAATAATAAGACTTGAAAGTAAATGACCCACGAATTACAGATGGATGTTGTGTTATCAGGCATGAAAACAAGATGAATCTCTTTAAACATCTTCATCAGAGCTCTTGGGTGACCAGTGCATTGTCAATGAAAGAAATCTTTTTTCTGAGCCCTAGGGCTCAAATAGAGCTCAAATATAACCCACGTTATAAACAGATGTGCATAATTATAGATTCAGGCTTATAGAACACAGGCAGAATAGATTTAGCATAATTCTTCTTGCCCCTATGATTTTTGGAATTATGAATGAGCATTGGCTTCAACTTAAAGTCACCAGCTGCTTTAGATCCTACCAAGAGAGTCAGTCTGTTCTTAGAAGCTTTGTAGCCAGGCATTGACTTCTCCTCTCTATGAAAGTCTTACATGGCATCTTCCAGTAGAAGGCTACAATAAAAATCTGTTGTTTCTTGTGGCCACCTTAATTAACTATTTTAGCTAAATCTTCTGGATAACTTGGTGTTTCTACATCAACACTTGCTGCTTAACACTTTTATGTTATGGAGATTAAACCTAGCAAACCAACCTCGACTAGCTTCAAACTTTTCTTCACCTTCCTCACCTTTCTGAGCTTTCGTAGAATTTTAGTAAATGTGCCGAAGTGAGCACTCAGCCTTCCTAGAATTGAAGAGAGTCAGGGCCTTGCTCTGGATTAGGCTTTGGCTTAGGGGAATGTTGTGGCTGGTGTGATCTTCTGTTCGGATTACTAAACCTCTCTCCATATCAGCATTAAGGCTGTTTTCCTTTCTTACGTTTCATACGTTTACTGGAATAGTACTTTTAATTTCCTTCCAGAACTTTTCCCTTCCATTCACAACTCAGCTAACTGACTCAAGAGGTCTAACTTTCAGCCTGTATTGGCTTTTGACATTCGGTAGTCTTGGCCCAGTACCTATAGGAGATAAGGGGTTCTTCTGGGACAATCATAGAGACTTTGAGGTTCCTTTATACAGATCCTACATTTCTCTCAGGTTTTTCAGCATATTTAGGAGGGGCTAATCAACCGCATTATTCTCAACAGAAATATTCTGTGACAGCAAACACTTGGTCACCCAGAGCCTTTCCCTCTCTAGATACTTAATTACTGGTGTCTAGATTGTAATCTAAATAACTTTGTCTACTACATGCCATGGAATACCAATTGAACTGCAGGCAAGGGTCATTAATGCCTAAATCTAATCAGATCGGAGACTATTCTAGGTGGCATAGAAGCAATTTAGAGAACCTGCTTTTAAGTTTCTTTTCCTCTGGAACAACATTTGATATTGGTTAGGGTTCACTCAGAGAAGCTGAATCATGAGTGATTTAAGGGATTTATTGTAGGGATCAGTTCCTGTATGATCATGGGGCCTGGTTAAGCAGTCCATTGCTAGTCCTGAAGTCAGCAGTGCCAGCAGTAGGAACGGGAAGATGGAGATGGAGTGTGGGAGGGTAAAGATGAGCTCAAACCCAGGAGGACAAAATGGAGCTTGTCTGCCTTTCACTTGGACTTGTGTTGGTTGTGTAACCGCCTCCAAGGCTCTGACTCCAGATGCTGGTGCCCTGCAGAAGAGCTAGTACACTTGCCATAGAAAATTGCACAAGAACATGGCCAGGGATTCAGGGAAGCTGAAGAAGCTGTGGGCCAAGCTGCTGCCCCAAAGAGGTTCAGTAGGAGCTGGTGGAATTGGGTTCTGCTTTATGCCAGGAAGGTGAAGCAGCAGATCCATGACAATGTGAATGAACCCCAGCAGCACCTGACATTATGCCAGCCATCTGAATGTAAACCTGACTGCTGTTTCATTTTTACCTTCCAGGTCTGAAGCAGAGTTCACTTGTGACCAATCCTAACCAGAATCATGCAGGGAAGGCAATTCTGGTATTGACATAATACAAAAACACCATAACATCCTATTTTAAATCATAGCCATGAGATTTCATCTTATGAAAATTTGGGGCATTAAAGCTGGACACTGATTAAAGCAGGCTGATGTTTTAGAGAGCATCAAGGACATCTTTAAAAATTTTTGGTTTCTATTGGTATGGTGTCAAAAGGAATCTCACTTTGACTTTAATACTCGGATTGATTAGAATCGTACATTAAGTCTGCTTTATAAATTAGTGATGATGGACTTATAATGTCAATTCCAGTAGCACACTCGATTTTTCTTTTAATTGTTACATCAGCTTGTTTATAATCACCAACGCCTTATCTTGCCAACATATGAACCCAAATATGTTTTCATGAAATAATAGCTAAGTAGTTATGGGGTGAATATCACTCATCATCAGGGAAATACAAATCAAAACCACAATGAGATACTACTTCATAACCTGTCAGAATGGCTAAAATTAACAACTCAGGAGACGACAGATGTTGGTGAGGATATGGAGAAAGGGGAACACTTTTGCACTGTTGATGGGAATGCAGACTGGTCTAGCCACTTTGGAAAACAATATGAAGGTTCCTCAAAAAATTGAAGATAGAGCTACCCTATGACCCAGCAATTGCACTACTAGGTATTTATCCAAAGGATACAAAAATGCTGATTTGAAGAAGCACAACACACCAGTATTTATAGCAGCACTATCAACAATAGCCAAATTATGAAAAGAACCCAAATGTACATCGACTGATGAATGGATAAGATAGGTGTGGTATATATATATACAATGGAATATTGGCAATCAAAAGAATGAAATCTTGCCATTTACAACAACATGGATGGAATTAGAGTGTATTATGCTAAGCGAAGTAAGTCAGAGAAAGACAAATTAAGATTTCATTCATGTGTGGTGTTTAAGAAACAAGCAGATGAACATAGGGGAAGGGAAGGAAAAATAAGATAAAAACAGAGAGGAAGGCAAATCATAAGAGACTTTCAAATACACAGAATAAACTGCGGGTTACTGGAGGGGAGGTGGGTGGGGCAATGAGCTGAATGAGTGATGGGCATTAAAGAGAGCACTTGTTGTGATGAGCACTGGGTGTTATATGTAAGTGATGAATCACTAAATTCTACTCTTGAAACCATTATTGCATTATATGTTAACTACCTTGGATTCAAATTAGCAAAAAAAAAGCTTCCTTTTGTTTCAAAGTTTGGTCACTTAAATGACTTAGGAGACTGTTGGACCACTGCTCTACAACACAGTAAATATAATAATGATCATTTATTAAATGCATAACTATGTGCCAGTTACTATGTTAAAACTTTCCATATATTATCTCACTTAATTCTTTAAAACAATACTATGAAAGCTAGATATTGTCCCCTTGTACAGATGGGGAAATTGAGGCTTGGTTTAGTGCTTAGCCTGAGCTAAGAGGAGGACCTAAAATTTAGGTCTATGTGACTCCAGCACACATGCTCTTAACCACCTTACTCTACTACTGTAAGTTTGTCTGTATTTCTGATGGTGAGGAATAGCCAAAAATCAACAGAGATACCTAAAACTAATTAATTATTGCATCTTTTTTTCCTTCCTCATAGCTCTAACTGAAGAATTGGAGTCTGTAACCAATGAGCTACATGCAGTAGACATTCAAATTCAGGAACTTCTGGAAAAGCAACAAGAGCTTATTCAGAAAAAGAACATCCTAACAAACCAAATAAAGCAGCATTTTGAGGATTCTGATGCTGGGGAAAGCAGTGAATGGGATTCTTCACCTGCTGCTTGGAATAAAGAAGGTTTGCTCTGTTTTTGTTTGCTAGTCTTGTTTCTGCTTGTTTCTTTACACAGGAGTTAAATCATTGTTCCTGGATCAGTGCTTTCTAGGCACTTGGAAGGGAAACTGGCTGTTCCTTAAGTGCATGGGAAACCAGTAGGCAAACCATTCTTTGCCCATGGTCTTTTTGAATGAAGCTTTTATTATTCACACTTCATTATTTTTTCCAAATGTGGTTCGTTTTTTAAAAATTTTTTTAATGTTTATTTTTGAGAGAGAAAGAGAGACAGAGCATGAGCGGGGGAGGGGTACAGAGAGAGGAGAAGGAGATACAGAATCCGAAGCAGGCTCCAGGCTTTGAGCTGTCAGCACAGAGCCCTGACGCAGGGCTTGAACCCACGAACCATGAGATCATGACCCGAGCCAAAATCGGACGCTTAACTGACTGACCCATTCAGGTGCCCCTCCAAATATGGTTCTAGCAGCATCAATCAATGCTTGGAAAAAGAAGATTTTTTACTAAATTTTCTAAGTTTTAATTAGAAAAAAGTTAAACAATTAAAAAAAAATTCAAAGTTGCCAAAGTCTAGTTCATTTTCCTGCCCTAGTGAACACCTTCCTTGATTCAAGATCTTGCCAAGTCTCATGTTTATCATGAACTATCACTTATACTGGAGTTCGTAACAGTGCTTTTGTAGCCCTTGCTTTTCAGGGGATTTGCTTCTAAACAAGATATTTACATAAAAAACTCCACATAATTGTTAACTTGACGGTATTTGAGATTTTTATGATACTATGAATTCCTTGATCAACAATCAGACTGGTTTTCAAATGCCTGGTCAAGGACCTTCCTCTTCTGTGTAGGTTAATTCTCAACTGACAAATGTTTTCATTTTTTTCTGATGGATTGTTTCTTACTATATATCATTAAATCTTTTTGCCTAAGCTTCGGAGTTAAACTAATCTCAAAATTGTCAGTATAAAGGTTAAATTGTCAGTAATATTAAAACTTACATAAATTCTTAACTGCTTTTCTCTAATATAAAAGCTGCCATTTACGTTTGTATTGCATTTATAATCCTAAATAATTCTAATATATTTGGCTTATTATTATTATTATTATTGTTTTATTATTATTTTTTGTCTAGATTTTCCCTGGTCTGGTAAAGTTAAAGAGGTTCTGCAAAATGTCTTTAAACTGCAGAGGTTCAGACTGCTTCAGCTTGAAACTATTAATGTAACAATGTCTGGAAAGGAGGTATTTCTTGTTATGCCTACAGGAGGTGGAAAGAGCTTATGCTACCAGTTACCAGCATTATGTTCAGATGGTATGTATTAATAAAGATTCGTTTTAAGTTGAACAAAGGAATTTCTCTCTTTTTTTAAAATGTTTATTTATTTTTGAGAGAGAGAGACACACAGAGCACGAGTGGGGGAGGGGCAGAGAGAGGGAGACACAGAATCTGAAACAGGCTCCAGGCTCCAAGCTGTCAGCACAGATCCTGACGTGGACTTGAACTCATGAACCATGAGATCATGACCTGAGCCAAAGTCGGACATTCAACCGACTGAGCCACCCAGGCACCCCAAGGAATTTCTCTTTTAAGTCTTAAAAAAAATAATTTCTAACCATACTTATGTATAAATCAAGTGCATTTTTAATTTCATTTATCTTAATGTTAATAGACATTTTAAAAGGTTCACTTAAAGAGGGAATGTTAAAGACTTTGAGCAGAATTGGTTCTTTTATATGGTTCTTCAAACATAATTAAAAAACATGTTGTGGGACAAAAAGTACTAGAAAAGGAATCTATAGACCTGGAGTCTAGTCCCAGATCTTTATTGAGTGTCAGCTAGGGGTGTTCGGCCCTGGAGATAACAGTAGTGAGCAAAATGGGCAAGGTTCTTGTTTTCACCGAGCTCATAGTGTAAAGCAGAACTTTCTCAAACTATAATGTGTGTAAGGATTACTGGTGACATGATTGACATGCAGATTCTGAGTTTGTGTGAGACCCAAGATCTTGCATTTCTAACAAGCTCCCAGGTACTGGGTTGCTCTTTGGGGACTAGCAGTGGTATAGATAGGGGTCAGCAAACTTACCTTTAGAGAGGCAGTCAGTAAATGTGATAGGTGTGGTTCATATGGTCTCTGTGGCAACTACTGAACTCTGCCATTGTGGTACAAAAGTAGCCATAGACAGCATGGAAACAAATGGATATGCCTGTATTCTATTAAAACTTTATTTACTCAAACAAGTAGCTAGTTCTTAGTTTATTGATACCTGGACTAGAAAATAGAGGTAATTGTAGGCAATTGCAATAAAAGTTTTGTGATAAAGGTTTTTTTATTTTAATTAATTAATTAATTAATTAATTAAAAAATTTTTTTAATGTTTATTTATTTTTGAGACAGAGAGAGACAGAGCATGAACAGGTGAGGAGCACAGAGAGAGGGAGACACAGAATCTGAAACAGGCTCCAGGCTCTGAGCTGTCAGCACAGAGCCTGACGCGGGGCTTGAACTCACGGACCGTGAGATCATGACCTGAGCCGAAGTCGGACGCTTAACCGACCAAGCCACCCAGGCGCCCCAAATTAATTAATTTTTAAATTTTATTTATTTATTTATTCATTTATTTATTTATTTTGAGAGAGAGAGAGAGAGAGAGCACGAGCAGGGAAGGGGCAGAGAGAAAGGGAGACACTGAATCCAAAGCAGGCTCCGGGCTCTGAGCTGTCAGCACAGAGCCCAACGCGGGGCTTGAACTCACAAACTGTGAGTTGGACACTTAACCAACTGAGCCACCCAGGTGTCCCATGAGAAAGGTGTTAATAGGGAATTAAGTCAGTGCAAAGATCTGGTCTAGGGACTGTCCAGAGAAGGCTGTCCTGAGGAAGTGGCATTTGAGCTGAAAGCTGAAGGATAAGTAGGCAAAGATAGACAGGAGAGGAAGGAAGAATGTTCACGCAGGGGAGCAGTATTTCTGAGAGCCCAAAAGTAAGAACATGCATGGTAGGGAGTATCAATAATCTGGAAGAATTTCAGTGTGGCAGGCAGTGAGGGGCAAGGCACATGGAAAGAGTCTTGAAAGATATTATAAAAATTTCCTTAGATGAGTGGGAAACCATTGAAGGGTTTTATATAGGTAAGAGACTTGCCAGAATTGTGGTTTAGAAGATGGAGGAATTCCAGAAATAATTAGGAGGTAGATTCAGTAGGACTTGGTATTCATTCGATTCGGGGTAGGAGAAGGGATAGTATAGAATGTTGCCCAAATTCTAGGCTGGGACAAATTGTTCACTGAAATAGGTTACATTTGGAGACATAATTTACATGGGAATGGAGAGAGAGGGAAGATGAGTTGAGGAAGGGGAGGTAGTGAATAGGACATTCTTTGGAAAGAATTGCTGTGAAGGGAAAAAGAGGGGACCCTAAATTAGGTGTCCAGGGTTTTTCAAAGATGAGAGAGGCTTGCCCGTGTTTAAATGTAATGTGAAGTTATCATTGATGAGGGAGAATATGAAAATACAGCAGAGAGACTATTTGAGATGTCAAAATCCCTGATAAAGTCCGAATCTGGTATATTTTTTAATTGGTCTGCTCTCTGGTTTATTTTAAGGAACAAACTATAGAAACATAAGGTCAGTGATTTTAATAATGTAGAATAGCTCTTACAGCTGTGCACAATTTCAAAAATAAGAGAAAGGGGACACTATCAGAATTTCATCCAGTCAATAAACTGTTCACTGGTTTCTATGTGGCATATATTAATCTGGTACAGTAAGTGGAAGAATAGTCTTGTAACTATCATTCTTAATTATACGGGTTGCTTATGTTTTCTTTGGAAACTTTGGAATAACTTTTTTCTGATATAACTGCTTACTACTTGACTTGATTTATGTTATTTTGCTAAGGTTACCAGTACTGATTGTTAAAAATGATAGTAAAGTAAAAATTCACAATCATATCTATTTTTATCTTTATAGTAACGAATGAGGGAAGAGATTTCTGTCTAATCTTATATCTGCTTATTTGACTAATGATCATTTATTTATATCTATCTCCTCTATTAATGAGGCTAAAAAAATAGGTAGTATATTGATGTTGTGATGCCCTCAGGTGAGTGGTTGAAACTCATTCTGGAGGTAGTATAAAATTTAAAGTAGATACTTTCTCTTTTAGGTTTTACCCTTGTGATTTGCCCATTGATCTCTCTTATGGAAGACCAGTTAATGGTTTTAAAACAATTAGGAATTTCAGCTACCATGTTAAATGCTTCTAGTCCTAAGGTATGCTTCTGTGGTTCTTTTTTTTTTTTTTTTTTTTTTTTGATTTGTTTTTTAAGTTTATTTATTTTGAGAGAGAGAGAGAGTGTGAATGCCTGTTTGGGAGAGGGGCGGAGAGAGAATCTCAAGCAGGGTCCATGCTCTTAGCACAGAGTCTAAAGTGGGGCTCAATCCCGTGAAAAAGATCATGACCTGAGCTGAAACCAAGAGTTGGATGCTTAACCATCTGAGCCACCTAGGCACGCCCTTTTTTTAAAATCCAAACTCTTCACTAAAGTAGGAGCCTTGGTTACAATTGAATTGGTTATAAAATTATAAGCTAATAACTATATCAAGAGTTACAAAGTACTGTTGATGGGCCAGTTCTAGTCTACTACCTATTTTTATATGGTCTGTGAGCTAAGAATGGTTTTTACATTTATATTTATATATTTTAATTTAATTTGGTTTATTTGAGAGAGAGAGAGCATGAGCAAGGCAGGGGCACAGGGAGAGACAGAGAGAATCTTAGGCAGTCTCCACACTTAGCACGGAGCCTGACACAGGGCTTGATTCCACAGCCCTGGGGTCATGACCTGGGCTGAAATCAAGAGTTGGATGCCCAACCAACTGAACCACCCAGGCGCCCTGGTTTTTATATTTTTAAATGGTTAAAAAAAAGTTAAAAGAATAACACTTTGTGAAGTGTGAAAATTATAAGGAAGTCTGTAAAGTTTTATTGGAACACAACAGTGCTCGTTCATTTATGTGTTTTCACACAATAATGGCAAAATAGTTGTGATAGATACTGTATGGCCCACAAAACCTAATAATATCTACTATCTGGCACTTTACAGTAAACATCAGCTGAGCTGTTTTATATTATCTATTAGAAGATAGTAAATAAGAATTCCTAATTATACAATATTATTAAATATAAATGGTGCACTACTAACAAGATAACCTGTCCCTATGGAATCTTTTTGGTTTCGGAATGGACTCTCTTACTTTCATCTGTTGAATAAGCATTTCCCAACTATTCTTTTTTAAAAAGGATGTTATTGAAATTTTTTAAAGTGCAGAAAAGTAGAGAGAATCGTAATAAAACTGTAAGTACCCATTAACCACCTTTAACATTTATCAACATATGACCAATCCTTTTTCAATTATATACCTGGAATTTTCCCTGCCTCCTCCCCTTGGTTTATTCATTTGAAACAGTTCCCAGATATCATATCATTTTAGTTGTAACTCCTTTAATGTATATCAGAAAAAAAATAATTGCAATGGCATTATCATACCTAAAACAATTTAATATTGATTCATTAAAATCATCAAGTAAATGGGTGTCTGTGTGACTCAGTTGGTTAAGTGTCTGACTTCGGCTCAGGTTATGATCTCAGGGTTTGTGGGTTTGAGACTGCCATCGGGCTCTGTGCTGACAGTGTGGACCTTCTTTGGATCCTCGGTCTCCCTTTCTCTGCCCTTGCCCTGCTCGTTCTCTCTCTCTCTCTCTCTCTTTCAAAAATTAAAACATTAAAAAATATTCACATTTTGGGCCACCTGGGTGGCTCGGTTGGGCATCTGACTTTGGTTCTGGTCATGATCTCATAGTTCTTGGGTTCGAACCCCGTGTTGGGCTCTGTGCTGACAACTCAGAGCCTGGAACCTGCTTCGGATTCTGTGTCTCCTTTTCTCTCTGCCCCTGCCCCACTTGCTCTCTGTCTGTCTCTCTCTCTCTCTCAAGAATAAACAAACAACAAAACAAACAAATTCACATTCCTTTGTCTCATCAAATCTTACTTTTCTTTTTTAAAATCACGGTCCAGAATAAATTCATGCATTATGTTGTATTTTGTTGATCTCTCTGTAGATTCCCCTTATTTCTTATTTGTTTCCCCATGCAAATTTAATTTTTTTTATTGAAACTAGGGTCTTTTTCTAGTTTGCTACATTCTGGTTTTTCTGATAACCTTCTTGTGATATTGTTTAACTTGTTATTTTTAGTTAGACTTAAAAGCGTGACTGTATTTGGTCTTTTCTTTTTCAAGACTTTATTCCCCATGGCATAAGTAGGAGGTACATCATAACCTGGTTATTTTGTGTGATGTTAAGTTTGGTCAGTGGGTTCAGGTGATAACTGCTTGTTCTGTTATTATCAAGTTCTTTGTCCCCTTTTCATCTATTGGCTTTAAAGCCACTGATGATTATTGCCTGCCTTTAAGTAACAGCTGTAATTAGGGGCTTCCAAAGTGGTGATTTCTCCTTCTGTCACTCCTTCTTTTATTAGCTAGGCATTTTCTATAAAGAACTTTTTCCTTATAAACCTTTGCAGATTGAGAATTGTTTCCCATTCTTTCCCAGTTGTCAGAGAGTTGTTTTCTTAGCATTCTCCAAAGGTGGTCAATAAGATCTTTTTTGTTTTTTTAAGTATCATTATAAACCTACGAGTATCTAGCGTATTTGATAGATCTTAATCCATATTATTGTTTTTTGTGCTGAAATAGCCCCATCTTTGAGCAGTGAGCATCTCTTCAAGTTGGCTCCTGAATCTTTTTTCTTCATCCCATAGTTTTTGACTCCTTGCTTTTTTGTGAAGTTACTCCATGCTCAGTTTGCATATTTCCTCTCAGACCTGGCATCAGCCCTATCTCCAGGTAGCCCTGGTTCCTTGGTTTTTCCCATCTATTTCTATTTTATTGAAACTGTCATGTCCTAACTGCTCTCTTATTCAATGGGTGAATGTGGAGAACATTGCTTTCTAATACTGTACTTCTTTAACACTGAAAAAGAGTAATAATTTGAACTGTATCACGACTGAAAAGTTGGAGAGAAAATAAAGAGAAGGGATATGTCAAGTCCAAATTTCTGTTTGCTTTCACTAGCAGTTCATAGGATGTGAATACAAATCTTTTTAACCTTGCTGCTCCACTTTGCCAGAAATTCTGGTGGTTTTTTTTTTTTCTTTTTTAACTCCTCCATTTCTGAGGAAATAGCCTTATGTTTGCTCCCCTAAGATTTCTGAGACATTTAGGACCAGTTGAAATGTTTAATGTACTTTAGTCATTCCTTAAGAAACTTAAGGATTCTTGAGGAATTAGCAAATGGTTTTGCTGGGATACTGAAAGCAGTTTGGACTTTGTCCATCACGTTCACCATTGTTTCTTTACACTTCTTTTGGTCCTAATTAGGTTAGAAGGAAAAATATGACACCTAATGTGCTAAATATTTTATGAAATAGAGCACTAAGAACCTAATAACTGTGAGCTTTTAGGATTTATTTTTTATTATATATAAGTATATATTTTATTTTATAAAATCATAATTCAATGAATAAGATACTTTATAAAACCTAAAGAGATTGCGTAGATTTGATAGCATCATTAAAGTAGCTAATAAAGAATAGATTTTGTTCAGATACATGAAGAGATCACAAATACAATGTTAAAATTAATAAAACCCAACGTTATAACCATCCCTATTGCATTTAGCTCATATTTTGGCATTTATATGAACAACTTAGAATTATGTCTTCATAGAGTAAATGCCTATTGGAGTGTTTTCATTTTTACTTTTCTCTTTTTTGTCAAATGAGATTATTCTTTTATCAATATTTGGTTATAAGTAAATAGCTAAAATGCTATTTACAGCTGCCCTGAAGTTTAGTACTGGGACATGGTCACAATTTTAATGAACTCAACATCTGCTAAAACAGTTTAAGGCTGTTGCTTTGAGTAATGAGCATCTTAATTTACTGCTTAGCATCCCCACTGGCTAGCTCAGTTCCGTCATTACGTCTGTTTCTCCTTCCAACAGGAGCATGTGAAATGGGTTCATGCTGAAATGGTAAATAAAAATTCCAAGCTAAAGCTAATTTATGTGACTCCAGAGAAAATTGCAAAAAGCAAAATGTTCATGTCAAGACTAGAGAAAGCCTATGAAGCGAGGAGATTTACCCGAATTGCTGTGGATGAAGTTCACTGCTGTAGCCACTGGGGACATGATTTCAGACCTGGTATGTATGATGTGTCTAGAAAACTCCTTGATTCTAGGGACTGTTTTCTTATATGATGGAAATCCCTGCTTCCATTAAAATTATTTTCTCAGCCAGTTATTACTCATTTCCTCTTGCCTTAACTTACGGGGAACCAAGAGGCAGAATTTTAATCTCTACTCCCCGCCATGGTAGTGCTTAGTCTGATTGCCTTTATCCCTTGAAATGTATGTTTCTTAAACATTATTCTTTCCCATCTTTAGCCATAAAGATTTACTGACATCCAGGTTCTCTCTCACATCTGTTGAGGAATTAGGATCTCCTTCAAGGTCGTCTTCAGGGTCTTTGGCATCCACTTCCAGATCTACACTCAACTAACACCTCAGGGTTAAAGTTCTGTGGGATATTTGAGTAACCTGTTTCTTTACTTCTCCAACTTAATCCTACATGGCCAGAAGCAGATCACTCAGACTTATTCTGTGTAAGACGGTCTTAGATTTAAAAAGTCCTGCTTGTGATTTCAACCTCATTTCTTTCTGAACCTGCTTTCACACTCATATGGTTCCCCTGGGGTCCTCTTTAATCTGTCCTTATATTTGCCCACTGCTCTAGGCCCCACCTGATGGCCACTGTTTCCTCCTTCCAGACTCTTCTGTTGCCACTTTTCTGTTGTGTTTCTCGTGGATTGCCTGGCATTTTACCTACTTCAGTCTCTGTGCCAGACTTTTCTTCTGGACCCATCCAGGCTTCTGCTTTCTCTATGCCTGCTGTTTCAGTACTAAGCATTGGTGGGAAAAAATTGCAGAACTGCATTAATTTCCACCTCAGTTCAGCTTTCATCGTACCCCACTATCTTTTTCTTGTTCCTGTTTTGTCTCCTGCATACATTTCTTCCAATGAGCTTTTCATGCCGCTAACTTTTCTTTAGGTCCTAACTCATACTTAGCAGATGCCTCCCAGAGCCCGGAAAGTAGGTGCCAGCAGGTATGGACGTCTTCTCTTTCCCCTTCCAAACATTAGTAATCTTGTTTTGTTTTATTTTGTTTTTTCTTAAGGCAAAAGGGACCATTTCTTTATAAGTTACCATGACTCCTTCCGCTTCATCCTTTCCTGCCTTCTTAACTTTGACTTTGTCAAAGTCTTCACTCCTGCATCTTCAGACTTTACAAAAACAAACATTAGAAGCCCAAGTAGTCTTTGGCCTTTTCCACCCCTTTATGGCATTGTCCTATTTCTGTTCTTCTTTTTGCCTCCTCCTCTAAACTCTCTCCCCTTCTCACCTTTATTCCTTTTTGACTTCACTGAGTCGCTTCTGCCTCTGCCACTCTGCTTAGGGGTGAGCTGAGACCTCACTCCCCACTGCTTAATGCTGTGGGCTCATCTGCATTCCCCTTCCTGCTCACTTTCAGGAGCATTTCCTGCACTCACCTCTCTCCTTGCCACTTTCGCCTCCCTCAGTGACGGAACGCTTTCCCCGCTCACTGCTGCCTTCTTCCTTTGCTGCCACCTCAAATGTTAGTGTTCTCTATGGTTCCGATCTCTTTCACCTTTTCTTACACTTCCCCAGGCCTAGTGGACTTGTGGCCTGAAGACACATTCACTGCCTTCAGAATTATTTGGGACACAGGTAATTTTTAAAATTTTGTTTTAAATGCCTCAGTACATATACTGTCCTTTCTACAAAAGACCCCACCATCTTAATCAGACTACTCCAAAGAGTTGTTACCTGGTAGCTAGTGGAAATGCTAGGTTTCTGACCCTTACCTTATATTTCCAACCTCAGTGCTGATCACTTAGGATGAGAACCATTGCTTGTGTATTACCATAACTTGTGTTGGCTCTGTAGATTAGCTGCCAGCTGTAATCAGTTTTTCCCATGTCTAGTCCTGTTACTCCTCAGCTGTAGATTTATATTCCTAATTGTTTATTAGAAATGTGTACCCATTTAAAAAACTGTTTGAGATATAATTGACATATAACATTGCACTTATTAGTCTTAGTTGTGTAAGATAGTTCTTTGACATATGCATATACTGGGAAGTGATTATTACAGTAAGTTTAGTTACATCATCAATACACATAGTTGCAAAATCTTTTTTTTCTTTATAAGAACTTTCAAGATTTACTCCCTTAGCGACTTAACATACAGTATTATCACTATTGAGCATTACTATAAGTGTGTACATTTTGACTCCCTTCACCCATTTTTCCCACACTATGCCTCACTTCTGGCAACTACCATTGTGTTCTCTGTATCTTTGAGATGTTTTTTGTTTGTTTGTTTGTTTGTTTGTTTTAAGATTCCACATGTCAGTGATGTCATACAATGTCTTTCTCTGGCTGACTTACATCACTTAGCATAATGCTGTCAAGCTTCATCCATGTTGTTGCAAATAGAATTTCCTCTTTTATGGCCAAATAATATTCCATTGTGTGTGTATGTATATATACATAGCACATTTTCTTTATCTGTACATCAGTGCACACTTACATTTTTTCCATGTCTTGGTTATTATAAATAATGCTACAGTGAACATAGTGGCTTAGATATCTTTTCAAGATAGTGATTTTGTTTCCTTTGGGTAAAGACTCAGAAGTGGAATTGTTAGATCATAAAGTAGTTTTATTTTTAAATTAAAAAAAATTTTTTTATTGTTTGTTTTTGAGAGTGAGAAAGAAAGAGTATGAGCAGGGAAGGGGCAGAGAGAGGGAGACACAGAATCTGAAGCAGGCTCCAGGCTCTGAGCTGTCAGCATAGAGCCCAACACAGGGCTTGAACTTGTGAACCATGAGATCATGACCTGAGCCAAAGTTGGACGCTTAACCAACTGAGCCACGCAGATGCCCCTATTTTTAAATTTTTGAGGAACCTCTGTACTGTTTTCCGTAGCAGCCACATTAATTTACATTGCTAACACCAGTGCATCGGGGTTTCTCTTTTCTCTCACATTTCTTATTTCTTGTATTTTTGATAATAGCCATTGTAACAGGTGTGAGGTGATACTTCATTGTGGTTTTGATTTTCATTTCACTGATGATTAGTGATGCTGAATACTTTTTCATGTACGCATTGCCTATTTGTATGTCTTCTCTAGAAAAAATATCTATCTAGATCCTCCGCCTATTTTTCAGTTGTAATTTTTAGGTATTTTTGCTATTGAGATAAATGAATTCTTTGTGTAGTTTTTATGTTGACATTTTATCATATAGTTGCAAATATTTTTTCCTAGCCCATAGGTTTTCTTTGCTGTACAAAAGTGTTTTATAGTTTTATGTAGCATCGTGCTCATATATACACACCACATCATCTTTATCCATTCATCAGTTGATGGACGTTTGGGCTCTTTCTACAATTTGGCTCTGGTTGATAGCACTGCTATAAACATTGGGATACATGTGCCCCTATGAATCAGCATTCCTGTATCCTTTGGATAAAGTCCTAGAAGTACTATTGCTGGATCGCAGGATAATTCTATTTTTAACTTTTTGAGGAACCTCCACACTATTTTCAGAATGACTGCACCATTTTACATTCCCACCAACAGCCCAAGAGGGTTCCTCTTTCTCCACATCCTTGACACATCTGTTGTTTCTTGAGTTGTTAATTTTAGCCCCTCTGACCGGTGTGAGGTGGTATCTCAATGTGGTTTTGATTTGTATTTCCCTGATGATGAGCAATGTTGAGCATCTTTTCATGTGCCTGTTAGCCATTTGGATGTCTTCTTTGGAAAAGTGTCTATTCATGTCTTCTGCCCATTTCTTCACTGGATTATTTGTTTTTCAGGTGTTGAGTTTGATAAGTTCTTTATAGATTTTCGATACTAACCCTTATCCAATACATCATTTGAAAATATCTTCTCCCTTTCCGTCAGCTGCCTTTTAGTTTTTTGGATTGTTTCCTTTGCTGTACAGAAGGTTTTTATCTTGATGAGGTCCCAATAGTTCATTTTTGCCTTTATTTCCTTTGCCTTCGAAGACGTGTCAAGTAAGCATTTGCTGTGGCTGAGGTCAAATAAATAGGTTGTTGCCTGTTTTGTCCTGTAGGATTTTGATGGTTTCCTATCTCACATTTAGGTCTTTCATCCATTTTGAGTTTATTTTTGTGTATGGTGTAAGAAAGTGGCCCAGTTTCATTCTTGTGCAAGTTGCTGTACAGTTCTCAGCACCATTTGCTAAAGAGGCTGTTTTTTTTCCATTGGATACTCTTTCCTGTTTTGTTGAAGTTTAGTTGGCTGTATGTTTATGGGTCCAATTCTGGGTTCTGTATTCTGTTCCATTGGTCTTTGTGTCTGTTTTCATGCCAATACCATAACTGTCTTGATGTTTACAGCTTTGTAGTAGAGGTTAAAGTTAAAGTCCGGGACTGTGATGCCTCCAGCTTTGGTTTTCTTTTTCAACAGTACTTTGGCTATTCGGGGACTTTTGTGGTTTCATACAGATTTTAGGATTGCTTGTTCTAGCTCTGTGAAGAATACTGATGCTATTTTGTTTGGGGTTGCATTGAATGCATAGATTTTTTGGGTACTATCGACATTTTAGCAATATTTGCTCTTCCAATCCATGAGCATGGAATATTTTTCCATTTCTTTGTTTCTTCTTCAATTTCTTTCATAAGCTTTCTGTAGTTTTCAGCATACAGATCTTTTGCCTGTTTGGTTAGATTTATTCCTAAGTATTTTATGGGATCGACTCCTTGATATCTCTTTCTGTTGTATAGAAATTCAGCTGATATCTATAAATTGATTTTTTATCCTGCAACTTTGCTGAAATGGTGTCATGTATCAGTTCTGGCAGTTTTTTGGTGGAGTCTTTCAGGTTTCCCATGTCGAGTATCGTGTTATCTGTGAAAAGAGAAAGCTTGACTTCTTCTTTGCCAATTTGGATGACTTATTTCATTTTATTGTCTGACTGCTGAGGCTAGGTCTTCAACACTGTGTTAAACAACAGTGGTGAGAGTGGACATCTGTGTTGTGTTCCTGATATCAGGGGGAAGGCTCTCACTTTTTCCCCATTGAGGATGGTATTAGCTGTGGGCCTTTAATATATGGCTTTTATGATGTTAAGGTATATTCCCTCTGTCCCTACTTTCTTGAGGATTTTTTTTTAAGAAAGGATGCTGTATTTTGTCAAATGCTTTTTCTCCCTCTATTGACAGATCATCTAGGTAGAAAATAAGTAAGCAAACAGTGGCTCTGAATGACACATTGGACCAGATGGGCTTAACAGATAAATTCAGATCTTTTCATCCAAAAGCAGCAGAATATACAGTCTTCATGAGTGCACATGGAACATTCTCCAAAATAGATCACATACTGGTTCACAAAACAGTCCTCAACAAATATAAAAGGATTGAGATCATACCATGCATATTTTCAGATCACAACACTTTGAAACTTGAAATCAACCACAAGAAAAGAACATCCTACTAAGGAATGAATGAGTCAACCAGGAAATTAAGGAAGAACTTAAAAAATATATGGAAGCCTGTGAAAATGAAAACATGACAGTCCAAACCCTTTGGGATACAGCAAAGTCAGTCCTAAGAGGAAAATACATTGGAGTCCAGGCCTATCTCAAGAAACAAGAAAAATCCCAAATACAGAATCTAACCTCACACCTAAAGGAACTAGAAACAGAGCAGCAAAGAAACCCTAAAGCCAGCAGAAGAAGAGAAATCATAAAGATTAGAGCATAAACAATATAGAATCCAAAAAACAGTAGGACAGATAAATGAATCACTGGTTTTTTGAAAGAATAAGCAATTGATGAGCCCCTAGCCAGGCTTCTCAAAAAGAAAAGAGAGAGGTCCCAAATAGATAAAATCACGAATGAAAGAGGAGAGATCACAACCAACATTAAGAAATACAAACAAGGGGCGCCTGGGTGGCGCAGTCGGTTAAGCGTCCGACTTCAGCCAGGTCACGATCTCGCGGTCCGTGAGTTCGAGCCCCGCGTCAGGCTCTGGGCTGATGGCTCGGAGCCTGGAGCCTGTTTCCGATTCTGTGTCTCCCTCTCTCTCTGCCCCTCCCCCGTTCATGCTCTGTCTCTCTGTCCCAAAAATAAATAATAAAAAACAAAAAACAAAAAAAAACAAAAAAACGTTGAAGAAATACAAACAATTATCAGAGAATACTATGAAAAATTATATGCCAACAAACTGGACAATCTGGAAGAAATGGACAAATTCTACTCACCCACACACTACCAAAACTCAAAAGGGAAGAAATAGAAAACTTGAACAGACCCATAACCAGTGAAGAAATTGAATTGGTTATCAAAAATCTCCCAACAAATAAGAGTCCTGGGCCAGATGGCTTCTCAGGGGAATTCTAGCAGACATTTAAAGCAGAGTTAGTACCTATGCTTCTCAAGCTGTTCCATGAAATAGAAACGGAAGGAAAGCTTCTGTACTCCTTCTGTGAAGCCAGCATTACCTTGATTCCCAAGCCAGACAAAGACATCACTAAAAAGGAGAATTACAGGCAAATATCTGTGATGAACATGGATGCAAAAATTCTCAACAAGATACTAGCAAATCGAGTCCAACAGTATATTAAAAGAATTATTCACCATGGTCAAGTGGGATTCATTCTTGGGCTACAGGGCTGGTTCAGTATTCACAAATCAATCAATGTGATACATCACGTTAACAGAAGAAAGGATATACCCTATGTTTTCTTCTAGTAGTGCTCTGGTTCCAGGTCTTATGTTTAAGACTTTTTAAATCCACTTTGAGTTGATTTTGTATATGGTGTAAAGTCCTGTTTCATTCTTTTGCATGTGGCTGTCTAGTTTTCCCAACACCATTTATTGAAGAGACTGTTGCTTCCTGATTGTATATTCTTGATGCCTTTGTCATAAATTGACCATATATATGTGAATTTATTCCTGGGTTCTCTATTCTGTTTTGTTGATCCATGTTTCTGTTTTTATGCTAATAACATATTGTTTTGATTATTATAGCTTTGTAATATGGTTTGAAATCAGGGAGTTTGATGTCTCCAGCTTCATTCTTTCTTAAGATTGCCTTGGCTATTGGGGGCCTTTTGTGGTTCCATACAAATTTTAAGATTGTTGTTTCTAGTTCTGTGAAAAATGCCATTGGAATCTTGATAGGGATTGCATTGAATCTGTAGGTTGCTCAGGGTGTATGGACATTTTAACGGTGTTAAGTCTTCCTGTTCATAGACACAAAATATGTTTCCATTTATTTGTGTTCTCTTCAATTTCTTTTATCAATGTCTTATAGTTTTCAGGTGTATAGATCTTTTACCTCCTTGGGTAAATTTATCCCTCAGCATTTTATTCTTCTTGATGCAATTGTAAATGGAATTGTTTCTTTTCTTTTCTTTTCTTTTTTTTTTTTTTTTTTTAATTTTTTTTTAACGTTTTATTTTATTTTTGAGACAGAGAGAGACAGAGCATGAACGGGGGAGGAGCAGAGAGAGAGGGAAACACAGAATCCGAAACAGGCTCCAGGCTCTGAGCTGTCAGCACAGAGCCCGACGCGGGGCTCGAACCCACAGACCGTGAGATCATGACCTGAGCTGAAGTCGGAAGCTTAACCGACCAAGCCACCCAGGCGCCCCTCTTTTCTTTTTTTAATGTTTATTTATTAGAGAGAGAGAGCATGCATAAGCAGGGAGGGGCAGAGAGAGAAGGCGAGAGAGAATCCCAAGGAGGCTTCATGCTGCTAGCACAGAGCCCAACGTGGTCTTGATCTCACAACCGTGAGATCATGACCTGAGCCTAAATTAAGAGTCAGATGCTTAACTGACTAAGCCACCCAGTCATCCCTCTTTTTTTTTTTTTAAATATTTACTTTGAGAGACAGTGTGAACAGGGGAGAGGCAGAGAAGTGGAGAGAGAATCCCAAACAGGCTCCATGCTGTCAGTGCACAGCCGGATATGGAGCTCTATCTCACGAACTGCAAGATAATGACCTGAGCCAAAATCAAGAGACAGATGTTTAATCGACTGAGCCACCCAGGTACACATGGAATTGTTTTCTTAATTTCTCTAATAGTCTATTAATAGTATATAGAAACACAACTTATTTTTGTGTATTCATTTTATGTTTTGCAAACTTTCTTTAAATAGTGACAGTTTTACTTATTCTCTTTTAATTTGGATACTGTTTATTCTTTTTCTTGCCTAATTTCTCTGGCTAGGACTTCTAATACTGTGTTGGATAAGAGTAGTGAGAGTGGGTATCCTTGTCTTGTTCCTGAGTGAGAAGAAAAGGTTGGAACTAATAAGCTTGAGAGGAGGGTCTTTGTGGAGCTGAAACTCAGACCTCTGAGGAGGCACAGCTACCTGGTGCTGGAGCCTCTTAATGGAGGCAGAGGTGAGGTGGACCTGTGATGAAGCTGGTTCTTCAAAGTTTGGAAAAACTGTATTTGGCTGCTACTACAAAGAGACAGTGCTGGTATAGGGATGAAGAAGCCTTGCTGGGTAACATTCTTGAGAACACAGGCAAGCCCACAGGAAGCAAAAAGGAAGGAGCAAGACCCTAATTCTTCCCTTAGCCTTGTAGTCTAGGGCCAGCTGGCAAAGCAGAAAGATAGTGTGCACATTCCCTGCATCAGCACTGCAAACAGTGTATCAAAAGGTGGAGTTGGAGTTGTGAACAAATAATGTAATAGCTAGTCCATCATCCTTGGTTTATCCTACTTCTTTTTTTTTTTTTTTAATTTTTTAATTATTTTTGAGAGTGAAAGACACAGAGCATGAGTGGGGGAGGGGCAGAGAGAGAGGGAGACACAGAATCAGAAGTAGGCTCCAGGCTCTGAGCTGTCAGCACAGGGCCCGATGCGGGGCTTGAACTCACGGACTGCAAGATCATGACCTGAGACGAAGTTGGACACTCAACCGAGTGAGCCACCCAGGTGCCCGGTTTATCCTACTTCTGCAGATCCAGTCCATCACCAAGTCCTGTCAACTCTGCCTCTAAAGTGAATCTCAAGTTTGTCCTCTTCTCTTTGTCCTGCTGTCTCTTAGGTACACCTGGGCTCCTTTCCACTGACCTACTACAATGATTCCCTAACTAGTCTGTGATTCCAGTCTTACCCTTTTACAGTTCATTCTTCATACAGCAACCAAAGTGATCTTTTCTAAGTATAAATCAAATCCTGTTACTTCCCTTCCTAAACTACCCAGCAGATTCTCTTTGTACTTAGAATAAATTCCATATTCTTGACCGAGGTCCATAAGGTGACATGTGGTCTGTCCTTTGTTTACCTCTCTTCGATTTCCTATTCTTCCTCCCTCCCTCGTTATACTTCCATTACACTGGGCTTACCACTCCGAGCCCTTCTCACTCTCTGATAATAACATATTTATTGGTTTACTTTTTGTTTTGTCTGGTTCTTTGCTTGAATCATTCCATTTGCAAAACGGCTTTGTCTTGTTCACCACTTAACATTCAGTTCCTGAAGACATGCTTGGCACAAATGGATGAATCTTGGGCTCTTTCCCTCCCCTTCTCTCCCCTTTTCCCCACCCCGCATCCCCCGGAGCCCATATACCAATAGTTACCAGGACCTATCGGGCTTTGGTTCTTGGGTTTGTATTCAGTCTTTTCTTTCTGCTCTATCCTCAGTGTCATGCCTTGTTTCCTATTCTTAGTGGGGTTCTGGTTTGCTGCTGTCATCTCTTGACTGATCTCCATTTGTTTATGTTTTGTCTCTTCCAGCCCATACCTTGCACTACTGCCAAAAGATGAGTCTATTTATATCCCTTTTATGCTTCAAAAATTTCCTATAGGATAAAGTCCTAGTTCTTAGAATCAACTATGTTGTTCCCAGTCTTACTTAAACCTGCCTTCTTGTACTCTTCAGTGTAACAGTATCAGTTAAGGTGCAGGCAGGAAAGCAGAGCCATTGTGAATGGCAGGTGATCAGGGATTTATTTTAGGAAGCAGACCCTGCACAACTGTGTGAAGAGCAGGGAAAGAGAAGGTGTGAAGGAGGTGGAGGATGGTCTCTGATTTCCTGAAGCCCTGGTGTGGGAGGACCAACTGGAGCTTGTAGGGAGGTCTGCAACTGGCATGGCCGGGGCCAGAGGGTACACAGACAGGAAGCTTGTGAGAGGTCTCTGGTAAGCTCTCTCTGAGTAGCTGTCAGCTCTGTGAGCCTGCTGCCTGCCAGGCATCCAGTGGGGACTGGTGATGGGTAAGACCTACAGTTGGGAATAAGAGCTGAAGGAGGAGTGGAAAAAAACTAGGACAAGTTAGAACTGGCTGGGCCCCTCTGCATCTATCTGTCCCTCATCTTATCTGCCTGGAAAGATCTTCAGAGAGTAATGGCAACTGGTTCACTTCTGCCTGCCACACCTTGTACACGTTCGTTCCTTTTTTGGTCTAGTTCTAGCGTGGATCCATACAGGGAATGTGGTTACCAGCTTACTGGAGTTGACAGTAATACATCCAGCTCGACACCCTGTGGGTTGGTCTGACTGACCTGCTTGCTGTTTTTGGAATATGCTAAGTAATTTCATGCCAGTGTATTTGCGGTGTAAGTGCTGTTTTCTCTGCCTGGTGTTTTCTTCTACCCTTCCTAGTAACTTCTGCTTGTCTTCAAGACCCAACTCACATGTTACCTCCTTGAAACCTTCACGACTTCCCCAGCAGTGACCTTCTCCTCTATTTTCATAGTCCTCTAGCTTTGCAGTTAGCAGTTTCTACCACAGTTCTCTTCTACTTTCTGCAAAGAGTTAATTACATAAGGACAACTTATCTAGTGATTTAAGTGTTGATGACAAATATGAGCCCAGAATGGTTTCCTGGAAGTACATTCTATAAAAACTAGTGCCCTCACCAAAATTTTTCTGGTCTGAATTTGCCACACTTGCGTGATAGTGTTGGTAGAAGGAGTTTGCCTGATGGCCTCTTTTATCTCTTGTTTGTTGTGAGAGATTCACACACTGTGGCCACTCCCACTGCCTCTTAAATCCACTAGTCAGAGGTTGTAGACCAGTGCACAGCTTACTGGAAATGTGTTGGTTTTCTCTCTTCAACAGGGAGTTCTACCTGTGGCCAAGAACAGTGTTTCTGAAGAGCCAGGGAAAAGTATCATATAGCCTGCCTACTCAGAAAGGCCAGGCAGCACATGCTAGATATATACTGCTTACATGTAGAAAGTGGGCCACTTTGTATGTTTTCTTTTCCAGATTACAAGGCACTGGGTATCTTGAAGCGGCAGTTCCCTAACACGGCCCTAATCGGGCTGACGGCAACCGCAACTAGCCATGTTTTGAAGGATGCCCAGAAAATACTGTGTGTGGAAAAGTGTTTTACTTTCACAGCTTCTTTTAATCGGCCAAATCTTTATTATGAGGTGTGTAACTTTTATGTCAACGTATTACTTTCATGAAGGATTATAGCAGAGGTTACCTTTTCATTATGTTTATAAGTAACAGGTAACTCTGTTTAAAAGTTTTTAAAATGAGGAAGTGATGAGAAGCATATTCATTGATTCGTGCTTTCTTCTGTATCTCTTTTGCTGCATAATCCTTTGCTGGGTTAAATAAAAGACATTGCCTTGTGAAGTTGATGCACATTATTGTGCAAGGATGGAGGGAAGATTGATGCCAAGGACCCTAACTACATCTCTATTGAAGTTAATTACAAAATAGTTCAAGATTAATATACCATTTGCTAATACTCTATTCAGATTATGTGACATGTTTTTTCTAATTTCCTAAATGTATGTATGTGTGTGTGTGTGTGTGTGTGTGTGTGTGTGTATTATATCCTTTTAAGAATAGATAATATTTTTCTGAGTCTCCATTCAAGTTATTTATGCCATGGTTTATGTTTTTATAAAAGTAGCATCAAAAAATAAAAAGGTCTCCATCTTTACAAGTTCACTGCTTCTGTGCCTTCTTATTCCTGGCAAATTCAAAACCAAGGATCAAGAAGAGCCTGGGAGGTGGCAGGGTCAGGAGAGGTGAATGAAAGAGCAAGGAAAAGGCACTATGCCTATAAAAGATTGGCACCCTGAAAGTTGTAAGTCAATGTTTACATGGATGGTACTCATTAATTTACTTTGTAATAAGTTAGCTTTCTCTTAGATTCGGCAGAAGCCCTCCAACACTGAAGATTTTATTGAGGATATTGTAAAGCTCATCAATGGGAGATACAAAGGGCAATCAGGTAATACAAAAACAACTTTGAAGACTGAGAGAAAAGTTTCAAAAAGTAATATCATACTGATTTACTGATGAATGATTAGCCACCAAAAATATTAGTGCATGGCAGAAGATATTTGAAAATGTTATGTTAAAATTAATTAGCTTGGTGGGGGCGCCTGGGTAGTTCATTTGGTTAAGTGTCCAACTTTGGCTCAGGTCATGATCTCATGGTTTGCAGGTTTGAGCCCTGTGTTGGGCTCTGTGCTGATAGCTCAGAGCCTGGAGCCTGCTTTGGATTCTGTGTGTCCCTCTTTCTCTGCACTGCAACCCCCCCCCCACTGCCACTCATGCTCTGTGTTTCTCTCTCAAAAATAAACATTAAAAAAATTAAAAAAAATTAATTTGCTTGGTGATCTTAGAAATTGGGTGTGTCATTTACTAATGGGATGGATTATAAGAGTCATAAAACTATTTATTTTTGTTTATTTGCACCTAATTGCTTTAAGTAGTCATTAGTGGACCTAATGGCATAATGCTAATTATCAACAGCACATTTAGTTAATTATCCACTGTGTATTAGAAGGTTAAGCACTGACTTTCTGAATGGATGTAAAATAGTCCTTGATAGCAAAGGACAATTAAAGAATAAATAGTGCACATTGAGTGAGGTATCTATAGATGGAGTTGAGAGTATTTCTGTTTCCTGGATTAATGCACAGATGAGCATTACTGAAGCACAGAGTTTGTGTAAAGGTAGCATTTCAAAGCTGTTCTACAGATTTTCAGGAGACATTAATGAGTACACAGGGTAAAAGGAGCTCCAGGGTCAAATAAGTTTGAGAAAAGCTGCAGCTATTTATCCTCTTGGAGCTTCATGGGGTATACCAGCACATTAGAGGTTCTGGCCAGTCCTGCAAATAAAGAGAGAAACCTGTTCAATGCAGTGGTTCCCAAACTCCTTTGCACATGAAACTTTTCACATCATACTTGAGAGAAAAAAAGAGGTAATGGGAACCAAAACTTGTGGCCCAGGGCTTATTTCTGTTTTAGAGCAAGCTGCTGATCAAATCTTGAATTATATCAGAAAGTCATTATGTGTTGAAGACCTTGGCATTTTTTCCTAAATCTTTTTCCCTCATGCGTTGTGTTAATCAGTATCTTGAATATGTGTGTATGTATATCTAACAATTGGACATATTTTATTACAGGAATCATATATTGCTTTTCTCAGAAAGACTCTGAGCAAGTTACAGTTAGTTTACAGAAACTGGGAATTCAGGCAGGTGCATACCATGCCAATATGGAACCAGAAGATAAGACCAAGGTTCATAGAAGATGGTCAGCCAATGAAATTCAGGTTAAGTATATATCTTCGACAGCATCCTCATTAACATTTAAAAATATTTTAAGTTTATATAATTAACATAAAATGTTAAAACATTTTAGGTGGTGGTGGCCACGGTTGCATTTGGTATGGGAATTGATAAACCAGATGTGAGATTTGTTATCCATCATTCAATGAGTAAATCTATTGAAAATTATTACCAAGAGAGTGGACGTGCAGGTATGTGTAACTTCTAACCAGAGGGAACTTTTAACAAAGCTTTTCCAGAAAACACATTATATATGTTTAATAATTCTGTATTTTAAATATTTAGTAGCTAGTATTTTTTAGAACAATGAAGTCATTTTTACAGTTTTATACTTTTTTGGTACTTATGTTTGTGTGCTTATTTTACTTGTATTGGAGTGTTATGAATTGTTTCCTATGTTTTCTAAGATAATTTGATGTCTGTCTTTAACTTCTGAATTTTTAATTAGTGGCTTCAAATTGTTAACTTCAATAATTGGATTATTTATGCACATATTTTTTTTTTACTAATAAAGCTGATTGTTGATAGCTCTCATTAGTTGGTTTTTCTTTTTATAATTTCAGGGCAGCTGTTACAAATTAACTTGCACATATCTGAAATTTCTAGATGTGATATATTTAGACTGTGAAGCATTGCCAGCTAATTTTATATATATTATTTTTGCATATTTTGAAATTTTCAAGTAATTATGCAATCTCAAGACTTCTCACACTACAGGTCGAGATGACATGAAGGCGGACTGTATTTTGTATTATGGCTTTGGAGATATATTCAGAATAAGTTCAATGGTGGTGATGGAAAATGTGGGACAACAGAAGCTTTATGAGATGGTGTCATACTGTCAAAACATAAGCAAGTAAGCCACATACCTTTTTATAACTTGTTATTTAAAAATAAGCACAACATGAAAGTCTGGGAAATTACTTTGGATACTTGCTCAGTAAGTAAATACACTGGTAGAATATCAAGTACAAACCTGTAAAAGCAAATGTCTAAAGGGTGGGAACCAGTACGTGAACCCTCAGGATCTGCCTTAATTCCAGAAAATGTATTCTCTCTTTCTATTTGGTAATCCTCCAAAACTTTCATTGGAGTTTTTTTTTGTTGTTGTTTCTTTAAGTAAAACAAGTATATTGAGATGCTGATTTTCTTTCAATTGAAGAATAATTGAAGTACAATATTGTATCTGTTTCAGGAGGACAACATAGTGATTCAGTATTCTCATATATCACAAAATGGTCACCACAATAATTCTAGTTACCCTCTGTCACCCTACAGAGTTGGTACAATATTACGGACTGTACATTACATCCCCCTGTCATCTCTATTTTATTTATAACTAGAAGATTGTACCTCTTAATCCCCTTCATGTATTTCATCCATCCCCACTTTTATTGAAAATTTTGATACAAATTCACAGTGAGTTCAAGCCTTTTCTCTCTGGCACTGACATACAGCTACATGCTTTACCAGTTGTGAAAAGGTATTTATGATAGGCATTTTGAGAGCTGAGCTCTGTAACATGTACCATCTTACCAGCTGATGGGTTGATGAAATAATTGAGAGCAGGGTTAAGTTTCTCCTTACTAAATAAAATTTAAATCTAGGATGGTTTTAGTTAGAGCATATAGTTCCTTGGTGGCTTTTCAGTATTAGTCATCTTTGTACTCTTATTGCCCATCATGTAAAATGGACTCAAAATTTTTGAACTGATAAGCAGCTATCGAACAGTAACAGAAAACGTCATTTCTTCCTGTAGGTGATACAATAATCTAGTTAAAGAAGTAAGAAAATGAAAATTTTCTTAGATATCCAATAGATATCAAGAAGCATATTTGGGGGTTTAGAGTCAAATACAAGAAACTACTAAGATACAAGAAACTGCTTTGCTATCAGGAAGATTCTTTTAATAGTTCCCAAATATTGAATCTCAAGGGAATCTCAGACAACTTCTGAAAGCAGTGTTTATCAAGTATATATGGAAAAAAAATATGTGATAGGCAGAATAGTCTCCCAAAGATGTCTACATTCAAATTCCTGGCAACTGTAAATTAACCTTCCGTGGCAAAAGGGAATTAAGACTGCAAATGGAATTAAGGTTGCTAATGAGCTGACCTTAAAATAGGGATATAACTCTGGGTTGTTTGTGTGGATCCAGTATAATCATAAGGGTACTTAATTGTGGAATGAAGCAAGAAAGGTTAGAATGATATTCATTGGCTTTGGAGATGGAGGAAAGTGGGGCATGAGCCAAGGAATTCAGGCAGTCTCTAGGAATCAGAAAGGACAAGGAAACAGATTCTCCCCTAAAGCCTCCAGAAGAAATCCATCCCTGCTGATACTCTGATTTTAAGCCAGTAAAACCCATATCAGACTTCTCATGTATAGAAATGTAAGACAATAAATTTGTGTTAAGCCACTAGATTTGTGGTAATGTTATGACAGCAATAGGAAACTAATATAATATATAACTCTGTTTTGAAATAGGGATTCTTGGGGTGCCTGGGTGGTTCAGTCAGTTAAGTGTCTGACTTCAGCTCAGATCATGATCTCACGGTTCAGGGGTTTGAGCCCCGCATCAGGCTTTGCAATGACAGCTCAGAGCCTGGAGCCTGCTTCGGATTCTGTGTCTCCCTCTCTTTCTGCCTCTCCCCCGTTCGCACTCTGTCTTCCTCTCAAAAATAAATAAACATTAAAAAAAATAAATTAATTAAAAAAGAAATAGGAATTCTTAAAACTTACTAGGTCATTTAATAATGTATATATCAATGTGTTTGCAGGTGTCGCCGTGTATTGATAGCTCAACATTTTGATGAAGTATGGAATTCAGAAGCATGCAACAGAATGTGTGATAACTGTTGTAAAGACATTTGTGAGTTCTTGTTTTTTTTTTTTTTTAATTTTTTAAAGTTTATTTTGAGAGAGACAGAGCATGAGCAGGGGAGGGGCAGAGAGAGAGCAAGAATCCCAAGCAGGTTGTATAGAGTCAGCACAGAGCCCGGCATGGGGTTTGATCTCACAAAACTGTGAGATCATGACCTGAGCCGAAATCAAGAGTCCAATGTTTAACTGACTGAGCTACCCAGGCACCCCTGAGTTCTCTGTCTATTGAAGTACAGTTGACCCATAATGTTATATTAGTTTCAAGTATATGGCATAGAAATTTGATAAGTCTATATATTGTGCTGTGCCAGGTACCAGTGTAGCTACCATCTGTCACCATGCAATGCTATTACAGTTCCATTGACTATATTCTCTGTACTGTACCTTTCATCCCCATGACTTATTCATTCCATAACTGGAAGCTTGTACTCCCACTCCCCTTCACCCATTTTCCCCATCCCTCTACCTCCTTCCCCTGTGGCAAACATCATTTTGTTTTCTATATTTATGGGTCAGTTTTTGCTTTCTGCTTATTCCTTTATTTTTTAGATTCTACATATAAGTAAAATCCTATAGTATTTAACTTATTTCACTTAGCATAATACCCTCTCGATCCATTCATGTTTTTGCAAATGGCAAGATCTTTTATATGGCTGAGTAATATTCCATTGTGTGTATATTCCATTGTGGTAATGGACACTTGGGTTGCTACCATATCTTGGCTTTAAACATAGGATTACATCTATCTTTTCAAATTAATGTTTTTGGTTTTGGGGGGTAAATACTTGGTTGTAGAATTACTGGATCATGTGGTAGTTCCATTTTTAATTTTTTGAGGAAGCTCCATACTGTTTTCCACAGCGGCTACACCAGTTTGCTTTGCCACCAACAATGCACAAGGTTCCCTTTTCTGTCCATACTTGCTAACACTTGTTTCTTATGTTGTTGATTTTGGCCATTCTGACAGGTGTGGGGTGATATTGTGGTTTGATCACTGTGGGTTTGATTTGCATTTCCCTAATGATTAGTGAGCATCTTTTCATGTGTCTCTTGGCTATTTGTAGGTCTTCTTTGGGAGAATGTCTATTCAGGTCTTCTCATTTTCTAATTGGATTATTTTTTTGGTGTTGAGTTGTATAAGTTCTTTATATATTTTGGATACTAACCCTTTATCGACTATATCATTTGCAAGTATCTTCTCTGATTCAGTAGGTTGTCTTTCAGTTTTGTCGATGATTTTCTTCACTGTCAAAGCTTTTTATTTTGTTGTGGTCCCAATAATTGTGCTTTTGTGTCCCTTGCATGAGAAGACATAGCCAGAAAAATGTTGCTATGGCTAATGTTAAAGAAATTACTGTTTATGTTCTCTTCTGGCATTTTATGGTAACAGGTCTCACATTTAGGCCTTAAATCCATTTTTAGTTTGTTTTTGTGTATGTTGTAAGAAAGTGGTCCAGTTTTCCCAGTACCACTTATTGAAGAGACTATTGTATATTCTTGCATCCTTTGTCATAGATTGACCATATATATAAGCATGGGTTTATTTCTGGCCTATTCTGTTCCATTGATCTGTTTTTGTGCCAGTACATTATATTTTTAATTTTTTTTCTTAATGTTTATTTATTTTTGACAGAGAGAGAGACACAGAGACAGAGCATGAGGTGGGGAGGGGCAGAGAGAGAGGGAGACCCAGAATTTGAAGCAGGGTCCAGGCTCTGAGCTGTCAGCACAGAGCCCAATGCAGGGCCTGAACTCACAGACGGCGAGATCATGACCTGAGCCGAAGTCGGACTCTCAACCGACTGAGACACCCAGGTGCCCCAACGTTATTTTGATTATTACAAGTTTGTAGTATATCTTGAAATCTGGGATTTGAAATCTAGCTTTATTCTTCTTTCTCAAGATTTCTCTGGCTATTTGATGTCTTCGTGGTCCCATACAAATTTTAGGATTATTTCTAGTTCTGTGAAAAATGCTCTTGGTATTTTCATAGAGATTACACTGAATCTGTAGATTGGTTTGTGTAGTAGGTATTTTACCAGTATTCTTCCAATCCATGAGCATTGAGCATCTTTCCATTTGCTTTTGTAATCTTCAATTTCTTTCATCAGTGTTTTGTAGTTTTCGGAGTACAGGGTCTTTCGCCTCCTTGGTTAAGTTTATTCCTGGGTATTTTATTATGTTTGGTGCAATTGTAAATGGAATTGTGTTTTTAATTTATCTTTCTGCTACTTCATTATTAGCATATAGAAACATAGCTGATGTGTATTGTTTCCTGCAACTTTACTGAATTCATTTACTCTAATTGCTTGTAAATGCAGTCTTTAAGGTTTTCTATGTATAGTATTATGTCACCTGCGAATAGTGACATTTTAATTTATTCCTTACTAATATTGGTTTCTTTTTCTTGTCTGAATGCCGTGGCTAGGGCTTCCAGTATTATGTTGAATGAAAGTGGTGAGAGTGGACATCCTTATCTTGCTCCTGACCTTAGAGGAAAAGCTCTCAGTTTTTCACAATTGAGTGTAATTTTAGCTCTAGATACTTCATGTATGGCCTTTGTTATGTTGAGGTATGTTTCCTTTAAACCTTTGTTGAGTTTTTGTCATGAACAGATGTTGAATTTTGTCAAATGCTTTTCCCACATCTATTGAAATCATCATATGGTTTTTACTCTACCTATTGTAAAAGAGTATCACATTGATTGATTTGCAAATATTGAGACATCCATGTATCCCCAGAATAAATTCCACTTCATCCTGGTGAATGATCCTTTTAATGTATTGCTGAATGTGGTTTGCTGATATTTTGTTGAGGATTTTTGCATCTATGTGCATTGATGATAATGGCCGTAGCTTTCTTTTTAGGTGTTGTCTTTGTCTGGCTTGGCATCAGGGTAATTCTGGCCTCATGGAATGTATTTGGAAGCTTTCCTTCCTCTTCTAGTTTTTGGTATAGTTTGAGAATAGGTATTAACTCCTTTTTATATGTTTGGTAGATTTCACCTGTGAGCCCATCTGGTCTTGGACCTTTGTTGATAGTTAAAAACGTTTTTGTTTTTGTTTTTGTTTACGTAGGATCCATACCGAGTGTGGAGCCTAACACGCGGCTTGAACTCACAACCCTGAGATCAAGCCCTGGTCTGAGATCAAGAGCTGGACTCCTGAGCCAGCCAGGCTCCCCTGTTGGTAGTTTTTTTTTTAGTAATAAAAAACTTCCATATTATTACTGGTAATTGGTCTGTTCAGACTTCCATTTTCCCTTATTCACTTTTGGAAAATGGTACATTTCTAGGAATTTACCCATTTCTTCTAGGTTGTCCAATTTGTTGGCACATGATTTTTCATATTCTGTTAGAATCCTTTGTATGTGGTGTCAGTTGCTTCACTTTCATTTTGAATTTTTTTTTTTTTTTTTTTTTTTTTTTTTTTGAGAGAATCTCAAGCAGGCTCCACACTGGGTAGAAGTCCTCTTTTGTTTTTGTTGATGAGTGGTGGGGTTAAGGTTTAGCAATTTCGTTTATCTTTCCAAAGACCCAGTTCTTAGCTTACTTGATCTTTTTCTTTGTTTAGACTCTATTTCTGATTTGATCTTCATTATTTCCTTTCTTCTATTTACCTTGGGTTTTGTTCTTTTTCTAGTTCTTTTCTTTCTAGTTCCTTTAGGTATAAAGCTAGATTGTTTATTGGAGATTTTTCTTGTCTTGAGGTAGTCGTTATAAATTTACCTCTTAAAACTGCTTTTGCTGTTTCCCAAAGATTTTGGGCAGTTGTGTTTTCATTTTCATTGTCTCCATGTATTTTTTTAATTTCTTCTTTCTTTGCTTACCTGTTGATTGTGTAGTATCATGTTGTTTAGCCTCCACATGTTTGTGTTTTTCTTGTGACTGATTTCTAGTTTCATGCTGTTGTGGTTGGAAAAGCTGCATGATATGATTTCCATCTTTTAAATTTATCGAGTTATTTTTATTTTGTCCTCTAATATGATCTGTCCTAGAGATGTGTCCCATGTGCACTGTGTATTCTGTTTTTGGATGGAATGTTCTGTCTATATCTGTTATGTCCATCCAGTCCAATGTGTCATTCAAAGACAGTTTCCTTATTGACCGACTGCCTGGATGATCCATCCATTGATGTAAGTGGTGTGTTAAAGTTCCGTACCATTATTGTATTACTATCAGTTTCTCTCTTTGGTTATGTGTGTTTTATGTATTTCAATGCTCCTATGTTGGGTGTGTAGATATGTACACTTGTTATATCTTGTTGGATTGGTACCTTTATCATTATGTAATACCCGTCTTTGACTCTTTTTACAGTCTTTGTTTTAAAGCATATTTTGTCTGATATGTGTACTGTTACTCTGGCTTTTCTTTTTGCTTCCACTTGCATGATGTTTTTCTGTCTCTTCATTCTGAATCTACATGTATCTTTAGGCCTGAAGTTAATCTCTTATAGGCAAGATATAGATGGGTCTTGTTTTTAAAAAAATTTTTTTTTTTAACATTTATTTATTTTTGAGACAGAGAGAGACAGAGCATGAGCAGGGGAGGGTCAGAGAGAGAGGGAGACACAGAATCCGAAACAGGCTCTAGGCTCTGAGCTGTCAGCCCAGAGACCGATGCGGGGCTCGAACTCATGGACCGCGAGGTCATGACCTGAGCCAAAGTGGGATGCCCAACCAACTGAGCCACCCAGGCGCCCCGGGTCTTGTTTTTTAAAAATCCATTCCACCACCCTGTATCTTTTGAGTGAAACATTTAGACCATTTTCATTTAAAGTAATTATTGATAGCTAGGTACTTACTGCCATTTTGTTGATCGTTTTCTGGTTGTTTCTGTAGTTCTTCTCTGTTCTGTTCTTGCTCTCTTTGTGATTGATGACTTTCTGAGGTGTTATATTTGGCTTTCTATTTTATAATTTTTAAAATATTTTTTCACATCTTTTTGACTTTTTATTGTCTTATTTTTTTCAATCTCTATGCCGAACATGGGGTTTGAACTCACAACCCCAAGATCAAAAGTCTCACACTCTACCCACTGAGCCAGCCCAGCACCCCTAATTTTTAAATTTCTTTTTACTTTGAGTCAGCACAATGTTATATTTGTTTCAGATATACAAGATAGTGATTCAACAACTATAAGGTATGCTGTGCCCATCACAAGTGTAGTTACTGTCACCATACAACACTGTTACAGTACCATTGACTATATTCTGTATACTGTACTTTTTCCTTTTTTTTTTTTAACCTATTACAGGTTTTGTTTATGGTTATCATGAGGTTCATATGTAACATTCTAAGTATAAAGCAGTATATATGAATATATATGCATATATATTTATATATGAATATATAAATATTATATATAATATACATATTTATATATAAATATAAATATATTCATATATATGAATATATAAATATTATATATAATATACATATTTATATATATAAATATAAATATATTCATATATATTCATATATAATATGAAAGTTTACTCACTTGATATTGGCCAACAGATCCCTTGTTCTATCCTCATTTTAAACAATTCTTTATTTTTGCTGTTTAGCTTTGAGTGCATTACCCTGTCTTCTAAATCACTGATCTGTTCTGTATCCATTAATCACTATTTGATTCCCTCTAATGAATTTTTCATTTCAGTTATTCTTCAACTCTGGTTGTTTATATTTTTCAGTTCTTTGTTGAAGTGCTGAGTTTTCCCATTCTTCAGTCCAGTGAGCACCTTTAAGATCATTACTTTAAGCTCTTCCATTGGGCATATTGCTCTTCTCTGTTTTATTGTTTTTGTGAGGTTTTGTCTTATCCTTTCATTTGGAGCATATTCCCTTGTTACCCCATCTTGCTTGACATGGTGTTTATTTCTATGAATTAGGCAGAACTGCTACTTTTCCCAAACTTGAAGGAATGCTCTTGGTGTGTGGTGGTCCTCTGTGCTGACTGTATATGCCTGGTGACTTTTGTTGGCTGGCTGGAGCTGTGGCTGGCATGGGCTGGGGGTTTCAGGGCACCCCATGGTGGGGCTGCCTTGGCGAGATGGCTAGTGCTTAAGTGGGTGTGGGCTGGGGCATTCCTGAGGCTCTTTGCAGAGACAGGTTGTCCTGGCAGGACAGCTGAAGCTGAAGTGGGTGTAGTCAGGAGTGGTTCTGGGGTTCTCCATGTAGAGGGCACCCTGGCAGGATGGCTGAAACTGAAGTGGGTGTAAGCTGGGGTGTTCTGGGATGTGCAGCAGGTGCTCTGGTTGTGGCAGGTGGAACTGAGGTGTATTGTTGGCTGGAGAGGTCCCTGGGTGCTTTGTGCAGGGGGCAACCTGGCAGGGCAGCTGGTAGTTGAAAGGGCATGGGCTGTGGCAGTTGTAGGGCTCTCTGAACAGATGGTTCCCTGGAAAGAAGCTGAAGTGGGTGCAAGCCAGGGTGTCCTGGCAGGGCAGGTGGAGCTGAAAACGGGCATTTACTGGGGTGCCTTAGAAAGCTTCCTGAAGCCAAATTAGTGAGGGCCTAGAATGTTCCAAGGTGCTTTGTGCCTGCCTCAGTGTGGTGAGACAGGTGGAGCTGTAGTGAGCGTTGACCAGGACTTCCTGGTGTGCGCCACCATGGGGCTGTCTTGGTGGGACAGCTGGGGATGGTGTGGGTTAGGGGCCCAGGGCTCACTGAGGTGGTAGGTTGGTTAGGATGCCTGGACCCTGCTCCAATCTATGCTGTCAAGGTGGTGGGAGGGTGCATAAACTTGACACATATTAGATCTTCCAACCCAGAGAGAGTTGTAGCAGCTCCCCTCCCATTTAGCAGGGTTCACGGCTAGTTCCTTTATATTCTAGTTGGTCTTTTAAGCCGTGGCTTTTATTTTGTGTGTCTAAGTGCAGACGAATCTGCTCCTGGTACATTACTATTCTCCTCACTGCAGTTTGCAGCATCAGGGGTGGGGTACCCTTGGTTACCATGTCTCTCTTGGTGTTCTGTGTGGTCTTTAGTTCAGTCAGTCCTCAGTTCTTCAAGAGGAATTGCCTATAAATAGGTGTAGATTTGGTGCACCCAGTTCAGGATCTTACTAAGTTGCCATCTTGGATTGGAACACTCCCTAGTTCATTGTTTTTAAATCTTTATAGGCTAACGTATATAGCTAGGACTACATAGGGGGAATTATTAGACGCCAAAATGGATTAAGCAAGCTGTGACTAGCATTTTCTAGATTCAAAAGTAACAACTCAAAGTTTTAAAACAAAGGCAAAAGGAAAATTGGTATGTGGATGAATGTATTTTATGTTGCTATACTGAAGTCATGTTAAATGTTTAAATGAAGGGAAAAGCTTAAATTCTTCTAAATGCTACTGCTATTTGTAAGAAAAGGCTAGTCACTAAGTCACTAATTAGGAAGAGAATTTATTGTAAAGGAGAGATTACAGTCCAATCATTTTTGATCCAGATAATGCCTAACTACTCATAAGATACTAATTTACCAGTGTTTTGGTGTTGTATTTTAACTTTTCTCATCCTGTGTGTTGTGTCCAAAGAGCGGGAATAACCAGTTCCCCCTCACAGAGTTCTGATGCCTTGGTGGGTGAAGATCACTTTAGTCTTAACTTTGCAGCTAGATAACCTTGTTTATGAGTTTATTCTGTGTTATACTGATCACATGAATAAGAGTCTGATATGTAAATCAGGGTGCTAGAATCAATAATTAGGAATGTTTAACCAGGACATTCTTGTCTCTAAATCAGTACCAAGGAAGCCATAGTTTTCAGAATATTGTTTAATGAGCACAAATTAGGTAAATACGATGAATAGACTGATTCTCTATAAATCTCTCAGGTCTGGCAGACACTAATTCCTAGAGCATACCCAAAGGCCTTCTGGTAACCAGCTGATTTTCTTTACATCACTGTAAATTAAACAATGCCTTTTATCCTTGCGCAGGGGCCATGCTAGTCTTCTCTGTATCATTCCAATTTTAGTACATGTGCTCCCGAAGCGAGCATGTAAATTCAACAATGTCTTATTGAGACTATAACTTAGTTTACTGATAGACTTGAGGAATAGCCTAATTTTGGTTCAGAACAAAATAACACATCAGTGTTTAGGGTGGGTCATGTTGAGGACTCGTTTCAAACCAGTTTAACCACTTAGACTAGCTTGTCCTTGCTGTAATTTCTAGATCTCATTTGCCTGTCTCATTATAGCGTGTGAAGTAAAGAATGTAACAGCATACTGCAGAGATCTAATCAAGATTTTGAAGCAGGCAGAGGACCTGAATGAAAAGCTAACTCCACTGAAACTGATGGATTCTTGGATGGGAAAGGGGGCAGCAAAACTGAGAGTGGCAGGCGTTGCTTCTCCCCAACTTCCTCGTGAAGACCTGGAGAAAATTATTGCACACTTTCTTCTACAGCAGTATCTTAAGTATATACAGATCCATTTCTTGTCCTTTGGTGTTGTCTTTGTTTCTCATAACGCAACAAAGCAAGTGGTTTTCCAGTTGTCTCATGTGAAACTCTTTAATGCCATATAAAATTTACCTAATAAACTTTAACAGATCATTGTATGTCAAAAAAAATACAACTTACAGAAAGTATTTTAATTTTTCACAAGTTTCATATTCCACATATTAAAATTATTGCACTTATGGTTGTTTTTATAAATTGTAGTTTTTCTGTAATTTCTTAAAAGCTTTCTGATTGTTGGCCTTTATCTTCCACAGAGAAGACTACAGTTTTACAGCTTACGCTACCATTTCATATTTGAAAATAGGACCTAAAGCTCATCTTCTAAATAATGAGGCGCATGTTATTACCATGCAAGTAAAGAAGCCCACACAGAGTTGTTTCAAGGTAACTGACTCTTTATATAATGAAAAAATACATTAAAGCTTATGGGATACTTTAAATGGTACTGTGCTGGGTCCAGATGAACACAGGAGACAGGCAGGAATCTAGGCATGGAAGAGAGAAAACATTACCTTTGTTTTATTGTAGAAGTATTAAGTAACAATTTAAACTACTTTACCTTTTAATATAGACTAGAATTTCCAACCTTTTAGAACATGAAAAATCCATTTTAGTGTTGTCTAGTTTGTGATCAACACTGGTTGAGAAGTCTATGTTTGTAGCAGATGTCGAAAACCAATGACTCTTATGCATGAAATACTCTCGTCTGCAAAGACATGCCATGTATCATTGTGTCTATGGATTAGGGTTTTTCTGACAGCATATCCCTTTAGGATAGGGCTCATATTTGAGTGGATATTTAAAGGTAAAAAAGAGACCACTAGACACTTAACTAAAGAGCTACTGGATATACAAGGACCAGGGGGATTGTTAATCTGAAGAAAAAATGGAACAGCTGAGTTTTGATCGGAATGTTTGCTTTGTTTTTGTTGGCAGACTGAATCATCTGAAACTTGTCATTCTGAAGGAGCTGATAAAAGGAGGGAAGAAAAAAATTCAGGTAACTTCCAGAAGTCTGCAAACATGCTTCAGCGATCTAAGAATACAGGGACTAAAAAAAGAAAAATTGATGATGCAGGAGATGAGTGTTTCTAAATTTTCCAAGAAAATAGTTATGCATGTGTACACCATTATTTTGTAGTTAAAAGTTTAAGACAGTTTTATTAATATTTTATACATATGGAACTTGCCTGAAGTATTGAAGACTTCAATATTTAAGATCATGAATTATATAAATTTACAGTATAAAACAAGAAAAGTAATTTTATTATTTTTTGAGAAAAATAATTTTAATGTAAAATATTTTTATCCCTTGATATACCTAATTGTATTCTTTTGATATTAATGTTATCATAAGGAATATTTATGTAGGCTTATTACAGAAAAGAGTGATTTCAGCTCATAACAGCTATACAATCAGAACATAAAAGGATATTAGCAAGTAAGATCTTGCTACCTCCTTAAAGTAAAATTGTAAGCTTCTTGAAACGACAATCCTCTCTGACATTTCACAATCAAAGAATGACTTTGGTATACCAGACCAAGTTGTCAGCTAAGTAGATAAAGTAGCTAAATCTGCTCCAAAGCAGTTACACAGAAATGATTAACTTAAATCCTTACATTTACATAAGTGGTCAATTTGTGTTGGAAAAAAAAAAATCTGTAAATTATTTGATCTTTACCATTTTACTTCTATTTTAATACTTTCCCACTACTCTCATTATGACTTCTGTATTCTTAACTTCATTAAATCCATGTGGTCGTTTACCTTATTGTGACTTTCTTGTGTTACTTGGAACTTTATGTAATTCTTGAAATGCCTTTTTAAATCAAAATAATGTATATCAATATTTGGATCTAGCAGACCTTCTTCATATGATGAAAGATCCATATGATTTAAAATTAAGACAGCTCCCATCATTCTCCCATTCTGCATGACGACTTTGATGTGTTCTTGTCCTTTGGTACATCTCAGCATTAATTCATGATCTGAACCTCAGCCCCATGTATGGTATTTTCCTGGTAGTACAACCTATATACAGAGATAATAAAGTTATTCTAATGAGTACCAAAAAGGAAGCATAATATGCAGTTACACTGTGTTATTTTAGGATGACTAGCACAAAAATCTATTCACAAAATTTTATAGCTAAAAGTGTCATTCATTGGAGAGGGTCCCACAGAAAACATTTGAATGACATTACATTTATTGTTCAGATGACACTACCACACAATCTATATGAAAATTAAAAATATGTAGTAAATTAAATATGTAGGATCTGGACTATATATTAGAGTCATGACTTAAATATTTAATAAGGAACTGAGTTATATCTTGCATGGGCAAATTATTTAACCTCCTTAAACCTTGTGTGTATTACTCATCATTAAATTACCAAAAAAAACAAAAAAACAAAAAAAAACAAAAAAAAACCTACCTCAGAATAATGTAAAGAGGAGTAAATAATAAGTATGGCAAAGTACCTGGTTCATTCTTAAGTACAGTAGCTATCACCCTTAAAAAGTGAGACTGAATCCCAAATAAATGTAGAAATGCACTAATGGGAAACAACTCCAGAAGAGATTTTTTTCTCCCTTAAGACTAGCATTAATACCAGGTTTGATTTGCAAGAAATGAGAAAACATGTCATTTTTCTAAAATGATTAAAACCATGTAAATTCTTATTCAATGAGAAAATCAGGTAATTAGTTACAAGACTCACAAGCAGAAAAAGGTACTAATTTGCTTATCTATTTTACCTTATAGTTGAAAAATGTTACATGAGCAAAAAGTTCAAAGCTGAAGTCCATGTCAGTAGATTGTCCTAAAGTAGCTGCAGCCATGCACTTGGCTGCGTACCACCCCATCTGTCTAGCCTGGGTCCACAGTCTCATCTGAAATGAAAAATGTTATGAGATATAATTTTCAATGTCCTTACTTAAAAAATGCTAGCACCTTAACCTGACAAAAATTCCTTAAAAGGGGTTCAATATTGACAGTCCTTGAGATTGGTTAGATCTAGCTAGCCAGATGACTAGTTAGATTATGTTTGCCATGGAAGCAATCACCAGTCCACACTAACCAAAACTGACTTGGCTATTTGAGAATTCTATCCAAATTACTGCCCTAAAATTAAAGGATAATACCAACTCTATATGTTTCAATAAATTCTCTATCAAAAATAACTAAAATATTTGAGGCTATACTAGGTAAGAATAACGCTAATAACCAGTCTCCCCTTGCAGAGTAAGTTTATCACACAAGAAATGACAAAGTATCACTGAAATATATGTCCCTTTTCCTAATCCTTAGATTTTTAATCCTTAGATTAAGGCTTCCAATGCAGTTAAACCTCAATAGTCACGCAGACCGATAATACTAGTTGGTGTCTAGTCTCAGGAAATCTTACCAGATTTCAGCAACCCATGTTGGGAATACATTTTTAATTCTTCCCTTTAAAACATCATTAATTTCTCCTCTACAGTATTTTTATTATATTTCTACCAAGTTTTGTGAATCCCTGATAGAACACTGGCCCTGAGAGTCAAGAGATTTATTTTATTTTTTTAAATGTGGGGCTTGAACTCACAACCCTGAGATCAAGGCCTGAGCAGAGATCAAGAGTCAGATGCTTAACTGACTAAGCCACGCAGGCACCCCAGGAGTTAAGAGATTTAAATGTCAACTTTTTTACATATTTAATTTTTATATTTTTATTTAATTAACTGAGCCTTGATTTCTTCACTTAAAACATAAATGTATCCCATCTATTAAATGAGAATTAAATAAGCTAAGCAATTAGTTTCTTTATAACTGTGTGTGACTAATGTTCTTTCATATGCAAAAATACCACAGTCACAGATAGGATTTTCATTTCTGGTAGAAGTGATAATTTTTTTTTTTTTAATTCAGTCTCCTGTGTAAACAAGGTAGGTGTGATGAAATCATAGCCTCCCTATGGTAAGGGAGCAGAGTAAACAGAGCACAGTACTAGAAAATGGCTAATAGAAGTGGCTTGCAGTATAACACTGCCTGGACTGTTACCAAATGTATTCTAGCCTCAAAGTCCCTTCACTTTGTGTCTTGGACTATGTAAAACAAATTATTTAGTGTACTTATTTATTGCTTCTGCAAATTAAGAGACAAGGTCTATTAGATTCACTCAAAACAGACACCTGTTTATTTTTGGATATTGCCTATAGCAGAATATGACACATTAAGGATATAATTTATTCTAGAGGGTTTAAAATGTTAAAAAAAATCCCACAACCCCCAACTCCTAATTGAGAGTTGATGACAGATATACCATAGAAGTGACACAGAATGACTCCAGAGGAAACTGAAAACAACCTAGCACTTTAGAAACAGGCTGAAAGCACTCTTATATGATTGTTAGCCCTGCTGTAGGTAAAAACACACAAAGTAATGAAGCTGCCTCTTAAAATACATCTAGTTCTTCATGACTTCATGCTCCATGGTTGATCTGAAGGAGTGATATCCCAACCTTTGGAGCTGGTCTTTTACCAACTGTTGCCTGGTTCATTTATCTGTGTCTCTACTCCCCCTGAGACAACCTCACCTATGACCACAGTTTGAGTATCTCTTCAAGGATTTCTGCTCCACCATTAGGAGGGCGGCAACACTGTGAGGGCAGGAGGAAGTCTACATCCAGTTGAATGGACGTGTTCAGCTGAGGAAGGCTGTTTACTATCGGAAATTTTTTCAATCCTAATTCCCCAGGGACAGAGTAGGGTAATCAGGGTCCCATAGGATCATCATTTATCAACTTGGTTTATACCTCAGTAATTATTTATTAATCTAAAGCTGTGCTGTCCAGTCTGGCAGACGCTAAATACATGTAGCTATTTAAACTCAAGTGCTCAATAGAGATACGTAGTTAGTGACTACCTGACTGGACACTGCAAAGGTACAGAACATTTCTGTCATCGCATAAAGTTCCATTGGACAGTGCTGGTAAGTATCTGAAAATGACAAGCAAAGTAATAGCCCATAGTTCTTAAACTACTGTTCCATCACTATATAATAACTTACCGAAAGGGAAAAATTCTTTGTCACAAAAAACGCTATGACAGTTTCTTACTTAAGGTAAAGAAGTTGGAAAACCAGATATTTAGATTTGCTGGTAGCAACTCCTTTACCGTCAGATGGAATCTCTGATATGAAGATGTGATCCTGGATGCTGGCTTACCTGCTGCCACACTGGGCTGGGCTGCCATGATGCAGTGCAGATGTCACCTGCAGCATAGATATCAGAGAGAGACGTGTGCATGTGATCATCCACTTTCAGGCCACCATCCTCGCCTACATCAAACTAAACAATGTTCATATGAGAACACATGGGAAGAAAAGTGAAAGATGGCTTTGTCATTCTAAAGTAAAAGAACAAGTCACATTTATACACCACATTTATACACCTTGGTATGCTGATCTTTAATGAGAAAGTAAAAAATAGCTGCAAGTTTAGATAACTCAGCTCAATTTCCAGGGAATCAAAATGCTACTAAGACAGACCAACTCAAAAATTCTTAGACTTTCAACATCAAGAACACTTAGTAACCATATGAGTACCCCACTCATAATTACAATATTCCTGTTTTGTGAGCTTCAAATGCTAAAAGGCAAAAAAAGACAAGATAGTTTCTCTAAAAGAAATCACTTGTGAATCCATAGGTGTCAGTCTCTTAACCTTTAGACAAATGAACTGTGCATTATGTCCCATCAACGATGACATCTATGCTGGGGTGTTAGCTGCTTAAGGACTTTAGGCAGTAAGGAATAACTGCAAATCCAAACATGAATATGACCCAAATTGTTTTCACCTTCCTTAACTTACAGTTTTACACTAAAGCAAGGAACAGTTATTTATGCTTGGGAGTTAGAAATCTTATAAATACAGTATTTTAAAAATATTCACAGCAGGACATAAAAAAACTTCACCTTACATTGTTGCCACAGAGAAAAGGTTCTATATTTGGAGTAACTTCTGTAGCACCGACCATGAAATTGCAGCTGTATATCTCTTCATTGGTCAATTATGTAGGCCATACCTCTAAAAACAAAAATACAAACCAAACTTTATTCTCAAATGTAATCACCACCAGCTATCTATAGCATTTTGTGATAATGCATAGAAGAAAGAAAGAAAAAGGCGAGAGAGGACTTTAAAACAACACCCCTTGAGGGGCACCTGGCTGGCTCAGTCAGTAAAGCATACGGCTCTTGATCTTGGGGAGATGAGTTCGAGCCCCACGTTCACTGTAGTTTAAGAAAAAAAAAAGACCTAAATAATGTCTATAAGGCACATTTGCTAAAACAATTGTAATGCAATCAATATTATCTCCTTGTTTTGGGAATAATTACAAAATAGGGCATTCTAAACATTTTTCCTTCAAATTTAAGCATAGAACTTCTAACAAAGTAAATTTAAATTGATAATTACCTTATAAATTATTTAAAAATATTAATATATTATACTCCATTATTTAGGTTGCAAATCACATATTCCCAAAGTACAGTAATGAATATGTGTATAAAGAAAGTTATAACCTTCAGCTCAGTCATTACATCTGGGATAGTGCACAATGGAAAGAACACAGAACATGAGCATGAACTAAAAAACAAAAATTATCACCCAAAACTAAAACTGAAATAGGTAGTAATAAAACACTGTAACTATTTTCTGGTTTATGGATCATAAAACAAACCTCTTCTATAATTTAGAACTTAACACTCTAAGTGGAATACTTTGATTCAAATATAGAAAAATCTAAGAAATATTCATGTTCCTTTTCCATGACCCAACCTCAGAATGTTACCTGAGCACTGTCTGTATCCTGGGTTCCTGATACAAAAGGATTTCCTTCATGTATCAATTTTGCTTTAGCTCCAGCACAAAAAGTTCTTATACACATACTGCCATCTCCTGTTACAGTGCACTGTAAAAACATAGAGCCATGAAGAAGAGAGGAGAAATATATTTATACATGGGTAGAATTTCATTTTAAATAAAAAATTCATTAAGACAAAAGCAAAAAAAAATACATTAAGGTTGCCTTTTGTGATACTCAATACTTTGTTATAGCAATTGAAAATCAAAGTAAACCTGAGAACCCATTATCCAATCCAGTGAGTCACCATCATTTTAGGTCCGTGAACCATTTTGGGAATCTGGTGAAAACTAATCTTTCTCTCTTGGAGAAAAAAGGTACACTCACACCAGATTTTGCATAAAACTTAGGTAATCTCATGATATTCAGGAAGGCATGTTGACCTCAGGTTAAAAAAAATTTAAAATTCAGCATTCTGGGGGCGCCCAGGTGGCTCAGTTGATTAAGCAGCTGACTTTGGCTTAGGTCGTGATTTCTGCGATTTTTGAGTTCATGCCCCGTGTCGGGCTCTGTGCTGACAGCTCAGGACCTGGAGCCTGCTTAGGATTCTGTGTCTCCCTTCCTCTCTGCCCGCCCCCCCCCCCCGCCCCAACTTGCACTCTCTCTCTCAAAAATAAATAAATGTTAAAATTAAAATAAAGAAATAAATAAAATTTGAGCATTCTGATATTATACCTGGGGCAGGCCTTATTGAGAATTTCTGATCTCAATGGGAGTTACTAAGATCTAGTAATTCTAATCATATCATACCTTAATGTCTGCCATGGGTACAGGGGAGTAAAGTGTGGTAGAAAAGGTTACGATATGTCTTAGTATAAAAACATTGGAAGTACTAAAACAGTATTTAGATTCTTCTTAAGTACAAATAACAATCACTTTACCAGCAAACATGCTCCTTGATATTTTCATATAAGTGTAAAGTGTGTTAACCTTAAATCCTAGCATATACTGTTTTAGGGTTATTTAATTTTTTATGTTTATTTATTTTGAGAAAGAGAGGGATAGAGGGCAAGCAGGGGAGAGGCAGAGAGAGAATCCCAAACAGGCTCACACTGTTGGTGCAGAGTCCGAGGCAGGGCTCGATCCCACGAACCGTAAGATCATAACCTGAGCCGAAACCCAAGAGTCAGATGCTTAACTGACTAACAGGCACCCTTATATTAAATTTTAATATCATTGAGGCTAAAAATACACATTCAAGATCCACTGTTTTTGTTCCTTAATATCAAATGAAAACCTACATATAAGTAGTAGCTTTTAGAAAAGCATACATGCATACACACACACACACCCACATACAACTATGAGAGATGCCAGACTGGTGGAGTGGGAGTGGTTTACAGGTTAACATTGTGCCATGTTATAAAATATGGCAAATCATAAGACAGCACTTGATACCCACTGAGCCATTCATTATCCATTTAACTCTTTAGCTGCATTGCAAATACATAAGGCCAATAATTCAATACAGTATACTGCACATAGAAATTCTATATGTCTTCCTGCAGATAATGTGTTAGAATTTTATCTGATCAACAGTAGTTACAGACACTGACCAAATTTAAAAAATAATTTACATTTGGCTACTGTAAAAACAAACATTCTTTTCATTGGTTAATGTTAAATTTTTGCAAGTAGACACGAAGATAAAAAAATCTCTAATTCATTAAAGAATATTCAGGACATTTAAATAAGAGAATACAGACATGATCTCATGTAGGACACTTCAAATGGTAATGGGTGGCACTCTGATTTATTCAAAGGTGCTAATATAACTGCCTCACAATTTATCAGCATACATTTGTGCCCACCTCAGTTTGCAAATTAAATGACATGGATGTCCTAGGCGATATGTACCACTATGAGTATTAGAAATTTATTCTGGTTTGGGATTCAGAGTTTTAATGTTTTTCTCCGAAAAGTTAGTACTTTTTATTTTTTCCTATCAAGTTATTTGTGTTTCAAATGTGTTACCTACCCGTTTTCTCGGGAGAACTCCCACATTAGAGTTGCTGTAGAGAAACAACTACAAACTCTATTACTCATCTTACCTAAGGCTCACCTGAGGATATTGTTTCTCATCTGACAACACCTTTCTTCCGACTGCCTTATTCATTCCCACATCCAATGGGTTACTGAGTCCTGCTGAGTTTATAGTAAAAATCTCATTCATATCTGGGCCATTCTTTCCAACTACACTGTCCTTGTCTTCATTCAGGTCTTCTATCATTTTGGACTATTGCAACCACCTTCTGGTTTGATTGCTGGCCACTATCACTCACTCCATCCCGCTTCATCCTCAACATTGCCATCTATCTTCCTAAAAATATATTACCATCCTTGCCTTCATGTAAATTCTCTTTATTTCTCCACTGACGGTAAAATAAATTTCTTGGCATGATGTAAACAGCTCTTCACAGTCCTATTTGTTTGCCCTAGTCTGCCAATCTCCTCTCCTTATCTCTACCACAGACAGTACCTCTGACAACGTTACTCTTCCACGTGCTGCTTTTCTTTGGGTCTTTGAACAAGCAACCTCCTTTTCCTACAATGTCCTTAATTAAGAACTCTTAATTCACCCACCTTTTAAACCCAGTTCAAATATTTTCTCCTTCTGTGAGGTCCTCCAAAATCCCTAGTATCAGAGCTTTGATAATATTTCAGTGACTGTGCTTTCACATGTACATATAATTAGTACATGTGCATGTCTATATTCCCTATGACAATGAGACCTCCCAGGCCAAGTTCACTGTAATGTTCCTGTTGTATCCCAGCACTTCTGCAGTGCCTAGAACATAGTAGACACTATATAAATGTTAATGCTAATTTGAAATGTAAAACCTAAAATGCTAAATCCAACTAATTATATAATCCCAATAAACTCTCAAAAAGTATAAATTTTTCTAATAATGAAACCAATGTTACTAAGCTTTATATACTAGGGGCCTTAGTAATGGTGGGGGTACAGATGGGGTCAAAAGAAAGCAGGCAAAAGCTCATCAAGATTGAACAATGGTGGGGGGGATGCCTAAGTGGTTCAGTCGGTTGAGCGGCCGACTTCAACTCAGGTCATGATCTCCCAGTTCATGGGTTCCAGACCTGTGTCCGGCTCTGTGCCGACAGTGTAGAGCCTGGAGCCTGCTTCGGGTTCTGTGTCTCCCTCTCTCTCTGCCCCTCCCCCGCTCACACTCTGTCTCCCTCTCTCTCTCTCAAAAATAAATAAAACATTAAAAAAATATATTAAAAAATGACCGAACAATGGGCTGTCATTAAAAATCCTTTTTTTTTTTTTTTTAAATGTTTGTTTGAGAGAGACAGAGAACAAATGTGGGAGGAGCACAGAGGCAGAGAGAATCCCAAGCAGGCTCCATAGTGTCAACGCAGAGCCAGATGCAGGGCTCAAACCCACGAACCGTAAGATCATGAGCTGAGCCAAAATCAAGAGTCCTACGTGTAACTGAGCCACCCAGGCATCCCAAGAAAAAAATCCTCTTACATGTTCCTTACTCTTCAGTTCCTTTATTTTGGATTCTATAACCTTAATGTTGGGAAAGCAATTTTCTAACATGGTTTTCTGTCGCTCTTCAACATCAAATTCCTCCAATACTTCAGAAACCCATATTAGATCAAAAAGGTAAAAAAATGTATGTTTTTAAAAAATATTTCCTTTTAAGAATTTTAATAAATATTTTTATTTGTATACACTACTTACTTCATGTTCATAAAACAAGAAGGTCAGCTAATTGCACTATATGCAGTGAAAAGTAGGCAAAGTCCACATTTTAAGACTTGAATTCAAGTCAGCCAAGTCACTCCACATTAGTTTCCTAGCCTGGAAAATGAGGGCTAACTCTACTTACTTCTGCATACTTGAACCACATAGAATAGACAAGAATAGCTTGTCTATTTCCATATCCTTACAGTTTTCTCTGTCCACTTACTAGCTAACTTTATTGTGATCTAGTCTTTGGACTCTTTCCTGCTGTCCAAAACCATGAGCATCCTCTTGGGTTCACTTTTCTTCCTATGCAGCCAAGACTCCGTTGTAGATCATTTCATGTTTTGCCCAAACTTTTACTTCCTTGCTCTCTTATCTTTAACCATTAACTACCCTAAAACTCCTAATCACAGATTGAACTACCTGCTTTCTCCAGTCCTATATTCAGTGTGTGGTGGAAGGACCACACCTTGCAGACTGGCATTTGACTTCAGCTGTCCATCAAATACTACTTGGAAGACCTACCTACTCCATGGCCCTAGCAGTTCTCAACCTTTCAGTCTCAAGACCCCTTTACACTCTTAAAATGACTGAGGACTCCAAAGAACTTTTGTCTGTGTGAGTTAAACCCAGTGATATTTGCCACATTAAAATTAAAACTAAGAAAAAATTAAAATATTTAATTCACTTAAAAGAATAATAAATCCAATACATGTTAAACAGATATAATATCCTTTTAATAAAAAATAATACTTTTTTTCCAAAACAAATTGAGAAGAATGGCACTTTTACATTTTTGCAAGTTTATTTTTTTAATTTTTTAAAAATGTTTTTATTTATTTTTGAGAGAAAGAGAGAGACAGAGCATGAACAGGGGAGGGGCAGAGGGAGAGGGAGACACGGAATCTGAAGCAGGCCCCAGGCTGAGCTGTCAGCACAGAGCCCGACATGGAGTTCAAACTCAAGAACTGTAGATCATGCAGACGTTTAACCGACTGAGCCACCCAGCCACCCCTGAAAATTTCTTTAATGTCTGGTCTTAGAACTGCTTCTGCATTCAAACTATTACAATATGTTAATCTGGCTGAAGTATCTGAAGACAGTTCACCCTCACACAGATATGCAGCCTTTTCAGAGAACTGTATATTCTACTTTGGTATTACACTAACACGTGTGGTTTCTTAAAGATTAGTTGCAATGTAGAATTTGAAACCATATCAAAGAATTTTTCATATTCTGTTCTTGTGAAAGCCATTGGTCTATCCTGAACTTTAAATGGATCTTGTAACATCACATTTGTCATCTGGACAATATTGGTTCACTAAGTTTTATAGAGATCTTCCAAATGTTAACAAATTTCAAATCACTACATTATCAAAAAAACACATTCATTATTATCACCAACAATCTCATCAGAAAATTCTTCAAGTTTCATGAGGCTCACAGTGAAGAATATGAATTTTCCAAAATTCTGATTTTGGCTTGAAAACTCTGATTTTGTCATATTGGCTCAAATACCATCAACTGTATTCCTTATTTACTTAAACTATCTTATATGCCAGTATATACTCTGGGAAAACAAAACCATTTTAGTATTAGCTTCGAAAGAATTTAGAGGCTTAACTTACCATTTTTTTCCATCATTTTCCTTCAGCTACAACCTTTTTCTTTCACTTTAAACTTCTTGAAAGAATTTTCTTAAATCATCCTCCACTTCAACTCCACCATTTTCTATTTCTTTCACTACTATACCGTTAAAACTGAGCATGTTCAACCAAAAAACTATTAGAATGAATAAATTAATTCAGTAAGTTCCAGAGAACAAAATGACATACAGAAATTGGTCTAGTTTCTATACGTTAATAACAAGCTATCAGAAAGAGAAATTAAGAAAACAATCCCATTTACAACTGCATCATACAGAATAAAATACCTAGGAATATATTTAACCAAAGAGACAAAGAGACCTGTACACTGAAAACTATAAGCCACTGATGAAAAAACTTAAGAAGATATACATAAATGGAAAGATCTATCATGCTCATGGTTTGGAAAAATTAATATGTTAACATGTCCATACTTCTCAAAGCTATCTACAGATTCAATACAATCCCCACCAAAATACCAACAGCATTTTTCAAAGAACTGGAACAAAGAATCCTAAAATTTGTATGAAGCCACAAAAAGACCCTGAATAGTCAAAGCAATCTTGAGAAAGAACAGAGTGGGAGGTATTATGCTCCCTGATTTCAAACCATACTACCAAGCTATAGTAATCAAAACGGTATGGTCCTGGCATAAAAAAATGGACACACAGATTAATGAAATGAAACAGAGAGCCCACATATAAGCCCACACATAGATGGCCAACTAGTCTATGACAAAGGAGGTAAGAATATACAATGGAAAATTGTCTTGGGAAAACTGGACAGCTTACATGCCGAAGAATGAAACTAGACCACTATCTTATACCATATACAAAAATAAATTCAAAATGGATTAAAGACTTGAATATAAGATGTGAAACCATAACATTCCTAGAAGAAAACATAGGCAGTAAGCTCTCTGACACCAGTCTTAGCAATATTTTTTGAACCATTTTCCTCAGGCAAAGTAAAATGAAATGACATAAAACTAAAAGGCTTTTGTGGAGAGAAGGAAACCATCAACAAAACGAAAAGGTAACCTGAATGGGAGAGAATATTTGCAAATCACACATGCAATAATGGGTTAATATCCAAAATATATTTAAAAAACTTATACAACTGAATAAAAAAAACTCAATTAAAAAAATGGGTAGATTGAACATTTTTTCCAAAAACATACACATGGCCAACACACGTCGACACATGAAAACATACTCAACATCACTAATCATCAGGGAAATGCAAATCAAAACCACAATGAGATACCACCTCACACCTGTCAGATTGGCTGTAATTAGAAAGATAAGAAGTCACAAGTGTTGGTGAGGATGCGGAGAAAAGGGAACCACTGTACAGTCATGGTGGGAATATAAACTGGTGTAGCCACTAAGGAAAACACTATGGAGTTTCCTCAGAAAATTAAAAATAGAACTACCATATGATCCAGGAATTCCACTTCTGGGTATTTATCCAAAGAGAACAAAAACACCAACTGAAAGAGATATACGCACTGCTATGTTCACTGCAGCAGTATTTACAATAGCCAAGGTAGGTGAGAAACCTAAGTGTTCACTGATAGACGAATGGATAAAGAAGATGTGGCATATGTATATAAATATTCAATGAAATACTATTCAGTCATAAGATAAATGAAATCTTTACATTTGTGACAATATGAATGGACCCAGAGGGTATTATGTCAAGAGAAATAAGTCAGAGAAAGACAAATACCATATGATTTCAATATCTGTGGAATCTAAAAACAAACAACAGACTCAAAGATACAGGAAACAAACAAACTCTGGTTACCAGAGTGGGAAGGGGTTGGGGGGTAGGGGGTGGGAGTGGCCAAAACAAAAATTAAGAAGAACTAACTTCCAGTTATAAAATAAATAAGTCATAAGGATGCAATACACAGCACAGGGAATATAGTCAATAATAGTATAATAACTTTGTATAGTGATAGAGGGTAACTATGCCTATTGAGGTGATCACTTCATAATGCATAAAAATATCCAATCACTACAATGTACACCTCAGTAAGAGAATATTGTATGTCAATATTCAATAAAGAAAAAAACCCTGAGGGGGTGCCTGGGTGGCTCAGCTGGTTAAGCATCTGACTTCAGCGCAGGTTATGATCTCATGGTTTGTGAGTTAGAGCCCCGTGTCAGGCTCTGTGCTGACAGCTCAGAGCTTGGAGCCTGCTTCAGATTCTGTGTGTCCCCCTCTCTCCGCTCCTCCTCTGTTTGTACTCTGTCTCTCTCTCTCTCAAAAATAAATAAATATTAAAAAAGAAAAAAAAAAACCAAAACCCTGAGCATCTTCCATTCACCTATACATCCTTAAAACCCACCAGATTCTTTTTTAATATCATCTTATTTGAACTTTCTATAATACTTGATAATATTACCACTCTCTCCATCTTTCTTTTCTGTATATATTCTGCAATTTATTTACCTACTTTCTCTTTTCATTGCTACATCTAGCTCTCAAACCTTTTTTTTAAAGTAATCCTGCCACTCAACATGGTGCTCAACCTCAGGACCTTGAGATCAAGAGTCGCATACGCTACAGAATGAGCCAGCCAGACACCCCTCAAACTTCTTTGTACTACTAAAATCACCTTTCAACTGGCCTTCCAGTCTCATTTTAACCCCTCCCCCAAGTGCATTGTAACTAATGATCTTTCAAAATGTATTTGATCACATTAGGCCACTGCTCAAAATCATCTCATTACTAGTAAGTTCTTGTTACATTTTCATCAAGGCTTATAAGACCCTTCATGTTCTGGTCTCTGCCAACCTTCCCAGCTTCATCTCTGATCACCTCCCAAGCACCATGTTCTTTAAGCTTTGCTGCTCTCAGTACTGCCATGCTTTCCACCTAAGATTATATCCTCGCCTCCCTTTGAACCATCTAATTCTTCTTGTCCACCTGGTGAACTTTTACTCATTTTCTACACTGAGACAAAAGGATACCTCTCCCCTAATTCATGCCCTACCAACTCCACTGATATCCTTAAGCTGGCAAACACATTGATGAAATGATTTATTTACATGTCTCTTCCACTAGCCTGTGAATCCCTAAAAAGGAAATACAAGGCTCTGTTTATAATTGACTAACCAGCCCTTAGTACAGTACCTGGATAACAGGTGTTTACTTTGTGAAAAAACGGAAAATAGACACCTAGGATTGAAAGTGTGAAAACAACTCTCGAATTTCCTGCACTACTTCTGTGACTTCAGTGATTGCTTATGTTTACTTTATATCCACAAAATAGTCCTTTTTGGAATGTATATATGTATATATTTGGTCTGATTATTCACTATAATCAGAAAACTATTCCCCAGCTGCATCTATTCCCTTGTTGGTTGTTTTATAAAACATTACTGGAGATGAAATCTCTTCTATCTTGGAAATTCAAAGTATAGGAAACAACATGAGTTTATCAATTATTTACGATAAACTAAGGCTCTGGCATCTACCTGGAAGCTGAACTCAATCAGCTAATTAAGAAAGGAGGCTGAATGTTCTGACCAAGTACTTAATCAGTTTTAAACCCTCTTGTCTGCTCAGGTTAACTATCACCACAGTCTGGTTCACTCAGCTTTGGGGTCCCCCCAACAACTTGTCCCCACTTCTCCCTGAGCCTAAGGCGAACCTTGCGAGGTACTAAGAATTTCGCTCAAGGGCCACTACGCAGTCTCTAATAACTGAGAAGAAGAAGGAGTGCAGGGGGCGGGAGAAAAGGCAGCGGCTATAGAGGAATCTGGAACGAGGACTTGGGGAGAGGCGGGAGGATGCCTTGATCGCCACCACCTGAGCCGGGGAAGAGGCGGAACTGTCTGCGGGTCAGCTTACCTGCTTAGCACCGGTGACACCCGCGATGCCACCTCCAACCACCACAAATTTCCCCGCCTCGAGAGAGGGTGTCCTGCCTCCATGAGGTCAGACTCCTAGTGGTTTACTGACCGCGGGTTGCCCAGGCCGGATAGTTTGTACTCACAGGGGTGGAGCAAAGCTGGGCGGCTACTTCCGGTGCCTGTGCCTTAACGTGAAACTCTGAGCTACGGGTACCCAGTAGCTCACACTTAATTCCTTGCGTATCCGCTTCCGGCTGCGATTCGGAAGTGCAGAGACATCTCTGATTCCGGGGTTTCATTTTACTGTTACTACCCCTGACTGTGGTTTCTCCACGTTGATTTGATAAAGAGAAGAAGAAGGGGAAGGGGAAAAAGAACTTAAAACAAAGCAAAGAAGACGGGTCGCCAAGAGAAGCTTGGCAAATTGTCTAAACACAAACCAGAGTTCTCACAGGACAGAGCACTCTCAGAATTAATGAACTGCCCTGAAGTTTTCACTATTCATTCCTGCGAGAAATTTGGCATAGGGGCAGCTCTTAAACTCTTAATGACGTAGGCAGTATCATCCTTCCCTACATTTCGCCTAGCAATCCAAGGTTGTGTATTTTGGAAGCATATTATTCATGACATATTAAAGCAAAGCAATACTAGTGAATTGCTCTCAGAAGTTATTCCGTTTACAGTTTTGACCTTGGCTAAAATTTCCAGTACTATAGTGAGTTGCTCGCCATTTTGTCAAAATAAATTAACGTTCCTCCCAATTTTCCAGTAAATAGCATGTGTGAAGTCTGAATTAAATATTCCCAATCTTAATTTTACTGCTAGCACCTTTCCGTGGTATTCATTTGTTTTGAGAAGTGTCTAATTTTTTTAAAAAAATATTTTTTTACCATATGCACATTATTAGAGTATTCACTATTTTCATTATTTACTCTTGCGTTTGCTATCTCATATAATATTTTCCCTTGGGTTGTATTATAATATTAAGAGGGTACAATTTCTCTAGCTCACTCTAAAACTGGTAATTAGAACCCCCGTTTGATTCTTTGAACTCTGGAAATAACCATTCTATATAAACAGGAAAACCTACCATGTAATTACTGATATTTACTGATAACCTAACAATTACTGTGCTTTGATTTAATAAACTTAATAGTAGGCAGTTCAATAATGATTTTAATTCCCACTACTAGCTTAGACAACCAAACAAAATATTTATAGGAGGAACTAGTTATTTTAAGCCATTGCAATCCAGTCTTGTTTACTTCTGTAGCTTCTTATTTTCACATAATCTCACTCACACTGTGCTCTAACTAGATTGAACTATGCTGGCAGCACCCAGGATATGGTATGTTCTTTCGGTTGTTTTTTTTTTAATTTTCAAACGTTCGCTTGCTTGCTTATTTATTTATTTATTTATTTATTTATTTATTTATTTAATTTTTGAGAGAGACAGAAAGAATCTTAAGCAGGCTTCACACTGAGCATGGGCTTGTAGGGCTCACTCCCAAGACCATGGGATTGTGACACCAGCAGAAATCAAGAGATGGACGCTCAGCTGACTGGGCCACCCAGGTGCCCCTGGTTTGTTCTTTCTTATCTGAGCATTTGCACATAACATTTTCTGTGATGCTCTTCCTCCAACTAATTTTCCCTAGCTAAATCCTCACTGACCTTTGGTTTCAAGAAGCCATCACCTTCCCTAAGAATCTTTATTGAATATCCTTAAGACTGAGCTAGGTGTCCTCTCTATATTTTCCAATAGCACCTTGTCATTCGCTGAATTTAGATTCATATCACCTTATTTTAAAACTACCTACTACCTCTCCTGACTCCCATGTGCCACCCACATAAACTCCTTAATCTCAGGGATTATTAGTCTCCCTTTGTATCCTCAATTTTTAATTAGTAATGAGTGCTTAATATAAATGTCCTGAATGAACATGTAATTAGGTGGAGCATGGGACTGCCTGGAAGTTCCCTCAAGACCTTTCATTCATTTTCCAAGGTTAAGGTCTTCCTGTATATTATGAAAGCTACTCCCCCTTTAGGATGGGCAAAGAGAAGAATAGACTGGAACTCAAGTTCCCAGAGGAAATGGAGAAAGGCCACTGGGATGAAATTATTGTTTAATTATTTTGATGTTTAACTTTTTCCATTTTGATGTGTAAGGCAACATTTTAACATCAGCTACATTGAAGATAAGAGAAATTCAGGTTGTTTTCTAATAAATAAATAGAATATTTCCCACAGCTGGTTATTATACTAAGGGAAAAGTAAGGAACAACACTTTATATTTATACTTTTTGTTTATTGAAACCCCTTGTAATTCCTATAACACAAGTGAAGGTATAAAGAAGCGTATTTTCCTGAAAATGAAAAAAAAAAGACTAAATTATGGCATCAAATAGATGTGGCTAATTCATTTTAGTTGATATAAAATATTGACATTATAATTAGGTTGTATTAAGGGGTGCCTGGGTGGCTCAGTCGGTTAAGCGTCCGACTTTGGCTCAGGTCCTGATCTCACAGTTTGTGAGTTTGAGACCCGCGTGGGGCTCTGTGTTGACAGCTCAGAGCCTGGAGACTGCTTTGGATTCTGTGTCTCGTTCTCTCTCTGCCCCTACCCTGCTTGTGCTCTGTCTCTCAAAAAATAAATAAACGTAAAAAAAAATTTTTTAGCATTAGATTGTATCAAATAATTTTATGTATTTTAGAAAGAAAAAAATTATGTTGTATACAAGACAGATTTATATGAAAGTTTAAGTAAATTTATCCTTTTTAGTCTGGAAAATACTTTCAAGTTTACATGAAACTTTGGAATTCCAGCTGTCAAAATGATCTTTGATCAAATCATGCTTGGTAGCAACAATGATTCACATTGATCATGCCGACTCAAACATATCAAGATAAAAGTGAAAAGAAATTGGCATTTCATCATTAGAAAATGGGAGACACAAATTTAACTGATTTCTGGTTAGGTTTTGGTGAGGTCATTTATTGTATGGGTCACATTTTGAAGAACAATGTTTTAAAAAACATTTTGTATAACATGAAGTTTGTTATTGTGGCTGTGAAACTGCATTCACAGAGGGAAAAGATTTTCCTCAGAAAGATGAGGCATTTATTTAAAGATACACATCAGCTGGCTGTGCAATGATTCATTTTTTGACATCTTTGAAGTAATCTAATGTCTTACTGGTTACAGAATAGTTACAGCATCTGGTGTTGGTGGAGAATTGGGCAACCATTGATTTCCTCCTTTCTTTTCCCCCAGCTATCTGCCCCAGGAACCTACACTATCCTTTTTTTTTAAATAGGAATGTTAATGTTAATGCCAATTATCAGAAAACCATGACTTATGGAATCAAAATGTAATGATCTTCCTCACATTAAAAAGGTAGTTTTGAAATGTGTCAAAATATTATACAAACCTAACAATATTGTAAAACATAAATAAATCCTTTACCAGTATTCATATTTCCCTTTTACATCTCTAGATCCTTTTGTTCTCTGTCCCATGATGACCCATTTCTTTCACCTGTCCCTAAATGTACTCATTTCTCAAAACCCTATTCTCTGTGAAGTTCTCTTGTCTTTCTATACTGTCTTTTTAACACATCTGCTCCTTGTTGCCTATTGAATATCCATTACTCCCTTCTTCTTTACGAACAAATTCCCAATTTTGTAAATTGACAGTGTGCTACCTAAAAATAGCTGTCTTTCCATACCCTTTTGCTGCTGAGGTGGCCATGTGACACATCCTGGCCATTAAGTAAGTGGAAGTGAGCCAGAGATTCAGGAAACCTTTGTTCTCCTGATACAGGTACTGCTAGTTCCTGCTTTTCTCTTTCTCCTTTTTCCTGTCCAGAATGTGGATGTGAGATTAGGGGTAAAGACACCGTCTTGTGACCATGAGATCAGAAATATGAAGATAAATATATATTTTCTAATGATGTAAGGGGAGAGATGGAAAAACCCTCCTCTTAAGGGTAAATTGAGCCCCTTTCAAAACTCTGGATTGCCTGTCTCCAGCCCTCTTGTTGCTTAAGACAAATAAATCTATATACTTAAGCCACTATTAGTTTTCTGTGCTTATTGCTGAACATATTTCTAACCTAGATCTCTTTTATTTTATTACCTAAGGGCAGAAACATTTGATTCACTCCTGTTATATCTTACAGCTATATTTATTCCTATTGCTCATCTCTGACTAACTTTCTATGTGGTATTTGAAAGAGTACAAAACTGAAGGTAGTATTTTATATTGTTTTCAAAGTCAAATAAATTGCTTTTATAGTTCAAAGGAGTTCAATGATTTATTGTGGTATTTCTCACTGTGATTTATCTGCAACATTTTGCTGTAGGCATGATGTGATTTATACTTTGGGGACCCTCCTGACAATTTGATTTTCTTATACTGTTCCTGGCCGCACTGATGCCAATTCATGTTAATCGTTCCTGCAAATCCAGTCCAAATTAATCTTTTTGTAAATTTACCTTGTGAGGGGCTGTGTCATATTTTATCACACACAGATTTCAGTTTACTACGTTTTCTACACTGAGGTTGCTTAGCAATGAACAAGAAGTAGGATACCGTACAGACTAACGTATAATTAACACCTATATGTATCCATATGTATGTACACATCTGGATCTATATCTGCATGTCTATATTTATGTCTAACTCTGATTGAGATATCAAATAGGTACATAAATACAACTCTTTCCAGGGCAATGGCTTTATCGCCCCCTCCCAAATATCATGGATTTAATAATTTAATGTAGTGAATTTAATAATTTAATGTAGTGAATTTCTAGGTCTGAATATATTTCTTTAGTTTCATAAAAGTTTGTATTAATCATAATTAGCTATATATGCTCAATAAGCTCAGTAACATTTACTTCCATAATGAAAAACATAATGAAGTGAATTAAGAGAAGTACATTTAGGTTACACAAATGGAAATAAGCATGATCATTCTGATGTCATTTAAAAGTTTAAAAATAATTACACTTTCACTGATTTATTAATTTAACAAATATTTACTGAGCATTTGTTATAAGCCAGACACAGTTCTTGGCACCTGGGTGATAGCTGTGAATAAAACAAACAAAAATTTCTGTCTTACCAGTGAAAGACAGATAGTAAAATAAATAAAATATACAGAGCTGTATGTTTAAAAGTGTTAAATTTATGGAAAACACTTTGAACAAGAAAAGTGGGATGAATAATACATGTAGAGGTATGCTGTTTACAATTTTAATCAAAGTGAAAAGGGAGGTCTCATTGAAAAGATGGTACTTGAGCTAAGACATGAAGGGAGTGAAAGATCTATATGAATGTCTGGGAGAAAAAGATTATAGGTGATGGGGCAAGGACAAGGTAGTGGGCAGTAAGTCAAAGCCCCCTAAATGGGAACATATCTGGCATGAACAAGGCAATGCCAGCAGGCCAATCTGGCTGGAGCAGAGCCCCAAGGGGGAAATAATAAGATATGAGGTGAGAAAGGATCAGGGAAGCGATGGACAGATTAAGTAGAGCTTTGTAGGCCATGAGAGAACTTTGGAATTTATTTAATGAAATGTAGAGTCATTGCAGGGCTTCGAACATAAGAGTGACCTGCTCTGAAGGCAAGGTTAAGAGCAGAGACAAAATGCAGCAGGTGAGAGGAGATGGTGCCTTGCATCAGGAAGAAGTATTTGGATTCTAGATATATTTTGATGAAAGAATCAACAGGATTTGGGGAGGTTGACTATATACTTTTATATTATACTAAACATTTCTAAAATAGAAAAGGGATGATGCTATTAAGTATTCCACCAAGACAAGAGACATAAACCAGAACTGTCGTGGAGAAAACTGGACATAAAATCATTACAGATATTAGTGACCTTGAAAGAGCTTTTTTCCCCCTCCCATTGCAGAACAATTTCTGCTCTTCTTTCTTTTCAATCCCACCCCAGTCAGGCTTTGCCCCATCATCCACAATAAGTGATCCATTTTGCAATTGTTTGTCCTGGCTCAGAAAAATGTCCTCTGGGCAAAATCAGCATTGAATGCCGGGAGAGATATGCTGGAAGAGAAAGAGAAGCAAGTATTGCTCCAGGAATAGTTCTTGCTTAAATAGAAGAACAAGAGATGGGGAAATCTGCATGTAGAACAAGGGTACATATGTGTGTATGTATGTATGTACATATGTATTTTGAGGGAGAGAAGAGGCAAAGGGAAGATCAATTCTGTTTTGTGCATGTTAACTTTAATATGTCCACTAGAGATCCATTAGAGATGTTGAGTAGACATATATCTGAAGTTTAGTAGTAATACCCAGGCTGGATACATCTGTTTGGGAATGGTCCGCCTGTGGGGAATATTTATAAGCCAGTGAACTAGGCAATATCCCTAAGGAAGTAAATATAGATGAAATAGAGAAGAAGACCAAGGACTGAGTCATGAGGTATTCCAGTGTTAGAAGATCATGCAGAAGAGGGGGGTCCTTCAGAGGAGACATAAATAAATCACCCATAAGATAGGAGGAAAACCAAGAAATATGGTGTCCTGGAAGCCAAGTGAAAAGAGTTTCCAAAAGAAAAGAATCATAGACTTTGTCAAATGCCACTGATAAGTCAAATAAGAGAAGACGGGAAGATGTCCGTTAGATTTAGTGATGGAAAGGTCGTAGGTAGGTTGACCATATAAGTTATTCAAAATTGGCTTTTCTAAAACCAAAAGGGAGGGTGGATATAACTATGATGCTAAGACAATAAGAGCAAGTCAGAACTGACCTGGGTAAGACTGGACATAAGTTAATCCTAGTCATTAGTGACCCCTTTACAGAAATACTACTTCTTTTTTCCTTTTCTCTCTTTTTTTAAAAAAAATTTTTTAATGTTTATTTATTTTTGAGACAGAGAGAGACAGAGCATGAATGGGGGAGGGTCAGAGAGAGAGGGAGACACAGAATCTGAAACAGGCTCCAGGCTATGAGCAGTCAGCACAGAGCCCTATGCGGGGCTCGTACTCACGGACAGTGAGATCGTGACTTGAGCCGAAGTCGGACGCTTAACCAACTGAGCCACCCAGGCGCCCCTCTTTTTCTCTCTTTTTTTAAAAAATGTTTTTATTTATTTTTGAGACAGAGAATGAGCAGGGGAGGGGCAGAGAGAGGGAGACACAGAATCTGAAGCAGTCTCCAGGCTCTGAGCTGTCAGCACAGAGCCTAACGCGGGGCTCAAACTCACAGACTGTGAGATCATGACCTGAGCTGAAGTCAGACGCTTAACTGACTGAGCCACCCAGGTGCCCCTCTCCTTTTCTCTTAAATTTGACCAAGTCAGACTTTTGCACCCACATTTTATAGACATTGATTAGTTTTGCAATTGTTTATCTTAGGTAAAAAACAAATGTGTTCTGGACAAAAGCAGCATTGAATGATTGAATGCTAGGATTACATCATATTGTATTTTCTGCTAGATTTTGATTTTAGTGGATAAATTTACTTCAATGTGTAAGTTGATCTGATTTACCTAGGTCAGGAGTCAGCAAACGTTCCTTGTAAAGGTCAAGATAAAAAATATTTTGGCTTTGCAGGACATATGGTCTCTCTCATGACTACTTAACTCTCTCATTAAAGCAGCAAAGCGGTTATAGAAAATATATAAACAAATTAGCCTGACTGACTTCCCATATAACTTTATTTATGGACACTGAAAATCATATAAAATTTTCATACTTTAAAAATATTAAGCATTTTATATTGCAATAATGGAAGATCACATGCATTTGTAGGAAATACTACAGAAAAATCTATGTTCCCTTTACCCAGTTTTCCCCAATGGTAACTTCTTGAAAAACTATAATACAATGTCACAACCATACAGAACATTTCCATCACCACAGGATTGTTCATACTTCCTTTTTATAGCCACACCCACTTCTCTGCCACCCTCATGATGCTTTAACTCCTAATAACCACTAATTTGTTCTCTACTTCCATAATTTCATTATTTAAAGAACTTTATAAAAATGGAATAAGACAATAAGTAACCTTTTAGGATTGGCTTTTTTTTCACTCAGCATAATTCTCTGGAGGTTCATCTAGCTTGTTGCATTTACCAATAGTTAAATGTTCTAAGTGGAACCCCCCTTACCTCTTTAAATCTTTGTATATGACTGTTCTATATTCTGTGCCTGAAATTTCCAGTATCTGTGGCTCTCAGTAGTCTGATTCTGTTTATTTCTCTGACTCTCACTCAAAGGGATCTGTCTTTCCACTGTGTGTGGAGCTAATTATTTTATCTTAATCATGAAACTAAATTGAGGAACATTTTTCTGCAGGTAGGATTTCTTCTGCTTCTGTGGGCACCCGGGGGCACTGCTGACTTGGAACCTTTCTCTAGAGTTTTGGCTCAATGGCAAATTTGCTTGTGGACTATGGCATAGCATCCCAATACTAGTATTGCTCTTGTCTTCATCCTTAGGGCAACCCAGGTGTAGGTTGGGAATGGATAGGGTCATAAAGTTTACCATTCTTATACACCTCCTCTACCTGTATAGACCCATGGCATGTTGAAAAAAGTATGTTTTCTTTCCAGAAGCTGGAAGTGTTCTTGAAAAGATATTGTGCAGTGATACAGTCTCTAAGTGCTCTAATCTGATATAATAATGGAAGCAAAGCTCAACATTCTATTTCTATAAGTTTATTGATTATCCTTACATTTCAATACATATGTACATCGTACTTTTCTGAAATGTATGTTTTTTCACCACCCTCCCAAACAATTCAGGAAATTTACCATGGTTTAACTTCTCTTTGATATGCACCAATTCCTATCTTATTCATAGTTTTGGTCATTGAGCAAGTATACTAGTTCACATAGTTTTTATTTTTATATTTTGTTTTACAATTTTTAATAAGTTATTTTTATAAGTATCAAAATTACACATGTATAAATGTCAAGTTTTACAAAACTTGCAACAAAAATATAGCACGTGTTAATTTTTCCCATTTCCAAATACCCCTTATTAAAGAAAACTATTTTTAATATTCTTCACTGTTTTTTTTTTTGTTTTTTTCTGGTAATTGGCTTTTTTTTTTTTTTTTTTTTTTTTAACATTTTTTATTTATTTTTGGGACAGAGAGAGACAGAGCATGAACGGGGGAGGGGCAGAGAGAGAGGGAGACACAGAATTGGAAGCAGGCTCCAGGCTCTGAGCCATCAACCCAGAGCCCGACGCGGGGCTCGAACTCACAGACCGCGAGATCGTGACCTGGCTGAAGTCGGACGCTTAACCGACTGCGCCACCCAGGCGCCCCGGCTTTTTTTTTTTTAAACTAAGTAATTGGCTTTATGGTTGTTATCTACTTCTCCCTATGGAAGATGTAACTCTCTTAAATAACTCATTATACATATATCTATACATATAATACTACTTTTGATAGCATCCCAATACAATTATAATTTTGATTAAATATGTATTCAATGCTTATATAGTTAAAACTATATAAATATTGGTCATAGCTGCTATTACACTAAGACTACATTTCTTCTCCTGTACAAACTTTTTGTTTTCCCTGGGGTTAATAATTGCTTTGCTTTTTTATTTGCTTAGTTTTCTTGGTTCCAATCACTTACTTTCTTCCCAAACTGTCCAAAAAATTAAAATATGACAGGAATATAGAAAATTAATATATTGGGTAACTGCTATGTGCTATTTACTTCTCTTTTGGAGTTAACATTCTAGATCAGTAAGTTCAAACACTTAATATTCCAACTCAATAACTTCAAACCCGTTAGTAATGTATTGGGTTTCGTTTTTCCTTAGAATTCTCTTTCTTTGAGTCCTTTATTCCCCTGACCCAGTTGAACTGAATTAATAACAAACTTAGTAAAAGGAAAAAAAAATTGAAATAATGAATTAAGAAGGTAGAAGCAGGTCCAAATATATTAGTAATTTAAAAAAATACAATTAGACTAAACTCACCAGTTAAAAGATACAGATTGATAAATAGGGAAAATAAAGGGGTGTCTGAGTGGCTCAGTTGGTTAAACATCTGACTTTGGCTCAGGTCATGATCTCACAGTTCAGGGGATTGAGCCCTGCATCGAGCTCTGCAGTGACAGTGTGGAACCTGCTTGGGATTCTCTTTCTCTGCCCTTCTACCACTTGCATGCTCTCTCTCTCTCTCAAAATAAAAAAAAAAATAAACTTAAAATTTTGGGGATAAATAGGACAAATAATCTAAATGTATAGTGTTTACAAAAGAAACACCAAGTATAATGACATGCAAAGATCAAAAGTAAAAATATGAAAACAATTTATATCAGGCAAATGTTAGCCGAGATTAAGTTTTTATAGTTATTTATATCAGATAAAATAGACTTTAAGGTAAAAAATAATTATTAAAACTAAAATAAATCATCACACAATGAAAAAGATTCAATATGCCTTGAAAATGTATAAATTTTAAAACTTAAAATACATTAATCACAATTGATAGACATTAGAGACATTAATATATCATCCACTATTGTACTGTAAAATGATAAAACTAAAATAATTTAGTGACAAGTCTGATGCCCTGTTTTCAAGGAAAACCAATTCATAGGTTATGGGATTACAGTGCCTCACAAGCAGTGGAACACTCTTCCCAAGGGATTTGAGGCAAGAGGGAGTTTTGTAGAACTTTAGAAGGGGCAACTCAGAAACAGGGTCCTGTTTTCTAGAGTAAGGGAAGCTAGCTAAAGCTAGGTTGGAGGATTGTGATTGGTGTAAGGATTCTTTGACAGGTGCTTCCTGTATGAGTAGGTGGACTTAGGTTTACATTTGTGACATGGGCTAGGTTCCTGGGGTGACCTCCATTTTGTGGGTCCTGACATACAAATTAACAGTACTGAAATGTCAGTACACTCTTCTGATTATTGATACGCCAGATATATAAAAGGTTAGAAAGATTTAAAATATCTGAACAATACTATTAGCAAGCCAGGACAAGTTAGAAGTGAAACAAAACATATATAAAATTCCCCACATATTTGCAAATTAAAAAAAAAGTGCTATCAAATAAATCATAGGTTAAAAAAATCATAAAAAATGGCCTAGAATTGAATGGTAAGAAAAATACTATTTATCAAAACCTGTGGTACTTCAAGAGAAATTTATAACCATAAGGACTTACATTAGCAAAGAAGAAAGCAGTGTGCTTGGGTGGCTCAGTTAGTTAAGCATCCAATTTCTGCTCAGGTAATGTCTTGTGGTTCACTAGTTCAAGCCCTGCATTGGACTCTCTGCTGTCAGCATGGAGCCTGCTTGGGATCCTCTGTCCCCTTCTCTCTCTGCCCTTCCCCTGCTTGTGCACTCTCTCTCTCACAAGTAAATAAACATTAAAAAAAGAAGAAAGAAAGAAAGAAAGAAAGAAAGAAAAGAAGAAAGCATCACAATCAGTGAACTAAGTATCTTAAGAAGTCATAAGACCTTTTTCCTGGCATGTTCAAGGACTGAAGTCCAAAAGTGCAAGTCACAGCACTATAACATTGTAAAATCTTGGCCTTTATTCCTATTCCTTTTTTTTTTTTTAATGTTTATTTATTTTTGAGACAGAGAGAGACAGAGCATGAACGGGGGAGGGTCAGAGAGAGAGGGAGACACAGAATCTGAAACAGGCTCCAGGCTCTAAGCAGTCAGCACAGAGCCGGACACGGGGCTCGAATCCACGGACCGCGAGATCGTGACTTGAGCCGAAGTCGGACACCCAACCGACGGAGCCACCCAGGCGCCGCTATTCCTATTCCTTTACTATGCCATTCATTACTGGGAAAGCACCAGTTCTTCCGTTGTCATGGTCAGGGACTAAGATTCAAATTTTACAGAACTTAGAGTCTGAGCCTTCATCTTAACACTCTACCACGATGATTGCCTCAAGATCCAAACAGTAGCTTCTAGACATTTTACCACCTAGGATAGTATTTGACATAGAACAAGCACTCAGCAAATATTTGTTAAATGAAAAAACAATAATCTCTTTTTGTTTGAGGTAGGTCCTATAATTATTTGAGGTAGGTCCTATAATTATCCCTTAGAATAGGTTAGAAACTGAGGCAAATGAATTTGTCAAAGATCACAACTTGTCAGTGCTGGAGCTGGTTTAGCTGATGTTTGTAAACATTCCATAGCATTTGTATCATTTTAATCCAAACCATCCTTTCTACTTCATCCCAAATTTTACCTGCATCTGACTATTTCACCACATGACATAGCCCCTGATCTTTCACTCATCCAATATGGCTGGCAAGTTACCAAGGTGGATTAACTGGTAAACATTGGTTTTCTCCCATTGGCCTACTGTTCAGAAATGTTGGTGGCCAATGGGAGAAAACCAATGTTTCATAGAAATGAATGCTCCTGTCCACAGCATTGCTTCAAGTTTATTGCTTCCAAGTTTATTCCTATTTTGGTATCATCTTTTCTTAGCTTATACAGTTATCCAGAAAATCGAACAACATATTAGCATTTTGTTTAATATGTGAGCAAATTGGTAAGTAATTCTTTGACTTACAAATGCCTTGTTAAAGTACAAAAGAAAAACACTGAAAGCTCAGCAAGTGAACTACTTATTACTTATACTTATTCACTGAGTTTTTCTTTAGTTTTTTAATATGATGTTATAGTCAGAGCCACAACCATATAAGGCTTAATTGTTAAAAACAAAACAAACAAACAAACAAACAGCAAGGGAGGAGCCTCTGGTTCCAAGTGACTAATCTTTTCTATAACCTGTTTTATGTAACCCTCAGAGCCAAGGAAACTTTATCAAAGGATTAAAATTTACATAAACAAAGATCTCTTTATTTATAACTCTGATTCTCTGCAGAGCAAGAAGCTCCAGATTACATGTGTGCAGAGCTTTATACATATTGGTTACTCAATGAGTAATTTTTTAAAAAAAATTGATGATCAGACGCAAGTGTAAAAGCAGCAGTGAATAGAGATGATGGTGAATGCTAAGGTAAAGGGAGTTCTTTGATTTAGGTTGTTGTGAGTTGCAATTCAGTTATTTTTGCTTGGGAAAAATGTAAGGTCAATTTAATACTCAGAAATATAAGACTCTTTGGTTTTCTAATTATCTTGTCTATAATTTCCTGGTAGTGACAAAAATTCTGTGTAATGCAGGATCATGAAATCATAATAATATTGCTTGTTCACAAACACATGGATATATACTTTGATTTTTTTCAAATATGTAGTTACAATTGGTGTGGAGCATTTGAAGTGAGTCTAAGTGATTCAAGATAATACTGCTTTCCTCCTGTTTTGTCCATGGTCTGAAAGACTTCTTTTTGTTTATCTGATTTCTCCAAACCCATCCTTCTAGTTCTGATCAAGCCACATGTCTCCCATATCCCTCTCTTTCTCCCCTGAAATCTTAGAGCACTAGTTGTCTATACTATACACACACACAACACACACAAAATGGTGTTTTCTTTCAAAATTCAAAAATGGGAGTTATGTTTTTAAAAAGCCAAATGACACAAAATTATAAAAAGAAAAAGTCAATTTGGTGCCTATCATTTACATTTCTTTCTATACTCACATAAAAATATGACATATATAATTATACATATTTATATACATATGTACCCCATACTTTTAGTCACAAGAATAGGATCATTATTATATATGTTTCTTACCTCATTGCTGTATTCATTGAACTGTGTACCATGAACATTCCTCTAGGCCAGCACATGTATCTAAATCATTCATCTCTTAGAAAGAAACATGTCCGTTTCTACAGAACAGATTTCCAAAATTGTTTCCATTTACAGAAACAATGTGTACTGCAATTCACAACTTCACCATTTTTATAGTCCGTTTCACTAAATGTTATGAATTATCAAATATTTTGTTAACTTAATATATGAAAAAATGAGGGTATTGGGTTGTGTTGAGTTGCATTTCTCAGCTGCTAGTGAGCTGTGGCACCTTTTACAAAAAACTTTTCATAAATTTTTTCATCCATTTGCATTTCCTCTTTTATATACTTCTTTACATATGTAATACATATTCTTCATCTATCTATAATATATATCTATATATTTCTTTATATATTTCTGCCTCATATATATTTCAAGCCTTTTCTCTATCTCTTTCCCTTTTTTATTTACCTTACTTATCATATTTTTTGTCTTTGTATATTTGTATTATTATGAATTCAACTCTGTAAATTTTTTCCATTATAGTTTCTTGGTTTTTTTTTTTTTTTAATTTTGAAGAGTTTTTTCCTGACTCTAATACTTTCTTATTTTTTTTAAATATTTTCATTTTTTACATTAAATCCTCAATCCATTGCTCTTTTCACTTTTGAACATGACATTAAGAAGGGCTAACACTATTTTCTTTCCAGATGAGATCTGATTATGATATCAGTATCATTTTTAAATAAGCTGCATTTTTTCCTAATAAACTATAACTGAAGTATTTATCATATACTACATTTTCATTTTTACTGGATCTAGTAATGGACTCAGTTTTGTACCAGTGACTTGTTTGCCTGCTTTTTTGCTCATGACTTTCTTTTTGAATCACATTAGTGCTACAGAAGGTTTTAGCATCTCCTATGGCAGGTGCCCACAATCCTTTTCAGTTTCAGGGCAGAGTAAGACATTGTTTTGACCAACCTCAAGTTTAGTGAGCATGACTTTTTGAGGTTTTCTGAGAGCACTTTATATTTGTCCTCTGCAGTTTGGAGGATGCAGGGACTGTTGTCTGATTCTTGCTAAAAGGTCTAGAAGGCAAAGAGCATGGGTAGATCCTCCTGCCAGGAGGTGGAAGGAAACAAGGGCTACATTTGAAAAGGAGCAACATCCCAGTCAAGGGTGGGTCCACTGGCACTGGGTCTGTCTTACTTCTGACTGATTGGATTATATGGAGCAGTGATGAGACCTGAGTAGAGAGGCTAAAAGTGTGTCATGCATGTAAAAATTTGAAGGAAAACTTGTGTGTGACTAGTCAGATGAAGTGCATTTACCCCACCGAAGATACTGCACGTTAGAGATCACAAATGAAGGGTAGCCTGTCCAAAGACCCACAGAAATGGCCAGGAGAGTCTGTTTTAAATTATTCTCTAGGCCAGAGAAAGAAAAAAATGACATTTCCTGACTCCTTAACTACCCCCTGCAAGTTTCAACTCTGGAGGACACAGAAGCAGCCTTCCTCAGCTGTCGGGGGAAAGCTGGAGTGGGGCTGGGGAGAGAGGCCAAGAGAAGTTGGTGCAGCACATAGAGACACAACCAGGACCCTTCTTCCCAACTGGAGGATTTGGATATGTTGTGGTGGGATGGAAGAAGCTTCAGTTTAAATTAAGTCCAAAGTCCTTTTTGTGGGACTAACGTGACCAGAGGGCTTTTTTTTTCTTTTCTTTTGAAAGTTAACAAAAAGTAGTGTGACCTGAAATTCCGTTTCGTATTAGGAGAAGAACTGGCCCCGTAAAATAAATTTTATAGGCAGTGGAGGGAGAAGAATAAGGCTTTTTCTCTGATATCATAAAGACCATTTGTTCAAGGGGCTTGTACTTGTGATCAATTTCTAATGTAAATACTGGTCAGGAGCACAAGGGTGGATTATTTAAACTTTAAAGTCTTTTCTCAACAACATATTCCTTTCAGTAAACATTGGCCTTCTTCTCAGAAAGACACCAGGATTATATATTTGCCTGCCTTCAACCTTCCCCTTACTTTAGTATACTGTTGCTAGTTGCTCTACTGAAGTATTTTCTACACATACATAATATTTTACCATTTAACCTAAAGACATCTTTATGAATCATGGGAATAGATTTAGCTTTGAAAGTAGGTCATCAATGTCACAGGATAGGGGATTGGTGAGGACAGTCAAAGCATGTGAATCAAATCTGGGCCACGTTAAAAAGGGAGATTTTTAAAAGTAGAATTTATCATTTATAATAATGGTAATAATTTCAGAAATATACATAGTATTTTAATATATTTTTAATGTTTATTTTTTGGAAGAGAGAGAGAGAAAGAGAGAGAGAATGAGTGGGGGAGGGGCAGAGAGAGAGGGAGACACAGAATCCAAAGAAGGCTCCAGGCTCTAAGCTGTCAGCACAGAGCCTGACGTATGGCTCAAACTCATAAACTGCAAGATCATGACCTGAACCGAAGTCAGACACTTAACTGACTGAGCCACCCAGGAGTTCCAAATGTATATAGTATTTTAAATCTCCAAATAGCCATTTATTTCTTGAAAGACAGGATATAAATAGGATTCCATGTCCTATATCTGAAATGAGGACAGCAAGTAGAAAATGTCTTAAGAGTTACTTACTACAGGGGTACCTGGCTGGCTCAGTTGGTAAAACATGCCACTCTTGATCTCAGGGTCATGAGTTCAAGCCCCATGTTGGTGTAGACATTACTTAAAAAAAGTTACTAAATACAGCTATTCAGAGGCAGAACAGGATAAGATGAAGCTCAAGTTTGGCAGCTTTTTAGTCATTTTGTGTAGCAACAGAGGCAGCAAGAGATACCAATTATTGAAACTTAAAATGTGTCAGGCTTTCTGACAGGTACTTTACACCATTCATCTCATTTTTCATTACATGCCATGTGGATGTCTGATATTTTCAGGATCCAGCAAGAAGATTTAGATATTTCCTATTTGAGTCAATTCTAGAAAGCCTGAGAAGATCTACTTAGATGGTCCCTTGGCAGTTCTGGAAAATCCGAGGTATTTAGGTTACTTGGGTTTAAAAATTAGAATTAATTCAGATGTGGCAGTGGGAGCTTGGGTGTTGTAAAATGTCATCTAAATATGTGATGTAAATTGCATTGTATTGCTAGTGCAGGAAAAGAACAGGAGAGGAGAATGTAGACCGGGTTCTGCATTGGTTTGGCTCACCAACATTTTTGTCTTATAAATTAGAAATCTTTGACAGTAACAATCTGTGATTTCACCAACTTTTATGAGAATATTATATGGTGATCCAGTGAAACTGTATAATTTACTTGCATTCTCAAATGGGAAAACAGGCAGTGAAATAGGAATTTGAAAAGCCCACCAGAAACACCTCATTTTGAAAAAGTCCTGATTCTTTTTTGATACATTTTCTTTCTTTTATTTCTACATGAGTGTGATGTTTCCTTCATTTGCTAGTGACACATCATTTGTAGTTTATGCATTCTTATTGTTTATGCTGTGAGTTTTGGTGTTAAAACCCGTGTAAATGGGGCTAAGCGGTAGGACTACTTAATAAGCTACAATGTCAGAAATAGAGAACATATCTTTGATCTTTCTATACTGTCTTTTGCTATATTTACCTGAACAGAAGAAATTGTTTACATACATAAGGAAAGGGCAGAGGATACACTGTATTCCAAGTTTCTATTTTCCAGCTGGGACATGGATCATTTGCTAACCTCTTAAGTCAACAGTGGATCTTAATCTGTTAATAAGTCTCATCTGCATCTGGTCATTGTGGTCACATTTATGTGTATTTCTACAGCTAAATTAAGTTTTAAATATATATTTCTAGAAAAGGCTAGAAAAAGAGGTGTGTAGGTCATGATACCTAAGGTTTTCTGAGGCAAAGTTCCAGATAAAACTTGCAATAAAGTGTAACTGTATTGATATAACAATTTTTAGATACGTAAACATTTTATCCTGATGCTTTCCTGTGTTATAGATGAAAAACAATTTAGCTCAGATTACTGGTCACAGTGACTAAGCTCATTTGGTAGAGCAGCACGTTATCCATTTTAGGTGATTCTGCTCTTAAACACAAATATACTAAAAGGGCAGCATGTACTAGAGATGTGTAGACGTAAAGGATGGTTAAGTACCTCAGCACATGATGTGTTAAAACAGCCACAGTCAAGCGTTCGTTAGATTGTTGTATGAGAGTGTTCATGATGATGAACAAACGGGTCTTCTCTATATTCGAATAGGCTCTAGAAGACCAATCCTACACTCGCAGCTTTTCTCAGTTGTAGCTGTTAGGATCTCCTGAGCATCCTGACTTGAATTTACTCTTTTCTTATTTTTTTACTTGGAAATCTTAGAATCAAAGTGCAGCCAAATGTGAACAGAGTGAAGCCGTAGCAGTGTTTAATACCTCATGCTCTGGTCAAGGCTGTATCCTGGAATTGAGCTAATAATAATCACAGCTCAAAGTTGCTAAAGGTAGTATATCCAAGTATAATTATTTTTAAAAAATTTTTTCAATGTTTATTTATTTTTGAGAGACAGAGCGTGAGTAGGGAAGGGGCAGAGAGAGAGGGAGACACAGAATTCAAACCAGGCTCCAGGTTCTGAGCTGTCACCACAGACCCGATGGGCTCGAACCCATGAACTGTGAGATCATGACCTGGGCTGAAGTCGGATGCCCAACCGACTAAGCCACCCAGGTGCCTCTATCCAGATATAATTATATACTAAGTGCTTTCCGTGTATTGTCTCTATTCTTTCATCTCTGCAGAACAGATATTATCTTTTTCATATGTAAATGAGGAAATTGAGGTTAAAGAAATTAAGAAGTGTATTCAAAATTCTGAAAAGCAACAGGATCCTAACAAAGATCAGCGTGATTCCAAAACCTATCCTTCCCACCACACCAGCAGCCTCACTGTAGTAGCTTCCAGAGACCTGGTGAGTTTTTGTTTTTCAACATAATGATAGGACATCCTTTAAATGCTTGATTTTACTTTGGTATTAAGGAGGTTGAACATGTTTAGACAATATCTCCTGGGTTTAGATATCTATTAATTAAAATTCAAATTCAAAGAAAACTCCAGAAACTGACTTCAAATGTCCTGGTACTCAAAGAATTTGATTCTGTTTCACGGTGTCTTTCCAGTTCCATTTTTGTAGGTGGGGGACTTTGAAAAAGGGTTCCCCAGGATCCAATACTGTCTGAGGAAGCCTGAGGAAGCTTCAGAGAAACAAATGGTTTCTGTTGTCTTGCTCTTTTCCCTGTTTTATCCTGTCAGCCTTCTCTACCCCACTGACCCAGGCTAACATTTAAGGCCTTTATAACCAGAGTAGAATCTGTGCTTTCAATACTGATCGTGCCTAACTCTGTGCAAAAAAATGGTTACAAATGAATGTAGGTCCCAAAGCCTGACCAGAGAAACTGTAAGGTAACCAGGACCCTTTTATGTCTTTTCCTCTTGCTTCTTCTGTTTTCTCTTCTTTGCAGCTCAAGCCCTCCCCCTCTTCCCTCCCCTCAGCCCACCTTTTTTCTTGTCTTTAGGTGCCTACTCCATTCTCTGAGGGTTTGTTATTAGCTAGCTGGTATCATACTTCAGGTAGGGTGTTAGTTGATGGTCAGGATTTCCCTATCAAGAGGGATTTGTCTTTTATTGAGGGACTTTTGAAGTAAAAACCCTTTAAAATGCAAAATTATGGATTTCAAGTCATAGAAAGTATGGGGGTTAATTAGGGTAGGAGTTTGGCTAGTCCTGTTGCTTATTCATATCATTCATATTTCTGGAAGTGGAGGCATGTATTCAATAAAATAAAGTCCATTATCACAACTAGTTTTATCATAGTTATATGTGTGTGGGGCCACAGGCCCCCAGCCCTCGGGTAAGCTCACACTGATTATTTCAGCAATTCAGTTACATAGGTCCCATATTCACATGTTTATAGGATAATCAAAATATAGATGGAAAAAGAATTTTACTATAATTTTTTGATGAAATTAATTTTCCTTTTAATAAAGGTTATCTTTGGTTTCAAAGTATTGAATCTATTTTTATGTAGTTTTTTTTTTTTTTTTTTCTAAAATACGTGGTGACATTTCTGGCTACTTAAATTCCATCCTTTAAAAGTTTGAGAATTTGCTTCTGCTCTTCTAACCTACTTCCAACCCAGGTAAACTCTACCAGATGTGCTTTTTCTATATAGTCTGTGATTTCCTTATTAGGACTTGTGTGCCTCTTCTTACTGATCATGACCTTTGTTCTAACTAACAAAAGGAATGTTTTTCACATCACAGAGGATGGATTTTCAGAACCTGCATCTTGTATGGTTCTGGTGGTTGTGCAGGACAAATGCCTTTGCATCATTGGTTATTGGAGCAGGAAAGGTATCTTGTGATACAAATCCTATTTAGGATTTGGGTAGATTATTGTCATTATTCTATTTTTTGTTTTTTTTAAGTTTTCTCCACATTGTTTTCAGCTCACCTTTGTTACCTACCTTTACCTCCCCACCCGCCTCTTTTTATATCCTTTCACTTGCTATCAATAACAAAATTACCCACTATCATACCATATCATTCCTTTGTTTGTGTACAGTTACCATAGCTATGACAGCTATCACTGACTGAACACCCAAGATGACCAATTACTTTGCATATTTTATTTCTACTCTTTAATAAATACCTACAATTATTATCTCTGTTTTACAAGGGGTATAATCTGCCACACCCTATCAACTTTATCACACTGTATTAAATCATAGCTTTATATTAAAGTTCACTTATTCATTTTGTTCATTATTCATAGAATACATTTATGTTTTTTTCAGAGGAATATTTCATTTATTCAGTATAAGATATGAAAATGAAGAAAGCAGAACAGTTAGTAAGGTCTTGTAAGCACATCTCAATACCAGGGAGGCAGGTGGATGCTGGTGGAGAATGGCATCTAAATTAACTGGCTCCGTGTTGGCAATCCAGTTATCAATAGAGATGTCATCTGTATTCAGTCTTTAACTGGATGTAATCACTTATTCATTCAAATCTTTACTGAGCAAACTACTATGCTCGGCCTATGCTAATCATCTCCAGCATACTCAAGCTATGAGAGTAAAGTTATAGTTTTGACCTTTGTCTATCATCAATGATAGGCTCTCACTCTTACCTCGAAGCACAAGTCAGCTTGGCTGCTCAAGTTGAAGATCGATAATTCTATAGCAAAATGTAAAGATGATCTGCAGACAGGAAGAGCTGGCCAGGGGACATACCGTAATGCACAAGTAAAAGCCTGAAGGAGCCAGAAACGAGAGAGATACCAGAGGATTAAATAGAACCAACCCACATGTTAACACAAAAATCCAAGCAAACCTACACAGAACGAGTCCCATTCAAACCATACTTATAAGGTTTTCCTTGTGCTATTTACAATTTTAAAGTAAACTTACTTTACAAGCAACCAGGGAATTCTTTATTTAATACTGTCATAACATAAAAGTTCATTCAAACCATGAAACTGAGCTTTATGACAACCTAGAAATAGGAACTAAAAGAAGGCAAACATAATGCCTTAGAGATCAAGTTCAGCTGTTAAAAACAGTTCAACATTCATCTAGTGGCTACAGTTTGGATGTCAATATGCATGGTATACCTGTTCTTCGGGGAGGTGAGAGACCCTTTGACTGTTATTCAGATTCTTCCAAATGGTGGGCTTGTGGAGCTTCTTCCAGAGGCTGTTACCACCCTCCCACCCCAATACTGTTTGAAGTTTGACACCTGTGGGTTCAGATTCGCAGGAAACATGACTATCTTCCTTTTGAGTCCTTGCTTCTCCTACTTGTCTTAAAATGACACCTTCTGTTAATAAAACAGTCTCTGAGTTTCTGTAGTTCAATGTACTTCTCTACAAACTGTTGACAGGTAGACTTGAAGTTTGGATTGAACAGATCAAAAGCTTTCTGACCAGATTAGTGACTGAATAAAATTTCACTCTAATCCAATCTTTGGGGTACAACGTGTTCTGGATTGCAGCTTTGGCTTTGTCATATTGCAAGCGGGGCCTTTGGAAGACCAACTCTCTCAGTGGGGGAAAGGCGTTATATATGTCAAACCAGAGGGGTGTCTCCTCAACACCCCAGCCCCAATCAGGTCCCAAATCTGTGAGAAAACTCTGCCCATGGTCTTTAGCCAGATCCCTACCATGGCTAGCACGTCTGAATACATTTATTTAACAACATATATTGAATGTCTGTTGTGTTCGATAAATGGCTTAAATAATGTGGCAATTACAGAGATGACTCATACAGCCTTGTCAGGTAGTTTATAGGCTAGACGAAAAAATAAACTGTGTGCATACACAAACAAAATACAAGTTAGAAGCTATAAACCTCTTCCAGATGTTCTTGCAATTCTGACCACTAAAGTATCAAGAAATACCAAAGTGGGCTGAATAAACATTTGTTGAGTAATTTCAATTCTGATGAGGCATTCATCAGAATTACCTGATTACTTTTGCTACTTTATAGGTAAACATTATACATTTGGATTTATCAAAATAATTTATATCAATAAAATATTGCTTGTATTTAATCAGTGAGGTTCCACATAAGTTTACTAGGGGGTGGGGAGGAGAGTTTCACTGCTAGAAAGGTTTGAAAATGCACTGCTAGTTTATGCCCCTTTTTAAAGGCCCTTCCTGATGTTCCTAAGGAGATGTGCTCTCGTCCACCTCTGTGGAGAATGATAACATTTCCTTCTTCTCTAGTGATGCTTAATATATTCCACTTTGACTAATCCCTATTTAGATAAACATTTTATGTTTCCTAGGAGAACATACACAATGCCCTCTTTATATTTACATCCCATTTGGTGCCCAGCACGCAGAAGGGACTCAACAGACACTGGAAGAACAATTGAGAAAGCAAACTGACTCTGAGCCCTTACCTTGCTTTGTTCCTTGTCTGTTTGCACGTCTTTCCGTCGACAAGGAGCTTCTCCTGTTCTTGAGTCAGGGCCTTCACCATGTCTCTCATCTGGTGTGTGGGGACATGAATGTCAGGTAACCAGTTGGTCACCACAGAAGAAATGAAGGACTCGGACTTCTGTCTTGAGCTCTTCTACTGGTGCTCCTCTGTGCCCAGACTTCCACTTATTTCTGGGATGCGATGCTCAAATCCCCAGATGAAGGTGATCCTGTTGTAAACCCTGAGTACCCAAGATTCCTCGTTCTAGAGCACAATCTAGAAACAGTTTTTCTTTTCTCTCTAGGTATCACTTTAAGAAAGTTTCTGCTGATTGCTTCCAAGTTGTTTTCACTCAATTAAGAGATCAGAATCTAATCTTTTCTAGACAAGAGGCAGCTGTTATTGATCATAAACTTTGGATCTAGGTCAGAAGTTGGCAGACTTTTTCTGTAAAGGGGCTGACAGTCAATATTTTAGACAGGCCATGTGGATTCTGTGGCAACTCCTCAATTCTGCCACTGTAGTGTGAAAGCAGTGACAGACAACATGTACAAGGATAAGCATGGCTTAAAGTTCCAATAAAACTTTATGAACCCTGGGATTTGAATTTCATATAATTTTCACATCACAAAGTATTTTTCTTCTTTTGTTGTTTAACCGTTAATAATTGTTAAAACTATTCTTACCTCGCAATAGTATTTCCTTGGGGCAAAACTAGCATATCCTGCACTGAAGAAGCCTCAGGGAGCAACTCACTTTTTACTCTGGGCCTTGGGTAGAATGTCTCTTTCCTAGAATGTCCTTTCCTGACTGATTATGTTATTCAGTGAAAGAAAGAACTAGTATGATTTCTCCTGGAGAAAATTTGAAGGACAGGCATGGGAAGAGGTCAATATTTGTGCTATTTGATAGAAATAATAGTTATCCAGTAAAGGAAAGAAATTCATTTGTGTGGCTCCAGAGGTCTAAACCAGGACCAATGGAAGAAAGTCATAGGATGGAGGTGTTTTGTTCAATATAAGAGATACAAAAATGATAGCTATCTGCTATTGAAAGAAGCTGCCTTCTGAGGTAGCGATCCTCTCTCACATACCTTCTTAAGTATCTTACACTCTTCCTGCTGCTCAGATTCTATGATTTATACTTTTTTTCAGAGGAGAGATTCCATAACATTCCTGGATCACCAGTTCTCACATTTCCTAACAGCGAGAAAGGAGTCTGATCTTCTTTGCTGTGGTCATATCTGAAATCCATCCTCTCTTGTGCTGTTTTATTTATTCTCCTCTTCCAAATCCTCTGCTCCTAGCTCCTGTTTAGCCTTTGCTGCACCATAAGTGGTAACAATGATTACTTCTCAAGGTGAGTAACATAGAATAGGCTTAGGAAAAATGGAAGAGAGCTAGGCAAGGGAAAATATCCCCAGTAATTGGAATACCCTGAGTGAGGGTAAAAAAGGGAAAAAAACAAATAAGAATACAGAGCAGGTTCACCTGCCTGAAACAGGAGGCTGGAGTTTGGAGGTAACAGCAAATGAAGGGGAGTGATGGGGGTAGAGGAGGTACCCTCACCTTTCCAGCTGTACCTTCTCTGTCAGCACTTTCTCACTGATGGCCAAGATGTCACTTTCCAGCTCCAGGATGCATGCCTTATGGCCTCCTTGTTGCCAGCTCAGGGTGTCCTTCTCTTCCATGAGCTACCTATGAAACTGAGAAAGTCCCTGGAATGAAGCTTCTCTCACAAGAGAGAGTTTGAGACTATCTCTCAAAAAATGGAACACGGGCTTCGGTAGAGCATACCAGAGTTTGACTGTTCTCACCCCCTTCTCTGTCACCTTCCTTCAAAAAGACACTGGAAGGTAACATTCCCTTACTGGTGAATACAGCCATCTCCACCCTACCTCAGCCCTCCTGTACTCAAAGAACTGAGTCTCATTACATTTGGGAGGTGTCTCCTGTGATATCAAGTTTAATTCTGCTTGTTGCCCTTTAAAAGCTATTTAAAATTTTTTTAATGCTTATTTATTTTTGAGAGAGAGAGAGAGAGAGAGTGAGAGAGAGAGATATCAAGTGCATGAGCGGGGAAGGGGCAGAGAACAAGGGAGACACAGAATCCAAAGCAGGCTCCAGGCTCCAAGCTGTCAGCACAGAGGCAAACACGGGGCTTGAACCCATGAACCGTGAGATCATGACCTGAGCTGAAGTTGGTCATTTAATCAATGGGGCCACCCAGGTGCCCTTATGCCAGAACCATCTTAAGCTCATGAACATCTTCCCTTTCCCCTTTTAATGGAGTTCAGATTTTGAGTCCTGGGTGAGCAGCCAGGCACCATCACCCACCTGGCCCAACTCCCCTTGCAGGGCTATTCTCAGCTCTGCGTGCTCCTGCCTGGTGGCTGCCAGGGTCTTCTGGAGCCCCTGTACTTGGCTCCTCAGCTTGGTCACTGGACACTCCAGCTGTAGCTTCACATGCAAGGGTCCTTCCTCTCATGCTAATTCTCATCCAGCTGGTATACAACAGGGGGCAGGATGAGGAGGTGTTTATGCTTGTGCTTGTGAAGCACCCATTCAGGTCCCATCCCCATCACTCTGCTGCTGCTGATGCATTCTGGGACTGGGAAGTTGCATCAGTACAGGCTATACAGAGGTGAGTAAGGGGAGGCTTGGTTGCACTACTAAATCCTGCCCACCACCAATCTCATGCACCAGTTCTGACACTCTTGGAAGAAATCTTTCTCAATCCATACAGACAAAAGGGATGGCTCCCCTAATTTTCCTCAATCTATTCTTGAGTCAGATATATGAGTTTAAATCTCCAATACAATTCTTACTAGCTATGTCACCTTGAATGCTTTACTTAACTTCTCTGAGTCTCTGTTCTCATTTGTAAAGTTATCTCTTAGCCTGAGTTGATGAGAGGTAATTTTAACGAGAGTAACGGAAAAATGTAAAAACAGAACACAGGGTAGGAGCTCGTACATCTCAGACTTATGTAAGATGTAAAGATTTTCTTCCTATTCTTGTGTTGGTTCCATGTGTTTAGAGGGTTCTAGAAGGTAAGAAATTACCTACATCACAGGCAAGTTACTCATTGTTACCTCCTGAACCTTCCTCAAGTCTGTTCTCTTGTCTGGGGAATGGATGTTGTCCCCACCTGTCCTTGTCCCTTCTTTTCCTTCAGGAAGTCCTTGCCAATATCTGTGCCCACTCTCTAATTCTTCCCTACAGAATAAGAATACAGGCCACATATAAATTTAAATTTTTCTAGTACGCACTTATAAAAAGTAATAAGAAACAGGTGAAATTCATTTTAATGATATTTTACCTAGTCAATCCAAAATGTTATAATTTCAAAATGTAATCTATGTAAAAATCATTAAAAATTTTTGAATTTTTTAAAATATGAAGTTTTCAAAATCTTTTGTGTATTATATCCACACAACACATCTCAGTTTGGGCCAGTCACATTTCAAGCCCTCAAGAACCACCTGTGGGCAGCCCCTCCAGTATTGGATGGTGCAGGTCTGGGGCCCTACTATCTGCTCTCACTTCCCACCTGTCCTGGAAGCGTGCCTCACCCTCCCCTTCCTCTGGAGTGGCCTCCCTCCACCCTTTGTATCTTCCTCTAGAGCCTAGGACAGGACATCACACGTGGGAGAAGGAATGCTTGAAAAGCAGTTATGAAATCTTGAGTGACATTGGCCTGTGGGTGGCTTACTTTCCTGTTTCCATGTTTCTGTCTGTGTTAGATGGAGACTTTCTTAATGTGTAACTCCCAGTGAGGTCCTCAGTTGAGGACATAGCTGAGCAGAGGGTAAAGTGAGAAGGGGTCCTTGCTATGCTGTCCTCCCACTTCCTTGCCCAGGAGCAGCTCTGTTGTTCTGTTCTCACTGGCAGCACAGAGGCCTTGGGGACAACTGTCAGGATGTCAGTGTCACCTACAGTCTCCCTCAGGGTCATCAGTTCACCATGGGTTTTGGCTTTCAGAAATGGAAACGGGGGGCTCTGTCGACACAGCTGACCCTGGGGTTTCACATATCGGAACAAGTAGAGCTGGGATGTGGGACTGGACAGGTAGCTGGATGTGGAAAGAGGAATGGACCCAGGACTCCAAAATGATCCCAGGCCCTCAAGTGCTTGTTTGGCAATTCCCCTTTCTCCTTGATGTGTCTTATCACCCACTGTCCTTGGCTCCAGTCCCTTGTTCCCTGTTCCATATACTGTTTACTTTCCTCTCCACCTCCCACAGGCTATTTCTGTTCCCTGGGATACTCTTCTCCATCCTTTCTGCCTAGCCCCAACCTTCCTCTCTTTCCCAAACCTACCCTCCTGTATAATAATAATAATAATAATAGCTAGCACTTACTGAGGGCCCACTATGTAGCAGGCATATACTAACCCTTTATCTGCATCTCTTTAAACCTCATATTGTCCCTGTAAGTCAGGCATCCCTGTTACTGTTAAGATAACAGACACAGAGAGATCAAGTAATTTGTCCAAGGTCAAACAACTTGTAAGTATTAGAACTGAGATTTGAACCCAGGTCCTTCAGAATCTAAGGACCGCCTTCTTCTCAATCTAGGACACCTCTTCCCTACCCGTGGTTCCCTAAAAGGACTTCCTCCTTTGTTTTGGTAGGAGGCAGGACTAGTGTCCTTCCACAGTTCCTGTTATCTCTAAGCCCCTGATTCTGCTTAGCCCTGTGGATTCTATATCTGCTGAACTCTAGGGTTCTTATTTATTTGCACTTATTTTTCCTTGTCCTCTGTGCCTAACTTTTGTTTCTGATCCCATACCTTCCTCCAAGTCTCTATCCCCTTGCCTTTTCCCTCCTGGTTTTCCATCTGCCCTGTACCTTAGAACTGGACCCTGGCATGGACCAAGGAGCAATCAGTTGCACTTTCAGGCAATGAAGTCCACACAAACATGTGGTAATCTTGAACACATGCATCCTCCACCTGTGAAAGCCCACAGTGGTAGAGGGCTATGGTGATGGAACTACCACCTGGGGATGGCAGAAAGGACTGAGGGATTGAATGGGGAGAGAGGATGCTGTTACAGTTTCAAGAATGATGACAGACAGGGAAAGTGGAGGGACACTAATGTGGCATGAGAGAGCAAGGCTAAGATCAGGAGAAGATGAGTTTTGCTTACACAGATGGCCTCTGTCATTTGTGACATTTTTCTCCCTTCTTTACCAACATGAGGTTGAGAACCCAAGAACTGAGTCATTCCCCCAATTCCAATCAACCCATGATCCATAAATCTGAGCCAAAAGTGTTCCAGACATATCTTGTAGATGCCTATCTAGTCACTGGCACTGGGCACGGTGCCTGGGGGAAGAGTATAGAGACATTTCACCTTGATGTAGGAGATGTATGTCAGGGCTACATTAAGAAAGCTGACTCCACCCCAGGATGGTGACAGGCTTAGTGATGATTCTTCCATCCTGCCCTCAGATATCTGCCCCTTGTGAAACAAAGGGTTAATACCCCAAAATCTCTCTAATCCATCTCTTCTTCCTCCCAACTCCATCTCCACCCACCCATAGTCCCTGCCACTGCACCTGGAGATGAAGTCATATCTGGTTTCCAGCCCCTAGGGATTACAGGACCCTGTAGAGGTGTGATTCTTAGTTTTTGGACATAGGCCTGACCTTCTAAATCAGTCCCCATCCTGTCTCACACTGTACCCTCTCTGAGTTATAGGCTCTTCCTAGAGCTAAGTTCTCTCTCATTTCTGCTCCCTTTTCACAGTGTCATTGACTAAGTCTCCATATCCCAGGCTCTGTCCCCTCAGTCCCTCCTTTTCTATCTCCTAACATACTTGAGCATTCCAAATTCTTCAGCCTCCAGCTTCCCATCCCACCCCCCCCACCCCCAACATCATTTGGTTCTTGAACGAAAAATCCTACTGAAGTGTGGGGCCTGCTCATTCTGAGGAACACTCCACATGTATCAAGGAGTTATTTACAACACCTGAAATCAACAAATAATCTCTGAAAGTAATGGCTGAGTCTTCAGAGCTGGAAAATGGCTGGGGGAACCAACAACCCTATCCTCAGGCCCCTGAAGTCTCAGTTCTCTCCCCTCTATGAATTGTCTACCCCATGAATTGAAGGAAAAAAAAAGGCTTCTGCTCTTATTCAAGACACAAAGGGAAAGGGAGATATAAGGAAAGGTTCTGTCTCTCAACTTTGTTACTCCAGGATGTCGAGAATTCTGGAGGCGGCTGCTTCAAGAGTGGAGTGAAACATTCAATAGGACATGGTGGTGTGGGGAGATGTAATTTGGGAACCTGGAGCCAGGAAAGTCCCATCCCCTGGTAGGGGATAGACTGGAAAGTGGGAAGTAAGGGGTCCTGAGAAGGGGAAATGTATATATATTGTGGAGAGAAAGGAGAGATAGTTCAAAAAGAACTTAACATTCTTTTTTTCAGGTCTTGCCAAGAACAGGACTAAAAACCTGCTGGTGTGACTATATGTGAACCCAGCTCTAGTATTTCTCTCCCCGTTTTCTCTCTGCCCCATTTAGCCTCAATTCTAAGTGCCTGGATAGGTAGTTGGAGGCATACTATAAGATGGGATTGAGAGAAAAAGGTGTTCCAAGTTAGGTCGGGAGAGTTAATCGAGAAATATGGGGTTGGGTGAGGAACAACAACAATCAGAACTCAGTCCAGGGTTGTGACATGGCCCGTGTCATCACTCCTCTCCAGCCCACTAATCTTCATCCTCTGTCAGCCACAGTGGACAGTGTCCAATCAGCCATGGCCACTAGTCGTGTGCACACCCCCAAATATCACACCCCCAAGCCAGGCTGAAGTCAGAGGGTCAGGTAGAAACTTTAAAAGACAACAGAAACTCAGCAGAGAAGGAAAGGTGGGCCACCTCCAGACTTAAAAGAAGCAACTTGTTCCTCCAAAATAAGTACTAGGTTGAGAACAAGGGGTTTCTTTGGGATTTCATCTCTGAGAAACCCCTAGTTAAAATTTGTCCATGTTTTCTCCAAATACAAATCTTCTGACTTTCTAAGTGGGGATGAATTGTCCCTAAAGATCTAAGCCTGAGGAACCTCAAATACTGCCCACAAATAAAATCCATAACAGTTGGAAACATTCATCAAATATGAAACAAAAGTCTTGATCGGGGGAGGAGTTAAGGTGCTAATACCTTCTGCATAATGCCTTAAAAGGGGCAGGATGTGTTTGCAGTGCACTCTCCTGTTTGCTTTACACCACAGGCTGTGGGATAGATAGTATTGTTGCTCACACTTTACAGATGAAGAAACTAAAGCCCAGAATGGTTATGGAACTGGTCTAAAGTATCAAAGGTATGAGATGGTAGATCTCCACCAGGGCTGCCTGACTCCATCATGGCTACCCACTGTTTAGGGGATGGGGAACTCTTAGCTGTGGTAGCAGTTTCTTCTTTGCTTCAACATCCAGGACAGTCCCTGTAAAAATCATATATTGTGCACTATTTTTTTCCCCAACTTGGTTTCTGTGTCAGGGGTCCTTGGATGGGGCTTTCCTAGAAAGTCCTCTAGGTCTAGTAAGGGAACTGGTTGCCTGAGGTGGTGGTGGTGATGGGGAGGTAAACAAAGAATAAAACTGAAAAGAGAGCCTGTAATAATTCAGGACCAGTCACAACTCACAAACAAGCCACTTGGAGGAACTGGTTTGCCCAAACCTTTGAACTGGCTTAAATGAATTAGGATAACACATGTCCCTGCTCCTGTCTTTGTTTAGGGGAGGTGAAGGATTCACTCTCTACCCACAACCCAAATCAAGTTAAAGACTTGGGCATCCTTCTCCCCACTTACTCCAAACCCCCTTCCTAGACTCTCCAGATAGTCTGAGGCATTCAAAATGATCTTTCCCCTTATCTCCATATTAAAGGATTAGAGTCAAAGGATTGATTTGCTCTTCCTGGATGCCTGCTTGTCTGCTGCACTAAGTTATGGAGCATCTGCCTTTTCCAAGTTATTTGATAGTATTTTGCTTTTATGACTAAATAGGGTGTCTGTTGCTTGCTTTTGGGTGCCTTTCATCTGAAGCCTCCAACCACTTAAAGCAGGCAGAGCCTGCTATATATTACCAGAATCTCTTCCTTTCTTGTTCTTGAACACACAACTGGACCACACTTTTCAGTTTCACTTTGAGTAACATGTTCCACTTCCAGGCTTGGCCCGTGAAGCCTCCCAAGGGAGATCCTTCATGTTCCTTCCTTTGTGGTTTGATTCATATGACCTTAAGCACACGGACCTTGAAGGCCAAATGTTAAAGATGGTAGGGCCACAGGTCAGAAGGAACACAGTTCTCTGAATCGCTACCGGGCAGAGGACTGCTTGCTAATCAGGGTCATGTGTTTTGGACTTCACTTGACCAATACATCCATTTCTGTTTGTTACCACTCTAAAATTTTGGGCTGTATGTTTTATAGTAGTTAATGTTTTCCTAACCTATATGTCAGGTTAGAAGGTTGGACTTGATTGCCATCAGGAATAGGAAGTTAGTCACTGACAGTTTTTTTTAACAAGGGGAGTAATACCATGAAGACCAGTGGAAGTGACAGATACAAGGACTGAAGAATACTTACTGAGTGAGATTGTGAGATCTTGAGACAGTTGATGTTGTCAGAATACAAGCTAACTCCTGACTATGTCAGAGAGAAGGTTGACGTGACTTTGAAAGTCTCTCAAGAGGCTTCCTCTCTAGAGGAAGGAGCTGCTGAAAAATGAATCCTATCTTCCTGAAGTTTAAAGTCTCTTTTCTCTTTTGTATAAGTCCTGACTCTGGGGGCATCTGGGTGGCTCAGTCAGTTGAGCATCTGACTCTTGATTTTGACTCAGGTCATGATCTCAGTCAGGGTCATGGGATCAAGCCCTGCATCAGTCTCTGTGCTGAGTGTGGAGCCTGCTTAAGATTCACTCTCTCCTCTCGTCTCTCTCTCTCTTTCCCTCTCTTTCTCTCCCTCTGCCCCTCTCCTCTGCTTTCTTTCTCTCTACAAAAATAAAAAATAAATAAATAAATAAGAAATTTTTCAAATGTCCTGACTTCAGTATTGCTTAATCTAGCCCAGTGCCTGATACCTAATAAATATTGAATGGATGCTGGTCCTGGACTCTTGGAAGGCTTTAAGGAGCTACCACTAGCTGAGTGCTTATGGTGTGAAGAGGGCACTTTCATATACAGAATCATTACAACAACCACACAAAGTGCTAGCAAATTTTACAGAAGAAGTAATGTAAATTCTAAGAGTAACTTGCTCAAGGTCTCTTGGAACTATCTTATTATGAGACCCATATCTTTTCCAATATAACAAGAAACTAACTCAGAAAATCTTAATGGCTAGTGTTTACTGAGTGTCTGCCATGTGCCAGGCACTCTGCTGGGTGCCTTACAAACATACAGAAGCAGCTGGAGTATCAGATATTGCAGGCCTTTACTAGTGTTTCCAAACTGGGGATTCTGTGGGAATCAGGTATTATAGTCTTCTCAGGCTGCGATAACAAAATATCATAGGCTGTGTGGCACAAACAATTTATTTCTCACATTTCTAGATGTTAGGAAGGAAGTCCAAGATCAAGGTACTGGTTGATTTCGTTCCTAATAAGGACTCTCTTCCTGCCTTGTTGAAAGCTGATTTCTCAGCGTGTCCTTACATGTCCTCACATCTCTGGTCTCTACTTGCAAGGGCACCAATTCCATCATGAGGGTCCCACTCTCATGACCTCATCTCACCCTGATTGCCTCCCAAAAGACCCATCTCCAAATCCCATCATATCGTGCTTTAGGGCTTCAACATATAAATTTTTGGTGGACACAAATATCCAGTCCATAACAGTAGGGAAAACATTAACATAGTTTTAGATCAAAGCATGATTCTTTTGGACTTTTCTTTAGGGCTCCTGACTCATTTTCTTTTGTCCTCTTAGTTCTTTGGCTCCATTTTCCTTGCACTGGGTCGAAGGGTGGTTTAGGGTTCTCACTAATACTCTGGTCCTGCAGCTCCTGCTTCGCTCCACAGACCCACACACCCACTCTGATCTCACGGTGTTCAGATTGCCTTGGCCTTCTTTTATTAGTGGGGAGCAAGATGCTAGTCTGAGCCTTCACCACCCATTTATTCACATTACATCATTCATATTTATTTATTCAACAGATTTTTAATAAGCAGTAAGTGTCACCTATTAGAAAATAGGCAGTGACGTTTGTAACTCTGGTTTCAAAGGACTTTAACATTCTTGGACTCCTCTGATCTTTACAACCAATACTATGAAGTGGGTCATGTTAATACTATGAATTTGTATCATTGAAGAAACCAAGCCCCAGAAATATTAAATAACTTGCCTAAAGTCGCAAAGCTAGGATGAGATTCAAATAAAAATTTCTGACTTCCAATTGCTCTCTCCTGCCATCCACAGCTGTCAAAGTCCACATTCTACGGTGACTCCAGCCTCATTGCTTGCAGATGTGTCCTCATTACATTTATTCATGTATTATTATTTTTTAAATGTTTATTTATTTTTTAGAGAGAGAGAGATACAAAGTGAGAGCAGGAGAGGGGCAGAGAGAGAGGGAGACACAGAACCTGAAGCAGGCTCCAGGGTCTGAGCTATTAGTGCAGAGCCTGACGTGGGACTTGAACCCATGAACCCTGAGATATGACCTGAGCCAAAGTTGAATGCCTAATCGATTTAGCCACCCAGGTGCCCCTGATTCGTGTATTAGTTAGGGTATATATAATAGCTGCAAAGGACAAACCTCAGATCTCAGTGCTTCACATGATAAAGAGTTATGTATCATATAGTCAGTCCAGTGTGGAGATCTGCGATCAGGTAACTCCAGAATCCAGACCTGCTAACGTAGTTGGTCTGCCATCTTATATATGTGGCTTCAGGTGGCCCAACAATCACCTTTCCAGTAGATGGGGAGGGCATGTGGGAAAGGCACAAATGTTCTTAACTTCCTCAGCCTGGACAATTATATTCCAATGGTGATAACCAGTTATACAACTTCATCTGGCTACAGAGGGGCTAGAGGTCAAAAAATTTAGCAACTTTGTATCAACACTGAATTGAGATAACATCCTAGGGTTGAAAGAGTTGTCCTGGGAGAAAGATGCCTTTGGAGACAATGATTCCAATCCGTCTACATGTTCACACCTCTTTGTCTCTCATTCATTCCACCAGAATTCACAGAGCACCAACTTTGTGAACCAGTCATAATTAAAGATCTCCTGGCTGAAGAACAGATTAGAGCCCAGTCAACCAAAATGTTGGTGGGGCATTAGGCTATAGGCTGATTGGTGATAGAAGTGGTCTCTTCCCCTCAAGAGGGTGTTTGCTATTCCTACAATTTTATTTTTATGTTCTATCAAAAGCACTATCACAAAATAAAAAGGACTTTGTTGTGGTCACAACTTAAGTAGTTGATTCATGTTCTTAACTGTTCTATCACCTTTTAGCAGTTTCCAAATACTTCTCTCTGGGAAACTGTAGTGGGCATATCCTATTTGCTTCCTGGGCCTCCCCAGTACAGGAGGAAGGGAGAAGGTTAACTTTGGAGCCTGGGAAAATAGGAAGGAGGCAGCTCAGTTATCTTGCTGAGAGTTACTCTCATCAGCTAGAGAATGGAGCAAAGTGGTTAGACTCAAGAGTTATTTAGGAGGTTGTCTGGGCAGCATGTAGGGGATGTAAGGGAGAGGAAGCAGGACATTTTGATTTGTGAAGTCATTTTGATGCCTGTGTATATGTGACCCTAAAAAATTTCATCTTTTAGTGCCTTAAAAAGGCACTTTGTCATTTTAATGTGGGCAACAGAGTCCCTTGTCCCATCCTTAACTCAGGGAGAAGGAAGAGTTGCGACCGATCCCATGTCCCTGGCTAGGTGCATGGTGGTCTTTCCTTGAGATAGGGACCGTGATAGGAGGAGCATGTTTGGGGTGGATCTGGGTGAGGTTGAGATGGGGGAGGTTGTTCCTCTACATCTGGACATAGAGGGTTTGAAGTACTTCTTGGTCCTCAGAAAGCCATTCCTTGTGCTGTGTAGCTCAGCCTTCTTGGCCAACTTTCTGTAACTCCAAACTTGCTCTTAAAGAAGAGGAAGGGTGGTTCAGAAATTTAGGTACTGGGAGAAGCAGAGGAGCCAAACGTATATAAAATAGGTAAAGTGTGTGTGTATAAATACCATTAGGAGTAGGTTGCAACTGTAAAGCCCATAGATGTTCATCTGCCTTGTGTATAACATTTGCAAACTAATTAGCACACATAAAAATGCAAGGAGACCCTCCAACTCTCAGCCCCTCTCCTAAATGAAGAATCATCCTTCTCTTTTTTTCTAGTTGCACCCTAAAGCCCTGGTTCCTGTTATTTAAAGTTGGGCTGGTCATACTGGAAAAGAAACAAGTGGTTGGCATCTGTCCTGTCAGTATAGGGTGACTTCCCCTTTGTGCCTGGGTCAGAGTTGTGGGGGAAGGAGTGGCTGTTGAGGGGCCAGGATGGGGACAGAGATTGGCTTAGTCTGGTCTCAGGGAATGTCCTTGTTTTTATCTATCTGGGTCCCTCTTTCTGTCTCTTTTCACTCACAGATTGTGTGGCATTTTGAGGGTGGAGTGCTTGGGCACCTAGCCCACTACTTCCCACTCCAATGTGGCCCTGGTCACAAGCCACATGGTAATGGCCATCAGCCTGGCCTCTTGGCCATCCATCATAGCCTCAGCTGCCACACTGGCACAAGTATTAAAAGGAACTTTTACTAGGTCCCTCCCACCCCCAGTTCTGTTCCCAAGGCTAAAGTGGTGGAGACTTATGTGTAAAGAGCCACTCTGGGTTGGAAACCAATGCCAACATAACCCTTTGATGATGGAGGGGGCTGTCTGTGCCTTGAGGAGGACGCTGGGGCATGAGGCTGTAGTCCATGGAGGAGGAGCACCTCAGTGTGCACTTGGGCCCTGCAGTGTTGGGAAGAGGCAACAATGGTTGCTGTGGTATGAAGGAAGACTCCCTACCAGATCCCAGGGGATGTTTTTTCCTCTCCCTCCATGTATGTGCAAAGCCTGTGGACTTGTGCTTGTTTCCTACTGAGGCTGTATCCCCAGGTGAGAGTATGAGCAGGGCTCCAATATCATAGGGAGAGGCCCTTAGCTGTGTCCAGGCAGTGCCCAGGTGAACCTGGAGAAAACACTGCAGGTCAGCACATCTGAATCTGTCCTGTGTGGGAGTGAGAGCTGTCAGACTCAGGGCACAGGAGGAGCACAAGCATGGCTGAGTCATGAGACCTTTCAGTCCCATAGTACAGACCCCCTTTGTCTGCTATATGGGACACATGAATACTATATACATGGACCTCAGCTATGGAAGATGTGTGCCCTCCTTCCTGAGAGCAGTGGCCTGGTCCTGGTGTAGACTGCATCTGTGCAGGGGCAGTCAGGAGTGGTGAGAGATTGCTGAGAGATTGTGCCTATGGCTGATTGCACAAGCTAATTAATTAGTGCTCCTCTGGTGTCCAAGAATGAGAAGGATCTAGGAGGAGGTGGTGGTGGGGTGTCTCAAAGCCCAAGAGCTCAGCTCTTCAGAGCCCAGAGTGTTACCAAGACTCAATTTCAGCAGCCCATCGCTTGAAAAGCCATACTCAAGAGAAGAATTTTGATTGGAAACGAATATGAGCTTTATTCAGGAGGCCTGCCACCTGGGGAGAGGGTAGACTCTTGTTCAAAGGCCAACTCCCAGGTTTCTACCTGGCCCAGGGATTTTTAAAGGAGCTCAGGGCAGTCCATCAGTAAAGGCAATACAGTGGTCCCTAACATTTTTAAAAATATGTCCAGACTTGATGGTGCCAGCTATCCTAGTTCCTGGGGGTGGTTCAAGGGGGTCTTGTTCCTTGGTGCGGGGGGTGGGGGGAGGTTATGCAAGAGTCTTTGGTTTCTGTTTCATGATGTGCATAAGGGCTCTGTTCCTTTCTAGAAAAGAATGCATGATCTATATGTACACAAGAAAGATTAATCATCATTTGGGCTTAGGGTGCTAGCTAATGTTTAAAGACTCCTAGGTTGACTAGAGGGGCCCAGGTGACTCAAAGAGGTCACCTAAGATTCTGCCAGAAGGGGGGCATTCAGCCTGGTATGCAAGGTGTGGGATCAGAGATCTGCGAGCCCTGGCTGAAGAGAGGATGTGTGTGGCTGGTGGGGTTGGAGTGCAGAGGCTGGGCTCTTGAGGATGGGTGTCCTGGTGTTCTGAGCTGGGCTGGGTGGAGGTGGATGGAGGAGAGGACACCCCCTCTGCTTAGGGAGGACTCCAGGCTCAGGTCTTATCTTAGAGCATGTTCTCTCCAGGTGGCCCAGAAGGGAAGGGAAGAGAATGGGGATCACACACTTCAGACCAGTCCAGCCTCATTCCTTCCCCTCTATCCTTGCTCACCTCACTAAGTTCAGCTTCACAATGGGCCATTTCACACTTATTACACACCCACTGTGTGCACTGAGCCCCAAAATGTTCTTATGCCATTCTCACCCCAGAAACCACTGCCTTCCCCTTGCAGCCCACACAGATCCTCAGACCCCTCAGCTCCTGGGTTGATCTCGGAGGCCAGAAGCTTCTTCTGAAGCCTGGGATCTGGAACCTAGATATTTGGGACATGCCATGGGGACCCTGAAGAAGTGGGGGAAGGGAAGGTTGGGAGACAGCCCCCCAATTTCCTGGGGACAGGACTTACAGCAGCAAGAAAGATTCAAGTGAGAGGAGAGGAAGAACTTCCTAGGAGCAGACACTGCGGCTGGTTTTCTGGAGCAGAAATCCTGGGCCTGATACAGGGATGGAGCAAGATGAATAGGGGTGCATAGAGAGAGATCCTGTCCCCATGAGTGTTGGGGTTCAGCCAGGTATGGCGGGTGAAGGGGAGACCACATGTAGCAAACAGGCAGGAAACAAGGCGAGACTCGGGGGGAATTCTTGGCTTCCATGTGGAGGTGCAAGTCCGCTCCTGAACACACATGGCTAACTGGGAAATTATGGGCGTCTGCTGGGCTCTCAGACATCAGTAATCCTGGACCGGAAAAGATGCAGAGGACAAGTGGTTTCCTTTCTCTCCCACAAACCTCTGCTAGGAGCTGAGCGAGTCTCCCTCCAGCATGAGTGGAGGAGCAGGTGGTGGGACCAGCAGATATGAACAGTCACCATTTGCCTCTTTTGTCTCCTGAGATGGAGTGGCTTTGGGGTGACCAGGTAATCAGGCCATCCTGAGATCCCAGGGCTGCCAAAGGTCCCATCTAACCTGGGGTGGGACTGAGCTGTGGGCTGTCCCTGCCCCCAGGCTACTCAGGAGGGGATGGCTCGCCACGGTAGGCAGACTTCTCCCAGGTGGGACTCAAGTGCTCTGCAGGTTTCCCCTGGTCACCCTGTTATTCTGTGAACCCCTGCCCATCACTTTCCTAATGGAGAGATGGCTCTTCAGCACCTGTCTGAATCTGCCCGCAGGAAGAGAAGGCGGAGATGGCAGACAGAGGGCAGGAAGAGAAAGTAGGAGCCAATTGTCCTTCCTTTCATTGGGCTCTGAGTCCTGCTCTACTCCTTAGATTCTGGAGGGTGTGAGAGGTGTGAAAACAGACGTAGAAATGACTTGAAATTGGGCAAAATGGTAGGATAGCTGGGTGGAGAGATGGAGGTAATGGGAAAGTGGAGCCCACTGGGAGGTGGAGTTGTCTGGGGAAGTGAGCCAGGAGGGGAGGGAGGCAGGCTGGTGGGGTGGAAGGTGATCAAGGTGGGAAGGAACTGGTGGGAGGTGGGCAGTGCAGGGGTCAGAGGGATGAGGTTGGGCAGGCAGGAGGTGGAGGAACCAGGATAGGGCAATGCCAGATGGAAAATCAGAGAGGGTCAGGGTGGTGGGTTGTCTGGAAGGAGGGCTGAAGGAGGATCCCACTGGGAGAAGGGGAAGACAGCACTTCAGAAGCAGTCAGGGCCTGGGAAGAATGTAGGGAGTACAGGCTGTGGCAGGGAAAGCAAGGGTGTTTGTGGGTCACTGGAGGGTCCCAGGAAGGTGAGGGTAAGACCTTCAGAGCCACTTCCCACTCAGGCTGAGGCTTGATTCTGAATGGGAGCTGAGGAGGCCACCTGAGCAATAGCGTAGAGGTATCATTCCTGCTTCCCCTTAACCCAGGGCAAGTGCATGGATTGCCCATCAGGGTGATGTTTCTGTTTCTGTTTCTGTTTCTGTTTCTGTTTCTGTTTCTGTTTCTGTTTCTGTTTCTGTTTCTGTTTCTGTTTCAGGGAAAGCAGGGTGGAAGGTTTTGGGGGAGATGCTCACCACAGGGACTGGGGTTTTGAATGGGACAGCTTTCCACAGTGGACATATGCCTTTCGGAAGCTTTATCTGTCTTTATCTTCACACAATTATTGGGTAAATTTTATTAATCCCATCTTACAGGTGATGAAACTGAGGCTCAGAGAGGCTATGTCAAGGGCCCAAGATAAATTAGCTTATTAATAGGCAAATCTGGATTCGAACTCAGGTCCTTGACTCCTGTGCTCTTGCTCCTTCCACCACACCACTGGGCAGAACGTCTTACTTTGTTATGTGTCTACGTCAGCTTCAGGCCTGGGGGTGGGGAGAGGTGGGAGACGGTGGATAGATGCTCAAAAGTGCTTGTTGTATGAATGAATGAATTACCTCTACAGGTTCCCCTTCCATGGTGTGGGCCAGAGTCTTAGAACACTGGTGGCAGGAAGGGAATATAGCAAAGGAGTGCCAGTGTGGGCAGAAAACTTGAAATAGGTTTCCTGTGGGTTTCCATGCTCTCTCCTGGACATTCTAGATCTCTAGAATCTATAAGACTGGGCTCTGGATCCTTAGAAGAAAGGAATAGAGTGGAGTGTAAATGTGCACAAGTGTGTTTGATGAGTGTATAAAAGTGTGTATATTTGTGTGTGTTAACTATAAATGTGTGAGTTAGTGAGTATGTGTCTTTGTGTTGCATATATGTGAGAAGGTGATGTGTGGGTGTGTATATGTGTGTGTGTATGTATGAGTGTAAGCATCTCTGTGTGTGTGTGTGCATGTGTGCAGGTGTGTGTGTGCATCTGTGTATGTGTGGGTGCTGTCCCAGGGGAGCCTGAAACCTCATAGCCAAAGGTGTCTTTGATTTGATTTGTGCAAAGTTCCAGCAGGTTTCAGGCTGTAGTATGTGGTGGGGGAGGTACAGGGCAGAAGAGGAAGGCTGTCTGTGCTTGAGGTCTGGGGGATTGCATAGCCTGAGCAGTGGGTGCCTCTGTCCTGCCAGGCACAGGGGGATGGCATAAGGGTCCTGGGTCTGAGGCTGGGTGGAGACTGGGTCATGATCCCTTCACTCAGGGCTTGCATTGGAAGAGCTCACAGGCCCTGCTCTGACCAGGGAGGGCCATAAAAAGGTGGGGCCAAGGTGGGAAGGTGACCAGTCAGTGGAGGGTTCAGGCCTACTCTCTCCTCACCCCCACCCCCAAGATTTGGGAATGATGGAACCAGGCTGCAGTTCCTAACTCTAGGATCCACCCATTCTATCTGAGAGCCATAGAGTCCCCAGAAGTCTTTGAGTGCCACCTTCTGAGGCTAGGATGACAAGAATCACAGTGAAAACTTCTCTCTGTCAGTATTAGCCAGACAGGTCCCAACCAAGTCCCTGTCCCTTGGAAGCCATTGATAAGGCCCTGTATGCATTCTTAGTGAATGTCACAGAAACTGAGGCTTTCTCACACCTTGTGCTGGGAAGTTCTTACTGAGCATAATTCAGATCCTCTTGTTGACTTTGTGCCAGATAAGATCAGGCTGAGTTTGTGAAATTGGATCCCAGCACCCCTTCCCCCAAGTATGGAAGTAGCTTCTTCTAGATAGGGAAGTGGGTCAGAGTGTAGGGACACTGAGAGGATGTGGGGCTAAAGCTGGTGGATCACAGATGGGTCAGACCTTTCCTGGGCAGGAGGGTGGTGATTAACAGGGCAGTTTCAGAGAAGGGAGCTCAGAGACCACCAGTTTTCCCTCTGTTTCCCCTGTTACTCCAAGCTCTGCCAGGGGAAACAGGGGAAACAGAGGCTGTGGAAGGAGGGACCAGATTCGAACAGGAAAGTGCTTCCCTGGCTGCAACTTTGAAGAGCCTCTGGAGACATAGGACAAAGAGAAAATGATGAATGAAGAGAAGTTCCTCTTGCAGCTCATGAAATAGGAAGAGAGGGGCAGGGGCCGTGGGATTCTGAGGGGCAGAGGGGTGTGTGTGCTGAGGGTGAGGGTGCACACAGCACAGTGTTTGTGGTGTATGTGTCTGTGCTCCGTGGTTAACAGTCCTGTGTACATCAGTCATATATGTAAACATATATCACATGGGGAAGGGTGCAGCTTTGGCGGGTTTTTTAAACCATGGTTTGTAAGCAGGCTTCCCACTGGGGCCTACGAAGTATGCTTTTCTGTTAGAAGCAACAGTCAGAACAGATGGGAAGACCCCCAGATTGGGAAGCAAGAAAATGTGGGTTCTAGTTCTGGCTCTAATTATCAGCTGGGTCACTGTGAAGCATCACCTTTTGAGCTGGGATGTCACCTGCTATATGAAAAGCCACACAGCCCTTCTGTGCCAGCAGCCTCAGTGCTGGGACCAGAAAAGGGAAGGGGTCTGGAGTAGAGGAAGGCATTTCAGGGGCCAAAGGGAATAATGGATACAGGTGGAAAGGGCTGCAGGAGGGGAACCCAGAATTCAGAAATTCATGGGTTCTTGCTGGAGCCAAAGATTCGCCCAGCATGGGTAGCCCAGGCCTATCTCAGGACCCAGAGCCCAGGGCTGGCTCTGCAGGGAGAAACATTCTCTGCCGCCCTCTTGTGGCCACCAAGCCCTTCAGTGGTTACTGCTGAGAATGTTCCCCTCAAGTTCCCAGGGCAGCAGCATCCTTTACCCCTGGTGGAAATTGCCTACAAGTGGAAAAGACATGTTTGGTAGTCCAACCACACTTTCCCCCCATCTCCTCTGGTTTCTGGAGGCACTCACAACCTCCTTAAGGCTGAGAGAGTCTTCCCGAGATTTATCTCTTTTTTTTTGCCATTGTCTGAAGTTTTCTGCTTTTGGAGATGTGCAGTGGAGACAGGGGGCTGAGATCAAGATATTGAACAGAGAAAGAAACTTCTCTTCCTCCTTGGATTCCATCTACACCCCCAGTTTCCCAGGGTGTTTGGGAGTTTTCAAAGAAAGATTGCAGGTGTAGTGACATTCCTGGAGAAAATGAGCCTGGGGCTGACCAAGCATTATGTTTCTAGGTTTCCATGAATTTGCACCTCAGTTCAGTCCCTCAGCCTCAACAGGGAGGTGGATTGGCAGGAGCCAGGAGGCAAGAGATAGGATGCTGGAGGGAGATGGCATATTTGGCAGATGCTGATGGGACTCCTTATCTGCTAGCTCTGGAATCCCCTCCCACCCACAAGGCTGCCCTTGACCCTCCCCTTCTAGTGCTTAGTGCTCATTGGTGATTGCCTGTCTTTGGGGAGACACCGGGGGCCAAGTGCCATTTGGTGGGGAAGGGGGAGGTTAGGAGGAGGGAGTGACACCAGGTAAGTAATGGAGGAGGAGGGGTTGGAATGACTGGGATTTGAGCTGGTGTCTAATGATCACTGGGGTGCTTGGAAGGCTTTGCAGGGGAAACTGTCGTGGCTGCAGATATTGACTTGCTGGGGGTGAGCGAGTGGAGGGTGGGAATGGGAGGGAATATTGAATGAGATTGAGTTCCACTTATTTAGGTACTTATTTTGGGGGACCCAGTGAAAAATGAACTAATGACTTTATTGAGAGCTTCCTATGTCCAAGAAGCATTACAGGTGCCACAAGGGATAAAAGAGAGACATTTGAAAACCTGCCACATTCCCTCCCTGGACTTGTTGCCCCATGTGGGCTTCTCTAAGGGGTACAAGGAGCTGCTGGGAAGTTCTCACCCAGGATGCAGAGGCAAAGCTTTCAGGCTTTTTGTTCTTCACCTCTGCAAAACACCTCGAAGTGGCCTTCTGCCTCTCCTCACTCCTCTTCTCACAGAATGCTCCAGACTCATAGATACCTGGCTGAAGGGTACATTGAGTGCCCTCCCAGAATTTCCAGTAGCTCCAGTTGACAAAGTGGGCATGGGTAGGGCCAAGCCTCAATGCCTCACCCGCCAGCAAAGCAGACAGGGAGGTGACTCACATCTAGAGTCCTGGAGAATATTCAGTAAGAAACCTGTGCATTCTAATCTTCCAGCTGTCCATCTTCCACACAAAGGGCTGCCTGCCACACCCCATTGCACTCTCTATGACAGTCAATCCCTTGAATCACACAACAGCATGGGGGAGGCAGAGAAGGTTGCAGTTGGACACAGGGACATGGGCAGAAAGGCCCAGTAAATTCAAGCCAAAACCAACAGAATTGGAACAATAAGGCAGAGTGGGTAAGAGCACCATGGAGAGTCCAAGAGACAAAGATACAGAATCAAGAGAGACAGACAGAATCAAGAGAGACAGACAGGATCAATAGACACAGAGACAGACCCAGTGACAGGAGAGAGGAAAGAGAGGAGCGTCCAGAGAGCACAGCAGAAGATCCAAAACAGAAACAGAGAGATACCCAGAGGCCAGAGATAGTAGAGTCAGACATAGACTCAGGGACATGAATTGGACCCAGGCTCAGGGGTCTGAAAGCCATGGACCCAGAACCAAAGACAGATCTATGAGAAGAGACAGGTAGAACAGAAGGTTGGATGCAGACTTTGTGTGTGTGTGTATGTGTGTGTGTGTGTGTATGGCAGGAACACAACCAGAGCTCCATACAAAATGGCAGCATCCTCTGGTGCTGAAGGAGACCCCACACCCCGCATGAAGGACTGCTCTGAGCAGTGGAGGTGAAGGGGGGAGAATAGGAATAAGATGTGAGTTAGAAAAAAAAAAAAAAAAAAAAAAAAAAAAAAAAAAAAAAAAAAGATGTGAGTTAGAGAAAGACTGAGATGGAGAAGAAATGGCAGAGCCCTGACTGAGATCAGAGGGAGAGAAACAGAGTGAAGCAGGGAGTAGAGACATGGACAGAAGACAGAAGGAGACAGAGCAGGAGAAGGAATATGATGGAGGCTGGTGTGCAGAGACACAGGGAGAGGGAGGGGGGCCCTCACTACAGGAGGGAGAGAGGAGCAGGGAGAGAGACAGGCTGTTGAGAAGCAGATGAGGGTAAAGGGGGAGCAAGCAGGACACCTGTCTCCCCAGAGAGGCTGGGCTGGGATAAAACCACCCAGTGGGGGGCACTTAGTGAGTGCTTTTTTAGGGTGATTTTGTCTCTCTCTTGTTTTAAGTACAATTAACCTATTCCACACAACCATCTTCTTCACAGGAGCACTTACAACTGCTGCTGCAGGTGCCTGGTCACCTGGCATCCTCTGTGGGGATTGGCTTCACAGCCTGCAGCACAGCCCTGAGCATCCTCACCAGAGACACACGTTCGTCCTTGGGGTGGATCTGATTTTTGAGAGTTGCCAAGTTTTTTTTCTGATGCTGGAGAGGAGGGTGAGAACCCAGTTGGGAAGCAGTATTTCCAGTTAAATACAAGGTGAATGTGGGAAGACACAGTGGAGGATGTGCCTTCCTCCAAAATGGCTCTGAAAGGTCATTGTGAAGGAGATGCTTGCAGCATGTGACAGGAGACATTCCTAGTGGCTGCTGGAGCCCAAGTTTAATGTTTCTGTGTGTTTCTGAAACCAGGTAGTGGTGCACCCAGGAGCATTCCCAGCCTCGTACTGGAGGGTGAGGCCTGAATTTGCCTGAAATACTTGGTCCAGTGGTCCTGCCCTTGGGGAGCTCACAGTCCTTTCCATACCAACTAATATGCAAAGTAACCTGGTGACACTGACACAACACAGACCAACAAGTGCAAAGGACAAAGGCAAATTGAGAATCAGAGTCAGTTAGTTTATCAGGGCATGCTGCCTGGAGGAAGGGAGTTATGAGTGGGCTGTGGAAGGAGAAACCCAACAGGGCATAGGGTGGAGGAGGAAAAGAAGAGAACCTGTCTCTGTTGTTTCTGAAGCAGGATAAGCAAACATAAGGCAGGCAGGAGACAGCTTTGCTAACCTGGAATAAATACTTGGACTGGGGAACCAGCATGAAGGGGAGTGAAGGGGAGCAGATGCTGAAAGCTAGGCTGGATGTTCTGAATTTGCTAGGAGAAGTATTGGGGCCCACTGGAGGGTGCCCTGAGTTGTGTTAGGCAGTGATGTGCATGAGCAAAATTGTCTGGAGAAGTGCGTACCCAGGTTTGCATGTCGTGTGTGTGTGTGTGTGTGTGTGTGTGTGTGTGTGTGTGTTGGGGGGTTGGGATGTACATCCAGGTGAGTTTGTGCCAAGTTGCTTTGTGCCCCAAGCTTGTCTATTACATCTGTGTGGGTGATTGGCATTCTGGTATGTCTGAGTGCCTTTTTCTTTGTGTTTCTCCATGTGGTCATGTGTGATTGGTATCTCGGTTGCATATTGTGTATTTTATTTGGCTGCAGGCAGTGGGAGGGCAGCGTGTGTGCATAGGAGTGTGTTGTGCATGTGTGTGTGTGCATGAGCATGTCTGCAGGAGGAGTGGGGCCAGTAGGGAGCCCTGGCTGCCCAAACATCACTGTCTGTCTCTCTCCCTCCATTGGCTCCGCCTGCCCTTGCTAAGGAGGTAAACAGCAAAATGGCAAAGTGCTTTGCCCAAGGAGACCTAAACATTGTAAACTGGGAGAGGACTCCCCCTGCAGGAGAGAAATGGCAGGAAGAGCCAGAGGACCAACACACAGAGTCCTGCAGGCACAGGCTTCTCCTTGGAGCAGGTGACTCACATGCACACACAACTCTCAGGCACCCAAAGGCATGCCAGGCATAGAAGGACACACACACACACACACACACACACACACACACAGAGTGGTTCATGACCTCCCGTTTCCCTCCCTTCCTCAAAGTCCTGTGACCTACTTTCCATCACTTCTAAAAGCCTCCGGGGTTTGGGGAGATGGGGCTGGGGGCACTCTCTTGGACTTAGGAGCCAATAACCAGACAGTTACCTAGCCTTGTAAGGCTGTACATGTGTGCGTGTGTGTGTGTGTGTGTGTGTGTGTGTGTGTGCACCCATGCCCCTCCCTCCTCCTTCACTCCTCCCACATTCCACCACCATCTACCCTGCACTCTTTGAGGCTGACTCCTGCTCCCCCTTTCTGAGCACTGCCTCTAACCCTGGGTTCCTCTATCTGCCTCAGTCCCACACGTCTTCCACAGGGTCCCTCCCTTGGTCAGGCTTTTTGTAGTTTGGCCTGGACTTTATCTTTCTGCCCCAGGTCATCATTATCTCTCCTTCCCTGGTTCCATGGACTCTGTAGCCTGGTTCCCCCACCCTTTTCCTCCTTCTACACCCTCCTTGGCCTCCCCCTAGGGTTCTTCTTCCCTCCTCCCATGTTCTACCTGAAGCTGCTGCCTCCTCCCAGTGTCAGTCCTGTCCCTCAGTGTATTTCTGCCTGGGTTCTTCTCCCATTCACCATTCTCCTGCTGGGTTTCAGATGTGGTCGCTGTGTTTTACTCCCCTTCCATGGGAGCTCTTCTGGCCCCTCCAGAGTTCCAGTTTCCTGTTTCCTCCTCCCCCTTCCTGTTGTGAAACTGCTGACACTGCCTTCTGGCTCCCAGTCTCTGCCAGGACTCCCCTGGTTGTGGGGGCCAGTGGTGAAGTAGGAGGTCCTGGGCTGAGCTGAAATCCCAGCCCTGTTCCTCCCCATGTAGCCTCTTCACCTGGACTCACTCACCTGTAAAAGGTGGCAAATAACAGCAGGGGCAACAGGAAATAACTCATGGGACTATAGTGAGAATTAGCACTGAAGAAAGGATGCAACATACTTGGCACATAGTATGTGCTTAATAAATATTAGCTCTTGTTATTTGTCCTTCCTCAGTCTGCTCCCCTGTCTCTTCAGCCTGGAGTCAAAAAAATATTAAGAAGAGAGAAAAGAAAAAGTAATAGACAATATAAGCCAAATCCAACTAAATATCAGGAATTTCTTATGGTTCAGCCTAACAAGTGCTCTAAGCTCTGAACACAGGAAATGCCTGTGAGTGTGGACAAGAAGGGAGGGTGGGTACTGACTGAACACAGAACACAGGAAGCCATGTGAATTGTGCACTGGAAGGACCAAATTCAACCCCAGGGAGGATGGGGGCTGCCCAAAGTCCAGCCTGTGTTCATCCTGAGGTGGCCATGCTGGCCGCACTCTGTCCCTGGGCTCATGGGCCTGTGTCTGCTAGGGCTGCAGAGTGTGGGAGTCCAGCTCCTAAAATACTCTCACTTCCAGACAGGACCTGGATTCCTGGAGACTTAGACCCACCTCTTCTTGTCCTCTCTTTGCATGTCAGGGACACACACACACACACACACCCTGGGATTTCTAAAGGAAAGCAGGGTCCCACTAGAGATGGATTCTCTCTAGCTGCTTGCTTTCCTGACACTAAACATCACAGGGCAGTATAGGCCCAAATGATGTTCCTGCTTGGCTTTCTTTCTCAGTTCCCCCCTTTCTCCAAGGGAGCAGAATCAGTGAGTCACACACTCTACCCTCTATATGTGTGTTGGGCACTGAAGGGAGACCCAGAGGGAGGAGCAGGGGCCCTGTCCTGCAAGAGCTCCTTGAAGTTGGTGAGATGAGTCTTAGATCCAAGACAGAGAGGCATAGCACTCTGGCTGCTCCCTCAGCAAGTGTTTGTGAGCTGAGTTGGTCAAGGGCAAGTGGACCAGGCCCCCTGAGTCAGATGATGGGAAATAGGCAATGACCAAAAGAGGGAAGATGGAGAAAGACACAGAACTCCAGAAGGTTCCCTAGGAGACAAAGAGAATGATACTCACTTATTTAGCAAGGAGCAGGAAAATGGAGAGGAGAGGATCAGATAAGTCAGAGCTCTCAGTAAGTACACGATCTTGGGGTAGGGAGTGTGAACCTTAGAGACAGATGAGGAGGGAATGTGTAGGTGTGAGTGAGTGTGCATGTGCACTAGGAAGCTAGGCTGACATCCTTGGCCTTGATGTGTCCTCATAGGCTGTGAGGATGACTGAGCCTGGACTAGATAGACTAGTGAGCCATGGCTGGGGGGAGACAGCTGCCAGGCCCATGCCAGGGGAAGAGGTCCCTGGGGACCAGGAGACAGAAAGAGGGAGAGGGAGACAGGGATGCAGGTGAAGAGGGGTAATGGGAAGACTGAGGTTTTAAGCCCTTTATCCTGGCAATCCCCTCACCCACCCCTTTCATGCACTGAATTCTGTGTTTTAAAGCTCAAGTCTTCAATAAATTATCTGGTTTAGCCTTTCATCTTCAGAGGGTAAGGTATGACTTCCCCATTTCTCAGATGAGGCCTCAACTTGGCCAAGCTCTCCTGGGCAGAACATGCTGAGAAGGGCCTCAGAAGGAAGGGCCTCTTTTGCCCTCTGGGGGTCACTTCTCCCTCACACAACCCTGCCCTAAGCCTGGGTGCTTCCCAAGGCAGAACCTGCAGGAGTGCAGTCATTTGATTCTTTGCTCCTCCCCTTACCAGCTCTGTGACTTGAGGTAAGTTACTTAACCTCTCTGTGCCTTAGTTTCATTATCTATAAAATGGCAGCACTAATACCTGCCTCTGTAGCTTGTTATTGAACATAAAATGAGATTTAGGCAAAAGAACTGTGTGCAGTTGTAAAGACTTATAAATCTAAAATCATTAGGTATTTTAGGGACACCTGTGTGGCTCAGCCGGTTGAGCATCTACCTTTGGCTCACGTCATGATCTCACAATTCGAGGGCTCAAGTGCGATGTCAGGCTCTGTGCTGACAGCTCATAGCCTACAGCCTGCTTCGGATTCTGTGTTTCTCTGTCTCTGTCCCTCCCCCATTCACACTCTGTGTCTCTCTCTGACAATAAATAAATAAAACATTAAAAAATACATATTAGTAAAAACGTTAGGCATTTTAAACCATCCTCATCCTCATCTTTGATATCTTCTCAGTTTATACTCTCTGCACCTACTGTGCACATCATCTCTGTTTCCAACCTCTTTTCCACAGGTCCCTCAGTCCTTGAAGATTCTGGATACACTCTTTTAACTTACATGCTTTTTCCTTTTTTTTCCTTTCCTCCCTCCAACCCTCCCTCTCTTTCTCCTTCCCTCTCTTCCTCCCTTCCTTCCTTCCTCCTTTCCTTCCTTCCAGTCGGTCTCTAGCACTTTCTCCAGAGTTTGTCAACCTGGCTTCCTGCCTGGCTCTGCTTCTCTTTCTCCTTGACCCCCATTCCCCCTTGCACTAGTTCTGCCAGGATGCATTAACTCTGTGAAATTTAAGACTGAGATTCAGGGATCTTTTGATTGCAGCATTTTGGGGGAGATGAAAGGGGAGGCATATACATGTCAGAGTCTCTGGGATCCCCAAGTTGGCACTAGGAGGGGGCCTGGGGCAGTTATGGCAGGAGCTTCACCCTGTCAGCTTTCTGGGCACATCCACCACCCAGCAGCACCTGAGAGGGGACTGGGCTCAGCAGGGATCAGGTACAATGGAAAAGGATCATAAAGCAAATATATGTCCCTACCCTGGCCTGTCTCCCTCATCCTGCTCCACACTTGCCTCCTTCTCTCTCTTTGTCATTTTCCCTCCCACCTCCTCCCTGCAGCCCTGTCTTCTTCCTTCCTACTTTGCCTCCTTCACCTTCATCTCTGTTAGGCAGATATGTCTGTCTGTCTATCTGTGTCTCTGACTCTAAATATTTTGTGGTCTGAGATTCTCCAGGACTGAGGCTGCCCTCAGCTCTTCCTTCTGGCTGTCTCCCTCCCTTTCCTCCCTCAGTCTCTGAGGATTTCTCTTCCCATCACATCTTTGTGAGTTTCACCCTGTTTGCCTTTTAGTTTCTCCTCACACATCTCCTCCCATCTGTCTCCATTTGCTGCCTCACCTTCCCTGTTCCCTCTCCTGCCCTCCTTTCCATCTCATTCTTTGCTCCTCTTATCTCTGTGTCTTTTAGTCCCTTCCCCTGTCTCTGGCTCACACACCCTCTCCTCTCCTCTTCCTCCTTCTCATCCCTCAAGGTTCAGATACCTCATGTGAAATCACCTGGATGGGCTCCCCCTTCTTATGGCCCCAATCCTGCATCCTCTGCATTCCCCACCCCCCAGGTCTGGGCCAGTTCTTTTCCTTACCTGGTGATTGTCTGGGGTCCCTGGTATTTCACCCAGCCTCCCATCCATTACCTAGTAGGCAGTGTGTAGCACAGGGGGAAAGGGGAAGGATTGCTCTTGGGACCAGATACAAAGATAGACAGACTCCCTGCACTTGCCCTTCTTTCCCTCAAGCAGATGTACATCTGGGAAAATCCCCACTTGCCACAGGAGAACACAGCCTAGCACTGTTGGAACAGTGGCTTCATAGAATGAGTTTGGAAGCTTTCCTTCCATTTCTATTTTTTTTTTGGAACAGTTTGAGAAGAATGGTTATTAACTCTGCTCTGGTAGAGAATGCTGGTAGAATTCCCCTGGGAAGCCATCTGGCCCAGGACTCTTATTTGTTGGGAGATTTTTTGATAACCGATTCAATTTCTTTTCTGGTGATGGGTCTGTTCAAATTTTCTATTTCTTCCCATTTTAATTTTGGTAGTGTGTGAGTGCCTAGGAATTTGTCCATTTCTTCCAGATTATCTAGTTTGCTGGCATATTATTTTTCATAGTATTCTCTTAAGATTGTTTGTACTTCTGTGGTGTTGGTTGTGATCTCTCTTCTTTCATTTGTGATTTTATCTACTTGGATCCTCTCTCTTTTCTTTTTGAGAAGTCAGGCTAGGGGTTTATCAATTTTGTTTATTTTTTCAAAGAACTAGCTTTTAGTTTCATTGATCTGTTCTACTGTTTTGTTTGCTTATTTGTTTGTTTTTTGTTTTGGATTCTATATCATTTATTTATTCTCTAATCTTTATTATTTCCCTTCTTCTGATGGATTTGGGCTTTAATTGTTGCTCCTTTTCTACCTCCTTTAGATGTAAGGTTTTATTGTGCATTTGGGACCTTTCTTGATTCTTGAGATAGGCCTGAATTGCAATGTATTTACTTCTTAGGACTGCCTTTGCTGCATCATAAAAGGGCTAACGTGTATTCATTTTTATTTGCTTCCATGTATTTTTTAATTCCATCTTTCATTTCCTGGTTAACTCATTCATTCTTTAATAGGATGTTCTTTACCCTTCATGTATTTGGGGGCTTCCCAAATTTTTTCTTGCGGTTGATTTCAAGTTTTTAGCATTGTGATATGAAAATATTCATGGTATGATCTCAATATTTTTGTACGTATGAGGGTTGTTTTGTGACCTTATATGTGGCCTATTTTGGAGAATGTTCCATGTGCACTTAAGAATGGATTCTGCTGCTTTAGGATAGAAAATTCTGAATATATCTGTTAAGTCCATGTAGTCCAATATGTCTTCCAGAGTCATTGTTTTTTTGTTGATTTTCTGCATAGATGATCTGTCCATTGTTGCAAGTGAAGTATTAAAGTCCCCTACAATTACGGTATTATGAACAGTAAGTTTGCATATGTTTGTGATTAATTGATTTATATATTTGGGTGTTTCCACGTTGGGGGAATAAATATTTACAATTGTTAGCTCTTCTTGGTAGATAGACCCCTTAATTATGATATAATGCCCTTCTTCATCTTTTGTTACAGTCTTTGTTTTAAAATCTAGTTTGTCTGATATAAGTATGGTTACTCTGGCTTTCTTTTGATGTCCATTAGCATGATAGATGGTTCTCCTTCTCCTCACTTTCAACCTGCAGGTCTCCTCAGGTCTAAAATGAGCTTCTTGTAGGCAGTATTAGATGGATCTTTTTTTTTTTCTTTTTATCCATTCTGATACCCTATGTCTTTTGATTGGGGCATTTAGTCCATTTACATTCAGAGTGATTACTGAAAAAACTGAATTTAGTGCCATTGTGTTATCTGTATATTTCACACACCAGATGTTTTCTGGTCCTTTGTAGTCTTTGCTGCTTTCCACAGAGCCCCCCTTAGGATCACTTGCAGGAGCTTGTTTAGTGGTCACAGACTCCTTTAGTTTTTGTTTGTCTGGGGAAGTCTTTATCTCTCCTTCTATTCTGAATGACAGTCTTGCTGTGTAAAGGATTCTTGGCTGCATATTTTTCCTATCCAGCACATTGAATATTTCCTGCCATTCTCTTCTGGCCTGCCAAATTTCAGTGGACAGGTATGCTACTACCATTATGTGTTTACCCTTGTAGGTTAAGGACCTTTTGTCCCTAGCTGCCTTCAGAATTCTCTCTTTATTCTTGTATTTTGCCAATCACTGTGATATGTCATGGTGTTGATCATTTTTATTGATTTTGAAGGGAGTTCTCTGTGCTTCTTGGACTTGGATGCCTGTTTCCTTCCCCAGATTAGGGAAGTTCTCAGCTATAATTTGTTCCAATAAATCTTCTGACCCTTTTCCTTGCTCTTCTTTTGGGACTCCTATAATATGAATATTGTTTCATCTCATGGAATCACTTAGTTCTCTAATTCTCCACTGGCAATATAATAATTTCCTTTCCCTCTTTTTTTTTCCAACTTCATTATTTTCCATAGTTTTTTCTTCTTTATCACCTATTCTCTCCTCTGCTTCTTCTATCCTCTCTGTCACTGTATCTAGTTTATTTTGCATCTCAGTTATAGCATTTTTTTCATTCATCCTGAGTCGTTCTTAGGTCTTTGATCTCTGCAGCCAAAGTTTCTCTGGTGTCTTCTATGCTTTTTTCAAGCCCAGCTATTAGTCTTATAACTGTTATTCTAAATTATTGTTCAGATATATTGTTTATATCTGTTTATATTATTTATATCTGCAATTATTTGGCTGTGATTTCTTCTTGACCTTTCTTTTGGGGAGAATTATTCCATTTTATAATTTTGGGTAAGTTTCTATCTTTTGCATGTTTTAAAATCTTGTTATTTGTTCTGCACCTGAGAATACTACTATATTAAAAAGAGGTTATACATTGTTCAGGGCCTGTCACTCCAGGAAGTGTTTTTGGTGTATGTTCATGCACTCTGTTGTTGTGTTTTGGCTGGTCTATCCCACTGATGTCCTCTGAAGAGCTCCTACTTGCTTTTAGTGGTGGAGTTTTTGGACCTTTAACTAGGTGTGCCTTGATTTATTTGTTGAAGTAACCCTGGAAAAGAACAAAAAAACAGGGTGGGGAGAGTCTGATCCCATAAATGGAAAAAAATGAAAGGGGGGAAAATAAAACCAACAGAGAATCAAAAACCTATAAGGCTAATTCCAGAAAAAGAGAAAGGAAAATAAAGAAGAAGAGAGAGAAAATATGTAAAAAGAATAGAATAAAAATGCCTGATATATCCATATCCATATCATCTATATCTATATCATCTATCTCTATCTCTCTTTAGATATATATAAACAAAACAAATTGGAAACTATGAATCTGATTCCAAAAAGAAAATAAAAAAGAGGAAAGAAAAATAAAATAAAATAAAATAAAATAAAATAAAATAAAATATAAAAGGAGAAGGAGGAGGAGGAGGAAGAGGAGGAGAAAGAAACAGTTGTCTGTGCCTAGGATCAGTGGCAGTATTCGTCGGGAGGAGAGGCCAGCTGCATTGGGTCAGACAGTCTTGCTCCAGTAGATAAGCAGTTGCCAAGCACAGAGGGCTGGGTTTGGCATAAGTGTGTCTCACCACCCCTGAGGGCTGCTGTGCTGTTCTCTGAAGTCCACCATGTGGGTGTTTGGGACAAAAATGACGATGGCCCAATCTCTTCTCCCCTCAACGGGTATCTCAACCCACCCTGTTCAAGCAGCCCTCCCAGAATAGTGAGGGCAGTCAGCTTGCTCTGCTCCATAGTTCTCCTGCCCCTTCTAGGCACTCAGCTGGGATTCAAAACCTGAGGTCATAAAGAACCCAATTCTGTGTGGCTCCTCTTCTGTTCCAGAATAGAGCCTCTCTACCCTGGTGATAAAAGGCCTTTGGCTGGCACCTGCATGGTCTTTTGTCCTTGGGGAGGCAATAAACCCTCTTCCGAAAGTACTCCAGGAAGGGACTGTTGTCTCCCAGTGTGCTCCTGATATAGCTACACGACATTATTCACTCCAGGGCTGGCTACCTCCTCCCCAGGAGTGTGTGCCACAGCTCCCAGCTCCCTTCTGTAGAAAGCTGTGCACTTTTGAAACCTCTGAGTTTCAGTTCCAAAGGTTGTTTGCAAAAAAGAAACTGGCACTCTTCATATTTCTCATTCCCTAGTCTGTGGTCCAGAGAGGTTTCCCTCTTGTGCTAACTCGATGCTACACTTTCACAACCCCTCTCTCTTTCTCTCCCTTTTGTCCCTCCACAGAAAGGGTTCTCTCCCCTCCCTGCCTATGCTTTTTTATCACCTTCAATTCACATACTCCCACTTTGATCCTGCCCAGCTGTATTCCTTCCAATGTGGAGATCCGTGTGTCAGTCCGCAGGTCAATTTCCTGGGTGTCCCAAGTGGTCTGACCTCAATACAACTGTGTTTGAGGGACGAGGAAATCCAAGCCTCCCTACTTCTCCACCATCTTAACTCCTTCCCCCTATGCTTTGGTTTTATTCCTGGAATGATGGGAAAGTTGGATGATGGGTTGTGGCTGGATGGTGCTGGTAGAGGAGCCTAGTAGGAGATTCTGAGAGACGTGGTTGGATGTACTTCTATTCTAGTTTAAATACCTCTTAATGGGCTTTTTAGATGGTCCTAGGACTGGCCTCCAAATCACCACAGGCTGGGCTCTACCTGGCTCGCCACACTCTCTTGCCAACCAGGACCTTCTCCATACCCAGGACCTTGGGAAGCTTGTTTACTTCTAAATTCACATCTTGCTGCCAGCAGAGTCTCCAACAAAGTCCCATTTAAGTCCTCAGCCACCTCCTCACCAATGCAGAACCCCACTAGTCTTCCATTGCCCACCTCCAGCTTTCTTCCAGGATTCCAGCTAATCTACCTCCTTCATCCTTTTCTACCCTTTGGATGTCCCTGCCTCCCTATGGCCCCAACTCCCTGAGGCCCAGCCTTGCTAGTGCTCTGCCTCCCAAGAGCCCCTCCTCCCAAGGGCCCCACCTCTTTGAGGGCCTCAACTCCCTGAAGTCCTCACTAAGCTCCATTCCAAGTCCTGACACTGCTTGGCCAACCTCCCTACTTGTCTCTGGGTTTGGCTTGCACTTTCTTCTCAGGTCTCTCTCCTCCAGGGAAGAAAAAGCCTATAGGTAAGTGATTTCTCCTGTTTATAGGATTGTCAAGGAAACCGAGGCAGAGCCAGAGAGGAGGAAGGCTGGCCTTGGATAATAGCTGGCTGTCCAAACCCTATGGGTTTGAACAGAGGGTATTTCATGGCACCAGAGATAGACTTTGCTCTGGCAAGTGCAGACCAGAGGCCTTAGGAATTTGGGAAGGGCAGGTAGGTTTGCTGGGGCTAGAGTGATTTGGAGACCTACACTCTGTTGTCTTCCAGATCAGAAACATTCTCAGTTCTACTGAGGAAAATATGAGTTAGGGGAGGTTATTCCTGGGTGCTTCTCCCCCAGCGTCCTTTCCCCCTCTTGGCCCTGCCTTCCTTCCTGGCCTTTCCTTTCTGACCTGGTGCAGAGCTTGCTTTCTTCATCTTTGTCTTTTCCACAGGGTCTAGCACATAGTATGCTTAGGCATGTTCTTTGAATGAAGATTCTTCCACCTGGCTCTGCTGTCTTCTTCCAGTTGTGCCATACTTTTCTCACTGAAGGTTCTGAAATTGTCTGTATTATATCTTCTTAGGGAAGGCATTGGTGTGGATTTTTCAGCATAACATGTCAGGTTGATAAGGTGGTCCACCATCACAATGGAGGATTTGAGGGTCTTCTTCCTCCTTGCTTAAGGAGTTAGATATCTATTTTTACAGGTGCTTGAAAGTATCTATCAGCCTTTTTAAATATAATTTGAAAAGTTGTTGTGCGGATTGATTACAGACCAGGTCAGGTTGTTGGAGGAAAGATGACCTAGTTCCCCTGGGGTGTAGTTGCCTAGTGGCATTAAAACACTTGGTCTCAAAGAGGCAGTTTGCTGTTATTGCAAAACATATTTGCAACTCTTTAATTTTAAAAGCCCTTTGAAGTCTTAAACTGTTCTCCACCCTCCCCCTCCTCCCCACTGCTATGTACACTGTGAGCAATACCCCAACACCAGAAGCCCAGACAACACTTATCCATGCATGACACTTGTTTTATGATTACATGTGGCAAATGTTTATTTCTAGATTGTCCCTCTCTTGCTCTTTAGCAGTCTTGTGCAAATTCACTCCATTATCATTGATATGCATTATTGCCTCCCAAAGGCAGATTCTTTTTAACCTCAGTTTAAACAAAATCACGTGGAAAGGGCTGGTTCTTTCACAAAGTATATTCTTAATTGATAAATATACTTTTTGGACTGTATTCTTTTGGTTTATCCTCATCCCTTTTTCTTTTATTATTGCCTAAATCTCAAAACAGAGTGGGGATTAAAAAGAATTAGGAACGAGGGATGAAGAGTGTCCCCTAAAGGTTGGTGGCAGTGGATCTTTGTTATAGATTATGTTGGCTGATCTGGGATGAGGCAAGTGGGTCTTGGTGGAGAAGTCATGTTGATCTATATTTGGAATAGAACTCAGGACTCTGACTCAGATGATCTGGTGTATTTCCTAAAACAAAACAAAACAAAACAAAACAAAACAAAACAAAAATTAACTTTCCAAGGGAGATGGTGGCAGTGTGAAGCAGCTACCTAGGGCTGTGAGAGGAGCCAAGCAAGTCTGGTGAGAGATGACAGAGATAAAGAGACAGATAAGTACTTACATGGGAGGACAGAAAGACACATTTAAAGATATGAATGAAGATAACCAGAGAGATAGTCAGTCTTTCTAAGCCACTTTGTGTGCAGTGTATTACTGAGGGTGTATACTGAGAGGAGGTACATGGAAGTAGTAGCCATGGGCTCTGACAACTCACAACTGCTAGTCTGAAGGTGGAGACAGAACTTAGGGATAGATGGGACCACTGGATGGATTTAGAGTCTGTGCTTACAAGAAAAGGAAGGATTTGTGAGAAGAAACAAAGCTATTTAGCAAGTGTTCTTGGAAAACATGCGTTTGATCAGTGCTCATTGTAGACAAGGTCCATCCTCCATCATAGTTATATTTTGGAAAATAAGTTGGGCAGACAGATGGATTTCCTTCTACTGCTTTCTCCTGAGGACTTTTATTAGGTGTTCTATGTTGACAGGATCTGGGGCTGAGAAAAGGGAGTAGAGAATCGTAGGGGGAAGTGGAGAAGAAATTGATTTTCACTGTTGACATCAATGCACCACATCACTTTATTTTTAAAAATTTTTAATGTTTATTTATTTTTGAGAGAGACAGAGTGCAAGCGGGGGAGGGACAGAGAGAGGGAGACACTGAATCTGAAGCAGGCTCCAGGCTCTGAGCTGTCAGCACAGAGCCTGATGCAGGGTCCAAATTCATGACTTGTGAGATCATGATCTGAGCCATAGTTGGATGCTTAACCGATTGAGCCATGCAGGCACCCCAATCACATCACTTTCTAATCCATTAATTGCACACACTCCCTGGCTTTTCCCAGCTCTCTTTCTGATTTCTGTTTGGAAAATCTAATTCTGATTCTTCCTGGTAGCCCATCTAGTTTCTGAAGACATCTAGAAGCAGAAACTCAAGCTTTTCTCATTTCTTAAGCTGATCATCTTGTTTTGGTGTGATAGAAATGTTAAGAATTTACATAACTGGATTCTGACTGAAATTAAACTTGTAAATGTGTCAAATCATGAATGAGGAACATTGCATTTAACTCTGTCTTCTCTGAACTTATCCCAGAGAAACTAAGAAAAGCCTCTTTGTTCACAGCCACCCCAGAAAGATACTAGATAAGTATTTATAAGAGTCTATACAGTTTCTTTCTTTCTTTTTAAAAATTTTTTAACGTTTATTTATTTTTGAGACAGAGAGAGACAGAGTATGAACGGGGGAGGGTCAGAGAGAGGGAGACACAGAATCCAAAACAGGCTCCAGGCTCTGAGCTGTCAGCACAGAGCCCGACGCAGGGCTCGAACTCACGGACCGCGAGATCATGCCCTGAGCCGAAGTCGGCTGCTTAACCGACTGAGCCACCCAGGCGCCCCGAGTCTCAACAGTTTCTAGAGAAGCTCTGGCTAATTGTTTACCCACAGTGGTACTAGTGTGACATTTTCATGTAGCAAGGACTCCATAGGTATTGTGGGAAGGAAGCAAAAATGTTCTGGTCTACATCTACATAGATTTTGGTCTACATTTGTGTGGATTGGTCTACATACAGTTGGTCTGGTGTGTGTTAGTCTGCATCAGGATGAGTTTTAACTGACTTGGAATTCAGCCTCTGCCAAGGTGGGATCTCATTTGAGAGATGTATGACTGGGGTGGTAGGGTAGGTAGGTGAGTTGGAGGAGGTGGCTGTGTTTCCTCTTGGTCTAATGAGCAGGCAGTTTGGGGACTGTCATGCCTTCAAGTCTTGGTTTCACCTAGTAATGTTTACTTGCATGCAGAATTAGGGTTTCTAGCCTCATTCAGAATACATGAAGTAGGTTCTACCCTAAGGAGTTTCTATTTTAGAAAGGGGGGACAAAGTCTTCTTCCAAATAACATGCAAACAGAATACAGTACAAAGTAAGATCATAGATGGGAGGATGCTTGTTAAGGAATCAGTTGGTGAGGTTGTTCTCAGGAGATGCCTGGGAGAGAAGTTTGGATATTTATTTTCTTTAGTTTGAGGCGAATTTGGTTACTTCAGCTTTCTTTCCATCCTTTCAGGGAAGCTATCTGAGCTTTACTTCTCTTTCCCCAGGGGAGAAGTTACACATTTCTTACCATTGCAGTGGTTTGTGTCTTTTTTTATTTTTCTGCACAGACCAAGACTGAAAATTATTGTTTTTAATTATTATTAATATTATAGTATATAGATCTGTATCAATATCTCTAGCAAATATTTACCTGGATCTGTCTAGTTGGACAAGCTGGATTTACTGGTTCAAGGTGTTATGGAGTTTGTTTCATGTTTTTGGTGGGGGGCATGGAAGGAAGCCCTAAATGAGGCTCTGTTTATTGGATCATGGCCCACGCTGAAGATGTAACTTGAACTGATGTTTTCCTGGGAAACAGTTATACACAATGCCAAGATAGCATAATTCCCCACTCTTTTATGTGGCCTTCAGGCTGACTAACAGTACACAGAAGGTATTCACAATTCTTGCCAACAGTGGAAAATGAGGTCCTTACTACTCTTGCCTTCCACCTAGGAAGGCATCTGGGAACTTGACATGCCCTTGCCTTTGTTCATTTCTGATTGAGGAATATCTTCCTGGTTCATAGTGTATGTATCTCTTACTTTTTTTGGTAGGTGGAAAGGCATTCATGAAGTGCCATTAATTGTAAGTTCCCAGGGTGGGGAATTCTATATTTGCCACCATTGTCTTATGCTGTTGAAACTGAGTGTGTGATGATTTGGGGGGTAATAGTGGTGGTGTTGATAATTTAGGGGGAAGAAAATATTGTTTTTGCTTGAGTTCTTTTGTACAAAGAATTGCTGTGGTGCCTGAACTTTCTAATTTGGATTTTTTCTTTGTATTCACTTACAGTAGTTGAAATCTCATCTGTAATAGATTGAATCCAGTGTATCTCACATAGAAATGTCCTGTGGTTTCTACTAGAGGGACCATCCAAGTTTTCACTTTAGATCCAACTCAAAATACACTGAACCCACCTGTATATTTATTCACAGATAGTACAGGAAAAATGGTAGCCAATCCAGAAAATTCTTTTCTCTAGGAGCTATTATTTAAGGGCATTTCATGGATACGTCCCTATCCTCCTTAAACAAGTTTAATCGTATTCTACACAGCATTTAGTCAATTGACTATTGTCCCACTCCTCCCTTTTGCAGACAAGACTTAACTATAGTTATTGTAGTTTGAGTCCTGTGTCATGTTGTCTAATTGCAAAGCATTAGGTGAATTATTTTCCAAATGAAGTAAATCAGTGAAAGTAATAAAACTTGGTGTTGATGTCAATTGTCACACATCAAGGGTATGACACTGGAGCAAATCATAAATGTGATAGATAATGCACTTTGTCTGAGCTCACTTGAGTTGCTTCCTTTGTACTTTCACTTTGTGGTGAAAGAGACTTGGACTTCAGTTCTTGTGTGAGACCCCTGATATCACCAAAAGGGCTCTAAATCCTGGGGTACTTCCTTAGCTGTGACCAGTTAATTCTTTCTACCTCTGGCTTCAGCTGGAGAAGGAAAGGCAAGATGGAAGTGTCTTCAAGCAGAAGATCTGCTCCTCAGCTCCATCTCACCACCTTTGACTCCTACCCTTTTTCTTAACTGAGTGTCCTCTGAGTACAAAGTTCTAGTTCAGTGAGTTATGCCGCTGGACATTAATGAGGAGAGAGCAGGGGGCAAAGAGAGCACACTGGAAAGATCAGATATCTATTTGTAGGTGTGCCCAGAGAAGCTTCCAGAAGGAGGGTCATGTTGAACAGGGTTTGGAGTGTTCTAGGCAGAGAAGGACAGTCTGTGTGAAGGCTGATATTAATGCTAGCAAGATGTACATGTGTGGGGAAAGGTTTATCCTGTTCAAGCAGGAGCCACAGAAAAGGTTAATAGGATGAGTAAGTGGTAGAAGAACTTTAAAAGAAAGCTTTAGAAATGCAATCTTAGAAGTTTGGATGTAATAGCATGAAACTGCAGGTCTGGTTGGGACTGTGTGTGTGTGTGTGTGTGTGTGTGTGTGTGTTTAAGACTTGAAGAAGGGGCTTCTGGGTGGCTCAGTCAGTTACGTGTCTGACTCTCTCTCTCTCAAAATAAATAAACTTAAAAAATAAAAGGCAGCTCAAGTTAAAAAAAAGACTTGAGGTAAGTGTCATTTTCCAGAAGGATGGTAATGAGCACTTACATGTCACTTATCTGGTACAATGTAGTGATCAGAAAGAATGTGATTTAGGGCTTCATCCTACTTCAAGGGCAGTACTCTCTGATGGCTACTGGTTGTTCAGAGTTACCAATTTTATGGACAGGAGGGTGGACCAGGGAGAATGGCAGGAGGCTGGCCCTGGGTATACATAGTTTTCCTTCTATTTTGTTAACTATTTGCAAACCATGGGATCCTTCTAGATGAAGGGGTAGTGTGGACAAGGTGATAAGTGTATAAGTGGCAACATGTAAAACTATCAGTTTTTCTAAGGTTTCCATCACACCCATAGAAATAGCCAAAGTCCTCACTGTGACTCTCAGATCCTACATGAAGGATCTGGCTTCCTGCTTTCTCTCTGATTTCATCCCCTACTGCTTCCCCCTCACTCACTCTGTCTCGGCTCTACAGGCTTCCTTGATATTTCTCAAAAGTAGCCACTTACCACCACACACCCATTAGGATAGCTGCTATTAAATAAAAACAGAGGATAATGAGTGTTAACTAGGATGTGGAGAAATTGGGAGGCTTGTGCATTGCTTGTGGGAATGTAAAATGGTGCAGATGCTGTGGAAAACAGTATGATAATCTCTCTCTCTCTGTCTCTCTCTCTCTCTCCATGTGTGTGTGTGTGTGTGTGTGTGTGTGTGTGTGTGTGTATACATACACACACAATTACCATAGGATCCAGCAATCCCACTTCCGGGTGTATATACTATTGAATTGTATGCAAGAACTCAAAAAGATATTTCTGTACCTGTATTCATAACAGCATTACTCACAAAAGCCAAAAGGTGAAACAACGCACATGCCCATCAGTGCATGGATGCATAAGCAAGATGTGGGATATACACAATGGAATATTACTGAGCCTTGAGGAGGAAGGGCATTCTGACATTTGCTCCAACATGGGTGAACCTTGAAGACATTACGTTAAGTGAAATAAGCTGGTAACAAAAGGACAATATTGTTTGATTCCACTTACATAAAGTACTCAGATAGTCAAATTTATAGAGACAGAAAGTAGGTGGTGGTTGGTTGTCAGGGGCTGCAAGGAGGGAAGAATGGGGAGTTGCTGTTGAATGGGTACAGAGTTTCAGCTGAGGAAGATGAACAAGTTCTGGAGATGATGGTAGTGATGGTTGCACAAGAGTGTGCAGGTAAGGCTGTCTCAGATCATCCTTTTTTATAATCACAACACCCACTCTGAACACATCCTAACCTTTCCTTGTTTCCCTTTTCTCTGCAGCATTGATTGCAAATCCAACACAGTATATCTTCATAGTACTTATTTGTTTATTGTTTGCTTTCCACTGCAGGAACGTAAGCACGTTGAGTGGAGGGATTTTTGTGTTTTATTTGTTTTATGTGCACTGCTGAATAAATGGGGAACAGCATATTTGTTGAATGAATATATGAAGGACTATGATTGGACATAGACTTCTATTTTTTTTAATTAAAAAATTTTAGTGTTCATTTATTTTTGAGAGAGAGAGATAAAGACAGAACACAAGTGGGGGTAGGGCAGCAGAGAGAGGGAGACACAGACTCTAAAGCAGGCTCTAGGCTCTAAGCTGTCAGCACAGAGCCTGATGCAGGGCTCACACCCACAAGACATGATCTTGCCAGATCATGACCTGAGCTGAAGTCGGATGCTTAACCAGTTCTGCTACCCAGGTGCCCCTGGACACAGACTTCTAGAGAAGACAGAAACAGGGAAAATGGGAAGATTTCATTTTTCATTTGATTTTGTTAACTAGTTTTTGGTACCCTTGGATATAAGACTTGGCCCCAGTGTTCATGGCAGCTTTTGTTCTGTTTAGCTTTTCATATGTACTCTGAACTGTTTCTACTTTGGAATGTTGGTGTACACATGTACCACACTTAGTATTATTTCAAGCTCTGGCCCTGAACTCAAACCTCTACTCCTGTATTCCTGACTTCCCCCTTCCAGAGTTGCAGGGCTGCTTGAGTTAGAAGTTCAGAAACTCCGGGGAAGCTCAGCTATCCAAAGAGCTTTATACTTGTTTGTTTGGGAGCCACTGGTTAGATTGGCTCCAGAGTTTTCCTTGTCTGGAAAATTTTAAGGAGGACGAGATAATTTATACACTCAGGAAGGAGCTGTCCTTGGATACAAAGAATTGTTATAATCTTTGGAGGTGTTTCATTTAAGTCCACTTCCCTGAATCATTGAGAACTGGAAAATAATTATTTAACAGCCTCATTAACCTTCCTGTCAAGAGTGTCTCAAACTTCTAGCAAAGTAACTGGTATCTGAACTCTCTTTGAGGCTATTCAAGAGGAGCCACTAGGCCAACTTCCTGATTGCAGGGGTGTTAACATCCAACCAAGAGAGCCAGTAGAACTTACTGCCTTGGAAAAATGTTTTGAAAAGGAAATGTCCAGAGTGAGGGCAGTACTCTTTTTAGAGACAGAGGAGTCTCTAGGACCTCCAGGACAAAGGAGAGCAAGTGGGGCTGGTTGAGAAAGCAAGACAGCTTGCAATTAAGTGAGTGAAATTTTGGACTTGACAGGAGTTCTTTTGGTGACTTGGGATGGAACTTTTGTATTGGAGTTTGGAAGGAGCTCAGAGACTGAGAGAAACCCAGGGAGGAGAGAGGGAAGGAAGTGGGGAGAACAGGGGATTATGGAATTTATACAAGCTGTCTTCATATTCCCTGGCCTCTCTCTGCATTTCTTTCAGCACTTCCTCTGAACAAGCACCTCCTTTGGGAGAGACAGTTTCCTAATTAAACTGATATTCATATACTCTGGGGCCTCATTAGGAAATGCCCTTAGGAAATGCACTTGAAATAGATGATGATGCATGTTCTAGTTTCCTGTTTCCAACTAGGTTTGGCCCTTTCTCTCTCTCTCTCTCTCTCTCTCTCTCTCTCCCTCTCTCTCTCTCTTTTAAATCCAACTTACAGGAATGTCAAGATGTAGTAGTGAATCAATACATCTGCATATTCATTTTCTCTGTCCTAAATGCCTTTTGGTTTCTCGGTACAATTATGAGCAGATCCTTATCCTGGTTACTGTAGGTTGGGGGTGGGAGTGTGAAATTCAGAAAGAGGAGGTATATGAAACCTGGCCCTGCCCTCTGGCAGCTTTTAGACCTTAAAGGAATTTAAGTGACACACCCAGGACACCAGCTGACAGAAAGGGAAAACTAGTTTCAGCTAAGCATCAGGACAGGCTGTAAGTGCTGGCAGGAAGGGGAGGAGGTGGGCGATGGGGATCAGTCAGGAAGTCTCAGGAAAGGCTTCTTTGATGTGTGTAGTGGGAAGGTTGTAGAATAGGGTTGAGAAGAGGTAGAGCATAAAGACTGGACAGAAAGGAGTGAGGAGGGCATCCCTTGCAGGACAGGCACTTACTTAGGCCAAAGGCTCATCCCAGAAAGGGTAAGTCAGGATCTGAGGAGCTGAGTCAGGAAGGAGGTGATGGGCCTGAGGGTGGGGACAGAATTAGGGTGGGACTTTGACAGCTGGGTCAGAGTCTGGACTGAATATAAACTACTGGATATAAACTATTGGAATAATCATAGATTATTTCAAAGAGAGAGGGCATTTCTGAACATGGTGCTTGAGGACAGTGTTTCTCTCTGCTGTTATTATAAGCTGGATTCGTGGTACTTTCTCAGGATTCCCAATCACTGGTGTGCTTTCTCTTCTGTGAGTTTGCTTGTTCATTTGTTTGTTCGGCCTGCTTCTGTTGGAGTCATGAAATGTAATTGTTTCATTCCCAGACGTTTTGTTCTCTGGGTTGCGTCTCTGGTATCTTCATACTTTGCAGCCCACTGTCCGTCATCTTCAATAAAAGTGGGAAGAGCACAAAGACTGCCCTGCACAACACAGTTGTGGGAAACAGAAATTATCAAAAGCATTACCCATCTCCCACCCTGCCATTCAGATGGTCCTCCTCTGGGATTCCTCCTCAGGATCCATGGATGGACTTCAGAAGAGTGTAGGACATTTTTTTGAGGTGATCAACCTCAGAGGGGCATGTAACTCAACAAATGTTAGGACCCATTTTTGTGTCTTCGTTGTGAGGTAGGTGACTAGGGACAGTTCCCCAGAGAAAGAGATGTGGTACAAGAATCCTTAGTGTCCAGAAAGAAGCATCCAGAGACAGTTGAAGGATCTGAAGGAGAAAGAGGAATTGGGAAAAGGGAGATGGGTTCAGGGGGAACTGGTAGTGGACTCCACCCTCTTTCTAGCAGGTATTCCTTCTCTGTATTCTCTATATGCTGACATTATAGGATTCCAGTTCCCTTCAATTTAAATCTGTTGAGTTTCTGTCCTTTATTAGATTATTAACCAGCTGTTCTCACATTGTCTCATGCAATTCCTTTGTTGAACCTGAAGTGCGCAGAGTGGAGTCAACCCCTTCCTCAGTTATGGACTGTTAGCACCATTGCTTCCTGTCAGGCCCCTTTTCAGTGCATTTTTTTCACCTTTCATCCTGATCTTTATTCTCATTTTCCATCCTCACTGGAGGTACTTGTTTTATTATATTAACAAATGCTCTTCCAATCCATGCTCTATATGTGTATTTAGATACATTCAACCATTTAACAAATTCAAAGTGTCAACTGTGTAAGTCACAGTTATAGGTGTGGGGAATATAGCCAGGAGCAAAACAATAAAAAAGAAGTCCTGCTTTCATGGAGCTTACATTCTTTTGGAGTGAGATAAATCATGAACAAATAAATAAGTAAAACATATCGTACCTTCAATAGTGATAAGTCCCACATCGGGCTTTGCACTGACAGTGGGGAGTTGCTTCGGATTCTCTGACTCCCTCTCTGTCTGCCCCTCTCTTACTTCCTCTGTCTCTCTCAAAAATAAATAAAAATTAAGAAGGGAAACCAGTGGAAGACTTTGAGCAGAGGAATTTCATCTCATTTTTATCAAATGCACGTTTATCCTTGACAAATAGACGGCATTTTTTGGATGTTTTATAAATGTCCATAAATGGCATTGCGCTATACACCTCATCCTGCTTTTTACTTTTCCTACTAAACATCATCCTATCCAATTGCTATTGAATGTACTTTATTATATCTGAGTGCTGTGTAATGTTTCATTGTGCACGTAGGGCACTTTTTACTTATATATTCTTGTAGTAATAGACTCTGGCATAGCTTCTAACTTCCTGCTATCATAAACTTCCTTTGTTGAACGTGCTCATATGAGTCTCCTTATGGACTCAGGAGGGAGTTTCCTTGGGGTGTTGACCTCAGAGAGAGATTGTGGGGTGGGAGGGTGTGCATTCTTAATGGCGCTAAAACTGTGCTTCAAGATGGTGGCCCCAGTTACACTCCCACCAGATAGTTTGTATCTTCTCATCCAATTCTCATGTTGATCCAGTAAGGAAAGTCCAGTAAGCTTCTAGGTGGATGAGGAAACTGAGGCTTACAGAGATTAAGCAAATTACTCTAGTTTATATAGTCAAGCAGAGGGGCTAGGTCTCAAATCCAAAATTTCTGATATAATATTCATTGCTCTTACCTCTATAGTACCCAGTACTGCCTCTTCCAGGAATAAGATGAGGCATCCATGGGGAAAGATATTATTATTGTATTTGAGCCTTGCATTTTTTGATGCCTGGTTGAACTCAGTCTTCCTGGGACCCGCATGTGTTTAGCACCAGCTTGTATGAGGGTGTTTAATTAGAGTCCTTAGAGTTTCAAGGTGAATTATATGGAATAAAACAGTTTTCATTTTCTCATTAGGGTTAGCTAACAAGCTCGGGTTTAGTGAGTCATTTTGAGGTTAGAAATTTATAAGTACTAAATGATTTTCAAGGTTTGTGGACTTTGAATCAGATTTCAATATTAAACATTTAGGTAGATTATATTAAGTACATATTGTTTGCTAGGTACTGAGCTAAGTACTCCTTACTACAACCTTGTGAGGTATTTACTTTTACTCCCATTTAACTGTCATGGAAACTAAAGCCCTGAGAGGTAAAATAATTTGTTCAGAGTCACCAGGTATGAGGTTGAGATGTGATTTGATCCTAAACAGTTTACCTGCAGAGCTTTACTACTAATTACTAAACTGTGCTGCCTTCCTGTGAAGGAAGCTTTTAGAATATTTTTCCTTTGAGATTGACAGCAATTCCTGTCAATTGGGTGGCTTAGAGCAGTCACGGGAAGTATGGGGCTAGTGGAAAAGAATCTCCAGAGGGAGAGGATATGACATTTGAAAATGTTCCAAGATGTCTTCATTATGCCTCCCTCTGTCCCCTGAAGTGAGAACCTCTACATTAGGACACCTCACCTAGATTATAGGGCTTGAACATGATGCCTTCAAAAAAAATAGGGATTCCCTAACTGGGCTTGGGTGGTTGGTTGCTTATAACCCAAGGGTGCCTGATAGTTTTAAAACAGCTGTCCTCAAAGGCAAACAATTTTTTTTATCACTCTTTGTGGTTTATACCTGCCATGAATGATGTGCAGTCTAGGTGTTATCACAGTTGGTTTTCTCTCCACACTTTTGATTTTGATTGCCTTTTATAGGAAAGGTAATATCATTTATATCTTTACCTGGGCCAGATTTATAAAAGTTACTTGGCTACAAAGTACGTTTCTCAAAGTAAAGTAGATAGGAATTCTGGATTATGTGTTCTTTCAGGATTCTCTTCTCTGTGTATTTGTTCAACAAATATTTATTGAGCACTTAACTCACACTCTGATGGAGGAGACAGGCAGCTGACCTGGAATTTTTGCTACATTATGATAAATGGCACATGAGGGAAGCCTGGGGTGCTATGAGAACACATAAGAAAGGCAGCATAAGGGTCAGGGGAGGCTTCCTGGGGCAGCAACATCTGAGCTGGGAACCGAAAGAGAAGTGGGGTTAGCTAAGTGAAGGGGACAAGAAGGCATTAGAAGCAGGGGAACAGGGTGGGTGTAGGATTTTGCAGTTGCATTACGAACTGGGCAGGGGATGATGCTAGAGGAATAAGCACAGGTCAGATGATGAAGTAAGACAGGATTAAGAATGAAGGGCAATGGGAACCACTGAAGAGATGAAGCCTGGGGGTGGGTGGGGGATACGTCAATCACATTTATAGTGTAGAAAATTTCCCTGAGTTAAGTATTGACTCTTTGTCTATGTTGTGTGCTTGTTAGTAAATCATAACATTAGAACTGGTGGGTGGCAAATAAGGAGTCTAGATGGATTTGTAGACAGAAGGTCCGACCCATAATCCAAGGGTTCCTTTTGATAATCTGTAGAGAAGACTTTTCAATTTTGACTTGTCTTTCCATCTTTAGAAACCTCTATTAACATTTCTTAAAATTCTCTCAAAATCCAATCCTGAATAGAGAGGAGAGTGGGGGCTGCATGATTTTGTTTCTCTGTTTTCCACTACTCCTTTCTGGGGCATTGCTGTGAATTGTTCACCTAAAGTCTTGCTCTCCTTGAGGAGGGGCCCATTTGAATAGCAGCCAGGGGAGGAGTTGAAGGAGGAACCACACGTAGGATTCCTTCACTAAGAACACATTCAGACTATGGTTTAAGTGAGTTAAAAATAACTCCTTGTGAAAAATTAAAAGGGAGTTACAGGTGAGTGTTTTAATACAAGTCCACAGATCAATGCAGGGTCTCCAGGCAGTTGGCTACTGACACCACAGATGGTGCAGGGTGTTTATAAAGCACAATGTGGCCATTGAGGAGACTTTCTGCAGAAGTGAATTCACCTTCTTTCTTGGAACCCAGAGAGGAAGAAGACAGAAGGAATTGTTTTTGTCGTGAGATACTGAGCTAAATGACTTATTTCTTTTCTTTCTACCCATCACAGTCTCAAAACCGTGGACATAAAAACTGTGGTGAATATTTATCTGGTTACTTTATGTGGTTTATTGCATATCAGATATCATAAAATGACTTTTCTGGCTCTTCTCCCCTCTTAGTAATGGACTCTTGGTTGCCTGCTGCACCTATTTCTCCAGTGTTTTCTTTCCAGAAATCCTGTTTCTTACCTTGCAGGTAGTTATCCCCCTTTCTCCCTTTTCCTCTCTTTTCACAGCACCCATGTGGGCCTAGGAGGGTAAAGTGAAGAGTTGGACTGTACATTCTGTGACATCAGTACAGCTAAATGGATGATGCAGAATGGGGATAAAGGGGGCAAAAATGACATCAGACCTTGGCTAGCTGATTTGGGGGTAAGGGTCTTAAAACTAGGGGCAAATATTTGTATTTTAAACTCAGATGATATTCTCAATATGGCTCTATAATTGCAACAAGGACCTCTAGTCTGTGAACTGTGTCATAACTCAAGCTCAGGCACCATGCAAATATCCCATGTGTAAATTATTGCACAATACATTCACCCTGTTATGTCTTAAAGCTTAATTAGTACACAAAGCTACACGAGTTAGATGAATCCAAATGGGATTATGTCATGTGGTGTGCAAAAAAAGGAGAATGTTGGAAGGTATTTGGCACTTTTTTAGGGGGGAAAGCAGAGTTGATTTCTCTATAATTTCTTTTGGTGTCGGTTTCTGTGATATTTGGGCTGCAACAAGTTATATGCGACTTCTGAGTTTTTTTGTTTGGTTGAACAACATTATTCAATAAATATTTATTGTTTACCTAGGAATTATGGAAGAATACCACATACTAGAAGAAATATGAAGCAGCAGCTTTGAATCTTGAACAAGGGAAATTGGCTACCCCAACGCAACTCAGCTTAACTCAGCCTCACTGAACTGATCCAACACTCCCCAGGCTTGCTATAGCTCTCTAATCCTTAGAATCTTCTTCAATTCCAGCTAGAATGCTGTGTCAGGCATTTCACAGATTTGGCCAAAAGCTGGTACGCAGACGTCCACTGGAGGAAAAAGTATTTGAGATCTCCTTTGAAAGAAGCCTGAGCACTCTGGATTTAGTGGCCCTGGGTGTGGGCCGCACAATAGGCGCAGGTGTGTACATCCTGGCTCGTGAGATGATCAGCAATCAAGCAGGACCATCCATCGTGCTCTGCTTTTTGGTGGCTGGCTTATCTTTTGTGTTGACTGGGCTGTGCTATGCTGAGATTAGTGCCTGGGTTCCCCATTCTGGCTCCTCATATCTCTACACCTATGTCATTATTGGTGAACTCTGGGCTTTCATCACTGGCTGGAACCTCATCCTGTCCTTTACTGCTGATACAGTTATTTATACCATGACCTGGGTCTTAACCTTTGAAAACCTGCTTGGGAACCAGATGTCTCAGACCCTGCGTGAAAGCATCTCTCAGCATGTTCCTCAAGTCCTTGCAGACAATCTAGGCTACTTTGCTGTGGCCCTTCTGTTGTTACTTAGAGAAATTGAATATATGAATTTTTATGAGTTATTCGCCCTTTCCAAAGTGTTCATATTGGTGAAAATTTTGGTTCTCAGTTTTGTCATCATCTCTGGCTTCATTAAGGGGGACCTGCACAACTGGCAGCTCACAGAAGAGGACTACGTAAAGGCTGGACTCAATGACACTTCTAAGTTGGGCCCTCTGGGCTCTGGAGGATTTGTGCCTTTTGGCTTCCAGGGGATTCTCCGTGGAGCAGCTACTTGTTTCTATACATTTATAGGTTTCAGTATTATTGTTACCAGAGTGAAAGAAGTCCAGAATCCCCAGCGTTCTATCCCCATGGGCATTGTGATTTCACTGTTCATCTGCTTTGTGGTATATTTTGGTGTCTTTTCTGCACTTACACTTATGGTGCCTTACTACAAGCTTCAACCTGGGAGCACCTTGCCTGAGGCATTTCTCCATATTGGCTGGGCCCCTGCCTACTACGTTGTAGGTTTTGGATTTTTCTGTAGTGTTTGTGGCATTTTCATGGGCTTTATGACCCCCATACAGTGGGTGATATGCATGATGGCAGAAGATGGCCTCCTGTTTCCTGTCTTGACCAGGATCTATACCAGTATATACCCCCGATTCATGGCCACTGTGGTATTTACAATTATTGGAGCAATCACGATATTCTTCTTTGGAATCACTGATCTTGTGGACCTGAGGTCAATTGGGACGCTGGTATCTTATTCTCTGGTTGCTTTTTGTGTTCTCATCATCAGGTATCAACCTGATAGGAGGAATGGGGGACATGAAGCAGAGGTGCAGCAACAGAATGTATCTGCAGCAGAGAGGCTGACTCTACAGGGACTACTTTTTCCATGCAGCCCCACCCCCACTCCACTCTCTGGCCGGGTTGTCTATGTTTGCTCCTCACTGCTTGTTCTGCTGCTCACTCTTCTTTGCCTGGTGCTGGCCCAGTGGCCAATTCTGCTTTCTGGAAACCTAGCGTGGATTTCAGTGGTTGTGCTCCTCCTGGTGCTCATCACTGGGATCACTGGGGTCATCTGGAGACAGCCGCAGAGCTCCAGTCCCCTTCACTTTAAGGTCCCTGCTGTGCCTCTCCTCCCACTACTGAGCATCTTCATGAATGTTTACCTTATGATGTAGATGACAGCTGGCACCTGGGCCCGATTTGGTGTCTGGACTCTGATTGGGTTTGCTATCTACTTTGCCTATGGAGTTCAGCACAACCTGGTCACTAACCCCACTTAAGTTAGGGCCCAAACTGTAGAACTTGAACTCAGCAGTGCCAGTACATATTTGTTTAAAATCATCACACCTGAATGCAGTAAGTTTTCCCTGCACAGTAATGGAATTTACTCCTGAGTTCATGGAAAGCTAGGCCTCCCATGGGATGTTGGTGGGGGAAACACTAAAAGAGCTGTGTATTTATGATGAAGTGAAGGATATGTGTTTGCTCCCCCCCCCTTTTTTTACTTGTCTCCTTTTCAGTTGTGTCATTAGCTGCTTTCTGACTTAAAAAAATTATTTTTTAAAAGAAAGTTGTAAAATGTTTTCCTTTTCTTCGTTAAATATCTACTAGTGGCTAGGAGGTAGGGAATGCCTGGCTGGTTCAGTCAGTATAGCTGACTCTTGATCTCAGCGTGGTGAGTGTGAGCCCATTTTGCATGTAGAGATTGTTTAAGAAAATATCCAGTAGCAGAATTACTGGATCATGTGGTAATTCCTTTTTCAAAATTTTTGAGGAACCTCCATACTGTTTTCCATAGTGGCTGCACCAGTTGACATTCCCACCAAAAGTGCATGAGGGTTCCTTTTTCTCCACATCCTTGCCAACACATTTTCTTGTTTTTTTTGTTTTTTTGATTTTAGCCATCCTGACTGGTATAAAATGATATTTGATGATGTGATTGCAGTTTTAATTTATATTTTCCTGATGATTAGTGATGCTAAGCATCTTTTCATGAGTCTGTTGGCAATCTATATGTCTTCTTTGGAAAAATATCTATTCAGGATCTCTGCCCACTTTTTAATTGGATTATTTGTTTCATTGGCATTGAGTTGTATAAGTTCTTTATGTATTTTGAGTATTAATCCCTTATTGAATATATCATTTGGAAATATCTTCTCCCATTCAGTAGGTTGCCTTTTTGTTTTGTTGATGGTTTCCTTTTCTGGAAACCAAAAGCAAAAGCTTTTTGGTTACATTAATTTGTAAAGGTGTGGGGTGCCTGGGTGGCTCAGTCGGTTGGGTGACCAACTTCACTCAGGTCATGATCTCACAGATTGTGAGTTTGAGCCCCATGTCAGGCTCTGTGCTGATAGCTCAGAGCCTGGAGCCTGTTTTGGATTCTGTGTCTCCCTCTCTCTCTGCCCCTCCCCTGCTCTGATTCTGTTTCTCTCCTTCAAAAATAAACATTAAAACATTTGAAAAGATATATGCACCCCTATGTTTATTGTAGCATTATTTACAATAGCCAGGACATGGAAGCAAACCCAAATGTCCATCAGTAGATGAATGGATAAAGAAAATGTGGCACATATGTATATATAATGGACTATTGCTCAGCCATAGAGAAGAATGGAATCTTGACATTTGTAACAACATGGATGAACTGGGTGAGTATAATGATAATTGAAATATGTCGATCTGAGAAAGACAAATGCCATATGTTTTTGCTCTTATGAGGAATTTAAGAAATAAAACAAATTAAAAAGAAAGAAAGAAAGGAGAAAAGGCAGACAAACAAAAACAAAACACACACACACACACACACACACACACTCACTCACAAAACAGCAACAACAAAAACTGTCCCAGATTCCTAAATCAGGGAACAAACAGGTAGTTGCCAAAGGGGAGATGGGTAGAGAGATGGGTGATTTAAAATTTTTTTTTAACATTTATTAATTTTTCAGAGACAGAGAGAGACGGAGTGTGAGTGGGGGAGGAGCAGAGAGAGACACAGAATATGAAGCAGGCTCCAGGCTCTGAGCTGTCAGCACAGAGCTTCTGATGTGGGACTTGAACTCACTGACTTCGAGATCATGCCCTGAGCCGAAGTAGGATGCTTAACCGACTGAGCCACCCAGGTGCCCCAGAGGGATGTGTGATTTAGATAAAGGGAATTAAGAGTATACTTAATATCTTAATGAGCATGGAGAAATGTGTGAAATTTTTAAATTATTATATTGTATATATGAGTAATATAACAACACTGTGTATTAATTATACTTCAATAAATAAAAGAAACTAGAAAAAAACCAAAAAAAAGATAAAATATAGCCCCTGCTTTTAAGGAGCTTATATTGTAATATAAGAGGTAAAGCATAGCTGTAACACAAAGTGGAAAGTGTTGTCATAAGGAATATGCATATAAAGTGTCCTAGGAATTCAGAGTGGAGGAAGATCATCTGTGGCTGACACAGTGGTGAGGGTTGATCTGTGAAATCAGAGAAGACTTTGTAGAGGAATGCCATTTCAGTTCTCTCTCTCCAGGGACAGATAAGATTTTGCCACACATGGACAGCAGGGAGAGATTGTACGCAGAGTGAACACCACAAAGAAAAGCAAAGGAGAACGAAGCAGTGTTTAGACCATACTGAACATGGCGTGTCGCTTGAGCCTTGGCTGTGGGAGGGGCCAACAGAACGTGCACAGGTGGATTGGAGCCAGAGCTTTCCTCTGAGCACAAAGCACTTTGGCTTTGAGCCCACTACCCATACTGAAAATCCCTGGGGTTAATTGTTCTACTTGGCAATATCTGCATTTTTGGACTTCAAAATTTCCCTATGGTTGTCTGTTTTGATCCAGTGCTCAGAAAGTGAACAACTGAGAGCCAGGTGTCCTATGTTCTGGTCTTGTTTCTACCACTAATTGGCAATGTGACCTTGAGCAAGCCAGTCAGTGCCTTAAATGCTATGCTTATTTATCTGTAACATGAGAGGTCAGAACCAATACTTTCTAATGTTCTTTTTACTTAAAAGATTCTAGGATTTCCTCTGGTTCTTATGCCCTGTTATTATCTTAAATATGTCTCTCTACTGCATGTGATCTGAACCCACTTTTTACTACAACCCATTGTTGGAGCTGTAGAGGTACAATAAGTAACACCCCAATTTCCCCTACCTATGTTTGGAACCAATTGATAATCAAGACATAGAGATGATTAAACCATCAGCTGTAGATCTGCAGCCTAATTGGGTTGCCAATCCTGCATCATTAAATTCGATTTAATCCTCATTGCAAGTTGCGCTGAACATCCCCCACCCTCCACCACTAGAGAGAGTCTGATTTTATTAGATTTTCTCCTGTATGAGCAGGTTGGAATGCATGTGTTCTGGGCAGGTTGGTTCTGGATACAGAAAGAAAACCAACAAAAACTGGGGCTGAGCTGGGCATACTCAGTGCTGTCTCTTCAACTCACTAATCAAGTCACAGTGAGAAGGGTGGGTGGATAGAGGCCAGGAATAGTACTCTGCTCAGCGGTGCTCAAATTTTAGTGTATGTCACCTCACCTGGAGGGCCCGTGAAAGCACTGCTGGGTCCCACCCCAGATTTTGGAATTCAGTAGGCTTGGGTGGGACCCAGAACTTGTACTTCTAACAAGCTCCTAAATGCTGCTGCTGCTGCTCCAGGGACCTCAAATAGAAAACCAAAGTGCCAACTGGTGTCCTTCGGTATGTAAAGATGAAGTGAGGGAAGCAAAAGGTGACCTTTGAATACTTACCTTCATTTAATGAAACACTTAAAGTACCATGTTAATCCTTTCACAGTGGGGAAATCATAGTGAATCATTTCACAATGAATATGTCCATAAAAATACCACAATGTACACTTTAAATATCTTACAATTTTATATATCAGTTATACCTCAATAAAGCTGAAATTAAAAAAAAATTAAGATACCAAAGTTATCTGAGTGTCTTTATTTTCTTCATTTTGTTCTTGATTGTAGATCATAGGTAAGGAGTGTATCTTGTTCACCGCCCCAGAGCATCCAGCTGGGACCAGGCACATTATGAGCATTTAACAAATTTATGTTAAATTGAATTGAACCTTCCACATTTCTTTGGTACAGAAATTCTTCTACCTTTCAGGCTAGCACTGTGTTATTCCTTTAACTATCTTCTGTGAGAATTCTTCTGCAAGAATTGACAAACAGCATTCTCTCCATTCAAACTATATCTAGAACTGTATCTGGATCTGTACCCAGAATCTAGAACTGTACCCAGGCACTTCTACTTTTGCCTTAGTGTGGTTATGCCTGAGTTCTGGTGACTGTCCTGTTCCATCAGAGTGGAGTCTTGTTCAGGGCAAGGAGTAGGTTCTCTCCTTCCTCTAGACCCAACAGTAAGAACAGTGTTCATTCAAATAGCAACAGGGAAAATACAGCCCTGGGCAGGAAAATGCCTGACATGACCTCCTTTGGTCCCATTGCATCTATTCCCATGGGCTGTGGGGAGGGGAGTGAAGTAGCAAATTTATAGAAGGCCCAACCAGCTGGCTCCATGGAATCCCTGAAGATGAGACTGATTCCAACTTGGGCACAACAGGCATCTTTCTTGAGGCAGTCAGAGTTTTATGGTTGGTATAGAGGGCCAGTGGTTTTCTATTGTATTTATGTATGGATCTGCCCTGGGAGGGAGGGGTTGGAAGCTACTTTTTTACTTGTGGAATTTCTCATCTTCCTAACAGGTAGTAGGTGATTCCAGGGAAGCCTGCTAGAGGCAGGATTACCCATATACTTACTCCTTTAGATGCTTTTTTGAGAGCCTGGTGCAAAAACCTTGTGAGAGCATCTAAGATTCTTTTGGGAGAGAGAACGTATAGTCCAAATGGGGAGAGACACAGACTGGAGTAGGAGGAATTAGTAACTGGACAGGGATTGAGACATCATTCCTTTGGAAGGAAGGTATGAGTAGAAACTGAGAAAGAGGCATTGATCAAGAGATACTTTGGTAAATAAAAGAGGGACAGGTGAGTTGGAAAAGAAATGAGACAGTAATCTGGGCTACACAGACCTCTAACAGTCATGAAAGAATGAGAATATTGTGAGGGATGTGTGTTTTCACACTTGAAGGGAATTTGTGAGCCAGATTTGTATTGTAGATTGTGTCATGGAGTGAGATTCCTGAATCAGGAAGGAATGGAATACGATTCTCATTGCCATCTGGAGGATGTGACAGAAGGAGGAAAGACAGAAGGATGTGGACAGATAGACTCTTCCTGGGAGACAGTTGTAGCACCTGCTCCAGTCATCTACATCCTTGCTCTTCAAAGTGTGGTCCGTGGACCAGCAGCATGGGTGTCACCTGGGAGCTTGTTAGAAATGCAGAGTCTTAGGGGCACCTGGGTGGCTGAGTGAGTTAAGCATCTTACTCTTGTTCTTAGCTCAGGTTTTGATTTCAGGGTTGTGAGGTTAAGCCCTGTATTGGGCTCTGCATTGAGTGCGAATCCTGTATTAAAAAAAAAAAGAAAGAAAGAAAGAAAGAAAAGAAATGCAGAATCTTAGACCCAAACCAAGACCTACTGATTCAGAATCTGAATTTTTAACAGGCTCCCAAGTGATCTGTATGATCAGGTTTGAGAAACACTGACTTTAGATCAAGGATGATAGGTGTCTGGCCTCAGATGAGCACTATTGAAGGTCTGAAAACTTTGGAACAGGGAGCACAAGAGGAGGGTCTTAGGCTGGGGAAATTGAATTTGGGAAAGACAGAGAAATATGTGTCCTGGTTGCCCTCCTGTTCCCAAGCTTCGCACTCCACCCACTTTGGGAAAGTGCCTGCTGTGGCCACGCTGGAGTCTGCCTGGTCCTTGGGGGCTCCCCCGGGGCAAGCATTGTGTGAGTCAGGACTGCTGCCAATTGTTTCCCCTACTTCATGTGATGGCCTGAAAGGGACTGGGGAGGTCATAGTAGTCATGCCCCTCCTCAGGGTTGTACTGTCTCTTAATCAAATGAGTAATAACATGATGATACTAAATGAGGAAACTATAGAGGTTGGGGGATGAAATAGGAGTTCTTAACTATCTGTCCTAGAAATTAGGGATACTTTCATCTATCAAAACCTTTAAGGAGAGACCAGACGATTGCATAAGGAGTTATATATACCCTGGTAAGGACCAAATTAATGCTTTTTAAGGGAACTTTTGGTGATTTTTAATAGGTCAATATTAAAATAAAAGAGACCTATATTTCCAGGGACCTTGGAGCATTGGCAATAAAACAATGTTACCAGGTGGGCATTGAAGAATTTTCTTCAGCGTTTGAGGGTTCGTGTACTTCATCTTCAATCAGAATAGGTGATAAAGAGAGGCCAATATTAAAGTAAAAATGATTGATATTGAGCATGAGGTAGAATTTTCTGAGATTTGAGGATGACTAGAGGAGATGGGAGGGTGCAGGCCCTCTGGCCATGAGGATGGTTGTCTTACTTGGGTTCGGAATGCCTCAGATGGGCTCCTGCCCAGAAACAAGGAAATTTACAAAATGAACTATCAAAATGTTTTTTGTTCCAGAAACTCTCCAGTTAACTTCTTGAAATGGAAGATTGGTGTGGATGTGATGGGTATATGAGGTGGCGATTCATAGGGATGATGAATGACAGGAGAAAATCTTATTAGAGGCTTTAAATCTGGTAGAATTTTTAAAAAGGGCTTGGATTATGGAGAATAAATGCATGTTAGGGCTCAAATAACAGTTTCAGGTTTTCATGTTGTGCCTTCTCCATGTATTTATCTTGTATCATTGAGGAGATTTGAAAACCTCCTAAGGGAAAAGAACACCTCTTTTATGTATTACTTCTTTACATCTCCAATATCCCCCAAATGATGATGATAATAATAGCTACCATTTACTGAATACTATACCCTATATTTTGTTCCAAACACTTGTCGTAATCACCAATTTTTTAATGTTTGTTTAATTCTTTATTTATTATTTACTTTATATTTTCAATTTATATATCAGTTAGCACATAGTGCAACACTGATTTCAGGAGTAGATTCCTTAATTCCCCTTACCCATTTAGCCCATCCCCCTCCCACACCCTCTCTAGTAACCTTCTCTTTGTTCTTCATATTTAGAGTCTCTTATGTTTTTCTGCTTCTCTGTTTTTATATTATTTTTGCTTCCCTTCTCTTGTGTTCATCTGTTCTGTGTCTTAAAGTGCTAATATGACTGAAGTCATATGATATTTGTCTTTCTCTGACTAATTTTGCTTAGCATAATACCCTCTAGTTCCATCCACATAGTTGCAAATGGCAAGATTTCATTCTTTTTGATTGCCAAGTAATACTCCATTGTGTGTGTGTGTGTGTGTGTGTGTGTGTGTGTGTGTATGTGTATCTCACCTCTTCTTTATCCATTCATCCATCGATGGACATTTGGGCTCTTTCCATACTTTGGCTATTGTTGATAGTGCTGCTATAAACATTGGGGCGCATGTGTCCCTTTGAAACAGCACACCTATATCCCTTGGATAAATACCTAATAGTGCAATTGCTAGGTCATAGGGTAGTACTATTTTTAATTTTTTGAGGAACCTCCATACTGTTTTCCAGAGTGGCTGCATCAGTTTGCATTCTCACCAGCAGTGCAAAAGAGATCCCCTCTCTCTGCATCCTTGCTAACATCTGTTGTTGCCTGAGTTGTTAAGCTTAGCCATTCTGACAGGTGTCAGGTGGTATCTCATTGTGGTTTTGATTTGTATTTCCTGATGATGAGTGATATTGAGTATTTTTTCATGTGTCAGTTGGCCATCTGGATGTCTTCTTTGGAGAAGTATCTATTCATGTCTTTTGCCCATGTCTTCCCTGGATTATTTGTTTTTTGGGTGTTGAGTTGGATAAGTTCTTTGTAGATTTTGGATACTAACCCTTTATCTAATATGTCATTTGCAAATATCTGCTCCCATTCTGTTGGTTGCCTTTTAGTTTTGCTGATTGTTTCCTTCGCTGTGCAGAAGCTTTTTATTTTGATGAGGTCCCAATAGTTCATTTTTGCTTTTGTTTCCCTTGCCTCCAGAGGTGTGTTGAGTGAGAAGTTGCTGCGGGCAAGATCGAAGAGGTTTTTGCCTGCTTTCTCCTCAAGGATTTTGATGGCTTCCTGTCTTACATCGAGGTCTTTCATCCATTTTGATTTTATTTTTGTGTATGGTGTAAGAAACTGGTCCAGGTTCATTCTTCTGCATGTCACTGTCCAGGTTTCCCAGCACCACTTGCTGAAGAGACTATCTTTATTCCATTGGATATTCTTTCCTGCTTTGTGAAAGATTAGTTGGCCATATGTTTGTGGGTCCATTTCTGGGTTCTCTATTCTGTTCCATTGATCTGAGTGTCTGTTCTTGTGCCAGTACCATACTGTCTTGATGATTACAGTTTTGCAGTATAGCTTGAAGTCCGGGACTGTGATGCTGGCTTCACCAGCGAATGTGGTTTCTCTCCTGGATCTTCTGGGGCCTTTGCCTGTGGGGTGTCACAGACTCTACCAGATGTCCTCCTAGCAGGGGAACCTACTCTCCCTTTGTGGCCCGAAGACCCTGGACTTCACTCTGCTCCTGGGGATTTGCCCTTCTCACCAGAGCACCACCAGGTATCAAGCTGCAGAGTTTCAAACTCTGTGCTGCCCCTGTTTATAGAGTCTTAATGGAATTTAAACCCTCTCCATTCTCCTTTCTCCCTTTTTTGCTCAGTCCCTGTGGCTGTTTCCACCTTTCCACTCTCTCTCCAGCTGCTTGTAGGGGGGGTGCTTTTCCTGTATCCCCCCCACCCCACACTGTCTTCTCGCTGACAGCAAAAACAGCTCCCTGCCCATGGCGGCTTCTCTCCCCCAGTTCACCTCTCTGTGCTGTGTACCTGCTGAATTCTGTGGTTCCGGTTGTGCAGATTGTTGTGTTATTCCTCAGATCAGTTTTCTAGACATGCAGGATGGTTTAGTGTTGATTTGGCAGAATTTCATGGATGCGAGACACAAAAAAACTTCCGTGCGGTTCTGACATCTTGGCTCCTCCCCCAATGTTTATTTATTTTATAGAGAGAGAGAGTGAGAGAGAGCGAGCAAGAGCAAGCAAGAAACAGGCAGAGAGAGATGGAGACACAGAATCCAAAGCAGGCTCAAGGCTCTGAGCTGTCAGTACAGAGCCTGACGCGGGGCTTGAACCCAAACATTGTGAGATCATGACCTTTGCTGAAGTCAGATGCTCAACCAAATGAACCCCCATAATCACCTATTTAATACAGAATTGTATGAGTTGAGTAGTGTTATACTCATTTTACAAAAATTGAAACTAAGGCTCATTGAGGTTAAGTCATTTGTGTAAAGTGAATAGTGAAGGTAGGATTTGTCCCAAGTTTAAGCAAAGCTGGTGCCTTTAATCCCTGAGCTATATTCTGTATTGAGCACTCAGTAAGGGATAAATGAGCACTGAAACTTGATGGCATAGAGGTAATTGAAAGATAGTGGATAATTCCAAATACTGAAAAATAATAAAAAAAAATTCTATTTGTTTTGTGGAGTGTAGTTGGAGAAACACTTAGTGACACATGCAAACTTCTACTCAGACATTCTCTCATTCCCCCTCACTGGGCCCCACCCTGCAGTCAGGACTTTGGAAAGGGGGAGACGATGGGTATATACATTCACAAAGCACAACATTGAAAATCATATATGTCCTACTCTCTGGACATATGTGCTTGAATTTGGGTGGAAATATGCACCAAGGACTGAGGTACATTTATCTCAGTGGTCTATAAACATAAGCATATTTGATAGACTCCTGTGTATGATGTGTGTGTGTGTGTGTGTGTGTGTGTGTGTGTATGTGTGTGCGTGTATACAAATCAGAAAGGAGTTCAATGAATTATCAGGAACTGGCTGCCTTCCACTCTCAGCCATGGTTGGTGTGTTTGTACCAAACCCTGATATTTATTTTTTGTTGCCTCTCAAGGGAACATCAATGACTTTTATTTCTGGGAAGTTTATGGCTAAGATGCTGGGCTACTTGGAGGAGTCCCTATAAATCTGCTACAAGCAGAAGAGGTTTGCATAGAAAGAGAAACAGTGACCACAATGCAATCCCCTCCTGTTTCTTACTTTCTAGCCTAATATACAGCCTCCCTTGTATGTACACCACACACCTAACCACCTCTCCTCTCCTAGAACACCCTCATGGAAGGTACTAAGAGAAGCCATTTAATTTGCTTCTAAGTGGAACTCTCTGTTTGAGCCATCCCAGAAAGAGGAGAATGGAAAATTACGTTAATTAAGGAATCAAGAGTTGAGATTGTGAAAAACTGGTCATTTGTGCAACTAATTTTATAAAAAAGCAATGAGGTTTAACAGAAGCAAGGTTGGTAATAGGAGCTGAATGTCTGTGTTTACATCTTTAGAAAACCTGAAGCAAAGTTCCTGGAAATAGGAGGTGGGATGACCTGTGGTTTGAAAGCAGACATAGTCATGATAGGGATAAAAAAAGGGGCATGGGTATAAGTTATGTTGTGGGTGATTAGGAGCAGACTGCATATCTATATGGGGTGAATAAGGTAGGTCTTGCTATTAACGTGCTATTACACCAAATGTGGGGAAGGGAGCAACTACTGGGTTATCTGGGGTAAAGGTGGTGCAGTTATAGGGGACAGCAAGTACAAAGACCCTGAGGTAGAGTCTTGCCTGGTATTTTAGGAAGTCAGAATGGTTAGGAGACCAGTGGCTAGAGAATGATGAGGGGGAAGACAGAGAAACAGAGGCTGAGAGGTAGCTGGGTCAGTGACCAATACTGTAGGACTTTGTAGGCCATTGTAAATGCGAACTTTGGCTTCTACTCTGAATCAAAAGGAAACCAGTGGATTTCCACCAGCAGTGCAAAAGAGATCCAGCAATTGCACTACTAGGTATTTATCCAAGGGATACAGGTATGCTGTTTCAAAGGGACATATGCACCCCAATGTTTATAGCAGCACTATCAACAATAGCCAAAGTATGGAAAGAACCCAAATGTCCATTGATGTATGAATGGATAAAGAAGATGTGGTATATATATGTACAATGGAGTATTACTTGGCAATCAAAAATAATGAAATCTTGCCACTTGCAACTATGTGGATGAAACTAGAGGGTATTAAGCTAAGCAAAATTAGACAGAGAAAGACAAATATCATATGACTTAACTCATATGAGGACTTTATGACACAGAACAGTTGAACATAAGGTAAGGGAAGGAAAAATAATATAAAAACAGGGAGGGGGACAAAACATAAGAACTCTTAAATATGGAGAACAAACAGAGGGTTGCTGGAGGGGTTGTGGGAGGGGGAAAGGGCTAAATGGGTAAGGGGCATTAAGGAATCTACTTCTGAAATCACTGTTGCACTGTATGCTAACTAGAATGTAAGTTAAAAAATATTAATTAATTTAAAAAAGGAAACCAGTGGAAGATTTTGAGCAGAGGAATGACATGACATTTTTAACATATATGTGTGTAGCCTTGACAAATATGCAGCATATTTTGGCTGTTTTAAAAATGTACATAAATAGCATTGTGCTATACCCCTCATCTTGCTTTTGTTTTTCCTCCCTAATATTGTTTGTGAGATCTACCCAAGTTGCTTTCTATAAATCTGCTGTATTATTTCTGGCTGCTGTGTAATATTTCAGTGTGTACATACAACACATTTTACTTATATATGCCTCTAGTAACAGACACTGGCCTAGCTTCCAACTTCCTCCCACCACAAACAGTCCTGTAATGAACATACTCATATGGGCCTCCTTATGGACTAAGGAGAGAGTTTCCTTGGGGTGTTTACCTCAGAGAGGGATTGTGGGCTGAGAGGGTGTGTGCATTCTTAATTCCACTAAGACTGTGCTTCAGGATGGTGGTCCCAGTTACACTTCCACCAGAAGTGCATGATAGTTTGTTTGTATCTTATCAAATTCTTATGTTAATCCAGTAAGGGAAGTCAGGTAAGGTTCCTTGTAGATGAGGAAACTGAGGCTTAGAGAGATTAAGCAAATAACCCTGTTTATATAGTGAAGTGAAAGAGCCAGGGATGTGGGTGCCTGATAGGGCACAGCACTACCAGGCACAGAAGGACACATACACAATGGCTCATGACATCCTTCTCCCCTCCCCTTCTCCAATCCCTGTGGTCCTGCCTTCATCACTTCCAAAATCCTGCTAGGATTTGGGGTGGTGGGGTGGGTATGCTTACTGGGACCTTGGAGCAAATGACCAGACAATTGCTCCTTTTGCCTTGGAAGGGCCTGTGAGTGTGTGTGTGTGTGTGTGTGTGTGTGTGTGTGTTGTCCCTGCTTCAATCCTTCCCCAATCCCACCACCCTGTCCACCCACCCCTGCCCTCTTTGAGGCTGACTCTTACTCCCTCACTGAGCACTGCCTCTAACCCTGGGTTCCTCTATTTGCCTCAATCCCACATCTGTTCCACAGGGTATCTACCTCCTTCCTGCTTTTTGTCCTTTTGCCTGGACTTTATCTTTCCTCCCCATGTAACCGCTATTGCTCCCTCCCTGATGCCTTGGACCTATAGCCCTGTTCCTCAGCATCATAGCATTTCTGCTCTGTCTACACAGGCCTCCCACTGCATTTCTTCCTTCTGCCCTCCCTTGCTCTGTCCCAGGCAGCTGCCACCTCCCATTTCCTGTCTAGGCCTTCTGTCTGTTTCTGCCTGGGTTATTTTTCAGACTGACCCTTCTGTAGGTGGGTTTTGGGTGTGGTTGCTGAGCTTCCAACCCCCTTCCATGGGGGCCTATCTGGCCCCTCAAGAGTTCCAGTTTGGCCTGTTTCCTTCTCCCCCTTCCTGTTGTGAAGCTGCAGCCATTGCCTCTGGCTCCCAGTCTCTGCCAGGACTCTCCTGGTTGTGTGGGGCAGTGGTGAAGCAGGAGGTCTTGGGCTGAGCTGGAATCCCAGCCCTGTTCCTCTCCATGTAGCCTCTTCACCTGGACTCACTCACGTGTAAACGGTAAGAAATAATTGCAGGGGCTGCAGGGAATAATTCATGGGACTGTAGTAAGAATTAGCACTGTGGTAAGGGCACATAGTACGCTGTCAATGCATAATAGCTTTTATTTGTCCTTCCTCAATCTGCTTCCCTGTCTCCTTAGGCTGGAGTCCAGAAAAATGCGTAGAAAAGAGAAGAACCAAAGTAATAGATAGTATAAGCCAAAACCAATTGAATATCAGGAATTTCATATGATTCAGCCTAATAAGTGCTCTAAGCTCTGAACACAGGAAATGCTTGTGAGTGTGGACAAGGAGGGAGGATGAGAATGGGACTGAAACACAGAACACAGGAAACAATGTGAATTGTACCCTGAATAGAGCAAACTCAAACCTAGGAGAATGGAGGTTGCCCAAATTCCAGCCTGCATTCATCGTGCGGTGGCAGGACTGGCTGCCCTCTGTCCCTGCAGTCATGGGCCTGTGTCTTCTGGGGCTGCAGAGGGTCTGGGAGTCCAGCTCCTGAAACACTCTCACCTCCATATAGGACCTGGACTCCTAGAGTTTCACGTACACATTCTCTTCTCCCATCTGTGGATGTCAGGTGTGTATGCGCATGTGTGTGTGTGCATGTACACACACACAGGTGCCCTGGGATCTCTAAAGGAAAGCACTGCCCCACTAGAGATGGATTCCCTCCAGTTGTCTGCTTCCCTGACACTACACCTCTCAGGCCAGTGTAGGCTCAGATGATGACCCTGCTTGGGTTTCTTAGTTCCCTCTTTCTCCAAGGGAGCAGAATCAGTGAGTCACACACTCTACCCTCTATGTGTGCTGGGCACACAGGGGAGACCCAGAGGAAGGAGCAGGGGCCCTGTCCTGCAAGAGCTCCTGGCAGCTGGTGAGATGAGGCTGAGACCTAACACAGGGAGGTACAGCATTCTGGGTGCTTTCTTTCAAATTTTTGTGAGATGAGTTGGTCAAGGGCAACTGGACAGGCTCCATGACTTAGATGATGGATGATGCAAAGGAGGGAAGATGGAGGAAAGCCCAGAAGTCTAGAAGGTGCCCTAGGAGATAGGTAGAACGATACTCATTTAGTTAGCAAGGAGCAGGAAAATGGAGAGGAGAGAGTCAGATAAGTCAGAGCTCTCAGTAAGTGCATAATGTTGGAGTAGGAAATCTGATTGCCTACTGAGGCAGAATTGTGTAGGTGTGCATGTGTGCATGTTGGGAAATGTGTGTTAGGGAGGCAGAAGTATGGAGGAAGCTGTGACTGCCCGAGAGAGGGTCAGGGAACTTGGGCTGAAATGACCTGGAGAGCTACCTCTCCAAGGGTGGGATGTGATGGCGTGGCAGTGGTGCTGGACATTTGGGGGCAGCAATGCAAAATGTGCCATGGTTGAAGCTCCACAGTGACCCTGGCCTGGGTGGACAAGAAGGCTGACTCTGTGCCCTGAGGTGACTTCATATGCTGTGAGGATGACTGAGCCTGGACTGCATAGGCTAGTGATCCATGGCTGGTGGGGAGACAGCTGCCAGGGCCTAGACAGGTGGGGAAGAGGCCCGTGGGGTCAGGAGTCCAAAAGAGGGAGAGGGAGACAGGGATAGGTGTGGGGAAGGTAATGGGAAGACTGAAGGCTTTGGCAACATTAACTTGACTATCCCCGTCACCCACCATTTCCATGGCTTGAATTCTATGTTTTAAAGCTCACAGATCTTTGATCAATGATCTGGTTTAGACTTTCATCTTCAGAGGGTAAGGTGTGACTTCCCCACTTCCCAGATAAGGCCTAAACTTGACAATGCTCTCCTGGTCAGAACATGCTGAGAAGGGCCGCAGGAGGCAGGTCTTTTGCCCTCTGGGGAGTAACTTCTTCCTCACACAACAGGCCCCAAGCCTGGCTGCTTCCCAGGGCAGAACCTGCAGGAGGGGGCACCACAGTGCAGTCATTTGATTCTTTGCTCCTCCCTTACCAGCTCTGTGACTTGAGGCAAGTTACTTAACCTCTCTGTGTCTTAGTTTCATCATCTATAAAATAGTAGCACTGATACCTGCTCTGTAGCTTGTTATAGAGGATGAATTTTTTTGCATAAATGAAATTTATTCAAAAGAACTGTGTACAGTTGTAATGATTTCTAGGATCGGATTCAGTGTGCTTCATAAAAGATGTGTGTCCATGGGGGAGAGATGGATAAAGGGTAGGAGTTGGAGAAGAAATGTAAGTATGCAGTTCATGATTTAATTACATGGAAGCCCTGAACATCCCGAACTTTATCAAACTTCTTTATCAAGCTAAGCATCCATGTGAGTGGGATGGACCTGCTGGGTTTTCTCCCTGGTCAACTCTGCAGGACTTTTCTAGAAGGTTCCCTCTCTACCTTCCCTCCTGCTGCTTAGGAGACTCATTGGGCTTTAGCTATAACCAGACTTCTGGTCTATGGGTACTTTCAAATGTGGCTGGCGGGGAACAAGACTGAGAGAACAACTCCCCTTTAGATTGCTTGAGTTAAGGTTCTTAGGGTCTCCCCTGGCCCTGAGAGGAGCTGGGGGAGCTAGTCTTTGCAGAGCCCCAGGAAAGTCTGGGAAAAATACTGTCTTCACATACTTAGCTGGTTGCTTCTTTACTGTTCCCTGAAAACCTAGATTCAAGCATGTACACTGGCCTCAGTGTCTCTACTTCTTTAAAAAAATTTTTTTAATGTTTATTTATTTTGGAAAGAGACAGACACAGAGTATGAACAGGGGAGGGGAAGAGAGAAAGGGAGACAGAATCCAGAGCAGCCTCAAGGCTCTGAGCAAGCTGTCAGCACAGAGCCTGACTCGGGGCTCAAACTCACAAACTGCAAGATCATGACCTGAGCCGAAGTTGGATGCTTAACCAACTGAGCCACCCAGGTGCCCCTCAGTGTCTCTATTTCTGCCTTGTTTCTTCTTTTGGGAATTTCATATGTATATTTGTGGAGGCCCTATAGTGAAGAGCTGCTTGGAGGCTTCATTGTGACTGAAAAGAAGGTGTCTGCATGCTTGATCCCAAATTAATGGACAATCACTAGTATGTTATTTTGCTTATTCTTTGCATGTTGCTTGTTTATCTCTCAAAGCAGACATAGTCCCTGTCCTTACCCTCTCCTCCCTCTTCTCCATGTGATCCCTAACCAGTCGGTCCCCAGCACTTTCCCCAGAGCTTATCAGCTTCCCTTGCCCACCAGCCTCTGTTTCTGCTTCTCCTTGGCCTCAAATCCCCTTTCCTCTGGTTATGATTGGCTGCATTAACTCTGAAATATGTAGGCCTGAGCTCAGGTGTCTTTTGAATGCAGGATTTTGGGAGAAAGGGGAAGAGAGGCAGTATTCATATCCATGTAGGGTCTCTGGGATCTGGGGTTTGCACTAAGAAAGAGCATGGGGCAGCTATGGCAATAGCTTCACGGAAAGAAGATGTACTTTCTGGGCACATCCACCACCTGGTAGCACCTGAGAGGAGACTGGGCTCAGCAGGGACCAGGTGAGATGGAAGAAGATCCTAAATGTATATCCTTCTCCCTGACCTGGAATCCTCTCCTGCTCCACACTTACCTCCTTCTCTCTCTCTTACTACCCCCCCCCAACCCTGCTCCCCTGTCTTTACCTCCTTCACCTTCATCTCTGTCAAGCAGATCTGTCTGTCTGTGGGTCTGTTTGTCTCTCTGACTGCAAGTACTTTGTTGTCTCTGATTTTCTGGCCCTGAGTCCGCCCTCAGCTCTTCCTTCTGGCTGTCTCCCTCCCTACTTCCCTCCCTCAGTCTCTGAGGGTCTCTTTTCCCATCACATCTTTGTGAGTTCATCCTGTGTGCCTTTTAATTTCTCCTCACACATCTCCTCCCATATGTCTCCTTTTGCTGCCTCTCCATCCCTGTTCCTTCTCTTGTCCTCCCTTCCATCTCTCTTCCTTGCTTCTCTTATCTCTGTCTCTTCCAGTCTCTTCCCCTGCCTCTGACTCTGCCCCTGCCTCCTCACCTCTTCCCTTCTCCCACCCCTCAAGTTTCAGACACTTCATGTGAAATCACCTGGATGGGCTCCACCTTCCAGGTCTCCACACTCTGTCCCCTCCTCCAGGAGAGACGTATGTCCCCTAACTCTGTATCCTCTGATTCCCCCAACCCTCACAGACTTGGTCACTTATTTTCCTTTCTTCTTCTTCTTTTTTTTTAACTTAAAATGTTGTAATAGGCTCTGTACAAAAGGAGGGAGTGAAAGGTGGGGAACATGCAGGGTACACAATAACACAATGACACGGCAGGGCCACAGCTTCTGTCCTATGGGAGGGGTATGAGAAGAAAGGGCCATGGCTGGAGCTGGGGAGCATGAGGGATGGGGAGTCTGTAGCTGTATCCCTCTACTTCCAGGAAGCATCTATAGTTCCTGGGTCTTTCCCAGTTTACTCTGTAGCCTACAATTCTGTATCTTGTCCTGCCTCTGGCCCTAGTGCTCCTTCTTTTGCTCCCCCTGACTTTATTTACCCTGATAGTTATTCTAGTATAATGATGTTTAGGTCCTGACCCAAACAACCCCATCTTATGAAGGTACTACCTTTGCATTCCCTGCTTTTGCCCCTTTTCCAGTCTCACATTTTCCTGTCTCTGGGACAGAACCTTGATTCTCCTCCTTCCTCTCTTCCCTCCCCCTGAAAAATATAAGTACTAACTCCCCAGGGAGAGGCAGCACACAGTAGTGGGAGTAGAAGGGGAAGAGTAGGGACCATCAAGGAGAAGGTCACACATCCCTCAAAGGGCAGAGCAGGGGGAAGGTATGGGGAGGAGGGGAGTGAGGACAGTGGTCACTCCTGTCCTCCACCACCCCTGCCCACTGTCCTGGGGACTTCAACACAACTGAGGGGGCAGGTGTGTGTGGGGTCAGGTATGATAGGGAGGAGAGAGGAGCAGGAGAGACAAATAAAAACCTAGGAAAATTCCCCTAAGGAAGATCTCTTTCTCCTTTCCTTCTGGAGTCTCTTTGGTTGGTGGAGGAAGAGAGATGAGGCGGTGGGAAGAGAGAGGGGAGGAGGAGATGATTCCAAGGGACTTTCCTTCACTTTCCTATCCCTGCCTCCAAATGGTAGCTCACCAGGGCTGGGAAGGAAGTTCTGAGAGCAAGGGTGCCCTCTTTGGCTGAGAGGGAGCCCCCAGGTGGGGAGAGGTGTGCCACCACCATCCTCACTGCTGCCCTAGGACAAACCTCACCAGTACCGTGGTTGCATACCTCACAGACATGGTGAGAGTCCTGGCAGTGCACCTTCTTGTGGGCTGAAATAGAAGCTGAGCTCAACATCTTACCACGCACGACATGGCACCTTCTTCTCGAGTGGCACTGTGTGCGTCCACAGTGGATCCTTTGGGCAAAAGCTGCCTCATGTGGGCCACATGTGAAGGGTAGTCTGTGGAAGGCACTTGTGGGACATGACTGTTGAGATGATTCTGAGGAAGAAGCTTTCCCACAGTGGAAGAAGCTCTCCCTCCACAAGCTACAGGGCTTGTGCATTCTGCCGTCCTGTCCTATAGCTTGTGTGCACATGGTGGCTCCTGTGGTCCTTGCACTTGCAGCGCTGTTGGCACTTGGACATGGGTAAGCCTCCTCGTCTGAAGCCACAGCTAGTCTATGCTCAGGTGGGAGACGTCACAGGGGTCTTGCAAAGCAAATCACAGGCATGCTTCTCCTGGATGCACTTTCCAGAGGCAGTCCTGGTCACCCTTGGCTCCCGTGGCTCCTGAGGCTCCTGTGGCTTCTCTGCCTCCAGCATCCACATCTCCCCCTCCCCCACCAGCTCTGCTCAGCTAGGGATGCTCAGGAGGCTAGGGGACCATGGTGGGTGATAGGGTTTTGGAATGGTGGGAGTCTGGAGATCACGGCCAAGAAAGATTTTTGAGACATCTTTGGTGCAAAAGAGGTGATATTATTAAAGCACAGGGACAGGACCCCAGGGCAGAAAGAGCTGCCCTGGAAACACGAGGAGAGACTGATTATATACTTGGGAGTTGGGGGAGGTAAAGTCAAGGAAGTTTCCAAAGGAAATTTGATATGCTAAAGAAGACTCACAGGATACTGGAGGCCTAGCTATTGTCAAGCTAAAGTTCCTTTTCCCTTAGCAAAGCATTAACATTAAGACAGTAGGGAGTTCCTGGAGAAATGTTACACTCTGTCTGCCTCAAGTATTTGCCAATGGGCTGCAGGTTATAAGGAAATTTAATTTTATCAGTCATTTTCTTCTGCCTTTGTTTTCCATATCAGTGGGTATCTCCATAGTACCTGAGGTGACCTGGCCTGTCTTGACTCCCATGTGGATGATCTTGTGCCTTGAGGTTGTACCCATCCAGAACTCCTTGGCACAAGGGCACACATGTAGGGCCCCTTGCTCTTTGTCTCTTCCCAGGCAGGTGTGACCCGGGCTACAGCAATCATCCAGGTAGGGCCTATGAAAGCAGTGGTTTGGCTGTGGCAATGGTGGCGGCAGAGACAAGACTGTGGCCTGGGTAGTGGGCAGAGATCCTGGTTGGGGCAGCGGGGTTGGAGCCTCTGTGTCCAATATGGAAATGGCGGTTAAACTAGGGCTCAGCAGCAAGGGTAGTAGTGGTGGGGGCAGAATCTTGGGCAACAGCAGGAAGCCAGAGCACGTCCACTTGGAGGGGTTTGGCCTGTGGGCTGTGGCCTGGCTGCAGCCCTTGTTGTGCCCTGGAATGGACTCTGGTAGCAGCTCTGAGAGGCAAAGAAGGGGGACTAGAGCTCAGTCCTAAGTTGCAGGGTATTCTGGGCAAGACCCTTTAGTGGGTGGAAGGAGATCATGAGGCCGCCCACCAGGGAAGTCCAGGCCCTACCAGGGAAGCAGGGGTGAACAGCATGCTAGGGAATACAGGGAACATGGCCTCAGCCACTGAGGGGCTCCATGGGGCTCAGTGGGTTCCAGGGGTGCAAGCCCTACAGGGTCTAGACCCTGGATGCCAACCCTGGCTTGTCAGGCTGGGTGAAAGCATGGCCTTAAGGCCCCCAGGCTGTTTCAGGATCCCTGCTGGCCTATGGGAGGTAGGAAAGGAGGACACCTGGGCCAGGTTTTTCATTACCTGAGCTGGTATTTCCCCAGCCCCCCACCCTCTATCTAGCAGGTAGTGAATAGCACAGGGAGAAAGGGGAAGGATTGTTCCTGGGACCCGATACAAGGATAGACGGACTCTCCCCCTGCACCTGCCTTTCTTTCCCTCAAGCAGATGCACATCTGGGAAAAATCTCAGCTTGAGGCAAGGGAAGAGAGCCTAAGACTGTTGGAACAGATGCATATGAAACCCCCAGATGTCCCTACCCTACAGTTCTGTCCTGACAGCCATCTTTCCAATTCCTGCCTGCCTCCTTTGCCTATAGGAATTTTGGCTCTGTAGTCCTTTCTGGGCCACTCATCCACCACCCAGCATAGCACCTGGAGCAAAAGAGGTGCTCAATTAGTGCCCTTGGTCCATGCCTACTGGAGAAGTGTTAGGGCAGGGTCAATGTGATTTTTAGGTTTTCCTTCTTTAGAGGTTCTTCCTGACATCTGGAGCAATTCTTTCTGCTCAGAGTTCAGTGTTCTGTGTGAGTATAGTTAGTATAGACTCTCCCTATTAAATATCTGCCACTACCCTTCTCTTCCCTCCCTCCCTCCACCTCCACCCCAGTCTTTAAGGAACCTAATGTAGGGTCTACAGGAATCTCAGCATTATCAAGAGATGGCAGTGATGCCCCTTTTCCTTGACACTGATGGTTTCTTGGGCCCATGAATTGTCCTCAGTCTCTGAGTGGGCCCCACCTTCTGCATATCTGAGAGGTCTTGCTTCTCTTTGAAGATTAACATTCTGGGAAGGAAGAGGTACCTTCCTTTGGTCACTGTTTCAGGGTCTTGGAAGCTTTATGTGTTGAATGTCTAGAGAATAAAACTCTCTAGGCAGGGACTATATCTTTTTTTTTTACTTCCTCAGCACAATGCTCAATGGGTATTCAGTTAGAATATGCAATGGACATTGAGTGACTATCAGGAAATACCTTGTGGTGAAGCTTTAGTGAGTTCCTTTTTAGTTTTATTTCTGTAGTGAAGGGAAACAGGAATGAGGGGGCGGCGATGGATGATGCTGGTAGAGGAAACTAAAAGGAGATTCTGGAAGAGGTTGTGGGCAGGAGGTGCTTCTATCCTTGATGAAAGGGCAGCTGAGTGGGCTATTTAACTGGATCTGGGACTGGCCTCCAAATCACTACAGGCTGGGGTCCACCTGGCTCCCCATGCTCTTCTCCTGAAAACCAGGACCTCCTCCATACTTAAGACCCTGGAAAGCTTGTTTACCTCTAAGTTCACATCTTGCTGCCACAAAGCCTTCAACAAAATTCCATTTAAGCATTCAGTCCACCTCCTCACCCAGACAGGGCCCTACTAGTCTTCCATTGCCCAGCTCCAGCTTTCCTCCAGGATTCTGCCTAATCCACTTCCTTCACCCTTTCCCACTCTTCCCATAAGCCCTGCTTCCAGACACCTCAGCCTCATGATGGCCCCACCTCCTAAGGGTCCTGCCTCCTAGGGCCCCTTCTTTAAAAAAAAGTTTTTTTTAATGTTTATTTATTTTTTAGAGACAGAGCATAGGCGGAGGAGGAACAGAGAGAGAGGAAGACACAGAATCCAAAGCAGACTGCAGGCTCTGAGCTGTCAGCACAGAGCCTGACATGGGGCTTGAACCCATGAACCATGAGATCATGACCTGAGCCGAAGTTGGACACTTAACTGACTGAGCCACCCAAGTGCCCTTCCCAGGGCCCCTTCTAAGCTCCACTCCAAGTCCTGACTGCTTGGCCAAGCTCCTTCCCTCTCCTGGGTTTGACTTGTACTTCCTTTTCAGGTCTTTCTCCTCTGAGATGGGAAAAGCCCATGGGTAAGTGATTTCTCCTGTTTATAGAGTTGGTCAGAAAACAGAGACAGAGTCAGAGACAATGAAGGCTGGGCTTGGAATGCTTCTGGCTTTCAAGCCATGTGAGGTTTGAGCAGAAGGTATTTCATGGCACCAGAGGTCTGTGGATTGGGGTGGGTAGGCCAGAGGCCTTGTGAGTTTCAGAAGGGCAGAGAGGTTTGCTGGGTCAGAATGGTTTGGAGGCCTACACTCTGTTCTCCAGACCAGAAAGGTTCTCCGCTCTGCTAAGGAAAATATGAATTAGGGGAGGTTATTCCTTGGCACTTCTCCCCCAGAGTCCTTCCCAACTCTTTGCCCTGACCTCCTCCCTGGCCTTCTTTTCTGCCCTGGTGCAAAATTTGCTTTTTAAATCTTTGTCTTTCCCACAGGCCCCAGCACATCATATGCTTAGACCTATTCTTTGAATGAAGGATCTTCCACCTGGCTCTGCTGCCTCCTTCATGTTTTGCCACACTTTCTCATTAGAGATTCTGAAAGACTCTGTATCATATCTTCTTAGGGAGGACATTGGTTTGTGTGGACTTTGCAGAACAGCAGGTCCAGTTTGATAAAGTCTAGTGGTCCACTATAACCATGATGATTTGATGGGCTTCTTCCTCCATGCTCAAAGACCTAGATATCTATATTTATAGCTGCTGAGGGTATCTCCCTGCTTTCCTTTTCTAATTTTAAAAAGCTGTGGTGGGGATTGATTACAGACCAGGAAAAGCTGTAGGAGGAAAGATTACCAAGTTCTCCTGGGGTGTAGCTGCCCAGTGGTCTTTAAAACACTTAAGGAAATTTTTGTCTGAGGTCCCAAGTATATTTTAAATCAGCCAGTGCTAAATAAACCTTGAAACTTGATGGCTTTGTTCATTCTCTTGGAATCTATCCGTTTTATGTACATGATAGGCATATTCATTGACCAAAAAAGGCTTGGAGGAGAAGCTTGAAATAGGACTGGCTTCCTGGGTCTTCAAGAGGCAGTTTGCTGTTATGGCAAAACTCTTCAACTTATTTTATTAAAACTCTTTGCCACTCTTTAATTTCGAAGGCCCTTGGAGTTTAAATTGTCCTTCCCACTCCCCCACTCCCTACAACCATCTACACAGTGGGCAGTGCCACAACACCAGAAGCCCAGACAACACTTATACATGCAAGACACCTACTTTATTGATTGTGTGTGGCAAATGTGTATTTCTACATTATCTTTCTTGTTCCCTCAAGCAGTTCTGGGGCAACGTCTCTCCATTTCCAGTTGATAGGTATTATGTGCTTCCAGAAGACAGATTCATTTTAACTTTAGTTTAAGCAAAATCTTGTGGAAAGGGCAATTTCTTTCACCAAGTATATTCCAAATTGATAAATATGATTTTTGGATTATATTCTTTTGTTTTATCTTCATCCCTTTTTTCTTTTATTGTCACAGAAAGCACAAAGCAGAGTGGGAATAAGAAAGAACTAGGGAAGAGGGACAAAGAGTGTCCTTGAATGTGATGTCAGATGTTCTTTGTTGTAGATATGCTGCCTGCTCTGGGGTGAGGCAGATAGGTCTTGGTGAAGTCATATCAATCAATATTTGGGTAAGAACTCAGGACTTTGAGTCCTGACACAACTTTCATATGGCTTTGTTGAGCTGGTGTCTTTCCTACCACAAAACAAAACAAAACAAATGAACTTTCCAAGGGAGATGGTGAGGATGTGGAAGAGATACCTGACTCTGAGAGGAACCAAACACTGGTGAGAGAGGACAGAGAAAATAATCACATGGGAAGACAGAAGGACATATTTAAAGATATGAAGTAAGATAAGCAGATAGTTGGCCCTTCCCAAGCCACCTTGTGTGCGGTGTATTATTGAGGCTGTATATTGGGAGGAAGTACATGGAAAAAGAAGCCATGGATTCTGACCAGTCACAATTGTTTGTCTAAAAATGGAAACAGGTGGGGGTGCCTGGGTGGCTCAGTGGTTAAGTGCCCAACTTTTGATTTCAGCTCAGGTCATGATCTGACAGTATGTGGGTTTGAACCCCTCATTGGACTCTGTGCTGACAGCAGAGTCTGCTTGGCATTGTGTCTCCTCTGTCTGCCTCTCCCCTGCTGGCTCTCTCTATTACTCTCTCAAAATAAATAAATAAACATTAAATAAAATAAAAATGGAGACAGGATATAGTGTTCGGTGGGACCACCGGATGGATTTCTAGATTCTGCTGAGAAGGAAAGGAAGGATTTGGAGGAAAAAACCAAAGCCGTTTAGCAAGGCTTCTTGAAAATGAGTTTGGATCAGTGCTCATTGTAGAACAAAGCCCATCCTACATTATAATCGTAGTATGGAAACTAAGGTGGACTGCACTTGATCTTAGCCAAAAGGCCGAGAACAGATAAACTAAGGTGGACTGGCAGATGGGCTTCCTTCTGCTGCTTTCTCCTGATGACTTTTATTAGGTGTTCTATGTTGACATGGTTGGGGGTTGAGAAATGGGGAATAGAGATTCACACAGGGAAGTAGAGAAGAAGTTGATTTTCACTGTTGAAATCAGTGTATCACATCACTTTCTTATCTCTCATTGGCACACCCTTCCAGGCTTTTCCCAGCTCTGTTTCCAATTCCTGTTTGGAAAATCTAATTCTGATTCTTCCTGGTGTTCATCTATTTTCTGAAGACCTCTAGAAAAAGAATATGAGGCTTTTCTGATTTCTCAAGTTAATCATCTTGTTTTGATGTGATAGAAATGTTAAGAATTTCCAAAACTGGATTCTGACTGAAACTAAGCTTGTGTCATATCATGAATGAGGAATGTAGCATTTAGTTCTGTCTTCTTTGCAGTTATCCCAGAGGGACTAAGAAAGGCCACCTTGTTCAAAACCATTCTAGAATCATTCTAGATAATATGGAGTCTATACAGCCTCTGGAGAAGCTCTGGCTATTGGATTGTTTACCCACATAATGGCGCAATGATACTTGTGTGGTGTGTGCACATAGCAGGGATCCAATAGGTTTTTTTGGAAGGAAGCAAAAATATTTTGTTCTACATATACATAGATTCTGCTCTACATTTGTGTGGATGGATTTTGTCTACATATAGTTGATCTGGCTTGTGTTATGAATGTGTTTCATTGTATATGGATGTGTTTCATTGATGTGGAATTCAGCCTTTTCCAGGCTGAGATGGGATGTGAGAGGTGCAGTGCTGGGGGTTGTTGGTTAGGTAGGTGAGTTGGATGATGTGGCTGTGTTTCCTCTTGGCCTAATGAGCAGACAGTTTGGGACCTGCCATGCCTTCAAGTTCAAGTCTTGGTTGCACCTAGAAATATTTACTTGCAGAATTCGAGTTTCTAGCCTCACTGAGAGAACATGAAGCAGGTTTTACCCTGAATAGTTTTTTTGTTTGTTTGTTTGTTTTTATTTTTAGAAAGGGAAACAAAGGCTTCTTCCAGGTCACATGTAAATAGAATACAGTACAAAGTAAGACCACAGGTAGGAGGATGCCTGGTAAATGATCCATTTAGTGAGGTTGTTCTCAGAAGACTCCTGGGAGATAAGTTTGGATATTTGTTTTCTTTAGTATGAGCTGAATTTGGTTACTTCAGATTTCTTTCCAACCATCAGGGAAACTATCTGACCTTTCTTCTCTTTCCCCAGGGGAGAAGTCACACATTTATTACTACTGCAATGGTTTCTCTCTTCTTTCCTATCCTTTTTTTTTTTAAAATGTTTGTTTGCTTGTTTGTTTATTTAAATACAATTTATTGTCAACTTAGTTAACATACAGTATATACAGTGTGCTTTTGGTTTTGGGGGTAGATTCCCATGATTCATCACTTACATACAACGCCCAGTGCTCATCCCAACAAGTGCCCCCCTCAATGCCCATCACCCATTTTCCTCTCTCTCCTGCCACCCACCCCCTCCCATCAACCCTCAGTTTGTTCTCTGTATTTAGAGTCTCTTATGATTTACCTCCCTCCCTCTCTGTGGGTAATTATTTTTTTCCCCTGCCCTTCCCCCATGGTCTTCTGTTAAGTTTCTTAAGTTCCACGTATGAGTGAAAACATATGATATCTGTCTTTCTCTGACCGACTTATTTCAATTAGCATAATATCCTCCAGTTCCATCCACATGGCCACCAATGGCAGGATTTCATTGTTTCTCACTGCCAAGTAGTATTCAATAGTGTATATAAACCAAATCTTCTTTATCCATTCATCAGTTGATGGACATTTAGGCTCCTCCCATTTGGCTATTGTTGAAAGTGCTGCTGTAAACATTGGGGTACATGTGCCCCTATGAATAAGCACTCCTGTATCTTTGGATAAATTCCTAGTAGTGCTACTGCTGGGTCATAGGGTAGTTCTATTTTTAATTTTTTGAGGAACTTCCACACTGCTTTCCAGGGTGGGTGCACCAGTTTGCATTCCCACCAACAGTGAGAGAGGGTTCCCATTTCTCCAAATCCTCGCCAGCATCTGTTGTTTCCTGAGTTGTTAATTTTAGCCTCTCTGACTGGTGTGAGGTGGTATCTCATTGTGGTTTTCATTTGTTTTTCCCTGATGATGAGTAGTGTCGAGTATCTTTTCTTGCGTCTGTTGGCCATCTGGATGTCTTCTTTGGAAAAGTATCTATTCATGTCTTCTACCAATTTCTTCACTGAATTATTTGTTTTTTGGGTGTTGAGTTTGGTAATTCTTTATAGATTTTGGGTATTAACCCTTTATCTGATATGTCACTTGAGAATATCTTTTCCCATCTCGTTGTTTGCCTTTTAGTTTTATTGATTGTTTTCTTTGCTGTGCAGAAGCTTTTTATCTTGATGAGGTCCCAATAGTTCATTTTTGCTTTAGTTTCCCTTGCCTTTGGAGATGTGCCAAGCAAGAATTTGCTGTGGCTGAGGTCAAAGAGGTTGTTGCCTGTTTTCTCCTCCAGGATTTTGATGGTTTCCTGTCTCACATTTAGGTCTTTCATCCATTTTGAACTTATTTTTGTGTATGGTGTAAGAAAGTAGTCCAGTTACATTCTTCTGCATGCTGGTGTCCAGTCTCTCAGCACCATTTGCTAAAGAGGCTGTCTTTTTTTCCATTGGATACTCTTTCCTGCTTTGTCAAAGATTAGTTGGCCATACATTTTTGGGTCCAATTCTGGGTTCTCTATTCTATTCCATTGGTCTGTGTGTCTGTTTTTGTGCCAATAACATACTGTCTTGATGATTACAGCTTTTTAGTAGAGGCTAAAGTCTGGGATTGTGATGCCTCCCCCTTTGGTTTTCTTTTACAACATTATTTGGCTATTCAGGGTCTTTTGTGGTTGCATACAAATTTTAGGATTGTTTGTTTTAGCTTTGAGAAGAATGCTGGTGCAATTTTGATTGGGATTGCGTTGAATGTGTAGATTGCTTAGTAGTATTGACATTTTAACAATATTTATTCTTCCAATCCATGAGCATGGAATGTTTTTTCATTTTTTGTTTCTTCAATTTCCTTCATAAGTTTTCTATAGTTTTCAGCATACATATCTTTTGCATCTTTGGTTAGGTTTATTAGGTATTTTATGGTTCTTGGTGCAATTGCAAATGGGATTGATTTCTTGATTTCTCTTTCTGTTGCTTCATAATTGGTGTATAGAAATGCAACCAATTTCCATACATTGATTGTGTATCCTGCAACTTTGTTGAATTCATGTATCAGTTCTAGCAGCTTTTTGATGGAGTCTTTCAAGTTTTCCATGTTTTTCTTTCCTTTCCTGCACATACCAAGACTGAGAATTTATTATTATTATTATTATTATTATTGTTATTATTTAGTATCTAGATCTGTACTAATATCTGTAGCAAATTATTACCTGAATTTCTCTAGTTGGGCAAACTGGATTTACTGATTCAAGGTGTGGTGGAGTTTGTTTTGTATTTTTGGTGCGGGGGTTGGGGGGGGTGGTGGTGGCATGGAAGGACAGTTTAAAAGAGGCTCTATTTAAAGATTAAGGTCCAAGCTGAAGATGTAGATTGAACTGATATTTTCCTGGGAAACAGTTATACACAATGCCAAGAAGGGGTAACCCCCTCCCCATGCAATCTTCTTAGGCTGACCCATGGTGCACAGAAGATACTCACTAGTCTTGCCAACACTGGAAAATGAGGTCCTTACTACTTTCATCTTTCATCAAGTAGGAGGCCATTTGGGATTTTGACATGCCCTTGCTGTAATTATGGGTTCGAGACCCACATTGGGCTCTGTGCTGACAGCTCAGAGCCTGGAGCCTGCTTCAGATTCTGTGTCTCCCTCTCTCTCTGTTCCTCCCCTGCTCTCACTCTCTCTTTCAAAAATAAATAAAGATTAAAAAAAATTAAAAAAAAAAAGAAAATATGCACAGTATGATCTCGATCTTTTTGTACTTACTTAGGGCTGATTTGTTTCCCAGTATGTGGTCTATTATGGAGAATGTTCCATGTGGACTGGAGAAGAATGCTGCTTTAATATGAAATGTTCTGAATATATTGGTTAAGTTCATTTGGTCCAGTGTGTCATTCAAAGCCATTGTTTCTTTGTTGACATTTTGATTAGATGATCTGTCCATTACTGTGAGTGGGGTGTTGAAGTCTCCTACTATTATGGTATTACTATCGATGAGTTTCTTTATGTTTGTGATTGATCTATATATTTGGGTGCTTTCACACTTGGCACATAAATGTTTACCATTGTTAGGTGTTCTTGGTGGATCGACGCCTTGATTATGATATAATGCCCTTCTGCATCTCTTGATACAGACTTTATTCTAAATTCTAGATTGTCTGATATAAATATGGCTACTCAGGCTTTCTTTTGTTGACCATTAGCACGATTGATGGTTCTCCATCCCCTTATTTTCAATCTGAAGGTGTCTTTAGGTCTAACGTGGGTCTCTTGTAAACAGCATATAGATGGATCTTGCTTTCTCATCCATTCTGTTACCCTATGTCTTTTGATCGGAGCATTGAGTCCATTGATGTATAGAGTGAGTACTGAATGATATGAATTTATTGCCATTATCATGCCTGTAGAGTTTGAGTGGCTGACCAGAGAACACCACCAGACACTCAAACTCTACAAGCTTGAGTGTAAGGGGGACTCTCTGAGGGGAGAAAAGATGAGAAAAATATGTCTTTTTTTCCTCATCTATTCTCCCCTCAGAGAGTCCCCCTTAAAATTTCTTGCAGGACTGGTTTAGTGGTCACAAACTCTTTTAATTTGTATTTGTCCGGGAAACTTTTTATCTCTTCTTCTATTTTGAATGACAGCCTTGCTGGATAAAAAATTCTTGGCTGCATATTTTTCTGATTCAGCACATTGAATATATCCTGCCACTCCTTTCTGGCCTGCCAAGTTTCTGTGGATAGGTCTGCTGAAAACCTGATGTGTCTTCCCTTGTAGGTTAGGGACTTTTTTCCCTTGCTGTTTTCATGATTCTCTCCTTGCCTGAGTATTTTGTGAATTTGACTATGATAGGCCTTGTTGATGGTCGGTTTTTGTTGAGTCTAACAGGGGTCCTCTGTGCTTCCTGGATTTTGATGTCTGTGCCTTTCCCCAGGTTAGGAAAGTTTTCTGCTATGATTTGGTCCCATAACCCTTCTGCTCCTATTTCTGTCTCTTCCTCTTCTGGGACCCCTATGATTCTGATGTTGTTCCTTTTCAATGAGTCACTGATTTCTCTAATTCTTAAATCGTGCTCTTTTGCCTTAATCTCCCTCTTTTTTTCTGCTTCATTATTCTCTATAAATTTGTCCTCTATATCACTGATTCTCTGTTCTGCCTCATCCATCCTTGCCACCATGGCATCCAGCCATGATTGCACTTCAGGTATAGCATTTTTTAATTTCATTCTGACTATTTTTTACTTCTTTTATCTCCACAGAAAGGGATTCTAAACTATTTTTGACTGTAGCTAGTATTGTTGTGATTCTAAATTCTGGTTCAGACATCTTGCTTGTATCTGTGTTGGTTAAATCCCTGGCTGTCATTTCTTCGTGCTCTTTCTCTTGGGGTGAATTCCTTCATTTTGTCATTTTGAGGTTAGAAAAGGAATTAATGAGGTAGAAAAATTAAAATTAAATTTAAAAAATTAAAATTAAAAAAATAATAAAATTAAAAAAATTAACCCCTCCCCCCACAGACAAAAATCAAATAAATGATGTTAGATCTTAGGTGTGTTTTGGTCTGGGTGTTGAAAGCGTTTTGAAAGATTAGAGAAAAAAAGGGGGGGATGGGAATCATTTGAAAATTTGAAAAAATAAACACTTTGAATTAGATTATAATGAGATGATGGAGGTAAAATAGAATTTGAAAAAAAATTACACAAAAGTAAAGAATACAGTCAAAAAAATTTAAAGAAACATATTTTTAATAAAAATTAAAAATAAAAATAAATTTTTTCTCTTTCTGTATTCAATAAAAAGAAAAGAAATGAAAAATAAAAAGAAGAAAAAGAAAAAAGGAAATAGTTTGAAAATTTTAAAAAGTGAATACACTGAAGTAGAATAAAATAAAATGATGGATGTAAAATAGAATTTGAAAAAAATTACACAAAATTAAAAAATATAGTAAAAAATTAAAAATATTTTTAATAAAAACTGAAAATAAAAATGAATTGTTTCTCTTTCTGTATTCAAGAAAAAGAAAAGAAGTGAAAAAGAGGAAAAAGAAAGGAAGAAAATTCAATAGATGGACTTTCTAACAAATCAAAATAGTACTGAAATTACTTCATTTTCCCCTAGTAGTCAGACTATGAAGCGCTTTATAGTCCATAAACTAAGGAGGTGGTGATACTTGTGTTCTTGAAGAGCGAGGTTGACCCAGTTGTGCGGGGCTCAGTGTAACAGCTCTGATCTCCACTAGATGGCGCTTTTAGCCTACTGGGGTGGGGTGTTGTGACTCTTGTAGGTGCATAGGCGCATGCGCAGTAACGGTGAAAATGGCGTCACCCAGCTACACAGTCTCTAGTATCAGAACTCTGTTTTCCCCAATCAGCAATCAGGCACCCATCCTCTGTCTTCAGCTTTCGTCCACTCCCTGCCTTTTCACTGCCCATGACCAGGCCCTAGGCAGTACCTCTTTCCCGGGTTTTGTCTCAGATGTGGCTGTTTTCCCTGGCCCCTTAATTCTGAAGGACTGCGGCTTTGACCCGTTCTGCCCCTCTGTGGGAGGTTCTCACTGAGCAATAGCTGAACGTCAGCGGCACCCAGGAACATTTGCTGGACCCTGCTGCTGCTGGTGCCCCAAGACCTCAGCCAGGTGTCAGCCTGCCCCAGAAAAAGTTAACAAGATAGTGTAGCAGCAGCATTTCAGGGATTATGGAAAATCACAGCACACATCTGGCACCAGGCTTCACCCTTAATGACCTTTTTCCAGCACCAGCGAATGTGGCCATTCTCTGGGATCTGCTGGGACCAGGTGGCTTCAATAGTCTCTACCAAATATCCTTCCAGCAGTGGAACCAGTTTTCCCTGTGTGGCCCAAGAACATCCTAGACCTCACTCTGCTCCTGGGGATTTGCCCTTCCCACCAGAGCATCACCAGGTATTGAGCTGTGGAATTGCAGCCTTTGTGCTCCTCTTGTTTACCATCTTAATGGAATTTAAACCCTCTCCTTTCTCCTTTCTCCCTTTTTAGTTTAGTCCCTGTGGCTGTTTCCAATTTTCTACTTTCTCTCCAGCTGCTTTTGGGGAGGGGTGCTTTTCCCGTATTCTCCCCCCACCCCAGTCTTTGTCCTCTCTCCACCCACAAAAGCAGTTCCCTACCTTCAGCGGCTTCTCACTCCCCAAATTCCCCTCCCTGTGGCACATACCTGCTGAATTCTGTGGTTCAGGTTGTGCAGATTGTTGTGTTAATCCTCCAATCAGTTTTCTAGGTGTGCATCATGGTTTAGTATTGGTGTGGCTGTATTTCATGGACATGAGACACACAAAAAACTTTCATGCTGTTCCGCCATCTTGGCTCCTCATGATTTTTTAATAGTCTCTTGAGGCCAGAAGCCAAGCCAGATGCCTGCCATCAGATTTTCCTGTGATACTTGTATATTTGGGTGAATTTCTCTCCTGCAGTTTCCCCAAATATCCTGAGGTGTCCTGCACATGCCAGCAAGTGATATTGTTTAATCACCTGGTAAGAATGCTGGGAACTCTGTAAACAAGTTATCAGGCCAACATGTCCAAGAGGCTTTATTGGCTCCATAAAGTTAACCTTAGTCCTTAGAGATGTCTAGTGATATCTGAGTCTATGCATGACTCTCTCAAACATGACATTCTAGTCAAAGCCTTGGTGAAGTAACCAATGTTTCCACTGGTGTCCTGTTACAAGGAGAACATCTTTTTAATGAACTTATGCAAATAATGCACTTTCCTTGAAACAAAGAATACTCACAAAGAGTTTCAGTGACCAATGCCTTAGTGTTCTATCTTATTTTAAAAAGACTTAGATACCCAATGAAATCAACCCAGTGTTGCATTTCATTTAGCAGAACTTTAAAAATTTCAAATTACTAAAGATTTTGAAAGATATAAACCTTTCTATTTCTTCACCCAACTTATTCCTAACAATTATTCATGAAAACTTTATGAGACAGGCATAATTAATCATCATTTAAGTCACCTTTTTGCTGAACAATGGCAGCTGAAAGAACATGAGCTCCTTTGACCTTTACTAAAACTTGCTGGAATAAAAGTTTTATATTTAATGCTGATATCTCTAAAGATGTGTCTTAACTTTTAATGAAACCAACAAATTTCAATTTACATTGGGGTGGTTTTTGCTCCCTGATAGTGAGGGTAGGAGGACCAGGAGCCTTTGGCACTCCAGGCAGGGAGGATGGCATAGGAGCCCGTTATATAAGTCCTGAAGATGCTGGGGCAGTAACAGGAGGAAAAGGAGTACGTAGGGGTGCAAGGGAGTCTTCAGAAAGGCCAGGGGCAGATCTATAGTTTGGACTAACATTCCTTGCTTGTCTTGGTCTTGTGTCCCCCTCCTGCAAAAAATAAAAAATAAAAATAAAAATAAAAATAAGTGCCTCTGCAGCATTTATTTAAAATATTTCCTGATGGATGGATGAAGTACTTTCTTTGGGAACAGGAGTATTCCTGTTTTCTTCCTGGGCAAAAGTTGAGAAGCAACACAGAAATAAAAGTATGACTCCATGAAACCCAGAGTACCTCTTCTGACATTCCTTTTCCCTAAAAGTTGGGGCATGATGGACTGAACCAAATGGCTTCCTGGTTTCTTGTTCCTCCCTGAAAGTCAGAGTTCCACTAACTGACCAACAGTCTCCATAGACAAGCTAAAAGCCAAACCCAAACCCCCTATTTAGAGAGAACACAATGGGGGGAAGAGATCCAAGAGACCCATTTCATGGTCATCTTTCTTCTGAACCTAACATACATGACAAGGTGCTGTCACAATAAAAATTATCACTTTCTTAGTCATAGATCCCTGCCTATATTCCTTCCACATATTCCAATTTCGGTCCAGTGGGCTAACTGCTGGGATAGAGATGGAACTTGGCATTCTACACAAATTTAAACCACCACCTCCCCATACCAAAACAGATCTGTTACAACTTCCAAATAAATTGAACACTAGTCACATCCCTTTTAGTTCTTGGGAAAGCTGAGGCTTTCTAATGGGAAAAGTATGGACAGGAAAAAAACAACACACAGTGGTTTACATCTGAGAAACTTGTGTAGGTGAGCACTCTGAGGGACTGACCTTGTCCTGAAGCTCCTCAGCTTCCCCAAATGCTCCTTTCCTTCCACTCCAACCAAAAAGCAAAATTGGCAGTCAGCTTCAGTGAGGAATCATCAGGGAGTTTCTCTTAGGCAAAAAGAATCTGGGAAGCTGGAGGGACAGATGCCTCAGATTCCCTCCCCAAGAGCAACTAGCCTGGAGCAGCTAACCTCCTGCTGTAGTCCAAGTTACCTGCCCAGGAGACTAGGAAGGAAGCCCTGTCATGGTACAGACCAACTTCTCCGACTTTGGCATACAGGGGAACTGGATGGATGCCACAGAGACGTTGGCTCCCAGCTGGGGCGCCAAGTTTTGTTACTTTAACCCAGTGCAGCTGTCCACCACTCCAAACGCTAATACTCAAGAGAACAGTTTATTTTTAATTGTTATTTATTTTAGAGAGGGGCAGAGTGCTAGTGGGGGAGGGGCAGAGAGAGAGGAAGACACAGAATCTGAAGCAGGCTCTGGGCTCTGAGCTGTCTACACAGAGCCTGAATTGGGGCTTGAACTCACCAACCATGAGATCATGATGAGCTGAAGTCAGATGCTTAACTGCTTGAGCCACCCCAGTGCCCCTCAAGAGAAAAGCTTTGATTGGAAAGGATTATGAGTTTTATTCAGGAGGCCGGCTCATGGGGAGAAGAATACTCTTGTCCAAATGACAGATCTGAGGTTTTCACCTGGCCCAGGAGTTTAAAGGTGCTTTAGGATGTTCCTCAGTAAAGGGAGTACAGTGGTCTGTAACATTTCTTGAACTTGCAGATACACTGGTATCAGCTCCAAATTTTATCTCAGTGCAGGTGGGTGTGGTTGCTTGATGAGGGGTAAAGGGTTGTGCGAGAGACTCTGGTTTCTGTTTCATGATATGCAGAAGGGCTCTGTTCTTTTCTCGGGAATAATACATGATCTATATTAGGAATACAAGGAAAGGTTAGTTAATCATTCATGCAGGCTAAGAGTGCTGACAAATGCTTCAGGAATACTAGGTGACTGGACAGGTCCAGGCTGCTTCTAGATGTCACTTAAGATTCTGCCAGAATAGGGGCATTCGGCCTGGTGTGCTAGGTGAAAGCTCAGAGATCTGGGTTCCCTGGCTGAAGAGAGGGTGTGTGTGGCTGTTGGGGTGGGGGTAGAGTGGCCTGAGCTCTTGGGCATGAGTGTCCTGGTGTCCTGAATTGGGCTGGGTGGAGGTGGATGAAGGGAAAGACATCCCCCTCTGCTTAGGAAAGACCCAAGGCTCAAGTCCTATATTAAAGCATATTCTTTCCAGGTGGCCCAGAGGGGAAGGGAAGAGAATGGGGATCAGACACTTCAGACCAGTCCAGCCTCATTCCTTCCCCTCTACCCTTCCTCACCTCCCCAAACCCAGCTTATTGATGGGCCTGTCACACATATTACACACCTGCTGTATGCACCAAGCTCCAAAGTGTTCTTGGGCCATTCTCACCCCAGGAACCACTGCCTTTCCCTTGCAGCCCAGGCAGATCCTCAGAGCCCACAGCCGCTGCGTTGATCTCAGGAGCCCAGAAGCCTCTTGGCTTGGAAACGTGGGATCTAGAACCTAGATATTTGGGACGTACCATGGAGACCCTAAATGCATGGGGGAAGGGAAGGTTGGGAGAGAGCCCCACAATTCCCTGGGGACAGAATGATGACTTAGAGCAGCAAGAAAGATCCAAGTGAGAGGAGAGATGAACTTCTCTTGAGCAGACAGCGGGGCTTGTTTTCTGAAGCAGAAATCCTGGGCCTGATACAGGGAGAGGGCAAGATGAAAAGGAGCCCATAGAAGGAGATCCTCTCCCCATAAATGTTGGGGTTCAGCAATGTGTGGTGGCGGAAGGGGAGTCCACATGCAACAAACAGGCAGGAAACAAGGGAGACTCTGGGGGAATCCTTGGTTTCCATGTGGAGGCACGAGTCCCCTCCTGCACATACAAAGTAATTGCGAAACTACGTGCCCTCTGATGGGCTCTCAGACATCCCTGATCTTGGGAGGAGAAAAGATGCAGAGACTGCGCAGGTTACTTTTTTCTTCTGCAAACCTGCTCTAGCAGCTGAGGGGGAGTCTCCCTCCAGTGTAAGTGGAGGCACAGGTGGTGGGACGACCTGATGGGAACAGTCACCATTTCCTCTGTGCTCTCTGAAGATGGAGTGGCTTTGTGGTGACCGGGTAATTAGGCTGTCCAGAGTTCCCAGGTAGGCCAACGGTCCTGGGGCAGGGCCAGGCTGTGGGCTGACCCCGCCCTGCTGAGGCCATTGAGGAGGGGACAGGGCTCGCGATGGTGGGCGGGGCTTCCTCCTGTTGGGACTGAGTTACCTAGGAGGTTTTCCTTGGTCACTCCATTCCTGTGAGCACCCCAGCCCAGCACTTTGCTGACGAGGAGATGTCTCTTCCGCTTTCGTTAACACCCGATCAGGTCTGTCCCCAGGAAGAGAGGGGGGACAGCAGGCAGAGGGTATGAAGAGAGAGAAGGGACAAATGTCCATCCTTTCACTGGGCTCTGAGCCCTGCTCTACTCCCTAGATTCTGAAGGGTGGGAAAGGTGTGAAGGCTGGCGTAGAAATGACTTGGAATGGGGCAAAACGGTAGGATGCAGCAGGGTGGAGAGATGGAGGTAATGGGAGAGTGGAGCCCACTGGGAGGTGGTATTGTGTGGGGAGGTGAACCAGGAGGGGAGGGAGGCAGGCTGGTTGGGGTGGAAAGTGGTCAAGATGGGAGAGGACAGGGTGGGAGGTGGGCAGTGGAGGGGGTCAGAGGGATGGGTATGGGCAGGGCAGGGAGGTGGAAGAACCAGGATGGAGCAATGCCAGATGGAAAGTCAGAGATGGTCAGGGTGGTGGGTTGTCTGGAAGGAGGACTTGAGGAGGATCCCACTGGGAGGAGGGGAAGACAGCACTTCAGAAGCAGTCAGAGCCTGGGAGGAGTATAGGGAGTACAGGTTGTGGCAGGGAAAGCAGGGTGTTTGTGGGTCCTTGGAGGGTCCTAGGAAGGTGAGGATAACACCTCCAGAGCCACTTCCCACTCAGGCTGAGGATTGACTCTAGAGGGGAGCTTAGGAGGCCACCTGAAGAGCAGGGATAGGGGTACGGTACCTGCTCCCCTTAGCCCAAGACACCTGAGTGTGTGCCAGTCAGGGTAGGGGTGGGCTGGGCTGCTTCTCAACTCTGAGGGCAGAATCTAATGGGGTTTCTCTGGAACAGTTTTTTAGTATTCATGTAGTGACACAATCTCACCCACATCTGCTTATCACCCCAAGTCCTGTCATATAACTGTCTCCTGCTCTGTGTATAAAGAATGTTTCAGATAGGAGTAATTTAGGGAATTTAAGGACAACTGGAGGACTCCCCTGGAGATGATTAAACCCTTCATGCCCATCTGTTGTGTGGGCTCAGTGCTCCATGGAGAACTTTGGGACAGTGGTTAGCCTCATTAAAGGTTTTAGGGAAAATGCAACCTGTAAAGGGGCAAGAGGCATGATGGACCAGGAGGGGCAGGGGCATAGTAGGTTGAGGGTGGGGGATGGAGCTTGCCAAGTTTGAGATCAGATTTCCCTTAGTGTGGGCACCTGGTGGTCTGAGCCTGAAGAAGACTGATTTCTATTTCAGAGACCCAGGACTAGAGAAATGTTGGGGAGATGCTCACCACAGGGGCTGGGGAATGGAATGAGATGGTTTTCCAAGGGTGGACACATGGCTGATGGAAGCTTTACCTGTTTTACTCTTCCACAATTATTAGGCATATTTTATTATTCCCACCATATAAGTGATGAAACCTAGACTTGAACCTAGTTCAAGGATTTGAACTCAAGTCCTTGGCTCCTGTGCTCTTGCTGTTTCTACCACACTACTGGGCAGAAGGTCTTACTCTGTTATGTGTCTGCCTCAGTTCAGGCCTGGGGGTAGGAGGTGTAGGACTGGTATGGCAGATAGATGCTCTAAAGTGTTTGGTGTATGAAGGAATGTATTGTATCCGCAGTTCTGCTTTGGTGGTTGGGCCCAAGTCCTAGAGACTCTGTGGCAGGAAGGGGAATATAGCAAAGGGATTCCAGTGTGGGCCAGAAAGCTGGAAATAGGTTTCCTGTGTAATTTCATGCTTTTCCTGGGCATTCTAGTTCTCTAGAATCTAGAGGTCTGGGCACTGGATCCTTAAAAGAAGGAATAGAGTGGCGTGTATGTGTGCAAGGTGTGTTTGATGAGTGCATGAAAGTATATAATTACGGGAGCGCATGCCTGTCTGTAAATAAGAGTTTGTATGTGTCTTTGTGTTGCACACATGTGAGAATGTTTGTGATGTGTGGGTGTGTATTTGTGTGTATTTTGAGAATATGTGTGTTTGTATGAGTGTGAGCATGTGAGTGTGTGTTGCAGACTAGGAGTCTGGAGTTCTTTCTTGTCTAGTAAGAGAGTGGACACAGAATTAAATACGAGAGAGGCTAATGTCCAGGAGGAGACAAGAGCCCCAAACAGGGGTTTTGTCTCCATATTTATTGATCTCCAATGATCTTAAACATGTGGAGAATGTGAAGAAAAACAATCATACTAATTATTAACTTGTGCAAGAAGCAAAGGGTCTGGGGGTCAGGTGGAGTTTGTGATTGAAGTACATTTGTATATTGGTATCAAAAGGAAAGTAACTTCCTGCAGGTGATATAACAAGTTACTCATGATCCGATTACAATAGCTCCCTAGCTGACCTTGGGGACTTTTGCCCCGTGGTTTCGGTTTTCTGCCTTAAGTTTTTTCTAACCCATTTGTGTAAGTAGAACTTATTTCCCCATAGTTCCCCTTTTTTGTTTTTCTTCATTTTCTTAAGTTTACATGCAAGGACTGTCATGATGAGCTCCTGATCCATTTTTGCTATCAAGTGGTTTGGAGGGTGATTCTGCAAAAGCATAAAAAGAGACATAGTAAAAGTATCCTGCTTCCCAGAGTTATAATGGAGGATTAGTGCCTTTTGTCTTTTTCCTATAAATTCAACAGAACCTCAGGGGCTTTGAGGCATGCCAATATTTGTGTATAGAAGTTTGGCTTATTAGCTTTTTGTTAGTGTTGGCCATAACTTGGTTAAGTATATGGGCAATTTGATAGTGTGGTGAAGACTTATTCCAGTAACAGTAGCAGAGTCTATAATGCTTACTGCAACTAGGATCACAACGATTAAGAGGCTTATGAATCACCTTTGCCTGTTTAATGAATACCAGTGATGGAGATCATGGCCATCAGATGCAAATTGTGGATATATGCAATGCCATTGTGTTTTAAGAGGATGCTGGCCTTGTTAGACAGGTGTTTAAGCCTTCCCCATGTTATATCAGGGGCAAGGACTTGAGTTTGTGGAATGGTTTCAGAATGAGGAGTCAATGAATAGGCTTCTTCCATCTTGAAAGAACGGGGTGGTGGTTGCTCATTCAGAGTCATTCTCTGGAAGTCCTGGTTTATTGAAAGATATCCTGGGGGGTCTCCACTCCATAGAGGCTCAAGATCTGAAAGAACACAAGCATATCCTCTACCCCAGGTGAGTTTAGTGGGTCCAATCCATGTGGGTGCCCCTTTGGGGGTTTTGTATAGCACTATAGGATGAGAGGGTTTATCTAATTTAGAAGAATGTTGCTCAGCTGCAGTTAGTCCTTGAGGGTCAAGATTTAAAATGTTAAGAGTGATCGTAGTGCAATCAAGGAGAAGTTGAGGTTGTAATGTAGACAGCCATGGGTAATTCCCCCTTTGTTTTTTTTTTTTTTTTTAAGGTATTAAGTTGACTATGTGCTCATCCTACAACTGCTTGGCTTTGCATATTATAAGGAATTTAATTTTGTCTTCCATTTCCCTCTGCCTTTGTATCCCACATCATCCCCCCCACCCCCACCCCCCACCCCCCGCCCCGAGCAATTTTGACTATTAAAGTCTTTAAGATTGCTGAGAGTGGATGATCTTCTCTTCTGTAACTTCTTCCTGATGAATAGGGGCATAGAGATGCTGCTACCTATGGGTCAACATTGCTTAGTTGGGGTAGGTATAGGGGAGTTATGAAAGAGAAAGATAGAGTTGAGGGCAACCAGAGCCTTCTTGAGAAGGAAGGATTGTCTGTGTACCAGAAGTTATAGCAGTGAAGTCTTCCAACAAGAGTCACAGAACTATGACAGAAAGACTAAAAAATGGACATGATTAAAGATCTAATATAATTGATAAGTCAATTCAATTATTTCTGTGACACATAGCACTTAAACAATTAGAGTATCAAGTGATTACCTTGTACCAAAAAATATTAAAAGTAGGAGTTGCATATAATCTCTAGAATAGTTATAGCATTTACTCAAATGTAACCTAAGGATTATTATATGTTTGACAGTGCTTCCAGAGTAACTTAGCATACCAAAGAAGCCTAATTGGTCAAAAGGCTTCATTTACAAATTAAATCTTGGGAAATTCATTTAAAAAATTCTCAGAAAGTTATAAAGCACAAAGCATGTTTACCATCAGACCCAAATATCCTTAGTTTCTCTGCAATAAGAAGCCAAAAGCAGATAAGCCTTGTTTAGTAATCAATCCTTTCACATCCCATTCTAATTAGAAAAGGTGTAGATGTCCAATGAATTCAATCCCAATTTATCATGCAAGAAAAACTTTTTAGGTTACCGAAGTCTTTGATAGCTATTGTAACAATTACCCGTGAAAACTAGGAGACAAAGTCAACCATTACATTAAGTCATAACATGAGCTTAATTGACCTTTATAGACATGTCTGTCAAACAACAAACTTACATTTGAGTCCATCTAAGACAATTTGTTCCCCATGGTTAATTTTTACCTGGAACACTGTGGGAAGTCTGAAGTGGGAGGTCTTTGCTCCTTGACATCTTGGAGACAATATTTAAGGGTTGGAAAAAGGTTTCTATAGCTAATAATATGGCTCATAGTTCTAAATGTTAGGTAGAGACTGGTCCAGTGTATAATATATGTTTCCAGTTTTTTCCAGTTTTACAAACGCAAGAAACCTGGTGAGCTTTACCCGAGGCATCTGTAAACACTGTAAGGGCATTCTTGATAGGTTGTAGCATTGGGGTAAGGATGTCCTCAGAGGGAATCTTTTGATTCTTTAAAAGGTTAGATTTTTTCCAATGACAAAGGGGATAGTCAGCGTTCTCTGGATGTAGGGATGCCAAAGGTGCTGGCTGACAATAAGGAGGCTTAGGTTCCTTGGAAAAATTTTTATTTACTTTGGGTGGGTCTATATCTTCACAAACATTATTCGCACTCAGGGGGAGAATGACCGTAGGGACAATAGACCATGTAAGAATGACCTCAGGTGGAACATTGGTGCCTTCCATATGGCATGATTTTATTGTTTTACCTATTCGTTCCCAGATGTCTAGGTCAAAGTTTCCTTGCTCGGAAAATCAAGAGGGGTGTTGCTGGATAATCATTAATAATTTAAGGAGTGGTATATGAGTGTACTGTTCTGTCCTGGGGATAGGGAGTCTCCCATAAATTCTCTCAAAAGTTCCACAGCAGCAAATATTAATATAGTTTCACTTTTCTCTTACCTCGTCAGGAGAGATTAAAGTCCCATGCACTTTTTCTTTTATAGCTCTAGTCATTCCGTGGCATTCTGCAGTCCTTGAGTACACATTACTTTATAGCCACATTGACCTCTTGTCACATAGGCTTTTCTTCTCATCACGTCGGGGTCCCCATCTGTCACAGACTATGAGTCTGGAGTTCTCTGTTGTCCAGCAAGAGAGCGTGGATGCAGACTTGAATACAAGAGAGGCTAATGTCCTGGTTGAGACAAGAGCCCTGAACAGGGATTTTGTCTCTGTACTTAATGAGTGCTCAAGATCTTACACCTGTGGTGAACATGAAGCAAACAATCAGATAGTAATCATTAACTTGTGTGTGCAAGAAGCAAAGGGTCTGGGGGGCAAGTGGAGTTTGCGATCAAAGTACATTAGTATATTGGCATCAGATGGAAAGTAATTTCCTGCAGGTGATAAAACAAGTTACTTGTGATCCCATTACAATATCTTTCTAAGTAACATTGTGTGCTTGTGCCCCATGGTGGCAGCTTTCTGCCCTAAGCTTTTTTCTAACCCATTTGTGTAGGCAGAACCTATTTTCCCACACATGTGTATATGTGTGTCCTGTCCAAGGAGAGCCTGAAGACTCATAGCCGAAGATGTCTTTGATTTGTGCACATTTGTAGCAGGATTCAGGCTGTGTTATGGGGTGGGGTGAGTTGGGAGGACAGAATAGAAAGGCTGTCTGTGCTTGGGGTGTGGGGGTTGGGTGGCCTGAGCAGTGGGTGTCTCTGCCCTGCCAGGTACAGGGGGATGCCATCTGGGTCCTGGGTCTGAGGCTGGGTGGAGACTTGGTCCTAAGGCCTTCAGTCAGGGCTTGCGTTGGAAGAGCTTGGATGTCCTGCTCTGAACAGGGAGGGCCAGACAATGGAGGGTTCAGGCCTACTGTGTCCCCCAACTCCACCCCCATCAGGATTTGGGAAAGATCTAACCAGGCTGCAGTTCCTAACTCTAGGCTCCACCCATTCTGCCCGAGGCCTTAGAGTCCCCAGAAGTCTTTGTGTGCCACCTCCTGAGGCTGGGATGACTACAATCACAGTGAAAACTTTTGTCTCTGTCAGTACTAGCCAGACAGGCCCAAAACATGTCTTTGTCTCTTGGAGGCCTCTGGTAAGGCCATTCCTACATTCCTAGTGAATTTCACACAAGCAGAGGTTTTTCAGACCCCTTATGCTGGGAAGTTCTACTGAGTCTTTGTGTCTATAAGACCAGGTTGAGTTTGTGAAATGGAGCCCAGCACCCTGCCCCCAAATTATGAACGTGGTCTCTTTGTAAGGGACATGGATCCAGAGTGTAGGGATGCTGAGAGGATGTGGGGATAAGTCTAGTGGTTCGTGGATGGGTCAGACGTTTCCTGGGCAGGTGGGCCATGATCAACAGGGCAGATTCAGATAACGGAGTTCAGAAACCACTGGTTTCCCCTCTGTTTCCCCTCTGTTTTCCCTGTTACTCCAAGCTTTGCTGTGTCAAACAGGGACAAAGTTAGAATTTTAGAATTGGAAAGTGTTTCCCTGTCTGCAGCTTTGAGGAGCCTCTGGGAAAACAGGACAAAGAGCAAATGATGAATGAAGAGACATTGCTCTTCCAGCTCAGGAAGTAGGGGGAGAGGGTCAGGGGCTGTGGGACTCTGAAGGGCAGAGGGGTGTAAGTGCTGAGGGTGACGGTGTGCAGTGCATGGTGTTTGTGGTGTACGTGTCTGTGCTCTGTGGTTAACAGTCCTGTGTGTACCGTCATGTATGTGAACATGTATCACATGGGGAAGGGTGCAGCTTTGATGGGTTTTGTAAACCACGGTTTGTGAGTAGGCTTCCCACTGGGGCCTATGAAGTGTGCTTTTCTTTAGGTGCAACAATCAGAACAGATGGGAAGACCCCTGGAATGAGAAGCAAGAAAATGTGGTTCCATTTCTGGCTCTAGGTATCAGCTGAGACCCTGTGAAGTGTCACCTCCATGCTGGGATGTCCCCTGCTGTATGAAAAACCACACAGCCCTTCTGGGCCAGCAGCCCCAGTTCTGGGACCAGAAAAGGGAAGGGGGCTGCAGTGGGTGATGGCATTTCAGGGGTCAAAGAAAATGAGGAATGCCATGGGCAAAGGCTGTACAGGGGTTCCAGAATTGGGAAATTCATGGGTTCCTGCTGGAGCCAAAGACTCCCCCAGTCTGGGCAGCCCAGCCTTATCTCAGCACTCTGGGTCCTGGTTGGCTCTACAAGGGGAGCTATTCTCTGCTGCCCTCTTGTGGCCTCTGAGCCCTTTGCAGGTCGCTGCTGAGAATGTTCCTCTCAAGTTCCCAGGGGAAGTATAGCACCCCTTACCCTCTGGTACAAATTGCCTACAAGAGGAGAAGAGATGTTTGGCAGTCTAATCACATCTTTTCCCCATATCTCCTGGTTTCTGGAGGCACTCATGACCTCCTTAAGGCTGGAAAAGTCTTCCTGAGATCTATCTCTTTTTGCCATTGTCTGAGGTTTTAAGTTCTGCTTTTGGGGATGTGCTATGGAGACAAGGGACTGAGATCAAGATATTGAACAGTGAGAGCAACTTCTGTCCTCCTTAGGATCCATCTAAAACCTCAGCTCTCAGGGTCTTCGGGAGTTTTCAAGGAAAGATGGCAGGGGTAGTGACATTCCTGGAGAAAATGGGTCTGGAGCAGACCAGAGATTATGTGTGTAGGTTTCCATGAATTTGCACCTGAGCTCAGTCCCTCAGCCTCAGCAGGGAGATGGGTTTGCAGGAGCCAGGAGGCATGAGACAGGGATGCTGGAGGGAGATGTCACATTTGACAGATGCTGACGAGACTCCTTATCTGCTAGCTCTGGAATCTCCTCCCACCCACTACACTGCCCTTAACCCTCCCCTTCTAGTGCTCAGTGCTAATTAGTGACTGTTTGTCTTGGGGGAGACATCCAGGGGGCCAAGTTGCATTGGATGGGTAAGGGAGAGAGGTGGAGGGAGGGACACCAGGTAAGTGATGGAGGAGGAGCTGTTGGAATGACTGGAATTTGAGCTCAGGTCCCATGATCACTAGGGTGCTTGGAAGGTTTGGCAGGAAATTGTCCTGGCTGCTGTTACTGACTTGCTGGGGGTGAGTGAGTGGGGGTGGGTGTGCGATTGATTATTGAAAGGGATTGATATCTACTGATTTAGACACTTATTTTGGGGGACCCGCTGAACAATGAGCAAATAACTTTATTGATAGCTTCCTACGTACAAGAAGAGTTAAAGGTGCCATGAAGAGACAAAAGGGGAACACGCATATTTTCTGTTCCCCTTCCCATATTTGAAGACCTGCCACATGTCTTCCCTTGACTGGTAGAACCAAGGTGACCTCTCTGAGGGGTTCAAAGAGCCGCTGGGAAGTTCTTACCCAGGATGCAGAGGCAAAGCTCTCAGTCTTTCTGTTCTGCACACCCTGCAAAGACCTTCTGTGAGCCTCCTGTCTCACCTCACTCCTCTTCTCACAGAATTCTCCAGACTCATAGATACCTGGCAGAGGGGGACCTTGAGTGCCCTTCCAGAATTTCCAGTGATCCCACTTGATAAAGTGGGGAGGGGCAGGGCAGCCTCAATCCCTCACTGGAACCTGGAATCCAATAAGCAGACAACTGCTCCTTTCATCTTGTAAGAGTGTGTGTGTGTCTGTGTGTGTGTGTGTGTGTGTGTGTGTGCGCACCACCTCCTTCAATCCTTCCCAATTCCACCTCACCCCCCTTCTCTGCACTCTTTGAGGCTGACTCCTGCTCCCCCTCTCTGAGCACTGCCTCTATTCGTGGGTTCCTCGATTTGCCTCAGTTCCACATTCCCTCTGCAGGTTCTCTCCCTTGCTCAGACTTTTCATACTTCCTCCTGGACTGAATCTTTCTGAGCCCAGGCCATCACTACCTCTCACTCCCTGGTGTCCTAGATTCTGTAACCTGGTTCTTCTGTGTCATCATCTTCTGCTCTGTCTACACCTTGCTTGGCCTCTCCTTGCAGGTCCTCCTTCCCCGCTCTCAGGTGCTGCCTGAAGCTGTAGTCACCTCCCAGTGTGAGTCCTGGCCCTCAGTGTGCTTCTGCTGGGTTGCTCTCTCCCACTGACCCCTCTCCTGCTGGATATCAGGTGTGGTTCCTGGGCTTTGCCCCTGCCGCTTCCATGGGGGCTCTTCTGCCCGCTCAGAGTTCCAGTTTGGCCTGTGTCCAAAGGATATCCTTTTATCCAAAGGATACAAAAATGCTGATTCGGGGGCACATGCACCCCACTGTTTATTGCAGCGCTATTGACAATAGCCAAATTAGGTAACATCCGTAATGTCCACCAACTGATGAATGGATAAGGAAGATATATACACACACACACACACACACACACACACACACACGCACACCACATATACACACACACATACATACATACATACATACATACATACATACATCATACATACTGGAATACTACTCAGTGATGAAAGAATGAAATCTTGCCATTTGCAACTCTATGCATGGAACTACATGGAAGGAATTATGCTAAATGTAATAAGTCAGTCAGAGAAAGACAGCATATGATTTCACTCGTGTAGAATTTGAGAGACACAACAGATAAACATAGAGGAAGGGAAGGAAAAAATAAGATACAAACAGAGAGGGAGGAAAACTAGAAGAGACTTTTAAATACAGAAAACAAACTGGTGGGGTGATGTGGTAGGGTGATGAGCATTAAGGGGGGCACTTTCGGGGATGACACTGAGTATCATATGTAAGTGATGAATCGCTGATGAATCCTTTATCCTGAAGCCAAGACTACACTGTATATTAATTAACTTGAATTTAAACAACGGCAAAAAATAAATGTACTAGGCACTTTCAACCTTCCTCCTCCTCATCTTTGTCATCTTCTCAGCTGATGCTCTCTATACCTGCTGCACACATCAGTCTTCTGTCTCCCAAGCACATTGCAACCCCAGCTTCTAAACCTGGCATTTCCTTCCTTCTGATCTTGCTTGGTATTCTCAATCTCTGTTTGCATCCTCCTCCATAGGTCCCTAGGCACTGGAAGGTTCTGTATACACTCTATTAGACTATATGCTTCCCCCTACCCCTCAGGTTTCTTGTCTTAGGTGTCTCTCTTCTCACATCCCAGATAAGGGCCCTGTCTTCTCCTCACTCGGGATGCTTTTCATCCCCGTGGGCTGAATTTACAGAGTGAGTCCAGAGAATGGACACTGAGAGGGGCAGAGAGGTTGAAATCCAACAGCAGAGGTAGGCCTTGGGGGATAGGACAGCAAACTAGGCTTCTGCGTTTGGGGCTCTTACATAGGCTGTGTAATTCTTAAGAATGTTTGTGTTGACTGGAGGAAGGAAGCAATCATCTCCCTCCTGGAGCTTAGGCTTAGAGGAGAATTAATTTCCTAAAGTTCGGAGAGACTATGTTTTGTTGCCTGATGTAGGACACATTATGTGGAGGCCAATCCCATGGGGAAAGAAATAGCAGTCAAGAGAGAGCTTTCTTTTTTTTTTTTTTTTATTTTTTAACAATTATTTATTTTTGAGAGCCAGAGCATGGGCAGGAGAGGGGCAGAAAGAGAGGGAGGGAGACACAGAATCCAAAGCAGGCTCCAGGCTCTGAACCGTCAGCATAGAGCCCGACATGGGGCTCGAACTCACGAACCACAAGATCATGACCTGAACCAAAGTCAGACGTCCAACCAACTGAGACACCCAGGAGTCCCAACAGGGAGATTTCTTTATCCTGTTTGGTGTGTGTGTGTGTGTGTGTGTGTGTGTGTGTGTGTGTATTTCTCTGGTTCTAGCACTCACCAACTCTGCTCTATGGAAATCCTTTCAAAGTGTATTCTAAATTTCTTTTGCTAAAATTAACCCCGTCTCTGGTAGAGGCGGTTTCTGAAGACAGGGTCTGGTCCTATGTGTTTCATAAATGATCTGTGTATATTTCTCTGGTTCTAGCACTACCAACTCTGCTCTAGTAGAGGCGGTTTCTGTTTATTTTTTTTTTTTATTTTATTTTCATTTTTTATTTTACTTTTGGGACAGAGAGAGACAGAGCATGAACGGGGGAGGGGCAGAGAGAGAGGGAGACACAGAATCGGAAACAGGCTCCAGGCTCCGAGCCATCAGCCCAGAGCCTGACGCGGGGCTCGAACTCACAGACCGCGAGATCGTGACCTGGCTGAAGTCGGACGCTTAACCGACTGCGCCACCCAGGCGCCCCAAGTAGAGGCGGTTTCTGAAGTACAGGATCTGGTCTGTGTGTTTCATAAACGATGTGTGTCCATGGAGGTGGGGAAGAGTAAAGGGTAGAACTTGGAGAATAAACGTAATTACCCAGTTCCTGGCTTTAATTACATGGAAGCCCTGGACATCCTGAACTTTATTAAACTTTTAAATGTCCATAGGGGTTAGATGGACCTGGTGGGTTTTGCTCCCTAGATTTCTCTGAGGACTTTTCTGGAAGGTTTCCTCTCTACTCTCCCTCCTGCTGCTAAAGAAACTCTTTCACCTCTGGCCAGACATCTGGCCTCTAGGACCTTCAAATGCGGCAGGCAGGGATGGGGGTGGGGAGAATAATTTCCCTTTAGATTGCTTGAGTTAATGTTCTTAGGGTCTCCACTGTCCCTGGGAGGAGCTGGGGGAGCTAGTCTTTGCAGAGCCCCAGGAAAGCCTGGGGAAAAAGACAGGGACCAGTGTTAGGTCTTTATACTTTTGCCTAGTTGCTTCTTCCCTGGTCCCTTGAAACCCAGATTCAAGCATGTACACATGTCTGAAGGTTTCTGTTCTTTGCCTCAGTTTCTCCTTTTGTAGGTTGCATATATAGATTTGTGGGGTCTTTTAGTTCAGAGCTGCTTGAAGGCATTGATGGAGACTGCTCAGAAGGTGTCTACATTGTTGACCCCCATGAATGGACAGTCTCTAATATCTTATTTTGCTTATATTTTGCATGGTGCTTATTTAGCTCTCAATGCAGACATAGTCCTGGTCCTTACCCTCTTCTCCTTCTTCCTCACGTGATCCCTAACCAGTGTGTCCCTGCAGCACTTTCTCCAGAGCCTGTCAGCCTCCCTTGCCTGCCTGCCTGCCTGCCTTTGTTTCTCTTCTCCTTGGCCCCCACTCTCCCTTGCACTGGTTGTGATGGGCTGCATTAACTGTGAAAGATTTAGCACTGGGCTCAGGAGTCTTTTGTTTATAACATTTTGGGGGCAAGGGGAGGGGAGGCAGTTTTTATATCCATGTAGGGGTTTCTGGGATCCCCAGTTTGGCACTGGGAGAGAGCCCGGGGCAGCAATGACAGCAGCTTCACCCTGTCAGCTTTCTGGGCACATCCTCTACCCAGCAGCGCCTGAGAGGGGACGAGCTCAGCAGGGAGCAGGTGAGATGGAAGAGGGTCCTAAAGCAAATATATGTACCCCTCCCTGGCCTGGCTCCCTCCTCCTGTTCTGCACTTACCTCCTTCTCTCTCTTTGTCTTACTCCCTTCCCACTCCTCACCACAGCCCTGTCTTCTTCCTTCCTACTTTCCTCCTTTACCTTCATCTCTGTGAGTCAGATCTGTTTGTCTGTGGGCCTGTCTCTCTGACTGCCAATACTTTTTTGTCTCTGATTTTCCAGGACTGGTTCTGGCTGTCCTGGCTGGTTCCAGTGTGGTTCTGGCTGTCTCCCTCCCTGCTTCCCTCCTTCAGTCTCTGAGGGTGTCTCTTCCCATCATATATATCTTTGTGAGTTTCATCCTGCGTGCCTTTTAGTTTCTCTCACACATCTCCTCCCATCTGTCTCCTTTTGCTGCCTCTCCATCCTTGTTCCTTCTCTTGCCCTCCCTTCCATCTCTCTTCCTTGCTTCTCTTATCTGTGTCTTCCAGCCTCTTCTTCTTTCTCTGACTCACACCCCTGCCTCCTCACCTCTTCCCTCCTCCCACTCTTCAAGGTTCAGACACTTCATGTGAAATCACCTGCATGGGCTCCACTTTCCAGGTCCCCACATTGTGTCCCCTCCTCCAGGAGAGACTTATGGCCCCAACTCTGTATCCTCTGATTCCAACCCCCCCTCCCAGTCTTGGTCACTTCTTTTCCTTTCTTCTTCTTTTTTTGACTTAAAATATTGTAATGGGGTCCACAAAAAAGGAGGAGTGAAGGGTGGGGAACATGCAGGGGACACAGGAACACAATGACATGGCAGGGCCACAGCTTCTGTCCTGTGGGAGGGGGATGGGAAGAAAAGGCCAAGGCTGGAGCTAGGGGTCAAGTGGGATGGAGACACTGTGACTTTATTTCTCTACTTACGGGAAGCACCTATCATCCCTAGAGAACCCCAGTTTACCCTGTACCCTACAATCTATCTCTTGTCCTGCCTCTGGCCCTAGTGGTTCCTTGTTTTGCTCCCCTTGATATGTTTTGCCCTGATAGTTATTCTAGTAGAATGATATTAGGTCCTGTCCCCAAACAACCCACCTTATGAACTGATTACAGTTGCCTTTCCTGCTTCTGCCCCGTCTCCAGTCTCACATTTTGTAGTCTCTGGGACAGGATCTTTCATTTCCCTCCTTCTCCTCCTCCCTCCCCCTTAAAAGAATAAAAGCACTACCTCCTCAGGGAGAAGCAGTAGACAGTAGTAGCAGTGGAAGGGGGAGAGGAAGGACCATCAAGGAGAGGTTCACTAATCCCTGGAAAGGCAGGCCAGGGGGAAGGTACAGGGAAGAGCGGGGGTGAGGGCAGTGGCTGCTCCTGTCCTCTGCCACCCCTGCCCACTGTCCAGGGGCTTTACCACAACCGAGGGGACAGGTTTTGTGGGGTCACGTCCGATAGGGAGGAAAGAAGAGCAGGATAAGCAATTTGTAAAAACCTAGCAAGTTCCCCTAAGAAAGATTTCTTCCTCCTTTCCTTCTGGAGGCTCCTTGTTGGGGGAGGGGGCAGGAAGAGAGTGGAGGTGGTGGGAAGAGAGAGGGGAAGAGGAGAGGTTTCCAAGAGACTTTCTTTCACTTTCTACTCTCTCTGCCCCCAAAGGGTAGCTCAGCAGGGCTGGGACAGGATAGAAGTGGCTGAGAGTCAAGGGCACCCCCTTGGGCTGAGAGGGAGCCCACAGCTGAGAGATGTGTGTGCCACTGCATTGGAAAGCCAAAGCAAGTCCACCTGGATAAATCTGCAGTTGGGGGGCTTTGGTCTGGATGGGACAATGGGCAGCTTGGAATGAACTTGGCCAAGCCTTGCATGGTAAAGAAGAGGGACTGGAGCTCAGTCCTGACCTGCAGGGGGTTCTATGGGAGACCCTGTAGTGGGTGTAAATTCATGAGGTCACCCACCAGGATTGTTGAAGGCCCTGCCAAGGAAGGAGGGATAGCAACATGCTAGGGTATGGGGGAATGTGGTCTAGGCCACTGAGGGTCCTCACAAGGCTCAGTGGGACCAGGGATATAAGCCCTGCAAGGTCCAGGCTCTGGGTCAAGTCTAAAGCATGGCCCTAAGGTCTCCAGGATGCCTGATCACCACTGCTGGCTTAAGGCAGGTAGGTAAGTAGGGCACCTGGGCAAGTTCTTCTCATTACCTGCTGATTATCTGGGGCTCCTGGTATTTCCCCAACCCCTACCTTCTACCCAGAAGGTAGTGAATAGCATAGGAAGAAAAGGAAAGCATTGCTCTTGGGACCTGATACAAGAATAGACTGACTCTCCCCCTGAACCCGCTCTTCTTTCCCTCAAGCAGATGCACATCTGGGAAAATCCTACCTTGAAGCAGGGGAAGACAGCCTAGGACTCTTGGAACAGACACAAATGAAACCTCCAGGTGCTCCTTCCCTACTGTTCTGTCCTGACAACCATCCTTCCAAGCAAAGCCTATCTCCTTTGCTTCTAGGAATTTTGGCTCTGTAATCCTGGCTGGGCCACTCATCCACCACCCAGCATAGCACCTGGAACATAAGAGGTGCTCAATAGAGCTTTTGTTCCATGACTCCTGGAGATGTGTTAGGGCATGGTCAATGTGACTTTTTGGTTTTCTTCAGTTGGAGGTTCTTTCTGACATCTGGAACAATTCTTTCTGCTCCATTTTCAATGCTCTGCCTTAGTGTACTCAGTATAGACTCTGTCCCTTTAAGGACATCCCATTACCCTTCTGTCCCCTCCCTCCACCTCCACCTCAGTTTTTAAGGACCCTAATTTAGGGTTTAGAGGCATCTCAACACTATTAAGAGAAGGCAGTCATGCCCTTTTTCCTGGAGACGCATGCCTTCTTGGGTCTATGACAGGTGCATTCAGCTCTCAGTCTTTAAGTAGGTCCCACCTTCTCCATCTCTGAGAAGTCTTGCCTCTGCTGGAAGATTAAAGTTCTGGGAAATGTTCTTTGGTCACTGTTTCAGGATCTTGGAAGCCATGTTTTAAATATATGGAGAAGGAAGCTCTCTATATAGGGACTATATATTTTCCCTTACTTCTTTTAGCCCAATGCTTTTTGCATATTAAGTTACAATATGCTATTAACTCTGAATGACTGTTTCAGGAAATCTCTTGTGGTGAAGCTTAAGCCAGTTCCCTTTTAGTTTCACTCCTGGATTGATGGGGATTATGGGTGATGTGTTGGGAGTGGATGGTGGTGGTAGAGAAACCTAGTAGGAGATTCTGAGAGACGTGGCTGGTGGGGAGGGTGCTTCTACCCTTATTTAAAGAACTGCCGAGTGGATGCTTTAGCTGGATCTGGGACTGACCTCTAAATCACCATAGGTTGGCTTCACTGGCTTCCCACATTCACCTCCTGAAAACCAGGATCTCCTCCATACCCAGAGCTCTGGGAAGTTTGTTTGCTTCTAAGTTCACATCTGAATGTCTTCTTTACGAACTCAGTCCATTTTCTTACCCACGGAGGGCCCCTCTATTCTTCCATTGCCCACCTCCAACTGTAGGATTCTGCCTAATGTACCTCCTTTACAGTTTCCCACCCTTCCCCTTTGCCATACTGCCTGACACCTCAGCCTCATAACAGTCCTGTCTCCTGATGGCCCTGCCTCCCTGAAGGCCCAGTTACCTTTAGAGCCCCCTCTAAGCTCCATTCCAACTCTTTACTGTGTTTAGCCAACCTCCTTCCCTGTCCATGAGTTTGCCTTGAATATTCTTCTCAGGTCTTTCTCCTCTGAGTCTGGAACAGTCCACAGGTAAATGATTTCTTCTGTTTATAGAGTTGTCAAAAAAACTGAGACAGAGCCAAAGAGGAAGAAGAAGGCTGGCTTGGAATGCAGGTTGGCTGTCCAAATGCTCTGGGGTTTGAGCAGAGGGTATTTCATGACTCCAGACTTAGACTTTGGATTGGGGGTGGGGGAGGTGTGCAGACCAGAGGCCTGGTGAGTTTGGGAAAGACAGGTAGATTTGCTGGTGTTGGAGTGATTTGGAAGCCTACACTCTGTCCTTCTCCAGACCAGAAATGTTCTCAACTCTGTTGAAGAAAATACAAGTTAGGGGAGGTTATTTCTTGACACTTCTCCTGCGGAGTTCTTCCTATCTGTTTTCCCTGCCATACTTCCTGGCCTTTCCTTTCTTACCTGGTGCAGAGCTTGCTTTATTAATCTTTGTCTTTCCCACAGGGCTCAGCACATAATATGCATAGACATGTTCCTTGAATGAAGATTCTTCCATCTGGCTCTGCTGCTCCTTCATGTTTTGCCACTTTCTCACTGGAGATTCTGAGAGTCTCTGTGTCACATTTCCTTAGGGTGGACATTGGCATTGACTTGGCAGATTAGCACATCCAGTTTGATAAGGTGGTCTCCTGTCACCATAGAGGAATTGATGTTCTTCTTCCTATAGGCTCTAGGAGTTAAATACCTATTTTTACTGCTGCTAAAGTTAGCTCTCTACCTTTCTTATCTAATTTTAAAAAGTGTGGGGATGATTGATTACAGGCCAGGTCAGGCTATAGGACAAAAGATTACCAAGTTACCCTGGGGTGTGTCTGCCTAGTGGTTTTTAAAACACTTTAGGAAGGCCTCTCTGAGGTCCCAAGTATATTATAAATAAGTGAGTGCTAAATAACCTTGAAACTTGATGGCTCTTTTATTTCTCTTGGAATCTATCAACTTTATGTGCATGACCGGCATATTTTATTGATTGATAAAGGTTCATAGGACAAGCCTGAAATAGGTCTGGCTTTGTGGGTCTCCGAGGCTGTTTGCTATTATCTCTGAACATATTTGCAACTCTTTAATGTCAAAGGCCATTGGAGTCTTAAACTGTTCTCCCCCCTCTCCCCTCCCCACCACCATGTACATTGTGGGCTGTACCCCAACACCAGAAACACAGACAACAGGTATCCATGCATAACACCTGTTTTATTGTTTATAGGTGGCAAATATTTCTTTTTGGGTTGTCCCTCTTTTGCAGTTCTTGTGCAACTTCTCTCTATTATCATTTGATAGCTGTTATTTGCTCCCCAAAGGCAGATTCGTTTTAAATTTAGTTTAAGCAAAATCCTGTGGAAGGGCCAATTTCCTTCACACGTATATTTCAAATGGATAAATAAGACTTTTGGAATATATTATTTTATTTTATCTTCGTCCTTTTTTTCTTGTATTATCCCAGAAACTACAAAGCAGTGTGGAGATTAGGAAGAACTGAGGAAGAGGGATAAAGAGTGTTCTGTGAAAAGTGGTGGTAGATGTTCTGTGTTGTAGATTATGTTGCTTGAGCTGGGGTGAGGCAGATGGGTCTTGAGGTATAAGTCATGTGGGTCTATATTTAGATAAGAACCCAGGACTTTGAGGCATGATACAACTTTCATATGACTCAGATGATCTGGTGTCTTTCCTACAGAAAAGCAAAGCAAAACAAAACAAAACAAATTAGCTTTCCAAGGGAGATGGTGACAGTGTGGAGCAGCCACCTAGGGCTGTGAGATGAACAAAGCAGTGTGTTGAGAGAGGACAGAGAGACAGAGACAGCTAAGTACTTACATGGAGGAGTGAAGGACACCTTTAAAGATATGAAGAAGATGACCAGAGAGATAGTCGGCCTTCCCTAATCCACTTTGTGTGCAGTGTATTACTGAGGGTGTATATTGGGAGGAAGTACATGGAAGAAGGAGCCATGGGCTCTGATCCCTCACAATTGCAAGACTAAAAGTGGAGACAGGACATAGTGTTGAGTAGGGTAACTGGATGTATATCCTGAATCAGCTTACAAGGAAAGGAAAGATTTGAGGGAAAAAAACAAAGTTGTTTAACATTACTTCTTCGAAAAAAATTTTTTGCGGATCAGTGCTCATTGGAGACAAAGGCCATCCTGTATTACAGTTGTAGTTTGGAAAATAAGGTTGACAGGCAGATGGATTTCATTCTTCTTTCTACTGAGGGCTTTATTAAGTGTCCTGTGTTGACAGGACTCAGTGGCTTAAAAAGTAGAGAATCATATAGGAAATAGAGAAGAAATTGATTTTCACTGTTGATATCAGTGTATCACATCACTCTCTAATCCATAATTGCATAACCTTCCTGGATTTTCACAGCTGTCTTTCTGATTCCTATTTTAAAAATCTAGTTATGGTTCTTCCTGGTAGCCCATTCAAGTTTCTGAAGACCTCTAAGAGCAGAAGCTGAGGCATATCTGATATGTCAAGTTGAACATCTTGTTTTGGTGTGATATAAATGTTAAGAATTTCCAAAAGTAGATTCTCACTGAAACTAAACCTGTAAATATGTCAAATAATTAATGAGGAACATTGCATTCACTTCTGTCTTCTCTGAAGTTATCCCAGAATGACTAAGAAAAAGTGCCTTGTTGACAAACATCCCAGAATGATAGTGGATTATATGGAATCTATACAGCTTGTAGTAAAGCTCTAGCAATCTGCTTGTTTACTCAAATAATGGTGCATTGATAATTGTGTGGTGTCTGTAGATAGCAGGGACTCCATATGTATTGTGGGAAAAAAGCAAAAACAAGTTGGTCTACATCTACATAGATTTTAGTCTATATTAGAGTGGATGGATTTGATCTACATACAGTTGATCTGGAGCGTGTTAGGTTGTATCCAGACAGGTTTTCACTGACTTGGAATTCAGCTTTTGCCAGTCTTGGATGGGATTTGAGAGGTTAGGGCTGGTGGTGGTAGGGTAGGTAGATGAGCTGGAAGGCATGGCTGTGTTTCTTCTTGGTCTAATGAGCATACAGTTTGGGGGCTGTCATGCTTTTAAGTTCTAGTCTTGGTTGCACCTATTAGTATTTACCTGCAGATTTAGGGTTCCTAGCTGCATTGAGAGACAATCAAGCAGGTTCTATCTTGAGGGGTTTTTATTTTAGAAAGAGAGACAAAGGCTCCTTCCCAGTAACATGCAAACAGAATATAGTACAAATTGAGATCATATGTGGGAGGATGCCTTGTAAGTAATCCGTTTGTCATGCTGTTCTCAGAAGAGTCGTGGGAGATAATGTTGGATATTAACTTTATTATAAACTGAGCTTTTTTACTTCAGTCTTTTTTCCAGCCTTTGAGGGAATTTATCTGACCTTTCTTCTCTTTCCCTTCGAGGGAAGTTACACTTTTATTACTGCAATAGTTGTTGTTTTTTTTGTTGTTATATCTTAGTATATAGATCCATATAAATATATGTAGCAAATATTTAACTAGATCTGTCTAGTTGGTCAAACTGGATTTACTGTTTCAAGATGTGGTGAATAATGTTTTGTCTTTTTGGTGGGGGACATGGAAGGAAGACCTAAAAGAGGCTCTATTTATTAGATTATATATAGCTGAAGAGATACTTAAACTGATGTCTTACTGCAAAACAGTTATACATAATTCCAAGATGGGGCGATTTTCTGCTCTTCCATGAAACCTATTCAAATTGACTAACAGTGCACAGAAGATACTCACTACTCTTTTTTTTTTAATATTTAAATTTTTTTATTTTTTATTTTAATTATTTTTAAATTATTTTTATGTTTTAAAATTTATATCCAAATTAGTTAGCATATAAGTGCATCAATGATTTCAGGAGTAGATTCTTTAGTGCCCCTTACCCATTTAGCCCACCCCCCTCCCACAACCCCTCCAGTAACACTCCGTTTGTTCTTTATGAGTCTCTTATGTTTTGTCTCCCTCCCTGTTTTTATATTATTGTTGTTTCCCTCTCCTTATATTCATCTGTCTTGTCTCTCAAAGTCCTCATATGAATGAAGTCATATGATTTTTGTCTTTCTCTGATGGAATAATTTCACTTGGCATAATACCCTCCAGTTCCATCCATGTAGTTGCAAATGGCAAGATTTCATTCGTTTTGATTGCCGAGTAATACTCCATTGTGTGTGTGTGTGTGTGTGTGTGTGTGTGTGTGTGTGTGTATAGTGTATATATATACATACTCCATTGTGTATATATATATATTGTGTATATATATATATATTGTGTGTATATATATATATATATATATATATATACAGTTCCATCCATGTAATTGCAAATGGCAAGATTTCATTCGTTTTGATTGGCGACTAATAATCCATTGTGTGTGTGTGTGTGTGTGTGTGTATATATATATAAGCATATATATATAAATACATATATATAATATACATATATATTATATACATATATGTAATATATATAATATACATATATTATATAATATATATGTAATATATATAATATACATATATTATATACATATATATATAATATATATAGTGTGTATATATATATATACACACTCCATTGTGTCTATATATATATTGTGTATATATATATTGTGTATATATATATTGTGTGTATATATATATATATATATATATATATATATATATTTGTGTGTATATACCACATATATATACCACATCTTCTTTATCCATTCATCCATCGGTGGACATTTGGCTCTTTCCATACTTCGGCTATTGTTGATGGTGCTGCTATAAACATGGGGGTGCATGTGTCCCTTCAAAACAGCACACCTGTATCCCTTGGATAAATGCCTAGTAGTGCAATTGCTGGGTCGTAGGGTAGTTCTATTTTTAGTTTTTTGAGGAACCTCCATACTGTTTTCCAGAGCAGCAGCACCAGCTTGCATTGCCACCAACAATGCAAAAGAGATCCTCTTTCTCTGCATCCTCATCAACGTCTGTTGTTGCCTGAGTTGTTAAGGTTAGCCATTCTGACAGGTGTCAGGTGGTATCTCATTGTGGTTTTAACTTGTATTTCCCTGATGATGAGTGATGTGGAGCATTTTTTCATGTGCCGGTTGGCCATCTGGATGTCTTCTTTGGAGAAGTGTCTATTCATGTCCTTTACCCATTTCTTCACTAGATTATTTGTTTTTTTGGGTATTGAGTTTGATAAGTTCTTTATAGATTTTGGATACTAACCCTTTATCTGATATGTCATTTGCAAATATCTTCTCCCATTCTGTCCGTTGCCTTTTAGTTTTGTCAATTGTTTCCTTCACTTTGCAGAAGCTTTTTATTTTGATGAGGTCCCAGTAGTTCATTTTTGCTTTTGTTTCCCTTGTGTCCAGAAGTGTGTTGAGTTAGAAGTTGCTGCAGGCAAGATCAAAGAGGTTTTTGCCTGCTTTCTCCTTGAGGATTTTGATAGCCTCCTGTCTTACTTTGAGGTCTTTCATCCATTTTGAGTTTATTTTTGTGTATGGTGTAAAAAAGTGGTTTAGATTCATTCTTCTGCATGTCACTGTCCAGTTTTCCAGCACCAAATGCTGAAGAGACTGTCTTTATTCCATTGGATAATCTTTCTTGCTTTGTCAAAGATTAGTTGGCCATACGTTTGTGGGTCCATTTCTGGGTTCTCTATTCTGTTCCACTGATCTGAGTGTCTGTTCTTGTACCAGTACCATACTGTCTTGATGATTACAGCTTTGTAGTATAGCTTGAAGTCTGGGATTGTGATGCCTCCTGCTTTGGTTTTCTTTTTCAAGATTGCTTTGGATATTCAGGGTCTTTTCTGGTTCCATACAAATTTTAGGATTATTTGTTCTAGCTCTGTGAAGAATGCCGGTGTTATTTTGATAGGAATTGCATTGAATATGTAGATTGCTTTGGGTATTATTGACATTGTAACAATATTTGTTCTTCCTATCGAGGAGCATGGAATCTTTTTCCATTTTTTTGTGTCTTCTTCAATTTCTTTCATAAGCTTTCTATACTTTTCAGTGTATAGATTTTCACCTCTTTGGTTAGATTTATTCCTAGGTATTTTATGTTTTTTGGTGCAATTGTAAATGGGATCGATTCCTTGATTTCTCTTTCTGTCGCTTCATTGTTGGTGCATAGGAATGCAACCAATTTCTGTGCATTGATTTTATATCCTGAAACTTTACTGAATTCATGAGTCAATTCTAGCAGGTTTTTGGTGGAATCTTTTGGGTTTTCCATATACAGTATCATGTAATCTATGAATAGTGAAAGTGTGACATCCTCCTAGCCAATTTGGATGCCTTTTATTTATTTGTGTTGTCTGATTGCAGAGGCTAAGACTTCCAATACTGTGTTGAATAACAGTAATGAGAGTGGACATCCCTATCTTGTTCCTGACCTCAGGGGGGAAGCTCTCAGTTTTTCCCCATTGAGGGTGATATTAGTGCTGGGTCGTTCATATATCGCTTTTATGATCTCGAGGTATGCTCCTTCTATCCCTACTTTCTTGAGGGTTTTTATCAAGAAAGTATGCTGTATTTTGTGAAATGCTTTTTCTGCATCTATTGAGAGGATCATAAGGTTCTTGTCCTTTCTTTTATTGATGTGATGAATCACGTTAATTGTTCTGTAGATATTGAACCAGCCCTGCATCGCAGGTATGAATTCCACTTGGTCATGGTGAGTAATTTTTTTAATGTATTGTTGGATCCAGCTGGCTACTATGTTGTTGAGGATTTTTGCATCCATGTTCATCAGGGAAATTGGTCTATAGCTCTCCTTTTTAGTGGGGTCTCTGTCTGGTTTTGGAATCAAGGTAATGCTGGCTTCATAGAAAGAGTTTGGAAGTTGTCCTTCCATTTCTATTTTTTGGAACACCTTCAAGAGAAGAGGTGTTAACTCTTTTTTAAATGTTTGGTAGAATTCCTGGAAAGCCATCTGGCCCTGGACTCTTGTTTTTTGGCAGATTTTTGATTACTAAATCGATTTCCTTACTGATTATGGGCCTGTTAAATTTTCTATTTCTTCCTGTTTCAGTTTTGGTAGTGTATATGTTTTTAGGAATTTGTCCATTTTTTCCAGATTGCCCATTTTATTGGTATATAATTGGTCATAGTATTCTCTTATTATTTCTTTTATTTCTGCTGTGTTGATTGTGATCTCTCTTCTTTCATTCTTGATTTTATTTATTTGGGTCCTTTCCTTTTTCTTCTGATCAAACTGGCTACTGGTTTATCAGTTTTGTTAATTCTTTCAAAGAACCAGCTTCTGGTTTCATTGATCTGTTCTACTGTTTTGTTTGTTTATTTGTTTGTTTTGATAGCATTAATTTCTGCTCTAATCTTTATTATTTCCTGTCTTCTGCTGGTTTTGGGTTTTATTTGCTGTTCTTTTTCCAGCTCCTTAAGGCGTAATGTTAGGTTGTGTATCTGAGATCTTTCTTCCTTCTTTAGGAAGGCCTGGATTGCTGTATACTTTCTTCTTATGATCGCCTTTGCTATGTCCCAGAGGTTTTGGGTTGCGGTGTTATCATTTTCATTGACTTCCATATACTTTTTAATGTCCTCTTTAACTGCTTGGTTAGCCCATTCATTCTTTAGTGGGATATTCTTCAGTCTCCAAGTATTTGTTCCCTTTCCAAATTTTTCTTGTGGTTGATTTCGAGTTTCATAGCATTGTGGTCTGAAAATATGCACGGTATGATATTGATCTTTTTGTACTTAGGGCTGATTTGTGTGCCAGTATGTGGTCTACTCGGGAGAATGTTCCATGTGCACTGGAGAAGAATGTATATTCCTCTGCTTTAGGCTGAAATGTTCTGAATATATCTGTTTAGTCCATCTGGTCCAATGTGTCATTCGAAGCCATTGTTTCCTTGTTGATTTTTTGTTTAGATTACCTGTCCATTGCTGTGAGTGGGGTGTTGAAGTCTCCTACTATTATGGTATTACTATCGATGAATTTCTTTATGTTTGTGATTAATTGATTTATATATTTGGGTGCTCTGACATTTGGCGCATAAATGTTTACTATTGTTAGGTGTTCTTGGTGGATAGAGCCCTTGATTATGATATAATGCTCTTCTTCATCTCTTGATACAGTCTTTATTTAATTCTAGATTGTATGATATAAGTATGGCTACTATGGGTTTCTTTGTTGACCATTAGCACGATCCATTCCCTTACTTTCAATCTGTAGATGTATTTAGGTCTAAAGTGGGTCTCTTGTAAGCAGTATATAGATGGATCTTGCTTTCTTATCCATTCTCTTACCCTATGTCTTTTGATTGGAGGATTGAGTCCATTGAAGTTTAGAATGAGTACTGACAGATATGAATGTATTGCCATTATTATGCTTGTAGAGTTGGAGTTTCTGGTGGCGGTCTCTGGTCCATTCTAGTCTTTGTTGCTTTTGGTATTTATTCATTCATTTATTCATTGATTCATTCATTTATTCATCTTTTCTCCCCTCAGAGTGTCCCCCTTAAAATTTCTTGCAGGGCTGCTTTGGGGTTACAAACTCCTTTAATTTTTGTTTGTCTGGAAAATTTTTTATCTCTCCTATTTTGAATGACAGCCTTGCTGGATAAAGAATTCTTAGCTGTATATTTTTCTGATTCAGAAAATTGAATATATCCAGGCACTCCTTTCTGACCTGCCAAGTTTCTGTGGGTAGGTCGGCTGCAAACCTGATCTGTCTTCCCTTGTAGGATAAGGAGTTTTTTTCCCTTTCTGCTTTCGTGATTCTTTCCTTGCCTGAGTATTTTGTGAATTTGACTATGATATGCCTTGTTGATGGTCAGTTTTTGTTTACCTAATGAGGGTCCTCTGTGCTTCCTAGATTTTGATGTCTGTGCCTTTCCCCAGGTTAGGAAAGTTTTCTGTTATGATTTGTTCACATAATCCTTCTACCCCTATTTCTCTCTTCCTCTTCTGGGCCCCCTATGATTCTGATGTTGTTCCTTTTTGATGAGTCACTGATTTCTCTAATTCTTAAATCGTGCTCTTTTGCCTTAATCTTCCTCTTTTTTTTCCTGCTTCGTTAGTCTCTATAAGTTTGTCCTCTATATCGCTGATTCTCTGTTCTGCCTCATCCATCCTTGCTGCTGCGGCATCCATCCGTGATTGCAGCTAAGTTATAGCATTTTTAATTTCATGCTGGCTATTTTTTACTTCTTTTATCTCTGCAGAAAGGGATTCGAATCTATTTTCGACTCCAGCTAGTATTCTTATTATCGTGATTCTAAATTCTGGTTCAGACATCTTGCTTGTAACTGTGTTGTTTACATCCCTGGCTGTCGTTTCTTCGTGCTCTTTTTTTGGGGTGAATTCCTTAGTTTTGCTATTTTGAAGGGATAAAAGGAATTAATGAGGTAGAAGCATTACAATTAACGATTAAAATTAAAAAATTAAAATCACACACACAAATCGAATAAATGATGCTAGATCTTAGGTGTGTTTTGGTCTGGGTGTTGAAAGTGGTTTGACAGATTAGAGAAAAAAAGGGGGGGGAGAAAAAATAAAGAAAAAAAGGAAATAGTTTGAGATTTTGAAAAAATGAATACACATCCCAAATGAGATGATGGGAGTAAAATAGAATTTGAAAAATATATACACAAAAGTAAAGAATATAGTAGGAAAAAAATTAAAATAGCTTTGATAAAAATTAAAAATAAAAATGAATTTTTTCATTTTCTGTATTCAAGAGAAAGAAAAGTAACGAAAAAGAGAAAAAGATAAAAGAAAGAAAATCACTTGAAAATTTGAAAAAGTGAATACACTGTAGTACACTAAAATAAAACAATGAAAGAAATATAGAATTTGAAAAAAATATACATAAAATCCAAAAATGTAGCAAGAAAATTAAAGAAAAATGTTTTTAGTAGAAATTGAAAGTAAAAATGAAGCTTTTCTCTTTCTGCATTCAAGAAAAAGAAAAGAAAGGAAAAAGAGAAAAAAGAAAAAGAAGAAAAAAGGAAATAGTTTGAAAATTTGAAAAGGTGAACACACTGAGGTAGACTAAAATGAAATGATGAAAGTAAAGTAGAACGTGAGAAAAATTTACACAAAATTAAAAAATATAGTAATAAAAACTAGAGAAAAATATTTTTAATAAAAACTGAAAAAAAATTATTTTTTTATTTGTGTATTCAAGAAAAAGAAAAGAAGTGAAAAAAGGAAGAAACAAAATAAGAAAGATAATTGAACAGGTGGACCTGCTAACAGATTGAAGTAGGACTGAAATTACTTCGTTTTCCCCTAGAAGTCAGACTATGTAGCACTTTATAGTCCATAAACTAAGCAGGCTGTGAGACTTGTGTTCTTGAAGAGCGAAGTTGGTCCAGTTGGGCAGGGCTCAGTGTAACAGCTCTGATCTCCACTAGATGGCGCTGCTAGCCTACTGGGGTGGGGTGTTGCAGCGCTCATAGGTGTGTATGTGCATGTGCGAGAGTGGTGAAAATGGCACCACCCAGCTACCCAGTCTCTAGTTTTGGAACTCTCTTTTCCTGGATCAACATCATGCACCCGTCCTGTCTTCAGCTTTTGTCCACTCCCTGCTTTTTCACTGTCCGTGACCAGGCCCCAGGCAGTACCTCTCTCCTGAGTTTTGTCTCAGTTGCAGCTGTTTTCCCTGACCCCTTACTTCTGAAGGACTGCGGCTTTGACCCCTTCTGCCCCTCTGGGGGAGGGTCTCACTGAGCATTGGCTGAATGAGCAGTGGCCGAATGTTGGCTGCACCCAGGAACGCTTGCTGGACCCTGCTGTTGCTGGTGCCCCAAGATTGCAGCCAGGTGCCAGCCCTCCCCAGAAAAGTTTGCAAGATAGTGTACCAGCAGTGTTTCAGGGATTATGGGAAATCATAACACACATCTGGCACCAGGTTTCACCCTTAATGACCTTGTTCCAGCACCAGCGAATGTGGCCACCTTCTGGGGTCGGCTGGGACCAGGTGGCTTCAACAGTCTCTACCAAATGTCCTTCTAACAGTGGAACCACTTTTCCCCATGTGGCCTGAGAACCTCCTGGACCCCACTCTGCTCCTGGGGATTCGCCCTTCCCACCAGAGCACTGCCAGGTATCGAACTGTGGACTTGTAGCTTTTGTGCTCTCCTTGTTTATAGTCTTAATGGAATTTTAACCTTCTCCTTTTCCTTTCTCCCTTTTTAGTTTAGTCCCTGTGGCTGTTTCCAATTTTCCACTTTCTCTCCAGCTGTTTTTGGGGAGCGTTGCTTTTCCCATATTCTCTCCCCCACTCCCAGTCTCAGTCCTCTCTCCGCCCACAAAAGCACCTTCCTTTCCTGCTCCTTCTTGCTCCCCAAATTCCCCTCTCCATGCCGTGTACCTGCTGAATTCTATGGTTGGTTGTGCAGATTGTTGTGTTAATCCTCCAATCAGTTTTCTAGGTGCGTAGGATGGTTTAGTGTTGGTCTGGCTGTATTTCATGGACGCAAGACACCTGAAAAAATTCCATGCTCTTCCGCCATCTTGGCTCCTCCCCTCAATAATCACTATTCTTGCCAACACAGAAAATGAAGTGTTGTTACCTTCCATCAACTAGGAAACCATCTGGAATCTTACTATGCCTTAGTCTTGACTATTCATTTCTGATTGAGGAGTACCTGTTCTGGTTCATAGTTGATGTGTCTTTTATTTATTTTGGCATTTGGGGAGATATTCATGAAATGGTCTTACTTGTAAGTTCCTAGAGAGGGGAATTCTGTATTTGCCACTACTGTCTTGCTCTACATGTAACTGAGTGATGATGATTTGGGAGTAATGGTGGTGGTGGTAATGATTTATCGAAACAAAAATGTTCATTTGGTTTGAGTTCTTTTGCATAAAGAATCAGTGTGGTTCCTGAATTTCTAATTTCTAATTTGCCTTTGTATTCATTTAAGCTTAGTTGAAATCTCATCTTTTTTCTTTGAGATTCACAATTATATTTATTTATATTTTATTTATTTATTTATTTATTTATTTATTTATTTATTTAAATATATGAAATTTATTGTCAAATAGGTTTCCATACAACACCCAGTGCTCATCCCAAAAGATGCCCTCTTCAATGACCATCACCTACCCTCCCCCTCCCTCCCCCCCCATCAACCCTCAGTTTGTTCTCAGTTTTTAAGAGTCTCTTATGCTTTGGCTCTCTCCCACTCTAACCTCTTTTTTTTTCCTTCCCCTCCCCCATAGGTTTCTGTTAAGTTTCTCAGGGTCCACATAAGAGTGAAAACATATGGTATCTGTCTTTCTCTGTATGGCTTATTTCACTTAGCATCCTACTCTCCGGTGCCATTCACGTTACTACAAAGGGCCATATTTCATTCTTTCTCATTGCCACGTGGTACTCCATTGTGCATATAAACCACAATTTCTTTATCCATTCATCAGTTGATGGACATTTAGGCTCTTTCCATAATTTGGCTATTGTTGAGAGTGCTGCTATAAACATTGGGGTACAAGTGCCCCCATGTATCAGCACTCCTGTATCCCTTGGGTAAATTCCTAGCAGTGCTATTGCTGGGTCATAGGGTAGGTCCATTTTTAATTTTCTGAGGAACCTCCACACTGCTTTCCAGAGTGGCTGCACCAGTTTGCATTCCCACCAACAGTGCAAGAGGGTTCCCGTTTCTCCACATCCTCTCCAGCATCTATAGTCTCCTGATTTGTTCATTTTGGCCACTCTGACTGGCGTGAGGTGATATCTGAGTGTGGTTTTGATTTGCATTTCCCTGATGAGAAGCGATGTTGAGCGTCTTCTCACGTGTCTGTTGGCCATCTGGATGTCTTCTTTACAGAAGTGTCTATTCATGTTTTCTGCCCATTTCTTCACTGGATTATTTGTTTTTTGGGTGCGGAGTTTGGTGAGCTCTTTATAGATTTTGGATACTAGCCCTTTGTCCGATATGTCATTTGCAAATATCTTTTCCCATTCTGTTGGTTGCCTTTTAGTTTTGTTGGTTGTTTCCTTTGCTGTGCAGAAGCTTTTTATCTTCGTGAGGTCCCAGTAGTTCATTTTTGCCTTTAATTCCCTTGCCTTTGGGGATGTGTCGATTAAGAAATTGCTGTGGCTGAGGTCAGAGAGGTGTTTTCCTGCTTTCTCCTCTAGGGTTTTGATGGTTTCCTGTCTCACATTCAGGTCCTTTATCCATTCTGAGTTTATTTTTGTGAATGGTGTAAGAAAGTGGTCTAGTTCCATTCTTCTGCATGTTACTTTCCAGTTCTCCCAGCACCATTTGTTAAAGAGACTGTCTTTTTTCCATTGGATATTCTTTCCTGCTTTGTCAAAGATTAGTTGGCCATACTTTTGTGGGTCTACTTCTGGAGTCTCTATTTTATTCCATTGATCTATGTGTCTGTTTCTGTGCCAATACCATGCTGTCTTGATGATTACAGCTTTGTAGTAGAGGCTAAAGTGTGGGATTGTGATGCCTCCTGCTTTGGTCTTCTTCTTCAAAATTACTTTGGCTATTTGGGGCCTTTTGTGGTTCCATATGAATTTTAGGATTGCTTGTTCTAACTTAGAGAAGAATGCTGGTGCAATTTTGATTGGGTTTGCATTGAATGTATAGATAGCTTTGGGTAGTATGACATTTTAACAATATTTATTCTTCCAACCCATGAGCATGGAACGTTTTTCCATTTCTTTATATCTTCTTCAATTTCCTTCAGAAGCTTTCTATAGCTTTCAGCATACAGATCTTTTACATCTTTGGTTAGATTTATTCCTAGGTCTTTTATGCTTCTTGGTGCAATTGTGAATGGGATCAGTTTCTTTATTTGTCTTTCTGTTGCTTCATTATTAGTGTATAAGAATGCAACTGATTACTGTACATTGATTTTGTATCCTGCAACGTTGCTGAATTCATGTATCAGTTGTAGCAGACTTTTGGTGAAGTCTATCAGAATTTCCATGTATAATATCATGTCATCTGCAAAGTGTGAAAGCTTGACTTCATCTTTTCCCAATTTTGATGCCTTTGATTTCCTTTTGTTGTCTGATTGCTGATGCTAGCACTTCCAACACTATGTTAAACAACAGCGGTGAGAGTAGGCATCCCTGTTGTGTTCCTGATCTCAGGTGGAAAGCTCTCAGTTTTTCCCCATTGTGGGCTTTTCATAAATGGCTTTTATGTTTAAGTATGTTCCTTCTATCCTGACTTTCTCGAGGGTTTTTATTAAGAAAGGATGCTGAATTTTGTCAAATGCTTTTTCTGCATCAATTGACAGGATCATATGGTTCTTATCTTTTATTAATGTGATGTATCACATTGATTGATTTGCGAATGTTGAACCAGCCCTGCATCCTAGGAATGAATCCCACTTGATCATGGTGAATAATTCTTTTATAAACTGTTGAATTTGATTTGCTAGTATCTTATTGAGAATTTTTGCATCCATATTCATCAGGGATATTGGCCTGTAGTTCTCTTTTTATACTGGGTCTCTGTCTGGTTTAGGAATCAAAGTAATACTGGCTTCATAGAATGAGTCTGGAGGTTTTCCTTCTCTTTCTATTTTTTGGAATAGCTTGAGAAGGATAGGTATTCTCTCTGCTTTAAATGTCTGGGAGAATTTCCCAGCAAAGCCATCTGGTCCTGGACTCTTATTTGTTGGGAGATTTTTGATAACTGATTCAATTTCTTCGCTGGTTATGAGTCTATTCAAGCTTTCTATTTCCTCCTGATTGAGTTTTGGAAGTGTGTGGGTGTTTAGGAATTTGTCCGTTTCTTCCAGGTTGTCAGTTTGTTGGCATATAATTTTTCATAGTATTCCCTGATAATTGCTTATATTTCTGAGGGATTGGTTGTAACAATTCCATTTTCATTCATGATTTTATCTATCTGGGTCCTCTACCTTTTCTTTTTGAGAAGCCTGGCTAGAGGTTTGTCAATTTTGTTTATTTTTTCAAAAAACCAACTTTTCGTTTCATTGATCTTCTCTACAGTTTTTTAGATTCTATATTGTTTATTTCTGCTCTGATCTTTATTATTTCTCTTCTTCTGCTAGGTTTGTGGTGTCTTTGCTGCTCTGCTTCTATTTCTTTTAGGCGTGCTGTTATATTTTGTATTTGTGATTTTTCTTGTTTCTTGAGATAGGCCTGGATTGCAATGTATTTTCCTCTCAGGACTGCCTTCGCTGCATCCCAAAGCGTTTGGATTGTTGTATTTTCATTTTCGTTTGTTTCCATATATTTTTTAATTTCTTCTCTAATTGCCTGGTTGACCCATTCATTCTTTAGTAGGATGTTCTTTAACCTCCATGCTTTTGGAAGTTTTCCAGACTTTTTCCTGTGGTTGATTTCAAGCTTCATAGCATTGTGGTCCAAAAGTATGCATGGTATGATCTCAATTCATGTATACTTATGAAGGCTGTTGTGTGACCCAGTATGTACTCTATCTTGGAGAATGTTCCATGTGCACTGGAGAAGAAATTAGATTCTGTTGCTTTGGGATGCAGAGTTCTAAATATATCTGTCAAGCCCATCTGATCCAATGTATCATTCAGGGCCCTTGTTTCTTTATTGACCATGTGTATAGATGATCTCTCCATTGTTGTAAGTGGGGTATTAAAGTCCCCTGCAATTACCACATTCTTGTCAATAAGGTCTCTTATGTTTGTGATTAATTGTTTTATATATTTGGGGTCTCCCGTATTTGGTGCATAGACATTTATAATTGTTAGTTCTTCTTGATGGATAGATCCTGTAATTATTATATAATGCCCTTCTTCATCTCTTGTTACAGCCTTTAATTTAAAGTCTAGTTTGTCTGATATAAGTATGGCTACTCCAGCTTTCTTTTGACTTCCAGTGGCATGATAAATAGTTCTCCATCCCCTCACTTTCAATCTGAAAGTGTCCTCTGGTCTAAAATGAGGCTCTTGTAGACAGCAAATAGATGGGTCTTGGTTTTTTATCCATTCTGATACCCTATGTCTTTTGATTGGGACATTTAGTCCATTTACATTCAGTGTTATTATAGAAAGATATGGGTTTAGAGTCATTGTGATGTCTGTAGGTTTCATGCTTGTAGAAATGTCTCTGGTACTTTGTCTCACAGGATCCCCCTTAGGATCTCTTGTAGGGCTGGTTTAGTGATGATAAATTCCTTTAGTTTTTGTTTGTTTGGAAAGACCTTTATCTCTCCTTCTATTCTAAATGACAAATTTGCTGGATAGAGGATTCTTGGCTGCATATTTTTTTTGTTCATCACATTGAAGATTTCCTGCCATTCCTTTCTGGCCTGCCAAGTTTCAGTAGAGAGATCGGTCAGGAGTCTTATCAGTCTCCCTTTATATGGTAGAGCGTGTTTATCCCTAGCTGCTTTCAGAATTTTCTCTTTATCCTTGTATTTTGCCAGTTTCACTATGATATATCATGCAGAAGATCGATTCAAGTTACATCTGAAGTCAGTTCTCTGTGCCTCTTGGATTTCAATGCCTTTTTCCTTCCCCAGATCAGGATAATTCTCAGCTATTAGTATTTCAAGTACACCTTCAGCACCTCTCCCTCTCTCTTCCTCCTCTGGAATACCAATTATGCATAGATTATTTCTCTTTAGTGTATCACTTAGTTCTCTAATTTTCCCCTCATACTCCTGGATTTTTTAATCTCTCTTTTTCTCAGCTTCTTCTTTTCCCATAATTTTATCTTCTAGTTCACCTATTCTCTCCTCTGCCTCTTCAATCCGAGCTGTGGTCGGATTTTATTTTGCAGCTCATTAATAACATTTTTTAGTTGCTCCTGGCTGTTCCTTAGTCCCTTGATCTCTGTAGCAATAGATTCTCTGCTGTCCTTTATACTCTTTCCAAGCCCAGTGATTAATTTTATGACTACTATTCTAAATTCACATTCTATTATACTGTTTAAATCGTTTTTGATCAGTTCGTTAGCTGTCGTTATTTCCTGGAGGTTTTTTGAGGGGAATTCTTCCGTTTCATCATTTTGCATAGTCCCTGGAGTGGTGCAGAACTGCAGGGCCACAGTCAGACTGGTGTGTACCTTCTCTTCCCCTCTCCTAGGGGCAGGATTCACTGTGGGGTGGCGTGGCCCATGTGGGCTACTTGCACACTGCCAGGCTTGTGGTGCTGGGGATCTGGTGTATTAGCTGGGGTGGATTGGCAAGGTGCACAGGGGCGGGAGGGGCAGGCTCAGCTCGCTTTTCCTTTGGAGGTCTGCTTCGGGATGGGCCCTGTAGCACCGGGAGGGAGTCAGACCTGCCAGAGGGATGGATCCGCAGAAGCACAGCACTGGGTGTTTGCAAGGTCAAGCAAGTTCCCTGACAGGAACTGGTTCCCTTTGGGATTTTGGCTGGAGGATGGGTGAAGCAGATGGCACTGGTGAGTGCCTTTGTTCCCCGCCAAGCTGAGCTCTGTCATCCAGGGCTCAACAACTCTCCCTCCCGTTGTCCTCCAGCCCTCCCATTCTCCAAGCAGATCTGTTAACTTATAACCTCCCAGATGTTAAGACCCGCTTGCTGTCAGAACACACCCTGTCCAGCCCCTCCGCTTTTGCAAGCCACACTCGGGGGCTCTGCTTTGCTGGCAGGCTGCCCCTCCGCCCCGGCTCCCTCCTGCCAGTCCATGTAGCGCGCACCACCTCTCCACCCTTCCTACCCTCTTCTGTGGACCTTTTGTCTATGCTTGGCTCCAGAGAATCCATTCTGCTCTTCTTCTGGCAATTTTCTGGGTTATTTATGCAGGTGAGGGTGGAATCTAAGTGATCCGCAGGACGCGGTGAGCCCAGCGTCCTCCTATGCCGCCATCTTCCCAGAAGTCTCTGAAATCTCATCTTTAATAGTTTGAATGCAGTATTTTTCATTTAGAAACTTTTTGTTGTTTTGACTTGAGGGACAACCCAATTTCTCATTTTAGATCCAACCGGAAGTACACAGAACCCATCTGTATTTACAGATAGTACAGGAAAAATGGTAGTAAATACAGAAAATTATTATCTCTTGGAGTTTTCAATAATTTTTTTAATGTTCATTTATTTTTGAGAGAGAGAAAGTGTGTGAGAAGGGAGGGGCAAAGAGAGAGGGAGATACAGAATCTGAAGCAGGCTCCAGTCTCTGAGCTATCAGCACAGAGCCTGACGCACAGCTCGAACTCATGAACCCGAGATCATGACCTGAGCCAAAGTCAGATGCTTAAGTCACTGAGTTTAGTCACCCAGGCAACCCTGTGGTCTTGCAATATAAGGGCATTTCATGGATACTTTCCTATCCTCTTGAAACAAGTGAAATCCTGTTGTACATATCTTTCAATCAATCGACTATGGTTCCACTCCTCACTTCTGCATGGTAGCCTTGAATGTTGTAGTTTGAGTCTTGTGTTATGATGCCTAATGTCAAAGCATTACATGACTTATTTTCCAATAAAATAAAGAAATGAAAATACAAACTCTGTGCTATTTATATGTTCAGTTGCCACACATCAAAGTGATGACACTGGTGTATATAATGACCCTCACAGATCATGTATATTCTCTAGGCTGACTTGGGTTACTTCCTCTGTACTTTCACTTTGTTGTGGTGGAAGAGACTTGGACCTCAGTTGTGTCAGATCTCTGACATCACCAAACCTGGCTGTATATCCTGGGTTACTTCCTTGGCTGTGGCCAGTTAACTCTTTGTAGCTCAGACTTCAGCTGGGGAGAGAAAGGCAAGCTGAGAGGATCATCAGGCAGCAGCTCTGCTCCTCAGCAACACCTCCCCACCTACTACTCCTACCCTCTTCCCTAACTGTGTTCTCCCAGTTGAAAAGTTCTAAATCAGTGACGTATGCCACTGGATAGTATTGAGGGGAGAGAAGAGGGCAAGCAGAACATACTGGAGAGATCAGATATCTATCTTCAGTTATGCCCAGAGAAACTTCTGGAAGGAGGATCTTGTTGAAAAAGGTTTGGAAAGAGCATGTTCTTGGCAGAGCGGAACAGTCTGTGTGAGGCTGATGTTAATGCCAGCAAGATGTGCATGTGTGGGGAAAGATTTGTCCTGTTCAAGCAGGAGCCACAGAAAACATTAATGGTAGGAGTAAGTGGTAGAAGAACAGTGAAAAGAAAGACTTGCAAATACACTCTTAGAAGTTTGGACTTAATGGAAAATAGGAAACTGCAGGTTTGGTTGGCTGTGTGTGTGTATGTGTGCTCATGTACATTCACGTGCATTTTTAAGACTTGAGGAAAGTGTTATTTTCCAGTAAGAGAATAGAGAGTACTCAGACTTTAGTTATCTGGTGTATGTTGTGAACAGGAAGAATGTGATTTAGACCTTTATCCTGCTTCAAGGACACCACTCCCTAATGGCTGCTGGGTGAATCTGAGGGAGAGCTGAGAGGATCCCATTGTTTAGATTTATCAGTTTTATGGATGAAGAGGGTAGACCCAGGAGTATGGCCGGAGGCTCTCCCTGGATATGCATATTTGTAAACTGAAGAATCTACTAGATACCTGTCTAGTGTGGAAAAGGTGTTAAGTGTCTAAATAACTTCTTGTCAGCTGAATTGAATTGGGGACTAGGTTGGTGATCCCCAAATATCTGAATCCAATTATTTCAGTTGAAATTTCTTAGATTTGTTCCAAATTTTTATGCAGCTTCACTGATTAAAGTCATGATGCTTAGAGGCTGCTTTGTCAGTCCCTTTGTTTCTGGATATGTTTGGAGTTTTCTTCCTTTTCAAATGAAAAAAGAAAGGCAATTCTTTATCTTCTCTATTGATCTTCCTATACTGATAGAATACCCATTGTTCCTTATCTCAAGTCCACATTCCTTCATAACTTTTTTTAAAAAGTGAGGATTTCCAAACACAAAGAGGTCTGTATTCATGCCTGATGTTCATTGATCTTTGTGCTTATTTCCATGGATGATTAATAAATAGTAACAATGTTCTAGGTGCTGTGAGCTCAGAGGTGGTCACAGATATGGCTCACGATAGAGAACGCTAATGCCCATTTTATATGTCCCACTAGGTCAGGTCTCTGGTTGTCAAAAGCAACCAAACCAGAATGATCACTCTGACATAGGTGATGTCCTTTTTCCAGCATCACCCTGACATTTTAGTTCTGGAAAGTGGTTAATCACATTTTGGAGTGACTGGTGGACTAACGTTTTAATGGTACTGGTTCTTCTGGGTTAAGGATAAAGAGGATATTGCCATTCTCTGGCAACTATTCCCAGTCTGCCTCTTATTGACAGCCAAATCTGGGGAGCAAATGGCCGGGTGATATAAGGAGCTTAAAAAGATGTTTTGTCAAGCTCTCTTCATTAAGCTGGCACCATCTACCCTCCTACCCCCCTTTGTTCCAGTTGGGGCTGTCCTTTCTGACAGAAGTTTCCTAACAGTGTGTGTCTCCACCATCTGGAAGCCAGGGATTATGGCTGAAGTTTAGGAAGGTCAAACGTGAAAGTAATCAGGATATCAGGGAAATTTCAAGCATCTTCCTGTCATTGGGCTCCCATTTTGGAAAATGCCTGCACCCCACACCTCCTGTCTTCCTTTATGCAATGAGAATCAAGGTTTCACTTTCTTCTCTAGAATTCCCTAAACTGCACTGAGGTGGTTCTTTTTCTTCTCTAGAATAAGGCAGTGACTAGAAAAGATTTATGATAGATCAATGAAAGAATTAGATGGTGAAAGAAGTCTCAGGAAGGTGCTACTTGTCATCTGGAGATCTATTATCCTATATTTCCACTAAAAGCCAAGTAAAAGGAGATAGGCTAAAGTTGTGAGCAGGAATTACAATTAGCTGTAAAATCACATTTGGGAAGTATTGGAATAACTAAGGGATACTTTGGAATCTTTCTTGGCATCTAAAAGGATAGTCTGGAGTTTTTTGGCCCTAGGTTATGTTTGGGACATGGTTTAGAGCTTTCAGATTTAATGGTTTCAGTAATTTTAACTCCTGCCTATCAGTATCTATTTGGGAGGAAAGGAAAGTGATTGAAAGTGAGTGACCTGGGCACAATGATAGGAACTGGCTGAAATACTCCTTTAATAGCTCTACCCTGAGTCTTCACTCTTTGTGGTAGTAGTGTTCTTCAGGAGAAAGAACATGGTCTTTGAAGTAACAAAGAACCAAGTTCAAATTCCACCTCTTCTTGTTAGTGGGTTATGGGCTTGGGACAGTTGTCTCACCTCTCAGTCTGTAAAGTGGAATAATACTTATTTCATTGCGTTGTTATGGGGATTAAATTAAATAACATCTCTGCATTACTTGCAGCTCAACAAATTCTGGTTCACTTTCACACCTCTCTCCATTTATCCCTAAATCTTGCACATACACCTGGTACCCCTATTTGCTAGATGCTATTTTTCTCTGCCCTCAGCCTCTGCATATGTTTCCCCAATGCTCCTAAGAGTTCAAGTCTTGGGCCTTTGTTTATTACTGTGTGTTAGTCCCACAAAAAGACAATAAGAGAATGGATTTTTTATAAGTGTACTTACATGAGCCAAGGTTGTGGTGTCTTTCCAGTCATTTTTGCTTGGTGACAACTTTGGTCTCAGACAAAGGAGTTCTACCTTCCCACCTACTCTTCTGATCCAAAGTTCTTGATTTGAGGCTAGATCATTCAGGGTGGGGTTTGGTTCTAATTAAAAGTGATGGCAAGCTTGTTTATAAAAGGCATTCAGGGATGGGGAATCCATAATCTTTACTATCAGGATATACTTTTTTTCTTCCTGTGTTTTTAGTTTGCAAAATATCAATCCTACAGAAAGTTGCAAAAATAGTATAGTAAACACCCATTTATTTTTCACTAGGATCGACCAGTTGTTAATATTTTGCCACATTTGCTTGCTCTGTCCAATGTATATGTGTATGTGTGTGGGTGCATGTATGTATGAAATACAGTCTATACTTAAGGTTTACTAATTTCCTATTTTGCTTTGGTACTAAAGTGTTTCTCCATGATCCAGGTGCAACCAGGATTATGCATTGTATTTCTTTGTCATATCTCTTTATTCTCATTTAATCTGTAGTGGTTCCTCAGCCTGACATTGATAGTTTTGAACAGAACATGTCCGTTGTTTTATAGAAATCCACTTTCTGTAGAAAGTTGTTTTGTAGACTGATCATTTTTATCACCAGTATTAGGTTACACATTTTAGACAGGAATATTATATAAGAACATATTAAAGACAATGAGTGCCATGCATGCGGGGAACATCTCTTTTTCCTCCCCATTGTGTTTGTAACATCAAACCCTAGGCTGACTTTTAATTTTTTTTAATGTTTTTATTTTTTCTTTTTTTTGAGATAGAGAGACAGAGTGTGAGTGGAGAGGAGAAGAGAGAGAGGGAGACAGAATCTGAGACAGTCTCCAGGCTCTGAGGTGTCAGCTCAGAGACTCACACAGGGCTCAAACACATGTACTATGAGATCATGACCTGAACTGAAGTCAGATGCTTAATCGACTAAGCCCCCTAAGTGCCCTTAGAACTGACATTTAGGAGTTTCTGAATATTTATTCACTGAACAAATAAATGAATGAAATAAGATTTTCACTGCCACTTAGGTCTATTATTTTTCTACTCGAGGAACGGGGAAGAGCAGCCTTCTCCTATATCTTAGTCCCCTTTTTATGATAAATGGGTGAAAGCTTAAGGATAACCCAGGACATATGTAAAGACCCACAGAAAAGGAAAATGAGATGGACAGTATGTCATGAGGCAACCTGTGGAGTCTCTTTACCCTAGGAGTGGGTGGTGATCATCCTATGTTGTGAGTGGTTGCAACAATTCCCACAGAATTGAAGGGAGGGACTCAGAAAGACTTTTATTACATATGTATTATATGTATATGTATAAAATACACATATTTATTACAGCATTATTCATAACAGCTAAAAGGTATATCCATCAGTGCATGGACACATGAACAAGATATGGGATATACACAATGTAGTATCATTCAGCCTTAAAGAGGAAGGCCATTCTGACAACACGGATGAACCCTGAAGACAAGCTGTATGCAAAAGGACAATATTGTGTGATTCCACTATATGAGGTACCTACAGTAGTCAAATTGAGAGAGAGAAAGTAGAATGGTGGTGCCAGGGGCTGTGCGGAGGGAAGAACTGGGAGTTACTACTTATGGGTGCAGAGTTTCAGCTGAGGAAGATGAACAAGTTCTGGGCATGAATGGTGGTGAGAGTTGCACAACAGTGTGAAGGTGAGGCTCTCTTGGATCACCCATTTTATAATCACAACACCCACTCTGAGCACATCCTAACCTTTTCTTGCTTCCCTCTTCTCTGTCTCACTGATTGCAAATCCAACACAATATATATCCATATTAGTTATTTGTTTATTGTTTGCTTTCATCTACAGGATGTAACCAACTTGTGTGGAGAGATTTCTGTGCTTTTTCTGCTTTATCTACAGTGCTGAATAAATGAGAATCAGTATATTAGTTGAACAGATAAAGGAAAGACCATGATTGGACACAGACTTGAAGAGAAGGCCAAACAGAAGGAGAAATTGGGAAGATTCCATTTTTCATTTGATTTTGGAAACCAATTTCTTCTACCCTTGGGTATGAGACTCAGCCCCAGTGTTCATGGTGGTTTTTGTTCTGTTTGCCTTTCCATATGCCTGTGAACTGTTTCACTCTTGGACATGTTGCTGTACATGTACACGACATTTAACTTTACTTAAAACTCTTGCCCTGAACTCAAAGCTTCTACTCCTGTATTGATGACTGCCGCTACCTCAGTTGCAGGGCTGCTTGAGTTAGGACTTGAGAAACTCTGGGGTAGCTCAGCTTTCTAAAAACCTTTATAGTTGAATGTTTGGGAGTCACTAGTTGGATTGGCTCCAGAGTCTTCATTGTCCAGAAATTTTAAGGACAAAGAGTTTTCATATACTTTGAGGTTAGAAAGGATCTATGCTTGGATACGGAGGATTGATATGATCTGCAGATGTTGTATTTAAATTCACTTCTCTGCCACTTGAGAAGTGAAATAATCATTTAACAGCCTCCTTAGCCTTCCTCTCAAGTCCTTATCAAACTTCTAGCAAAGCAACTGGTAGCCAAACTCTCTTTGATGCAATTCAGTAGGAGCCACTAGGCCAATTTCCTGATTTGCAAGAGTGTTAACACTCCACCAGGGGAACCAGTAGAACTTACTGCCTTGGAAAATTCTTTGAAAAGGAAATGTCCAGAGTGAGGGCAGTGCCACTCTCAGAGACAGAGGAGTAAACACAATGACCTCCGGGACAAAGAGGAGTGGTTGGGGCCGGCTAGGAGAGGAAGGCAGACTGCAATTTAATGGGTGGATTGTTGGACTTGACAGGAGTTGTTCTGGGAGCCTTGAGCTGAACTTTGGTTTTGGAGTTTGGAAGGAGCTCAGAGACTGGAAGAAATACATGGAGGAGTGAGAGGGAAGGGGGAGGTGACGGCATTATGGAATTCATACAAGCTGGTTTCATGTTCCCTAGCCTTTCTCTGCATTTCTTTCAGCACCTCCTATGCACCAAGCACTTCCTTTCAGAGAGACTGTTTCTTAATGAAACAGATTCACAGAGTCAAGGCCTTCAATGACTCTGGAAATGTGATTGAAATACATGATTCTGCATGTTCTAGCTCCAGTTTACACCTCTGTTTGACCCTGTCTCTCTCAAAAATGAAAACAAAATCCCAAACAAACAAACAAAAAAACAAAACAAATTTCCTCTAGGAATCTCAGGATATAGTAGTCGATCAATACATCTATAAATTCATTTTCTCTGTCCTAAATGCTTCTTATCATTGCTTCGTACAATTATGTGTAGATCCTTGTCCTGGGTAGTGAGGGTTGGAGGTGGGAGTGTGGAATCCAGAAAGATGAGGTATATAGATCCTGGCCCTGACCTCTAGAAGCTTTTAGATTATAAAGGAATTTAAATGACACACTCAGGACACCAGCAGACAGAAAGGGAAAATTAGTTTTAGCTGAGCATCAGGGTGGACTGTAAGTACTGATGGGAATTGGAGGGAAGTTGGAGATGGGGACCGGTCAATATGGATTAGGAAAGGCTTCCTAATCACCAGGGGAAACGTTGTACAATAGGACTGAGAAGACCTAGAGCATCAAGACTGGACAGAAAGGAGTGAGGAGGGCATCCCTGGCAGGTCAAGCACTTACTCAGGCCAAAGGCTCATCCCAGGAAGGGTAAGTCAGGATGTGAGGAGCTGAGTCAGGAAGGAGGTGATGGGCCTGAGGGTAGGGAGAGAATTAGGGCGGGGCTCTGACAGCTTGGTCAGAGAGTCTGGACTGAATATAAACTATCGGAGCAATTGTAGATTACCACGTGGAGAAAGGGCAGTCCTGAAAATAGCGTTTGAGGGTGATGTTTCTGTATTGTTATAAGCTGGATTGTGGTAGGGTCTCTCAGGATTCCCAATAATGGCTTTGCTTTCTCTTCTATAAGCTTGCTTGCTTATTGTTCTTGTGCCAGCTTGTGTTGGAGTAATGAAATATGATTATTTAATTACCAGATGCTTTGTTTCTTGGGCTGCTTCTGTGGCATCTTCATACTTTGTCTATAGCCCACTCTCCCTCATCTTCAGTAAAATTGGAAAGAGTACAAGGACCACCCTGCACAACACGGTTGAAGTAAACAGAAATGATCAAACCATTACCCATCTCTAACCCTGGCATTCACATGGTCCTCCTCTGGGATTCCTGCTCAGGGTCCATGGATGGACTTCAGGAGAGTGTAGGGAATTTTTTGAGGTGACCAAACTCAGAGGGCTCTGTGACTCAACAAATGTTAAGAACAACTCTTGTGTCTGTTGGGAGGGAGGTGGCTGAGGACTGTTCCGCAGAGGGAGAAATGTGGTACAAGCATCCTTAGTGCCCAGTAAGGAGCCTCCAGAGACAGTTGAAAGAGTGAAGGAGAAAGAGGAATTGGGAAAAGGGAAATGGTTTCAGAAGGAACTGGTAAGAGGAGTGCCCCATCTTCCCTTGTTCTCCACCCTCTTTCTAGCAGGTATTCCTTCTCTGTGTTCTCCATGTCCTAACAATTACAGGATCCAGTTACCCTTCAACTTAACTCCCACAACATTATCTCATGAAATTCCTTGTTGAATCTGAAGTGTGCAGAGTGGAATCAACCCCTCCCTCAGCCATGGACTGTTAGCATCATTGCTTCCTGTCAGACCCCTTTGCATGCAATGCATTTTATTTTACCCTTTCATCCTGATCTCTGTTCTCATTTCCCCTCTTCACTGGAGGCACCTGCTTTAGTGTATTTAACAAATGCTCTTCCAATCCACGCTCTATATATGTATTTGGATACATTCATCCATTCTACAAATACACAGTTGTAATGTGGGGAATAAAGCCAAGAGCCAAATGGTGAAAATGCCCTGCTTCCATGGAAATTACATCTTTTAGTGTGAGGCAAATAATAGACAATTAAGTACAACATATAGTACCTTGAATGATGACAAGTGCTATGAGGAAAATGAGGGCAGGGAGATAAGGTATGGCTGGGTGGTTAGGAACAGATTGTAGTTTTATATGTGGTGCTTAAGGAAGGCTGTGCTACACATGTGCTATTTTACCAAATTTAGTGAAATGAGCAACCATGGGGCTATCTGGCTTCGAAGTGGTATGGTCATAGGGACAGCAAGTACAAAGGCCCTGAGGTAGGGTCTTGCCTGGTATGTTAAGAGTCCAGAATGGTTAGGAGGCTAGAGAAAAATAAGTGGGAAGAGGGAGAAACTGAGGCTGAGTAGTAGGTGGGTCACTGACAAATACTGTAGGGCTTTGTAGGCCATTGTAAATCCAGACTTTGGCTTCTCGTCTGAATGAAAAGAGAAACCAGTGGAAGATTTTATCAGAGGAGTGACATGACATTTTTAACAGGTATGTGTGTATCCTTGACAAATACACAGCACTTTGTGGGTGTTTTATAAATGTATATAAATGTGATTGTGTTGTATACCTCGTCCTGCTTCTACTTTGCTACTTAACATTGTTTCTGAAATCTACCCATGTTGTTATCTTTAATCTACTTTGTTTCTGACTGCTATGTAATATTTCATTGTGTACATATGGCACATTTTACCTGTACATTCCTCTAGTAACAGAGGCTGGCATAGCTCCAAATTCAGAAACAGTCCTGTGATGAACTCGCTCATATGAGCCTCCTTATGGACTCAGGAGAGAGTTTCCTTGTGGTGTATATCTGAGAGAGAGATGGTAGGGTGGGAGGGTGTGTGCATTCTTAATTCCACTAATTGTGGTTCAGGATGGTGATCCCAGTTACACTCGCACCAGTGTTGGGTGATATTTTGTATCTTCTCATCAAATTCTTATGTGGATCCTGCAAGGGAAGTGAAGTAAGGTTCCTTGTGGTTGAGGAAACCTGAGGCTTAGAGAGATCAAGAAAATAACCCTGGTTTATATAGTGAAGTGGAATGACCAAGGCTCAAATCCAAAATTTCTGACATAATGTCCTTTGCTCTTAGCACTACAGTACCCAGCACTGCCCCTTCTAGGAATAAGATAAGACATCCATAGGGAAAAATATTGATGATGATGCTGATGGGGGTGATGTTTGAGGCTTGCATTTTTTTTTTTTTTTTGATGCCTGGACTAACACAGTAATCCTAGGACTTCCAAGTGTTTAGCACCATGTATGAGGGTGTTTAATTAGGGTACTTAGCTTTCAAGGCAAAATATATGGAATAAAGCTGTTTTCATTGTCTCACGAGAACGAGCTAACAAGTTTGAATTTTAGTGGATGATTTGGGGGCCGGACATTTATAAAGACTAACTGATTTTCAAAGTTTGGCAGTTTGCATCAGGTTTCAATAATAAACATTAGGTAGATTATATTAATTATATATTGTTTGCTAGGCACTGTGCTAATTACTCTATAGGCATCATTTCTCTCATGCCTCATAATTACCCTTGAGGAACTTTTACTCTCATTTGACTGCTATTGAAACCAAAGCAGCAAGAGGGTAACTAATTTGTCCAGAGTAGCTGGTATAAGGTTGAGTTTTGATTTGAACCTGAACCATGTATCAGCAGAGCCTTACTCCTATCTGCTAAACTGTGCTGCTTTCCTGTGAAGGAAGCTTTTGTAATCTCTTCTCTTCGATATGAGGACAATTTCTTGTCATTTGAGGTGGTTTTGAGCAGCCATGGGAAGGATAGGGCTAGTGGATAAGAATCTCCAGAACGACTGGATACGAAGTATGAAAATATTTCCCAGTCTTCGTCATCCCTGTCTCTGTCCCCCAGAGTGAGAGCCTCAGCCTTAGAATATCCTGCCTAGGTTACAGGGCCTGAGCATGATGCCTTCAAAAAAAATTGACAATTCTTTGTCACCCTGTGTGGCTTATACCAGCCATGAATGATGTGTAGGCAAGGTTCATCAGTTTCCTTTTCCTTCACACTTTCATTTTCATTGCCTTCTACAAGGAAGGTAATACAATTTATATTTTTACATAATTCAGGATTATAAATATTGTTTGGCTACAAAGCATGTATCTCAAAGTCAATTAGCTAGGAATTCTGGATTATGCTCTCTTTCAGGTTTCTATTCTCAGTTTGTGTATTAGTTCAACACGTATTTATTGAGCATCTAACTAACACTTTGATAGAGGACACAGGCAGATTAGCTGGAATTCTGATACATTAGGATAAATGACACATGGGGAAGCCCGGGTGCTATGAGAACACACAGGAAGAACAGCATAAAGGTCAGGGGAGGCTGTCTGAGGCAGCAACTTCTGAGCCGGGAACTGAAAGAGAAGTGGGGGTTAGCTAAATGCAGGGGACAAGAGGACATTAGAGACAGGTAACAGGGTAAGTGTAGAATTTTGCAGTTGGAGCAGGGAGTGGGCAGAGGATGAGCCTGGAGGAATTAGCACAGGCCAGATGCTGAAGGACGAAATTAGCAGGGAGGGCAGTGGAAACACTGAAGGGTTTGAAGCCTGGGTGGGGGGGGGGGTGCACATCAATAACATTCATTGTGTAGAAAGATTCCATGAGTTAAGTATTGACTGTCCATGTTGTGTGCTTCTTAGTAAATCATAACCTTGGAACTGGTTGCCACTGGTGGGTGGTTAATAAGGAGTCTAGATGGATTTGTACACAGAAGCTTTGACCCACAACATTAGGATTCCTTTTGATAATCTGTACAGAAGACTGTTCAATTCTGATGTGATCTTTCTGTCTTCAGAACCCTCTGACAACATTTCCTAAAATTCTCTCAAAACCAAAGCCTGAGAAGTGAGGAGAGTGGGGGCTGTATGACTTTGTTTTCTCTGTTCTCCACTACTCATTTCTGGGGGCATTGCTGTGAATTGCTCATCAGAGTCTTGCTCCAATTCAGGAGGCAGCCGTTTGAATAGCAGCAGTGGTGAGGGGGAAGGAGGAACCATATGTAGGGTTCCTTCATTAGGAAAATATCTTTGGCATATTGAGACCATGGTTTGAGCGAGTGGAAAATAACTATAGTGGAAAATTAATAGGAAGTTACAAGTTAGTGTTTTAATATAAGCTCACAGAGCAGGGCAGGGTCTCGAGGTGCTAGCAGCTGACATCACAGATGGCTCAGGGTGTTTATAGAGGATAGTGTGACCAGTGAGCAGAGTTCCTGCAGAAGTGAGGTTATCTTCTTTACTGGAACCCAGAGGAGGAGGAGACAGAAGGAATTGTTTTGGTTGTGAGCAACTGAGCTAGGTGACTTACTTCTTTCCTTCCTACCCATCACACTCTCATAATTGTGGATTATAGTAAGTTTTGCCTGGTTGCTTTGGGTGAGGTTTACTGAATGTCAGAATTCACAAAATGGCCTTTCTGACTCTTCTCCCTTAGTAATGGACACTTGGTTGGCTTATGCACCTGTTTACTCTAGTGTTTCATCACCAGACAGCCTGTTCCTGTCGTTCTTGCAGCTAGTTATGAAGGCCCTGCCTCTTTCTCCCTCTTCCTCTTTTCTCACAGCGCCCCCTGTGGGCCTAGATGGGTAAAGGGAAGGGTTGGACAGCACATTCTTTGCCATCAGGACAGCTAAATGGATGATGCAAAATGAGGAGAAAGGTGGCCATCTGACCTTGGGAACTGATTTCGGGGCAAAGAGTTTTAAGACACTGGGACCAATATTTGTATTTTAAACTCAGATGATACTTAAGAAATGGTTCTGTAACTGCAACAAGGCCTGCTAGTTCATGAATTAATGTGTCATAACTTATGCTCAAGCACCACACAAACATCCCATGTGTAAATTATTGCACAAGAATTTCATGCCCTTTTGTGTCCTATAGCTTTATTAGTACATGAAGCTCCATTAGTTAGATGAATCCAAAGGGGATTTTGTCATGTAGTGTGTAAAAAGGAGAATTTTGGGAGATATTTGATGCTTTTCTGAGGGGAAAGCAGTGTTGATTTTTTTTTTTTTAATGATTTTCTTTGATTTCAGTTTCTGTGATGCTCGGGCTGCAACAGGTGACTTCTGAGCTGTGGTTGTGAGCTTTCTTTAGTTGGTTGAACACCAACTCATTTCGGTAAATATTTATTGTTTCTTTAGGCATTATGAAGGGCTATCAAATACCAGATGAAATACAAAGCAGCAACTTTGAAACCTGAGGAAGGGACTTCGGCAGCCCCAACTCAACTTTGCTAAACTTAGCCTCACTGAACCAGATCCCAGACTCTGCACCCTGGACTTGCTACAGCTCTATGATCCTGGAATAGTCTTCAACTCCAGATAGAATGCCGTGTCAGACATTTCATGGATTTGGTCAAAAACTGGTACGCAGACGTAAGCTGAAGGCACAGGTGGCTGAGAGTGACCCACGGAGAAAATTGAGCCCTCTGGATTTAGTGACCCTGGGTGTGGGCCGCACACTGGGTGTAGGTGTGTATGTCCTGGCTTGTGAGGTGGTCAGCAATCAAGCAGGACCATCCTTTGTGATTTGTGTTTTGATTGCTGGCCTATCTTCAATGTTGGCTGCGCTGTGCTATGCAGAGATTACTGCCTGGGTTCCCCATTCTGGCTCTGCATTTCTCTACAGCCATGTCACTATAGGTGAGCTTTGGGCTTTCATCACTGGCTGGAACCTCATCCTCTCCCTTGTTGCTAATACAGTCATTTATTTCCATGTAATGTTCTTAGTTTTTGAGTCACTGCGTGTGACACTGCAAGAATTTATCTTACCGCATGTTTCCCACTACCTTAGAGAAGACCATATAAGCTTCATCTTTATGTTCCTTCTGTGGTTTCTCATGTTTTTCTGGTATGATTCAACTTCCTCACTTGCCAAAGTGCTCATGTTGGTGAAAATTTTGGCTCTCAGCTTTGTCATCATCGTTGGCTTCATTAAGGGGGACCTGCACAACTGGAAGCTCACAGAAGAGGACTATGTAAAGGCTGGACTCAATGACACCTCAAGCTTGGGCCCTCTGGGCTCTGGAGGATTTGTGCCTTTTGGCTTCGAGGGGATTCTCCGTGGAGCAGCTACCTGTTTCTATGCATTTATAGGTTTTGAGAAAATTGTTAGCAGAGTTGAAAAAGCCCAGAACCCCCAACATTCTATCCCGAGGAGCTTTGTGATTTCACTCTTCATCCTCTTTGTGCTGTATTTTGGTATCTCGTTAGCCCTTACACTTATGGTACCTTACTACCAGCTTCAACCTGGGAGCACCTTGCCTGAGGCATTTCTCTTTATTGGCTGGGCTCCTGCCTACTATATTGTACTGTTTGGATTTTTCTTTAGTTTTTTTGGAAATACCTTTCAATTTATTGGCCCCATCTATGACCTCTTATACGATATGGCAGTGAATGGACTCTTGTTCCCTGTCCTTACCAAGATCCTCAGTTGGAGATACTTCTACCGCGTAATTTATTTGATTTTTATGATTATTGCAGCAATCACGACATACTTCTTTGGACTCACTGATGTTGTGGACCTCATGTTTATTGGGTCCATGGTATCTTACTCCATGGTTGCTATTTGTGTTCTCATCCTCAGGTATCAGCCTGAGAGGAGGAATGGGGGAAATGAAGCAGAGATGCAGGAGGAGAACGGACCTGCAGCAGAGAGGCTGACTCTACAGGGACTACTTTTTCCATGCAGCCCCACCCCCACTCCACTCTCTGGCCGAGTTGTCTATGTTTGCTCCTCACTGCTTGTTCTGCTGCTCACTCTTCTTTGCCTGGTGCTGGCCCAGTGGCCAGTTCTGCTTTCTGGAAACCTAGCGTGGATTTCAGTGGTTGTGCTCCTCCTGGTGCTCATCACTGGGATCACTGGGATCATCTGGAGACAGCCACAGAGCTCCAGTCCCTTTCACTTTAAGGTCCCTGCTGTGCCTCTCCTCCCACTACTGAGCATCTTCATGAATATTTACCTTATGATGCAGGTGTCAGCTGCCACCTGGGCCCAATTTGGTGTCTGGATGTTGATTGGGTTTGCTCTGTACTTCAGCTATGCGATCCAGTCAGTACAGCCTGGCCTCTAACCATACTTATGCTAGGGCCAAAACTGTAAACTTTGAAGTTTGTAGTTCCAGTACCTATTTTTTTTTTTTTTTTTACTTATCTACTTTTCAATTGTGCCTGTGTCTGCTCACTGACTTAAAAATATTATTAAAAATGTGTGCCTTGGTGGCTCATTCGGTTAAGCATTCAACTTCAGCTCAGGTCATGATCTCATGGTTTGTGAGTTTGAGCCCGGTTTGGGCTCTATGCTAACAGTCAGAGTCTGTGTCTCCCTATCTCTCTGCCCCTCCCCACCCACACTCTCTCTCTCTCTCTCTCAAAAATAAATAAACATTAAAAAATTCATAAAAATATTTTTTAAAAAACTTAAAAAATATTTTTATTTTCTTTGTCAAAGTATCCGGTAGCAGTGGGGTGCCTTACTGGCTCAGTCAGTAGAGCATGTGATTCTTGAACTAAGAGTGGTGAGTTAGAACCCCACATTGGGTTTATAGATTACTTAAAAAATATGCAGTAGCAGAATTACTGGATTACATAGTAGATCTATTTTTAATTTTGTGAAGAACCTCCATACTGCTTTCCGTAGTGGCTGAACCAATTTACGTTCCTTCCAATAGTGCATGAAGGTTCCTTTTTCTCCATATCCTGACCAACATTTGTTTTTCTTGTCTTTTTTATTTTAGTTATTCTTACAGTTATAAAGTGACAACTTATGTGTATTATTAATATACATTTCCCTGATGATTAGTAAGGGTGAGTATCTTTCCCTGTGTCTATTGGCCATCTATATGTCTCTTGGAAAAATGTATATTCAGGTCATCTGACCATATTTTTAATTGGATTATTTGTTTTTCTGGTGTTCAGTTGTATAAGTTCTTTATGTGTTTTGGGTATTAACTCCTTATTTGATGTATCATTTACAAATATCTTCTCCCATGCAGTAGGTGACATTTTTGTTTTGTTGATGGTTTCCTTTTCAGTGCAAAACCTTTTAGTTACACGAGTTCAAAAACATAGATGCACCCCTATGTTTATTGCAGCATTATTTATCAAACCCTGGATATGTGGAAAGAAAAATGAAATACAGCCCCTGACCTTATAGAGCACATATTCTAATACAAGGGGTAAAGCATAGCTGTAACACAAAGTGCAAAGTGTTGTCATAAAGAATATACAAATAAAGTGTCTTCGGAATTCAGCGTGCAGGATGATCATTTGTGGCTGGCACAGTGACTAGTAAAATGAGAGAAGACTTTGTAGAGGAATGGCCTTTGAGTGGGCTCTCTACAAGGATGGATAGGATTTTGTCACATGTGGGCAAGAGGGAGGGACTCAGGCATAGAGAACAACACTTGGAAAAGCACAAGAAATGAAGTAGTGTTCAGAGCACACTGAACATAGAGTGTAGCCTGAGCCTGGCTGTGAGAGGGGGCAACAGAACATGCACAGGTGGATCAGAGCCAGAACTTTCCTCTTAGCACAAAGTTCTTTGTCTTTGAACCCACTACCAATGCTGAAAATTGCTGTGGTTGGTTCTTCTACCTGGTGATATCTGAATTCTTGGGCTTTAATTTTCTGTACTGTTTCTTGCTTTGGTCCACCTGCTCTGAAAGTGTACAGCTGAGACCCAGGTGTCCTGGCTTCTGGTGTTGTTTCCACCACGAATTAGCAATGTGACCTTGAACAAGCTGCTCAATTCCTTCAGTGCTCTGCTTATTTATCTGTAACACAAGAGGTCAGAAGTTATTATTTATAAAGTTCCATTTCCTTAAAAATTCTAGGACTTCTGATTCCTCTGTCCTTTATTCTCTCCCTTAGGTGTCTCTACTGTGTGGGATCTGAATGTGCATCCTTCCCACTTTTCACTGAAGCCCATTGTTGGTGCTGTAGAAGTCCAATAAATAATACCCCAATTCCCCTGCCTGTGTTTAAAACCAAGTGATAATCAAGACATAGAGACATACTATTAAACAGTCAGCTACAGCCTAATTGGTTTGCTAAGCCCACATCATTAAATTAGACAGACTTACTCCTCACAGGTAGTGCTGAGCACACCCTGCCTCCCACCACAAGAGACAGTCTGCTTTTATCAGATTTTCCTTGTATGAGCAAGTTGGAATGCAAGTATCCTGTGGACAAGTTGGTTCTGGATAAATAAAGAAAACCAACACAAAACTGGGAGGGGCTGAGCTGGGCATCCTCACAGCTGTCTCTTCAACTCACTACTCAAATTCTCAATGAGAGAGGGTGTGGAGAGAGGCCAGGAATAGTACTGTGCTTAGTGATGGCTCAAATTTCAGCTCCTGCCACCTCAATTGGAGGGCTTGTGCAAACCCTGCTCCCAGTGTTTGGAATTCAGTAGGCTTGGGTGGGACCCAGAACTTGTACTTCTAGCAGTTCCCAAGTGATGCTGCTGATGGTGGTCCAGGGACCACACTTTGAAAACCAAAGCTCCAGCTGAAGCCTCTCCACATGTAAAGATGAAGGGAAAAAAACAAAGTGCCTTTTATGTGGGAAATAGGTTCAAGAATTCCTTACACTTACATAAATGAGTTATAAAGGCTTAGGGCCCAAAGCCAATGCCACAAAGTGAAAGCGCCCACGGCTAGCCATTAAGTAGAACACAACATAGAGTGGAAAGCCACGTTTCCACAGGACAAAAGCATCTGAGAACCGCTAGAAGTGGAAAGCCACTTTAACAGGACGAAAGAGTCCAAGAACAGCCAATGGTACATAGGTTGTAATTGAATCTTGTGTGGCTTATCGTTCTCAGGATAGCATGCTCCATTTATCTTAGTCCTTATAAAAGTCAGATAGCCAGATGCAGTGCCTGCAGGAAATGGCCGTCTGCGTGGCCCCGAGATGTTATGACCCTAACCTCTAACACCGCATGCTTTTGAGACCCTTTATCTCTCACACCCAAGTTAATGATGACTGTTTTATTGTTTCTTTCTGCATGACCATCATGTATTTAAGTTTTCAAGATCCTAATAAACATGGAGAAAGGACCCTTATTCAGGGCTCTTGTCTCCCCATAGACATTAGCCTCTCTCGTTTTCATTTCTGTGTCCACTCTCTTGCCGGACAAGAGAGAACTCCAGATTCCTGATCTGTGACAACCTTCATAATTTAAACATTTAGATTAAAATATCATCATTAATACTTTCACAGTGTGGAAATCATAGTGATTAATCTTGCAATGTATGTGTATATGAAATCACTACAAAGTACACTTTAAATATATTACAGTTTTATATGTTATACCTCAATAAAGCTGAAACTTAAAAAAATAATATACCACAGTTATCTGTGATTATTTATTTATTTTATTCCCTGATTGCAGATCATAGGTTGTGAGTGTGTCTTATTCACTCCTCCTGACCATCCAGCTGGGGGCCAGGAACAGAATGAGTATATAATAAATTCATGTTAAATTGAATTGAGCCTTAAACATTTCTTTGGTACTGAAATTTCTCCTAACCTTTCAGGCTATATGGTGAGGGATGTGTTGTTTCACATTTGAAGGGAAATAATGGAACAGATTTGTATTGTGTATTGTGCTCTGGAGCAAGATTCCTGAATCAGGAAGGGATGAGATATGACTCTTGTGTCAGCTGGAGGATAGACAGAAGGATGTGGGCAGATAGACTCTTAATGGGAGACAGTTGTGTCAATTACTCTGGTCATCAAGATCCTTGCACTTTGAATTGTGGTCCATGGGTCAACAGCATGGCTGTCAGCTGGGAGCTTGTTAGAAATGAGAATCTCAGCCCCACCCAGACCTACTGAATCAGAATCTACATTTTTAACAGGCTCCCAAGTGATCTATATGCTGTTTCCACTTTGAGAAGTACTGGCCTTAGATGATGGATGATAGACATCTGGCCTCAAATGAGCACTAAGGAAGGTCTGAAAACTTTGGTATTCGGAACACAAGAGAATGGGCCTAGACTTGGAAATTGAATTTTGGGAAGAGAGGGAAGTGTAGACCCTGGCTGCCCTCCTGTCCCCAGGACTCCCACATTAGTCACTGTGGTAGGATTTGTCACTCTGCCCACGTAGGGAAAATGCCTGATGTGCCCTCTCTGGAGTCTGCCTGATCCTCAGGGGCTCCCCTGGGGCAAGAATCGTGTGGGTCAGGGGTGCTGCCAATTCTGTTTCCCCTACTTCATGTGATGGCCTGAAAGGGACTGGGGAGGTCATATTAGTCACACTGAGCCTCAGGGTTGTACTTTCTCTTAATCAAATGAGTGATAACTTGATGATGCTAATTGAGGAGGTTATAGAGGTTGGGGATATTGAAATTGGAGTTCTTAACTTTCTGCCCTGGAAATTAGGATATTTTCATCCTTCAAAAACTTTAAGGAGAGACAAGATGACTGCATGAGATGACTAAATCAATTCTTTTTGAGGACTCTTGAAGTTTTTAAAAGGTTACTAACAAAATGTATGAGACCTATAATTACAGAGACCTGGACTGATTGGCAATGCATCAGTGTTACCAGGCGGGCATTTGAGAATTTTCTTCAGCCTTTGAAGGTTTGTGTACCTCATCCCCAACCATAATGAGTGTAAAGAGAGGCCAATATTGAAGGAAGACAGATTGAGATAGAAGATAAGGAAGAATTTCTGAGATTGGACAGTGACCAGGAGAGATGAGAGGGAGCAGACTCCTCAGCCATGCACATGGCTGTCTCACTTGGGTTTGGAATGCCTCGGATGGGCCCCTGTCCAGAAAAAGGGTACTGTACAAAATGAACTCTCAAAATCTATTTCATCTCAAGAATTCTCCAGTCAACTCCTGAAATAAAAGGCTGGGGTGGACGTTTTGTATGTATAAGGCAGTGAGGTATGTGGATGATGAATGGCAGAAGGAAAAACCAATTTTAGAGCATTGAAATCTGTTGCAAATTTTAAAACAGGGCTTGGATTTAGGAGAATAAGTTGCATGTTAGGGTCAAGTAAGAATTTTAGGTTTTCATGTCCTTCCCATCTGTATGTATTTATCTCACCTCACTGATGAGATTTAAAAATCTCCTAAGGGAAAAGAACATTTCTTTTATGTATGACTTTTATATCTGCAATGCCCCCAAAATGATGACAAAAGTAATAACTCCCATTGGCTGAGTGGTATGCCCTGTACTTTGACCCAAATATTTTACATAATCACCTCTTTCATACAAGAATTGTATGAGGTGAACATCGTTATGTTTTTACAAAAGTTGAGACTAATGCTTAGAGAGGTTAAATAATTTGTGCAAAGTGAGTGTGAAGCTAGGATTAGTGCTGATTTTGAGCAAAGCTCACGCAGCTCAGCCCTGAGCTATACTCTCTGTGGGGTAGTGGCTCAAAAAGGGGTAGATAATCACTGACACTTGATGGCATAGAGGTAATTGAAGGGCAGTGGATAATTCCAAATAGTGAGTCATGAGAAAACAATTTCTCTTTGTTTGTGGAGTGTAGTTGGAGAAACACTTGGTGACACGTGCAAGCTTCTACTCAGACATTCTTTCATTCACCTTCACTGTGCCACACCCTGCAGTCAGGAGATTGGAAAGGGCCTGAGGCTGGGTACATTATTCATAAAGCACCTCATTGAAAATCATGTATGTGCCTAGTATCTAGAACTATGTTTAAATTTGAGTGAAAATATGCAGCAATATTGGGGTACGCTTTCTAGGTACGTTTACAAACAAGCATATTTGTTAGACTTTCTGATTATGGGGTGTGTTGTGTGTGTACACAAATCTGAAGGAGTTCAGCCAGTTATGAGGAATTAGCTGCCTTCCACTCCCAGCCATGTAAGTGTGTTTGTATCAAAAACTGACATTTATTTTTCATCACCTCTTAAGGGAACCTCAGTGAGTTTTCTTTCTGGGAAGATTATGGCTAAGATGCTGGGCTGCTTGGAGCCCTAGAAATCTGCTACAATCAGAAGAAGTTTGCAGCCGCAACACAATACCCTCCTGCCTTTTACTTTAGCCTAATACACAGCTGCCCTTGCATGCACACCACTCATAGAACCACCTCCTCTCTCCTAGAACCCCTCATGGAAGGTGCTAAGAGAAGACATTTTATTTACTTCTTTGCTTGCAAGTAGGACTCTCTATTTGAGCCATCCCAGAAAGAGGAGAAATGAAAGTTTTACCAATGAAGGAACCTAGAATTGAGATTGTGAGAATCAAGTAATTTGTGAAACTAGCTTCATAGAAAGCAATGGGCATTTATGGAAGCAAGGATAGTGAGAGAAGTTGACTCTCTCTCTTTACTTCTTTAGAAAACCTGAAGCAAAGTTCCTGGAAGCAGGCAGGGTATGACCAGCAAGTGGTTTGAAGGCAGACAGAGCACAGGAACCTCCTCCCCCACCTTTCAATGCCAGTATTTGGGAGACTTTTATGAGGGATTTTATGACAAACTTTACTTCACATCTGACATTTCACAACCTCTCTTTTCCAGAGAAGAAGGAAATGTAGATAATTATTGACATATAGTATCAGAATATGAAGGAAAATGGACTCTGGAGATGGAAGAGGAGATTTTCTCCCTTTCCCCAGGAATGCAAATTACCTAACTTATTTGTGCAGTGTCTGCTTTTCTGTGCTTTGTGCTCTTCTCAGTAATGAGAGTAAGAAATCCTTTCATTGTTTATAAAGAACCCAGTGGGGGGAGACAGGAGATAAGAGACATATAGATGGAAGCATAATGGTTACATATGTTTACCATATATTCTTTATATCTATGGTGAAAATGTCCCATTTGAACTGTATACCTCTTCAATAAGATCAGGTGTAGGAGAAGTGGGGATAAAAAAGCTAAGCTGGGACCCAGGACCTGGCTCTGGTCTTCTGTATTTAACGCCTCCAATTTCTGCAATTTTGCCTGGAATTTCACTGGTCCTTTCAGTTCACTCTCCAGTGATGAAGAGAAGTTCAATATCAATTGATGCCCAAAGTCAAGAAATCCTTGCCAGTAGCTGTGTCTTTTCCTTGGAATGCCACTTCTCAGTCTCTGACTACTGAAGTCCTACACAGTCATCATGGTCCAATTTAAATGTTACCTCCTGTCACTGACTTTCTGGATAATCCACCTCAGAAGTAATTTATTTCCTCTGACGCTATCATTTGTGTCAGTGTTACCATAGCTGTCTTTTTTTTCTTTCCTTTTTTTTTTTAGTTTACAAGAGTCAATTTATTAAAAGAGTAAAGTCATTATTTAAGACAAAAATCAAAATATTACATAAACATGCCATGTTACTAAGATTAACAGTGTATTTCTTTAAAGAGAACATTTAATAACCAACATTTACTTTATTGTAACAAATCTTTTAATAACTTCAAGTTTAGTCACCTGTTATTTCTAACATTCGTCTTTCCCATGACAACAATATATCACTATTTTTTGGTTAAAAACTAGATGTTCAGTTTTAGGTGAATGCAAGTTCTACACTTTGTCACTTTACAGTACTCAAATGCAACCTGTAAGTTAGGAATACACTTTCAATTCATAACACATGAACAGTGATCAAAATCTGAGAAATCCTCCAAACTCTGATATTATCATTAACATTTGTTGCCCTGACATCTTAGTGAGTTCTTTAAAGGTTGCAAACATTGTCATTAGGCAATTATAGGGTAAGGGTGGGACAAGTTTGTCCCAGACAAGGGCACTGCGGACAGGAGATCATGGGTTACAGAAATGGAAAAGCTTCTGAGGCCTAGAAGGTGCTAAATTGGTGGAATCCACATCTCTTATGAAATGTCTCCACTCCAGCAGAGTGATGGGGCAGGGATCTACAGGGACAAAGAAAACAGGACTTAGAAGAAACAGGCGAAGAGGAAAACAGCACTTGGGCTGTCCCTTTTGGGGTCCAGGCATTAGATCAGAAGCCGCTGGGCTGGGGGTTGGAGGCTGGTGGGGTGCTGAGCTCGTGGGGCCAGGCAGGACCCCGAGAAGCGCGGGGCCACCACGTCCGCTCACCTAGCCAGGTCAAGCATGTCCCCAGCGACAGCAGCTCAAGGGGTCTGGGTCAGCTCAAGTGCCACCCTCCACAGCCCTGGTCCACCTGTGTCTTACAGGCCCCTGCGCCACTTCTCCTCCTACCCACGGACCCCCTTGGGTCCCAACTTCTTCTGCTCTTCACCTCAGAGGGAGATGTCTAGAGTCCTGGGAGGAAGATAACCCCAGGTGGTTTCTTAGCTGAGGAAATCAGCAGTGGGCGTCCCCTGGAGCACTCAGCCCCCAGAGTCTCCTGTGCTGCCAACTCCCATGGCTGACTCTCCACAAACTGTCTTCAGTGGTGCTTCCCTTCCTCCCTCTTCTTCTCTTCCTCCCTCACTAGCCTGTGGGCTTCTGGAGGGCAGAGACTGCCTGAACATACTGATATTCTCTCCACAGTGCTTAACACAGAGCTAAAGACTTGTTCAACAACTCTCATGTGTGGATACAGTTGTAGGACAGAGGCCAGGGGTAGAGAGGTAGAGGTAGGGGCATTATGAATATTGATTGAGGTTATTGTTAATAGAGACCTACACCATACTTTCAGGTAAAGATCATATTAGCAGGAATATTTTATCCCACCAGTAGATTTATTCCCATATAATATGTTTACTCATCATTCATTCTTTCTCTCGTTCATATATAGAGATTTTCCTAGTGGGAAAGCAAATGTTCATATAGTTACAGAGGGTGATAAACATCCCAAGGATATGAACAAGACTTGGGATAAAGAATAACAGAATTTTCTTTAGATAGGGAGGTTAGGAAAGGCGTTTATGGTCACTGTCATATATTTATCCTACTATAATTATGAGTTAACTCAATTTCTAATCTGAAGAGCAAGAAAGATAAAATCATTAACAGTATGAGAGTAACAGCCTTCCCACCAGGGGGTGTGTTAGCCAATCCAACCTTAGGAATGGCTCTTTCTCTGGTGGAGCTTCCCAACCTCCGCCCTTGCTTTGACAAGAGGAAAGTCAGGGCCCTCCCCTTGCCTCAGGATGGACCCTGCCCCCTCTTCTCTAGCCTAGGAGTTGGGGAAAAAAAAACAGGTGTTAAGAGTTTTGAGCTTGCTAGAGACTTGGAGGCAGATCAGTGTAGTGGCCTGTGAATAATGCCCTAGGAGGTGAGAAGCTGAGGCAGAGATGGAGACAAAAGTACTCAGAGAGAGAGGGAAACTGCTGTCACAGAGATTCCCCTTTCACCTCCCACCTCAGTCTCAGTGGGTTGTGGGCTCTGTACACTTGGGGAGCTGGTCAGGGCTTTTAGGCTTTAGGGGAGGGGGTAGATATCCCATGAGGGACTTTAGAGAACCCCTCCTCCTCTCCTGCCCCAATCATTCTTGGATCCCCTCCAAGTCTGAAGACATGCAAGGCTGGGAGGAGCATGCAGTCTGCCAGTATCCCAGCAGCCTCAGCTAGCTCTTTCATTACCAGGGTCTTTGACTACTTTCCTGCTGCCCACACCCGAGCACAAGTTGGTATCATTAGTTTTGGTCTCTTGCAGGGCAGGGGGCACATTAGGAAAGCTTTGGGAGTGGGTAAGAAGAATCTGAGACTGGTTCCCTGGAGCTTTTATACCCATTAACCCTTTCTTCACCCTGCTTCCTGTTGGGATAACACGTTTTGGTTGCTAGATCAAGAGGAATGGTTCCGGTTCACACGAAGGGCCTGACCTCCTTGGTCCTGCTGAGGGACACCACAGGCTGTTAAGAAGTTCTTACTGAGGTTACCATAAGTTCCTTGAATTCAAGTTGTTGCCTTAACCTCTCTTCAGCCTTCCCCCAACAACTGGAACCAGCTTCTCTGCAAGTGGTATCTTGCACAAGAGTAAAGGCTGTACTGCTTTAAAAAAATTTTTTTTTAACATTTATTTATTTTTGAGAGACAGAGCATGAGTGGGGGAGAGGCAGAGAGAGGGGGAGACACAGAATCTGAAGCAGGCTCCAGGCTCTGAGCTGTCAACACAGAGCCCCATGCAGGGCTTTAACACATGGACTGTGAGATCATGACCTGAGCTGAAGTTGGACACTTAACCAACTGAGCCACCCAGGAGTCTTTAGGCTGTACTTCTTCAAGAGGAACCTACCTCTCTGCTCCATAGTGCCTAGAGGACCTACATTGCTTTGTTTTAAAGAGATGCCTGTTCAGAGAGGAATAACTATACTTCTAGCTGCTCAGGGCACACACAAGACACACTCCTGATCCTGAGAAAGGACAGGCAATTTGGAGTAGTGGTACCTACAGAGTGCTTGAAGTCAAACAATCAAGTTCTCATCCAAGCAGGTCCACTTGCTGTGCCTAAAGCAGGACTTATATCTTCTAACATCTGCACTAAGGCCGGCACCTGAGATGAGATGAAGTGGTTTTAGATCTGGCAAGGAACTTCAAACTATGGGTACAGGGAAGTGAGGTGGAAAGAATGAACACTGCTTGGAGAAGGAAAAGGAAGAGTGGGGCCAGAACACACATGGAGGCAGGGGAATGAGACAGTTGACTCCTGAACCCAGGGAGCTCAGATTTGTATCCAGGGCAGAGTTCATAATCTGTACACTGTACTCATGCTCTAGTTCCAAGCTGAAGGTCCTTTCTGGAGTCTCTCCCTCAATGGCAGCAGCCTTACTATCTCCCTTCTGTGGGAGACAGGATAGGGCATTAGGCTCAGGATAGGTCAGAGCAGATTCTGGTGGGAGAGCTGACATTAACGTGGGTGAATATAGACAGATTTTCCCAAGAGCTTTGTTCAAAAGTAGGAGGATTAGGGGATGGAAGACAGAGGAAGGAAGAAGGTCCAAGTATCCTCTCCGTGTTCACTGGATTAGGGGATGAGAGAGAAGGGGAGGCTTCAGTCAGATTCATGTCTCCATTAACTGTTTTGGTTTCCTACTTTATCCCTTTCAACCACAATCTAAGTGACTGAAAATAGAGGGTATATTGCTAATAACTTCCCTGGTCCTCCATTCCACATCATGTAAGTTTATCCTGTCACATGTCCCTGGAGCAGATACTCCTGTGACCCATCTCCTTCAGGGGAAGGACTTTCAGTTCCAAGTCCCTCCCAGAACAGGCTCTACAACAGCAAAGCAGAATGTGTACTGGGGATTTCTCCTCACGCCTTAACTCATGTTGTTTTTCTACAGCAAAGCTGTCTGCCTACCTCCCCATTCCTCTCCTTTCTTCCTCTTTTCCCTCTTCACCACTCCTGTTTCTTTCTATAACCACCTGCTGGGGTTGGGGATTATGTTCTCTACATTTCACTCCCTCTACTCTTGCTTCTTCTGTCTTTTGATTCTCCTCTTAAAACCTCCCCCCCATCCCCCATCCTTGTCACTCCTCTCCTCTCCCTGCCTGGTCAGTTCTTCCTGTCTTCTTCTGGGTCATTTCACTTCTCTTTTTCCTCTCAACCTTCTTTATCTATGACTCCAACACTGAAGAGATGGGGAGATGAGTTTTATGGACAGCATCTGTGAGGGAGTGGGCTTTGGACACAGCAAGAGGCATGGTGGTCAGACATCCAGAGGAACCTGATAGGCACTGACAATGTGGCCTAAATGTCTTCTAACCCATCCTGTTTCTTAGATGGGACTGAGGTGCAAGTGACAGAGTCTAAAATAAAACTGGTTAGATTATGTGGTCAATAAGTCCTCTTTGCCTAAAGTCTAGGCTTAACAATATCCCAATATAAGGGGCACCTGGGTGGTTCAATCACTTAAACATCTGACTTCAGCTAAGGTCATGATCTCACAGTTTGTGAGTTTGAGCCCCACATTGGGTTCTGTGCTGACAGCTCAGAGACTGGAGCCTGCTTCAGATTTTGTGTCTCCTTCTCTCTCTGCTCTTCCCCTGCTCATGCTATGTCTCTCTCTGCCTCTCAAAAACAAACAAATGTTAAAAAAACAACTTAAAAAAACCCAAAAATAAATTTGAGGAGTCACTGGCAAGTGCAAGTGGGGATATGGGCATCCCCAGCTGCATCCTGCCTCTAGTCATAAGGAAAGTGGGGCCACCCACTACTTCCTCAAGTTCACAGGTAACCCCATGAAATGGGGTAAGTTCCTGCTTTTAAAGCTCAATTTTGTATCCCAGCCACAGAGAACTGGTCAAGGTGATAGCTGAATCACACAATTGTCAGGGAGTGCATGCTATTGTTCAATTGTTCAAGTAATCGTATGCCCATGGGGTCCTGTTATTATCCCCACAGAGTAATAAGCATGAAGTTGGCTATAGATGAGACAAATTATATACTGTGATGAATTCCCTGACATTTACAAGTTGCCTTGCTTAGACAAACAACAAATATTCAAAGACTAATCAGAACTAGAATTCAATATTTATAAAGGTGTGTTACTGAAACATAAATTTTCTAAAATCACCCTCATTTCCAAAGAGAGTCAAATAGGGACTAAATCCTTGGAAAAGGAAGTCCAATTTTAACAAAGGTGACCTAATTACATAAGCTCAGCAAGAATAGTGATTGATCTTATAGATTCTTTTAAACGTGCTTTGCTGGAACTTTTCATAAGGACTCTCTTGATGGCACTTTCAATAGTCTCTTGAGGCCAGAGGCCAAGCCGAATAAATACCTGCCATCAATTTTGCCAGTGTTACTTGTAGATTTGGGTGAATTTCTCTTCTGAAAATCCTCCAAATTTATCCTGAGGTATACTGCACCTGCCAGGAAGTGATATTGTTTAATCACCTGGTAAGGCTGCTGGGAACTCAGTAAGCAGGTTATCAGACCAACATTTCCAAGAGGCTTTATTGCCTCCATAAAGTCAACCTTAGTTCCTTAAAGCTGTCTGGTCATATGTGAGTCGATGCATGACTGTCTTAAACATGACATTCTAGTCAAAGTCTTGGTAGAGTAACCAATGTTTCCACTGGTGGCCTGTTACAAGGAGAATACCTCATTGAACTTGTGCAAAAAATGCACTTGCCTTGAAACAAAGAATACTCACAAAGAGTCTCAGTAACCAATGCTTTAGTGTTCTATCTTATTTGGAAAAGACTTAGATATCCAGTGAAATCCACCCAAGTTTTTATATAACTTAGCACAACTTTGGAAATTTCAAATTACTAAAGATTTTGAAAGCTATACACCTTTTCATTTATTCACCCAACTTACTCTTAACAATTACTCATGAACACTTTATGAGTTTAATTAATTATCATTTAATTCACTTTTTGCTGACAAATGGCAACGGAGAGAACATGAGCTCCTTTGACCTCTACTAAAACTTGGTAGAATAAAAGTTTTATATATAATGCTGATATCTCTAAAAATCTTTCTTAAATTTTAATGAAACCAATGAATTTGAATTTACATTGGGGTGCTTCTTGCTCCATGATAGTGAGGGGAGCGGGAGCAGGAGCCTTTGGCACCCCTGGCAGGGAGGATGGCATAGGAGCCCATTATGTAAGTCCTGCCAATGCGGGAGCAGAAACAGGAGTTTTCAGAAAGGCCAGAGGCAGATCTAAAGTTTGGACTAACATTCCTTTCTTCTTTTGGTCTTCTGTCTCCCTCCTAAAATAAAAACAAGGAAGTCCCTCCGCACCATTTATTCAAAATATTTCCTGATGGACGGATGAACTACTTTCTTTGGGAACAGGAGTATTCCTGTTTTCTTCCTGGGCAAAAGTTGAGAAGCAACACAGAAACAGAACTATCACTCTATGAATCCCAGAGTACCTCTGATGGCATTCTTTTCCCCCCAAAGGTGGTGCATCATAGACTGAACCAAATGGCTTCCTAGTTTCTGGTTCCTCCCCCAAAGTCAGAGTTCCACTGACTGAACAAAGGTCTCCCTAGACAAACTTAAAGCCACACCTAAACTCCCTATTTGGAGACAACTCAATGGGAGGAGGAGATCCAAGAGACCCATTTCATGGCGATCTTTCCTCTGAACCTAACATACATGACAAGGTGGTATCACAATAAAAATTATTTCTTTCTTCCTGCCTACATTCCTCCCACATATTCCAATTTTGGTCCAGCAGGCTAACTGCTGGGATAGAGATGGAACTTCCCATTCTACATAAATGTAAACCACCCCCCCCCCCACACACACCAAAACAGATCTGTCCCAACTTCCAAATAAATTGAACATTAGTCATGTCCCTTTTAGTTTCTCAGGAAATCTGAGGCTTTCTAATGGGAAGAGCATGGGCAGGAAAACAACAACACACAGTGCTTCACAATTGAGAAACTTGTGTAGGTGTGGAGTCTGAGAGACTTGCCAGGTCCTGCATCTCTTCAGCTTCCCCAAATGCTCCTTTACTTCCAATCCAACCAACAAGCAAAATTGGAAGTCAGCTTCAGTGAGGAATCAGCAGGGAGTTTCTCCTAGACAAAAAGAGTCTGGGAGACTAGATGGACAGATGCCTCAGATTCCCCCCCTAAGAGCAACTAGCCTGGAGCAGCTAACCTCCTACTGTAGCCCAAGTTACTAGCCCAGGAGACTAGGGAGGAATCCTTGGCCTGATATAGATCAACTGCTCCAACTTTGGAGTCTAGGGGAACTGAATGGATGCCACAGGGATGTTGGTTCCTGCCTGGCTCGCCAAAATTTGTTACCTTACCCCAAGTGCAGCTGCCCACCACTCCAAATGCTAATACTCAAGAGAAGAGTTTTGATTGAAAAGGATTATGAGCTTTATTCAGGAGGCTGGCCCATGGGGAGAAGCTGACTCTTGTCCAAATGACAGATCTGAGGTTTTCACCTGGACCAGGAGTTTTAAAGGTGCTTAATTCATTAGTTAAGGGAGGACATTTCTGAAGCATGCAGATTCAATGGTACCAACTATAGATGTTATCTCAGTGTAACTGGGTGTGGTTGCTTGCTGAGGGGTAAATTGTTGTGCAAGGTCTCTGGTTTCTGTTTCATGATGTGCAGAAGGGCTCTATTCTTTTCTAGGATAGAAGGCATGGTCTATTATAGGAATACAGAAAAGGTTAATCATTCATGTAAGCTAAGGGTGTTGATAAATGCATCAGGAATACTAGGTTTACTGGAGGGGCCCAGGTGCTTCAAGGTGTGATCTAAGATTCTGCCAGAATGGGGGCATTCACGCCAGTGTCCTAGGTGAAGGCTCAGAGGTCTGGGTGCGCTGGCTGAAGAGAGGGTTTGTGGCTGGTGGGGTGGGGGTACCGTGGCCTGAGCTCTTGGGTTAAGCGTCCTGGTGTCCTGAGCTGGGCTGGGTGGAGGTGGTAGGAGGAGAGGACAACCCCCTCTGCTTAGGTAAGACTCAAGGCTCAGGTCCTGTCTTATCGCATATTTTCTCCCGGTGGCCCAGAGGGGAAGGGAAGAGAATGGGGCACAAGACACTTCAGACCAGTCCAGCCTCATTCCTACCCCTCTACCCTCCCTCACCTCACTAAGCCCAGCTTCTCAATGGGTCATGTCACACTTATTACACACGTGCTGTGTGCACAGAGCCCCAAAGTGATCTTTGGCCATTCTCACCCCAGGAACCCCTGCCTTCCCCCTTCAGTCCACACAGATCCTCAGACCCCTCAGCCCCTGGGTTGATCTCAGAGCCCTGAAGCCTCTTCAGAAGCTTCGAATCTGGAACCTAGATATTTGGGACATACCATGGAGACCCTGAAGAAGTGGAGAAAGGGAAGGTTGGGAGATAGCCCCACAATTTCCTGGGGACAGGATGATGATTTACATTAGCAAGAAAGATTCAAGTGAGAGGAGAGGAAGAACTTCGCAGGAGCACACATCAGTGGCTGGTTTTCTGAAGCAGAAATCCTGGGCCTGATACAGGGAGGGAGCAAGAAGAAAAGGAACCCATAGAGGGAGCTCCTCTCCCCATGAATGTTGGGGTTTAGCAATGTGTGGTGGGGAATAGGAAGACCACATGGAGCAAACAGGCAGGAAACAAGGGAGACTCTGGGGGAACCTCTGGCTTCCATGTGGAAGCGCGAGTCCTGTCCCACGTACACACTGTAAATGCCAAATTACGAGGAATCGGCTGCGCTCTCAGACATCACTGATCTGGGAGGAGAAAAGATGCAGAGGCGGCACAGGTTACTTTCTCTCCTGCAAACCCGCTCTAGCAGCTGAGGGTGAGTCTCCCTCCAGCGTGAGTGGAGGCGCAGGTGGTAGGACGACCTGATGGGAACAGTCACCATTTCCTCTGTCCTCTCCAGAGACAAAGTGGCTTTGTGGGTAATGAGGCTATCGCGAGTTCCCACTAGGCAAAGGGTCCTGGGGCAGGGCCAGGCTGTGGGCTGGCCCCGCTCCACTAAGACCATGAGAAGGGGGCAGGGTTTGTGATGGGCGGGGCTTCCTCCAGTTGGGACGGATTTACCTAGGAGGTTTTCCTTGGTCACCACCATATTCCTCTGAGCATCCAATCCAGCACCTCGCTGATGAGATGTCTTTTCAGCTCTCCTTAACACACCCGACCAGGTCTGTTCCCAGGAAGAGCGGGGGGGGGGGGGGGGGGGGGCAGACAGAGGGCAGGAAGAGAGAGAAGGGGGCAAATGTCCATCCTTTCACTGGACTCTGAGCCCTGATCGACTCCCTAGATTCTGAAGGGTGGGAAAGGTACGAAGACAGGTGTAGAAATGACTTGAAATGGGGCGGAAAGGTAGGATGCAGCAGTGTGGAGAGATGGAGGTAATGGGAGAGTGGAGCCCACTGGGAGGTGGGGTTGTCTGGGGAGGTGAGCCAGGAGGGGGGAGGGAGGCAGTCTGGGTGGGGTGTAAGGTGGTCAGTGTGGGAGGGAACAGAGTGAGAGATGGGCAGTGCAGGGGGTCAGAGGGATGGGGGTGGGCAGGTAGAGGAACCAGTATGGAGCAATGCCAGATGGAAAGTTAGACATGGTCAGGGTGGTGGGTTATCTGGAAGGAGGGCTGGAGGAGGATCCCACTGGGACAGCAGTTAAGAAGCAGTCAGAACCTGGGAGGAATGTAGGGAGTACAGGCTGTGGCAGGGAAAGCAAGGGTGTTTGTGGGTCCTTGGAGGGTCCCAGGAAGGTGAGGGTAAGACCTCCAGAGCCACTTCCCACTCAAGCTGAGGCCTGATCTGGAGGGGACCTGATGAGGCCACCTGAACAGCATGGGTAGCGGTGCAGTACCTGCTCCCCTTAGACCCAGGCACCTGCAGGGTGTGCCCATCAGGGTGGGTACAGACTGGGCTGCTTCTCAGCTCTGAGGGCAGAATCTAATGGGGTTTCTTTGGAGCATTTTTTTAGTATTCATGTAGCGACACAATCTCACCCACGTCTGCTTATCACCCCAAGTCCTGTCACATAACTGTCTCCTGCTCTGTGTATAAAGAATGTTTCAGAATAGGAGTAATTCAGGGAAGTTAAGGACACTGGAAGACTCCCCTGGGGATGATTCGCCCTTCATGTCCATCTGTTGTGTGGGCTCAGTGCTCCATTGAGAACTATAGGACAGTGGTTAGCCCCATGAAAGATTTTAGGGAAAAAGCAATCTATAAAGGGGCAAGAGGCATGATGGACCAGGAGGGGCAGGGGCAGATATAGGGGTGAGGGTGTGGGATGGAGCCTGCCAAGTCTGAGATCACGTTTCCCCAGGTGTGGACACCTGGTGGTCTGAGCCTGAAGCAGACTGATTTCTGTTTCAGGGACACAGGACTGGAGTGGTGTTGGGGAGATGCTCAGCACAGGGGCTGGGGAATGGAATGGTGTGGCTTTCCATGGGTCGACACGTGGCCAATGGAAGCTCTGCCTGTTTTAATCTTCACACAATTATTAGGTAAATTTTATTAATCCCAACCTATATGTGATGAAACTGAGGCTCAGAGAGACTATGGCAAGGGCCCAAGATAACACAGCTTATTGATAGACAAAGCAGGATTTGAACTCAAGTCCTTGGCTCCTGTGCTCTTGCTCTTTCCAGCACACCTCTGGGCAGAAGGTGTTATTCTGTGATGTGTCTGCCTCATTTCAGGCCTGGGGGTGGGAGGTGAGGGACTGGGATGGCAGATTGAGGCTCAAAATTGTTTGTTGTATGAAAGAATGCGGATATAGTATGGTCCTGCTTTGGTGGTTGGGCCTTAGTCCTAGAGACTCTGTGGTAGGAAGGAGAATATAGCAAAGGGGTTCCATTGTGGGCAGGAAACTGGAAATAGGTTTCCTGTGGGTTTCCATGCTTTTCCTGGACATTCTAGGTCTCTAGATTCTAGAGGTCTGGGCACTGGATCTTTAGAAAAAGGAATGAAGTGGTGTATCTGTGAGCAAGGTGTGTTTAATGAGTCCACGAGTATGTAAGTTTGGGTGTGCATGCCTGTCTGTAAATACATGAGTTTGTGAGTAGGTGTCTTTGTGTTGTACACATGTGAGAATGTTTGTGATGTGTGGGTGTATATATGTGTGTATTTTGAGAGTATGTGTGTAGGTATGGGTGTGAGCATCTGAGTGTGTATCTGCATGGGTGAATGTGTGTTGCAGACTAGGAGTCTGGAGTTCTCTCTTGTCCAGCAAGAGAGAGGCTAATGTCTGGGAGGAGGCAAGAGCCCCAAACAGGGCTTTCATCTCTGTATTTTTTTAAAATTTTTTAAATGTTTTTTAATTTATTATTGAGAGACAGAGTAAGACAGAGCATGAGCATGAGTAGGGGAGGGGCAGAGAGAGGTGGAGACACAGAATCTGAAGCAGGCTCCAGGCTCCAAGCTGTCAGCACAGAGCCTGACACGAGGCTCAAACTCACAAACTGTGAGATCGTGACCTGGGCCAAAGTCCATCACCCATCCTACTAAGCCACCCAGGCGCCCCTCGTCTCTGTATTTATTGAGCTCTCAAGATCTTATGCATATGGTGAATGTGAAGAAAACAATCCAAAATAATCATTAACATGTGTGCGCAAGAAGCAAAGGGCCTGAGGGGCAATTGGAGTTTGTGATCAAAGTACATTAGGATATTGGCATCAAGTGGAAAGTAATTCAGTGCAGGTGATAAGACAAGTTACTTGTGATCCCATTACAGTATCTCGCTGGCTAACCTTGGGTACTTTCGCCCTGTGGTGGCAGCCTTAAGCTTTTTCTAACCCATTTGTTTAAGTAGAACGTATATCCCTACAGTTCCCCCTTTTTTTGTTTTGTCTTCTTCAGTTTACATGCGAGGACTGTCATGGTGAGCTCCTAATCTGTCTTTTGCTGTCAGGTGATATGGAGGGTGATTCTGCAAGAGCACAAAAACGACATAGTAAAAGTATTCCACTCCCAGAGTTATAATGGAGGATTAGTGCCTTTTGTCTTTTTCGTATAAATTCAATGGCAGCCTCAAGGCTTGAAGGCATGCCAATATTTGTCTATAGAAGTTTGGCTTATTAGCTCTTTGGTAGTGTTTACCATAACTTGGTTAAGTACATGTGCAGTTTGGTAGTGTGGTGAAGGCTAATTCCAGCAATGGTAGCAGAGGCTATAATGCTTACCGTGGCTAGGATCCCCATGATTAAGAGGCTTATGAATCACCTTTGTCTGTTTAATGAATACCAGTGATGGAGATCATGGCCATCAGATGCAAATGGGGGATATATATGCAATACCATTGTGCTCTAAGAGGATGCAGGCCTGGTTAGACAGGTGTTTCAGGCTTCCCATGTTATATCAGGGGCAAGGACTTAGGTTTGTAGAGTGGCTTCAGGATGAGGAGTCAATAAAGAGCCTTCTTCCATCTTGAAAGAGGGGGACTGTGTCACTCATTCATATTCAGGGGGGTGTCTCCACTCCATAGAGGCCTGGAATCTGAAAGAACACAAGCATATCTGCGACCCCAGGTGGATTTTGTATAGCACCATAGGATAGGAGGGTTTATCTAATTTAGAAGAATGTTGCTCAACTACATTAGTCTTTGAGGGTCCAGATTTACAAAGTTAAGAGTGATAATAGCGCAATCAAGGAGAAGTTGAGGTTGTAATATAGACAACCATGGGTAATTCTCCCTTTGTTTTTTTTTTTTTTAAGCATTTTTAAATTTATTATGTGCTCGTTCTACAATTGCTTAACTTTGTGGATTATTAGGAAATTTCATTTTGTCTGCCATTTTCTTCTGCCTTACCCCCCCCCCCCAACATCATTCCCCCCTGAACTATTTGACCCTTAAAATCTTTAAGGTTGCTGGGGGAAGATGGTCTTCTCTTCTGTAACTTCTTCTGGCTGAATAGGGGCATAGAGATGCCCCTACCAATGGGTCAACATTGCTCAGTTGGGGTAGGTATAGGGGAGTTATGAAAGCAAAAGATAGAGTTCAGGGGAACCAGAGCATTCTTGAGCAGGAAGAACTGTCTGTGTACTGGAAATTACAACAGTGAAGAGGTCTTCCAACAAGAGTCACAAAACTAGGAAAAAAAGACTCAAAAATGGACATGATTAAAAGATGTAATACAAATGACAAGGACATTCAGTTATTTCTGTGGCACATAACACTTCAATAATTAGAATATCAAGTGATGACCTTATACCAAAGAAATATTAAAACTAGGAATTGCATATAATCTCTAGAATAGTTATAGAATTTACTCAAATGTAACCTAAGTCTTATTCTGTGTTTGATTGTGCTTCCAGAGTAACTTAGCATACCAAAGAAGCCTAATTGGTCAAAAAGACTTCATTTACAATTTAAATCTTGGGAAATTTGTTAAACAAAACCTCAGAAAGTTATAAAGCACAAAGCATGTTTACCATCAGACCCTAATATCCCTAGTTTCTCTGCAGTAAGAAGCAAAAAGCAGATAAGCCTTGTTTGGTAATCAATGCTTTAGCATCCTATCCTATTTAGAAAAGTCCTAGGGGTGCCTGGGTGGCTCAGTCAGTTAAACATCTGACTTCAGCTTGGGTCATATGAGTTGGAGTCCAGCATTGGACTCAGTGCTGACAGCTCAGAACCTGGAGCTGCCTCAGATTATGTGTCTCCCTCTTTCTCTCTGCCCCGCCACAGCTTGCACTCTCTCTCTCTCTCTCAAAAATAAATAAACATTAAAAAAAAATTTAAAAAAGTCCTAGATTCAATCCCAATTTATCATGCAAGCAAAACTTTTTAGGTTCCAAAGGTTTTGAAAGCTATCTTAACAATTACCATGAAAACTAGGAGGCAGGAAAAATTAACCATTACTTTAAGTCCTAACATGAGCTTACTTGACCTTTGATAAACAGGTCTATTCCAAACCAACAAACTTACATTTAGGTCCACCTAAGACAATTTGTTCCCCATGGTTAAGTTTTACCTGGAACACTGGTGGGGAAATCTGAAATGGGTGGTCTCTGCTCCTTGACATCTCAGAGACATTGTTTAAGGGTTGGGAAAAGGTTTCTATAGCTAATAATATGGCTCACAGTTCTAAATGTTAGGTAGATCTCGGTGCAATGTATATTTTGTTTCCGTTTTTTTCCAGTTTTCCAAAGGCAAGTAGTCTTGTGAGTTTTCCCCGAGGCATCTGTAAACACCATAAGGTCATTCTTAATAGGTTGTAGCATCGTGGTAAAGATGTCAGAGGGAATGTTTTGTTCCTTTAAAAGAACAGATTTTTTTTTCCAATGACAAAGCGGAGAGTTGACATTCTCTGGACATAGGGGTGTCAAAGGGTCTGGCTGACAATAAGGAGGTCTAGATTCCTTGGAAAAATTTGTATTTACGTTGGGTGGGTTTATATTTTCATAACATTATCCGCACTCAGGGGCAGAAGGGCTGTAGTGACAATAGACCATGTAAGAATGACCTCAGGTGGAACTTTGGCACCTTATGTATGGCGTTCCTTTAGTGTTTTACCTATTTGTTCCCATGTCTAGGTCAAATGTTCCTTGTTCAGGAAACCAAGGTCAGTGTTGCTGGATAATCATTAATAATTTAAAGAGTGCTATATGAATGTATTGTTTCTGTTCTGGGGATAGGGAGTCTCCCATAATAATTCTCTCAAAAGTTCCACGGCAGCAGCTCCTAATATAGTTTCACTTTTCTCTTACCTCATCAGGAGAGATTAAAGTCTCATGCATTTTTTTCTTTTAGAGCTCTAGTCAATCCATGGCATTCTGTAGTCTTTGAGTACACACTGCTTTCTAGCCACATTGACCTCTAGTCACATAGGTTTTTCTTCTCATCACATCAGGGTCACCAACTGTCACAGATGATGAGTCTAGAGTTCTCTCTTGAGAGAGGGGATACAGAATTGAATATGAGAGTGGCTAATGTCCAGGAGGAGACAAGAGCCCCAACAGGGGTTTCATCTCTGTATTTATTGAGGTCTCAAGATCTTACACATGAGGTGAATGTGAAGAAAGCAATCAGATAGTAATCATTAACTTGCTTTGTGCAAGAAGCAAAGGGCCTGGGGGGCAAGTGGAGTTTGTGATCAAAGTACATTAGTATATTGACATCATATGGAAAGTAATTTCCTGCAGGTGATATAACAAGTAACTCATAATTCCTCTACACTATCTCACTAGCCAAGCTTCGGTGCTTTTGCCCTGTGGTGGCAGTTTTCCACCCTAAGCTTTTTTCTAACCCATTTATGTAAGTAGAACCTATTTCCCCACACATGTGTATATGTGTGTGCTGTCCCAGAAGATCCAGAAGACTCATAGCTGAAGATGTCTTTGGTTTGTGCACATTTGTAACAGGACTCAGGCTGTTTTGTGGGGTGAGTGGGAGGCCAGAAGAGAAAGGCTGTCTGTGTTTGGGGTGTGGGGGATTGCATAGCCTGAGCATGGGGAGTCTCTGCCCTGCCAGACACAAGGGGATGGCATCAGGGTCCCAGGACCTGAGACTGGGTGGGGCCTGAACTGAAGCCTTCACAAAGGGCTTGCATTGGAAGAGCTCAGATGTCCTGCTCTGACCAGAGGGCCAGACTACGGAGGGTTCAGGCATACTGTCTCCCCCAAATCCCCCGAATCCCATCAGGATTTTGGAATAATGTAACCAGGCTGCTCTTCGTAACTGTAGGCTCCACCCATTCTGTCTGAGAGCCATAGAGTTCCCAAAAGTCTCTGTGTGCCACCTCCTGAGGCTGGGATGACCACAATCACAGAGAAAACTTCTGTCTCTGTCAGTACTAGCCAGACAGGCCCAAACCATGTCCTTGTCTCTTGGAGGCCTCTGGTAAGGCCATTCCTACATTCGTAGTGAATTTCACACAAGCTGAGGTTTTTCAGACCCCTTGTGCTGGGAAGTTCTACTGAGTCTAACTTAAATCCTCTTGTTGCACTTTGTGCCTATAAGACCAGGTTGAGTTTGTGCAATGGAGCCCAGCACTCTGCCCCCAAATTATGGAAGTGGTCTCTTTGTAAGGGACATGGATCCAGAGTGTAGGGGCGCTGAGAGGATGTGAGGATAAGTCTAGTGGTTCGTGGATGGGTCAGACGTTTCCTGGGCAGGAAGACCATGATCAACAGGGCAGATTAAGATAATGGAGTTCAGAAACCACTGGTTTCCCCTCTGTTTTCCTTCTGTTTCCCCTGTTACTCCAAGCTGTGCTGTGTCAAACAGGGACAAAATTAGAATTTTAGAATTGGAAAGTGCTTCCCTGTCTGCAGCTTTGAGGAGCCTCTGGGAAAACAGGACAAAGAGCAAATGATGAATGAAGAGACATTGCTCTTCCAGCTCAGGAAGTAGGGGGAGAGGGTCAGGGGCTGTGGGACTCTGAAGGGCAGAGGGGTGTAAGTGCTGAGGGTGACGGTGTGCAGTGCATGGTGTTTGTGGTGTACGTGTCTGTGCTCTGTGGTTAACAGTCCTGTGTGTACCGTCATGTATGTGAACATGTATCACATGGGGAAGGGTGCAGCTTTGATGGTTTTTTTAAACCACGGTTTGTGAGTAGGCTTCCCACTGGGGCCTATGAAGTGTGCTTTTCTTTAGGTGCAACAGTCAGAACAGATGGGAAGACCCTTGGAATGAGAAGCAAGAAAATGTGGTTCCATTCTGGCTCTAGGTATCAGCTGGGACTCTGTGAAGTGTCACCTCCATGCTGGGATGTCCCCTGCTGTATGAAAAACCACACAGCCCTTGTGGGCCAACAGAAAGGGAAAGAGGCCTGCAGTGGGTGATGACATTTCAGGCATCAAAGAAAATAAGGGGTGCCATGGGAAAGGACTTCACAGGGGTTCCAGAATTGGGAAATTCATGGGTTCCTGCTGGAGCCAAAGACTCTCTCAACTTGTGCAGCCCAGCCCTATGTCAGCACCCTGGGCCCAGGGCTGGCTCTGCAAAGAGAGCTATTCTTTGTTGCCCTCTTGTGGCCTCTGAGCCCTTTGCAGGTCGTTGCTGAGAATGTTCCCTCAAGTTCCCAGGGGCAGTACAGCACCCCCTACCCTCTGGTGGAAATTGCCTACAAGAGGAGAAGAGTTGTTTGGCAGGCTAACTATATCTTTTCCCCATCTCCCCTGGTTTCTGGAGGCACCCACAATCTCCTTAAGGCTGGAAAAGTCTTCCTGAGATCTCTTTTTGCCATTGTATGAGGTTTAAGTTCTGCTTTTGGGGACGTGCTATGGAGACAAGGGACTGAGATCAAGATATTGAGCAGTGAGAGCAACTTCTGTCCTCCTTAGGATCCATCTAAAACTTTGGCTTCTCAGGGTATTTGGGAGTTTTCAAGGAAAGATGGCAGGGGTGGTGACATTCCTGGAGAAAATGGGTCTGGAGCAGACCAGAGATTATGTGTGTAGGTTTCCATGAATTTGCACCTGACTCTGTCCCTCAGCCTCAGCAGGGAGATGGGTTGGCAGGAGCCAGGAGGCAAGAGACAGGGATGCTGGAGGGAGATGTCACATTTGACAGATGCTGAGGAGACTCTTTATCTGCTAGCTCTGGAATCTCCTCCCACCCACTACACTGCCCTTAACCCTCCCCTTCTAGTGCTCAGTGCTCATTAGTGACTGCCTGTCTTGGGCGAGACATCCAGGGGGCCAAGTTGCATTGGATGGGTAAGGGGGAGAGGTGGAGGGAGGGACACCAGGTACGTGATGAAGGAGGAGGTGTTGGAATGACTGGGATTTGAGCTCAGGTCTCATTATCACTGGGGTGCTTGGAAGGCTTGGCAGGGGAAACTGTCCTGGGGGTAGATACTGAGTTTCTGGGGGTGAGTGAGTGAGGGTGGGTGTGGGATTGAGTATTGAAAGAGATTGATATCCAATGATTTCGGCACTTATTTTTGGGTACCTGTTGAAAGATGAGCAAATAACTTTATTGAAAACTTCCTATGTACAAGAAGAGTTACAGGTGCCATGAAGTGATAAAAGACAGATACACATTTTTTTATCTTCCCCTTCCCATATTTGAAGACCTACCACATGTCTTCCCTTGATTGGTTGAACCAAGGGGACCTCTCTGAGGGGTTCAAAGAGCCGCTGTGCAGTTCTCACCCAGGATGCAGAGGCAAAGCTGTCAGTCTTTCTGTTCTGCACACCCTGCAAAGACCCTCTGTGAGCCTCCTGCCTCTCCTCACTCCTCTTCTCACAGAATTCTCCAGACTCATAGATACCTGGCAGAGGTGGACCTTGAGTGCCCTTCCAGAATGTCCAGTGCTCCCACTTGATAAAGTGGGGAGGGGTAGGGTAGACTCAATCCCTCACTGGGACCTGGAAGCCAATATGCAGACAACTGCTCCTTTCACCTTGTAAGAGTGTGTGTGTGTGTGTGTGTGTGTGCGCGCGCGCCACCTCCTTCAATCCTTCCCAATTCCACCTCACCCCCCTTCTCTGCACTCTTTTAGGCTGACTCCTGCTCCCCCTCTCTGAGCACTGCCTCTATCCGTGGGTTCCTCAATTTGCCTCAGTTCCACATTCCCTCTGCAGGTTCTCTCCCTTGCTCAGATTTTTCATACTTCCTCCTGGACTGAATCTTTCTGAGCCCAGGCCATCACTACCTCTCACTCCCTGGTGTCCTAGACTCTGTAACCTGGTTCCTCTGTGTCACCATCTTCTGCTCTGTCTACACCTTGCTTGGCCTCTCCTTGCAGGTCCTCCTTCCCCGCTCTCAGGTGCTGCCTGAAGCTGTAGTCACCTCCCAGTGTGAGTCCTGGCCCTCAGTGTGCTTCTGCTGGGTTGCTCTCTCCCACTGACCCCTCTCCTGCTGGATATCAGGTGTGGTTCCTGGGCTTTGCCCCTGCCGCTTCCATGGGGGCTCTTCTGCCCACTCCAGAGTTCTAGTTTGGCCTGTGTCCTCCTCCCCCTTCCTTTTGTGTAGCTGCAGGCATTGCCTTCTGGCTCCCAGTCTCTGCCAGGACTCCCCTGGTTGGGGACAGTGGGTGGGATGGTGGTGGTGGGGCTGTGGTGAAGCAGGAGGTCTTGGGCTGATCTGGAATCCCAGCCCTGTTCCTCCCCATGTAGCCTCTTCACGTGGACTCACTCACCTGTGAAAGGTGGGAAGTAATTGCAATGGCTGCAGGAAATAATTCCTGGGACTGTAGTGAGAATTAGTGCTGTGGTCAGGATGCAACACTCTCAGCATGTAGTATGTGCTCAGTAAATATTAGCTCTTATTATTTGTCCTTCCTCAGTCTGTTCTGCTTATCCTGGAGTCCAAAAAATGTCTAGAAGAGGGAAAAACTGAAGTAATAGACTAAAGAAGCCAAAACCAAGTGACCATCAAGAATTTCATACAGTTCAACCTAACAAGTACTCTAAGCTCTGAACACAGGAAACGCCCATAAGTGTGGACAAGAAGGGAGCATGGGGACTGGACTGAACCACAGAACACAGAAAACCATGTGAATTGTGCACTTAATGGAACAAATTCCAACCCAGGGAGGATAGAGTCTGCCCAAAGTCTAGCCTCCATTCATCCTGTGGTGGCTGTGCTGGCCCCCCTCTGTCCCTGTAGTCATGGGCTTGTGTCTGCTGGGGCTGCAGAGGGTCTGGGAGTCCAGCTCCCAGAACACTCTCACCTCCAGACAGGACTTGGACTCCTGGAGCCTCATATGCACATCTTCCTCTCCCCTTCATTTGTGTTGTTAGGTGTGTGTGCGTAAACTCATACACACACATACACACACATACACACATGCACACCCACCCACATGCACACACAGGTGCCCTATGATCTCTAAAGAAAGCATTGCCCCACTAGAGATGGATTCCCTCCAGCTTCCTGCTTCCCTGACACTAAACCTCACAGGGCAGTGTAGGCTCAGATGTCCCTGCTTGGGTTTCTTTCTCAGTTCCCTCTTTTCTCCAAGGGAGCAGAATCAGCGAATCACACACTCTACACTCTATATGTGCTGGTCAGTGAGGGGAGACCTAGAGGGGGGAGCAGGGCCCTGTCCTGTGGGAGCTCCTGGCAGCTGGTGAGATGAGGCTGAGAGCCAAGACAGAGAGACACAGCACTCTAGGAACTCCCCCAGCAAATGTTTGTGACCTGAGTTGGTCAAAGGCAACTGGACCAGGCCTTGTGACTCGGACAATGGGAGACAGACAAACACCAAAGGTGGGAAGATGGAGGAGACACAGAACTCTAGAAGGTGTCCTAGGAGACAAGAAGAATAATACTCATTTATTTATCAAGGAACAGGAGAACAGAGAGGAGAGGATCAGATAAGCTAGAGCTCTCAGTAAGTACATGACATTGAGGGAGATAATATGAACTTTATAGGCAGATGAGGCAGAAACATGTAGGTGTGGGGGGGGTTAGAAAAAGTATGTTAGGGAGGCAGAGGGATGGAGGAGGCAGGGTCTGCAGGAGAGACAGAGAGCTTGGAGAACCCACCCTCAAGGGATAGTATATGACAGGGTGTTACAGGTGGTAGAGATGTGGGGCAGCAATGTAAAATGTGCCATGGTTGTAGCTCCACAGTGACCCTGGGCTGGGTGGGCAAGATGCTGGGAAGCTAGGCTGACGTCCCTGGCTGTGATGTGTCCTCATAGGCTTGAGGATGAATGAGCCTCAACTGCATAGGCTAGTGAGCCATGGCTTGGGGGAGATAGCTGCCTATGCCTAGACAGGTGGGGAAGAGACCCCTGGGGGTCAGGAGACAGAAAGAGGGAGAGGGAGACAGGGATAGGGTGAGGAGAGGTAATGGGAAGACTGAGGCTTTGAGCCCTTATCCTGGCTATCCCCTCATCCACCCCTTCCATAGATTGAATCTTGTGTTTTAAAGCTCAAATATCTTTAGTAAATGATCTGCTTTAGCCTTTCATATTCAGAGGGTAAGGTATGACATCCCCACTTCCCAGATGAGGCCTCCACTTGGCCAAGCTCTCCTGGGCAGAACATGCTGAGAAGGGCTGCAGGTCTTTTGCCATCTGGGGGTCACTTCTCCCTCACACAAGTAGGCACCAGGTCTGGCTGCTTCCCAGAGCCTAATTTACAGAAGGGGGCACCACAGTGCAGTCATTTGAATCTTTGCTCTGTCCCTTACCAGCTCTGTGGCTTGAGGCAACTTACTTAACCTCTCTGTGCCTTAGTTTCATTATCTGTAAAATAGCACTAATACCTGCTTCTGTAGTCTGTTACTGAGCATCAAATGAAATATATGCAAAAGAAATGTGTAGAGTTGAACAGATTTATAAAACTAAATGTACTAGGCATTTCCATGTGTCTGTATCCATCTGGTTGTTTGCTTTGGAAAAGTGTCTATTCATATCTTCTGCTCATTTCTCCACTGGCTTATTTTATTTATTTATTTTTTTTTTTGGTGTGAGTTTGATGAACTCTTTATAGATTTTGGATCCTAACCATTGATTCCATATGTCATTTGCAAATATATTCTCGTTGGTTGCCTTTTAGTTTTGTTGATTGTTTCTTTTGTTGTGTAGAAGCCTTTTATCTTGATGAGGTCTCAATAGTTCATTTTTGCTTTTATTTTCCCTGCCTCTGGAGACATGTCTACTAGGAAGTTACTGCGGCCAAGGTCAAAGCGGTTGCTGCCTGTTTTCTCCTGTAGGATTTTGACAATTTTCTGCCTCCCATTTAGGTCTTTCATTCATTTTGAATTTATTGTTGTGTAGAAAGTGGTCCGGTTTCATTGTTCTGCATGTTGCTGTCCAGTTTTCTCAGCGCCATTTGCCGAAAAGACTTTTTTCCATTGGCTACTCCTTCCTGCTTTGTTGAAGATTAATTGGCCATATATTTGTGGGCCCATTTGTGAGTTTTCTGTTCTATTCGATTGATCTATGTGTCTGTTTTTGTGCCAATACCATGCTCTCTTGATGATTACAGCTTTGTCATTCAGCTTAAAGTACGGATGTGATGCCTCCACGCTTTTGTTTTCTTTCTCAACGTTACTTTGGCTATTTGGGTTCCATAAAAATTTTAGGATTGTTTGTTCTAGCTCTGTAAAGAATCCTGGTGTTATTTTGATACATGAAAAGATGGTGAGCCTCATTCATCATCAGGGAAATACAAATCAAAACTGCAATGAGACACCACATCTCACCTGTCTGAATGGCTAAAATGAACACCTCAGGAAACAACAGATGCTGGTGAGGATGTGGAGGAAGGGGAACTCTTTTGCACTGCTGATGGGAATGCAAACTGATGCAGCCACTCTGGAAAACAGTATGGAGATTCCTCAAAAAATTAAAAATAGAACCACCCTATGACCCAGCAATTGCACTAGTAGGTAATTATCCAAAGGATACAAAAATGCTGATTTGGGGCACATGCACCCCAATGTTTATTGCAGCGCTATCAACAATAGCCAAATTATGGTAACATCCATAATGTCCATCAACTGATGAATGGATATGGAAGATGTGGTGTGTGTATGTATATGTATATATGTATGTGTGTATATGTATATGTATATTTATATGTATATATATATACACACACACATACATATATACATATACATACACATGGTGATGTCTCAAAAACTACATATCCAATTACCATAGGATCCAGGAATCCCACTTCTGGTTCTGGTCCCACAGAATTCAGGGAAGGACTCAAGATGATATTTCTATTCACATATTCATAACAGCATTATTCATAACAGCTAAAAGGTGAATCCGCCAGTGGATGGAATGTGAACAAGATGTGGGAGATACACAATGGAGTATTATTCAGCCTTAAAGAGGAAGGACATTCTGACATATATTCCAACCCGGATGAACCTTGAAGACACATGCTAAGCGAAATAAGTTGGTCACAAAAGGAGAATATTGTGTGATTCCACTTATATGAGGTACCTACAGTAGTCAAATTCAGAGAGGGAAAGTAGAATGGTGGTGCCAGGGACTGCAGGGAGGGAAGAATGGGGAGTTAATGTTTATGGGTATGGAGTTTCAGCTGAGGAAGATGAACAAATTCTGTGCAACAAGTTGCACAACAGTGTGAAGGTGAGGCTCTCTTAGATCACCCATTTTATAATCACAACACCCTCTCTGAACACATCCTAACCTTTTCTTGCTTCCCTTTTCTCTGCAGTGCTGATTGCAAATCCAACACAATGTATATGCATACAACTTATTTGTTTATTGTTTGCTTTCAACTACAGGATGTAACGAACTTGTGTGGAGAGATTTCTGTGCTTTTTCTGCTTCATCTGCAGTGCTGAATAAATGAGAATCAGTATATTAGTTGAACATATAAATGAAAGACCATGATTGGACACAGACTTGAAGAGAAGGCCAAACAGAAGGAGAAATTGGGAAGATTCCATTTTTCATTTGATTTTGGAAACCAATTTCTTCTACCCTTGGGTATTAGACTCAGCCCCAGTGTTCATGGTGGCTTTTGTTCATTTGCCTTTTCATATGCCTTGTGAACTCTTTCACTCTTGGACATGTTGCTGTACATGTACACAACATTTACCTTTACTTAAAACTCTTGCCCTGAACTCAAAGCTTCTACTCCTGTATTCATGACTGCCGCTACCTCAGTTGCAGGGCTGCTTGAGTTAGGACTTGAGAAACTCTGGGGTAGCTCAGCTTTCTAAAAACCTTTATAGTTGAGTGTTTGGGAGTCACTAGTTGGATTGGCTCCAGAGTCTTCATTGTCCAGAAATTTTAAGGAGGAAGAGAGTTTTCGTATACTTTAGGTGAGAAAGGATTTATGTTTGGATACAGAGGATTGCTATGATCTCTGCAGATGTTATATTTAAATCCACTTCTCTGGAACTTTGGGAAGTAAAATAATTATTTAACAGCCTCATTAGCCTTCCTCTCGAGTCTTTATCAAATTTCTAGCAAAAAAACTGGTATCCAAACTCTCTTTGAGGCTATTCAGGTGGAAACACTAGGCCAACTTCCTGATGGGCAAGAGTGTTAACACCCAGCCAGAGGAGCCAGTAGAACTTACTGTCTTAGAAAATGTTTTGAAAAGGAAATGTCCAGATGAGGGCCGTACCCTTCTCAGAGACAGAGCAGCGAACACAATGACCTCTAGGCTAAAGAGCAGTGGTTGGGACTGGCTGGGAGGGGAAGACAGACTGCAATTTAATGGGTGGATTGTTGGACTTGACAGGAGTTGTTGTGGGAGACTTGGGATGGAACTTTGGTTTTGGAGTTCGGAAGGAGTTCAGAGACTGAGAGAAATACTTGGAGGAGAGGGAGGGAAGGGGGAGTTGGGGGCATTGTGGAATTCATACAAGCTGGCTTCATGTTCCCTGGCCTCTCTCTGCATTTCTTTCAGCACCTCCTATGCACCAAGCACCTCCTTTGGAGAGACTGTTTCCTAGTTAAAATGAGATTCACAGACCCAGGGCCCTCATTAGGGAAATATCCTGGAAATGTGCTTGAAGTAGATGATGGTGCTTGTTCTACTCTCCTGTTTACACCTCTGTTTGGCCCTTTCTCTCTTTCAAAAACAAAAACAAACACAAATACCCAAACAAATAAACAGAAAACAAAACAAGCAAAACAAATTATATATATATATATATATTTATTTATTTATATATATATATATGTATATATATATATATATATATATATATATTTATATATATATAAATTTATTTTCTCTGTCCTAAATGCCTCTTACGGTTGCTTCATATCATTATGAGCAGATTCTTGTCCTGGGTAGTGAGGTTGGAGGTGGGAGTGTGGATTCCAGAAGAAGGAGGTAGATAGATCCTGGCTCTGCCCTCTGGAAGCTTTTTAGACTATAAAGGAATTTAAGTGACACATGCAGGACACCAGCACACAGAAAGGGAAAATTAGTTTTAGCTGAGCATCAGGATGGACCTTAAGTGCAGATGGGTATTGGAGGGAGGTTGGAGATGGGACCAGTCAAGATGCCTTAGGAAATGCTTCCCTTACACAAGGGAAAACATTGTAGAATGGGACTGAGAAGACCTAGAACATGGCAACAGGAAAAAACGGAGTGAGGAGGGCATCCCTGGCAGGACAGGCACTTACTCAGGCCAAAGGTTCATCCCAGGAAGGGTAAGTCAAGATGTGAGGAGCTGAGCTAGGAGGGAGGTGATGGGCCTGAGGGTAGAGGAAGCTTTAGGGCAGGGTTCTGAGAGGTGGGTCAGAGAGTCTGGACTGAATATAAACTATTGGAATAATTGTAAGTTACTGCACAGAGAAAGGGCCTTTCTGAAAATAGCACTTGAGGATGATGTTTTTGTGTATTGTTATGAACTGGATTTGTGGTAGGCTTTCTCAGGATTCCCAATCATGGCTTTGCTTTGTCTTCTGTAAGCTTGCTTGTTCATTTTTCTTCTGCCTGCTTGTGTTGGAGTAATGAAACGTGGTAATTTAATTCCCAGATATTTTGTTCTTTGGGTTGTTTCTCTGGTATCTTCATACTTTGTCTGCAGCCCACTGTCCCTCATCTTCAGTAAATGTGGAAAGAGCACAAGGACCACCCTGCACAACACAGTTGAGGGAAACAGAAATGATCAAAAGGCTTACCCATCTCTGACCCTGCCATTCAGATGGTCCTCCTCTGGGATTCCTGCTCAGCATCTATGAATGGACTTCAGAAGACTGTAGGACATTTTTTTGAGGTGACTAACCTCAGAGGGGTCTGTGATTCAGCAAATGACAAGAACCACTGTTGTATCTTTGTTGGGAGGTTGTTGGCTGGAGATGGTTCCCCAGAGAGAGAAACATGGTACAAGTGTCCTTAGTGCCCAGTAAGGAAACTCCAGAACAGTTGAAGGAGATGAGGGCAAAAGAGGAATTGGGCAAAGGGAAATGGGTTTGGAGGGAACTGGTAAGAGGGGTGCCCCATCTTCCCTTGTTCTCCACCCTCTTTCTAGCAGCTATTCCTTCTCTGTGTTCTCCATGTCCTGACAATTACAGGGTACAGTTACCCTTCAACTAAACTCCCACAACATTATCTCATGCAATTCCTTGTTGAAACTGAAGTGCACAGAGTGGAGTCAACCCCTCCCTCAGCCATGGACTGAGCATCATTGCTTCCTGTTGGGCCCCTTTTCAATGCATTTTATTTTACCCCTTTCATCTTGATCTCTATTATTTCCCCTCCTCACTGGAGGCACTTCCTTCAGTGTATATAACAAATGTTCTCCCAATCCCTGCTCTATATGTGTATTTAGATACATTCCTTCACTCTACAAATACACAGTTGTAGTGTGGGAACTAGGCCAAGAGCAAAACAATAAAAATTTCCTGCTTTCATGAAATATACATCTTTTGGTGTGAGGAAATAATACAATTATTTAAAAGATATAGTACCTTGAATAGTGACAAGTGCTATTAGGAAAATGAGGGCATGGGGATAAGGGATGGCATGGGTGGTTAGGAGCAGATTGTAGTTTTATATATGGTGATTAAGGAAGGCTATGCTATACATGTTCTTTTACCAAATGCAGTGAAGTGAGCAACCATGGGGCTATCTGGGCTAGAAGTGGTATGGTCATAGGGACAGCAAGTACAAAGGCCCTGAGGTAGGGTCTTGCCTCGTATGTTAGGAGTTCAGAATGGTTAGGGGGCTAGAGAAATATGAGTGGGGGAAAGACAGAAACAGAGGCTGAGTAGCAGGTGGGTCAGTGACAAATACTGTAGGACTTTGTAGGTCATTGTAAATGCAAACATTGGCTTCTACTCTGCATAAAAGGAGAAACCAGTAGAAGGTTTTATCAGAGAATGACATGAAAATTTTAACAGGTATGTGCATATCCTTGACAAATAGGCAACGCTCTTTGGCTGTTTTGTAAATGTATATAAATGTAACTGCTGTATACCTCATCCTGCTTCTACTTCCGTTACTTAACATTGTTTCTGAAATGTACCCATGTTGTTATCTTTAATCTACTTTTTAAAATTTCTGACTGCTGTGTAATATTTCATTGTATATATATGACACATTTTACTTACACATTCCTCTAGTAACAGAGGCTGGCATAGCTCCAAATCAGAAACAGTCCTGTGATGAACTCGCTCATATGAGTCTCCTTATAAACTCAGGACAGAGTTTCCCTGGGGTGTATATCTCAGAGAGGGATTTCGGAGTGGGAGGGTGCGTGCATTCTTAATTCCACTGATTGTGCTTCAGGATGGTGACCCCAGCTATACTCCCACCAGCAGTGGGTGATGTTTTATATCTTCTCATCAAATTTTTATGTGGATCCTGTAAGGGAAGTGAAGTAAGGTTCCTTGTGGGTGAGGAAACCTGAGGCTTAGAGAGATCAAGCAAATAACCCTGGTTTATATAGTGAAGTGGATGAGGAAAGGTTCAAATCCAAAATTTCTGACATAATGTTCATTGCTCTTAGTACTATAGTATCCAGAACTGCCCCTTCTCGGAATAAGATGAGGCATCCATAGGCAAAAATATTGATGATGATGATGATGATGATGATGATGATGATGATGTTGTTGTTGTTGTTTACGGCTTTCATTTTCTTGATGCCTGAACTAACCCAGTGAGCTTAGAACCTCCAAGTGTTTAGCACCATGTAGGGGGGTGTCTAATTGGGGTACGTAGCATTTCAAGGCAAAGTATATGGAATAAAGCTGTTTTCATTGTTTCATGAGGGCGAGCTAACAGGCTCGAATTTTAGTGGATGATTTTGGGGCTAGAAATTTATAAAGACTAACTGATTTTCAAATTTGGGAATTTGGATCGGATTTCAATATTAAACTTTAGGTAGATTATATTAATTGCATATTGTTTGCTAGGCACTGAGCTAACTACTTTATAGGCATAATTTCTGTTATGCCTCACAATTATCCTATGAGGTACTTTTACTTTCATTTGACTGTTATTGAAACTAAAGCACCGAGAGGTTAACTAATTTGTCCAAAGTACCCAGTATAAGGTTGAGTTGTGATTTGAACCTGAATCATGTGCCTGCAGAGCCTTTACTACTAAATGCTAAACTGTGCTGCTTTCCTGTGAAGGAAGCTTTTGTAATCTCTCCCCTTTGAAATTGAGGAAAATTTCTTGTCATTTGAGGTGATTTACAGTAGCAATGGGAAGCACAGGGCTAGTGGACAAGAATCTCCAGAGGGACAGGATATGAAGTTTGAAAGTGTTCCCCGGTGTCTTCATTATGCCTCCCTCTGTCCCCCAAAGTAAGAACCTCTGCCTTAGGACATCCCACCTAGATTATAGGGCCTGATATCTTCAAAACATGTGACAATTCTTTGTCACCATGTGTGGCTTATACCTGCCATGAATGATGTACAGTAAGGTTTCATCAGTTTGTCTTCCCTTCACACTTTTCATTTTGCTTGCCTTCTACAAGGATGGTAATATGATTTATATCTTTACCTAAATCAGGATTACAAATACTGTTTGGCTACAAAGTATTAAATCTCAAAGGCAATTAGGTAGGAATTCTGGATTATGTTCTCTTTCAGATTTGTATTCTCAGTTTGTGTATTTGTTCAATAAGTATCTATTGAGAATCTAACTCACACTTTGATAGAAGACACAGGCAGCTGAGCAGAAATTCTGGTACATTAGGATAGATGGCACATGGGGTAAGCTAGGTGCTATAAAAACACACAGGAACGGCAGCATAAGGTCAGGGGAGGCTTCCTGGGAAAGCAACTTCTGAGCTGGGAACTAAAGAGAAGTGGGGTTAGCTACGCAAACTGGACAAGAGGACGTTGGAGGCAAGGGACCAGGTTGAGTGTTGATTCTTACAGCTGCAGCAGGAAGTGGACAGGGGATCAGGCTGGAAGAATCAACACAGCTCAGATGATGAAGGAAGGAAGAAAGGAAGGAAGGAAAGAAGGAGGGAGGGAGGAAGGAAGGAAGGAAGGAAGGGAGGGAGGAGGTGGAAGGAAGGAAGGAAGAAAGGAAAGAAGGAAGGAAGGAAGAGGAAGGAAAGAAGGAGGGAGGGAGGGAAGAAGGAAGGAAGGAAGGAAGGAAGGAAGGAAGGAAGGAAGGAAGGACGGACTATGAAGGAAGGGCAGTGGGGAACCACTGAAGGATTTGAAGCCTGGGGGTAGGTGGGCAACATGTCAATGCTATTCATAGTGTAGCAAGATTCCATGAGTTAAGTATTGACTCTGTCTATGTTGTGTGCTTGTTAGTAAATCATAACCTTGGAACTGGTGGGTGGCAAATAAGGAGTCTAGATGGATTTGTACACAGAAGCTTTGACCCATAACATTAAGATTCCTTTTGATAATATGTAGAGAAGACAGTTCAATTTTGACTTGGTCTTTCTGCCTTAAAACCCTTTGACAACATTTCCTAAAATTCTCTCACAACCAAACCCCAAGTAGTGAGAATGGGGGCTGCATGACTTTGTTTTCTGTTTTTCTGTATTCATTTCTGAGACATTGCTGTGAATTGTTCACCAAAGTCTTGCTCCATTTGATGGAGGGTGCCATTTGAATAGCAGCAGTGGAGGAAGGGGAAGGAGGAACCACATGTAGGGCTCCTTGAGTAACAAAACGTATTTGGCATATTGAGACCATGGTTTGAGCTAGTGAAAAATAACTATGGTAGAAAATTAAGAGGGAGTTACAAGTTTGTGTTTTAATATAAGCTCACAGAGCAGGGCAGGGTCTCCAGGTGGCTGGCCACTGACATCACAGATGGCCCAGGATGTTTATAGAGCACAGTGTGGCCAGTGAGAAGACTCTCTCCAGAAGTGAGCTCACCTTCTCTCCTGGAACCCAGAGAGGGAGGAGACAGAACGAATTGTTTTGGCTGTGAGCAACTGAGCTAGGTGACCTACTGCTTTCCTTCCTACCCATCACACTCTCATAAATGTGGACATATAAACTGTAGTAAGTTTTGCCTTGTTGCTTTGGGTGAGGTTTACTGAATGTCAGAATTCACAAAATGCCCTTTCTGGCTCTTCTTCCTTAGTAATGGACACTTGGTTGGTGTATGCACCTATTTCTCCTGTGTTTCCTCACGAGAGAGTCCTCTAGTTCTTTCTGGGAATTATGAAGGCCTTGCTTCTTTCTCCCTCTTCCTCTCTTCTCACAGTGCTCCCTGTTGGCCTAGATGGGTAAAGGGAAGGGTTGGACTGTACTTTCCTTGCCATCAGTACAGCTAAATGGATGATGCAGGATGAGGAGAAAGGGGGCCATCTGATCTTGGGTACTGATTTGGGCGTAAAGAGTTTTAAGACAGTGGGACCAATATTTGTATTTTAAACTCAGATGATATTTGAGAATTGGTTCTGTACCTACAACGAGGTCCTCTAGTCCATGAATTAATGTGTCATAACTTATGCTGAAGCACCACACAAACATCTCATCTATAAATTGTTGCACAATAGCTTCATACCTTTTGTGTCCTACAGCTTAATTAGCCCACGAGGCTACATGAGTTAGATGAAACCAAATGGGATTTTGTCATGTGGTGTGTAAAAAGGAGAATATTGATAGATATTTGGCACTTTTCTGGGGGGTAAATGGCATTCATTTTTTATGATCTTTTGTTTCAGTTTCTGTGATACTCGGGCTGCAACAGGTGACGTGGGAACTTCTGAGCTGTGGTTGTGAACTTTCATAAGTTGGTTGTATACCATTGTTCAGTAAATATTTATTGTTTATTTAGGGTTTAGGAAGGGCTATTACATACCAGGTGAAATACAAAGGAGCAGCTTTGAAGCCTGAGTAACAAACCTCATCAACCCCAACTCAACTTGGCTAAATTCAGCCTCACCAAACCTGATCCCAGACTCTGCTCCCTGGACTTGCTGCAGCTCTCTGATCCTGGAATCCTCTTCAGTTCCAGCTAGATGCTGCATCAGGCACTTCGTAGATTTGGTCAAAAACTGGTACGCAGACCTACGCTGAAGGAACCAGTGGCTGAGAATGACCCACGGAGAAGATTGAGCACTCTGGATTTAGTGACCTGGGGTGTGGGCCACACAGTGGGTATAGGTGTGTATGTCCTGGCTGGTGAGGTGGTCAGAAATCAAGCAGGACCATCTTTTGTGATCTGCGTTTTGGTGGCTGGCCTATCTTCTCTGTTGGCTGGGCTGTGCTATGCAGAGATTAGTACCCGCATTCCCCATTCTGGCTCTGCATATCTCTAAAGCTTTGTCACTATAGGTGAACTCTGGGCCTTCATCACTGGCTGGAACCTCATCCTCTCCCTTGTTGCTGAGAAAGCCATTGTGTTCATCACATGGATGTTAACTTTTGACAACCTGTGTGGGAACCGACTGTCTCAGACTGTGCAAGAGAGCATCTCAGCACATGTTCCCCCTGTCCTTACAAAATATCTAGAATTCTCTGCTCTGAGTTTTGTGTTGTTGTTCATGGAATTCAGGAGTCTTTGGTATTCCGCATCATTATTGAGTTCCACAGCTGCCAAACTGGTCACATTGGTGAAACTTTTGGCTCTCAGCTTTGTCATAACCTCTGGCTTCATTAAGGGGGACCTGCACAACTGGAAGCTCACAGAAGAGGACTACGTAAAGGCTGGACTCAATGACACCTCGAGCTTGGGCCCTCTGGGCTCTGGAGGATTTGTGCCTTTTGGCTTCAAGGGGATTCTTGGTGGATCAGCTACCTGTTTCTATGCATGTCTTGGTTTCAACCATATTGTTACCAGAGTTGAAAAAGCCCAGAGTCCCCAGCGTTCCATCCCCATTGGCATTGTGATTTCACTGTTCATCTGCTTTTTGGTGTATTTTGGTGTCTCTTCAGCATTCACGCTTATGGTGCCTTACTACCAGCTCCAACCTGGGAGCACCTTGCCTGAGGTATTTCTCCATATTGGCTGGGTCCCTGTCTACCAGGTAGCTTTTGCATTGCTGTGCATTCTTTCCGCCAGCCTTTGGAGCTTTGTGTGGCAAATGCGTCAGGTGCTATACATGATGGCAAAGGATGGCTTCCTGTTCCCTGTCCTTACCCGTATCTCTTTCTTCCAATACTCTCTTATCATGATCATTGTGTTTGTTGAAACTATTCCAGTCATTGTATTCATCTTTGGAGTCACTGATCTCTTGGACCTAAGGTCAGTTGTGTCCCTGATTTTTCATTCCCTGTTTGTGATTTGTGTTCTCATCCTCAGGTATCATCCTGAGATGCAGAATGAGGAAAATGAAGCACAGGTGCAGGAGGAGAATGGACCTGCAGCAGAGAGGCTGACTCTACAGCGACTACTTTTTCCAGGTAGTTCCACCCCCACTCCACTCTCTGGCCGGGTTGTCCATGTTTGTTCCTCACTGCTTGTCTGTTGCTCATTCTTCTTTGCCTGGTGCTGACCCAGGGGCCAGTTCTGCTTTCTGGAGACCCAGTGTGGATTTTGGTGGTTGTGCTGCTCCTGGTGCTCATCATTGGGATCACTGGGGTCATCTGGAGACAGCCTCAGAGCTCCAGTCCCCTTTACTTTAAGGTCCCTGCCTGCCTCTCCTCCCACTACTGAGCGTCTTTGTGAATGTTTACCTTATGATGCAGATGACAGCTGGCACCTGGATAGTATTTGGTGTCTGGATGCTAATTGGGTTTGTTATCTACTTCGCCTATGGGATCCAGCACAGCTGGGTCGCTATCCCCACTTAAGTCAGGGCAAAAAGTGTAGACCTTGAACTCAGCTGTGTCAGTACATATGCAGTTTGACATCATCGACCCAGTCAGGTCCCCCTGCATAATAATGGAATACTCTTGATCACAGGGAAAGGTGGGCCTCCCATGGGATGTTGGTGGGTGAACACCAATAGAGCTCTGTGTATATTGTGGAGTGATGTGTGCATCTTTGTTAATTTTCCCTTTTTTTTTTTTTTTTTTTTTTTTTTTTACTTGTCTACTTGAATTGTATCTGTAGTTGCTTACTGGCTTTAAAATGTTATTATTATAAGAAACTAGAAAAAACATTTTTTATTTCCTTGCTTAAATATCCAGTACCCGTGGGGTGCCTGGCTGGCTCAATCACTAGGGCATGCATTTTTTTCTCTCAGGGTGGTAACTTTGAGCCCCATGTTGTGTGTAGAGATTATTTAAAGAAATAACCAGTAGCAGTATTACTGGATCATAGGTACTTTTATTTTTAATTTTTTGAGGAACCTCTATACTGCTTTCCGTAGTGGCTGCACCAACTGACATTCCCAACAAGAGTACCTGAGGGTTCCTTTTTCTCCACAATACTTGCTTATCTTTGTCTTTTTGATTTTAGCCATCCTGACAGGTTTAAAGTGATATCCAATTGTAGTGTTAATTTACATTTCGCTGTGATTAGTGATGGTGAACACCTTTCCGAGTGTCTGTTGGCCATCTGTATATCATCTTTGGAAAAATGTCTATTTAGTTCCTCTGCCCATTTTTCAAGTGGATTGAGTTGTATAAGTTGTTTCTGTATTTTGTGTATTAACCCATTATTGGATATATCATTTACAAATACCTTCCCTTATTCAGTGGGTTGCCTTTCTCTCTTGATGCTGATTTCCTCTTCAGGGCAAAAGCATTTTAGTTACATGATTTCAAAAAGATATATGCACCCCTATGTTTACTGTGGCATAGTTTACAATAGCCAGGACATGGAAGCAACCCAAATGTCCCTTGATAGGTGAATAGATAAAGAAGATGTAATATCTATCAAATTATCTATTTGTCTATCTATCTATCTGTCATGGAATATTACTCAGCTATAAAAAAGAATGGAATCTTGGCATTTGTAACTACATGGATGGACCTAGAGGAAATAATATTATGTGAAATAAGTCTGTTCAGAGTAAGACAAACACCAAATGGTTCCACTCTTATACCAATTTAAGAAATAAAACAACAACAACAAAAAAGGAAAAAGTGAGACAAACAGTAAAAACAACCCCATACACTCAAATATAGGGAAAAAAACTGTTGGTTGTCAAAGTGAAGTGGGTACAGGGATGGGTGAATAGATAAAGGGAATTAAGAGTATACTTATCTGGATGAGCACTGAGAAATGTGTGGAATCAATAAATCATTATGTACTACACCTAGAATAATATAATGACACTGTATGGTAATTATACTTCAACAAAAACAACAAAAAAAGAAACTAGAATCAAACCAAAAAAAAAAAAAAAAACAAAAACAAAAGATGAAATATGGCCCCTGCCCTTAAGGGGCTTATATTCTAATACAAGGGGTAAAGCATAGCTGTAACACAAAGTAGAAAGTGTTGTCATAATAAGTAATATACAAACAAAGTGTCCTGGGAATTCAGAGTGGTGGAAGATCCCATGGGGTTGGCACAGTGGTGAGGGTTGATTGGTGAAATCAGAGAAGACTTTGTAGAGGAATGGCATTTGAGTTGGCTCTCTCCAAGACAGGTTAGGATTTTTGCACATGTGGGCAGCGGTGAGAGACTGTAGGCTGAGAGAACAACACTTGGAGAAGCACAGGAAAATGAAGCAGTGTTTAGAACACACTGAACACACTGTAGTGTGTGTAGCCTGAGCCTTGGCTGTGAGAGAGGCCAACAGAACATGCACAGGTGGATTGGAGCCAGAGCGCTCCTCTGAGCACAAAACACTTGGATTTGAACTCACTACCCATAATGAAAATCCATAGGGTTGGTTCTTCTACTTGGCAATATCTGCGTTCTTGGACTTGAAAGTTTCTCCACTCTTGTCTGCTTTGGTCCACCTGCTCAGAAAGTGCACAGCTGGGAGCCAAGTATCCTGGATTCTGCTCTTGTTCCCACCATTAACTAGCAATGTGACCATGAGCAAACCTTTTGGTTCCTTCAATGTTTTGCTTATTTATTTTTATTTTTTTGTAACATGAGACATCAGAACTGATTATTTCTAAAGTTAGGTTCACTTACAGAATTCTAGGATTTCCTCTGGTTCTTGTGTCTTGTTATTCTCTCAGCTAGGTCTCTCTACTGCAGGCAACCTGAACCTGCATCCGTCCACTTTTCACTACAACCCATGTTGGAGCTCTAAAGGTGCGATAAATAACACCCCATTTCTCACTCCTATGTTTGGAACAACTGATAATCAAGACATAGAGACAGGTGGTTAAACACTTAGCTTTTGATCTATAGCCCAATTATCTTGCTAATTCTGCATAACTAAATTAGACAGACTTACTTCTCATCGGAAGTAATGTGAAGCAACCTCCACAAGACACCGCAGGAAAGATTCTGGTTTAATTAGATTTTTTTATGTATGAGCAGGTTGCAGTGCATGTGTTTTGGTCAGTTTGGCACTGGATAAAAAAGAACAACCAATAAAAAAAATGGAAGGGGCTGAGCTCGGCATGATTAGTGCTGTTTCTTTAACTCACTAATCAAAGTGACAGTGAGGGGGACAGTACTATTCCTGGAGTGGGGCCAGGAATAGTACTCTGTCAGTGGTTCTCAATCTTCAGCAGGTGTCACCATACCTTGAGGACTTGTGACAAAACAGATTGCTGGTCCCTGGCCCCAGCATTTAGAATTCAGTAGGTCTGGGTGGAGCCCACAACATGTACTTCTAACAAGATCCCAGTTGATGCTGATGCTGCTGGTCCTGGGACCACATATAGAAAACCAAGTCTCCACATGGAAAGATGGAAGTGAAGGACACAAAGTTGCCTTTTGAACACTTGCCTTCATTTCATGAAACACTTAGATTAAAACACCATTGTTAATCCTATCACCATGGGGAAATCATTGTGAATCATTTCACAATGTATATGTATGCCAGATAACCACACTGTATACTTTAAATATCTTAAATCTTATATGTCAATTTTACCTCAATAAAGCTGAAATAAAAAATAAAATACCACAGTTATCTGAGTGCCTTTATTTTTGTACATTGTTCCTGATTGTAGATCATAAGCAAGGAGTGTATCTTGTTTGCTCTCCCAGAGCATCCTCCTGTATCCAGACACACAATGAGCATTTAATAATTCATGGTAAATTGAATAGAGCTTTACACATTTCTTTGGTACAGAAATTCTCCTTCCTTTTAGGCTAGCACTGTGTTTCTCCTTTAAAACTATCTTCCTGGAGCCTTCCTTGACAAACAGCATTTGTCTCCACCCAGAACTACATCTAGAAGTGTATCTAGATCTGTACCCAACATCTAGAACTGTACCCCAGTACTTGTAGTTTTGCCTTTGTGTGGCTCTGCCTGGAGTTCTAGTGACTGTCCTGTCTGTTCCATCAGAGTGGAGTCTTGGTCAGGACAAGGAGCAGATTCTCTCTTCCCTCTAGAGGAGGGTAAGAACAATGGTAAGAACAATGTTCACTCAAAGAGCAACAGCCCTGGGGCAGCTGATTGCCTGACATGATTCTCCTGGTCTTGCTGCATCCATACTCATGGGAATTGGAGAGGGTCCAAGGTACCAAAATTAAGAGAAGTCTACCTGACTCCAGGGAATCCCTGAAGATGAGACTGGCTCCAGCTTGGGCACAGCAGGCATCTTTCTTGAAGAGTCAGAGTTTTATGGTTGGCATATGGGAGCCAGTGTTTTCCTATTGTATTTATGTATGAGGCCTTACTAGAAAAGAAGGATGGGAAGCTACTTTCTTACTTGTGGAATCTGTCACCTTTCCAACAGAAAGTACGTGCCTCCCGGGAATCCTGCTAGAGGCAGGGTTACCCATATACTTATCCCTTCCTTTAGATGCTTTCTTGAGAGACTGGTGCAAAAATCTTGTTGAAGCATATTCAATTCTTTTGGGTATAGAGAATTTACACCCCAAATGGGAAGAAAAATGAACTGAAATAGGAGGAATTACTAACTGGACAGGGATTGAGACATCATTACTTTGGAAGGGAAGGTATGAGTAGAAACTGAGAAAGAGGTGTTGGTCAAGGGTCACTTCCTGGAGAGGGTGCCTATGGAGCAATTTGGGAAGTAGAAGAAGGACAGATGAACTGGAAAAGAAATGGGACAGTATTCTAGGCTACTTGGACCTCTAGGAGGCATGAAATATTGAGACTTTTGTGAGGGATGTGTGTTGACATTTGAAGGCAATTTATGAGCCAGGTTTGTATTGTGTATTGTGCATCGTGCCATGGAGTAACATTTCTGAATCAGGAAGGAATGAGAGGAGGAGTTAAGATGGCAGAGAAGTAGTTGGAACCTGGGCTTTCCTCATCCCTCAAACACAGCTGTCAGATCATTTGGAAAACCCAGGAAACCTATCTGCAGAGTGGCAGAAAGATCCCCACAGTTAGAGGGAGAAAGCTTGGCAGGTGTGAGGTATGCTAAAGTGAATTGGGAGAAAGATGGCAGGCTGTAGAGGGGAGGGAACCCTTTCCATCGAGAGACAAAAGAGAGAAAAAGAGACCCGGTTTGAGAAACTGCTGCATCAAATTCACACAAGGGGAAAACCTCTCTGGACCATGGTCTGGGGAGTGAGAAGTACTGAGTGTCCCAGTTATTTTTTTGCTTGCATTTGGGGCTCAAAGTCTGAAATTTTGGAATTGCACAACTTTCTATAGTTGAACTGTAGAGCTGTTGCTTGTGCTCATGGTGAGGTGGGAGCTGGCCCCACAGTGCTAGCTTGGTGTAGGGATCTCTGGGATGCACTGTGACAGAAACAGTCCCCTTCCTGGAGTACTTGTGGAAGAGGATATATTGCCTCCCCAAGGACAAAATACTCTGCAGGTGCCAGCAAAAGGCCTTTCACTAGTGGGGGACAGAGGCACACTCAGATGGAATATAACCTTTGTGGTTTTTAGCAGTGCTACTCCATAGATTCCTAACACTGCTCAGGTGTGGGACAGTTTTTCAGGGACAGAGAAATTCCAACATGGAGAGGCTTTACTCTGGAGGAGGGGAGTGGATCTGCACAGTGCCAGTCTCACACTGGGGTGCGAGAGTCCCAGACCAGGATGAGAGACTGGGGTAGTGCCATTTTCCCCCTAACACCAACATGGTGGGATTTCAGAGATCAGACAGCGGCGCCCAGTAGAGTCGGGACCTGCATACACTGAACCCTGGTCCCGTGCTGGCAGCTGCTTATTAATTGCGGTAGGACTGTCTCTGAGCCAATGCAGCAGACCTCTCCTCCAGACCAGCACAGCCAGCACCTCTCATGCACCAAGTGCACTGAAAATGAAGTGCTTCAAAATGACACCTGCAGTCCTTTTTTCTTTTTTCCTTCTTCTTCTTTTCTTTGGAGTCAGGCTTATAGTTTCTTGTTGGTTTCATTCAGTTGCCTTTCTTTTTCCCGATTTTTTTGTGTAACAGGCTTCTCCCTCACCCCTTTTATCCAGGGTTACTTCAACAAAGAAACCAAAGCACACCTAGTTAAAGGTCCAACACTCCAACAATGAGTGCAAGGAGGAACCCTGCAGAGGACTGACCAGTGGGAAAGAGCAGCCAAAATGCAACAGCAGAGTGCACACCAAAAATACTGGAGTGCCAGGCTCTGGGCAGTGTATGGCCCCATTTTAATATAGTAGTAACTCTCAGTGGTAGGAAACACAACAAGCTTTTATTTTTTTATTACTTACTTATTTATTTAATTTTTAAATTTATTTATTTATTTATTTATTTATTTATTTATTTATTATTTTTAATATGAAATTTATTGTCAAATTGTTTCCATACAACACCCAGTGCTCATCCCAAAAGGTGCCCTCCTCAATACCCATCACCCACCCTCCCCTCCCTCCCACCCCCCATCAACCCTCAGTTTGTTCTCAGTTTTTAAGAGTCTCTTATGCTTTGGCTGTCTCCCACTCTAATCTCTGTTTTGGTTTTTTTTTTCTTACCCTCCCTGGTGGACTTCTGTTAAGTTTCTCAGGATCCACAGAAGAGTGAAACCATATGGTATCTGTCTTTCTCTGCATGACTTATTTCACTTAGCATAACACTCTCCAGTTCCATCCAGGTCGCTACAAAAGGCCATATTTCATTCTTTCTCATTGCCACATAGTATTCCATGGTGTATATAAACCACAATTTCTTTTTCCACTCATCAGTTGATGGACATTTAGACTCTTTCCATAATTTGGCTATTGTTGAAAGTGCTGCTATAAACACCAGGGTACAAATGCCCCTATGCATCAGCACTCCTGTATCCCTTGGGTAAATTCCTACCAGTGCTATTGCTGGGTCATAGGGTAGGTCTATTTTTAACCTCCACACTGTTTTCTAGAGCGGCTGCACCAGTTTGCATTCCCACCAACAATGCAAAAGGGTTCCCGTTTTTCCACATCCTTGCCAGCATCTATAGTCTCCTGATTTGTTCATTTTAGCCACTCTAACTGGCGTGAGGTAATATATCAGTGTAGTTTTGATTTGTATTTCCCTGATGAGGGGCAACGTTGAACATCTTTTCATGTGCCTGTTGGCCATCCGTATGTCTTCTTTTGAGAAGTGTCTATTCATGTTTTCTGCCCATTTCTTCACTGGATTATTTGTTTCTCAGGTGTGGAGTTTGGTGAGTTCTTTATAGATTTTGGATACTAGCCCTTTATCCAATATGTCATTTGTAAATATCTTTTCCCATTCTGTTGGTTGCCTTTTAGTTTTGTTGACTGTTTCCTTTGCTGTGCAGAAGCTTTTTATCTTCATGAGGTCCCAATAGTTCATTTTTGCTTTTAATTCCTTTGCCTTTGGGGATGTGTCAAGTAAGAAATTGCTGTGGCTGAGGTCAGAGAGGTGTTTTCCTGCTTTCTCCTCTAGGGTTTGATGGTTTCCTGTCTCACATTCAGGTCCTTTATCCATTCTGAGTTTGTTTTTGTGAATGGTGTAAGAAAGTGGTCTAATTTCATCCTTCTGCATGTTGTTGTCCAGTTCTCCCAGCACCATTTGTTAAAGAGACTGTCTTTTTTCCATTGCATATTCTTTCTGGCTTTGTCAAAGATTAGTTGGCTATACGTTTGTGGGTCTAGTTCTGGGGTTTCTATTCTATTCCAGTGGTCTATGTGTCTGTTTTTGTGCCAATACCATGCTGTCTTGATGATTACAGCTTTGTAGTAGAGGCTAAAGTCTGGGATTTTGATGCTTCCTGTTTCGGTCTTCTTCAAAATTACTTTGGCTATTCGGGGCCTTTTGTGGTTCCATATGAATTTTAGGATTGCTTGTTCTAGATTCGAGAAGAATGCTGGCGCAATTTTGATTTGGATTGCATTGACGGTGTAGATAGCTTTGGGTAGTATTGACATTTTAACAATATTTATTCTTCCAACCCATGAGCATGGAATGTTTTTCCATTTCTTTAAATCTTCAATTTCCTTCATATGCTTTCTATAATTTTAAGCATACATATCTTTTACATTTTTGGTTAGGTTTATTCCTAGGTATTTTATGCTTCTTGGTGCAATTGCGAATGGGGTCAGTTTCTTTATTTGTCTTTCTGTTGCTTCATTATTAGTGTATAAGAATGCAACTAATTTCTGTACATTGACTTTATATCCTGCGACTTTGCTGAATTCATGTTTCAGTTGTAGCAGACTGTTGGTGGAGTCTATCGGATTTTCCATGTATAATATCATGTCATCTGCAAAAAGTGAAAGTTTAATTTCATCGTTGCCAATTTTGATGCCTTTGATTTCCTTTTGTTGTCTGATTGCTGATGCTAGAACTTCCAACGCTATGTTAAACAACAGTGGTGAAAGTGGACATCCCTGTCGTGTTCCTAACTCAGGAAGAAAGTTCTCAGTTTTTCCCCATTGAGGATGATATTAGCTGTGGGCTTTTCAAAAATGGCTTTTATGATGTTTAAGTGTGTTCCTTCTATCCTGACTTTCTCGAGGGTTTTTATTAAGAAAGGATGCTGAATTTTGTCAAATGCTTTTTCTTCATCAATTGACAGGACCATATGGTTCTTATCTTTTCTTTCATTAATGTGATGTATCACACTGATTAATTTGTGAATGTTGAACCAACCCTGCAGCCCAGGAATGAATCCCACTTGATCATGGTGAATAATTCTTTTTATAAGCTGTTGAATTTGATTTGCTAGTATCTTATTGAGAATTTTTGTATCCATATTCATCAGGGATATTGGCCTTTAGTTCTCTTTTTTTTACTGGGTCTCTGGGTTAGGAATCAAAGTAATGCTGGCTTCATGGAATAAGTCTGGAAGTTTCCCTTCCCTTTCTATTTTTTGGAATAGCTTGAGAAACATAGGTATTATCTCTGCTTTAAATGTCTGGTAGAATTCCCCTGGGAAGCCATCTGTTCCTGGACTCTTATTTGTTGGGAGATTTTTGATAACTGATTCAATTTCTTCACTGGTTATGGGTCTGTTCAAGCATTCTATGTCTTCCTGTTTGAGTTTTGGAAGTGTGTGGGTGTTTAGGAATTTGTCCATTTCTCCCAGGTTGTCCAGTTTGTTGGCATACAGTTTTTCATAGTATTCCCTGATAATTGCTTGTATTTCTGAAGGATTGGTTGTAATAATTCCATTTTCATTCATGATTTTATCTATTTGGGTCATCTCCCTTTTCTTTTTGAGAAGCCTGGCTAGAGGTTTATCAATTTTATTTTTTCAAAAAAACAACTCTTGGTTTCATTGATCTGCTCTACAGTTTTTTTAGATTCTATATTGTTTATTTCTGCACTGATCTTTATTATTTCTCTTCTGCTGGCTTTGGGGTGTCTTTGTTGTTCTCCTTCTATTTCCTTTAGGTGTGCTGTTAGATTTTGTATTTGGGATATTTCTTGTTTCTTGAGATAGGCCTGGATTGCAATGTATTTTCCTCTCAGGACCGCCTTTGCTGCATCCCAAAGCATTTGGATTGTTGTATTTTCATTTTCATTTGTTTCCACATATTTTTAAATTTCTTCTCTAATTGCCTGGTTGACCCACTCATTCTTTAGTAGGGTGTTCTTTAACCTCCATGCTTTTGGAGGTTTTCCAGACTTTTTCCTGTCGTTGATTTGAAGCTTCATAGCATTGTGGTCTGAAAGTACGCATGGTATGATCTGAATTCTTGTATACTTATAAAGGGCTGTTGTGTGACCCAGTATGTGGTCTATCTTGGAGAATGTTCCATGTGTACTGGAGAAGAAAGTATATTCTGTTGCTTTGGGATGCAGAGTTCTAAATATATCTGTCAAGTCCATCTGATCCAATGTATCATTCAGGGCCCTTGTTTCTTTATTGACCATGTGTCTAGATGATGTATCCATTGTTGTAAGTGGGGTATTAAAATCCCCTGCAATTACCACATTCTTGTCAATAAGGTCGCTTATGTTTGTGATTAATTGTTTTATATACTTGGGGGTTCCTGTATTCGGTGCATAGACATTTATAATTGTTAGCCCTTCCTGATGGATAGACCCTTCAATTACTATATAATGCCCTTCTTCATCTCTTGTTACAGTCTTTAATTTAAAGTCTAGTTTGTCTGATATAAGTATGGCTACTCCACCTTTCTTTTGACTTGTAGTAGCATGATAGATAGTTCTCTATCCCCTCACTTTCAATCTGAAGGTGTCCTCAGGTCTAAAATGAGTTCTTGTAGACAGCAAATAGATGGGTCTTGTTTTTTTATCCATCCTGATACCCTATGTCTTTTGGTTGGAGCATTTAGTCCATTTACATTCAGTGTTATTATAGAAAGATATGGGTTTAGAGTCATTGTGATGTTTGTAGGTTTCATGCTTGTAGTGATGTCTCTGGTACTTTGTGGTCCTTGCAAGATTTCACTCACAGAATCACCCTTAGGATCTCTTGTAGGGTGGTTTAGTGGTAACGAATTCCTTCAGTTTTTGTTTGTTTGCAAAGACCTTTATCTCTCCTTCTATTCTAAATGACAGACTTGCAGGATAAAGGGTTCTTGGCTGCATATTTTTTCTGTTCATCACATTGAAGATTTCCTGCTATTCCTTTCTGGCCTGCCAAGTTTCAGTAGATAGATCCATCACTAGATAGATCTGTCCGATAGATCGGTCTCCCTTTATATGTTAGAGCACATTTTTCCCTAGCTGCTTTCAGAATTTTCTCCTTATCCTTGTGTTTTGCCAGTTTCACTATGATATGTCATGCAGAAGATTGATTCAAGTTATGTCTGTAGGGAGTTCTCTGTGCCTCTTGGATTTCAATGCCTTTTTTCTTCCCCAGATCAGGGAAGTTCTCAGCTATGATTTGTTCAAGTACACCTTCAGCCTCTTTCTCTCTCTCTTCCTCCTCTGTAATCCCTATTATACAGATATTGTTCGCTTTGATTGCATCACTTAGTTCTCTAATCCTCCCCTCATACTCCTGGATTTTTTTTATTTCTCTTTTTCTCAGCTTCCTCTTTTTCCATAATTTTATCTTCTAATTCACCTATTCTCTCCTCTGCCTCTTCAATCTGAGCTGTGGTCGCCTCTATTTTATTTTACACCTCATTTATAGCATTTTTTAGCTCCTCCTGACTGTTTCTTAGTCTCTTGATCTCTGAAGCAATAGATTCTCTGCTGTCCTGTATGCTTTTTTCAAGCCCAACGGTTACTTTTATGACCATTATTTTAAATTCATGTTCCGTTATATTGTTTAAATCATTTTTGATCAATTCATTAGCTGTCGCTACTTCCTAGAGTTCCTTTTGAGGGGAATTCTTCCGTTTTGTCATTTTGGACAGTCCCTGGGGTGGCGTGGAACTGCAGGGCACTTCCCCTGTGTTGTCTGGAGTAACTTGTGTTGGTGGGAGGGGCCACAGTCAGACTTGATGTCTGTCCCCAACCCACGACTGGGGCCACAGTCAGACTGGTGTGTACCTTATCTTCCCCTCTCCCAGGGGCAGGACTCACTGTGGAGTGGTGTGGGTCCTGTCTGGGCTACTTGCACACTGCCAGGCTTGTGGTGCTGCTTCTATGGGTTCTGGCGTATTAGCAGTGTTGGAGCCACAAGGTTCACAGGGGTGGGAGGGGCAGGCTTAGCTTGCTTTGCCATCAGTGGTACCCTGTGGGAGGGGCCCTGCAACACTGGGAGGGAGGCAGGCAGACCCGTCTGAGGGACGGATCCACAGAAGCACAGCGTTGGGTGTTTGCGCGGTGCAAGCAAGTTCGGTGACAGAAACTGGTTTCCTTTGTGGTTTCAGCTAGGGGATGGGTGAGGGAGATGGCGCTGGCCAGCACCTTTGTTCCCCACTGAGCTGAGCTCTGTCCTCCAGGGCTCAACAACTCTCCCTCCTGTTGTCCTCTAGCCCTCTCGCTCTCTGAGCAGAGCTGTTGACTTATAACATTCCAGATGTTAAGTCCCACTGGCTGTCAGAACTCATGCAGTCCGGCCCCTCTGCTTTTGCAAGACAGATTCAGGGGCTCTGCCTTGCCAGGTGGGCTGCCCCTCCACCGCCCTGGCTACCTCCCGCCAGTCCGTGTAGCAGGCACCGCTTCTCCGCCCTTCCTACCCTCTTCCATGGGCCTCTTGTCTACATTTGGCTCTGGAGAGTCTGTTCTGCTAGTCTTCTGGCAGTTTTCTGGGGTATTTAGGCAGATGTGGGTGGAATCTTAGCAATCAGCAGGACGCGGTGAGCCCAGCATCCTCCTATGCTGCCATCTTGTCCCTGCTCTAAATTTTTATTTATTTTTGACAGAGAGAAAGACAGAGCATGAGCGGGGGAGGGGCAAAGAGAGAGAGGGAGACAGAATCTGAAGCAGGCTCCAGGCTCTGAGCTGTCAGCACAGAGCCCGATGTGGGCCTCCCACAACAAGTTTTTAAATCACATAAAAGACAGAAACTTAGCCAAAATGACAAGACAGAGGAATTCTCCCCAAAAGAAAGGTTAAGAAGAAATCTCAGCCAGGGACTTGATCAAACAGATAGAAGGAATATATCTGAACAAGAATTTGGAACAACAGTCATAAGACTACTAGCTGTGCTTGACAAAAAAGCATAGAAGACAACAGAAAATCCCCTGATGCAGAGATCAAATGCCTAAGAACTAGTCAGGATGAAATAAAAATTGTTATACATAGAGGAGCTGGGTAGATAGTTGGTTAAGTGTCTGACTCTTCATTTTGGCTCAGGTCAAGATCTCCTGATTGTAATTCGAACCACACATCAGGATCTCCACTGACAGTGTGGAGCCTGCTTGGGATTTTCTCTCTCTCTCTGTCTCTTTCTCTACACACACACACACACACACACACACACACACACACTATCAAAAAACTATGTAAACTTTTAAAAGTTGCTGTAACTGAGATGCAAAACAAACGATACAGTGACAATGAGGATTGAAGAATCAGAGGAGAGAGTAGGTGATATAGAAGATAAAATTATGAAAAATAAAGAAGCTGGAAAAAAAGAGGGAAAGGAAATTATTAGATCACAAGCGAGACTTAGGGAACTGATTTCTTGAAGCGAAAAAATATTCATATTATGGGAACCAAGAAGAAGAGTGAGCAAAAGGGGTAGAATATTTATTTAAACAAATTATAACTGAGAACTTCCCTAATTTGGGGAAAGAAACAGGCTTTCAAATCCAAGAGGCACAGAGAACTCCCCTCAAATGAACAAAAGCAAGGCAACTCCATAACATATCATAGTGAAACTTGCAAAAATACAAATATAAAGATAATTCTGAAAGCGGCTAGGGATAAATTATCCTTAACCTACAGGGGTAGACTTTTAAGGTTAGTAGTAGACCTGTACATGGAAACTTGGGAAGCTAGAAGGGAGTGGCAGGAAATATTCAATGTGATGAATGGGAAAAATGTGCAGCCAAGAATCCTTTATCTAACAAGGTTGTCATTCAGAATAGAAGGAGAAAAAAAGACCTTCCCAGACAAACAAAAACTAAAGGAGTTTGTGACCACTAAACCAGCCTTGCAGGAAATTTTATTTTATTTTATTTTTTTATTGTATGATACTATTTAGTTAATATTTTTATTTATTTATTTTTTTATATATGAAATTTATAGTCAAATTGGTTTCCACACAACACCCAGTGCTCATCCCAAAAGGTGCCCTCCTCAATACCCATCACCCACCCTCCTCTCCCTCCCACCCCCCATCAACCCTCAGTTTGTTCTCAGTTTTTAACAGTCTCTTATGCTTTGGCTCTCTCCCACTCTAACCTCTTTTTTTTTCCTTCCCCTCCCCCATGGGTTTCTGTTACGTTTCTCAGGATCCACATAAGAGTGAAACCATATGGCATCTGTCTTTCTCTGTATGGCTTATTTCACTTAGCATCACACTCTCCAGTTCCATCCACGTTGCTACAAAAGGCCATATTTCATTTTTTCTCATTGCCACGTAGTATTCCATTGTGTATATAAACCACAGTTCCTTTATCCATTCATCAGTTGATGGACATTTAGGCTCTTTCCATAATTTGGCTATTGTTGAGAGTGCTTGCAGGAAATTTTAAAGGGGACTCCCTTTAAATTTTAAAGGAAACTTTCAAGGGGAGGAAAAAAAAAGATCAAAGCAACAAGACTACAAAGTACCAGAGAACGTCACCAGTAACAGCAACTCTATAGGTAACACAATGGCACTAAATTCATATCTTTCAATAATCACTCTTAATGTAAAGGGACTAAATGGTCCAGCAACAGACATAGGGTATCAGAATGGATAAACAAATCAAGAGACTTGCCTACAAGAGACTCATTTTAGACCTAAAGTCACCTGCAAATTGAAATTGAGGGGGTGGAGAACCACCTGTCATGCTAATGGAGGTCAAAAGAAAGCTGGAGTAGCCATACTTACCCCGACAAACTAGATTTTAAACCAAAGACTGTAATAAGAGATGAAGAAGGGCATTATCTCATAATTAAGGAGTCCATGCATCAGGAAGATCTAACAATTGTACATATTTTTGTCCCAACTTGGAGCACACAAATATAGAACTTAATTAGTAACAAACATGAAGAAAATCATTGATAATAATACGTTAGTAGTCTGGGACTTTTATACCCCAATTACAACAGTGGACAGATCATTTAAGCAGAAAATCAACAAGAAAACAATGGCTTTGAAAGACACTGGACCAGATGGACTTAACAGATACATTCAGAACATTTCACACTAACGTTCTTCTCAAGGGCACACGGAACATTCTCCACAATAGATACCATACTGGGTCACAAATCAGCCCTCAACAGGTAAAGAAAGATTGAGATCATACCATGGAGTTTTTCAGAGCATAACACTACGAAATTTGAAATTAACCATCAGAAAAAATTTGGAAGGCCCTCAAATATATGGAAAGTTAAAGAAAATCTTACTAAAGAATGACTGGGTTAACCAGGAAATTAAAGAAGCAATAAAAAAAATTACATGGAAGCCAATGAAAATGAAAACCGTTCAGTCCAACCCTTTGGGATGCAATAAAGGCAGTCCTAACAGGAAAATACATTGCAATCCATTCCTATTTCAAGAAGCAAGAAAAGTCACAAATACATAAGCTAAGCTTACACCTAAAGGAGGTAGAAAGGATCAGGATCTGAAGCCTAACACTAGCAGAAGGAGGGAAATAATAAAGATTAGAGCAGTAATAAAGGATTTGGAAACAAACAAACAAAAAAAACCCCAAAACCCAGTAGAACAGATCAATAAATCTAAGTGCTGTTTCTTTGAAAGAAGAAAGAAAATTGATAAACACATAACCAGACTTACCATAAAGAAGAGAGAGGACCCAAATAGATAAAATCACAAATGATAGAGGAGAGATCACAGCCAACACCACAGAAATACCAACGTTATAAGAAAATACTATGAGGGGCGCCTGGGTGGCTCAGTCGGTTAAGCGGCCGACTTCGGCTCAGGTCATGATCTCGCGGTCCGTGAGTTCGAGCCCCCCGTCGGGCTCTGTGCTGACAGCTCAGAGCCTGGAGCCTGTTTCGGATTCTGTGTCTCCCTCTCTCTGACCCTCCCCCGTTCATGCTCTGTCTCTTTCTGTCTCAAAAATAAATAAACGTTAAAAAAAAAAAAAAAGAAAATACTATGAAAAATTAAATGCCAACAACCTGGGCAGCAAATGAACAATCTCCTAGAAACTCACAAACTACCAAAATTGAAATAGGAAGAAATAGAAAATTTGAACAGCAAAGTATCTATTATCAGAAATTCCAACAAACGAGTCCTGGGCCAGATGGCTTCCCAGGGGAATTCTACAAGATATTTAAAAAAGGATTAATACCTATTCTTCTCCAACTGTTCCAAAAAATAGAAATGGAGGGAAAGCTTCCAAACTCATTCTATAAAGCCAGCATTACCTTGATTCACAAACCAGACAAAGACCTGACTAAAAAGGGGAATTACAGGCCAATATCCCTGATGAAACTGGATGCAAAAATTCTCAACAAGATACTAGCAAATTGAATTCAATAGTATGGTAAAAGATTTATTCAACATCATCAAGTGGGATTTATTCCTGGGCTGCAGGGATGGTTCAATACCCACAAATTAATCAACATTATATATCACATTAATAAAAGAAAGGATAATTACCACATGATCCTCTCAATAGATGCAGAAAAAGCATTTGAAAAAAACACAGCATTCTTTCCTTGTAAAATAAATAAATAAATAAATAAATAAATAAATAAATAAATACCTTAAGAAAGTAGGGATAGAAAGAACATACCTCGAGATTATATAGGCCATATATGAAAGACCCACAGCTAATATCATCCTCAATGGGGAAAAAAAACTGAGAGTTTTCCTAAGGTCAGGAACATGACAGGGATGTCCACTCTCATGATTGTTGTTCAATGTAGTGTTGGAAGTCCAAGCCTGAGCAATCAGACAACACAAAGAAATAAAAGGCATTCAAATTGGCAAGGAAGAAGTCAAACTTCCACTCTTTGCGGACATGATACTGTACATGGAAAACCTGAAAGACTCCACGAAAAAAAATTCTAGAACTGAAATATGAAATTGGCCAAGTCATAGGATACAAAACCAATGTACAAAAATCTGTGGCATTTCTATACACCAATAATGAAGCAGCAGAAAGAGAAATCAAGGAATTGATCCCATTTACAATGGACCAAAACCCATAAAATACCTAGGAATAAACTTAACCAAAGCGGTAAAAGATTTATACACTGAAAACTGTACTCCCAAAGCCAAGACTACACTGTATACACTGTTAAATAAAAGTGTCTTGTTTGTCTTGTTTCTGTTTCATTATGTGCAAAAAGGCTGTTATTTTCCAGGAAAGAATGAACAATATATAGGTATACAAGGAAACATTAATCAATCATGTGGGCTAAGTGTCCTGGCTAAAGCTTCAAGACTACTAACTTGATTGCAGTGGCCCAGGCAACTCAAAGAGGTCACCTAAGATTCTGCCAGAATGGGGGCATTCACCCTGGTGTCCTAAGTGAAGGCTCAGAGATCTGGGAGCCCTGGCTGAACAGAGGGTGTATGTTGCTGGTAGGGTGGGAGTACAGTGGCCTGAGCTCTTGGAGATGTGTGTCCTGGTGTCCAGAGCTGGGCTGGGTGGAGGTGGATGGAGGGAAGGACAACCCTATTAGGGAGGACTCCAGGCTCAGGGTCTGTCTTAGAGGATATTCTCTCCAGGAGGCCCAGAGGGGAAGAGAAGAGAAAGGGAAACAGACATTTCAGACCCATCCAGCCTCATTCCTTCCCCTCTACCCTCCCTCACCTGACTAAGTCCAGCTTCTCAATGGGCCATTTCTCACTTATTACACACCCACTGTGTGCACCAAGCTCCAAAGTGTGCTTGGCCCATTCTCACCCCAGGAACCACTGCCTTCCCCTTGCAACCACACAGATCCTCAGTCTCCTCAGTCCCTAGCTTGATCCCAGATCCCAGAAGCCTCTTTGGAAGCCTGGGATGTGGAACCTAGATATTTGGGACATACCATGGAGACCCTGAAGAAGTGGGGGAAGGGAAGGTTGGGAGAGAGCTCCATGATTTCCTGGGGACAGGATGATGGCTTAAATTAGCAAGAAAGTTTCAAGTGAGAGGAGATGAAGAACTTCTCTTGAGCAGACAGCACTACTTGTTTTCTGAAGCTAAAATCCTGATACAGGGATTGAGTAAGATGAATAGGGGCCCATAAAGAGAGATCCTCTCCCCAGGAGTGTTTGGGTTCAGCAAGGTGTGGTGGGGGAAGGGGAGACCACCTGGAACAAACAGGCAGGAAACAAGGTGAGACCCTGGAGGAATCTGTGTTTCCATGTGGAGGCCCAAGTCCTGTCCTGCACACACCCTGTAATTGTGAAATTATGCAGAGTCCTCTGGACTTTCAAGACATCAGTGATCTGGGAGGAGAGAAGATGCAGAGGCTGAGCAGATTCCTTTCTCTCCTGCAAACCTGTGCTAGGAGCTGAGGGTGAGTCTTCCTCCAGCTGGGGTGGAGGCACATGTGGTAGGACAACCTGAGGCAACAATCACCATTTGCCTCTGTCCTCTCCTGAGATGAAGTGGCTTTGGGATGACCAGGTAATCAGGCCTTCCCTGAGGTCCCAAGGGTCCCTTTCAACCTGGGGCAGCACTGAGCTATGGGCTGTCCCCACTACTCAATGCCTGTCAGGAAGGGACAGGGTCACCATGGAGGACCGAGTTCCCCAGGTGGGACTGAATTACCTAGGAGGTTTTCCTTGGTCACTCTATCCCACTCACCAATTTCCTGATGGAGAGAGGTCTCTTCAGCTCTCCTAAACACCTGACAGGGTTTGCCTAGAGGAAGAGAGAAGAGACAGTAGGCATAGGGCAGGGAGAGAGAGAAGGGGGCAAATGTCCTTCCTGTCATTGGGCTCTGAGCCCTGTTCTACTCCCTAGATTCTGAAGAGTGTGAAAGGTGCAAAGGAAGGTGTAGAAATGACTTGAAATGGGGCAGATTGGTAGGATGCAGGTGGAGAGATGGAGGTAATGGGAGAGTGGAGCCCACTGGGAGTTCGGGTTGTCTGGGGAGGTAAGCCAGGAGGGGGACGGGAGGCAAGCTGGGTGGGGTGGAAGGTGGTGAAGGTGGGAGGGAACAGAGTGGGAGGTGGGCAGTGCAGGGGGTCAGAGGGATGGGGGTGAGCAGGGGAGGGAGGTGGAGGAACCAGGATGGGGCAATACCTGATGGAAACTCAGAGATGGTCAGGGTGGTGGGTTGTCTGGAAGGACTGGAGCAGGATCCCACTGAGAGGAGCCCAGAACGCCCTCCCCCAAGCATGGAAGTAGTTTCTTTTGGATAGAGAAGTGGGTTCAGGGTGTAGGGACACTGAGAGGATAGGGGGTAAAGCTGGTGAATCACAAATGGGTCAGACATTTCCTGGGCAGGAGGGCCATGATCAACAGGGCAGATTCAGAGAAGGGAGTTCAGAGATCACTGCTTACAACACTCACACTTTACAGACAGGAGCCAGAGGCCCTGCAGGAGGGAATACTCAGTGTCTCCTGCTATGAGATGGCTGCCTCTGGAAAACCTGCCCTGGACTCCTAGTCTAGGAGTCCTTCTTGTTCCCCATTTGGAGGGCCCTAGACTCTATTCCCATTCTCTTGGCTTTATGGGATGGGAAGAGGCAGAGAAGGACTTCAGCTAGACTGGGATGATATTCCCCTTCCTCCTCCTCTAGTGACTCCTTTCTAGCCTTCCAGCTAGACTTCCAGGCCTCCCATCCACTACACCCATTCCTTCTCCTTCCTGCCCTCCCTCCACACTCTCCCAGGATCTGGTCTCTTAGCTCCATCCGGGAAGCCATTGCAGTGTTTAGTCCTCCCTACCCTGCTCTGGCCTCATAGTCTGACTCCAGTCTGAACCACCCCCTCTCCTCCTCTTCCTGCAGATTAGCCTCCTAGTCCTTTGCAAAATCACTGCTTACTCTCCTCCTCTGGGATGTCTTCTGTGATTAACTCTCCTGGTTCTGGATCCCACACTGTTTCTTTCTAAACCACAGGAAATGTACAAGGCCTTTCCTTGTTCTGGTCTCTTCTGTTTCCTGACTGAGAGCCTTGTCCCTGCTCCTCACTCTGACATCCTCCCCTGGCATGGGACATGGACCTGGGCCTCCCCAAAGGAGGGGCTTGGTTTTCTCCTTTCTCTCAGGACTCCGTGTATGCACCAGGAGGGCCAGGACTGCCCTGGAGAATTGCCTGAGCCCCTCCGTGTTCTCTGTGTTCTGGGAATGGCAGAGATAATGATGTCCAACTGGGTCTCACCCCAAGGACGGAGGTGGCAGTGCAGACCCTTCCCTGTCTGTATCTCTGTGTTTTATTGGGGTGTAGACTTCACCTCCAGGTTGCATCCTCCTCCTGTTCCTGGTTGCCCTTGACCCAGTTAACAGGCTTCTTAAGGCTGCTGCCCTGGAGCTCCTGGGATGCTGGGACAGGCGTGTGTTGCAGGGAGTATGGCCAGAGTTGCAAAAGATGAGTCCATAAACAAAATGCAGTTAAGTGAAGGTCCTCATACTCATGTTGGAATGAGGCTCCGACTCCAGAAGGAAGCTTCTTTTTATTAGGATACTTGCTAAAGACTATGTGCATAAAGTCAGCTAAGCATGTGTATTAATCAATTTACTGGTTTAGCTTTTCAAGGTTGAATTTCGAGTTAATTGGTTTCTATAACACTAGGAAGGGTCAGGTGGGAAGAAGGATCCGGCCCTGGACAATGTTAATGGCTCTAGGCGTTCCTTGTTCCTTGGGGAGCTGCAGCTTGCTTTCAGCTGTGTAAACGCGTCCTAAGGCCTTTCACCTTCTCCAGCCTTTCCCTTTTGAAGTCTCTTCTTTCGATGCTTCTCTCCTGCATCTCCCACAGGTGTGGGGAGTGGCAGACAGTACCACTGTGATTTCTCAACTTGGGCTTCACACTGCACCTGACCACTTGCTTCCTGGTTGGGTCTCTGCAGACCCGTTTTCCCTCTCAGGCTTGTCTTCCACCCTCACTTTCCTTCCTCCACTCCCTCCTCACACAGCCCACCTATCTCCAAAGCCTGAGTTCTCTCTGCAAGCTCTCTCTTTCCTGAGAACCTTGCGGTTGGCCTCCTGCCTGGCAAGGAGGATGTGTGGATGGAGATCTGGGTGGAGGAGATCTGGGTCCTGGCTCTGGTGAGGCACCAGGCCTAGCTCTGGGCCCATCTGTGCATTAGCTGCCATCTTATGGCCATTCTGAGAACTGCAGGACTGGGGGTCCTTGCTGAGAAAGGAAAGGGGGAGGGCCTGGTTGGCTTTTAGAGGGAAGCAGGCCTCAGAACTGTTAATTGACAATGGAGGTTTTCTCAGGGAGCCTTTGAATTCCTACCTGTCCTGGGAGTGGAAGCCAGGGAGGAAAGTCAAGTAGCAGGGATACACCTAGATGGAAAGAGATAGTTGAAATCTGTCCTCAAGTCTCAAACCTACAATTCAAATTCTCCCTCCCCAAAAGTGCCCTAAAAGGGAAACAATCTGAAACCAAAGCAGGAGGAGGTGATATCTGACCTGAGAACTTCCCAATCAATTCCAAAGTGTATTGGGATGCCACTACTTGTGACAATTGCCCAATTTTACAATGCCTAGGGTCCCAGTGAGTGGCTCCTCCCCCTTCCCCAGGTTCCCTGATCTCATCATGCTCAGCTCATTGTGCCTATTGAGAAAAGCCCAGTTTCCTCAGCCTTCCCTACTCCAGTCTGAGTGTGGCTATGGGCAAGATGCTAATCTGGTAAGTCCCTTCTATGGTCTAACTGCAGTCCTTCCTGGAGCACTGGAAGTGGAGAGAACCTCCATATGCCCAGAAGAACTGCAGATGGGAAGGAGGCCAGAGAAAGGACCCTGCGAGGAAGGTTCTGAGGGAGGGCAGTTCTACCTCAGGTTCTCCTCCATCCTCCTCTCTCCTGCCCCACTGGGTCTGTGGAGATGAAGACCATGGGACAGAGTGGTTCACACCCTGGAGAACTCTCTCTGCTTGGGCTTCAGGATTCACAGGTGCTGGGGGGAGGGGAAGCTGAGTTCCATCATGGCCCTTGTTATTGTCTTCTGTAGAGTGGGTATATTGGGGAGGGAAGAGGGGAGGCAGTGTTTGTCTCAATCAGCCTGAGTCCTTCTGGTCTCACCCAGAGTCCCTTTGAAGCCATTTTCTCTCCAGGCACCCAAATGCCAGTCTCTCATAAGCCCCATGATGATACCTCCTCCTCCATCCTGACCACCCAACCCAGCACCCATTACTGGGGGCTCAGAATCACTGAATCCTCCTGACCATCACCCCTCTGTTTCCCCTGTCACTGCTTGGACATCTTGGCCAGGAGCCTTGGCTCTGTGGTTGCAGGGTGGGAGCTGTGTCCAGGCACCCATTCTCTGAGGTACCATTTCTCCCTTGCCTCTTTTGCTGCTACCCACCTTACTGAGTTAAATTAAACCATAATGCTGTGTGTGGCTCCAGCCCCATGGAGCTTGGCTCTGGAAAATGAAGACAATTCCTGTCTCTGTCATCTGGTTGCCTTATAAGTTTTTCCCCTGCTACCTGGTATGCTCGTTTCTGTATTTGATAACATCAGAATGGTTTTGATGTCAAGAATTTATAACAGAATGGGCACCATGAGAGCCCCTAAAGGTGATTGGCATTTGTCTCAATCCTAAGCAAGGAGGAGGCTCTGTCTGCTGCCTCTTCCATTTTGGGGAAGTTGTGTGGGAGCTGCACCCAGAAGGTCTAGGAGAAAATGCAAACACTAGAGTGGACAAGGAGGCACATGGGGAGAGGGAAAGAAAAGGAGAGGGTTTTGTCTTTTCAGGTTTCCCCCATGAGAGGAAAGTTGGAATAAGGTGTCGGAAAGCTTGGCATATTTTTCTCGTCTGTTTTTATAAGGAAGGAGTCCTGGATTGGGGAATGGCAGGGAGTTCATGTGCGTGTGTGTGCGTGTGTGTGTGGGGGGGGGCTACATAGAAGCAGTGGTGTGTGGCATGCCTGCATGCACACATTCACCCTTCAGTTCACAAGTTTGCACATGTACCCCCCCCAAACTTGCCCCATTCCACTGAGTCAATGCATTCAATCTAGTTACTATCACTGCCTCAGCTTAGCTCCCAGGAGAGGGGAGGAAGTAAGGCTAGTCAGAACACTGGGTCATACTCAAGCCAGAAGTTCCCAGCTGAGGGTAAAGGGAACAAATCAGAGCCTTCCCTTGGTCTGCAGTTAGGTTTTCTTCCCTGTCTCTCCTATTCTTCCTTCTCTCTCCTTTCAGTGCTCACCTCCCTAGTAGACCCAGCTTTTTGAGGTTAAAAGAGGGTCAGTGGCAGCAAGAAGGATCTGGAGGAGGAGTCAGTAGGTCAGAAGAGGGATGGGAGGTGCAAGGAGCATTGAAGGGCCTGAGAGAGAGGATCCCTGGGAAGAGAGACATGAAGACCCTGGATGGCCCCTCCTCTCCATGTGTACAGGGCTGTGGTGGGAAGGAACAAGATTGGAACAGGAAAAGCGTCTTTCTGTCTATAACTCTGAAGAGCCTCTGGAAACACAGGACAAAGAGAAAATAACGAATGAAGAGAAGTTTCTCTTGCAGCTCAGGAAGTAGGAAGAGAGTGGCAGGGGCCGTGGGACTCTGAGGGGCAGAGGGGTGTGTGTGCTGAGGGTGAGGGTGTGCACAGCACGGTGTTTGTGTTGTATGTGTCTGTGTTCTGTGGTTAACAGTCCTGTGTTCACAAGTCATGTATGTAAACATGTGTCACATGGGAAAGGGTGCAGTTTGATGGGTTTCTTAATCCAAGGTTGTGAGCAGCCTTCCCACTGGGGCCTATGAAGTGTGCTTTTCTGTTAGGAGCAGCAGTCAGAACAGATGGGAAGACCCCTGGATTGGGAATCAAGAAAACATGGATCCAGTTCTGGCTCTGGCCATCAGGTGGGACCCTGTGAAGCCTCATCTCTGTGAGCTGGGATGTCACCTGCTGGACAACCATAAAGGGAAAGCCATGTGGCCCTTCTGTGCCAGCCGCCCAAGTCAGGGGGACCAGAAAAGGGAAGGGGACTGGATGGGTGATGGTATTTCAGGGGCCAAAGGGAATAAGTGATTTGAGTGGAAAGGCTGTAAGAGGAGTTTCCTGAATTTTGAAATTCATGGGTTCATGCTGGAGCCAAGGACTCCTCCAGGCTGGGCAGCCCAGCCTTATCCCTGGGCCCAGGGCCCAGGGCCCAGGACTGGCTCTGCAGGGAGAGCTGTTCTCTGCCACCCTCTTGTGGTCACCAAGCCCATTGCAGGTCTTTCCTGAGAAGTTTCTGCTCAAGTCCTCCTTCCAAGTCCCTTGCCCAATGGTGGAAATTGTCTATATTAGGAAAAGGGACTTTTGGTTCTCTAACCTCATCTTTGCCACCATCTCCTATGGTTTCTGGAGACACTCACAATCTCCTTAAGGCTGGTATAGTCATCCTGAGATTTCATCCTCTTTGCCATTGCCTGAAGATTTAAGCTCTACTATTGGGTTTATGTGGTGGAGACCAGGGTTTGAGATGAAGATATTGAGCAAAGAGAGAAATTGCTCTTCCTCCTTGGGTTCCATCTACAACTTCAGCTTCCCAGAATTTTGGAGTTTTCAAAGAAAGACTGAAGGGAATAGTTACAGTCCTGGAGAACATAAGTCTGGAGCAGACCAGGCATTATATGTCTAGGCTTCTGCAAATTTGCTCCTGAACTCACTCCATCAGCCTCAGCAGGGAGGTGGATTAGCAGGAGCCAGGAGACAAGAGACAGGGATGCTGGAGGGAGATGGCATATCTGCTAGCTCTGGAATCCCCTCTCACACACCAGGCTGCCCTTGACCCTCCCCTTCCAGTGTTCATTGCTCATTAGTGACTGTCTGTCTTTGGGCAGACACCCTGGGGGCCAAGTTGCATTGAGTGGCAAGCAGGGAGAGGAGGAGGGAAGGTCACCAGGTAAATGACTGAGGAGGAGGGGTTGGAATGACTGGGATTTGAGCTGGGGTCCAATGCTTACTGGGTTGTTTGGAAGTCTTGTCAAGGCAAACTGTCCTGGGGGCAGATATTGACTTGTTGGAGGTCAGTGAGAGAGAGTGGAGTGGGAAGGATTCTTTAAAGGGCTTGATTTCCACTATTTAAGGCACTGTTTTGGTTGTGAAATATGAGCCAATGACTTCATTGAGAGCTTCCTGTGTCCAAGAAGGGTTACATGTGCCATGAAGAGATAAAAGAGGGACACACATATTTTCTCTTCCCTTCCCATATTTGAAGCCCAGCCCCATCTCCTCTCTCAACTGATTGACCCATGTGGGCCTGTCTGAGGGGTGCACGGAACCACTGGGCCGTTCTTGTCCAGGATGCAGAGGCAAAACTCTCAGACTTTCTGTTCTGCACATCTCCCACCCCTTTGACAAATAACCTGCACAGGGTCTCCTGCCCCTCCTCACTCCTTTTCTAGCAGAATAATCCATTCATGTAGATCCCTGGACAAGGGAACTTGGAGTCCCATTCCAGAATTTCCAGTGGCTCCCAGTGGAAGGATTTGGGAGGGGAAAGCCCAGACTCAAGGCCTGTCAGGCTAGCATAGCAGGAGGGAAGTGACCTGTATCTGGAGTCCTTGGGAATGTTCTGTGAGAATCAGAGTGCTGCAGTCAGGGATGGAAGTGCATCCTAACCTGGCACAGACCACCTTCCACACAAAGGGCTGCCCGCCTCATCTCTGCCCTCTGAGCCAGCCCACCCCTGGAATCCCAGGGCAGCAGGGGGAGGGTGCACAAAAGGGGAGAGATGGACACAGGGATGGGGACAGTAGGGCTCAGTAATTCAAGCCAAGTCCAACAGTTGGGACTCATAAGGCAGATCCAGTTCTAGCACCTTGAGTGTCCAAGAGACCAAGACACAGAGTTAACAGAGACAGTGGTCAGTGGAACAGAGAGACAGGCAGTCAGACTCAGAGAAAGAAGAGAGGGAAGAGAGCATCAAGAGAGCAGAGAGAAATTTCCAAGACACACACAGAGAGACTCTGAGAGGCCAGAGAGAGTAGAGAGACACAGGGATTCAGAGACAGGAGTTGGACTCAGGTTCAAGGGGCCCACCAGCCATTGACCAAAAGCGAAAGACAGATCCATGCACCCGGGTCCAGGACTGAGGAGGCAGCCAGGGAAGTGAACACAGAGAGGGAGGGAGAGAGAGACAGAGAAGGGAAAAGAGGAGGTGGAGACCAGAGGGGGAGGCAGTGAGAAGGGGCAGGTAGAGGTTGCAGAGGTGGGATGCAGACTCTGAGTCAAGGGCTCTGCTGGTGCTGCTGCTGCTGCTCTTGTGTGTGTGTGTGTGTGTGTGTGTGTGTGTGTGTGTGTGTGTGTAACACAACAATTCATAGCTCCATACAAAATGGCAGAGTCCTCTGGTGCTGAAGGAGACCCCACACCCTCCCTCTGCAAGATTGCTCTGAGCAGTGGAGGTGGAGGGGGGAGAACAGAAACAAGATGTGAGTTAGAGGAAGACTGAGATGGAGAAGAAATGACAGAGCCCTGACTGAGACCAGAAGGAGGGAAAGTGAGAGTGGAGCATGAAGAAGAGAGATGGACAGAAAACAGAAGGAGACAGAGGAGGAGAAAGAATATGTTGGAGGTGGGTGTGCAGAGGACAGGAAGAGGGAGGGCACCTCTCACTGCAGGATGGACAGAGGTGCAGAGAGAGAGAGAAAGAGAGAGAGAGAGAGAGAGAGAGAGAGAGAGAGAGAGAGACAGGCTGTTGAGAAGCAGATGAGGGGAAAGGGGGGACAAAACATGGCACCTGTCTCCTCAGAGACGCTGGACTGGAATGAAACAACCCTGTGGGGAGGTGGGGAGGAGGTCAGTGAGTGCTTTTTAGGGTTACCATGTGTCTCTCTTGTTTTAAGTACAATGAACCTATTCCATGCAACCATCTTCTTCACAGGAGCACTTACAACTGCTGCTGCAGGTGCCTGGTCACCTGGTATCCTCTGTGAGAATTGCCTTCACAGCCTGCAGCACAGCTCTGAGCATCCTCACCAGAGGCACATGCTTGTCCTTGGGGTGGATATGATGTTTAAAAACTGCCAAGTTTTTTTTTTTTTTTTTCTGAGGCTTGAGAATAAGGTGAGGACCCAGCTGGGAAGCAGTATTTCTGGTTAAATACAAGGTGAATATGGGAAGACGCAGTGGAGGGTGTGCCCTCCTCCAAAATGGCTCTGAAAGGTCATTGTGAAGATGACGTTTGCAGCAGGTGACAGATGAGACATTCCTTGTGGCTGCTGGAGCCCAGATTAATGTTCCTCTCTGTGAAATCAGGTAGTAGTGCTTCTGGGAACATTCCCAGCCTGGTACTGGAGGGGGAGAACTGCATTTGCCTGAGATACTGGGACCAGTCCTGTCCCTGGGAAGCTAACAGTCTCTCCCTGCTAATTGATATGCAAATTAACTGATTACACTCACCCAGCTCAGACCAACAAGTGCCAAAGACTAGGGCAAATTCAGAATCAGGGCCAGTTAGTTTATCAGGAAAGGCTACCTGGGGGAGGGGACTCATGAGTGGGGTGTAGAGGAAGAAATCCAACAAGGCATGGGATGGAGGAGGAAAATAAGAGAAATTCCTTCTGTTGCTTCTGAAGCAGGATGAGCAAACCATAAGGCAGGATGAGCAAACCATAAGGCAGGCAGGAGACAGCTTTGCTGGCCTGGAATAAACAGCTGGATTGGGAACCAGCATGAAGGAGAGTGGAGAAGAGCAGATCTTATGGCCAGGGTGGGTGTTCTGAATTTGCTGGGAGATGTGTTGGGGCCCACTGGAGGGTGCCCTGAGATGTTTGGTCAGTGATGTGTATGCACTCAATTGTCTCACTCAATTGGAGTGTGTATTGGATGTGTATGCACTCAATTGGAGAAGTGTATACCCCAGTTTTCATGCCTTCTGTGTGTGTGTTTATTAAGGGGGAGAAGCTGTACATCCAGTTTGCTTTGTGTCAAGGGGCTTTGTAACCCCAGCTCTTGGCTTTCCATTTGTGTAGACTATTGGCACAGTGGTATGTTTGAGTGATTTCGTTCATTTGTGAGTCTCCTTGTGGCCACGTGTAACTGGTGTCTCAGTTTTGTGTGTGTGTGTGTATATGTGTGTGTGTATGTATTTTTTTTTTTTTTGTCTGCTATAGGTGCAGGGAAGTGTGAGTGCAAGGTTGTTTATTGTGTTTGTTATGTGTGTGAGTGTGCATGCACATGTCTGCAGGAAGACTGGGGTTTTCAGTGAGCCCTGACTACCCAGCATCACTGTCCGTCTCTCTCCCTCCACTGGCTCCATCTGCCCTCGCTGAGGTCCTGACAAGGAGGCAATGGTAAATTGGCAAAGAGCTATGCCCAGAGAGCCCAGAACTATTGTAAACCATGCAGTGATTGCACTTATGGGAGAAACCCTCATGAAGAACCAGAGGACCAACCGACACAGAGTCCGGCAGGCACACAGTGCTCCTGGAGCAGATGCACTCACATGCCCACATTCACAGACACCCACAGGCCTGCCACATAAGAAGGACACACACACACTGCCTCATGATCTCCCTCTCTCCTCCCCTCCTCTGAGTCCTGAGGCCCTTTATCTCATCAGCTCCAAACACCCACCAGGTTTTGGTTTGCTGGGGCTGGGGCACTCCCTTGGTCTTCAGAGACAATGACCATACAATTGCTCCCTTTCCTTGGAGGCTGTGTGTGTGTGTGTGTGTGTGTGTGCATGCACTCGTGCATGAGTCCCTTCCTTCATTCCTTCTCCAGGCCCACCCCCTCCCCCATCTTCTTTCCCTTCTCCAGGCTGACCCTGACTCCCCCCTCTCCACAAGCTGCCTCTACCCTGGGTTTCTCTATTTGCCTCATTCCCACATCCCTTCCAGAGTCTCTCCCTGCCTCCTGCTTTCCACACTTTCACCTGGACTTTATCTTTTCTCCCCCATACCTCTGCTATTGCTCCCTCCTGCTGTCCTGGACTCTGTAGCCTGGTTCCTCCAAGTCACTTCCATTTTGGCCTCCCCCTGCAGGTCCTCCTTCCTCTGTCTTGTGCTCTGCCCCTGGCTTCCTCCAACTCCCATTCCCATGTCTGCCCTAGGTGTATTTCTGCCCTGGCTTTTACTTGGACTGGCCTTTCTCCTATCGGGTTTCAGGAGTGGTCCTTGGCCTTTCTCCCAGCCCTTCCATGGGGGTTCTTCTGGCCCTTCCAGAGTTTCAGTTTGACCTGTTTTCTCCTCCCCCTTCCCGTTGTGAAGCTGCAGGCGTTGCCTTCTGACTCCCAGTCTCTTCCAGGACTTCCCTGGTTGGGTGGCGGGACAGTAGTGAAGCAGGAGGTCTTGGGCCGAGCTGGAATCCAAGCCCTGTTCCTCTTCATGTAGCCTCTTCACCTGGACTCACTCACCTGTAAAAGGTGGGAAATAATTGCAGGGGTTGAAGGAAATAATTCCTGGGACTGTAGTGAGAATTAGCACTGTGGTAAGGATACAACATACTCAGCACATAGTAAGCATGCAATAAATATTAGCTCTTACTATTTGCCTTTCCTCAGTCTGCTCCCCTGTCTCCTTAGCCTGAAGTAAAAAAATATGTTTGGAAGAGGGAAGAACTAAAGTAATAGACTGTAGAAGCCAAAACTAAGTGTCAGAAATTTCATATGGTGGAACCTAACAAGTGCTCTAAGCTCCGAACACAGGAAATGCCCATGAGTGTGGACAAGAAGGGAGGGTGGCGCCTGGACTGAACCACAGAACATAGGAAATCATGTGAATTGTGCACTGGACAGAGGAAATTCCAACCCAGGGAGGATGGAGGGTGCCCAAATTCCAGCCTGCATTCACCTTTGGTGGTAGTGCTGACCACCCTCTGCCTGCAGTCATGGGACTCTCTCTGCTGGGGCTGCAGATGGTCTGGGAGTCCAGCTTCTGAAATACCCGGACTCCTGGAGCCTCAGACCCACTTCTTCCTCTCCCCTCCATGCGTGTTGTTAAGTGTGTGTGCAGAAACACACACACACACACACACACACACACACACACACAAACACACACACTGGCACCCTGGGATTTCTAAAGGAAAGGACTGGCCCATTAGAGATGGATTCCCTCTAGCTGCCTCTTTCGCTGACACTAAACCTCACAGGCTAGTGTAGTGTCAGATGATGTCCCTCTTCAGGTTTCTTTCTCAGTTTTCTCCTTTCTCCAAGGGAGCAGAATCAGTGAGTCACACACTGTACTCTCTCTGTGCTGGGCACCCAGGGGAGACCCAGAGGGAGGAGCAGGAGCCCTGTCCTGCAAAAGCTCCTTGCAGTTGGTGAGATGAGGCTGAGACCTAACACAGGGAGGCACAGCACTGTGGGTGCTCTCTTGCAAATGTTTGTGAGATGAGTTGGTAAAGGGCACCTGGACCCGGGCCCATGATTCAGATGATAGGAGGCTGGCAATGACCAAAGGAATATGGAGAAAGACATAGAAGTCTAGTAGGTGTCCTAGGAGACAAGGAGAATGATATTTATTTAGCGAAGATCAGGAAAATGTAGAGGAGAGGATCAAATGAGTCAGAACTCTCAGGAAGGGCATGATCTTTTTTTTTTTTCTATCTCTCTCTTTTCTAATTTAATTATTTTTTTAAAAAATTTACATCCAAGTTAGTTAGCATATAGTGCAACAATGATTTCAGGAGTAGATCCCTTAATGCCCCTTACCCATTTAGCCCACCTGCCTCCTACAATCCCTCCAGTAACCCTCTTTTTGATCTCCATATTTATGAGTTTCTTAGGTTTCATCCCCCTCCATGTTTTTATACTATTTTTTATTCCCTTCCCTTATGTTCATCTGTTTTGTACCTTAAAGTCTTCATATGAGTGAAGTCATGATATTTGTCATTTTCTGACTGACTAATTTCGCTTAGCATCATACCCTCTAGCTCCATCTATCTAGTTGCAAATGGCAAGATTTCATTCTTTTTTTATTGCCTAGTAATACTCCATTGTGTGTGTGTGTGTGTGTGTGTGTGTGTGTGTGTGTGTGTATCACATCTTCTTTATCCATTCATTCATCAATGGACATTTGGGCTCTTTCCATACTTTGGCTTTTTCAATAGTGTTGATAAACATTGGGGTGTATGTGTGTCCCTTCGAAACAGCATACCTAGATCCCTTGGATAAATACCTAGTAGTGCAATTGCTAGGTTGTATGGTAGTTCTATTTTTAATTTTTTGAGGAACGTCCATACTGTTTTCCAGAGTGGCTGCATCAGTTTGCAATCCTACCAGCAGTGCAAAAGAGATCCTCTTTCTCTGCATCCTCACCAACACCTGTTGTTGCCTGAGTTGTTCATGTTAGCCATTCTGACAGGTGTCAGGTGGTATCTCATTGTGGTTTTGATTTGTATTTCCCTGATGATGAGTGATGTTGAGCAATTTTTCATGTGTAGGCTGGCCATCAGGATGTCTTCTTTGGAGAAGTGTCTATTCATGCCTTTTGCCCATTTCTTCACTGGATTATTTGTTTTTTGGGTGTTGAGTTTGGTAAGTTCTTTATAGATTTTGGATACTAATCCTTTATCTGATAGTCATTTGCAAGTATCTTCTCCCATTCCATCGGTTGCCTTTCAGTTTGGCTGATTGTTTTCTTCGCATTACAGCAGATTTTTATTTTGATGAGGTCCCAAAAGTTTATTTTTGCTTTTGTTTTCCTTGTCTCTGTAGATGTGTTGAGTAAAAAGTTGCAGCGGCTGAGGTCAAAGAGGTTTTTGTCTGCTTTCTCCTCAAAGATTTTGATGGCTTCCTGTCTTACATTGAGGTCTCTCATCCATTTTGAGTTTATTTTTGTATATGGTGTAAGAAAGTGGTCCAGGTCCATTCTTCTGCATGTCGCTATCCAATTTTCCCACCACTACTTGATGAAGAGCCTGTCTTTATTCCACTGGATATTTTTTCCTTCTTTGTCAAAGATTAGTTGGCCATACGTTTGTGGGTCCATTTCTGTGTTCTCTATTCTGTTCCATTGACCCGAGTGTCTGTTTTTGTGCCAGTACTATACTGTCTTAATGATTACAGCTTTGTAATACAGCTTGAAGTCTGGGATTGAGATGCCTCCTGCTTTGGTTTTCTTTTTCAAGATTGCTTTGGCTATTAGGGATCTTTTCTGGTTCCACACAAGTTTTAGGATTATTTGTTCTAGCTCTGTTAAGAATGCTGGTGTTACTTTGATGGGGATTGCATTGAATATGTAGGTTGCTTTGGGTAGTATTGACATTTTAACCACATTTGTTCTTCCTATCCAGGAACATGGAATATTTTTCCATTTTTTTTGTCTTCTTCAGTTTGTTTCATAAAGCTTTATAGTTTTCATTGTGTAGATTATTCGCCTTTTTGGTTAGGTTTATTCCTACATATTTTATAGTTTTTGGTGCAGTTGTAAATGGGATTGATTCCTTGATTTCTCTTTCTGTTGCTTCATTGTTGGTGTATAGGAATGCAACTGATTTCTGTGCATTGATTTTATATACTGCAATATTGTGGAATTCATGGATCTGTTTTAGAAGTTTTCTGGTGGCATCTTTTGGGTTTTCCATATAGCATATCATGTCATCTGTGAAGAGTGAATGTTTGACCTCCTCCTGGCCAATATGGATGCCTTTTATTTCTTTGTGTTGTCTGATGACTGAGCCTAAGACTTCCAATACTGTTTTGGATAATAGTGGACATCCCTGTCTTATCCCTGACCTTAGGGGAAAAGCTCTCAGTTTTTCCCCGTTGAGGTTGATATTAGCATTGGGTCTTTCACATATGGCTTTTATGATCTTGAGGTATGATCCTTCTGTCCCTACTTTCTTGAGGGTTTTTATCAAGAAAGGATGCTGTATTTTGTCAAATGATTTCTCTGCATCTATTGAGAGGATCATGTCTTGCTTGTCCTTTATTTTATTGATGTGATGAGTCACAGTGATTGTTTTGCAGATATTGAATCAGGCCTGAATCCCAGGTATAAATCCCCCTTAGTCGTGGTGAAACATTTTTTAATGTAGTGTTGAATGCAGTTGGCTAGTATCTTGTTGAGGATGTTTGTGTTCATGTTCTTCAGGGAAATTTGTCTGTAGTTCTCCTTTTCAGTAGGGTCTTTTTTCTGGTTTTGGATTCAAGGTAATGCTGGCTTCATAGAAAGAGTTTGGAAGCTTTCCTTCCATTTCTATTTTTTGAAACAGCTTCAAGAGAATAGGTGTTAACTCTTCCTTAAATGTTTGGTAGAATTCCCCTGGAAAGCTATCTGGCCCTGGACTCTTGATTTTTGGAGATTTTTGATTAATTCTATTTCCTTACTGGATATGGGTCTGTTCAAATTTTCCGTTTCTTCCTGTTTCAGTTTTGGTAGTGTACATGTTTCTAGGAATTTGTCCATTTCTTCCATATTGCCCATTTTATTGGCATATAATTGCTCATAATATTCTTTTATTATTTTTATTTCTGCTGTGTTGGTTGTAATCTCTCCTCTTTCATTCTTGATTTTATTTATTTGGGTCCTTTCCTTTTTATTGTTGATCAAACTGGCTAGTGGTGTATCAATTTGCTAATTCTTTGAAAGAAACAGCTTTTGGTTTCATTGATCTGTTCTCCTGTTTTGTTTTGTTTTGTTTTGTTTGGTTTGGTTTGGTTTGGTTTTTATAGCATTAATTTCTGCTCTAATATTTATTATTTCCTGTCTTTTGCTGGTTTTGGGTTTTATTTGCTGTTGTTTTTCCAGGTCTTTAAGGTTAGGTTAGCTTGTGTATCTGATATTTTTTTTCCTTCTTTAGGAAGTCCTGGATTGCTATATACTTTCCTCTTATGACTTCCTTTGCTGTGTCCCAGAGATTTGGGGCTGTGGTATTATCGTTTTCATTGGCTTCTGTGTACTTTATTATTTCCTCTTTAACTTCTTGGCTAGCCCATTCATCCTTTAGTAAGATGTTACTTAGTCTCCAAGTATTTGTTACCTTTCCAATTTTTTTCTTGTGGTTGGTTTTGAGTTTCATAGCGTTGTGGTCTAAAGATGTGTACAGTGTGATCTTGATCTTTTTGTACTTGTTGAGGGCTGATTTGTGTCCCAGTATGTGGTCAGTTCTGGAGAACGTTCCGTGTGTAATGGAGAAGAATGTATATTCTGCTGCTTTAGGATGAAATGTTCTGAATATATCTGTTACGTCCATCTGGTCCAGTGTGTCATTCAAAACTATTGTTTCCTTATTGAATTTCTGATTAGATGATCTGTCCATTGTTGTAAGTAGGATGTTGAAACCCCCTACTATTATGGTATTATTATCGATGAGTTTTTGTGTGTGTTTGATTAACTGATTTATATATTTAGGTCCTTACACATTTGGTGCATAAATGTTTATAATTGTTAGGTCTTCTTGGTGGATAGACCCCTTAATTATGATATAATCCCCTCCCTTATCTCTTGTTACAGTCTTTATTTTAAAGTCTAGATTGTCTGATTAAGTATGGCTATTCTGGCTTTCTTTTGCTGACCATTGGCATGATAGATGGTTCTCCATCCCCTTACTTTCAATCTGAAGGTGTTGTTAGGTCTAAAGTGGGTCTCTTGTAAACGGCATATGGATGGATCTTGTTTTCCTATCCATTCTTTCACCCTATGTCTTTTGATTGGGACATTTAAACCATTTATGTTTACAGTGAGTACTGAAAGGTATGAATTTATTGCCATTATGTTGCTTGTAGAGTTTGAGTGTCTGGTGGTGTTCTCTGGTCCTTTCAAGTCTTTGTTGGTTTTGGTATGTATGTATGTATGTATGTATGTATGTATGTATGTATTTTTCTTTTCTCCCCTCAGACAGCCTCTGTTAAAATTACTTGCATAGCTGGTTTAGTGGTCACAAACTCCTTTAATTTTTGTTTGCCCAGGAATCTTTTAATCTCTCCTTCTATTTTGAATGACAGCCTTGCTTGATAAAGAATTCTTGGCTGCATATTTTTCTGATTCAGCACATTGAATATATCCTTCCACTCCTTTATGGCCTGCCAAGTTTCTGTGGATAGGTCTGCTGCAAACCTGATCTGTCTTCCCTTTTAGGTTAAGGACTTTTTTTTCCCTTGCTGCTTTCATGATTCTCTCCTTGCCTGAGTATTTTGTGAATTTCACTATGATATGCCTTGTTGATGGTGGGTTTCTGTTGAATCTGATGGGAGTCCTCTGTGCTTCCTGGATTTTGATGTCTGTGTCTTTCCCCAGGCTAGGAATATTTTTCACTATGATTTGCTCACATACCCCTCTACCCCTTTTTCTCTCTCTTCTTCTCGGACCCCTATGATTCTGATGGTGTTCCTTTTTAATGAGTCAGTGATTTCTCTAATTCTTAAATCATACCCTTTTGCCTTAGTCTCCACCTTTTTTTCTGTTTCATTATTCTCCATAAGTTTGTCCTCTGTATCGCTGTTTTTCTGCTCTGCCTCATCCATCCTTGCTGCCGTGGCATCCATTCAAGAATGAAGCTCATTTACAACATTTTTTATTTCATCTTGACCAGCTTTTACTTCTTTTATCTCTGCAGAGAGGGATTCTAATCTATTTTTGACTCCAGCGAGTCTTCTTATTATCATGATTCTAAATTCTGGTTCAGACATCTTGCTTGTACATGTGTTGGTTAAGTCCCTGGCTCTCATTTCTTCCTGCTCTTTCTTTTTGGGTATATTTCTTTGTTTCATCATTTTGAAGGAAGAAAAGAATTAATGAGATAGAAAGAAATTATAATTAAAAAATTAAAATAAAAAAGTTAAAATTGAAAATTAAAACGCACACACACGCACACAGACACACACACAAATCAAATAAATGACACTAAATCCTAGGTGTGTTTTTGCCTGGGTATTGAGGGGCTCGATAGATTAGAGAGAAAAGAGAAAAAAAAGAGGAAATTGTTTGAAAATTTAAAAAAATGAATACACTGAAATGGAATAAAATGAAATGGTGTAAGTAAATAGATTTTAATAATTTACAAAAAAGTAAAAAAATATAGTTGAAAAAAGTTTTAAAAATATTTTCAATAAAAATTGAAAATAAAAATAGAGATTTTCTCTTTCTGTATTCAAGAAAAAGGAAATATTCGAAAAAGAGAGAGGTAAAAAAGAAAATTGAATAGATGAATGAGTGAACAGACTGAAATATGATTGAAATTACTTTGTTTTCCACTAGAAGTTAAACTATGCAGCAGTTTATATTCAGTACACTAAGCAGGCAGAGAGATTTGTGTTCCTGAAGAGCGAGTTTGGCCCATTTGTGCAGGGCTTAGTGTAATGGCTCCGATCTCCACTAGATGGCTCTGTTTATCTCACTGTGATGGATTGTTGTGGCGCTGTGGGTGTGTATGCACATGCTCAGGAGTGGTGAAAATGGCGTCAGCCAGCTACCCAGTCTCTAGTAATGGAACTCTGTCATCCCAGCTCAGCAATTGCACACCTGACCTTTGTCTCTGGCTTCAGTCCACTCCCTACTTTTACACCGTTTGTGACCAAGCCCCAGGCAGCACATCCATCCTGAGTTTTGTCTCAGATGCGGCTGTTTTTCCCATCCTCAAACTTCTGAGGGACTGTGGCTTTGACCTGTTCTGCCTCTCTCCAGGAGAGTCTCACTGAGCAATGGCCAGGTGCTGGCTGCACCTAGGAACGTTCACAGGACTGTGCTACTGCTGTTGCCCAGAGACTGTGGCTGATGCTAGCCCTCCCCAGAAAAAGTTCATGTAATCATGTAGCAGCAGCATTTCAGGGATTATGGCAAGTCACAACACACATCTGGTACCAGGCTTCACCCCAGCAGCCTTGTTCCAGCACCAGCTAATGTGGTTGTTCTCCCGGGTCCACTGGGGCCTTGACTGTGGGAGACCACCCAGGCTCTACCAGATTTCCTTCCAGCAGGGAAACTGCCTCTCCCACGTGGCCCAAAGACCCCAGACTTCACTCGGCTTCTGGGGATTCACCCATCTCATCAGAGCACCACCAGGTATCGAGCTATGGAGTTTCAGACTCTGCATTCCCCCTGTTTATAGAGTCTTAATGGAATTTAAACCCTCTCCTTTCTCCCTTTTTTTGTTCAGTCCTGCAGCTGTTTCCACCTTTCTACTTTTTCTCCAGCTGCCTTTGGGAGAGTATTTTTCCTGTATTATCCCCCCATCCCCATCTCCATCTTCTCTCCACAGCTCCCTGCCCTTTGCTGCTTCTCTCTCCACCAGTTCACATCTTGGTGCTGTGTACCTGCTGAGTTCTGTGATTCAGGTTGTACAGATTGTTGTGTTAACCCTGAAATCAGTTTTCTAGGTGTGCAGGGTGGTTTAGTGTTGATCTGGCTGTCATGGACGCAAGAAATACTTCCATGCTGTTCTGCCATCTTTGCTCCTCCACCCCACATGGGTCTCATTTGAAGGGCCATTTGTGGATCACATGACTACTGAGGTGATTCTGAGGGAGAAGTTCTCCCACAGTGGGAACAGTTGCAGGGCTCATGCACTGTGCGATCCTGTCCTATATGCACACGTGGTAGCTCCCTGGGTCCCTGCACTTGCAGTAATGCAGGCACAATGGTCATGGATAGGTCTCCTCTTTGAAGCCACAGATTGTTGGCTCAGGTGAGAGACATCGTGGAGGCCTTGCCACGCAAGTCACAGGTGTGCTTCTCCTGGATGTGCTTTCTAGAGTGGGTCCTGGCCACCCTCCACCTGCTGCCCAGGGCCCCTGCAGCACCTGTGACTGCCCAACCTCTTATACCACCTTCTTCCCCTCCCCCACCAGCTCGCTCAGTTGGGATGCTCAGGGAGCTTAGGGGCATCACTGTGGGCATCTCCATAGCACCTGAGGTGTGTCAGCTGCAGGCCTTGACTCCTGTGTGGATGGCCTGATACCTTGGGATGTTGTAGTCATCTGGAATTCCATGGCACAAGTGCACATATGTAGGCCCCATGGTCTTTGTCTTCTCTCAGGTAGGTGCAGCCTGGGTCACAGCAACCACTGAGATTAGGGCTATCATGGCAGTGGTATGGCTGTGGCACTGGTGACCGCAGAGAAAAAGGTGTGGCCTGGGCATGTGGCGTGGACACTGGTGGGGACAGGGGCGGAGACTTCAGAGTGGCTGTGTCTATTGTGAAGTGAGAGGCTGGGCCAGGGGCACAGTAACAAGGGCAGCAGTGGTGCAGCAGACTCCTAGGTGGCAGGGAGAACTCAGAGCAGGTCCACCTGGAGGATCTGGGCTTTGGGGACTGGGGCCTGGCTAGCAGCATTGGCACAGACTGGAATATAATCCCCTGGGATATAAAAAAGGGGAACTGGAGCTCAGTCCTGACCTGAAAAGGGTTCTGGGTATGACTCTGCAGTGGGTGGAAGGCATTCTTGAGGCTGCCTATCCCAGGGAAGTCCAAGCCTTGCAGGGGAAGGCCATGGCAACAGTGTGCTAAGGAATATAGGGAATGTGGCCTTGGACACTGATGGGCCCCAAGGGGTTCAGTTGGAGCCAGGGGCACAAGCCCCAAAGGGCCCAACACTGGCCTGCCATACTGGGTCAAGCTTAGATCATGACCTTAGGGCCCTCAGGCTGCCTGAGCACCTCTGCTGGACTATGGGAGGTAGGGAAGGAGGGATCCTGGGACAGTTTTTTCACTACCTGGTAATTGTCTGGGGGCCCTATTATTTCCCCAACCACCCACCTCTACCCAAGACAGTGAATAGCACAGGGAGAAAAAGGTAAAGATTGCTTTTGTGACCTGATGCAAGCATACACAGACCCTCCCCCTGCACTTCCCCTGAGGTAGATGCATATTTGGGAAAAATCCCAGCCTGAGGCAGAGGAAGATAGCCTAGGAATATTGCAACAGACACAAATGAAACCCCTAGGTCTCCCTTCCCCAGTGTTCTGTCCTGACAGCCATCCTTCCAATTCCTGCCTGTCTCCTTTGCCTCTAGGAATTTTGGCTCTGTAGTCCTGCCTGGGCCACTCATCTACTACCAAGCATAGCACCTGGAACAAAGGAAGTGCTTAATTAGTGCCTTTGGTCCATGCCTACTGCACATATGTTAGGGCAGGGTCAATGTGATTTGTAGGCTTTCCTCAGTTGGAGGTTCTCTATGACACCTGTAGAAGTTCTTTCTGTTCAAATTTCAACGTTCTGTCTTAGTATAGTTAGTATATACTCTGTCCCTTTAGGGTCCTGCTGCTACTCTTCTCTCTCTTCCCTCCACCTCCATCCCAGTGTTGTTTTTCTTTTTAATATAGGTTATCATCAAATTGGTTTCCATACAACACCCAGTGCTCATCCCAACAAGTGCCCTCCTCAATGCCCATCACCCACTTTCCCCTCTCCTACACCCCCCATCAACCCTCAGCTTGTTTTCAGTATCCAAGGGTTTCTAATCGTTTGCCTCCCTCTCTGTAACGTTTTTTCCCCTTCCCCTCCCCCATGGTCTTCTATTAAGTTTCTCAGGATCCACATATGAGTGAAAACATATGGTATCTGTCTTTCTCTGCCTGATTTATTTCACTTAGCATAATACTCTCCGGTTCCATCCACATTGCTGCAAATGGCCAGGTTTCATTCTTTCTCATTGCCAAGTAGTATTCCATTGTGTATATAAAGCACATCTTCTTTATCCATTTGTAAGTTGATGGACATTTAGGTTCTTTCCATAATTTGGCTATTGTTGACAGTGCTGCTATAAACATTGGGGTACACGTGCTGTATAGCTTGGGTAAATTCCTAGCATCCACCCGACTGTTTAAGGAACGTAATTTAGGGTTTAGGAAAATCTCAGCACTATCAAGAGAAGACAGTGGTGCCCCCTTTCCATGAGGCCAATGGCTTCTTAGGCCCATCATTTCTGCATTCAGCCCTTGGTCTTTAAGTAGGCCCCGCTTTCTCCATCTCTGAGAAGTCTTGGCTTTTGTTTGATGATTAACATTCTTGGAAATGTCCTTTGGTCATTGTTTCAGGGTCTTGGAGGCCCTACGTTTTGAATGTCTAGAGCAGGAAGCTCTCTAGGTAGGAACTATATCTTTTTCTTTACTTCCTCCAACAAAATGCCCAATGCATGTTCAGTTAGAATATGCTATGAATTCTGGGTGACTGTGTCAGGAAATCCCTTGAGGTGAAGCTTAAGCAAATTCCCTTTTAGTTTTAATCCTGGAGTGAAGTGAATGCTGAATGAGGGAGTGGGGATGTGTGGTGCTGATAGAGGAACCTAGCAGGAGATTCTGAGAGGTGTCTGTGGTAGTGCTTCTATCCTTGTTTACAAGACTTCTGAGTGGCTCCTTAGCTGAAACTAGGACTGGCCTCCAAATCACCACAGGCTGGTACCACGTGGCTCCCCACACTGTCTTTTTGCCAACCTGGACCTCCTCCATATCTTGAAAAGCTTGTTTACTTGTACATGCAGATCTTGGGTCAACAAAGTTTCCAACAAGTCCCTTTTAATCCCTCAGTCCACCTCCTTACCCATGCAGGGCCCCACTTGTCATCCTTTGCCCATTTCTAGCTTTCCTCCAGGATTCTGCCTAATCCACCTCCTTCACAGTTCCCCACCCTTCTCATGAGCCCTCCTCCCAGGCACACCAGCCCTCTGATGGCCCCGCTTCCTGATGGCTCTGCTTTCCTGAGGGCCTAGCCTCCCCACTGCCCTACCTCCCTGAGGGCCACCTCTAAACTCCACCTCAAGTCCTGACTCTGCTAGGCCAAGATCCTTTCCTTTCCCTTGGTTTGTCTTGCACTGTCTTCTCAGGTCTTTCTCCTCTGATACAGAAGCAGCACATGGGTAAGTGATTTTTATGTTTATAGAGTTGACATGAAAACTGAGACAGAGGCAGAGAGGAAGAAGGCTGGGCACGAAGTACAGCTGGCTGTGAAAGCCCTGTGGGGTTTGAGCAGAGGGTATTTTATGGCACCAGAGCTAGACAGTGGATTGGGAGATGGGGGTGCAGACCAGAGGCCTTGTGAGTTTGGGAAGGGAATGTGAGTTTCCTGGGGTCAGAGTGATTTGGAGGCCTATATTCTATTCTCTTCCAGACCAGAAAGGTTCTCAGCTCTGCTGAGGAAACTATGAAGTAGGGGAGGTGTATCCTGGGTGCTTCTTCAGAGTTCTTCTCAACTCTTTACCCTGCCCTCCTTCCTGGCCTTTCCTTTCTGACCTGGCACACAGCTTGCTTTATTCATCTTTGTCTTCCCCACAGGGCCCAGCACATAGTATACTTAAACATGTTCTTTGAATGAATATGGATCTGGTGTTTCCTTCATGAATATGAATATAGATCTGGTGTTTCCTTCATGTTTTTCCACATTTTCTCACTGGAGATTCTGAGAATATCTGTGTCCTATCTCCTTAGGGAGGACATTGTTGTGGACCTTGCAGAATAGCAGGTCTAGTTTGATAAGGTGGTCCACCATCACCAGAGGGGATGTGACTGTTTTCTTCCTAGATGTTCAAGGAGCTAGATATCTATTTTTACTGCTGAAGGTACCTCCCTGACTTTCTTATCTAATTAAAAAAAGTTTCCTGGTGGGGATTGATTATAGGCCAGGTCAGGCTGTAGGAGGCAAGATTACCAAGTTCCCCTGGGGTGTGGGTGCTTAGTGGTCTTTCAGTCACTTTTAGAAGGCTTCTCTGTGGTCCCACACATGTTATAAATGACTGCTAAATAACCTTGAAACTTAATGGCTCTGTTATTTCTCTTGGATTCTATCAATTTTATGTACATGATAGGCATATTTCATTGATTGATAAAGAATTGGAGGAGAAGCCTGAAATAGGTCTGTCTTCCCGGGTTTCCAAGAGGAAAAAGAGAGTTTGCTGTTATCTCAGAACATATTTGCAACTGTTTAACTTTAAAGGCCTTGGGAGTCTTAAACTATTCTCCACCCTCCACCCTCCCCAGTGCCATGTACACTGTGGGCTGTACCCAGCACCAGAAGCCCAGATAATAGTATCCATGCATAAAACCTGTTTTATTGATTATATGTGGCAAATGTCAATTTCTAGGTTGTCTTTCTTGTTCCCTCTAGCAGTTAGTTCTTGGGCAACTTCTCTCCATTATCAATTGATAGGTGTTATGTTCTTCTTGAAGCAGATTCATTTTAACATTAATTTAAGCAAAAGCATGTGGAAAGGCCAATTCCTTCACATGCATGCACTAAATTGACAAATATGATTTTTGGAATATATGTTCATTTTATCCTCCTCCTTTTTTTCTTGTATTATCCCAGAAATCACAAAGCAGAGTGGGGAATAGAAAGACCTGGGGAAGAGGGATAAAGAATGTCCCTTAAATAGTGGTGTAGATTTGTTGCCTGAGCTGGGGTAAGGAGGATGAGTTTTGAGGAAGAAGTCATATGAATCTCTATTTGAACAGGAACTCAGGACTTTGATGCAGGATACAAGTTTCATATGACTCAGATGATCTAGTGTCTTTCCTACAACAAAAGAAAGCAAAACAAATTAACTTTTCAAGGCAGATGGTGACAGTGTGGAGCAGCTACTTAGGGCTATGAGAGGAAACAAGCACAGTATGTTGAGAGAGGACAGAGAGAAAGAGACAGCTGAGTATTTACATGGAGGACACAAGGACACATTTGAAGATATGAAGTAAGGTGACCAGAGAGAGTCAGCCTTTCCTAAGCCACCTTGTATGCAGTGTATTACTGAGGATATATATTGGGAGGAAGTACATGGAAGAAGGAGCCATAACCTCTGACCATTCACAACTGCTAGTACGAAAGTGGAGATAGGATGTAGTGTTGCATGGGATCACTGGATGGATATTCAGGATCAGATCCTTACAAGGAAAGGAAAGATCTCAGGGGAAAAAAAAACAAAACTTCCTGACATGACTTCTTAGAAAAAATTATTGTGGATCAGTGCTCATAATAGACAAAGGTCATCCTATGTTTCAGGGTTTTATTTTGTTGTTTTGTTTTTAGAAAATAAGGTGGACAAGCAGATGGATTTCCTTCTACTGATTTCTCCTGAGAACTTTTTCTTAGGTGTTTCATGTTGACAGGATTCAGAGTTGGGAAGAAAGAGTGGTCAATTGTAAGGGAAGCAGAGAAGAAATTGATTTTAATCATTGACATTCATGTATCACATCACTTTCCAATCACTTAATTGTACACCCTTCCTGGATTTTCCAGATATGTTTGATTCTGGTTTGGAAAATCTAATTTTGATTCTTCCTGGTAGCCCGTCTGGTTTCAGAAGGCCTCTAGAAGCAGAAGTTCAGGCCTTTCTGATTTTCTCAGCCCAAGCTGAATATGTATCTTGAACTAATGTTTTTCTGGAAAACAGTTGTACGTAATGCCAAGTGGGGTAATTCTTCCCTCTTCAATGTGGTGTCCCAGGCTGACACATGATACACAGAAGATACTCACTAGTCTCATCCACAATGGAAAATGAGGTCCTTAATACTTTTACTCTGAAGCCATCTGGGATCTTGACATGCCATTGTCTTGAGTATTTATTTCTGATTTAGGAATATACTTCCTCATTTATACTTTATGTATCTTTTAGTTCTTTTGGCAGGTGGGGAAGTGTTCATGTAATGTAATCTACAATTTCCAGAGAGGAGAATTCTGTATTTGCCACCATTGTCTTGCACTGTGTGTAACTGAGTGCATGATAATTTGTGGGTAATGGTTGTGGTGATGATAATTAAGGGAAAGAAAAATGTTTCTTTTGCTTGAGGTTTTTTTTTTCCCACAAAGTATCACTGTGGTGCCTGAATTTGCAAATTTGGAATTGTCTTTGTATTCATTTACGTTTAATTGAAATCTCATCTTTAAATTTTTTTTTAACGTTTCTTTATTTTTGAGACAGAGAGAGACAGAGCATGAGCAGGGGAGGGGCAGAGAGAGAGGGAGACACAGAATCTGAAACAGGCTCCAGGCTCTGAGCTGTCAGCACAGAGCCCGATGCGGGGCTCGAAATCACGGACCGTGAGATCATGACCTGAGCCGAAGTCGGCCGCTTGACCGACCAAGCCACTCAGGCGCCCCTAAAATCTCATCTTTAATAGGTTTAATCCAGTCTTTCTCACTTGGGCTTTTTGTGGTTTTGATTTGAGGGACCACCTGAATTCTCACTTTAGATCCAACCCCAAGTACACAAAATCCATCTGTGTAGTATGTATACATAGTAAAAGAAAAATGGAAGCAAATACAGAAAATTATTTTCTTGGAGTTCACAATATAAAAGCATTTTATGGATACTTCCCTATCCACCTGAAACCAGTGAAATCCTATTTTACACCCCATTCCATCAATTGACTATGGTCCCACTCCTCCATCCTGCAGGCCAGCCTTAAATGTAGTTATTGCAGTTTGAATATTGTGTCATGTTGTCTAATGCCAAACAATTAGAGGACGTATTATACAAATAAAGTAAAGCAGTGAAAGTAATAAAACTCTGTGTTGTCTGTCTGTTCCATTGTCACACATTACAAGGATGACACTGATGTAAATCATGAATGTCACTGATGATGTACATTCTCTTGGCTGACTTAGGTTACTTCCTTTGTACTTTGACTTTGTTGTGGTGAAAGAGACTTGGAACTCAGTTCTTGTGTCAGATCTCTGACATCACCAAATTGGGGTATAGATCCTGGGGTACTTCTTGGCTATCACCAGTTAACTCTTTGCACCTCAGGCTTCAGCTGGAAAGGAAAGGAAAGCTAAAAACTTCATTAGACAAAAGCTCTTCTCCTGGGCTCCACCTCAGCGCTTACTCCTTCTACCCTCTTTCCTAACTGGGTTTTCTTCCAATGCAAAGTTCTAGGCCAGTGAGTTATGCCACTGGACATTAACGAGGAAAGAGAAAGGGGCAAGGAAACCATACTGGAGAGATCAGATACCTATCTGTAGCTGTGACCAGAGAAGTTTCCAGAAGGAGGGTCATAATGAACAGGGTTGGTAAAGAGCATATTCTAGGCAGAGAAGGACAGTTTGGGTGAGATCTGATGTTAACGCCAGCAAGATGTACATGTGTGGGGAAAGATTTGTGCCAGTAGGAGCCACATAAAAGGTCAATAGTATGTGTAAGTGGTAGAACAACAGTGAAAAGAAATCCTTGGAAATATAATCTTAGAAGTTTGGACTTAACAGAGAGCAGGAAACTGCAGGTTGGTTGGGTGTGTGTGTGTGTGTGTGTGTGTATGTGTGTGTGTGTGAGTGCCTTTTTAAGACTTGAAGGAAGTGTCATTTCCAGAAGAAGCACACACATTTCAATTCTTCTGCATATAGTGATCAGGAAGAATGTGGTTTAGGGCTTTATCCTGCTTCAAGGGCAACACTCTCTGGTGACTGCTGAGTGAATCTGAGTGAGAGTCTAGAGGATCTCTGTTTAGAGTTACCAACTTTATGGACCAGGAGGGTGGACTAGGGAGTATGGCAGGTGGCTGGCCCTGGATATGCAGTATTTGCAAACCATACAAATCTACTAGATAGAGGACTAGTGTGCACAAAATGCTAAGTGTCAAATGACTTCATGTCAGCCGACTTGAATTGAGGGTTAGGCTAGTAATTTCCAAATACCTGGAACCAGTGAGGTTCAGGTGGAATTCCTTGCATTTATTCCAAGTTTTTATGCAATTTCCCTGGATAAGATCAGGATCCTAAGAGGCTGCTTTGCCAACCCCCTTGTTTCTTAACAAAATTTGGATTTTCTTCCTTTTGAAATTAAAACAGAAAGGCAATCCTTTATCTTCTCTGTTGATCTCCCTATACAAATAGCATGTTCAGAACACCTACTATTCCTTCTCTCGTGTTCATATTCCTTCATAACTTTAAAAAAATAGCAAGGAGTCCAAAAATAGCCATAGAGGTCTATATTCATGCCTTATGTTCATTGGTCTTTGCTCTTATTTCCATGGATGTTTAATAAATACTAACGATGCTCAGAGTTGGTCACAGGTATGAGTCACCATGGGGGATACAAATGCCCGTTTTATATATTCTAGTTGGTCAGATGTCTTGTTGTCAACAATAGCCAAGCCAGAATGATCAATCTGACATAGCTGAAATCTTTTTTCCAACACCCTCCTGATGTTTTACTTCTGAAATGGGTTTAATCATATTTTGGAGTGACTGTTGACCTGATATTCTTCTGGTACTGGATCTTCTGGGTTAAGGATAAGAGGACATTGCCATTCTCTGGCAAACATTCCCAGTCTGCTCCTCGTTGGCAGCCCAACCTGGAGAGCAAATGGCCAAGTGAGATAGGAAGCTTAAAAAGAGGTTTTTGTTAGGTGCACCTGGGTGGCTCGGTTGGTTAAGTGCTAGAATTGGCTGGGATCATGATCTCAACGCCATGGGTTTGAGCCCGCATCAGGCTCTGTGCTGACAGCTCAGAGCCTGGAGTCTGCTTCAGATTCTGCGTCTCCCTCTCTCTGCCCCTCCCCTGTTCATGCTCTGTCTCTCTCCATCTCTGAAAAATGAATAAATATGAAAACAAATTTAAAAGAAAAAAAGAAAAGTAAAAAAAAAAAAAAGATGTTCCATTAAACCACTCTCATTAAACTAGAGCAATCTACCCCCCTGCCCTTCTTTGTCCCAGTTGGGGCTGTCCTTTGTGACAGAAGTTTCCTAATGGTGTGTGCTGGCTGCATCTTGAAGCCATGAATGATGGCTGAGGTTTGGGAAGCTCAAACCTGAAAGGAATTCGGTTGTCAGGGAAATTGCAACCATCTTCTTGCCATTGGGCTCCCATTTTAGAAAATGTCTGCTCCCCCGTCTGCCTATATTTCTTTACACAATGAAAATCAAGGTTTCATTTTCTTCTCTAGAATTCCCTAAGCTGCCCTGAAGATGGTTCTTTTTCTTCTTAAGAAGGAGGCAGTGACCAGAAAAGATTTGGAATAGAGTGGGGAAAGAATTGGATGATGAAAGAAGTCTCAAGAGTGTGACTTATATTTGGCATCTAGAGATCTATTATCCTGTATTTTCACTAAAAGCCAAGCAAAAGGAGATAGGCTAATGTTGTGGGCAGGATTTTACAAAAGTTGTAGAATCTTAAATGGGAACTATTGGAATGGTTATGGGATGCTTTGGAATCTTTCTCAGCATCTAAAATGCCCTCAGTTAGGTTTAGATTTTAGCAGGACATGATTTAGATGGAGCATTCAGATTTAATGGTCCCAGCACTTTTTTTTTTAAAGTTCATTTATTCACTTTGAGAAAGAAAGAGAAGCATGAGTTGCAGAGGGGCAGAGATAGAGGCAGAAAGAGAGAATCCCAAGCAGGCTTCTGATTTGGGGCTTGAACTCATGAAGCTGTGAGGTCATTAGCTGGGCCAAAACCAAGAGTTGGATGCTTAACTGACATAGCCACCCAGGCATCTACCCCTCACCTACTTTTCTTTCTTTCTTTCTTTCTTTCTTTCTTTCTTTCTTTCTTTCTTTCTTTCTTTCTTCTTCTTTCTTTCTCCCTGCACTTCTAAGTGGCTCACCAGTATCTATTTGGGAGAGAGGGAAGACATCAGCAGAGTGTGACCTGTGCACAAAGGCAAGAAGTGGCTCAAATACTCCTTTAATAGCCATGCCTTCGAATTGTGTTTCATTGTGGAGGTACGGTACTGGAGGAGAAAGAAAATGGTCTTTGAAGTAACAACGAACCAAGTTCAAATTCCAGCTCTTCTTTGTACTGGCTAAATGGTAGTTGCTTAATATCTCAGTCAGTAAGTGGAATGATAATACTTATTTTATTGTGTTGTTATGGGGGTTAAATGAAATAACATCTGTGCATTACTTGCAGCTCAACAAATCTGGTTCTCTTTCACCACTCTCTCCATGTATCCCTAATTCTTGCACATATACCTGGTAACCTTATTTGCCAGATACCATTTTTCTCTGTCTTCAGCCTCTGCATATGTTCCCCCAATGCCTCTAGAGTTCAAGTCTAGCCCTGGTTTATTAGTGTGTATTAGCCCCACAAAATGTCAGAGTATGAAGTTTATATAACTGTACTTACATGAGGCAGGGTTGTGGTGTCTTTCCAGTCATTTTTGCTTGCTGACAATTTTGGTTGTAAATCAAAGACAAAAGAGTTTCATCTTCCCACCCAATCCTCTAATCTAAAGTTACTGATTTGAGGCTAAATCATTCTGGGTGGGATTTGGTTCTAACCAAAAATCATGTCAAATTTGTTTATAAAGGGCATTCAGAGAAGGGGAATCCATAACCTTTACTATTGGGACATTCTTTTTTTTCTTCCTACATTTTTAGTTTGCAAAATATCAATCCTAGAGAAAGTTTCAAGAATAGTATAGTAAATAACCATGTATTTTTTCACTATGATTTACCAATTGTTAATATTTTGCCACATTTCTTGCTCTGTCCACTGTGTGTGTGTGTGTGTGTGTGTGTATGAAATATGGTCCATAATCTAAGTTTACTAATTGCCCATTTTTTTTACTAGAGTAGTTCATGATTCAGGCACATTCCAGGGTTATGCATTGCATTTTGTTGTTATGTCTTTTTATTTTTATTTAGTCTGCAACAGTTCCTCAGCCTGTCATTCCTGACATTGACAGTTTTAAACAGCACAGGTCATTTGTTTTCTAGAAAGTCAACTTCCTGTAGAAAGTTGTTTTGTAGACTGATTGCTTTTATCATCAGATTTAGATTACACATTTTGGACAGGAATATTATAGAAGAACATGTTAAACACAATGAGTGCCATGTATGCATGGGCATGCCTTTTTTCTCCTAGTTGTGTTTGTAACATCAAGCGCTAGGAGTGGCATTAGAAGGTGTTTAATGTTTATTGAATGAATGAATAAATGAAAGAAATAAGATCTTCCCTGCTACTTAGGCCTATTATTTTTCTACTTGAGGAAAGGAGGGGGAGCAGTTTTCTCCTATATCTGACTCCCTTTTTTATTACACATGTTTGAAGTCTTAAAAATAACCCAGGACCTCTGTAATGAGCCCACAGAGAAGGGAAATGAGATCAGGACTATGGCATGAGACAAGCTGTAAAGTCTTTTCACCCAGGGGGTGGGTGGTGATCACAGAGTGTTGAGAGTGGACGGTGAGTTAAGTGGTTGTCAGCTGGAGTGAGAAACAGCACACAGAAGCTAGGAGTACATGGCCTGTTTTCTTGCTGAGAGAAATTAGTTATCCAGGTTTCCATATTTTACTATACTTCCATCCCCTAACCCCCAATTGAATCCAAAAATGTCATAGTTAAAATTGATTTCTGTCTCTCTTCCTTTCCCAGCAGGAACAACCCCATTATTCTCTCCTTCTCTATCCTCTCCCTCCCCCCGCCCCGAACTCACACACATAAATGGGTATTTCTAACATTTATGAATGGTGGTTGAACAGCCATTCTCTCCAGATTATTAGTTGTTGAGAAAGTATATAACTCCTTGGAATTCTCATTTATGTAGAGATTTCATCCCTGTAACTTGGGGGAAGTGAGGTTATGACAGGTATTCTTTGCTTCTCAGAAATGTGTGGTCAGTCTTCCCTATTGGCTGGCTCATTTCTTTTTCCAGCTCTGAGCATCTCAGATATTTCTGACAGTCCTTCCTGAGGCATCTGGGGCTTGGGACTGGACTCATGTATTTCTGTGCTTTTTCTGCTTTATCTGTAGTGCTGAATAAATGAGAATAAGTATATTTATTGAATGGATAAATGGAAGACTATGATTGGACATAGACTTGAAGAGAAGGCCAAACAGAGAAATTGAGGATATTCCATTTTTTATTTGTTTTTGTAAACTAATCTCTTCTACCCTGGGTATGAGACTCAGTCCCAGTGCTCATGGTGGCTTTTGTTCTGCTTACCTGTTTATATGCATTGTGAACTATTTCACCTTTGAACATGTTGGTGTACACGTACACAGCACTTACTATTACTTAAAACTCTTGCCCTGAACTCAAAACCTCCACGCCTTTATTCATGACTGCCCCCTACCTCAGTTGCAGGGCTGCTTGAGTTAGGACTTGAGAAACTCTGGGGAAGTTCAGCTTTCTAAAAAGCTTTATACCTGATTGTTTGGAAGCCACTGGTTTGATTGGTGTATTCATATACCTTGAGTATTCATATACCTTGAGATGAGAAAGGAGCTGTGCTTAGATACAGAGGATTGATATAATCTCTGGAGATATTATATTTAAGGTCCACTTCTCTGAAACTTTGAGAAGTGAAATAATTATTTAACAGCCTAATTAGCCTTCCTCTCAAGTCTTTATCAAACTTCTAGCAAAGCAGTGGTATCCAAACTATCTTTGAGGTTTTTCAGGAGGAGGCACAGGGGCAAATTCATGATTTACAGGAATGTTAGCAACCAACCATGGGAACCAGTGGGACTTATTGCCTTGGAAAAATGTTTTAAAAATGAAAGGTCCAGAGTAAATTGGGTAGCTCAGTTGGTTAAGCGTCTGACTTCAGCTCAGGTCACGATCTCATGGCTTGTGGTTCAAGCCCCACATCAGGCTCTGTGCTGACAGCTCAGAGCCTGAAGCCTGCTTCAGATTCTGTGTCTCCCTGCCTCTCTGCCACTCACCCACTTGTTTTTTTCTCTCTCTATCTCAAAACTAAAAATAAACACTAAGAATTTTTAAATAAATAAGTAAAAGGAAAGGCCCAGAGTGAGGGGAGTACCCTTCTAGACACAGAAGAATAAACACAATGACCTCCAGGACAAAGGGGAGTGGTTGGGCTGGTTGTGAAAGGAAACAGCCTGCAATTTTGTGTGTAGATTGTTAGATTTAACAGATCTTCTTGAGGACTCGGAATGGAACTTTGGTTTTGGAGTTAGAAAGGAGCTCAGAGACTGAAATACACTGAGGATGAGGGATGGAAGAGGGGAGATGAGGGTATTATGGAATTCATGCAAGCTGGCTTCTCACTCCCTGGCACCTTTTTGCCTTTCCTTCAGCACTTCCTTTGCACCAAGGACCTCCTTTGGGAGAGACTGTTTCTTAATTAAACTGAGAATCACAGACCCAGGGTTCTCATTAGGAAATGACCTCAGGAAAGGTGTTTGAAATAGGTAATGGATGCATGTTCTAGTCTTCTGTTTATACCTGTGTTTGGCCCTTTCTCTCTTTCCAAACAAAAAAACAAACAACCCAAAACAACAAAACTTTCCTCTGGAAATCTCAAGATATATTAGTCAATAAATACATGTATGTATTCATTTTCTCCATCTTACATGCCTCTTATGGTTGCTTGGTACAGTTATGAGCAGATTCTTGTCATGGGTAGTGAGGTTTGGAGGTGGGAGTGTGGGATTCAGAAAAAGGAGGTATATGGATCCTGGCCTTACCCTCCAGAATTTAAATGAATTTAAGTGACACACACAGGACACCAGCAGACAGAATGGGAAAATTAGTTTCAGCTGAGCATCAGAATGGGCTGTAAGTGCTGGCAGGAAGGGGAGGAACTTTGGAGATGGGGACCAGTCAGGACGGCTTAGGAAAGGCTTCTGAGATGTTGGTGGAAAGGTTGTAGATTAGGGTTGAGAAGACCTAGCATTAAGACTGGACAGAAGCATTAAGAGTGGACAGAATGGAGTGAGGAGGGCATCCCTGGCAGGACAGGTACTTGTTCAGGCCAAAGGCTCATCCCTAGAGGGGTAAGTCAGAGTATGTGAGGAGGTGAGTTAGTAAGGAGATGATGGGCCTGAGGGTGGGGGAGAATTAGTGCAGGGCTCTGACAGCTGGGTCAAAGAGTCTAGACTGAATATAAAGTATTGGAATAATTTAGATTCCTGAACAGAGAAAGGGCATTTCTGAAAATAACGTTTGAGGATGATATTTTTGTGTATTGTTATAAACTGGATTTGTTGTAAGCTCTCTCAGGATACCCAATCTTTGGTTTGCTTTCTTTTTCTATAAGCTTGCCTGTTTATTTTTCTTCTGCCTGCTTATGTTGGAGTAATGAAATGTGATTAATTTAATTCCCAGATGTTTTGTTCTTTGGTTTGCGTCTCTGGTATGTTCATAATTTGTCTGTAGCCCACTGTCCCTTGTCTTTAGTAAACGTGGGAAGAGCACAAGGACCACCCTGCACAACACAGTTGAGGGAAATAGAAATGATCAAAAGCCTTACCCATCTCCGACCCTGCCTTTCAGATGGTCCTCCTCTGGGATTCCTCCTCAGCGTCTATGAATGGACTTCAGAAGAGTGTAGGACATTTTTTTGAGGTGACTGACCTCAGAAGGGTCTGTGATTCAGCAAATGACAAGAACCACTGTTGTATCTTTGTTGGGAGGTTGGTGGCTGCAGATGGTTCCCCAGAGAGAGAAGCATGGTTCAAGTGTCCTTAGTGCCCAGTAAGGAAACTCCAGAGACAGTTGAAGGAGCTGAAGGAGAAAGAGGAATTGAGAAAAGGGAAATGGGTCAGAGGGAACTGGTAGGAGGGGTGCCCCATCTTCCCTTGTTCTCCACCCTCTTCTCTGTGTTCCCATGTCCTGACAATTACAAGGTACAGTTACCCTTCAACTTAACTCCCACATTATCTCATGCAATTCCTTGTTGAATCTGAAATGCACAGAGTGGAGTCAACCCTTCCCTCAGTCATGGACTGAGCATGATTGCTTCCTGTCAGGCCTCTTGGCAATGCATTTTATTTACCCTTTCATCCTGATCTCTATTCTTATTCCTCCTCCTCACTGGAAGCACTTTCTTTAGTGTATTTAACAGATGCTCTTCCACTACATGCTCTATATCTGTATTTAGATCCGTCTATTCACTCTACAAATACACAGTTGTAGTGTGGGGAATACAGCCAATAGCCAAACAATAAAAATGTCTTGCTTTCATGGAACTTATACCTTTAGGTGTGAAGAAATAATAAACAGTTAAGTACAACATATATTACCTTGAATAGTGACAAGAGCTATGAAGACAATGAGGGCATGGGGATAAGGGATGGCATGGGTGGTTAGGAGCAGGTTGTAGTTTTATATATGGCGATTAAGGAAAGCTGTGCTATACATGTTCTTTTACCAAATGTAGTGAAGTGAGCAACAATGGGGCTATCTGGGCTAGAAGTGGTATGGTCATAGGGACAGCAAGTACAAAGGCCCTGAGGTAGGGTCTTGCCTGGTATGTTAGGAGGTCAGAATGGTTAGGGGGCTAGAGAAATATGAGTGGGGGGGGGAGAGAGAAACAGAGGCTGAGTAGCAGGTGGGTCAGTGACACATACTGTAGGTCTTTGTAGGTCATTGTAAATGCAGACTTTGGCTTCTACTCTGAATAAAAAGTGAGAGGTTTTAGCAGAGAATGATGTGACATTTTTAACAAGTATGTATATATCCTTGAAAAACACAGAGCACTTTTTGGCTGTTTTGTAAATGTGTATAAATGTAATTGTACTGTGTACTTCATCCTGCTTATAGTTTTGTTACTTAACGTTGCTTCTGAAATCTACTCATGTTGTTATCTTTAATCTACTTTTTTATTTCTGACTGCTGTGTAATATTTCATTGTGTACATATGGCACATTTTACCTTTACATTCCTCTAGTAACAGAGGCTGGCATAGCTCCAAATTCAGAAACAGTTCTGTGATAAACTCGCTCATATGAGCCTCCTTATAGACTCAGGAGAGAGTTTCCCTGAGGTGTATATCTCAGAGAGGATTGCCAGGTGGGAGGGTGTGCATTCTTAATTCCACGAATATTGTGCTTCAGGATGGTGACACCAGTTAGACTCCCAACAGCAGTGGGTAGTATTTTGTATCTTCTCATCAAATTCTTATGTTCATCCTGTAAGGGAAGTGAAATAAGGTTCCTTGTGGTTGGGGAAACCTGAGGCTTAGAGAGATGAAGCAAATTACCCTGGTTTATACGGTGAAGTGGAAGAGCCAAGGCTCAACTAGAAAATTTCTGACCTAATGTTCATTGCTTTTAGCACTATACTACCCAGCACTACCCCTTCTAGGAATAAGATGGATATCCATAGGGAAGAATATTGATGATGATGATGATGTTGATGATGATGATGATGTTGATGATGATGATGTTTGAGGCTTGCATTTTTTTAATTTATTTTTATTTTTTTTCAATATATGAAGTTTATTGTCAAATTGGTTTCCATACAACACCCAGTTCTCATCCCAAAAGGTGCCCTCCTCAATACCCATCACCCACCCTCCCCTCTCTCCCACCCCCCATCAACCCTCAGTTTGTTCTCAGTTTTTAAGAGTCTCTTATGCTTTGGCTCTCTCCTACTCTAACCTCCTTTTTTTTTTCCCTTCCCCTCGCCCATGGGTTTCTGTTAAATTTCTCAGGATCCACATAAGAGTGAAAACATATGGTATCTCTTTCTCCGTATGATTTATTTCACTTAACCATAACACTCTCCAGTTCCATCTATGTTGCTACAAAAGGCCATATTTCTTTCTTTCTCATTGCCACATAGTACTCCATTGTGTATATAAACCACAATTTCTTTATCCATTCATCAGTTGATGGACATTTAGGCTCTTTCCAAAATTTGGCTATTGTTGAGAGTGCTGCTATAAACATTGGGGTACAAGTGCCCCTATGCATCAGCACTCCTGTATCCCTTGGGTAAATTCCTAGCAGTGCTACTGCTGGGTCATTGGGTAGGCCTATTTTTAATATTTTGAGGAACCTCCACACGGTTTTCCAGAGTGGCTGCACCAATTTGCATTCCCACCAACAGTGCAAGAGGGTTCCCATTTCTCCACATCCTCTCCAGCATCTATAGTCTCCTGATTTGTTCATTTTGGCCACTCTGACTGGCGTGAGGTGATATCTGAGTGTGGTTTTGATTTGTATTTAACTGATGAGGAGTGACGTTGAGCATCTTTTCATGTGCCTGTTGGCCATCCAGATGTCTTCTTTAGAGAAATGTCTATTCATGTTTTCTGCCCATTTCTTCACTGGATTATTTGTTTTTCAGGTGCGGAGTTTCGTGAGCTCTTTATAGATTTTGGATACTAGCCCTTTGTCCAATATGTCATTTGCAAATATCTTTTCCCATTCCGTTGGTTGCCTTTTAGTTTTGTTGGTTGTTTCCTTTGCTGTGCAGAAGCTTTTTATCTTCATAAGGTCCCAGTAGTTCATTTTTGCTTTTAATTCCCTTGCCTTTGGGGATGTGTCAAGTAAGAAATTGCTACGGCTGAGGTCACAGAGGTCTTTTCCTGCTTTCTCCTCTAGGGTTTTGATGGTTTCCTGTCTCACGTTCAGGTCCTTTATCCATTCTGAGTTTGTTTTTGTGAATGGTGTAATAAAGTGGTCTAGTTTCAATCTTCTGCATGTTGCTGTCCAGTTCTCCCAGCACCATTTGTTAAAGAGACTGTCTTTTTTCCATTGGATGTTCTTTCCTGCTTTGTCAAAGATTAGTTGGCCACACATTTGCGGGTCTAGTTCTGGGGTTTCTATTCTATTCCATTGGTCTATGTGTCTGTTTTTATGCCAATACCATGCTATCTTGATGATTACAGCTTTGTAGTAGAGAGAAAGTCTGGGATTGTGATACCTCCTGCTTTGGTCTTCTTCTTCAAAATTACTTAGGCTATTTGGGGCCTTTTGTGGTTCCATATGAATTTTAGGATTGCTTGTTCTAGTTTCAACAAGACTGCTGGTCCAATTTTGATTGGGATTGCATTGAAGGTGTAGATAGCTTTGGGTAGTATTGACATTTTGACAATATTTATTCTTCCAATCCATGAGCACGGAATGTTTTTCCATTTCTTTATATCTTCTTCAATTTCCTTCATAAGCTTTCTATAGTTTTCAGCATACAGATCTTTTGCATCTTTGGTTAGATTTATTCCTAGGTATTTTATGCTTCTTGGTGCAATTGTGAATGGGATCAGTTTCTTTATTTGTCTTTCTGTTGCTTCATTATTAGTGTATAAGAATGAAACTGATTTCTGTACATTGATTTTGTATCCTAAAACTTTGCTAAATTCATGTATCAGTTCTAGCAGACTTTTGGTGGAGTCTATCAGATTTTCCATGTATAATATCATGTCATCTGCAAAAAGTGAAAGCTTAACTTCATCGTTACCAATTTTGATGCCTTTGATTTCCTTTTGTTGTCTGATTGCTGATGCTAGCACTTCCAACACTATGTTAAACAACAGTGGTGAGAGTGGGCATCCCTGTCGTGTTCCTGATCTCAGGGAAGAAGTTCTCAGTTTTTCCCCATTGAGGATGATGTTAGCTGTGGGCTTTTCATAAATGGCTTTTATGATGTTTAAGTATGTTCCTTCTATCTTGACTTTCTCGAGGGGTTTTATTAAGAAAAGTTGCTGAATTTTGTCAAAGGCCTTTTCTGCATCGACTGACAGGATCATATGGTTCTTTTCTTTTATTAATGTGATGTATCACATTGATTGATTGGCGAATGTTGAACCAGCCCTGCATCCCAGGAATGAATCCCACTTGATCATGGTGAATAATTCTTTTTATATGCTGTTGAATTCGATTTGCTAGTATCTTATTGAGAATTTTTGCATCCATATTCATCAGGGATACTGGCCTGTAGTTCTCTTTTTTTACTGGGTCTCTGTCTGGTTTAGGAATCAAAGTAATACTGGCTTCATAGAATGAGTCTGGAAGTTTTCCTTTCCTTTCTATTTCTTGGAACAGCTTGAGAAGGACAGGTATTATCTCTGCTTTCAACGTCTGGGAGAATTCCCCTGGGAAGCCATCTGGTCCTGGACTCTTATTTGTTGGGAGATTTTTGATAACCGATTCAATTTCTTCGCTGGTTATGTATCTGTTCAAGCTTTCTATTTCCTCCTGATTGAGTTTTGGAAGTGTGTGGTTGCTTAGAAATTTGTCCATTTCTTCCAGGTTGTCCAGTTTGTTGGCATATAATTTTTCATAGTATTCCCTGATAATTGCTTGTATCTCTGAGGGATTGGTTGTAATAATTCCATTTTCATTCATGATTTTATCTATTTAGGTCATCTCCATTTTCTTTTTGAGAACGCTGGTTAGAGGTTTATCAATTTTGTTTATTTTTTCAAAAAACCAACTCTTGTTTTGTTGATCTGCTCTACAGTTTTTTTAGATTCTATATTGTTTATTTCTGCTCTGATCTTTATTATTTCTTTTCTTCTGCCGTTAGGCTGTGTTTGCTGTTCTGCTTCTATTTCCTTTAGGTGTGCCGTTAGATTTTGTATTTGGGATTTTTCTTGTTTCTTGAGATAGGCCTGGATTGCAATGTATTTTCCTCTCAGGACTGCCTTCGCTGCATCCCAAAGCGTTTGGATTGTTGTATTTTCATTTTCATTTGTTTCCATATGTTTTTTAATTTCTTCTCTAATTGCCTGGTTGACCCATTCATTCTTTAGAAGGGTGTTCTTTAACCTCCATGTTTCTGGAGGTTTTCCAGACTTTTTCCTGTGGTTGATTTCAAGCTTCATAGCATTGTGGTCTGAAAGTATGCATGGTATGATCTCAATTCTTGTATACTTATGAAGGGCTGTTTTGTGACCCAGTATGTGATCTATTTTGGAGAATGTTCCATGTGCACTGGAGAAGAAAGTGTATTCTGTTGCTTTGGGATGCAGAGTTCTAAATATATCTGTCAAGTCCATCTGATCCAATGTATCATTCAGGGCCCTTGTTTCTTTATTGACAGTGTGTCTAGATGATCTATCCATTTCTGTAAGTGGAATATTAAAGTCCCCTGCAATTACCACATTCTTGTCAATAAGGTCGGTTATGTTTGTGAGTAATTGTTTTTTATATATGGGGGCTCCTGTATTCGGTGCATAGACATTTATAATTGTTAGCTCTTCCTGTTGGATAGACCCTGTGATTATTATATAATGCCCTTCTTCCTCTCTTGTTGTAGCCTTTAATTTAAAGTCTAGTTTGTCTGATATAAGTATGGCTACTCCAGCTTTCTTTTGACTTCCAGTGGCATGATAAATAGTTCTCCATCCCCTCAGTCTCAATCTGAAGGTGTCCTCAGTTCTAAAATGAGTCTCTTGTAGACAGCAAATAGATGGGTCTTGTTTTTTTCTCCATTCTGATACCCTATGTCTTTTGGTTGGTGCATTTAGTCCATTTACATTCAGTGTTATCATAGAAAGATATGGGTTTAGAGTCATTGTGATGTCCGTAGGTTTCATGCTTGCAATGATGTCTCTGGTACTCTTCTCACAGGATCCCCCTTAGGATTTCTTGTATGGCTGGTTTAGTGGTGATGAATTCCTTCAGTTTTTGTTTCTTTGGAAGACCTTTATCTCTCCTTCTATTCTAAATGACAGACTTGCTGGATAAAGGATTCTCGGCTGCATATTTTTTCTGTTTATCACATTGAGGATCTCCTACCATTCCTTTCTGGCCTGCCAAGTTTCAGTAGAGAGATCGGTCACAAGTCTTATACGCCTCCCTTTATATGTTAGAGCACGTTTATCTCTAGCTGCTTTCAGAATTTTTTCTTTATCCTTGTATTTTTCCAGTTTCACTATGATATGTCGTTTAGAAGATTGATTCAAGTTATGTCGGAAGGGAGTTCTCTGTGCCTCTTGGATTTCAATGCCTTTTTCCTTCCCCAGAACAGGGAAGTTCTCAGCTATGATTTCTTCAAGTACACCTTCAGCACCTTTCCCTCTCTCTTCCTCCTCTGGAATACCAATTATGCGTAGATTATTTCTCTTTAGTGCATCACTTAGTTCTCTAATTTCCCCCTCATACTCCTGGATTTTTTAATCTCTCTCTTTCTCAGCTTCTTTTTCCATAATTTTATCTTCTAGTTCACCTATTCTCTCCTCTGCCTCTTCAATCCGAGCTGTGGCTGTCTCCAATTTATTTTGCAGCTCATTGATAGCATTTTTTAGCTCCTCCTGGCTGTTCCTTAGTCCCTTGATCTCTGTGGCAATAGATTCTCTGCTGTCCTTTATACTGTTTTCAAGCCCAGCGATTAATTTTATGACTATTATTCTAAATTCACTTCCTGTTATATTGTTTAAATCGTTTTTGATCAGTTCGTTAGCTGTTGTTATTTCCTGTACATTTTTTTGAGGGGAATTCTTCCGTTTCGTCATTTTGGATAGTCTCTGGAGTGGTGCGGAACTGCGGGGCACTTCCCCTGTCTGTCTTGAATAACTTGTGTTGGTGGGCAGGGTCGCAGTCAGACCTGATGTCTGCCCCAGCCCACCGCTGGGGCCACAGTCAGACTGGTGTGTGCCTTCTCTTCCCCTCTCCTAGGGGAGGGATTCACTGTGGGGTGGCGTGGCCCATCTGGGCTACTTGCACACTGCCAGACTTGTGGTGCTGGGGATCTGGCGTGTTAGCTGGGGTGGAATTGCAAGGTGCACAGGAGCGGGAGGGGCAGGCTCAGCTCATTTTGCCTGTTGATCGGCTTCAGGGGGGGGGTCCCTGTGGCACTGGGAGGGAGTCAGACCCGCTGGAGGGATGGATCCACAGAAGCACAGCGTTGAGTGTTTGTGAGGTGCAGGCAAGTTCCCTGGCAGGAACTGGTTCCCTTTGGGATTTTGGCTGGGGGATGGGCGAGGGAGATGGCACTGGCGAGTGCCTTTGTTCCCCGCCAAGCTGAGCTCTGTTGTCCGGGGCTCAACATCTTTCCCTCCCGTTGTCCTCCAGCCCTCCCGTTCTCCGAGAAGAGCTGTTAGGTTATAACCTTCCAGATGTCAAGTCCCGCTTGCTGTCAGAACACACTCCATCCGGCTCCTCCACTTTTGCAAGCCAGACTCGGGGGCTCTGCTTGGCCAGCCGGCCGCTCCTCCAACCCGGCTCCCTCCTGCCAGTCTGTGTAGTGCGCACCGCCTCTCCGCCCTTCCTACCCTCTTCTGTGGGTCTCTCGTCTGCGTTTGGCTCTGTAGACTCCATTCTGCTAGTCTTCTGGGGTTTTCTGGGTTATGTAGGCAGGTGTAGGTGGAATCTAAGTGATGAACAGGACGCGGTGAGCCCAGCGTCCTCCTATGCCGCCATCTTCCCAGGATCCCTCCAGGGTTGCATTTTCTTGATGCCTGGACTAACCCAGTAAGCCTAGGAACTCCAAGTGTTTAACACCATGTAGGGAGCTGTCTAATTAGGGTACTTAGCATTTCAAGACAAAACATATGGAATAAAGCTGTTTTCATTGTCTCATGAGGGTGAGCTAATAGGTTCAAATTTTAGTGTATGATTTTGGGGCTAGACATTTTATAAAGATGAATTGATTTTTAAAGTTTGGAAATTTGGATCAGATTTTAATATTAAACATTAGGTAGATTATATTAATTACATATTTTTTGGTAGGCACAGAGCTAAGTACTTTATAGACATCATTTCTCTTATGTCTCACAATTACCCTATGAGGTACTTTTACCCTCATTTGACTGTTACTGAAGCTAAAGCACCAAGAGGGTAACTAATTTGTGTGGAGTACCTGCTATAAGGTTGAATTCCAAATTGAATATGAACCATGTATCAGCAAAGCCTTACTCCTATCTGCTAAACTGTGCTGCATTCCCATAAAGGAAGCTTTTATAATCTCTTCTCTTTGAAATTGAGGACAATTTCTTGTCATTTGAGTGGTTTAGAGCAGCCATGGGAAGGAAAGAGCTAGTGGACAAGAATCTCCAGAGGGACAAGATATGAAGTATGAAAGTGTTCCCCAGTGTCTTCATTATCCCTCCCTCTGTCCCCTGAAGTGAGAACGTCTGCCTTAGGAATCCCACCTAGATTACAGGGCCTGAGCATGATGCCTTCAAAAAATTTGACAATTCTTTGTCATCCTGTGTGGCTTATACCTGCCATGCATGACGCGAGGTAAAGGGTTCATGTTTGTTTTTCCTTCACACTTTTCATTTTGCTTGTCTTCTACCAGGAAGGTATTACAATTTATATCTTTACCTAAATCCGTATTATAAGCATCATTTGGCTACAAAGTATGCATCTTCAAAGTCACTTAAATAGGAATTCTGGATTATGTTCTCATTTCAATTTCTATTCTCAGTTTGTATATTTGTTCAAGTATTTATGGAGCATGTAACTAACACTTTGATTAGGACACAGACAGCTGAGCTGTAATTCTGATACACTAGGATAAATGGCACATGGGGAAGCCCAGGTGCTATGAGAGCACACAGGAATGTCAGCATAAAGGTCAGGGGAGGCTTTCTGGGGAAGCAACTTCTGAGCTGGGAACTGAAAGAAAAGTGGGGGTTAGCTAAGTGAAGGGACAAGAAAGCATTAGAGACAGGTAACAGGATGAGTGTGGAATTTCATAGCTGGAGCAGGAACTGGATAGGGTATGAGGCTGGAGGAATCAGCACAGGCCAGATGATGAAGGAAGGAAAGAAGGAAAGAAGGAAGGAAGGAAGGAAGGAAGGAAGGAAGGAAGGAAGGAAGGACGGACTATGAAGGAAGAAATATGAAGGAAGTGCAGTGGGAACCACTGATGGGTTTGAAGCCTGGGGGTGGTTGGGGGACACGTCAATGACCTTTATAGTGTAGCAAGATTCCAGGAGTTAAGTATTGACTTTGTCTATGTTGTGTGCTTGTTAGTAAATCATAACCTTGGAACTGGTGGGTGGCAAATAAGGAGTCTAGATGGATTTGTACACAGAAGATTTGACCCATAACATTAGGATTCCTTTTGCTAATCTGTAGAGAAGACTGATCAATTTTTATTTGGTCTTTCTGCCTTTAAAAACCTCTGATAACATTTCCTAAAATTCTCTCAAAACCAAAGCCTGAATAGTAGGAGAGTGGGGGCTGCCTGACTTTGTTTTCTCTTTTCTCCACTACTCATTTCTGGGGCATTGCTGTGAATTGTTCACCACAGTCTTGCTCTGTTTGATGGAGGGAGCCATTTGAATAGCAGCAGTGGAAGAAGAGGAAGGAGGAACCACATGTAGGGCTCCTTGATTAAAAAAAATGTATTTGGCCTATAAAGACCATGGTTTGAGCAAGTGAAAAATAACTATAGTGGAAAATTAATCGGGAGTTACAAGTTAGTGTTTTAATATAAGCTCACAGAGCAGGGCAGGGTCTTCAGGTGGCTGGCCCTTGACATCACAGATGGCCCAGGGTGTTTATAGAGCACAGTGTGGCCAGTGAGGAGACTGTCTGCAGAAGTGAGCTCACCTTCTTTCCCTGGAACCCAGAGAGCAAGGAGACAGAAGGAATTGTTTTGGTTGTGATCTACTGAGCTAGGTGACTTACTTCTTTCCTTCCTACCTATCATACTCTCATAACTGTGGACATTAGAAACTGTAGTAAATTTTGCCTGATCGCTTTGGGTGAGGTTTACTGAATGCCAGAATTCACAAAATGGCCTTTCTGGCTCTTCTCCATTAGTAATGGACACTTGGTTGGTGTATGCACCTATTTCTCCAGTGTTTCCTCACCAGACAGCCTGGTTTCTCTAGTTCTTGCAGGTAGTTATGAAAGCCCTGCCTCTTTCTCCCTCTTCCTCTCTTCTCACATTGCCCCCTGTGGGCCTAGATGGGTAAAGGGAAGGGTTGGACCTTCTTTGCCTTTACTACAGCTAAATGGATGATGCAGAATGAGGACAAAGGCAGCCACCTGAGCTTAGGAACTGATTTGGGGGCAAAGAATTTTAAGACAGTGGGACCAATATTTGTATTTTAAACTCAGATGATATTTAAGAAATGGTTCTGTAACTGCAACAAGGTCCTCTAGTTCATGAATTAATGTATCATAACTTACACTCAAGCAACACACAAACATCCCATGTGTGAATTATTGCATAAGAAAGTCATGCCCTATTGTGCCCTTCAGCTCAATTAGTACATGAAGCTACATGAGTTAGATGAACCCAAAGAGGATTTTATCAGGTGGTGTGTAAAAGGAGAATGTTGGGAGATACTTGACACTTTTCTGAGGGGACAGGAGGGAACAGGGTTTATTTTTTATGATCTTATGTTTCCGTTTCTGTGATACTTGTGTTACAACAGGTGACATGGGACTTCTGAGGTTTGGTTATGAACTTTCATTATTTGGTTGAACACCATTGTTCAGTAAATATTTATTGTTTATTTAGGATTTATGAAGGGCTATCACATACCAGATGAAATACAAAGCAGGAGCTTTGAAGCCTGAGTAATGGACCTTGGCAGCCCCAACTCAACTTGGCTTAATTCAGCCTTACCGAACCAGATCCCACTCTGCTCCCTGGACTTGCTGTAGCTCTCTGATCCTGGAATCCTCTTCAGTTCCAGCTAGAATGCTGCCTCAGACACTTCGTAGATTTGGTCAAAAACTGGTATGCAAACGGAGGCTGAAGGAACCAGTGGCTGAGGATGACCCACAGAGAACACTGAAGACTCTGGATTTAGTGGCCCTGGGTGTGGGCAGCACAGTGGGTGTAGGTGTGTATGTCCTGGTTGGTGAGGTGGTCAGCAATCAAGCAGGACCATCTTTTGTGATATGCATTTTGGTGGCTGGCCTATCTTCTGTGTTGACTGGGCTGTGCTATGCAGAGATTAGTGCCCGTATTTCCCAATCTGGCTCTGCATATCTCTACAGCTTTGTCACTATAGGTGAAATCTGGGCCTTCATCAGTGGCTGGAACCTCATCCTCTCCTTTGTTGCTGAGAGAGCCATTGTGTTCAGCACATGGATCTTAACTTTTGAGAACCTGCGTGGGAACCGCCTCTCTCAGACTGTGCAAGAGAGCATCTCAGCACACGTTCCCCCTGTCCTTACAGAATATCTAGAATTCTCTGCCCTGGGTTTTGTGTTGTTGTTCATGGAATTCAGGAATATTTGGTATTTCAGGTCATTTTCGACTTCCACACCTGCCAAAGTGGTCATATTGGTGAAACTTTTGGCTCTCAGCTTTGTCATAACGTCTGGCTTCATTAAGGGGGACCTGAACAACTGGAAGCTCACAGAAGCGGACTATGTAAAGGCTGGACTCAATGACACCTCTACACTGGGCCCTCTGGGTGATGGAGGATTTGTGCCTTTTGGCTTCAAGGGGATTCTCCGTGGAACAGCTACCTGTTACTATGCATTTATAGGTTTTGACTATATTGTTACCAAAGTTGAAAGCGCCCAGAATCCCCAGCATTCCATCCCCATGGGCATTATGGTTTCACTGTTCATCTGCTTTTTGTTGTATTTTGGTGTCTCTTCAGCACTTACGTTTATGGTACCTTACTACCAGCTCCAACCTGGGAGCACCTTGCCTGAGGTATTTCTCCATATTGGCTGGGTCCCTGCCTACTGCGTGGTAGCTTTTGCATTCCTGTGCATTCTTTCTGCCAGTCTTTCACGCTTTGTGAGGCCGATACATCGGGTATTATACATGATGGCAAAGGATGGCCTCCTGTTCCGTTTCCTTATCCATATCTCTTACTTCCATTACACTGTTATCATGGACATTGTGATTGTTGGACCTAGTGCAGCCATTATATTCTTCTTTGGAGTCACTGATCTCTTGGACCTAAGTGCAGTTGGGTCACTGATTTCTTGCTCCCTGGTTGCTCTTTGTGTTCTCATCCTCAGGTACCAGCCTGAGGAAAATGAAGCAAAGGTGCAAGAGGAGGATGTATCTGCAGCAGAGAAGCTGACTCTACAACGACTACTTTTTCCAGGCAGCCCCACCCCCACTCCACTCTCTGGCTGGGTTGTCCGTGTTTGCTCCTCACTGCTTGTTCTGCTGCTCACTCTTCTTTGCCTGGTGCTGACTCAGGGGCCAGTTCTGCTTTCTGGAGACCCAGTGTGGATTTCAGTGGTTGTAGTGCTCCTGGTGCTCATCACTGGGATCACTGGGGTCATCTGGAGACAGCCTCAGATCTCCAATTCCCTTCACTTTAAGGTCCCTGCTCTGCCTCTCCTCCCACTACTGAGCTTCTTTGTGAATGTTTGCCTTATGATGCAGACGACAGCTGCCACCTGGGTGTCATTTGGCGTCTGGATGCTGATTGGGTTTGCTCTCTACTTCAGCTATGGGATCCAGTGCAGCTGGGTCGCTTAACTTCACTTAAGTTAGGGCCAAAACTGTAGACCTTGAACTCAGCAGTGTGTGTACACATTTGGCTTGACATCATCACACCTGAATGCAGTCTGGTCCCCCTGAACAACAGTGGAGAGTACTCTTGAATACACGGAAACCTAGGCCTCCCATGGCATATTGGTGGGGGAAAGTTAATAGAGCTCTGTATTTATTGTGGAGTAAAGAATGCACTCTGCTCATACTTCTTTTTCTTTTTCTTTCTCTTTCTCTTTTTCTTTTTCTTTTTCTTTTCCTTTTCTCTTTCTTTTTCTTTTCCTTTCCTTTTCCTTTTGACTTGTCTACTTGAATTGTGTCTGTAGTTGCTTACTGGATTTAAAATACTATTATTAAAAGAAACTAGAAAAAATACTTATTTCCTTGTTTAAATATCTACTAGCTGTGGGGTACTTGTCTGGCTCAATCAGTAGAGCATGCAATTCTTCCTCTCAGGGTGGTAACTTTGAGCCCCACGTGTGTGTAGAGATTATTTTAAAAATAACCAGTAGCAGAATTACTAGATCATAGTTACTTTTATTTTTAACTGTTAGAGAAACCTCTATACTATTTACTGTGTTGGCTCCACCAACTGACATTCCCACCAACAGTATGTGAGGGTTCCTTTTCTTCCATATCTTGGACAATACTTGCTTTTATTTTATTTTATTTTATTTTATTTTATTTTTTAATTTAATTTTTTACTTTTTAAAATTTAGATCCAAATTAGCATATAGTGCAACAATAATTTCAGGAGTAGATTCTTTAGTGCCACTTACCCATTTAGCTCATCACCCCTCCCACAACACCTCCAGTAACCCTCAGTTTGTTCTTCATATTTATGAGTCTCTTCTGTTTTGCCCCCTCCCTGTTTTTATATTATTTTTGTTCCCCTTCCCTTATGTTCATCTGTTTTGTCTCTTAAAGTCCTCATATGAGTGAAGTCATATGATATCTCTCTTTCTCTGACTGACAAATTTCACTTAGCATAATACCCTCCATTTCCATCCATGTAGTTGCAAATGGCAAGATTTCATTCTTTTTGATTGCCAAGTAATACTCCATTTTGTGTGTGTGTGTGTGTGTGTGTGTGTGTGTGTGTATATATATATATATATATATATATATATATATATATATATATATATATCACATCTTCCTTATCCATTCATCCATCCATGGGCATTTGGGCTCTTTTCATACTTTAGCTATTGTCCATAGTGCTGCTATAAACGTGGGGGTGCCTGTGTCCCTTCTAAACAGCACACCTGTATCCCGTGGATAAATGTCTAGTAGTGCAATTTCTGGGTCGTAGGGAAGTTCTATTTTTAGTTTTTTGAGGAACCTCCATACTGTTTTCCAGAGTGACTGCACCAGCTTGCATTCCCAACAACAATGCAAAAGAGATCCTCTTTCTCCACATCCTCGCCAACATCTGTTGTTGCCTGAGTGGTTAATGTTAGCCATTCTGACAGGTGTGAGGTCGTATCTCATTGTGGTTTTGATTTGTATTTCCCTGATGATGAGTGATGTTGAGCATTTTTTCATGGGTCGGTTGGCCATCTGGATGTCTTCTTTGGAAAATTGTCTATTCATGTCTTTTCCCCATGTCTTCACTGGATTATTTGTTTTGTGGGTGTTAAGTTTGATAAGTTCTTTATAGATTTTGGATACTAACCCTTTATCTGATATGTCATTTGCAAATATCTTCTCCCATTCTGTCAGTTGCCTTTTAGTTTTGCTGATTGTTTCCTTCGCTGTGCAGAAGCTTTTTATTTTGATGAAGTCCCAATAATTCATTTTTGCTTTTGTTTCCCTGGCCTCCGGAGACCTGTTGAGTAAGAAGTTGCTGCAGCCAAGGTCAAAGGGTTTTTTGCCTACTTTCTCCTCGAGGATTTTGATGGCTTCATGTCTTACATTGAAGTCTTTCACACATTTTGAGTTTATCTTTGTGTATGGTGTAAGAAAGCGGTCCAAGTTCATTCTTCTGCGTGTCGCTGTCCAGATTTCCCAGAACCACTTGCTGAAGAAACTGTCTTTATTCCATTGGATATTCTTTCCTGCTTTGTCAAAGATTGGTTGGCCATACATTTGTGGGCCCATTTCTGGGTTCTCTATTCTGTTCCATTGATCTGAGTGCCTGTTCTTGTGCCAGTACGATACTGTCTTGATGATTACAGCTTTGTAGTGTAGCTTGAAGTCTGGGATTGTGATGCCTCCTGCTTTGGTTTTCTTTTTCAAGATCGCTTTGGCTATTTGATATCTTTTCTGGTTCCATACAAATTTTAGAATTATTTGTTCTAGCTCTGTGAAGAATGCTGGTGTTACTTTGATAGGGATTGAATATGTAGATTGCTTTGGGAAAAATTGATATTTTAACAATATTTGTTCTTCCTATCCAGGAGCATGGAGTCTTTTTCCTGTGTGTGTGTGTGTGTGTGTGTGTGTGTGTCTTCTTCAATTTCTTTCATAAGCTTTCTATAGTTTTCAGTGTATAGATTTTTCACCTCTTTGCTTAGATTTATTCCTAGGTATTTTATGGTTTTTTTTGTGCAACTATAAATGGGATCGATTCCTTGATTTCTTTTTCTGTTGCTTCATTGTTGGTGTATAGGAATGCAACCGATTTCTGTGTGTTGATTTTATATCCTGCAACGTTGCTGAATTCATGAATCAGTTCTAGCAGATTTTTGGTGGCATCTTTTGGGTTTTCCATATAGAGTGTCGTGTCATCTGTGAAAAGTGAAAGTTTGACCTCCTCCTGGACAATTTGTATGCCTTTTATTTATTAGTGTTGTCTGATCACAGAGGCTAAACCTTCCAATACTATGTTGAATAACAGTGGCTAAAGTGGACATCCCTGTCTTGTCCCTAATCTTAGCATTTCCCCATTGAGGATGATATTAGCGTTGGGTCTTTCAGATATTACTGTTATGATCTTGAGGTATGATACTTCTATACTTGCTTTCTTGAGTTTTTTTTTAATCAATAAATGATGTTCTATTTTGTCTAATGCTTTCTCTACATCTATTTAGAGGATCATGTGGCCTTGTCTTTTCTTTTATTGATGTGATGTATCACATTGATTGTTTTGTGGATATTAAACCAGGCTTTCATCTCAGGTATAAATCCCACTTGGTCGTGGTGAATAATTTGTTTAATGTATTGTTGGATCCGGTTGGCTAATATCTTGTTGAGGATTTTTATGTCAATGGTCATCAGGAAATTGGTCTATAGTTCTCTTTTTCAGTGGGGTCTTTGTCTGGTTTTGGAATCAAGGTAATGCTGGCTTCATAGAAAGAGTTTGGACGTTTTCCTTCCATTTCTATTTTTTGGAACAGCTTCAAGAGAAAAGGTGTTAACTCTTCCATAAATCTTTGGTAGAATTCCCCTAGAAAGCCATGTGGCCCTGGACTCGTGATTTTTGGGAGATTTTTGAGTACTAATTCGATTTCTTTACTGGATATGGGTCTCTTCAAATTTTATGTTTCTTTCTGTTTCAGTTGTGGTAGTGTATATGTTTCTAGGAACTTGTCCATTTCTTCCAGATTGCCCATTTTATTGGCCTATAATTACTCATAATATTCTCTTATTATTGTTTTTATTTCTGCTGTGTTGGTTGTGATCTCTCCTCTTTCATTCTTGATTTTATTTATTTGGGTCCTTTCCTTTTTCTTTTTGATCTTTCTGGCTAGTGGTTTACCAATTTTGTTAACTCTTTCAAAGAACCAGCTTCTGGTTTCATTGATCTGTTCTACTTTTTTTTTTTTTTGATAGAATTGATTTCTGCTCTAATCTTTGTTATTTCCTGTCTTCTGCTGGTTTGGGGTTTTATTTGCTCTTCTTTTTCCAGCTCCTTAAGGCGTAAAGTTGGGTTATGTATCTGACCTTTCTTCCTTCTTTAGAAAGGCCTGGATTGCTATATACTTCCCTCTTATGACTGCCTTTGGTGCATCCCAGAGGTTTTGGGCTGTGGTGTTTTATCATTTTCATTGGCTTCCATGTACTTTTTCATTCCCTCTTTGACTTCTTGGTTAGCCCGTTCATTCTTTAGTAGGATGTTCTTTAGTCTCCAAGTATTTGTTACCTTTCCAATTTTTTCTTGTGGTTGATTTCCAGTTTCATAGCATTGTGGTCTGAAAATAAACATGGCATTTTTTTCCTGCTCTTTCTTTTGGGGTGCATTCCTTTGTTCATCATTTTGAAGGAAGAAAATAATAAGGTAAAAAATAAAATGATAAAATTAAAACCAGCACAAAAAAACGAATCAAATAAATGATGCTAGATACTAGGTGTGTTTTGATCTGGTTGTTAAAAGGAGCTTGATAGATTAGAGAGAAAAGGGGGGGAGAAAACAAATAAAAAGTTTGAAAATTTGAAAAAATGACTACAATGAAATAGAATAAAATGAAATGATGGAAGTAAAATAGAATTTGAAAAATTTACCAAAAAGTAAAGAATATAGTTGAAGAAATTAAAGAGAAATATTTTTAATAAAAATTCAAAATAAAAATAATTTTTTTCTTTCTGTATTCAAGAAAAAGAAAAGAAACGAAAAAGAAAAAAAAAAAAAGAAAACTGAATAGATGGACCAGAGAACAAACTGAAATAAAATGGAAATTACGTCTTTTTCTCCTAGAAGTCAAACTATGAAGTACCTTATCGTCCATAAACTAAGCAGGAGAGACTTGTGGTGTTCCTGAAGTGGGACGGTGGCCCAATTGGGTGGGACTCCGTTCCCCATTAGATGGCACTGCTTAGCTTACTGCAGTGGATTGTTGTGGCCCTTTTAGGTGTGTATGTGCATGCGTGGAAGAAGTGAAGATGGCATCACCCACCTACCTAGTCTCTAGTAAAGAAGTTCTGTTCTCCCTGATCAGCAATTGCACACCTGTCCTTTGTCTCCAGCTTCCTTCCACTCCCCGTTTTTACACTGTCCATGACCAAGCCCCAGGCAACACCACTCTCCTGAGTTTTATCTCAGATGCGGCTGTTTTTCCTCACCCCTCTCTTCTGAAGGACTGAGGCTTTGACCCACTCAGACCTTCTGGGGGAGTGACTCACTGAGCAATGGCCAGGTGCTAGCCACACCCAGGAATGTTCACGGGACTGTCCTGCTGCTGATGGCCAGAGACTGTGGCTGGGTGCCAGCCCTTCCCAGAAAAAGTTCACGGGATCATGTAGCAGCAGCATTTCAGGGATTATGGAAAATCACAACACACATCTGGCACCAGGCTTCATCCTTAATGAACTTGTTCCAGCAGCAGTGAATGTGGTTGTTCTCCTAGGTCCACTGGGGACCTTTGCCTGGGGGGAGGCCACACAACCTCTATTAGACATCCTCCCAGCAGGGGAACCACCTCTCCCTGTGTGGTCTGAAGACCCCTGGACTTCACTCTGCTCCTGGGGATTCACCCTTCTCACCAGAGCACCACCAGGTATCCAGCTGTGGAGTTTCAGACTCTGAACTCCCTCTGTTTATAGAGTCTCTATAGAGAGGGAATTTAAACCCTCTCCTTTCTCCCTTTTTAGTTCAGTCCCTGTGGCTATTTCCACTTTTCCACTGTCTCTCCAGCTGCTTTTGGGGGAGGGATTCCCATATTTTCCACCCGCCCATCTCTATCCTCTCTCCACAAGCAAAACAGCTCCCTGTTCTTCTTGGCCTCTCTCTCCACCAGTTCACCTCTCAGTGCTGTGTACCTGCTGAGTTCTGTAGTTCAGGTTGTGCAGATTTTTGTGCTAATCCTCAAGTCAGTTTTCTAGGTGTGCATGTTGGCTTAGTGTTGATCTGGCTGTATTTCATGGATGCAAGAAATACTTCCTTGCTGTTCTGCCATCTTGGCTCCGACTCCCCACATGGGAAACATTTCAAGGGCCATGTGTGGATCACATGACTGCTGAGGTGATCCTGAGGGAGAAGCTCTTCCACAGTGGGAGAAGTTGCAGGGCTCATACACTGCGCGATCTTGTCCTGTATGCACATGTGGTAGCTCCCTGGGTCCATGCACTTACAGTGCTGCAGGCACGTTGTATATGGGTAGGTCTCCTCTTCTGAAACCACAGCTTGTCTTGGCTCAGGTTGGAGACGTCATGGAGGCCTTGCCACGCGTGTCACAGGTGTGCTTCTCCTGGATGTTCTTTCTACAGTATGTCCAGGTTACCCTCTACTCGGCGACCAGGGTCTTTCCCTCCCCCGCCAGCTCACTCAACTGGGGACACTCAGGGGATGCAGGGGCACCACCGTGGGCATCTCCATAGCACCTGAGGAGTGCTGGCTACAGACCTTGGCTCGTGTGTAGATGGCCTGATGCTTCAGGATGTAGTAGCCATCTGGAACTCCTTGGCAAAAGGGCACATGTTTAGGACCCCTTGCTCTTTGTCCTCTCCAGGCAGGTGTGACCCAGGCCACAGAGACCATTGAGATTGGGGCTAACATGGCAGTAGCATGGCTGTGGTGATTGTGTCCGCAGAGACAAAGGTGTGGCCTGGGCATGTGGCACCAACACTGGTGGGGGCAGGGGCGGGGACTTCAGTGTGGCTGTGTCCATTGTCAAGCGGGAAGCCTGGACAGGGACGCAACAGCAAGGGCAGCAGTGGTGGGGCAGACTCCTGGGTGGCAGTGAGAACCCAGAGCATGTGCACCTGGAGGAGCCCGGCCGCAGGGACTGGTGCCTGGCTGGCGGTGCTGGCACGGCCTGGAGTGGAATCCCCTGGGAGATAAAAAGGGGAACTGGAGCTCAGTCCTGACCTGAAAGGGGTTCTGGGTGTGATTAGGCAGTGGGTGGAGGGGATCATGAGGCCACCTACCCCAGGGAAGTCCAGGCCCTGCTGGGGAAAAAGGGTGGCAACAGCGTGCTAGGGAGTACAGGAAACATGGCCTTGGCCACTGACGGGCCCCAAGGGGCTCAATTGGAGCCAGGAGCACAAGCTCCAGAGGGCCCAACCCTGGTCTGACAGACTGGGTCAAGCTTAAAATGTGGCCTTAGGGCCCCCAGGCTGCCTGAGCACCTCTGTTGGACTATGGGAGGTAGGGAAGGAAGGATCCTGGACCAGTGTTTTCACTACCTGGTGATTGTCTGGGGACCCTGGTATTTCCCCAGCCACCTACCTCTACCCAAGGCAGTGAATAACACAGGGAGAAAGGGGAAAAGATTGCCCTTGGGACCCGATACAAGGATACACAGACCCTCCCCCTGCTTTTTCCCTTATTTCTCTGAAGCAGATTCACATTTGGGAAAAATCCCAGCTTGAGGCAGAGGAAGATAGCCTAGGAATATTGCACCAGATACCAATGAAACCCCCAGGTCTCCCTCCCCTAGTGTTCTGTCCTGACAGCGATCCTTCCAATTCCTGCCTGTCTCCTTTGCCTCTAGGAATTTTGGCTCTGTAGTCCTGGCTGGGCCACTCATCCACAACCAAGCATAGCACCTGGAACAAAGGAGGTGCTTAATTAGTGCCTTTGGTCCATGCCTATGGGAGATGTGTTAGGGCAGAGTCAATGTGATTTGTAGGCTTTCCTCAGGTGGAGATTCTTCCTGACATCTGTAGCAGTTCTTTCTGTTCAAATTTCAATGTTCTGTCTTAGTATAGTTAGTATAGACTCTGTCCCTTTAGGGTCCTGCTGCTACTCTTCTCTCCCTTCCATCCATCTCCACTGCAGTGTTTAAGGAACCTAATTTAGGGTTTAGGGAAATCTCAGCACTATCAAGAGAAGGCAGTGGTGCCTCTTTTCCATGAGACTGATGGCTTCTTGGACCCATCACTTCTTCATTCAGCCCTTGGTCTTTAAGTAGGCCTCACTTTCTCCATCTCTGAGAAGGCTTGGCTTCTGTTTGATGATTAGCATTCTCGGAAATGTCCTTTGGTCACTGTTTCAGGGTCTTGGAAGCCCTACGTTTGGAATGTCTAGAGCAGGAAGCTCTCTAGGTAGGAACTATATCTTTTTCTTTACTTCCTCCAACAAAATGTCCAATGCATGTTCAGTTAGAATATGCTATGAATGTTGAGAGTGTCAGGAAATCCCTTGAGGTGAATCTTAAGCACATTCCCTTTTAGTTTTAATCCTGGCGTGAAGTGAATACTGAATGAGGGAGTGGGGATATGCGGTGTGGATAGAGGAACCTAGTAGGAGATTGTGAGAGGTGTCTTTGGTGGTGCATCTATCCTTGTTACAGGACTTCTGAGTGGGCTCCTTAGCTGCATCTAGGACTGGCCTCCAAATCACCACAGGCTGGTTCCACATGGCTCCCCACACTCTCTTCCTGGCAACTGGGACATCCTCCATACACTGAAAACTTGTTTACTTCTACAAGCAGATCTTGGTCAACGAAGTTTCCAAAGATTCCATTTAAGCCCTCTGTCCACCTCCTCACCCATGCAGGGTCTCACTAGTTTTCCCACTTCCAGCTTTCCTCCAGGATTCTGCCTAATCCACCTCCTTCACAGTTCCCCACACTTCTCATGAGCCCTCCTCCCAGGCACACCAGCACTCTGATGGCCCCGCCTCCTGATGGCTCTGCTTTCCTGAGGGCCTGGCCTTCCCAGTGCCCCAACTCCCTGAGGGCCCCCTCTAAGCTCCACCCCAAGTCCTGACTCTGCTTGTCAAGCTCCTTACCTCCTTCCCTCTCTCTTGGTTTGACTTGCACCTTCTTCTCAGGCCTTTCTCCTCTGATACAGAAGCATCACACGGGTAAGTGATTTCTCGTGTTTATAGATTTGGCATGAAAACTGAGACAGAGTCAGAGAGGAAGAAGGGTGGGCATGAAGTACAACTGGCTGTGAAAGCCCTGTGGGGTTTAAGCAGAGGATATTTTATGGCACCAGAGTTAGACAGTGGATTGGGAGAGGGGGCTGCAGACAGGCCTTGTGAATTTGGGAAGGGCAGGTGGGTTTGCTGGGCTCAGAGTGATTTGGAGGCCTACACTGTGTTCTCTTCCAGACCAGAAAGGTTCTCAGCAATCCTGAGGAAAATATGAATTAGGGGAAGTTATTCTTTGGCAGTTCTCCTCCCGAGTCCTTCCCACCTGTTTTTACTGCCCTTCTTCCTGGTCTTTCCTTTCTGACCTGGTACAGAGCTTGCTTTATTCATCTTTGTCTTCCCCACAGGGCCCAGCACAGAGTATGCTTAGACATGTTCCTTGAATGAATGAAGATTTTTCCTCCTGGCTCTGGTGTCTCTTTCATGTTTTGCCACGTTTTCTCACTGGAGATTCTAAGAGGCTCTGTGTCCTATCTTCTTAGGGAGGACATTGCTGTGGAGCTTGCAGAGTAACAGGTCTAGTTTGATAAGGTGGTCCACCATCACCAGAGGGGATGTGACTGTTTTCTTCCTAGATATTCAAGGAGTTACATATCTATTTTTTATTGCTGAAGGTACCTCCCTGCCTTTCTTATGTAATTAAAAAAAAATTGCCTGGTGGGGATTGATTATAGGCCAGGTCAGGCTGTAGGAGGCAAGGTTACCAAGTTCCCCTGGGGTGTGGGTGCTTAGTGGTCTTTCAGTCACTTTAAGAAGGCTTCTCTGTGGTCCCACACATGTTATAAATGACTGCTAAATAACCTTGAAACTTACTGGCTCTGTTATTTCTCTTGTATTCTATCAATTTCATGTACATGATAGGCATATTTCATTGATTGATAAAGAATTGGAGGAGAAGCCTGAAATAGGTCTGTCTTCCCGGGTTTCCAAGAGGAAAAAGAGAGTTTGCTGTTATCTCAGAACATATTTGCAACTCTTTAACTTTAAAGGCCTTGGGAGTCTTAAACTATTCTCCACCCTCCACCCTTCCCAGTGCCATGTACACTGTGGGCTGTACCCAGCACCAGAAACCCAGATAACAGTTATCCATGCACAAAACCTGTTTTATTGATTATATGTGGCAAATGTCAATTTCTAGGTTGTCTTTCTTGTTCCCTCTAGCAGTTAGTTCTTGGGCAACTTCTCTCCATTATCAATGGATAGGTGTTATGTTCTTTTAGAAGCAGATTCACTTTGACAGTAATTTAAGCAAAAGCATGTGGAAAGGCCAATTTCCTTCACATGTATGCACTAAATTGACAAATATGATTTTTAGAATATATTTTCATTTTATCCTCCTCCTTTTTTTTTTTCTTGTATTATCCCAGAAATCACAAAGCAGAGTGGGGAATAGAAAGACCTGGGGAGGAGGGATAAAGAATATCCTTTAAATAGTGGTGTAGATTTGTTGCCTGAGCTGGGGTAAGGAGGATGAGTCTTGAGGGAGAAGTCATATGAATCTATATTTGAACAGGAACTCAGGACTTTGATGCAGGATACAAGTTTCATATGACTCAGATGATCTAGTGTCTTTCCTACAACAAAAGAAAGCAAAACAAATTAACTGTCCAAGGGAGATGATGGCGGTGGGGAGCAGCTACCTAGGGCTATGAGAAGAACCAAGCACAGTGTTTTGAGAGAGGACAGAGAGAAAGAGACAGCCGAGTACTTACACGGAGGACAGGAGTACACATTTGAAGATATGAAGTAAGGTGACCAGAGAGAGTCAGCCTTTCCTAAGCCACCTTGTATGCAGTGAATTACTGAGGATATATATTGGGAGGAAGTACATGGAAGAAGGAGCCATAACCTCTGACACACTCACAACTACTAGTCTGAAAGTAAAGACAGGATGTAATGTTGGGTGGGACCACTGGATGGATAGATTCTTAGATATATAGATCAGGGTCAGATCCTTACAAGGAAAGGAAGGATCTGAGGGGGAAAAACAAAGATGCTTAGGATGACTTCTTAGAAAAAATGATTGTGGATCAATGCTCATTATAGACAAAGACCATCCCACTTGCAGGGTTTTTGTTTGTTTGTTTTCATTTTTGGAAAATTAGGTGGACAAGCAGTTGGATTTCCTTCTACTGCTCTCTCCTGAGAACTTTTATTAGGTGTTCTGTGTTGACAGGATTTGGAGTTGGGAAGAAAGAGTACTCAATTGTAAGGGAATCAGAGAAGAAACTGATTTTCATCATTGACATTCATGTATCACATCACTTTCCAGTCCCTTAATTGCACACCCTTCCTGGATTATCCCAGATCTCTTTTTGATTCCTGTTTGGAAAATCTAATTCTGATTCTTCCTGGTTGCCCATGTAATTTCTGAAGACCTCTAGAAGCAGAAGTTCAGGCTTTCCTGATTTGTCAGGTTGATCATCTTGTTTGGTGTAATAGAAACGTTAAGAACTTCCAAAACTAGATTCTGACTCAAACAAAACCTGTAAATGTGTCAAATCATGAATGAGGAGTGTCACACTTAACTCTATCTTCTCTGTAATTATTCCAGAAGGACTAAAGAAGGGTGCCTTGTTCACAACCATCCCAGAATATTACTAGATTATATGGAGTCCATATAGCCTCTAGAGAAGCCCTGGCTCTCTGATTGTTTACCCAAATAATGGTGCAATGATACTAGTGTGATGTCTGCATGTGGCAGGGACCCCATAGATGTTGTGAGAAAGAAGCAAAAATGTTTTGTTCTATATTTACATAGATTTTGACCTATAATTGAGTGGATGGATTTGGTTTACCTACAGTTGGTCTGGGGTGTGTTAATTTGCATCAGGATGGGTTTTCACTGAATTGCAATTCAGCCTCTGCCAGACTGGGATGGGATTTGAGAGGTGTAGTGCTTTGTTAGTAGGGCAGGTGGGTGAGTTGGAGGAGGTGGCTGTGTTTCCTCTTGGTCTAATAAGTGGACAGTTTGGGGTATGCTATGCCTTCAAGTTCAAGTCTTGGTTGCATCTAGTAATATATCCTTGCAGAATTAGCTTCATTGAAAGAACATGAAGCAGTTTATATCCTATGGAGTTTTAATTTTAGAAAGCTTCTTCCCAGTAACATGCAAACAGAATACAGCAGCAAGTAAGATTCTTGTTGGAAGGATGCCTTTTAAGTGATTCATTTGGTGAGGTTATTCTCAGAAGACTCCTGGGAGATAAGTTTGGATATGAATTTTCTTTAGTATAAGCTGAATTTGTTTACTTCATATTTCTTTCCAACCTTTGAGGGAAGCTATCTGACCTTTCTTCTCTTTACCCAGGGGAGAAGTTAAACCTTTATTACTACTGCAATAGTTTCACTCTCTTTTCCTTTTCAGCAGAGACCAAGACTGAGAGTTGTTGTTGTTGTTATTATTATTATCATCATCATTATTACATCTTCCTATCTAGTTCCATATTAATATCTAGTTCCAAGATTCAGCGTTAGTGTTGTTATTATTATTACATCTTCCTATCTGTTTCCATATTAATATCTGTAGCAAATATTTGAAAGGATCTATCTAGTTGGGCAAACTGGATTTACTAGTTCCAGGTGTGGTGGAGTTTGTTTGTACTTTTTGGTGGGGGACATGGAGGGAGGGTCTAAAAGAGGCTCTATTTATTGGATCGTGGCCCAAGCTGAGTATGTAGCTTGAAATAATTTTTTTTTGGGAAACCATTATAAACAATCCCAAGATGGGGTAATTCTTCCCTCTTCCATGCAGTCTTCTCAGGCTGACACACGGTACACAGAAGATACTCACTAGTCTTTTTCACAATGGAAAATGAGGTCCTTAAATACTTTTACTTCCATCAACTATGAAGCCATCTGGGATTTTCACATGCTATTGTCTTGAGTATTCATTTCTGACTTAGGAATACACTTCCTCATTTATACTTTATGTATCTTTTACTTCTTTTGCCAGATGGGGAGGTATTCATGAAATGTCCTTAACTGAAAATTCCCAGATAGGGAAATTCTGTATTTGCCACCATTGTCTTGCACTGTGTGTAACTCAGTGCATGTTGATTTCTGAATAATGGTGGTGGTGTTGATAATTTAGGGGAAAAAATGTTGCTTTTTCTTGAGTTTTTTTTCCCCACAAAGTATCACTGTGGTGCCTGAATTTTATAATTTGGAATTGTCTTTGTATTCATTTACATTTAATTGAAAAATTATTTTTAATAGGTTGAATCCAGTGTTTCTCACGTGGACTTTTTGTGGTATCGGCTTGAGGGACCATCCAAAGTCTCACTTTAGACCCAACCCCAAGTACACAGAGCCCATCTGTGTAGTTATTTATAGATAGTATAAGAAAAATGGTAGCAAATACAGAAAATTATTTTTCTGGGAGCTTACAATATAAGGGCATTTGATGGATACCTCCCTATCCAACAGAAACAAGTGAAATCCTATTCTACACCCCATTAAACCAATTGACTATTGTCCCACTCCTCTCTTCTACAGGCCAGCCTTAAATGTAGTTATTGCAGTTTGAGTATCGTGTCATGTTTTCTAATGCCAAAACATTAGAATACTTATTTTACAAACAAAGTAAAGCAGTGAAAGTAGTAAAACTCTGTGTTGTCTGTCTGTTCCATTGTCACACATTACAAGGATGACACTGATGTAAATCATGAATGTCTCTGATGATGTACATTCTCTTGGCTGACTTAAGTTACTTCCTTTGTACTTTGACTTTGTTGTGGTGAAAGAGACTTGGAACTCAGTTCTTGTGTCAGGTCTCTGACATCACCAAATTGGGGTATAGATCCTGGGGTACTTCTTGGCTGTCACCAGTTAACTCTTTGCACCTCAGGCTTCAGTTGGGGATGAAAGGCAAGCTAAAAGCATCATCAGGCAGAAGCTGTGCTCCTGGGCTCCACCTCAGCACTTACTGTTTCTACCTTTTTAGAAGTATGGGGATTCCTTAAAAAATGAAAAAATAGAACTACCCTATGACCCAGCAATTGCACTAGTAGGTATTTATCCAAAGGATACAAAAATGCTTATTCAGGGGGCACATGCACCCCACTGTTAATTGCAGCGCTATCAACAATAGCCAAATTATGGTAACATCCGTAATGTCCATCAACTGATGAATGGATAAGGAAGATGTGGTGTGTGTGTGTGTGTGTGTGTGTGTGTGTGTGTATGTGTATATATACACATACATACATACATACATACATATATACATACATACATACATACTGGAATGCCACTCGGTGATGAAAGAATGAAATCTTGCCGTTTGCAACTCTATCCATGGAACTACATGGAAGGTATTATGCTAAATGTAATAAGTCAGTCAGAGAAAGACAGCATATGATTTCACTCCTGTGGAATTTGAGACACACAACAGATAAACATAGGGGAAGGGAAGGAAAAAATAGGATACAAACAGAGAGGGAGGCAAACTAGAAGAGACTTTTAAATACAGAAAACAAACTGGGGGGTGATGTGGTAGGGTGATGAGCATTAAGGGGGGCACTTTTGGGGATGACACTGAGTGTCATATGTCAGTGATGAATCGCTGATGAATCCTTTATCCTGAAGCCAAGACTACACTGTACATTAATTAACCTGAATTTAAACAATGACAAAAAATAAAAGTACTAGGCATTTTCAACTTTCCTCCTCCTCATCTTTGTCATCTTCTCAGCTGATGCTCTCTATACCTGCTGCACACATCAGTCTTTTGTCTCCCAAGCACATTGCAGCCCCAGATTCTAAACCTGGCATTTCCTTCCTTCTGATCTTGCTTGGTATTCTCAATCTCTGTTTGCATTCTCCTTCCATAGGTCCCTAGGCACTGGAAGGTTCTGGATACACTCTATTAGACTATGTGCTTCCCTCCACCCCTCAGGTTTCTAGTCTTATGTGTCTCTCTTCTCACATCCCAGATAAGGGCCCAGTCTTCTCCTCCCTTGGGATGCTTTTCATCCCCGTGGGCTGGATTCACAGAATGAGTCCAGAGAATGGACACTGAGAGGTGCAGAGAGGTTGAAATCCAAGAGCAGAGGGAGGCCTTGGGGGATAGGACAGAAACTAGGCTTCAGCTTTGGGGGCTCTCATATAGGCTGTGTAATTCTTAAGAATGTTTGTGTTGACTGGAGGAGGGAAGCAATCATCTCCCTCCTGGAGCTTAGGCTTAGAGGAGAATTAATATCCTAAAGTTCAGAGAGACTGTGTTTTGTTGCCTGATGTAGGACACATTATGTGGAGGCCAATCCCACGGGGAAAGAAATAGCAGTCAAGAGAGAGCTTTCTTTTTTTTTTAATTTTTAACAATTATTTATTTTTGAGAGACAGAGCATGGGCAGGAGAGGGGCAGAGAGAGAGGGAGGGAGACACAGAATCGAAAGTAGGCTCCAGGCTCTGAACCATCAGCACAGAGCCCGACATGGGGCTCGAACTCACGAACCGCAAGATCATGACCTGACCAAAGTCAGCCACCCAACCAACTGAGACACCCAGGAGCCCCAAAGAGAGATTTTTTTTTTATCCTGTTTGGTGTGTGTGTGTGTGTGTGTGTGTGTGTGTGTGTGTGTGTGTGTGTATTTCTCTGGTTCTAGCACTCACCAACTCTTCTCTATGGAAATCCTTTTAAAGTGCATTCTAACTTTCTTTTGCTAAAATTAACCCCATCTCTAGCAGAGGCAGTTTCTGAAGTACAGGATTTGGTCCTGTGTGCTTCATAAATGATGTGTGTCCATGGGTGGGGGAGAATAAAGGGTAGAACTTGGAGAATAAATGTAATTACCCAGTTCCTGGATTTAATTACATGGAAGCCCTGGACATCTTGAACTTTATTAAACTTTTAAATGTCCATAGGGGTGGGATGGACCTGGTGGGTTTTGCTTCCTAGATTTCTCTGAGGACTTTTCTGGAAGGTTCCCTCTCCACTCTCCCTCCTACTGCTAAAGAGACTCTTTCACCTCTGGCTATTACCAGACATCTGGCCTCTGGGACCTTCAAATGTGGCAGGCAGAGATGGGGGTGGGGAGAATAATTTCCCTTTAGATTGCTTGAGTTAATGTTCTTAGGGTCTCCGCTGGCCCTGAGAGGAGCTGGGGGAGCTAGTCTTTGCAGAGCCCCAGGAAAGCCTGGGGAAAAAGACAGGGACCAGTGTTAGGTCTTTATACTCTTGCCTAGTTGCTTCTTCACTGGTCCCTTGAAACCCAGATTCAAGCATGTACACAGGTCTGAAAGTTTCTGTTCTTTGCCTCAGTTTCTCCTTTTGTAGGTTGCATATATAGATTTGTGGGGTCTTTTAGTTTAGAGCTGCTTGAAGGCATTGATGGAGACTGCTCAGAAGGTGTCTACATTGTTGACCCGCATGAATGGACAGTCTCTAATATCTTATTTTGCTTATATTTTGCATGGTGCTTATTTAGCTCTCAATGCAGACATAGTCCTGGTCCGTACCCTCTTCTCCCTCTTCCCCACATGATCGCTAATCAGTCTGTCCCCAGCACTTTCTCCAGAGCCTGTCAGCCTCCCTTGCCTGCCTGCCTTTGTTTCTCTTCTCCTTGGCCCCCACTCTCCCTTGCACTGGTTGTGATGGGCTGCATTAACTGTGAAAGATTTAGCACTGGGCTCAGGGGTCTTTTGTTTGTAGCATTTTGGGAGCAAGGGTAGGGGAGGCAGTTTTCATATCCATGTAGGGGTTTCTGGGATCCTCAGGTTGGCAGTGGGAGAGAGCCTGAGGCAGCAATGGCAGCAGCTTCACCCTGTCAACTTTCTGGGCACATCCTCTACCCAGCAGCACCTGAGAGGGGACCAGCTCAGCAGGGAGCAGATGAGATGGAAGAGGGTCATAGAGCAAATATATGTACCCCTCCCTGGCCTGGCTCCCTCCTCCTGTTCCACACTTACCTGCTTCTCTCTCTTTGTCCTCCTCCCTCCCCACTCCTCACCACAGCCCTGTCTTCTTTCTTCCTACTTTGCCTCCTTTACCTTCATCTCTGTGAGTCAGATCTGTTTGTCTGTGGGCCTGTCTCTCTGACTGCCAATACTTTTTTGTCTCTGATTTTCCAGGACTGAATCTGCCCTCAGCTCTTCCTTCTGGCTGTCTCCCTCCCTGCTTCCCTCCCTCAGTCTCTGAGGGTGTCTCTTCCCATCACATCTTTGTGAGTTTCATCCTGCGTGCCTTTTAGTTTCTCTCACACATCTCCTCCCATCTGTCTCCTTTTGCTGCCTCTCCATCCTTGTTCCTTCTCTTGCCCTCCCTTCCATCTCTCTTCCTTGCTTCTCTTATCTGTGTCTTCCGGCCTCTTCCCCTTTCTCTGACTCACCACCTGCCTCCTCACCTCTTCCCTCCTCCCACCCCTCAAGGTTCAGACACTTCATGTGGAATCACCTGCATGGACTCCACTTTCCAGGTCCCCACATTGTGTCCCCTCCTCCAGGAGAGACTTATGGCCCCAGCTCTGTATCCTCTGATTACCCCCCACCCCCCAGTCTTGGTCACTTCTTTTCCTTTTTTATTTTTTTAACATAATATATTGTAATGGGGTCCACACAAAAGGAGGGAGTGAAGGGTGAGGAACATGCAGGGGACACAGGAACACAATGACATGGCAGGGCCACAGTTTCTGTCCTGTGGGAGGGGCATGGGAAGAAAAGGCCAGGGCTGGAGCTAGGGGTCAAGTGGGATGGAGACACTGTGACTGTATCTCTCTACTTACAGGAAGCACCTATTATCCCTAGATAACCCATTTACCCTGTACCCTACAATCTATCTCTTGTCCTGCCTCTGGCCCTAGTGGCTCCTTGTTTTGCTCCTCTTGATGTGTTTTGCCCTGATAGTTATTCTAGTAGAATGATATTAGGTCCTGTCCCCAAACAACCCACCTTATGAACTGACTACAGTTGCCTTTCCTGCTTCTGCCCCTTCTCCAGTCTCACATTTTGTAGTCTCTGGGACAGAATCTTTCATTTCCCTATTTCTCCTCCTCCCTCCCACTTAAAACAATAAAAGCACAAACTCCTCAGGGAGAGGCAGTAGACAGTAGTGGCAGTGGAAGGGGGAGACGAAGGACCATCAAGGAGAGGTTCACTAATCCCTGGAAAGGCAGGCCAGGCGGAAGGTACAGGGAGGAGTGGGGGTGAGGGCAGTGGCTTCTCCTGTACTCTGTCACCCCTGCCCACTGTCCAGAGGCTTTACCACAACCGAGGGGACAGGTTTTTGTGGGGTCACATCCAATAGGGAGGAAAGAAGAGCAGGATAAGCAATTTGTAAAAACCTAGCAAGTTCCCCTAAGAAAGATTTCTTCCTCCTTTCCTTCTGGAAGCTCCTTGTTTGGGGGAGGGAGCAGGAAGAGAGTGGAGGTGGTGGGAAGAGAGAGGGGAAGAGGAGAGGTTTCCAAGAGACTTTCCTTCACTTTCTACTCTCTCTTTCCCTCAAAGGGTAGCTCAGCAGGGCTGGGACGGGACAGAAGTGGCTGAGAGTCAAGGGCACCCCCTTGGGCTGAGAGGGAGCCCACAGCTGAGGGATGTGTGTGCCACTGCAGCTGCTGCCCTAGGACAGATTTTGCTTGTACCTTAGTTGTAGAGCTCATAGACATGGTGAGGGTCCTGACAGTGCCCCTTCCTATGGTCCGAAATATAAGCCAACTTGGGCATCTTGCCACATACATGACATGGCACTTTCTCCTCATGTTGTACAGTGTGGGGCCTCAGTGGGTCCTTCTTGGAAAAAGCTGCCTCATGGGTCACATTTGAAGAACCATCTAGAAAGGGCACTTGTAAGACATGACTGTTCAGATGATTCTGAGCAGTTTCAGGGCTCGTGCACTGCACCATCCTGTCCTGTAGCATGCATGCACGTGGTAGCTCGCCCAGTCATTGCACTTTCAGGGCTGCAGGATTGTTGGCATGGGTAGTGCTCTTCCTCCAAAGCCACAGATTGTCTTGGCTGGGGTGGGAGACGTCACGGAGACCTTGTCAAGCATGTCATATGCATGCTTCTCTTAGATGCTCTTACCAAAGTGGGTCCGGGTCATCCTTCTCCCACCACCACAGTGGCCCCTGTGGCCCCTCTGACTACTCAACTGCCATGACTCTCATCTTTCTTTCCCCTGCCATACTGCTCAGCTCACCCAGGTATGCTCAGGAGACTTAGGGGACCATGCTGGGCATCTCCATAGTACTGGAGGGGACCCAGCTGGCCTTGGCTCTCATATGGAGGGCCTGATGCCTCCAGAGGTTGTAAGCATCTGGAAGCCTTGACGTAAGGGTGCACATGTAGGGCTCTTTGCTTTTTGTCATCTTCTCCCAGTCAACTGCGACCAGGGCCACAGCCACCATCCAGGTTAGGGCTATGACAGTGGTATCATGGCTGCAGTGTTGATGGCCACAGAAACAGGGGCCTGTTCTGGGCTACTGGCATGGACACTGGTGGGGGAATGTTGGGGCTTCAGAGCCACGGTGTCCACTGTGAAGGGAGTGGCGGGGCCAGGGGCCCAGGAGGAAGGCCAACAGCTGTTGGGGAAGACTCCTGAATGGCATTAAGAAGCCAGAGCCAGTCCACCTGGATAACCCTGCAGTTTGGGGGGCTTTGGCTTGGATGAGGCAAAGGGCAGCTTGGAATAAACTTGGCCAAGTCTTGCATGGCAAAGAAGAGGGACTGGAGCTCAGTCCTGACCTGCAGGGGGTTCTATGGGAGACCCTGTAGTGGGTGTAAATTCATGAGGTCACCCACCAGGAGTGTTGAAGGCCCTGCTGAGGAAGGGGGAACAGCAACATGCTAGGATATGGGGGAATGTGGCCTAGGCCACTGAGGGGCCTTACAAGGCTCAGTGGGACCAGATATATAAGCCCTGCAAGGTCCAGGCTCTGGGTCAAGTCTAAAGCATGGCCCTAGGGCCTCCAGGCTGCCTGATCACTACTGCTGGCTTAAGGCAGATAGGTAAGTAGGACACCTAGGCAAGTTCTTCTCATTACCTGCTGATTATCTGGGGTCCCTGGTATTTCCCCATCCCCTACCTTCTACCCAGAAGGTAGTGAATAGCGTAGGGAGAAAGGGGAAGGATTGCTCTTGGGACCTGATGCAAGAACAGACTGAATCTCTCCCTGAACCCACTCTTCTTTCCCTCAAGCAGATGCACATCTGGGAAAATCCTACCTTGAAGCAGGGGAAGACAGCCTAGGACTCTTGGAACAGACACAACTGAAACCTCCAGGTGCTCCTTCCCTACTGTTCTATCCTGACAACCATCCTTCCAAGCAAAGCTTATCTCCTTTGCTTCTAGGAATTTTGGCTCTGTAATCCTGGCCGGGGCTCTCATCCACCACCCAGCATAGCACCTGGAACATAAGAGGTGCTCAATAGAGCTTTTGTTCCATGACTCCTGGAGATGTGTTAGGGCACGGTCAATGTGACTTTTTGGATTTCTTCAGTTGGAGGTTCTTTCTGACATCTGGAACAATTCTTTATGCTCCATTTTCAATGCTCTGGCTTAGTATACTCAGTATAGACTCTGTCCCTTTAGGGACATCCCATTACCCTTCTCTCACCTCCCTCCACCTCCCCCTCAGTTTTTAAGGACCCTAATTTAGGCTTTAGAGGCATCTCAACACTATTAAGAGAAGGCAGTCATGCCCTTTTTCCTGGAGACCCGTGCCTTCTTGGGTCTATGACATGTGCATTCAGCTCTCGGTCTTTAAGTAGGTCCTACCTTCTCCATCTCTGAGAAGTCTTCCCTCTGCTGGAAGACTAATGTTCTGGGAAATGTTCTTTGGTCACTGTTTCAGGGTCTTGGAAGCCCTGTTTTAAATGTATAGAGAAGGAAGCTCTCTAGATAGGGACTATATATTTTCCCTTACTTCTTTTAGCCCAGTGCTCATTGCATATTCAGTTAGAATATGCTATTAACTCTGAATGACTGTTTCAGGAAATCCCTTGTGGTGAAGCTTAAGCCAGTTCCCTTTTAGCTTCACTCCTGGATTGATGGGAATTATGGGTGATGCGTTGGGAGTGGATGGAGGTGGTAGAGAAACCTAGTAGGAGATTCTGAGAGAGGTGGCTGCTGGGGAGGGTACTTCTACCCTTATTTAAAGGACTGCTGAGTGAATGCTTTAGCTGGATCTGGGACTGGCCTCCAATCACCATAGGTTGGCTTCACTGGCTTCCTACCTTCTCCTTCTGAAAACCAGGATCTCTTCCATACTTAGAGCTCTGGGAAGTTTGTTTGCTTCTAAGTTTACATCTCAACATCTTCTTTAGGAACTCAGTCCATTTTCTTACCCACGGAGGGCCCCTCTATTCTTCCATTGCCCACCTCCAACTGTAGGATTCTGCCTAATGTACCTCCTTTAGAGTTTCCCACCCTTCCCCTTTGCCATACTGCCTGACACCCCAGGCTCATAATAGTCCTGTCTCCTGATGGCCCTGCCTCCCTGAAGGCCCAGCCACTTTAGGGCCCCCTCTAACCTCCACTCCAACTCTTTACTGTGTTTAGCCAACCTCTCTCCCTGTTCATGAGTTTGCCTTGAATATTCTGCTCAGGTCTTTCTCCTCTGAAGCTGAAACAGTCCACAGGTAAACAATTTCTTCTGTTTATAGATTTGGCAAAAAAAGAAAAAAAAAAGTGAGACAGAGCCAAAGAGTTCTAAGTTCACATCTTGAAAGAGTCTTATTTAAGAATTCAGTCCATGGGGAGCCTGGGTGGCTCAGCTGGTTGAGCGTCTGACTTCAGCTCAGGTCATGATCTCATGGTTCATGAGTTCGAGCCCCATGCCAGGTTCTGTGCTGAAAGCTCATAGCCTGGAGCCTGCTTCAGATTCTGTGTCTTTCTTTCTGTCCCTCCCTCGCTCACACTCTGTCTCTCTCAAAAATAAATATTAAACACTAAAAAGAATTTTAGAGAAAAAAAAGAATTCAGTCCACTTCCTTACACATGCAGGACCCCAAAATTCTATAATTTCCCACATCCAAATTTAGCATTCTGTCTAATCCACCTCTTTCACACTTTACCACCCTTCACATGTGCCCTACTGCTAGGTACCCCCTGCCTCCTGATAGTGCTGCCTCCCTACAGACCCAGCCCCCTTGAGTGTCCCCTCTGAGGTCCACTCCAAGCCTTGACTCTTCTTGGCTAACTTCCTTCCCTGTCCATGGGTATGGATTGAATCTTCTTCTCAGGTCTTTCTCCTCTGAGGCTGAAATAGCCCATGGTTAAATGATTTCTTCTGTTTATAGAGGTGGCAAACAAACAAACAAACAAAAACTGAGCCAGAGCCAGAGAGGAAGAACAGGGCTGGCTTGGAGTGCAGTTGGCTGTCCAACCCCTGTGTGGTTTGAGCAGAGGGTCTTTCATGACTCCGGAGCTAGATTTTGGTTTGGGGATATGTGTGTGCAGCCAGAAGCCTGGTGAGTTTAGGAAAAGCAAGTGTATTTGCTGGGGCCGGAGTGATTGGGAGGCCTACCCTCTCTTCTCTTCCAAACCAGAAAGGCTCTTAGCTCTGCTGAAGAAAATATGAGTTAGGGAAGGTTATTCTTTGGTGCTTCCTCTGCAGAGTGCTTCCCACCTCTTTGCCCTGTCCTCCTTCCTGGCCTCTCCTTTCTGACCTGGTGCAGAGCTTACTTTATTCATCTTTGTCTTTCCCACAGGATCCAGCACATAATATGTATAGACATGTTCCTTGAATGAAGATTCTTCCACCTGGCTCTTCTACCTCTTTCATGTTTTACCACACTTTCCACTGGAGATTCTGAGTCTCTGTGTCCTGTATTCTTAGGGAGGACTTTGGCATTGAGTTGGCAGATTAGCACGTCCAGTTTGATGAGGTGCTCTCCTGTCACCAGAGAAGAATTGAGGTTCTTCTTCCTCTGGGCTCTAGGAGTTAAATATCTATTTTTACAGCTGCTGAAGTTACCTCCCTGCCTTTCTTATCTAATTTAAAAAGTGTGGAGTTGACTGATTACAGGCCAGGTCAGGCTATAGGAGGATAGATTACCAAGTGCCCCTGGGGGGTGTCTGCCTAGTGGTTTTTAAAACACTTTAAGAAGGCCTTTCTGAGGTCCCAAGTATATTACAAATGAGTGAGTGCTAAATAACCTTGAAACTTGATGGCTCTGTTATTTCTCTTGGAATCTATAAACTTTATGCACATGATTGGCATATTTTATTGATTGATAAATGTTCAGAGGAGAAGGCTGAAATATGTTGGGATTCCTGGGTCTCCAAGAGGCAGTTTGCTGTTATCTCTGAGCATATTTGCAACTCTTTAATGTCAAAGGACCTTGCAGTCTTAAACTGTTCTCCCCTCTCTCCCCTCCCCACCACCGTGTACACTGTGGCTGTACCCCAACACCAGAAACACAGACAACACTTATCCATGCATGACACTTACTTTATTTTATTTTTTAAATGTTTTATTTATTTTTGAGACCAAGAGAGAGCATGAGTGGGGGAGGGGCAGAGAGAGAGGGAGACACAGAATCTGAAACAGGCTCCAGGCTCTGAGCAGTCAGCACAGAGCCCGATGTGGGGCTTGAACTCATAGACCGCAAGATCATGACCTGAGCCGAAGTTGGATGCTTAACCAACTGAGCTACCCAGGTGCCCCGACACCTGCTTTATTGACTATAGGTGGCAAATGTTTCTTTCTAGGTTGTCCTTCTCTTGCCCTCTAGCAGTTCTTGTGCAACTTCTTTCTATTATCATTTGATAATTGTTATATGCTTCCCAAAGGCAGATTCATTTTAACATCAATTTAAGCAAAATCATATGGAAGGGCCAATTTCATTCACAAGTCTATTTCAAGTATAACTCATAAATATGATTTTTGGAATATATTATTTTATTTTATCCTAGTCCTTGTTCTTGGATTATCCCAGAAATCATGAAACAGAGTGGAGATTACAAAGAACTGAGGAAGAAGGATAAAGAGTGTCCTGTGAAAGTGGTGGTGCATGTTCTTTGTTATAGATCATGTTGCCTGAGCTGGGGTGAGGCAGATGGGTCTTGGTGGAGAAGGCATATGGTTCTATATTTGGATAAGAAGTCAGGACTTTGAGGCATGATACAACTTTCATATGATTCAGATGATCTGGTGTCTTTCCTACAACAAAGCAAAGCAAAACAAATTAACTTTCCAAGGGAGATGGTGACAGTGTGGAGCAGCCACCTAGGGTTGTGAGATGAACCAAGCACAGTGTGTTGAGAGAGGACAGAGAGACAGAGACAGCTAAGTACTTACATGGAGGAGTGAAGGGCACATTTAAAGATATGAAGAAGATGACCAGAGAGATAGTCGGCCTTCCCTAATCCACCTGGTGTGCGGTGTATTACTGAGGGCGTATATTGGGAGGAAGTACATGGAAGAAGGAGCCATGGACTCTGATCCCTCACAACTGCAAGACTAAAAGTGGAGACAGGACATAGTGTTGAGTAGGATAACTGGATGGATATCCCGAAACCGCTTACAAGGAAAGGAAGGATTTGAGGGAAAAAAACAAAGTTGTTTAACATTACTTCTTCAAAAAAATTTTTTGCAGATCAGTGCTCATCGGAGACAAAGGTCATCCTGTATTACAGTTGTAGCTTGGAAAATAAGGTGGACAGGCAGATGGATTTCATTCTGCTTTCTACTGAGGACTTTATTCAGTGTCCTGTGTTGACAGGATTGAGTGATTTAAAAAGTTAGTGGAGAATCATATAGGAAATAGAGAAGAAATTGATTTTCACTGTTGACATCAGTGTATCACATCACTCTCTAATCCATAATTGCATACCCTTCCTGGCTTTTCACAGCTGTCTTTCTGATTCCTGTTTGGAAAATCTAATTATGGTTCTTCCTGGTAGCCCATTCAAGTTTCTGAAGATCTCTAAGAGCAGAAGCTCAGGCTTTTCTGATTTTTTAGGTTGAACATCTTGTTTTGGTGTGATAGAAATGTTGAGAATTTTCAAAACTAGATTCTCACTGAAACTAAAGTTGTAAATGTGTCAAATCATGAATGATAAACATTGTATTTACCTCTGTCCTCTCTGCAGTTATCCCAGAATAACTAAGAAAAAGTGCCTTGTTGACAAACATCCCAGAATGATAGTGGATTATATGGAGTCTATACAGCCTCTAGAGAAGCTCTGGCTATCTGCTTGTTTTTCCAAATAATGGTGCATTGATACTTGTGTGGTGTCTGTAGATAGCAGGGACTCCATGTGTATTGTGGGAAAAAAGCAAAAACATGTTGGTCTACATCTACATAGATTTTGGTCTATATTAGAGTGGATGGATTTGATCTACATACAGTTGGTCTGGAGCGTGTTAGGTTGCATCCGGATGGGTTTTCACTGACTTGGAAGTCAGCCTTTGCCAGTCTTGGATGGGATTTGAGAGGTTAGGGCTGGTGGTGGTAGGGTAGGTAGATGAGCTGAAAGGCATGGCTGTGTTTCTTCTTGGTCTAATGAGCATACAGTTTGGAGCCTGCCATGCTTTCAAGTTCTAGTCTTGGTTGCACCTATTAGTATTTACCTGCAGAATTAGGGTTCCTAGCCTCATTGAGAGACCATGAGGAGTTTTTATTTTATAAAGAGAGACAAAGGCTTCTTCCAGTAACATACAAACAGAATATAGTACAAAGTGAGATCATACGTGGGAAGATGCCTGGTAAGTAATCCATTTGCGAGGTTGTTCTCAGAAGAGTTGTGGGAGATAATGTTGGATATTATTTTTTTTTATGATAAACTGAAATTATTTACTTCAGTTTTCTTTCCAACCTTTGAGAGAAGTTATCTGACCTTTCTTCTCTTTCCCCTGGGGAGAAGTTACACTTTTTTAAATTTTCTAATTTAAAAAGAATATTTATTTTTAAATTTACAATCAAGTTAGTTAGCGTATAGTGCAACAATGATTTCAGGAGTAGATTCCTTAATGCCCCTTACCCACTTAGCCCATCCCCCCTTCCACAACCATCTAGCAACCATCTGTTTGTTCTCTATATTTAAAAGTCATTTATGTTTTGTCCCCCCCCATTTTTATATTATTTTTGCAAGAAGTTACACTTTTATTACTACTGCAATAGATTATCTTTCTTTTCCATATAAGCTGAGACCAAGATGGAGAGTTGTTGTTGTTGTTTTTATATCTTAGTATCTAGATCCATATAAATATCTGTAGCAAATATTTAACTAGAACTTTCTAGCTGGTCAAACTGGATTTACTCTTTCGAGATGTGGTGAATTATGTTTTGTCTTTTTTGGTGGGGGACATGGAAGGAAGGCCTAAAAGAGGTTCTATTTATTAGATCATGTGCAAGCTGAATAGATACTTTAACCGATGTCTTACTGCGAAACAGTTATACATAATGCCAAGATGGGGCAATTCTCTGCTCTTGCTTGCAGCCTAGTCAGGTTGACTAACAGTGCACAGAAGACACTCACTGGTCTTGCTACCACAGAACATGAGGTCCTCACTACTCTTACCTTCCATCAAATAGGAAGCTATCTGGGTCTTAAAATGCCTTAGCCTTGACTCTTCATTTCTGATTGAAGAATACCTGTTCTGGTTCATAGCTGATGTATATTTAATTATTTTGGCATTTGGGGAGGTATTCATGAAATGGCCTTACTTGTAAGTTCCCAGAGAGGGGAATTCTGTATTTGCCACTACTGTCTTGCACTATGTGTAACTGAGTGATGATGATTTGGGGGTAATGGTGGTGGTTGTGATGATTCAGTGTAAGAAAAATGTTGCTTTTGCTTGAGTTCTTTTGCACAAAGAATCAGTGCGGTGCCTGAATTTCTAATTTGGAATTTGCCTTTGTATTCATTTAAGCTTAGTTGAAATCTGATCTTTAATAGATTGAATGCAGTCTTTCTCACTTTCATACTTAGAAATTTTTGTGGTTTTGACTTGAGGAACAATCCAATTTCTCATTATAGATGCAATCCAAAGTATACAGAACCTATCTGTATATTCAGAAATGATACAGGAATAATGGTAGTAAATACAGAAAATTATCTCTGGGAGCTTGTAGTAATTTTTTTAATGTTTATTTATTTTTCAGAGAGAGAAAGACAGAGTGTGATTGGGGAGGGTCAGAGAGAGAGGGAGACACAGAATCTGAAGCAGGCTCCAGGCCCTGAGCTGTCAGCAAAGATCCTGATGCCTGGATTGAATTATGAACCATGATATCATGACATGAGCCAAAATCAGACACCTAACTGATTGAGCCACCCAACCACCCCTGGGAGCCTGCAATATAAGGGCATTTCATGGAGACTTCCCCATCTTCTTGAAACAAGTGAAATCCTGTTGTACACTCCATTCAATGAATTGACTATGTTACCACTCCTCCCTTCTGGATGCTGGCCTTAAATGTTGCAGTTTGAGTCTTGTGTTATGATGCCTAATGTCAAAGCATTACATGGCTTATTTTCCAAATAAAGAAATGAAAGTAGTAAAATTATGTGTTGTCTATATGTTCAGTTGTTACACATCAAAGTGATGATACTGGTGTGAATAATGACCCTCACATATAATGTATAGTCTCTAGGCTGATGTGGGTTACTTCCTCTGTACTTTCACTTTGTTGTGGTAGAAGATACTTGGGCCTCAGTTGTGTCAGATCTCTGACGTCACCAAACCGGGCTGTACATCCTGAGTTACTTCCTTGGTTGTGGCCAATTAACTCTTTCTACCTCAGACTTCTGCTGCGGAAGGAAAGGCAAGCTGAGAGCATCATCAGGCATAAGCTCCACTCCTTAGCAACACCTCCCCACCTACTACTCCTACCCTCTTCCTTAAATGTATTTTCCTAGTGAAAAGTTCTAAGTCAGTGAGTTATGCCACTTGATATTAATGAGGGGAGAGAAGAGGGCAAGGTGAACATACTGGAGAGATCAGGTATCTATCTTCAGGTATGCCCAGAGAAGCTTGCAAAAGGAGGATCTGTGGAACAGGGTTTGGAAAGAGCATGTTCTAGGCAGAGAGGAACAGTCTGCATGAGGGTGATGTTATTGGCAGCAAGATGTACATGTATGGGGAAATATTTGTCCTGTTCAAGCAAAGGCACATAAAGTTAACAGTAGGAGTAAGTGGTAGAAGAACAGTGCAAAGAAAGACCAGGAAATACAATCTTAGTAGTTTAGACTTAATAGAGAATAGGAAACTTCAGGTCTGGTTGGAGGTGTGTGTTTGTGTGTGTATGTGTGTGTGTGATTATGCACATGCCTTTTTAAGACGTGAGGAAATTATTATTGTCCTGAAGGAGGATGAATAGAGACTGTTCAGAATGTGGTTATCTGGTGTTATGTAGGGAGCAGGAAGAATGTGATTTAGTCCTTTATCCTGCTTCAAGAAATTCACTCTCTAATGGCTGCTGAGGGATTCTGGGGGAGACTGAGCGGATCCCATTGTTTAGATTTATCAGTTTTATGGATGAAGAGGGTGGACCCAGGAGTATGGCAGGAGGCTGTCCCTGGATATGCAGTATTTGCAAACCCTAGGAATCTACTAGATACCTGTCTAGTGTGGAAAATGTGCTAAGTGTCTAAATAACTTCATGTCAGCTGAATTGAATTGGGGACCAGGTTGGTGATCCCCAAATATCTGAAACCAGGGATTTCAGTTGGAATTTCTTAGATTTGTTCCAAATTTTTATGCAGCTTCACTGATTAAAGTCAGGATCCTTAGAGGCTGGTTTGTCAGTCCCCTTGTTTCTGGATATATTTGGAGTTTTATTCCTTTTAAACTAAAAAAGAAAGGCAATCCTTTGCCTTCTCTGTTGATCTTCCTATACTGATAGCATGTTCAGAATACCCATTATTCCTTAGCTCAAGTCCATATTCCTTCATAACTTTTTTAAAAAGTGAGGATTTCCAAAAACAAAGAGGTCTGTATTCATGCCTGATGTTCATTGATCTTTGTGCTTGTTTTCATGGATGTTTAATAAATACTAACAATGCTCCAGATCCTGTGAGCTCAGAGCTGGCCACAGTAATGGGTCACAATGGGGAACACTAATGCCCATTTTTATATTCTACTATATTCTCTGGTTGTCAATAACAACCATACCAGAATTATCACTCTGACATAGCTGAAGTCCTTTTACCAGCATCATCCTGACATTTTAGTTCTGGAAAGTGGTTAATTGCAGTTTGGAGTGACTGGTGAGCTGATGTTTTTATGGTGCTGTTTATTCTACATTAAGGATAAAGAAGAGATTGCCATTCTCTGGCAACCATTCCAAGTCTGCATCTGATTGGCAGCCAAATCTGAGGAACAAATGTCCAGGTGAAATAGGGAGATTAAAAAGATATTTTGTAAAACCATTCTCATTAAACTGACACCATCTACCCATCTCCCTCCTTTGTTCTAGCTGGTGCTCTCCTTTTTGACAGAGTTTTCCTAACACTGTGTGTCTGCACCATCTGGAAGCCATGGATGATGGCTGTGGGTTGGGAAGGCCAAACCTGAAAGTAATAGGTTGTCAGGGAGATTTTAAGCATCTTCCTGCCATTGGGCTCCCATTTTAGAAAATGTCTGCACCTCCTTTTGCCTGTCTTCCTTTACACAATGAAAATCAAGGTTTCACTTTCTTCTCTAGCATTCCCTAAACTGCCCTGAGGTGGTTCTTTTTCTTCTTAAGAATGAGGCAGTGACTAGAAAAGATTTGTAATAGATTGATTAAGGAATTGGATGATGAAAGCAGTCTCAAAGAGGTTACTTATATTTGGCATCTGGAAATCTATTGTCCTATATTTCCACTAAAAGCCAAGTAAAAAGAGATAGGCTAAAGTTGTGGGCAGGAATTACAATTAGCTGTAAAATCATATCTGGGAACTATTGGAATAGCTAAGGGATGCTTTGGAATCTTTCTTGGCATCTAAGAGGATAATCTGGAGATTTTTTGACCCTAGATTAGGTTTGATTTTAATCAGGCATGGTTTAGAGCTTTCATTTTTAATGGTTCTAGAACTCTAACTCCTGCCCATCAGTATGTATTTAGGAGTAAAGGAAAGAGATTGGCAAGGGTTTCCTGGGCACAAAGATAGGAACTGGCTCAAATACTCTTTTAACAGCCATGCCCCAAGTCTTCACTCTTTGTGGATGTAGAATTCCTCGGGAGAAAGAACATAGTCTTTGAAATAACAAAGAACAAAATTAAAATTCCAGCCCCTCTTGGTACTGGGTTATGGGCTTGGGACAGTTGTCTCACCACTCAGTCTGTAAAATGGAATAATAATACTTATTTCATTGGGTTGTTATGAGGATTAAATGAAATAACATCTCTGTGCTACTTGCAGCTCAACAAATTCTGGCTCACTTTCACCACTCTCTCCATGTATCCCTGAATCTTGAACATATACTTGGTACCTCTATTTGCTAGATACTATTTTTCTCTGCCTTCAGGCTCTACGTATGTTCCCCCAATGCCTCCAAGAGTTTAAGTCTAGGGCCCTGTTTTATTAGTGTGTGCTAGTCCCACAAAATGACAGTAAGAGTATGGAGTTTTTATAAGTGTACTTACATGAGCCAGGGTTGTGGTGTCTTTCCAGTCATTTTTGCTTGGTGACAATTTTCATTGTAAATCAAAGACAAAGGAGTTCTATCTTCCCACCACTCCTCTGATCTAAAGTTCCTGATTTGAGGCTAGATCATTCTGGGTGGGGTTTGGTTCCAACTAAAATTGATGACAAGCTTGTTGATAAAGGGCATTCAGGGAAGGAGAATCCATAACATTTACTATTGGGACATTCTTTTTTTCTTCCTATGTTTTTAGTTTGAAAAATATCAATCCTGCAGAAAGTTGTGGGAACAGTATAGTAAACACCCATTTATTTATTTTTCACTAGGATTGACTAGATATTAATATTTTGCCACATTTGCTTGCTCCATCCAATGTATGTGTGTATGAACATGGGTGCATGTATGTATGAAATATGGTCTGTAGTCTAGGTTAACTAATTACCTATCTTTTTATACTGAAGTGTTTTGCCATGACCCAGGTGCAATCCAGGGTCATTCATTGTATTTCGTTGTTATGTCTCTTTATTCTCATTTAATGTGCAACAGTCCCTCAGCCTGTCATTCCCATCATTGACAGTTTTGAACAGCACATGCCAATTGTTTTATAGAAATTCCACCTTCTATACAAAGTTGTTTTGTAGATTGATCATTTTTATCACAATATTTAGGTTACACATTTTGGACAGGAATAGTATATAAGAATATGTTAAAGACAATGAGTGCCTTGTATGCAGGGAACATGTCTTTTTCCTCTCTGTTGTGTTTGTAACATCAAACACCAGGACTGACATTTAGAAGGTGCTGAATGTTTATTGAATGAACAAATGAATGAATGAATTAATGAAATAAGACTTTCACTGCCACTCTAGTCTATTATTTTTCTACTCAAGGAAGGGAGAGAAGCAGCCTTCTCTTATATCTTAGTCCCCTTCTTATGATAAATGTGTGAAAGCTTAAGGATAACCCAGGACATCTGTAAAGACCCACAGAGAAGGAAATGAAATGGGCAGTATGTGGTGAGGCAACTGTGGAGTCTCTTTACGCTGGGGGTCAGTGGTGATCATACTGTGTTGTGAGTGGTCAGTGAATTAATGGTTGTCATGGATTGCTCTGGAAAGAGAATGAGCACACAGAGCCTATGGGAACATGGCCTGTTACCTTGAAAGAAAAATTAGTTATTTACTAACTTAGTGAAAATATTTTCTGTTTATCTCCTCCTTTTCCAGCAGGAACAACCCCATTATTATCTCCTTCTCTACCCTCCACATTGCCCCCTCCCCATTCACATACATAAGTGTGTATTTCTAACATTTTTTAATGGTAGTTGATTAGCCATTCTATCCAGATTATTAGCTGTTGAGAAAATCTATACACCTTGGACTTTTCATCTAGATGTAGAAGCTTTCATTGCAGTTTCCCAGGGGGAAGTGAGATTATGAGAAGTATTCTTTGACTCTCAGAAATGTATTTTCAGACTTCCCTCTGGGGCCCTTTTTCTCTCTAGCTCTGAGCTACTCAGATGCGTCTGACAGTCCTTCCTGAGGCATCTGGAGTTTTGGAAGGGCTTAACCTATGTAATTTTGCAACGCTTGCAAGTGCCTGATGCACATGTTTACTCTCCCATTTCTGAGGGTCTCCCTGCCCCTGTCTTTGCAGTCCTTAATTTCATAAGGTTCTGGAAAACCCACCCTTTATGTCCATGTCAGCTCTTCATTATTCACAATAATGGTGGAAATAATCTAAAAGAATAATTGTAGATTACTGCACGGAAAAAGGGCATTTCTGAAAATAGTGCTTGAGGATGATATTTTTGTGTATTGTTATAAGCTAGATTTGTGGTAGGCTTTCTCAGGATTCCTAATCATGGCTTTGCTTTCTCTGCTATAAGCTTGCTTGTTCATTTTTCTTCTGCCTGCTTATGTTGGAGTAACAAAATATGACTTTTTAATTCCCAGATGTTTTATTCTTTGACTTGCTTCTCTGGGATCTTCATACTTGGTCTGTAGCCCACTGTTGATCTTCAATAAAATTGGGAAGAGCACAGGGACCACTCTGCACAACACAGTTGAAGTAAACAGAAATGATCAAACCATTACCCATCTCCGACCCTGCCATTCAAATGGTCCTCCTCTGGGATTCCTGCTCAGGGTCCATGAATGGACTTCAGGAAAGGGTAGGGAATTTTTTGAGGCAACCAAACTCAGAGGGCTCTGTGACTCAACAAATGTTCAGAACAACTCTTGGGTCTGTTGGGAGGGAGTGGCTGGGGATTGTTCCCCAGAGGGAAAAAAGTGGTACAAGCATCCTTAGTGCCCAGTAAGGAGCCTCCAGAGACAGTTGAAGGAGTGAAGGAGAAAGAGAAATTGGGAAAAGGGAAATGGGTTCAGAAGGAACTGGTAGGAGGAGTGCCCCATATTCCCTTGTTCTCCACCCTCTTTCTAGCAGGTATTCCTTCTCTGTGTTCTCCATGTCCTGACAATTACAGGATCCAGTTACCCTTCAACTTAACTCCCACAACATTATCTCATGCAATTCCTTGTTGAATCTGAAGTGCGCAGAGTGGAGTCAACCCCTCCCTCAGCCATGGACTGTTAGCATCATTGCTTCCTGTCGGACCCCTTTGCATGCAATGCATTTTATTTTACCCTTTCATCCTGATCTCTATTCTCATTTCCCCTCCTCACTGGAGGCACCTGCTTTAGTGTATTTAACAAATGCTCTTCCAATCCACGCTCTATATATTTGGATACATTCATTAATTCTATAGATACACAGTTGTAGTGTGGGGAATATAGCCAAGAGCCAAACAGTAAAAATGCCCTGCTTCCATGGAAATTACATCTTTTAGTGTGAGGCAAATAATAGACAATTAAGTACAACATATAGTACCTTGAATAGTGACAAGTGCTATGAGGAAAATGAGGACAGGGGCATAAGGTATGGCTGGGTGGTTAGGAGCAGATTGTAGTTTTATATGTGGTGCTTAAGGAAGGCTGTGGTACACATGTGCTATTTTACCAAATTTAGTGAAGTGAACAACCATGGGGCTAACTGGGTTCAAAGTGATATGGTCATAGGGACAGCAAGTACAAAGGCCCTGAGGTCGGGTCTTGCCTGGTATGTTAAGAGGCCAGAATGGTTAGGAGACTAGAGAAAAATAAGTGGGAAGAGGGAGAAACTGAGGCTGAGTAGTAGGTGGGTCACTGACAAATACTGTAGGGCTTTGTAGGCCATTGTAAATCCAGACTTTGGCTTCTCCTCTGAATGAAAAGAGAAACCAGTGGAAGATTTTATCAGAGGAATGACGTGACATTTTTAACAGGTATGTGTGTATCCTTGACAAATATGCAGCACTTTGTGGGTGTTTTATAAATGTATATAAATGTGATTGTGTTGTATACCTCATCCTGCTTCTACTTTGCTACTTAACATTGTTTCTGAAATCTACCCATGTTGTTATCTTTAATCTACTTTGTTTCTGACTGCTATGTAATATTTCATTGTGTACATAAGGCACATTTTACCTGTACATTCCTCTAGTAACAGAGGCTGGCATAGCTCCAAATTCAGAAACAGTGCTGTGATGAACTCGCTCATATGAGCCTCCTTACGGACTCAGGAGAGAGTTTCCTTGTGGTGTATATCTCAGGGAGAGATGGTAGGGTGGGAGGGTGTGTGCATTCTTAATTCCACTAATTGTGGTTCAGGATGGTGATCCCAGTTACACTCCCACCAGTGTTGGGTGATATTTTGTATCTTCTCATCAAATTCTTATGTGTATCCTCTAAGGGAAGTGAAGTGAGGTTCCTGTGGTGGAGGAAACCTGAGGCTTAGAGAGATCAAGCAAATAACCCTGGTTTATATAGTGAAGTGGAAGGACCAAGGGTCAAATCCAAAATTTCTGACATAATGTCCATTGCTCTTAGCACTACAGTACCCAGCACTGCCCCTTCTAGGAATAAGATGAGACATCCATAGGGAAAAATATTGATGATGATGCTGATGGGGGTGATGTTTGAGGCTTGCATTGTTTTTTTTTTGTTGTTGTTGTTTTGTTTTGTTTTGTTTTGTTTTTTATGCCTGGACTAACCTAGTAAGCCTAGGACCTCCAAGTGTTTAGCACCATGTATGAGGGTGTTTAATTAGGGTACTTAGCTTTCAAAGCAAAATATATGGAATAAAGCTGTTTTCATTGTCTCACGAGGGCGAGCTAACAAGTTTGAATTTTAGTGGATGGTTTTGGGGCTGGACATTTATAAAGATTAACTGATTTTCAAAGTTTGGCAGTTTGGATCAGGTTCCAATAATAAACATTAGGTAGGTCATATTAATTATATATTATTTGCTAGGCACTGTGCTGATTACTCTATAGGCATCATTTCTCTTATGCCTCATAATTACCCTTGAGGAACTTTTACCCTCATTTGACTGCTATTGAAACCAAAGCAGCAAAAGGGTAACTAATTTGTCCAGAGTAGCTGGTATAAGGTTGAGTTTTGATTGAACCTGAACCATGTATCAGCAGAGCCTTACTCCTATCTGCTAAACTGTGCTGCTTTCCTGTGAAGAAAGCTTTTATAATCTCTTCTCTTTGATATTGAGGACAATTTCTTGCCATTTGAGGTGGTTTTGAGCAGCCATGGGAAGGATAGGGGTAGTGTATAAGAATCTCCAGAACAACTGGATATGAAGTATGAAAATATTTCCCAGTATCTTCATCATCCCTCTCTCTGTCCCCCAAAGTGAGAACCTCTGCCTTAGGATATCCCACCTAGGTTACAGGGCCTGAGTATGATGCCTTCAAAAAAAAATTGACAATTCTTTGTCACCCTGTGTAGCTTATACCAGCCATGAATGATGTGTAGGCAAGATTCATCAGTTTCCTTTTCCTTCACACTTTCATTTTCCTTGCCTTCTACAAGGAAGGTAATACCATTTATATTTTTACCTAAATCAGGATTATAAATATTGTTTGGCTGCAGAGCATGTATCTCAAAGTCCATTAGCTAGGAATTCTGGATTATGTTCTCTCTCAGGATTCTATTGTTAGTTTGTGTATTTGTTCAACAAGTATTTATTGAGCATCTAACTAACACTTTGATAGAAGACGCAGGCAGATTAGCTGGAATTCTGATAAATTAGGATAAATGGCACATGGGGAAGCCTGGGTGCTATGAGAACACACAGGAAGAGCAGCATAAGGGTCAGGGGAGGCTTCCTGAGGCAGCAACTTCTGAGCTGGGAACTGAAAGAGAAGTGGGGGTTAGCTAAATGCAGGGGACAAGAGAACATTAGAGACAGGTAAAGGGTAAGTGTAGAATTTTGCAGCTGGAGCAGGGAGTGGGCAGGGGATGAGCCTGGAGGAATTAGCACAGGCCAGATGCTGAAGGATGAACTTAGCGGGGGCGGGGGGGGGGCAGTGGAAACACTGAAGGGTTTGAAGCCTGGATTGGGGAGGGCACATCAATGACATTCACAGTGTAGAAAGATTCCATGAGTTAAGTATTGACTCTATGTTGTGTGCTTCTTAGTAAATCATAACCTTGGAACTGGTTGCCACTGGTGGGTGGTTAATAAGGAGTCTAGATGGATTTGTACACAGAAGCTTTGACCCACAACATTAGGATTTCTTTTGATAATCTGTAGAGAAGACTGTTCAATTCTGACATGATCTTTCTGTCTTCAGAACACTCTGACAACATTTACTAAAATTCTCTCAAAACCAAAGCTTGAGAAGTGAGGAGAGTGGGGGCTGTATGACTTTGTTTTCTCTGTTCTCCACTACTCATTTCTGGAGCGTTGCTGTGAATTGTTCACCAAAGTCTTGTTCCAACTCAGGAGGCAGGCATTTGAATAGCAGCAGTGGAGGAGGGGGAAGGAGGAACCACATGCAGGGTTCCTTCATTAAGAAAATATCTTTGGTGACAGATACCATATGTTTTCACTCTTATGTGGGTCCTGAGAAACTTAACAGAAACCCATGGGGGAGGGGAAGGAAAAAATAAAAGAGGTTAGAGTGGGAGAGAGCCAAAGCATAAGAGACTGTTAAAAACTGAGAACAAACTGAGGGTTGATGGGGGGGGGGGGTGGGAGGGAGGGGAGGGTGGGTGATGGGTATTGAGGAGGGCACCTTTTGGGATGAGCACTGGGTGTTGTATGGAAACCAATTTGACAATAAATTTCATATATTGAAAAAAAACAATAAAACATTGATCTTAAAAAAAAGAAAGAAAGTATCTTTGGCGTATTGAGACCATGGTTTGAGCGAGTGGAAAATAACTATAGTGGAAAATTAATAAGAAGTTTCAAGTTAGTGTTTTAATATAAGCTCACAGAGCAGGGAAGGGTCTCGAGGTGGCTAGCAGCTGACATCACAGATGGCCCAGGGTGTTTATAGAGCATAGTGTGACCAGTGAGCAGAGTTCCTGCAGAAGTGAGGTCATCTTCTTTACTGGTACCCAGAGAAGGAGGAGACAGAAGAAATTGTTTTGGTTGTGAGCAACTGAGCTAGGTGACTTACTTTTTTCCTTCCTACCCATCAGACTCTCATAATTGTGGATTATAGTAAGTTTTGCCTGGTTGCTTTGGGTGAGGTTTACTGAATGTCAGAATTCACAAAATGGCCTTTCTGACTCTTCTCCCTTAGTAATGGATACTTGGTTGGCTTATGCACCTGTTACTCTAGTGTTTCATCACCAGACAGCCTGTTCCTGTCATTCTTGCAGCTAGTTATGAAGGCCCTGCCTCTTTCTCCCTCTTCCTCTCTTCTCACAGCGCCCCCTGTGGGCCTAGATGGGTAAAGGGAAGGGTTGGACTGCACATTCTTTGCCATCAGTACAGCTAAAAGGATGATGCAGAATGAGGAGAAAGGTGGCCATCTGACCTTGGGTACTGATTTCGGGGCAAAGAGTTTCAAGACACTGGGACCAATATTTGCATTTTAAACTCAGATGATATTTAAGAAATGGTTCTGTAACTGCAACAAGGTCCTCTAGTCCATGAATTAATGTGTCATAACTTATGCTCAAGCACCACACAAACATCCCATGTGTAAATTTTGCACAAGAATTTCGTGCCCTTTTGTGTCCTATAGCTTCATTAGTACGTGAAGCTACATGAATCAGATGAACCCAAAGCGGATTTTGTCATGTAGTGTGTAAAAAGGAGAATTTTGGGAGATATGTGATGCTTTTCTGGGGGGAAAGCAGTGTTGATTTTTTTTAATGATTTTCTTTGATTTCAGTTTCTGTGATGCTCGGGCTGCAACAGGTGACTTCTGAGCTGTGGTTGTGAGCTTTCTTTAGTTTGTTGAACACCAACTCAGTTTGGTAAATATTTATTGTTTCTTTAGGCATTATGAAGGGCTATCAAATACCAGATGAAATACAAAGCAGCAGCTTTGAAGCCTGAGGAACGGACCTCGGCAGCCCTAACTCAACTTGGCTAAACTTAGCCTCACTGAACGAGATCCCAGAGTCTGCACCCTGGACTTGCTACAGCTCTCTGATCCTGGAATAGTCTTCAATTCCAGCTAGAATGCTGCGTCAGACATTTCGTAGAGTTGGTCAAAAACTGGTACACAGACCTACGCTGGGGGAACCAGTGGCTGAGGATGACCCAGAGAGAAGACTGAGCACTCTGGATTTAGTGACCCTGGGTGTGGGCCGCACACTGGGTGTAGGTGTGTATGTCCTGGCTTGTGAGGTGGTCAGCAATCAAGCAGGACCATCCTTTGTGATTTGTGTTTTGATTGCCGGCCTATCTTCAATGTTGGCTGCGCTGTGCTATGCAGAGATTACTGCCCGGGTTCCCCATTCTGGCTCTGCATATCTCTACAGCCATGTCACTATAGGTGAGCTTTGGGCTTTCATCACTGGCTGGAACCTCATCCTCTCCCTTGTTGCTAATGCAGTCATTTATTTCCAGGTATTGTTCTTACTTTTTGAGTCACTGCGTATGACACTGCAAGAATTTATCTTAACGCATGTTTCCCACTACCTTAGAGAAGACCATTTAAGCTTCATTTTTATGTTCGCTCTGTGGTTTTTCATGGGTTTCTTGTATGATTCAACTTCCTCACTTGCCAAAGTGGTCATGTTGGTGAAAATTTTGGTTCTCAGTTTTGTCATCATCACTGGCTTCATTAAGGGGGACCTGCACAACTGGAAGCTCACAGAAGAGGACTACGTAAAGGCTGGACTCAATGACACTTCTAAGTTGGGCCCTCTGGGCTCTGGAGGATTTGTGCCTTTTGGCTTCCAGGGGATTCTCCGTGGAGCAGCTACCTGTTTCTATGCATTTATAGGTTTTGAGGAAATTGTTACCAGAGTTGAGGAAGCCCAGAAGCCCCAACGTTCCATCCCCAGGAGCATTGTTATTTCACTGTTCATCCTCTTCGTGCTGTATTTTGGTGTCTCTTTAGCACTTACACTTATGGTGCCTTACTACCAGCTTCAACCTGGGAGCACCTTGCCCGAGGCATTTCTCTTTATTGGCTGGGCTCCTGCCTACTATATTCTAGTGTTTGGATTTTTCTGTAGTTTTTGGGGAAGTATCTTTGGATTTATTGACGCCATGTACCAGCTGTTACACAAGATGGCAGTGGATGGCCTCCTGTTCCCTGTCATTGCCTGGATCCTTACCAGGAACATCATCATCAGAATGTTTTTTTTAATCTTTATGATCATTGCAGCAATCATGACCTTCTTCTTTGGAATCACTGATGTTGTGGACCTCATGTTTATTGGGTCCATGATATCTTACTCCATGGTTGCTATTTGTGTTCTCATCATCAGGTATCAGCCTGAGAGGAGGAATGGGGGAAATGAATCAGAGGTGCAGGATGAGAATGGACCTGCAGCAAGGAGGCTGACTCTACAGGGACTACTTTTTCCAGGCAGCCCCACCCCCACTCCACTCTCTGGCCGAGTTATCTATGTTTGCTCCTTACTGCTTGTTATGCTGCTTATTCTTCTGTGCCTGGTGCTGGCCCAGTTGCCAGTCCTGCTTTCTGGAGACCCAGTGTGGATTTCAGTGTCTGTGCTGCTCCTGGTGCTCATCACTGGGGTCACTGGGGTCATCTGGAGACAGCCTCAGAGCTCCAGTTCCCTTCACTCTAAGGTCTCTGCTCTGCCTCTCCTCCCAGTACTGAGCATCTTCATGAATGTTTACCTTATGATGCAGGTGGCAGCTGCCACCTGGATAGTATTTGGTGTCTGGATGCTGATTGGGTTTGCTATCTACTTCAGCTATGGGTTCCGGTATAGCCTGGTCTCTAACCGCACTTAAGCTAGGGCCAAAGCTGTAAACTTTGAACTCAGTAGTTCTAGTACCTATTATTACTTTTATTTTTTACTTATCTACTTTTCAATTGTGCCTGTAGAGGCACACTGGCTTTTAAAAATATTAAAAATGGGGTGCCTTGATGGCTCAGTTGGTTAAGCATCCGACTTCAGCTCAGTTCACAATCTCACGGTTTGTGAGTTTGAGCTCACAGCTCACAGCTTGGAACCTGCTCAGATTCTATGTCTCCCTCTCTCTCTGCCCCTCCCCACTCACACTCTGTCTCTCTCTCAAAAATAAACATTAAAAAATTATAAAAATATTATTAAAAAACTAGAGAAAATATTTTTGTTTTCTTTGACAAAATATCCAGTGGCAGTGGGATGCCTGCCTGGCTCAGTCAGTAGAGCATGTGACTCTTGAGCTAAGGGTGGTGAGTTAGAGCCCCACTTTGGGTGCAGAGATTACTTAAAAAATATGCAGTAGCAGAATTACTGGATTACTTAGTAGGTCTATTTTTAATTTTGTGAGGAACCTCCATACTGCTTTCCATAGTGGCTGCCCAATTTACGTTCCTACCAATAGTGCATGAGGGTTCCTTTTTCCCATTATCTGGCCAAGATTTGTTTTTCTTGTCTTTTTATTTTATCCATTCTGTCAGGTATAAAGTGGTATCTTACTGTCGTGTTAATATACATTTTCCTGATGATTAGTGAGGGGGGAGTATCTTTCCCTGTGTCTATTGGCTATCTGTATATCCCTTTACGAAAATGTATATTAAGGTCATCTGACCATAGTTTTAATTGGATTATTTGTTTTTCTGGTGTTGAGTTGTATCAGTTCTTCATATGTTTTGAGTATTAACCCCTTATTTGATGTATCATTTACAAATATCTTCTCCCATTCAGTAGGTAGCATTTTTGTTTTATTGATGGTTTCCTTTTCAGTGCCAAAACATTTTAGGTACATGAATTCAAAAGGAGAGGTGCCTGGGTGGCTCAGTTGGTTGGGCGACAGACTTCGGCTCAGGTCATGATCTTGCAGTTTGTGAGTTCGAGCCCCGCGTTGGGCTCTGTGCTGACAGCTCAGAGCCTAGAGTCTGCTTCAGATTCTGTGTCTCCCCCTCTCTCTGTCCCTCCCCTGCTCACACTCTGTGTCTTTCTGTCTCTCAAAAATAAATAAATGTTAAAAAAAAATTAAAAAAAAACAAAAGGATAGATGCACCCCTATGTTTATTGCAGCATTATTTATAAAACCCAGAATGTGTGCAAGAAACATGAAATATGGCCCCTGCCCTTATTGAGCATGTCTTCTAATCCAAGGGGTAAAGCATAGCTGTAACACAAAGTAGAAACTGTTTCATAAGTAATATACAAATAAAATGTCTTGGGAAATCGAGTGCAGGATTATCATTTGTGGCTGGCACAGTGATTTCTCTGAAATCAGAGAAGACTTTGTAGAGGAATGGCATTTGAGCTGGTTCTCTCCAAGGACAGATTAGGTTTTTCCCACACGTGGGCAGCAGAGAGAGATTATAGGCAGAGAGAACAACACTTGGAAAAGCACAGGAAAATGAAGCCATGTTCAGAGCACACTGAGCATACAGTGTAGCCTGAGCCTTGGCTGTGAGGGGCGGGGGGGGGGGCAATAGGACATGCACAGGTGGATTGGAGCCAGAGCTTTCCTCTGAGTGCAAAGCACTTTGGCTTTGAACCCACTACCCATGCTGAATATCCCTGAAATTGGTTCTTCTACCAGGAGCTATCTGCATTCTTGAACTTTAAATTTCTGTACTGTTGTCTGCTTTGGTCCACCTGCTCTGAAAGTGCACAGCTGAGACCCAGGTGTCCTGGGTTCTGGTGGTGTTTCCACCAAGAACTAGCAATATGACCTTGAGCAAGCCGCTCAGTTCCTTTATTGCTCTGCTTAATAATCTGTAACATGAAAGGTCAGGACTGATATTTCTAAAGTTTCATTTAGTTAAAAATTCTAGGACTTCTTCTGATTCTTCTGTCCTTTATTCTTTTCACTAGGTCTCTCTACTGTGTGGGGTCTGAATGCATAGCCCACCCACTTTTCACTACAGCCCATTATAGGTGCTGTAAGGGGTCCAATAAATAATACCCCATTTTCCCCTCCTCTATTTAGAACCTGGTGATAATCAAGACATAGAGACAAATGATTACTCAGCTAAAGCCCAATTGGTTTCCTAAGCTCACATTATTAGACAGACTTACTCCTCATCAGAGGTAGTGCTGAGCACACCCTGCCTTCCACCACAAGAGAGAGTCTGCTTTTATTAGATTTTCTCTTGTATGAGCAAGTTGGAATGCAAGTGTCCTGTGGACAAGTTGGTTCTGGATAAATAAAGAAAACCAACACAAAACTGGAAGGGGCTGAGCTGGGCATCCTCACTGCTGTCTCTTCAACTCGCTAATTAAATTCTCAGTGAGAGAGGGTGTGGAGAGAGGCCAGGAATAGTACTGTGCTCAGTGATGGCTCAAACTTCAGCTCCTGCCACCTCACTTGGAGGGTTTGTGAAAACTGCTCCCAGTATTTGGAATTCTGTAGGCTGGGTGGGGCTCAGAACTTGTACTTCTAACAGTTCCCAGGTGATGCTGATGCTGTTGGTCCAGGGACCACACTTTGAAAACCAAAGCTCCAGCTGAGGCACCTCCACATGTAAAGATGTAGCGAAGGAAACAAAGTGCTCTTTTAACACTTACCTGCATGTTTGAACCATTTAGATTAAAATATCACCATTAATCCTTTCACAGTGGGGAAATCATAGTGAATGATTTCACAGTGGATATGTATATCACATCACCACAATGTACACTTTAAACATCTTACAGTTTTATGTGTCAATTATACTTCAATTAAGCTAAAATTAAAAAAAATAATATACCAGTTATCTGTGTGTCTTTATTTATTTTGTTCCCTGATTACAGATCATAGGTTATGAGTGTACCTTGTTCACTCCTCCTGAGCATCCAGTTGGGACAAGGAACATAATGAATACATAATAAATTCATGTTAAATTGAATGTAGTCTTACACATTTCTTTGGTACCGAAAATTCTCCTTCCTTTCAGGCTACCACTGTGCTACTCCTTTAATACTACCTTTTGGGAGACTTCCTTGACAAACAACATTTTTTTTCCATCCAGAACTAGATCTTGAACTCTATGTGGAGCTGTATACCCAGCATCTAGAACTGTATGCAGGCACTTCTAGTTTTGCCTTTCTGTGGCTCTGCCTGAGTTCTGGTGACTGTCTTGTCTGTTCCATCAGAGTGGAGTCTTGTTTAGGGCAAGGAGTAGGTTCTCTCCTTCCTCTAGACGCAACAGTAAGAACAGTTGTTCCTTCAAAGAGCAACAGGGAAGATACAGCCCTGAGCAGGAGAATGCCTGACATGACCTCTTCTGGTCCTTCTCCATCTATTTCCATGGGATGTGGGGAGGGGCCAGAAATAGTGAAATTGACAGAAGACACAACCTGCTCTACCTGACTTCAGGGAATCACTGAAGAGGACATTGGATTCATGGTGGGCACAGCAGGCATGTTTCTTGAACAGTCACTTTTATGGTTGGCCTAGAAGGGCCAGTGGTTTTCAACTGTACTTATGGGGCCAGCTCTGGGAGGGAGAGATGGGAATCTACTTTCTTACTTGTGGAATTTCTCATCTTCCCAACAGGGAGTAGGTGCCTCCAGGGAAGCCTGTTAGAGGCAGGATTACCCATATATTTACCAACTCCTTTAGATGCTTTTTTGAGAGTCTGGTGCAATAATTTTGTAAAATCATCTAAGATTCTTTGGGGAGAGAGAAGTTTCCCCCCAAATGGGGAGAAACACAGACTGAAATATGAGGAATTGGGAACTGGATGGGGATGAAGGCATCATTACTTTGGAAGGGAAGGTATGAGTAGAAACTGAGAAAGATGCACTGGTCAAGAGAGCCTTCCTGGAGGTGGGTGCTTGTGGAGAAGTTTGGGCAATAGAAGATGGATAAGTGAAAAGATGGAAAAGAAATGGGACAGCATTTCTAGGCTACATGGACCTTTAAGAGTCATGAAAGAATCAGACTTTTGTGAGGGATGTGTTGTTTCATATTTGAAGGGAAATGATGGAATAGGTTTGTACTGTGTATTGTGCTCTGGAGTGAGATTCATGAATTGGGAAGGGATGAAATATGATTCTCATTGTCATCTGGAGGATAGACAGAAAGAAGTATTTGGACAGACAGTCTCTTCATGGGACACAGTTGTGTCAACTGCTACAGTCATCTAGATCCTTGCTCTTTGAAGTGTGGTCCCTGGGCCAGCAGTGTGGATGTCACCTGGGAGCTTGTTAGAAATGCAGACTCTCAGGCCCCACCCAGACCTACTGAATCAGAATCTATATGCTCTTTCCAGTTTGAGAAGTACTGGCCTTAGATGATGGATGATAGGTGTCTGGAGTCAGATGAGCACTATGGAAGGTCTGAAAACTTTGGAATTGGGAACACAAGAGGAGGGGCCTAGGCTTGGAAATTGAATTTTGGGAAGAGAGAGAAGTGTGGACACTGGTTGCCCTCCTGTCCCCAGGCTTCCCAAACCAGTCACTGTGCTAGGATTTGTCACTCTGCCCACTTTGGGAAAATGCCTGCTGTGCCCACGCTAGAATCTGCCTGGTCTTCAGGGGCTTCCCTGGGGCAAGCCTTGCATGTGTCAAGGGTGCTGCCAATTCTGTTTCCTCGACTTCGTATGATGGCCTGAAAGGGACTGGGGAGGTCATATTAGTCATGGTGAGCCTCAGGGTTGTACTTTCTCTTAATCAAATGAGTGATAACTTGATGATACTAATTGAGGAGGTTATGGAGGTTGGGGGTATTGAAATTGGAGTTCTTAACTTTCTGTCCTGGAAATTAGGATATTTTCATCCTTCAAAAACTTTCAAAAGCTTGGAGAGACCAGATGACTGCACAAGATGACTAAATCAATTCTTTTTAAGGAAATTTTGAAGTTTTTAAATGGTTAAAAACAAAATCTATGAGACCTATAATTACAGAGACCTGGGCTGATTGGCAATGCATCAGTGTTACCAGGTGGGCATTTGAGAATTTTCTTCAGCCTTTGAGGGTTTGTGTACCTCATCCCCAATCAGAATGAGTGTAAAAAGATGCCAGTATGGAAGGAAAACAGATTAAGATAGAATACAAGGAAGAATTTCTGAGATTAGACAGTGACCAGAGGAGATGGGAGGAGGAAGGCTCTCTGGCCATGTGCATGGCTGTCTCACTTGGGTTTGGAATGCCTCGGATGGGCCCCTGTCCAGAAACAGGGCAATGTACAAAATGAACTCTCAAAATATTTTTCTTCCCAAGATTTCTGCAGTCAACTCCTGAAATTAAAGTCTGGGGTGGACGTTTGGTGTATATAAGGTGGTGAAGCATGGGGATGATGAATGGCAGAAGGAAAAAAACAATTTTAGAGCATTGAAATCTGCTGCAAATTTTAAAATAGGGCTTGGGTTTAGGAGAATAAGTTGCATGTTAGGGTTCAAATAAGAGTTTTAGGTTTCCATGTCCTTTTTCCATTTATGTATTTATCTTGTCTCACTAACGAGATTTAAAAACCACCTAAGGGAAAAGAACATCTCTTTTATGTATGACTTGTTTATATCTGCAATGCCCCCAAAGTGATGACAAAAGTAATAACTACCACTGGCTGAGTGGTATGCCCTGTAGTTAGACCCAAATATTTTACATAATCACCTCTTTCACACAAGAATTGTATGAAGTGAGTATTGCTACGTTCATTTTACAAAAGTTAAAACTAATGCTCAGAGAGGTTAATTTGTGCAAAGTGAGTCCTGAAGTTAGGATTTGTGCTGAGTTTGAGCAACGCTCATGCAGCTAAGCCCTGACCTATACTCTCAGTGAAGTAGTGGCTCAACAAGCCGTAGATGATCACTGAAGCTTGATGATAATTCAAGGGCAGTGGATAATTCCAAATAGTGAGTCATAAGAAAACAGTTTCTCTTTGTTTTGTGGAGTGTAGTTGGAGAAACACTTAGTGACACATACAAACTTCTACTCAGACATTCTCTCATTCACCTTCATTGTGCCACACCCTGCAGTCAGGAGCTTGGAAAGGGGGTGAGGCTGTGTACATATATTCATAAAGCACCTCATTGAAAGTAATGTATGTGCCTAGTATATGGACCTATGTCTTTAAACTTGAGTGGAAATATGCAGCAAGTATTGGGGTACTCTTTTCTAGGTAGGTTTACAAATAAGCATATTTGTTTGACTTTCTGGTTATGGTGTGTGTGTGTGTGTGTGTGTGTGTGTGTGTGTGTCTGTGTGCGTGCGTGTGTGTGTGTGTTTTGTTCATGTACACAAATCCTGAAGGAGTTCAGCCAGTTATGAGGAATTAGCTGCCCTTCATTCCCAGCCATGGTTGTTGTGTTTGTATCAAAACCTGATATTTATTTTTCATCACCTCTCAAGGGAAACTTAATGAGTTTTCTTTCTGGGAAGATTATGGCTAAGATGCTGGGCTGCTTGAAGCCCCTAGAAATCTGCTACAATCAGAAGAGTTTTGCAGAGAAAGAGAAAAAGCAGCTACAATGCAACCCCCTCCTGTCTTTACTTTCTAGCCTAATACACAGCTGCCCTTGTATGCACACCACTCATGTAACCACCTCCCTGTTCCTAGAACCCGTTATGGAAGGTACTAAGAGAAGACATTTTATTTACTTCTTTGCTTCCAAGTAGGACTCTCTATTTGAGCCATCCCAGAGAGAGGAGAATTGAAAATTATACCAATGAAGGAATTTAGAGTTGAGATTGTGAGAATCAGGTCATTTGTGAAACTAACTTCATAGAAAGCAATGGGCATTGATGGAAGCAAGGATAGTGAGAGGAGTTGACTGTCTCTCTTTACTTCTTTAGAAAACCTGAAACAAAGTTCCGGGAAGCAGGCGGGGGTATGACCAGCTAGTGGTTTGAAAGTAAACAAGCACAGGAACCCCCTCCCCCACCTTCCAATGCCAGTACTTGGGAGACTTTTATGAGGGATTTTATGACAAACTTTACTTCACATCTGACATTTCACAACATCTCCAGAGAAGAAGGAAATGTAGATAATTATTGACATATAGTATCAGAATATGAAGGAAAATGGACTCTGGAGATGGAAGAGGAGATTTTCTCCCTTTTCCCAGGAATGCAAATTACCTAACTTATTTGTGCAGTGTCTGCTTTTCTGTGCTTTGTGCTCTTCTCAGTAATGAGAGTAAGAAATCCTTTCATTGTTTATAAAGAACCCAGTGCGGGGAGACAGGAGATAAGAGACATATAGATGGAAGCATAATGGTTACATATGTTAACCATATATTCTTTATATCTATGGTGAAAATGTCCCATTTGAACCGTATACCTCTTCAATAAGATCAGGTGTAGGAGAAGTGGGGATAAAAAAGCTAAGCTGGGACCCAGGACCTGGCTCTGGTCTTCTGTATTTAAGGCCTCCAATTTCTGCAATTTTGCCTGGAATTTCACTGGTCCTTTCAGTTCACTCTCCAGTGATGAAGAGAAGTTCAATATCAGTTGATGCCTAAAGTCAAGAAATCCTTGCCAGTAGCTGTGTCTTTTCCTTGGAATGCCACCTCTCAATCTCTGACTACTGAAGTCCTACACAGTCATCATGATCCAATTTAAATGTTACCTCCTGTCACTGCCTTTCTGGATAATCCACCTCAGAAGTAATTTATTTCCTTTAACCCCATCATTTGTGTCAGTGTTACTATAGCTGTCTTTTTTTTCTTTCCTTTTTATTTAATTTACAAGAGTCAATTTATTAAAAGAGTAAAGTCATTATTTAAGATAAATATCAAAATATTACATAAACATGCCATATTACTAAGATTAACAGTGTATTTCTTTAAAGAGAACATTTAATAACCAACATTTACTTTATTGTAACAAATCTTTTAATAACTTCAAGTTTAGTCACCTGTAAGATATAATTCAAAATTTACTACTATCTAAAACGATATAAAACTCATATAGAATAAACGACATCTAGGATCCCTACTAGAATTCTATTACTCTTGAAGATGAATAACTATCTTTTACGTATTTAAAAATTGGTAAAAAGTGGAGGGACATTCTAATTCAAAATGTCAGTCTTGTTATTAACATGAAATAGTTTATTCCTAACGAAAATGATTGGGGAAAATAAAAACACTAAGTTTTTTAAGGTTATTTCTAACATTCGTCTTTCCTGTGACAACAATATATCACTATTTTTTTGGTTAAAAACTAGATGTTCAGTTTTAGGTGAACGCAAGTGCTACACTTTGTCACTTTACAGTACTCAAATGCAACCTGTAAGTTAGGAATACACTTTCAATTCACAACGCATCAACAGTGATCAAAATCCGAGAAATCCTCCAAACTCTGATATTATCATTATCATTATCATTATCATTATCATGACATTATCATGTCAGGGTTTGTTGCCCTGACATCTTAGTGAATTCTTTAAAGGTTGCAAACGTCATTAGGCATTTATAGGGTGAAGGTGGGACAAATTTGTCCCAGACAAGGGCACTGCGGACAGGAGATCGTGGGTTACAGAAATGGAAAAGCTTCTGAGGCCTAGTAGGTGCTAAATAAAGTTTGGCGGAATCCGTATCTCTTAAGAAATGTTTCCATTCCAGCAGAGTGATGGAGCAGGATTCTACAGGGACAAAGAAAAAAGGACTTAGAAGAAATAGGCGAAGAGGAAAACAGCACTTGGGCTGTCCCTTTTGGGGTCCAGGCATTAGATCAGAAGCCGCTCGGCTGGGGGTTGGAGGCTGGCGGGGTGTCGAGCTTGTGGGGCCAGGCGGGCCCCGAGAAACGTGGGGCCACAGCGTCCGCTCACCTAGGCAGGTCCAGCACGTCCCCCGCGACAGCAGCTCAAAGGGTCTGGGTCAGCTCAAGGGCCACCCTCCACCGCCTTGGTCCGCCTGGCTCTCACAGGCCCCTGCGTCACTTCTCCTCCTACCCATGGACTCCCTTGGGTCCCAACTTCTTCTGCTCTTCACCTCAGAGGGAGATGTCTAGAATCCTGGGAGGAAGATAACCCCAGGTGGTTTCTTAGCTGAGGAAATCAGCAGTGGGCATCCCCTGGAGAACTCCGCCCCCAGAGTCTCCTGTGCTGCCAACTCCCATGGCTGACTCTCCACAAACTGTCTTCAGTGGTGGTTCCCCTGTGACTTCTCTTCCTCCCTCACTAGCCTGTGGGCTTCTGGAGGGCAGAGACTGTGCCTGAACGTACTGATATTCTCTCCACAGTGCTTAACACAGAGCTAAAGACTTGTTCAACAACTCTCACGTGTGGATACAGTTGTAGGACAGAGGCCAGGGGTAGAAAGGTAGAGGTAGGGGCATTATGAATATTGATTAAGGTTATTGTTAATAGAGACCTACACCATACTTTCAGGTAAAGATCGTATTAGCAGGAATATTTTATCCCTCCAGTAGATTTATTCCCATATAATATGTTTACTCATCATTCATTCTTTCTCTCATTCATATATAGAGATTTTCCTAGTGGGAAATAGACACTAAGCAAGTAAGCAAATGTTCACATAGTTACAGAGGGTGATAAACATCCCAAGGACATAAACAAGAACTTGGGATAAAGAATAACAGAGAATTTTCTTTAGATAGGTCTTTCCTGAGAAGTTTCTGCTCAAGTCCTCCTTCCAAGTCCCTTGCCCAATGGTGGAAATTGTCTATATTAGGAAAAGGGACTTTTGGTTCTCTAACCTCATCTTTACCATCTCCTGCGGTTTCTGGAGACACTCACAATCTCCTTAAGGCTGGTATAGTCATCCTGAGATTTCATCCTCTTTGGCATTGCCTGAAGATTTAAGCTCTACTATTGGGTTTATGTGGTGGAGACCAGGGGTTGAGATGAAGATATTGAGCAAAGAGAGAAATTGCTCTTCCTCCTTGGGTTCCATCTACAACTTCAGCTTCCCAGAATTTTGGAGTTTTCAAAGAAAGACTGAAGGGAATAGTTACAGTCCTGGAGAACATAAGTCTGGAGCAGACCAGGCATTATATGTCTAGGCTTCTGCAAATTTGCTCCTGAACTCACTCCATCAGCCTCAGCAGGGAGGTGGATTAGCAGGAGCCAGAAGACAAGAGACAGGGATGCTGGAGGGAGATGGCATATTTGACAGATGCTGACAGGACTCCTTATCTGCTAGCTCTGGAATCCCCTCCCACACACCAGGCTGCCCTTGACCCTCCCCTTCCAGTGTTCATTGCTCATTAGTGACTGTCTGTCTTTGGGCAGACACCCTGGGGGCCAAGTTGCATTGAGTGGCAAGCAGGGAGAGGAGGAGGGAAGGTCACCAGGTAAATGACTGAGGAGGAGGGGTTGGAATGACTGGGATTTGAGCTGGGGTCCAATGCTTACTGGGTTGTTTGGAAGTCTTGTCAAGGCAAACTGTCCTGGGGGCAGATATTGACTTGTTGGAGGTCAGTGAGAGAGGGTGGAGTGGGAAGGATTCTTTAAAGGGCTTGATTTCCACTATTTAAGGCACTGTTTTGGTTGTGAAATATGAGCCAATGACTTTATTGAGAGCTTCCTGTGTCCAAGAAGGGTTACATGTGCCTGAAGAGATAAAAGAGGGACACACATATTTTCTCTTCCCTTCCCATATTTGAAGCCCAGCCCCATCTCCTCTCTCAACTGATTGACTCATGTGGGCCTGTCTGAGGGGTACACGGAACCACTGGGCCGTTCTTGTCCAGGATGCAGAGGCAAAACTCTCAGACTTTCTGTTCTGCACATCTCCCACCCCTTTGACAAATAACCTGCACAGGGTCTCCTGCCCCTCCTCACTCCTTTTCTAGCAGAATAATCCATTCATGTAGATCCCTGGACAAGGGAACTTGGAGTCCCATTCCAGAATTTCCAGTGGCTCCCAGTGGAAGGATTTGGGAGGGGAAGGCCCAGACTCAAGGCCTGTCAGGCCAGCATAGCAGGAGGGAAGTGACCTGTATCTGGAGTCCTTGGGAATGTTCTGTGAGAATCAGAGTGCTGCAGTCAGGGATGGAAGTGCATCCTAACCTGGCACAGACCACCTTCCACACAAAGGGCTGCCTGCCTCATCTCTCTGCCCTCTGAGCCAGCCCACCCCTGGAATCCCAGGGCAGCAGGGGGAGGGTGCACAAAAGGGGAGAGATGGACACAGGGATGGGGACAGTAGGGCTCAGTAATTCAAGCCAAGTCCAACAGTTGGGACTCATAAGGCAGATCCAGTTCTAGCACCTTGAGTGTCCAAGAGACCAAGACACAGAGTTAACAGAGACAGTGGTCAGTGGAACAGAGAGACAGGCAGTCAGACTCAGAGAAAGAAGAGAGGGAAGAGAGCATCAAGAGAGCAGAGAGAAATTTCCAAGACACACACAGAGAGACTCTGAGAGGCCAGAGAGAGTAGAGAGACACAGGGATTCAGAGACAGGAGTTGGACTCAGGTTCAAGGGGCCCACCAGCCATTGACCAAAAGCGAAAGACAGATCCATGCACCCGGGTCCAGGACTGAGGAGGCAGCCAGGGAAGTGAACACAGAGAGGGAGGGAGAGGGAGACAGAGAAGGGAAAAGAGGAGGTGGAGACCAGAGGGGGAGGCAGTGAGAAGGGGCAGGTAGAGGTTGCAGAGGTGGGATGCAGACTCTGAATCAAGGGCTCTGCTGCTGCTGCTGCTGCTGCTGCTGTTATGTGTGTGTGTGTGTGTGTGTGTGTGTGTGTGTGTGTGAGGAACACAACAATTCATAGCTCCATACAAAATGGCAGAGTCCTCTGGTGCTGAAGGAGATCCCACACCCTCCCTCTGCAAGATTGCTCTGAGCAGTGGAGGTGGAGGGGGGAGAACAGAAACACGATGTGAGTTAGAGGAAGACTGAGATGGAGAAGAAATGACAGAGCCCTGACTGAGATCAGAAGGAGGGAAAGTGAGAGTGGAGCATGAAGAAGAGAGATGGACAGAAAACAGAAGGAGACAGAGGAGGAGAAAGAATATGTTGGAGGTGGGTGTGCAGAGAACAGGAAGAGGGAGGGCACCTCTCACTGCAGGAGGGACAGAGGTGAAGAGAGAGAGAGAGAGAGAGAGAGAGAGAGAGAGAGAGAGAGAGAGAGGCTGTTGAGAAGCAGATGAGGGGAAAGGGGGGACAAAGCATGGCACCTGTCTCCTCAGAGATGCTGGACTGGAATGAAACAACCCTGTGGGGAGGTGGGGAGGAGGTCAGTGAGTGCTTTTTTAGGGTGACCATGTGTCTCTCTTGTTTTAAGTACAATGAACCTATTCCATGCAACCATCTTCTTCACAGGAGCACTTACAACTGCTGCTGCTGCAGGTGCCTGGTCACCTGGCATCCTCTGTGGGAATTGCCTTCATAGCCTGCAGCACAGCTCTGAGCATCCTCACCAGAGGCACATGCTTGTCCTTGGGGTGGATATGATGTTTAAAAACTGCCAAGTTTTTTTTTTTTTCTGAGGCTTGAGAATAAGGTGAGGACCCAGCTGGGAAGCAGTATTTCTGGTTAAATACAAGGTGAATATGGGAAGACGCAGTGGAGGGTGTGCCCTCCTCCAAAATGGCTCTGAAAGGTCATTGTGAAGATGACATTTGCAGCAGGTGACAGATGAGACATTCCTTGTGGCTGCTGGAGCCCAGATTAATGTTCCTCTCTGTGAAATCAGGTAGTAGTGCTTCTGGGAACATTCCCAGCCTGGTACTGGAGGGGGAGAACTGCATTTGCCTGAGATACTGGGACCAGTCCTGTCCTTGGGAAGCTTACAGTCTCTCCCTGCTAATTGATATGCAAATTAACTGATTACACTCACCCAGCTCAGACCAACAAGTGCCAAAGACTAGGGCAAATTCAGAATCAGGGCCAGTTAGTTTATCAGGAAAGGCTACCTGGGGGAGGGGACTCATGAGTGGGGTGTAGAGGAAGAAATCCAACAAGGCATGGGATGGAGGAGGAAAATAAGAGAAATTCCTTCTGTTGCTTCTGAAGCAGGATGAGCAAACCATAAGGCAGGATGAGCAAACCATAAGGCAGGCAGGAGACAGCTTTGCTGGCCTGGAATAAACAGCTGGATTGGGAACCAGCATGAAAGAGAGTGGAGAGGAGCAGATCTTATGGCCAGGGTGGGTGTTCTGAATTTGCTGGGAGATGTGTTGGGGCCCACTGGAGGGTGCCCTGAGATGTTTGGTCAGTGATGTGTATGCACTCAATTGTCTCACTCAATTGGAGTGTGTATTGGATGTGTATGCACTCAATTGGAGAAGTGTATACCCCAGTTTTCATGCCTTCTGGTGTGTGTTTATTAAGGGGGAGAAGCTGTACATCCAGTTTGCTTTGTGTCAAGGGGCTTTGTAACCCCAGCTCTTGGCTTTCCATTTGTGTAGACTATTGGCACAATGGTATGTTTGAGTGATTTTGTTCATTTGTGAGTCTCCTTGTGGTCACGTGTAACTGGTGTCTCAGTTTTGTGTGTGTGTGTGTGTGTATGTGTGTGTGTATGTATTTTTTTTTTGTCTGCTATAGGTGCAGGGAAGTGTGAGTGCAAGGTTGTTTATTGTGTTTGTTATGTGTGTGAGTGTGCATGCACATGTCTGCAGGAAGACTGGGGTTTTCAGTGAGCCCTGACTACCCAGCATCACTGTCCGTCTCTCTCCCTCCACTGGCTCCATCTGCCCTCGCTGAGGTCCTGACAAGGAGGCAATGGTAAATTGGCAAAGAGCTATGCCCAGAGAGCCCAGAACTATTGTAAACCATGCAGTGATTGCACTTATGGGAGAAACCCTCATGAAGAACCAGAGGACCAACCGACACAGAGTCCGGCAGGCACACAGTGCTCCTGGAGCAGATGCACTCACATGCCCACATTCACAGACACCCACAGGCCTGCCACATAAGAAGGACACACACACACTGCCTCATGATCTCCCTCTCTCCTCCCCTCCTCTGAGTCCTGAGGCCCTTTATCTCATCAGCTCCAAACACCCACCAGGTTTTGGTTTGCTGGGGCTGGGGCACTCCCTTGGTCTTCAGAGACAATGACCATACAATTGCTCCCTTTCCTTGGAGGCTGTGTGTGTGTGTGTGTGTGTGTGTGCATGCACTCGTGCATGAGTCCCTTCCTTCATTCCTTCTCCAGGCCCACCCCCTCCCCCATCTTCTTTCCCTTCTCCAGGCTGACCCTGACTCCCCCCTCTCCACAAGCTGCCTCTACCCTGGGTTTCTCTATTTGCCTCATTCCCACATCCCTTCCAGAGTCTCTCCCTGCCTCCTGCTTTCCACACTTTCACCTGGACTTTATCTTTTCTCCCCCATACCTCTGCTATTGCTCCCTCCTGCTGTCCTGGACTCTGTAGCCTGGTTCCTCCAAGTCACTTCCATTTTGGCCTCCCCCTGCAGGTCCTCCTTCCTCTGTCTTGTGCTCTGCCCCTGGCTTCCTCCATTCCCATGTCTGCCCTAGGTGTATTTCTGCCCTGGCTTTTACTTGGACTGGCCTTTCTCCTATCGGGTTTCAGGAGTGGTCCTTGGCCTTTCTCCCAGCCCTTCCATGGGGGTTCTTCTGGCCCTTCCAGAGTTTCAGTTTGACCTGTTTTCTCCTCCCCCTTCCTGTTGTGAAGCTGCAGGCGTTGCCTTCTGACTCCCAGTCTCTTCCAGGACTTCCCTGGTTGGGTGGCGGGACAGTAGTGAAGCAGGAGGTCTTGGGCCGAGCTGGAATCCAAGCCCTGTTCCTCTTCATGTAGCCTCTTCACCTGGACTCACTCACCTGTAAAAGGTGGGAAATAATTGCAGGGGTTGAAGGAAATAATTCCTGGGACTGTAGTGAGAATTAGCACTGTGGTAAGGATACAACATACTCAGCACATAGTAAGCACGCAGTAAATATTAGCTCTTACTATTTGCCTTTCCTCAGTCTGCTCCCCTGTCTCCTTAGCCTGAAGTAAAAAAATATGTTTAGAAGAGGGAAGAACTAAAGTAATAGACTGTAGAAGCCAAAACTAAGTGTCAGAAATTTCATATGGTGGAACCTAACAAGTGCTCTAAGCTCAGAACACAGGAAATGCCCATGAGTGTGGGCAAGAAGGGAGGGTGGCGCCTGGACTGAACCACAGAACATAGGAAATCATGTGAATTGTGCACTGGACAGAGGAAATTCCAACCCAGGGAGGATGGAGGGTGCCCAAATTCCAGCCTGCATTCACCTTTGGTGTAGCGCTGACCACCCTCTGCCTGCAGTCATGGGACTCTGTCTGCTGGGGCTGCAGATGGTCTGGGAGTCCAGCTTCTGAAATACCCGGACTCCTGGAGCCTCAGACCCACTTCTTCCTCTCCCCTCCATGCGTGTTGTTAAGTGTGTGTGCAGAAACACACACACACACACACACACACACACACACACACACACACACTGGCACCCTGGGATTTCTAAAGGAAAGGACTGGCCCATTAGAGATGGATTCCCTCTAGCTGCCTCTTTCGCTGGCACTAAACCTCACAGGCTAGTGTAGTGTCAGATGATGTCCCTCTTCAGGTTTCTTTCTCAGTTTTCTCCTTTCTGCAAGGGAGCAGAATCAGTGAGTCACACACTCTACTCTCTCTGTGCTGGGCACCCAGGGGAGACCCAGAGGGAGGAGCAGGGGCCCTGTCCTGCAAAAGCTCCTTGCAGTTGGTGAGATGAGGCTGAGACCTAACACAGGGAGGCACAGCACTGTGGGCGCTGTCTTGCAAATGTTTGTGAGATGAATTGGTAAAGGGCACCTGGACCCGGGCCCATGATTCAGATGATAGGAGGCTGGCAATGACCAAAGGAATATGGAGAAAGACACAGAAGTCTAGTAGGTGTCCTAGGAGACAAGGAGAATGATACTGATTTATTTAGCAAAGATCAGGAAAATGGAGAGGAGAGGATCAGATAAGTCAGAACTCTCAGGAAGGGCATGATCTTTTTTTTTTCTATCTCTCTCTTTTTTAATTATTTTTTAAAAAAATCTACATCCAAGTTAGTTAGTATATAGTGCAACAATGATTTCAGGAGTAGATCCCTTAATGCCCCTTACCCATTTAACCTACCCACTTCCTGCAATCCCTCCAGTAACTTTCTGTTTGTTCTCCATATTTATGAGTTTCTTAGGTTTTGTCCCCCTCCATGTTTTTATACTATTTTTTATTCCCTTCCCTTATGTTCATCTGTTTTGTATCTTAAAGTCTTCATATGAGTGAAGTCATGATATTTGTCATTTTCGGACTAATTTCGCTTAGCATAATACCCTCTAGCTCCATCTATCTAGTTGCAAATGGCAAGATTTCATTCTTTTTTTATTGCCGAGTAATACTCCATTGTGTGTGTGTGTGTGTGTGTGTGTGTGTGTGTGTGTATCACATCTTCTTTATCCACTCATTCATCAATGGACATTTGGGCTCTTTCCATACTTTGGCTTTTTCAATAGTGCTGATAAACATTGGGGTGTATGTGTCCCTTCGAAACAGCATACCTAGATCCCTTGGATAAATACCTAGTAGTGCAATTGCTAGGTTGTATGGTAGTTCTATTTTTAATTTTTTTGAGGAACGTCCATACTGTTTTCCAGAGTGGCTGCATCAGTTTGCAATCCTACCAGCAGTGCAAAAGAGATCCTCTTTCTCTGCATCCTCACCAACACCTGCTGTTGCCTGAGTTGTTCATGTTAGCCATTCTGACAGGTGTCAGGTGGTATCTCATTGTGGTTTTGATTTGTATTTCCCTGATGATGAGTGATGTTGAGCAATTTTTCATGTGTAGGCTGGCCATCAGGATGTCTTCTTTGGAGAAGTGTCTATTCATGCCTTTTGCCCATTTCTTCACTGGATTATTTGTTTTTTGGGTGTTGAGTTTGGTAAGTTCTTTATAGATTTTGGATACTAATCCTTTATCTGATAGTCATTTGCAAATATCTTCTCCCATTCCATCAGTTGCCTTTCAGTTTGGCTGATTGTTTCCTTCACATTACAGCAGATTTTTATTTTGATGAGGTCCCAATAGTTTATTTTTGCTTTTGTTTTCCTTGTCTCTGTAGATGTGTTGAGTAAAAAGTTGCAGCGGCTGAGGTCAAAGAGGTTTTTGTCTGCTTTCTCCTCAAAGATTTTGATGGCTTCCTGTCTTACATTGAGGTCTCTCATCCATTTTGAGTTTATTTTTGTATATGGTGTAAGAAAGTGGTCCAGGTCCATTCTTCTGCATGTCGCTATCCAATTTTCCCAGCACTACTTGATGAAGAGCCTGTCTTTATTCCACTGGATATTTTTTCCTGCTTTGTCAAAGATTAGTTGGCCATACGTTTGTGGGTCCATTTCTGTGTTCTCTATTCTGTTCCATTGACCCGAGTGTCTGTTTTTTTGCCAGTACCATACTGTCTTAATGATTACAGCTTTGTAATACAGCTTGAAGTCTGGGATTGAGATGCCTCCTGCTTTGGTTTTCTTTTTCAAGATTGCTTTGGCTATTAGGGATCTTTTCTGGTTCCACACAAGTTTTAGGATTATTTGTTCTAGCTCTGTTAAGAATGCTGGTGTTACTTTGATGGGGATTGCTTTGAGTATGTAGGTTGCTTTGGGTAGTATTGACATTTTAACCACATTTGTTCTTCCTATCCAGGAACATGGAATATTTTTCCATTTTTTTTGTCTTCTTCAGTTTGTTTCATAAAGCTTTATAGTTTTCATTGTGTAGATTATTCGCCTTTTTGGTTAGGTTTATTCCTACATATTTTATAGTTTTTGGTGCAGTTGTAAATGGGATTGATTCCTTGATTTCTCTTTCTGTTGCTTCATTGTTGGTATATAGGAATGCAACTGATTTCTGTGCATTGATTTTATATACTGCAATATTGTGGAATTCATGGATCTGTTTTAGAAGTTTTCTGGTGGCATCTTTTGGGTTTTCCATATAGCATATCATGTCATCTGTGAAGAGTGAATGTTTGACCTCCTCCTGGCCGATATGGATGCCTTTTATTTCTTTGTGTTGTCTGATGACTGAGCCTAAGACTTCCAATACTGTTTTGGATAATAGTGGACATCCCTGTCTTGTCCTTGACCTTAGGGGAAAAGCTCTCAGTTTTTCCCCGTTGAGGTTGATATTAGCATTGGGTCTTTCATATATGGCTTTTATGATCTTGAGGTATGATCCTTCTGTCCCTACTTTCTTGAGGGTTTTTATCAAGAAAGGATGCTGTATTTTGTCAAATGATTTCTCTGCATCTATTGAGAGGATCATGTCTTGCTTGTCCTTTATTTTATTGATGTGATGAACCACAGTGATTGTTTTGCAATATTGAATCAAGCCTGAATCCCAGGTATAAATATTCTGCTGCTTTAGGATGAAATGTTCTGAATATATCTGTTACGTCCATCTGGTCCAGTGTGTCATTCAAAACTATTGTTTCCTTATTGAATTTCTGATTAGATGATCTGTCCATTGTTGTAAGTAGGATGTTGAAACCCCCTACTATTATGGTATTATTATCGATGAGTTTTTGTGTGTGTTTGATTAACTGATTTATATATTTAGGTCCTTACACATTTGGTGCATAAATGTTTATAATTGTTAGGTCTTCTTGGTGGATAGACCCCTTAATTATGATATAATTCCCTCCCTTATCTCTTGTTACAGTCTTTATTTTAAAGTCTAGATTGTCTGATTAAGTATGGTTATTCTGGCTTTCTTTTGCTGACCATTGGCATGATAGATGGTTCTCCATCCCCTTACTTTCAATCTGAAGGTGTTGTTAGGTCTAAAGTGGGTCTCTTGTAAACGGCATATGGATGGATCTTGTTTTCCTATCCATTCTTTCACCCTATGTCTTTTGATTGGAACATTTAAACCATTTATGTTTAGAGTGAGTACTGAAAAGTATGAATTTATTGCCATTATGTTGCTTGTAGAGTTTGAGTGTCTGGTGGTGTTCTCTGGTCCTTTCTAGTCTTTGTTGGTTTTGGTATGTATGTATGTATGTATGTATGTATGTATGTATTTTTCTTTTCTCCCCTCAGAAAGTCTCTGTTAAAATTACTTGCATACCTGGTTTAGTGGTCACAAACTCCTTTAATTGTTGTTTGTCCAGGAATCTTTTAATCTCTCCTTCTATTTTGAATGACAGCCTTGCTTGATAAAGAATTCTTGGCTGCATATTTTTCTGATTCAGCACATTGAATATATCCTTCCACTCCTTTATGGCCTGCCAAGTTTCTGTGGATAGGTCTGCTGCAAACCTGATCTGTCTTCCCTTGTAGGTTAAGGACTTTTTTTTTTCCCTTGCTGCTTTCATGATTCTCTCCTTGCCTGAGTATTTTGTGAATTTCACTATGATATGCCTTGTTGATGGTGGGTTTCTGTTGAATCTGATGGGAGTCCTCTGTGCTTCCTGGATTTTGATGTCTGTGTCTTTCCCCAGGCTAGGAATATTTTTCACTATGATTTGCTCACATAACCCTCTACCCCTTTTTCTCTCTCTTCTTCTTCTTGGACCCCTATGATTCTGATGGTGTTCCTATTTAATGAGTCAGTGATTTCTCTAATTCTTAAATCATACCCTTTTGCCTTAGTCTCCACCTTTTTTTCTGTTTCATTATTCTCCATAAGTTTGTACTCTGTATAGCCATTTTTCTGCTCTGCCTCATCCATCCTTGCTGCCATGGCATCCATTCAAGAATGAAGCTCATTTACAACACTTTTTATTTCATCTTGACCAGCTTTTACTTCTTTTATCTCCGCAGAGAGGGATTCTAATCTATTTTTGACTCCAGCTAGTCTTCTTATTATCATGATTCTAAATTCTGGTTCAGACATCTTGCTTGTACATGTGTTGGTTAAGTCCCTGGCTGTCGTTTCTTCCTGCTCTTTCTTTTTGGGTATATTTCTTTGTTTCATCATTTTGAAGGAAGAAAAGAATTAATGAGGTAAAAAGAAATTAAAATTTAAAAATTAAAATAAAAAAGTTAAAATTGAAAATTAAAACGCACACACACGCACACAGACACACACACAAATCAAATAAATGACACTAAATCCTAGGTGTGTTTTTGCCTGGGTATTGAGGGGCTCGATAGATTAGAGAGAAAAGAGAAAAAAAAGAGGAAATTGTTTGAAAATTTAAAAAAATGAATACACTGAAATAGAATAAAATGAAATGATGTAAGTAAATAGAATTTTAATAATTTACAAAAAAGTAAAAAAATATAGTTGAAAAAAGTTTTAAAAATATTTTCAATAAAAATTGAAAATAAAAATAGAGATTTTCTCTTTCTGTATTCAAGAAAAATACTCGAAAAAGAGAGAGGTAAAAAAGAAAATTAAATAGATGGATGAGTGAACAGACTGAAATATGATTGAAATTACTTTGTTTTCCACTAGAAGTTAAACTATGCAGCAGTTTATATTCTGTACACTAAGCAGGCAGAGATTTGTGTTCCTGAAGAGCGAGTTTGGCCCATTTGTTCAGGGCTTAGTGTAATGGCTCCGATCTCCACTAGATGGCTCTGTTTTTCTTACTGTGATGGATTGTTGTGGCGATTGTGGGTGTGTATGCACATGCACAGGAGTGGTGAAAATGGCGTCACCGAGCTACCCAGTCTCTAGTAATGGAACTCTGTCATCCCAGCTCAGCAATTGCACACCTGACCTTTGTCTCTGGCTTCAGTCCACTTCCTACTTTTACACCGTTTGTGACCAGGCCCCAGGCAGCACATCCATCCTGAGTTTTGTCTCAGATGCGGCTGTTTTTCCCATCCTCAAACTTCTGAGGGACTGTGGCTTTGCCCTGTTCTGCCTCTCTCCAGGAGAGTCTCACTGAGCAATGGCCAGGTGCTGGCTGCACCTAAGAACGTTCACAGGACTGTGCTCCTGCCGATGCCCAGAGACTGTGGCTGGTGCTAGCCCTCCCCAGAAAAAGTTCATGTAATCATGTAGCAGCAGCATTTCAGGGATTATGACAAGTCACAACACATATCTGGTACCAGGCTTCACCCCAGCAACCTTGTTCCAGCACCAGCTAATGTGGTTGTTCTCCCGGGTCCACTGGGGCCTTGCCTGTGGGAGACCACCCAGCCTCTACCAGATGTCCTTCCAGCAGGGGAACTGCCTCTCCCACGTGGCCCAAAGACCCCAGACTTCACTCAGCTTCTGGGGATTCACCCATCTCATCAGAGCACCACCAGGTATCGAGCTATGGAGTTTCAGACTCTGCACTCCCCCTGTTTATAGAGTCTTAATGGAATTTAAACCCTCTCCTTTCTCCTTTCTCCCTTTTTTTGTTCAGTCCTGCAGCTGTTTCCACCTTTCCACTTTTTCTCCAGCTGCCTTTGGGAGAGTATTTTTCCTGTATTATCCCCCACCCCCATCTCCATCTTCTCTCCACAGCTCCCTGCCCTTTGCTGCTTCTCTCTCCATCAGTTCACCTCTTGGTGCTGTGTACCTGCTGAGTTTTGTGATTCAGGTTGTACAGATTGTTGTGTTAACCCTCAAATCAGTTTTCTAGGTGCGCAGGGTGGTTTAGTGTTGATCTGGCTGTATTTCATGGACGCGAGAAATACTTCCATGCTGTTCTGCCATCTTTGCTCCTCCACCCCACATGGGTCTCATTTGAAGGGGCGTTTGTGGATCACATGACTACTGAGGTGATTCTGAGGGAGAAGTTCTCCCACAGTGGGAACAGTTGCAGGGCTCATGCACTGTGCGATCCTGTCCTATATGCACACATGGTAGCTCCCTGGGTCCCTGCACTTGCAGTGATGCAGGCACATTGGTCATGGATAGGTCTCCTCTTTGAAGCCACAGATTGTTGGCTCAGGTGAGAGACATTGTGGAGGCCTTGCCACGCAAGTCACAGGTGTGCTTCTCCTGGATGTGCTTTCTAGAGTGGGTCCTGGCCACCCTCCACCTGCTGCCCAGGGCCCCTGCAGCACCTGTGACTGCCCAACCTCTTATACAACCTTCTTCCCCTCCCCCACCAGCTCGCTCAGTTGGGGATGCTCAGGGAGCTCAGGGACATCACTGTGGGCATCTCCACAGCACCTGAGGTGTGTCGGCTGCAGGCCTTGACTCCTGTGTGGATGGCCTGATACCTTGGGATGTTGTAGTCATCTGGAATTCCATGGCACAAGTGCACATATGTAGGCCCCATGGTCTTTGTCTTCTCCCAGGTAGGTGCAGCCTGGGTCACAGCAACCACTGAGATTGGGGCTATCAAGGCAGTGGCATGGCTGTGGCACTGGTGGCCGCAGAGAAAAAGGTGTGGCCTGGGCATGTGGCGTGGACACTGGTGGGGACAGGGGCAGAGACTTCAGAGTGGCTGTGTCTATTGTGAAGTGAGAGGCTGGGTCAGGAGCACAGTAGCAAGGGCAGCAGTGGTGCGGCAGACTCCTGGGTGGCAGGGAGAACCCAGAGCAGGTCCACCTGGAGGATCTGGGCTTTGGGGACTGGGGCCTGGCTGGCAACATTGGCACAGACTGGAATAGAATCCCCTGGGATATAAAAAAGGGGAACTGGAGCTCAGTCTTGACCTGGAAAGGGTTCTGGGTATGACTCTGTGGTGGGTGGAAGGCATTCTTGAGGCTGCCTACCCCAGGGAAGTCCAAGCCTTGCCAGGGGAAGGCCATGGCAAGAGTGTGCTAAGGCATATAGGGAATGTGGCCTTGGACACTGACGGGCCCCAAGGGGTTCAGTTGGAGCCAGGGGCACTAGCCTCAAAGAGCCCAACACTGGCCTCCCATACTGGGTAAAGCTCAGATCATGGCCTTAGGGCCGTCAGGCTGCCTGATCACCTCTGCTGGACTATGGGAGGTAGGGAAGGAGGGATCCTGGGACAGTTTTTTCACTACCTGGTAATTGTCTGGGGGCCCTATTATTTCCCCAACCACCCACCTCTACCCAAGACAGTGAATAGCACAGGGAGAAAAAGGTAAAGATTGCTTTTGTGACCTGATGCAAGCATACACAGACCCTCCCCTTGCACTTCCCCTGAAGTAGATGCATATTTGGGAAAAATCCCAGCCTGAGGCAGAGGAAGATAGCCTAGGAATATTGCAACAGACACAAATGAAATCCCTAGGTCTCCCTTCACCAGTGTTCTGTCCTGACAGCCATCCTTCCAATTCCTGCCTGTCTCCTTTGCCTCTAGGAATTTTGGCTCTGTAGTCCTGGCTGGGCCACTCATCCACTACCTAGCATAGCACCTGGAACAAAGGAGGTGCTTAATTAGTGCCTTTGGTCCATGCCTACTGGAGATATGTTAGGGCAGGGTCAATGTGATTTGTAGGCTTTCCTCAGTTGGAGGTTCTTCATGACATCTGTAGAAGTTCTTTCTGTTCAAATTTCAACGTTCTGTCTTAGTATAGTTAGTATATACTCTGTCCCTTTAGGGTCCTGCTGCTACTCTTCTCTCCCTTACCTCCACTTCCACCCCAGTGTTGTTGTTTTTTTTTTTTAATATAGGTTATCATCAAATTGGTTTCCATACAACACCCAGTGCTCATCCCAACAAGTGCCCTCCTCAATGCCCATCACCCACTTTCCCCTCTCCTACACCCCCCATCAACCCTCAGCTTGTTTTCAGTATCCAAGGGTTTCTAATCGTTTTCCTCCCTCTCTGTAACGTTTTTTCCCCTTCCCCTCCCTCATGGTCTTCTATTAAGTTTCTCAGGATCCACATATGAGTGAAAACATATGGTATCTGTCTTTCTCTGCCTGATTTATTTCACTTAGCATAATACTCTCCGGTTCCATCCACATCGCTGCAAATGGCCAGGTTTCATTCTTTCTCATTGCCAAGTAGTATTCCATTGTATATATAAAGCAAATCTTCTTTATCCATTTGTAAGCTGATGGACATTTAAGTTCTTTCTGTAATTTGGCTATTGTTGACAGTGCTGCTATAAACATTGTGGTACACGTGCTGTATAGCTTGGGTAAATTCCTAGCATCCACCCGACTGTTTAAGGAACGTAATTTAGGGTTTAGGAAAATCTCAGCACTATCAAGAGAAGACAGTGGTGCCCCCTTTCCATGAGACCAATGGCTTCTTAGGCCCAAAATTTCTGCATTCAGCCCTTGGTCTTTAAGTAGGCCCCACTTTCTCCATCTCTGAGAAGTCTTGGCTTCTGTTTGATTATTAACATTCTTGGAAATGTCCTTTGGTCATTGTTTCAGGGTCTTGGAAGCCCTACGTTTTGAATGTCTAGAGCAGGAAGCTCTCTAGGTAGGAACTATATCTTTTTCTTTACTTCCTCCAACAAAATGCCCAATGCATATTCAGTTAGAATATGCTATGAATTCTGGGTGACTGTGTCAGGAAATCCCTTGAGGTGAAGCTTAAGCAAATTCCCTTTTAGTTTTAATCCTGGAGTGAAGTGAATGCTGAATGAGGGAGTGGGGATGTGTGGTGCTGATAGAGGAATCTAGCAGGAGATTCTGAGAGGAGCCTGTGGTAGTGCTTCTATCCTTGTTTACAAGACTTCTGAGTGGCTCCTTAGCTGAAACTAGGACTGGCCTCCAAATCACCACAGGCTGGTACCACGTGGCTCCCCACACTGTCTTTCTGCCAACCAGGACCTCATCCATACATTGAAAAACTTGTTTACTTGTACATGCAGATCTTGGGTCAACAAAGTTTCCAACAAGTCCCTTTTAATCCCTCAGTCCACTTCCTTACCCATGCAGGGTCCTACTTCTCATCCTTTGCCCATTTCTAGCTTTCCCCCAGTATTCTGCCTAATCCACCTCCTTCACAGTTCCCCACCCTTCTCATGAGCCCTCCTCCCAGGCACACCAGCCCTCTGATGGCCCCGCCTCCTGATGGCTCTGCTTTCCTGAGGGCCTAGCCTCCCCACTGCCCTACCTCCCTGAGGGCCACCTCTAAACTCCACCTCAAGTCCCGACTCTGCTAGGCCAAGATCCTTTCCTTTCCCTTGGTTTGTCTTGCACTGTCTCTCAGGTCTTTCTCCTCTGATACAGAAACAGCACATGGGTAAGTGATTTCTCATGTTTATAGAGTTGACATGAAAACTGAGACAGAGGCAGAGAGGAAGAAGGCTGGGCACGAAGTACAGGTGGCTGTGAAAGCCCTGTGGGGTTTGAGAAGAGGGTATTTTATGGCACCAGAGCTAGACAGTGGATTGGGAGATGGGGGTGCAGACCAGAGGCCTTGTGAGTTTGGGAAGGGCATGTGAGTTTCCTGGGGTCAGAGTGATTTGGAGGCCTATACTCTATTCTCTTCCAGACCAGAAAGGTTCTCAGCTCTGCTGAGGAAACTATGAAGTAGGGGAGGTGTATCCTGGGTGCTTCTCCAGAGTTCTTCTCAACTCTTTGCCCTGCCCTTCTTCCTGGCCCTTCCTTTCTGACCTGGCACACAGCTTGCTTTATTCATCTTTGTCTTCCCCACAGGGCCCGGCACATAGTATACTTAAACATGTTCCTTGAATGAATGAAGATTCTTCTTCCTGGATCTGGTGTTTCCTTCATGTTTTGCCACATTTTCTCACTGGAGATTCTGAGAATATCTGTGTCCTATCTCCTTAGGGAGAACATTGTTGTGGACCTTGCAGAATAGCAGGTCTAGTTTGATAAGGTGGCCCACCATCACCAGAGGGGATGTGACTGTTTTCTTCCTAGATATTCAAGGAGCTAGATATCTATTTTTACTGCTGAAGGTACCTCCCTGACTTTCTTATCTAATTAAAAAAAGTTGCCTGGTGGGGATTGATTATAGGCCAGGTCAGGCTGTAGGAGGCAAGATTACCAAGTTCCCCTGGGGTGTGGGTGCTTAGTGGTCTTTCAGTCACTTTTAGAAGGCTTCTCTGTGGTCCCACACATGTTATAAATGACTGCTAAATAACCTTGAAATTTAATGGCTCTGTTATTTCTCTTGGATTCTATCAATTTCATGTACATGATAGGCATAGTTCATTGATTGATAAAGAATTGGAGGAGAAGCCTGAAATAGGTCTGTCTTCCCGGGTTTCCAAGAGGAAAAAGAGAGTTTGCTGTTATCTCAGAACATATTTGCAACTGTTTAACTTTAAAGGCCTTGGGAGTCTTAAACTATTCTCCACCCTCCACCCTCCCCAGTGCCATGTACACTGTGGGCTGTACCCAGCACCAGAAGCCCAGATAATAGTATCCATGCATAAAACCTGTTTTATTGATTATATGTGGCAAATGTCAATTTCTAGGTTGTCTTTCTTGTTCCTCCAGCAGTTAGTTCTTGGGCAACTTCTCTCCATTATCAATTGATAGGTGTTATGTTCTTCTTGAAGCAGATTCATTTTAACATTAATTTAAGGAAAAACATGTGGAAAGGTCAATTCCTTCAAATGTATGCACTAAATTGACAAATATGATTTTTAGAATATATTTTCATTTTATCCTCCTCCTTTTTTTCTTGTATTATCCCAGAAATCACAAAGCAGAGTGGGGAATAGAAAGACCTGGGGAAGAGGGATAAAGAGTGTCCCTTAAATAGTGGTGTAGATTTGTTGCCTGAGCTGGGGTAAGGAGGATGAGTTTTGAGGGAGAAGTCATATGAATCTATATTTGAACAGGAACTCAGGACTTTGGTGCAGGATACAAGTTTCATATGAACCAGATGATCTAGTGTCTTTCCCACAACAAAAGAAAGCAAAACAAATTAACTTTTCAAGGCAGATGGTGACAGTGTGGAGCAGCTACCTAGGGCTATGAGAGGAAACAAGCACAGTATGTTGAGAGAGGACAGAGAGAAAGAGACAGCTGAGTACTTACATGGAGGACACAGGGACACATTTGAAGATATGAAGTAAGGTGACCAGAGAGAGTCAGCCTTTCCTAAGCCACCTTGTATGTAGTGTATTACTGAGGATATATATTGGGAGGAAGTACATGGAAGAAGGAGCCATAACCTCTGACCACTCACAACTGCTAGTACGAAAGTGGAGATAGGATGTAGTGTTGCATGGGATCACTGGATGGATATTCAGGATCAGATCCTTACAAGGAAAGGAAAGATCTCAGGGGAAAAAAACCAAAACTTCTTAACATGACTTCTTAGAAAAAATTATTGTGGATCAGTGCTCATAATAGACAAAGGTCATCCTATGTTGCAGGGTTTTATTTTGTTGTTTTGTTTTTGTTTTGTTTTGTTTTTAGAAAATAAGGTGGACAAGCAGATGGATTTCCTTCTACTGATTTCTCCTGAGAACTTTTTATTAGGTGTTTCATGTTGACAGGATTCAAAGTTGGGAAGAAAGAGTGGTCAATTGTAAGGGAAGCAGAGAAGAAATTGATTTTAATCATTGACATTCATGTATCACATCACTTTCCAATCACTTAATTGTACACCCTTCCTGGAATTTCCAGATATCTTTGATTCCTGTTTTGATTCTTCCTGGTAGCCCATCTGGTTTCGGAAGACCTCTAGAAGCAGAAGTTCAGGCCTTTCTGATTTTCTCAGCCCAAGCTGAATATGTATCTTGAACTAATGTTTTCCTGGAAAACAGTTATATACAATGCCAAGTGGGGTAATTCTTCCCTCTTCTATGTGGTGTCCCAGGCTGACACATGATACACAGAAGATACTCACTAGTCTCATCCACAATGGAAAATGAAGTCCTTAATACTTTTACTCTGAAGCCATCTGGGATCTTGACATGCCATTGTCTTGAGTATTTATTTCTGATTTAGGAATACACTTCCTCATTTATACTTTATGTATCTTTTAGTTCTTTTGGGAGGTGGGGAAGTGTTCATGAAATGTAATCTACAATTTCCAGAGAGGAGAATTCTGTATTTGCCACCATTGTCTTGCACTGTGTGTAACTGAGTGCATGATAATTTGTGGGTAATGGTTGTGGTGATGATAATTAAGGGAAAGAAAAATGTTTCTTTTGCTTGAGGTTTTTTTTTTCCCACAAAGTATCACTGTGGTGCCTGAATTTGCAAATTTGGAATTGTCTTTGTATTCATTTACGTTTAATTGAAATCTCACCTTTAAATTTTTTTTTAACGTTTATTTATTTTTGAAACAGAGAGAGACAGAGCATGAACAGGGGAGGGGCAGAGAGAGAGGGAGACACAGAATCTGAAACAGGCTCCAGGCTCTGAGCTGTCAGCACAGAGCCTGACGCGGGGCTCGAAATCACGGACCGTGAGATCATGACCTGAGCCGAAGTCGGCCGCTTGACCGACCAAGCCACCCAGGCGCCCCTAAAATCTCATCTTTAATAGGTTGAATCCAGTCTTTCTCACTTGGGCTTTTTGTGGTTTTGATTTGAGGGACCACCTGAATTCTCACTTTAGATCCAACTCCAAGTACACAAAATCCATCTGTGTAGTATGTATACATAGTAAAAGAAAAATGGAAGCAAATACAGAAAATTATTTTCTGGGAGTTCACAGTATAAGAGCATTTTATGGATACTTCCCTATCCACCTGAAACCAGTGAAATCCTATTCTACACCCCATTCCATCAATTGACTATGGTCCCACTCCTCCATCCTGCAGGCCAGCCTTAAATGTAGTTATTGCAGTTTGAGTATTGTGTCATGTTGTCTAATGCCAAACAATTAGAGGACGTATTATACAAATAAAGTAAAGCAGTGAAAGTAATAAAACTCTGTGTTGTCTGTCTGTTCCATTGTCACACATTACAAGGATGACACTGATGTAAATCATGAATGTCACTGATGATGTACATTCTCTTGGCTGACTTAGGTTACTTCCTTTGTACTTTGACTTTGTTGTGGTGAAAGAGACTTGGACCTCAGTTCTTGTGTCAGATCTCTGACATCACCAAATTGGGCTGTATATCCTGAGGTACTTCTTGGCTATCACCAGTTAACTCTTTGCACCTCAGGCTTCAGCTGGAAAGGAAAGGAAAGCTAAAAACTTCATTAGGCAAAAGCTCTTCTCCTGGGCTCCACCTCAGCGCTTACTCCTTCTACCCTCTTTCCTAACTGGGTTTTCTTCCAATGGTTCTAGGCCACTGGTTCTAGGCCAGGGAGTTATGCCACTGGACATTAACGAGGAAAGAGAAAGGGGCAAGGAAACCATACTGGAGAGATCAGATACCTATCTGTAGCTGTGACCAGAGAAGTTTCCAGAAGGAGGGTCATAATGAACAGGGTTGGTAAAGAGCACATTCTAGGCAGAGAAGGACAGTTTGGGTGAGATCTGATGTTAACGCCAGCAAGATGTACATGTGTGGGGAAAGATTTGTGCCAGTAGGAGCCACATAAAAGGTTAATAGTATGTGTAAGTGGTAGAACAACAGTGAAAAATCCTTGGAAATATAATCTTAGAAGTTTGGACTTAATAGAGAGCAGGAAACTGCAGGTTGGTTGGGTGTGTGTGTGTGTGTGTGTGTGTGTGTGTGTGACTGCCTTTTTAAGACTTGAAGGAAGTGTCGTTTCCAGAAGGAGCACACACACTTCAATTCTTCTGCATGTAGTGATCAGGAAGAATGTGGTTTAGGGCTTTATCCTGCTTCAAGGGCAACACTCTCTGGTGACTGCTGAGTGAATCTGAGTGAGAGTCTAGAGGATCTCTGTTTAGAGTTACCAACTTTATGGACCAGGAGGGTGGACTAGGGAGTGTGGCAGGTGGCTGGCCTGGATATGCAGTATTTGCAAACCATACAAATCTACTAGATAGGGGACTAGTGTGGACAAGATGCTAAGTGTCAAATGACTTCATGTCAGCCGACTTGAATTGAGGGTTAGGCTAGTGATTTCCAAATACCTGGAACCAGTGAGGTTCAGGTGGAATTCCTTGCATTTATTCCAAGTTTTTATGCAATTTCCCTGGATAAGATCAGGATCCTAAGAGGCTGCTTTGCCAACCCCCTTGTTTCTTAACAAAATTTGGATTTTCTTCCTTTTGGAATTAAAACAGAAAGGCAATCCTTTATCTTCTCTGTTGATCTCCCTATACAAATAGCATGTTCAGAACACCTACTATTCCTTCTCTCGTGTTCATATTCCTTCATAACTTTAAAAAAATAGCAAGGAGTCCAAAAATAGCCATAGAGGTCTATATTCATGCCTTATGTTCATTGGTCTTTTCTCTTATTTCCATGGATGATTAATAAATACTAACGATGCTCAGAGTTGGTCACAGGTATGAGTCACCATGGGGGATACAAATGCCCATTTTATATATTCTAGTTGGTCAGATGTCTTGTTGTCAACAATAGCCAAGCCAGAATGATCAATCTGACATAGCTGAAATCTTTTTTCCAGCATCCCCCTGATGTTTTACTTCTGAAATGGGTTTAATCATATTTTGGAGTGACTGTTGACCTGATATTCTTCTGGTACTGGATCTTCTGGGTTAAGGATAAGAGGACATTGCCATTCTCTGGCAAACATTCCCAGTCTGCTCCTCATTGGCAGCCCAACCTGGAGAGCAAATGGCCAAGTGAGATAGGAAGCTTAAAAAGAGGTTTTTGTTAGGTGCACCTGGGTGGCTCGGTTGGTTAAGTGCTAGAATTGGCTGGGATCATGATCTCAAGCGCCATGGGTTTGAGCCCGCATCAGGCTCTGTGCTGACAGCTCAGAGCCTGGAGTCTGCTTCAGATTCTGCGTCTCCCTCTCTCTGCCCCTCCCCTGTTCATTCTCTGTCTCTCTCCATCTCTGAAAAATGAATAAATATTAAAACCAATTTAAAAGAAAAAAAGAAAAGTAAAAAAAAAAAAAGATGTTCCATTAAACCACTCTCATTAAACTAGAGCAATCTACCCCCCCTGCCCTTCTTTGTCCCAGTTGGGGCTGTCCTTTGTGACAGAAGTTTCCTAATGGTGTGTGCTGGCTGCATCTTGAAGCCATGAATGATGGCTGAGGTTTGGGAAGCTCAAACCTGAAAGGAATTAGGTAGTCAGGGAAATTGCAACCATCTTCTTGCCATTGGGCTCCCATTTTAGAAAATATCTGCTCCCCTGTCTGCCTATATTTCTTTACACAATGAAAATCAAGGTTTCATTTTCTTCTCTAGAATTCCCTAAGCTGCCCTGAAGATGGTTCTTTTTCTTCTTAAGGAGGAGGCAGTGACCAGAAAAGATTTGGAATAGAGTGGGGAAAGAATTGGATGATGAAAGAAGTCTCAAGAGTGTGACTTATATTTGGCATCTAGAGATCTATTATCCTGTATTTTTACTAAAAGCCAAGAAAAAGGAGATAGGCTAATGTTGTGGGAAGGATTTTACAAAAGTTGTAGAATCTTAAATGGGAATTATTGGAATGGTTATGGGATGCTTTGGAATCTTTCTCAGCATCTAAAATGCCCTCAGTTAGGTTTAGATTTTAGCAGGACATGATTTAGATGGAGCATTCAGATTTAATGGTCCCAGCACTTTCTTTTTTTAAAGTTCATTTATTCACTTTGAGAAAGAAAGAGAAGCATGAGTTGCAGAGGGGCAGAGATAGAGGCAGAAAGAGAGAATCCCAAGCAGGCTTCTGATTTGGGGCTTGAACTCGTGAAGCTGTGAGGTCATTAGCTGGGCCAAAACCAAGAGTTGGATGCTTAACCGACATAGCCACCCAGGCATCTCCCCCTCACCTACTTTTCTTTCTTTCCCTTCCTTCCTTCCTTTCTTTCTTTCTCTTTCTTTTCTTTCTTTCTTTCTTTCTTTCTTTCTTTCTTTCTTTCTTTCTTTCTTTCTTTCTTTCGTCCCTGCACTTCTAAGTGGCTCACCAGTATCTATTTGGGAGAGAGAGAAGACATCAGCAGAGTGTGACCTGTGCACAAAGGCAAGAAGTGGCTCAAATACTCCTTTAATAGCCATGCCTTCGAATTGTGTTTCATTGTGGAGGTATGGTACTGGAGGAGAAAGAAAATGGTCTTTGAAGTAACAACGAACCAAGTTCAAATTCCAGCTCTTCTTTGTACTGGCTAAATGGTAGTTGCCTAATATCTCAGTCAGTAAGTGGAATGATAATACTTATTTTATTGTGTTGTTATGGGGGTTAAATGAAATAACATCTGTGCATTACTTGCAGCTCAACAAATCTGGTTCTCTTTCACCACTCTCTCCATGTATCCCTAATTCTTGCACATATACCTGGTAACTTTATTTGCCAGATACCATTTTTCTCTGTCTTCAGCCTCTGCATATGTTCCCCCAATGCCTCTAGAGTTCAAGTCTAGCCCTGGTTTATTAGTGTGTATTAGTCTCACAAAATGTCAGAGTATGAAGTTTATATAACTGTACTTACATGAGGCAGGGTTGTGGTGTCTTTCCAGTCATTTTTGCTTGCTGACAATTTTGGTTGTAAATCAAAGACAAAAGAGTTTCATCTTCCCACCCAATCCTCTAATCTAAAGTTACTGATTTGAGGCTAAATCATTCTGGGTGGGATTTGGTTCTAACCAAAAATCATGTCAAATTTGTTTATAAAGGGCATTCAGGGAAGGGGAATCCATAACCTTTACTATTGGGACATTCTTTTTTTTCTTCCTACATTTTTAGTTTGCAAAATATCAATCCTAGAGAAAGTTTCAAGAATAGTATAGTAAATAACCATGTATTTTTTCACTATGATTTACCAATTGTTAATATTTTGCCACATTTCTTGCTCTGTCCAATGTGTGTGTGTGTGTGTGTGTGTGTGTGTGTGTGTATGAAATATGGTCCATAATCTAAGTTTACTAATTGCCCATTTTTTTTACTAGAGTAGTTCATGATTCAGGCACATTCCAGGGTTATGCATTGCATTTTGTTGTTATGTCTTTTTATTTTTATTTAGTCTGCAACAGTTCCTCAGCCTGTCATTCCTGACATTGACAGTTTTGAAAAGCAAAGTTCACTTGTTTTATAGAAAGTCAACTTTCTGTACAAAGTTGTTTTGTAGACTGATTGCTTTTATCATCAGATTTAGATTACACATTTTGGACAGAAATATTATAGAAGAACATGTTAAACACAATGAGTGCCATGTATGCATGGGCATGCCTTTTTTCTCCTAGTTGTGTTTGTAACATCAAGCGCTAGGAGTGGCATTAGAAGGTGTTTAATGTTTATTGAGTGAATGAATAAATGAATGAAATAAGATCTTCCCTGCTACTTAGGCCTATTATTTTTCTACTTGAGGAAAGGAGGGGGAGCAGTTTTCTCCTATATCTGACTCCCTTTTTTATTACACATGTTTGAAGTCTTAAAAATAACCCAGGACCTCTGTAATGAGCCCACAGAGAAGGGAAATGAGATCAGGACTATGGCATGAGACAAGCTGTAAAGTCTTTTCACCCAGGGGGTGGGTGGTGATCACAGAGTGTTGAGAGTGGACGGTGAGTTAAGTGGTTGTCAGCTGGAGTGAGAAACAGCACACAGAAGCTAGGAGTACATGGCCTGTTTTCTTGCTGAGAGAAATTAGTTATCCAGGTTTCCATATTTTACTATACTTCCATCCCCTAACCCCCAATTGAATCCAAAAATGTCATAGTTAAAATTGATTTCTGTCTCTCTTCCTTTCCCAGCAGGAACAACCCCATTATTCTCTCCTTCTCTATCCTCTCCCTCCCTCCGCCCCGAACTCACACACATAAATGGGTATTTCTAACATTTATGAATGGTGGTTGAACAGCCATTCTCTCCAGATTATTAGTTGTTGAGAAAGTATATAACTCCTTGGAATTCTCATTTATGTAGAGATTTCATCCCTGTAACTTGGGGGAAGTGAGGTTATGACAGGTATTCTTTGCTTCTCAGAAATGTGTGGTCAGTCTTCCCTATTGGCTGGCTCATTTCTTTTTCCAGCTCTGAGCATCTCAGATATTTCTGACAGTCCTTCCTGAGGCATCTGGGACTTGGGACTGGACTCATGTATTTCTGTGCTTTTTCTGCTTTATCTGTAGTGCTGAATAAATGAGAATAAGTATATTTATTGAATGGATAAATGGAAGACTATGATTGGACATAGACTTGAAGAGAAGGCCAAACAGAGAAATTGAGAATATTCCATTTTTTATTTTTTTTGTAAACTAATCTCTTCTACCCTGGGTATGAGACTCAGTCCCAGTGTTCATGGTGGCTTTTGTTCTGCTTACCTGTTTATATGCATTGTGAACTATTTCACCTTTGGACATGTTGGTGTACACGTACATAGCACTTACTATTACTTAAAACTCTTGCCCTGAACTCAAAACCTCCACTCCTTTATTCATGACTTCCCCCTACCTCAGTTGCAGGGCTGCTTGAGTTAGGACTTGAGAAACTCTGGGGAAGTTCAGCTTTCTAAAAAGCTTTATGCCTGATAGTTTGGAAGCCACTGTTTTGATTGGTGTATTCATATACCTTGAGTATTCATATACCTTGAGATGAGAAAGGAGCTGTGCTTAGATACAGAGGATTGATATAATCTCTGGAGATATTACATTTAAGGTCCACTTCTCTGAAACTTTGAGAAGTGAAATAATTATTTAACAGCCTAATTAGCCTTCCTCTCAAGTCTTTATCAAACTTCTAGCAAAGCAGCTGGTATCCAAACTATCTTTGAGGCTTTTCAGGAGGAGGCACAGGGCCAAATTCATGATTTACAGGAATGTTAGCAACCAACCATGGGAACCAGTGGGACTTATTGCCTTGGAAAAATGTTTTAAAAATGAAAGGTCCAAAGTAAATTGGGTAGCTCAGTTGGTTAAACGTCTGACTTCAGCTCAGGTCACGATCTCATGGCTTGTGGTTCAAGCCCCACATCAGGCTCTGTGCTGACAGCTCAGAGCCTGAAGCCTGCTTCAGATTCTGTGTCTCCCTGCCTCTCTGCCACTCACCCACTTGTTTTTTTCTCTCTCTATCTCAAAACTAAAAATAAACACTAAGAATTTTTAAATAAATAAGTAAAAGGAAAGGCCCAGAGTGAGGGGAGTACCCTTCTAGACACAGAAGAATAAACACAATGACCTCCAGGACAAAGGGGAGTGGTTGAGCTGGTTGTGAAAGGAAACAGCCTGCAATTTTGTGTGTAGATTGTTAGATTTAACAGATCTTCTTGAGGACTTGGAATGGAACTTTGGTTTTGGAGTTAGAAAGGAGCTCAGAGACTGAAATACACTGAGGATGAGGGATGGAAGAGGGGAGATGAGGGTATTATGGAATTCATGCAAGCTGGCTTCTCACTCCCTGGCACCTTTTTGCCTTTCCTTCAGCACTTCCTTTGCACCAAGGACCTCCTTTGGGAGAGACTGTTTCTTAATTAAACTGAGAATCACAGACCCAGGGTTCTCATTAGGAAATGACCTCAGGAAAGGTGTTTGAAATAGGTAATGGATGCATGTTCTAGTCTTCTGTTTATACCTGTGTTTGGCCCTTTCTCTCTTTCCAAACAAAAAAACAAACAACCCAAAACAACAAAACTTTCCTCTGGAAATCTCAAGATATATTAGTCAATAAATACATGTATGTATTCATTTTCTCCATCTTACATGCCTCTTATGGTTGCTTGGTACAGTTATGAGCAGATTCTTGTCATGGGTAGTGAGGTTTGGAGGTGGGAGTGTGGGATTCAGAAAAAGGAGGTATATGGATCCTGGCCTTACCCTCCAGAATTTAAATGAATTTAAGTGACACACACAGGACACCAGCAGACAGAATGGGAAAATTAGTTTCAGCTGAGCATCAGAATGGGCTGTAAGTGCTGGCAGGAAGGGGAGGAACTTTGGAGATGGGGACCAGTCAGGACGGCTTAGGAAAGGCTTCTGAGATGTTGGTGGAAAGGTTGTAGATTAGGGTTGAGAAGACCTAGCATTAAGACTGGACAGAAGCATTAAGAGTGGACAGAATGGAGTGAGGAGGGCATCCCTGGCAGGACAGGTACTTGCTCAGGCCAAAGGCTCATCCCTAGAGGGGTAAGTCAGAGTACGTGAGGAGCTGAGTTAGTAAGGAGATGATGGGCCTGAGGGTGGGGGAGAATTAGTGCAGGACTCTGACAGCTGGGTCAAAGAGTCTAGACTGAATATAAAGTATTGGAATAATTTAGATTCCTGAACAGAGAAAGGGCATTTCTGAAAATAATGTTTGAGGATGATATTTTTGTGTATTGTTATAAACTGGATTTGTTGTAAGCTCTCTCAGGATACCCAATCTTTGGTTTGCTTTCTTTTTCTATAAGCTTGCCTGTTTATTTTTCTTCTGCCTGCTTATGTTGGAGTAATGAAATGTGATTAATTTAATTCCCAGATGTTTTGTTCTTTGGTTTGCGTCTCTGGTATGTTCATAATTTGTCTGTAGCCCACTGTCCCTTGTCTTTAGTAAACGTGGGAAGAGCACAAGGACCACCCTGCACAACACAGTTGAGGGAAATAGAAATGATCAAAAGCCTTACCCATCTCCGACCCTGCCTTTCAGATGGTCCTCCTCTGGGATTCCTCCTCAGCGTCTATGAATGGACTTCAGAAGAGTGTAGGACATTTTTTTGAGGTGACTGACCTCAGAGGGGTCTGTGATTCAGCAAATGACAAGAACCACTGTTGTATCTTTGTTGGGAGGTTGGTGGCTGCAGATGGTTCCCCAGAGAGAGAAGCATGGTTCAAGTGTCCTTAGTGCCCAGTAAGGAAACTCCAGAGACAGTTGAAGGAGCTGAAGGAGAAAGAGGAATTGAGAAAAAGGAAATGGGTCAGAGGGAACTGGTAGGAGGGGTGCCCCATCTTCCCTTGTTCTCCACCCTCTTCTCTGTGTTCTCCATGTCCTGACAATTACAAGGTACAGTTACCCTTCAACTTAACTCCCACATTATCTCATGCAATTCCTTGTTGAATCTGAAATGCACAGAGTGGAGTCAACCCTTCCCTCAGTCATGGACTGAGCATGATTGCTTCCTGTCAGGCCCCTTGGCAATGCATTTTATTTACCCTTTCATCCTGATCTCTATTCTTATTCCTCCTCCTCACTGGAGACACTTTCTTTAGTGTATTTAACAGATGCTCTTCCACTACATGCTCTATATCTGTATTTAGATCCGTCTATTCACTCTACAAATACACAGTTGTAGTGTGGGGAATACAGCCAATAGCCAAACAATAAAAATGTCTTGCTTTCATGGAACTTATACCTTTAGGTGTGAAGAAATAATAAACAGTTAAGTACAACATATATTACCTTGAATAGTGACAAGAGCTATGAAGACAATGAGGGCATGGGGATAAGGGATGGCATGGGTGGTTAGGAGCAGGTTGTAGTTTTATATATGGCGATTAAGGAAAGCTGTGCTATACATGTTCTTTTACCAAATGTAGTGAAGTGAGCAACAATGGGACTATCTGGGCTAGAAGTGGTATGGTCATAGGGACAGCAAGTACAAAGGCCCTGAGGTAGGGTCTTGCCTGGTATGTTAGGAGGTCAGAATGGTTAGGGGGCTAGAGAAATATGAGTGGGGGGGGGAAGAGAGAAACAGAGGCTGAGTAGCAGGTGGGTCAGTGACACATACTGTAGGTCTTTGTAGGTCATTGTAAATGCAGACTTTGGCTTCTACTCTGAATAAAAAGTGAGAGGTTTTAGCAGAGAATGGTGTGACATTTTTAACAAGTATGTATATATCCTTGACAAACACAGAGCACTTTTTGGCTGTTTTATAAATGTGTATAAATGTAATTGTACTAGGGGTTCCGGAAGATGGCGGCGTAGGAGGACGCGGGGCTCACAGCGCGTCCTGCCGATCACTTAGATTCCACCTACACCTGCCTAAAGAACCCAGAAAACCGCCAGAGGATTAGCAGAAGGGAGTCTCCGGAGTCAAGCGCAGACCAGAGGCCCCCGGAAGAGGGTAGGAAGGGCGGCGAGGCGGTGCGCGCTCCACGGACTGGCGGGAGGGAGCCGGGGCGGAGGGGCGGCTCGCCGGCCAAGCAGAGCCCCCGAGTCTGGCTGGCAAAAGCGGAGGGGCCGGACGGACTGTGTTCCGACAGCAAGCGCGACTTAGCGTCTGGGAGGTCAGAAGTTAACAGCTCTGCTCGGAAAGCGGGAAGGCTGGAGGACAAAGGGAGGGAGAGCTGCTGAGCCCCCGGACGGCAGAGCTCAGCTTGGCGGGGAACAAAGGCGCTCACCAGCGCCATCTCCCCCGCCCATCCCCCAGCCAAAATCCCAAAGGGAACCAGTTCCTGCCAGGGAACTTGCTCCCTCCGCGCAAACACCCAACTCTGTGCTTCTGCGGAGCCAAACCTCCGGCAGCGGATCTGACTCCCTCCCGCTGCCACAGGGCTCCTCCTGAAGTGGATCACCTAAGGAGAAGCGAGCTAAGCCTGCCCCTCCAGCCCCCGTGCACCTTGCCTACCCACCCCAGCTAATACGCCAGATCCCCAGCAACACAAGCCTGGCAGTGTGCGAGTAGCCCAGACGGGACACGCCACCCCACAGTGAATCCCGCCCCTAGGAGAGGGGAAGAGAAGGCACACACCAGTCTGACTGTGGCCCCAGCAGTGGGCTGGGGGCAGACATCGGGTCAGACTGCGGCCCCGCCCACTAAATCCAGTTATACACCACAGCACAGGGGAAGTGCCCTGCAGGTCCTCACCACACTAGGGACTCTCCAAAATGACCAAACGGAAGAATTCCCCTCAGAAGAATCTCCAGGAAATAACAACAGCTAATGAACTGATCAAAAAGGATTTAAATAATATAACAGAAAGTGAATTTAGAATAATAGTCATAAAATTAATCGCTGGGCTTGAAAACAGTATACAGGACAGCAGAGAATCTCTTGCCACAAAGATCGAGGGACTAAGGAACAGTCACGAGGAGTTGAAAAACGCTTTAAATGAATTGCAAAACAAAATGGAATCCGCAATGGCTCGGCTTGAAGAGGCAGAGGAGAGAATAGGTGAACTAGAAGATAAAGTTATGGAGAAAGAGGAAGCTGAAAGAAAGAGAGATAAAAAAATCCAGGAGTATGAGGGGAAAATTAGAGAACTAAGTGATACACTAAAAAAAAATAATATACGCATAATTGGTATCCCAGAGGAGGAAGAGAGAGGGAAGGGTGCTGAAGGGGTACTTGAACAAATTATAGCTGAGAACTTCCCTGAACTGGGGAAGGAAAAAGGCATTGAAATCCAAGAGGCACAGAGAACTCCCTTCAGACGTAACTTGAATCGATCTTCTGCACGACATATCATAGTGAAACTGGCAAAATACAAGGATAAAGAGAAAATTCTGAAAGCAGCAAGGGATAAACGTGCCCTCACATATAAAGGGAGACCTATAAGACTCGTGACTGATCTCTCCTTTGAAACTTGGCAGGCCAGAAAGGCTTGGCACGATATCTACAGTGTGCTAAACAGAAAAAATATGCAGCCGAGAATCCTTTATCCAGCAAGTCTGTCATTTAGAATAGAAGGAGAGATAAAGGTCTTCCCAAACAAACAAAAACTGAAGGAATTTGTCACCACTAAACCAGCCCTACAAGAGATCCTAAGGGGGATCCTGTGAGACAAAGTACCAGAGACATCACTACAAGCATAAAACATACAGACATCACAATGACTCTAAACCCATATCTTTCTATAATAACACTGAATGTAAATGGATTAAATGCGCCAACTAAAAGACATAGGGTATCAGAATGGATAAAAAAACAAGACCCATCTATTTGCTGTCTACAAGAGACTCATTTTAGATCTGAGGACACCTTTAGATTGAGAGTGAGGGGATGGAGAACTATTTATCATGCTCCTGGAAGCCAAAAGAAAGCTGGAGTAGCCATACTTATATCAGACAAACTAGACTTTAAATTAAAGGCTGTAACAAGAGATGAAGAAGGGCATTATATAATAATCACAGGGTCTATCCACCAGGAAGAGCTAACTATTATAAATGTCTATGCGCCAAATACCCGAGCCCCCAGATATATAAAATAATTACTCATAAACATAAGCAACCTTATTGATAAGAATGTGGTCATTGCAGGGGACTTTAACACCCCACTTACAGAAATGGATAGATCATCTAGACACACAGTCAATAAAGAAACAAGGGCCCTGAATGATACATTGGATCAGATGGACTTGACAGATATATTTAGAACTCTGCATCCCAAAGCAACAGAATATACTCTCTTCTCGAGTGCACATGGAACATTCTCCAAGATAGATCATATACTGGGTCACAAAGCAGCCCTTCATAAGTTTACAAGAATTGAAATTATACCATGCATACTTTCAGACCACAATGCTATGAAGCTTGAAATCAACCACAGGAAAAAGTCTGGAAAACCTCCAAAAGCATGGAGGTTAAAGAACACCCTACTAACGAATGAGTGGGTCAACCAGGCAATTAGAGAAGAAATTAAAACATATATGGAAACAAACGAAAATGAAAATACAACAATCCAAACGCTTTGGGATGCAGCGAAGGCAGTCCTGAGAGGAAAATACATTGCAATCCAGGCCTATCTCAAGAAACAAGAAAAATCCCAAATACAAAATCTAACAGCACACCTAAAGGAAATAGAAGCAGAACAGCAAAGGCAGCCTAAACCCAGCAGAAGAAGAGAAATCATAAAGATCAGAGCAGAAATAAACAATATAGAATCTAAAAAAACTGTAGAGCAGATCAACGAAACCAAGAGTTGGTTTTTTGAAAAAATAAACAAAATTGACAAACCTCTAGCCAGGCTTCTCAAAAAGAAAAGGGAGATGACCCAAATAGATAAAATCATGAATGAAAATGGAATGATTACTACCAATCCCTCAGAGATACAAACAATTATCAGGGAATACTATGAAAAATTATATGCCAGCAAATTGGACAACCTGGAAGAAATGGACAAATTTCTAAACACCCACACTCTTCCAACACTCAATCAGGAGGAAATAGAAAGCTTGAACAGACCCATAACCAGCGAAGAAATTGAATCGGTTATCAAAAATCTCCCAACAAATAAGAGTCCAGGACCAGATGGCTTCCCAGGGGAGTTCTACCAGACATTTAAAGCAGAGATAATACCCATCCTTCTCAAGCTATTCCAAGAAATAGAAAGGGAAGGAAAACTTCCAGACTCATTCTATGAAGCCAGTATTACTTTGATTCCTAAACCAGACAGAGACCCAGGAAAAAAAGAGAACTACAGGCCAATATCCCTGATGAATATGGATGCAAAAATTCTTAATAAGATACTAGCAAATCGAATTCAACAGCATATAAAAAGAATTATTCACCATGATCAAGTGGGATTCATTCCTGGGATGCAGGGCTGGTTCAACATTCGCAAATCGATCAACGTGATACATCACATTAACAAAAAAAAAAGAGAAGAACCATATGATCCTGTCAATCGATGCAGAAAAGGCCTTTGACAAAATCCAGCACCCTTTCTTAATAAAAACCCTTGAGAAAGTCGGGATAGAAGGAACATACTTAAAGATCATAAAGGCCATTTATGAAAAGCCCACAGCTAACATCATCCTCAACGGGGAAAAACTGAGAGCTTTTTCCCTGAGATCAGGAACACGACAGGGATGCCCACTGTCACCGCTGCTGTTTAATATAGTGCTGGAAGTTCTAGCATCAGCAATCAGACAACAAAAGGAAATCAAAGGCATCAAAATTGGCAAAGATGAAGTCAAGCTTTCGCTTTTTGCAGATGACATGATATTATACATGGAAAATCCGATAGACTCCACCAAAAGTCTGCTAGAACTGATACATGAATTCAGCAAAGTTGCAGGATACAAAATCAATGTGCAGAAATCAGTTGCATTCTTATACACTAACAATGAAGCAACAGAAAGACAAATGAAGAAACTGATCCCATTCACAATTGCACCAAGAAGCATAAAATACCTAGGAATAAATCTAACCAAAGATGTAAAAGATCTGTATGCTGAAAACTATAGAAAGCTTATGCAGGTAATTGAAGAAGATATAAAGAAATGGAAAGACATTCCCTGCTCATGGATTGGAAGAATAAATATTGTCAAAATGTCAATACTACCCAAAGCTATCTACACATTCAATGCAATCCCAATCAAAATTGCACCAAAATTCTTCTCGAAACTAGAACAAGCAATCCTAAAATTCATATGGAACCACAAAAGGCCCCGAATAGCCAAAGTAATTTTGAAGAAGAAGACCAAAGCAGGAGGCATCACAATCCCAGACTTTAGCCTCTACTACAAAGCTGTCATCATCAAGACAGCATGGTATTGGCATAAAAACAGACACATAGACCAATGGAATAGAATAGAAACCCCAGAACTAGACCCACAAACGTATGGCCAACTCATCTTTGACAAAGCAGGAAAGAACATCCAATGGAAAAAAGACAGTCTCTTTAACAAATGGTGCTGGGAGAACTGGACAGCAACATGCAGAAGGTTGAAACTAGACCACTTTCTCACACCATTCACAAAAATAAACTCAAAATGGATAAAGGACCTGAATGTGAGACAGGAAACCATCAAAACCTTAGAGGAGAAAGCAGGAAAAGACCTCTCTGACCTCAGCCGTAGCAATCTCTTACTCGGCACATCCCCAAAGGCAAGGGAATTAAAAGCAAAAGTGAATTACTGGGACCTTATGAAGATAAAAAGCTTCTGCACAGCAAAGGAAACAACCAACAAAACTAAAAGGCAACCAACGGAATGGGAAAAGATATTTGCAAATGACACATCGGACAAAGGGCTAGTATCCAAAATCTATAAAGAGCTCACCAAACTCCACACCCGAAAAACAAATAACCCAGTGAAGAAATGGGCAGAAAACATGAATAGACACTTCTCTAAAGAAGACATCCGGATGGCCAACAGGCACATGAAAAGATGTTCAACGTCGCTCCTTATCAGGGAAATACAAATCAAAACCACACTCAGATACCACCTCACGCCAGTCAGAGTGGCCAAAATGAAGAAATCAGGAGACTATAGATGCTGGAGAGGATGTGGAGAAACAGGAACCCTCTTGCACTGTTGGTGGGAATGCAAATTGGTGCAGCCGCTCTGGAAAGCAGTGTGGAGGTTCCTCAGAAAATTAAAAATAGACCTACCCTATGACCCAGCAATAGCACTGCTAGGAATTTATCCAAGGGATACAGGAGTACTGATGCATAGGGGCACCTGTACCCCAATGTTTATAGCGGCACTCTCAACAATAGCCAAATTATGGAAAGAGCCTAAATGTCCATCAACTGATGAATGGATAAAGAAATTGTGGTTTATATACACAATGGAATACTACGTGGCAATGAGAAAAAATGAAATATGGCCTTTTGTAGCAACATGGATGGAACTGGAGAGTGTGATGCTAAGTGAAATAAGCCATACAGAGAAAGACAGATACCATATGGTTTCACTCTTATGTGGATCCTGAGAAACATAACAGAAACCCATGGGGGAGGGGAAGGAAAAAAAAAAAAAAAGAGGTTAGAGTGGGAGAGAGCCAAAGCATAAGAGACTGTTAAAAACTGAGAACAAACTGAGGGTTGATGGGGGGTAGGAGGGAGGGCAGGGTGGGAGGGAGGGCAGGGTGGGTGATGGGTATTGAGGAGGGCACCTTTTGGGATGAGCACTGGGTGTTGTATGGAAACCAATTTGACAGTAAATTTCATATATTAAAAAATAAAAAAAATAAAAAAAAAAAAAAGAAATAACCCTAAAAAAAAAAAAAAATGTAATTGTACTGTGTACTTCATCCTGCTTATAGTTTTGTTACTTAACGTTGCTTCTGAAATCTACTCATGTTGTTATCTTTAATCTACTTTTTTATTTCTGACTGCTGTGTAATATTTCATTGTGTACATATGGCACATTTTACCTTTACATTCCTCTAGTAACAGAGGCTGGCATAGCTCCAAATTCAGAAACAGTTCTGTGATAAACTCGCTCATATGAGCCTCCTTATAGACTCAGGAGAGAGTTTCCCTGAGGTGTATATCTCAGAGAGGATTGCCAGGTGGGAGGGTGTGCATTCTTAATTCCACGAATATTGTGCTTCAGGATGGTGACACCAGTTAGACTCCCAACAGCAGTGGGTAGTATTTTGTATCTTCTCATCAAATTCTTATGTTCATCCTGTAAGGGAAGTGAAATAAGGTTCCTTGTGGTTGGGGAAACCTGAGGCTTAGAGAGATGAAGCAAATTACCCTGGTTTATACGGTGAAGTGGAAGAGCCAAGGCTCAACTAGAAAATTTCTGACATAATGTTCATTGCTTTTAGCACTATACTACCCAGCACTACCCCTTCTAGGAATAAGATGGATATCCATAGGGAAGAATATTGATGATGATGATGATGATGTTGATGATGATGATGATGATGATGATATGTTTGATGCTTGCATTTTTTTTATTTATTTTTATTTTTTTTCAATATATGAAGTTTATTGTCAAATTGGTTTCCATACAACACCCATTGCTCATCCCAAAAGGTGCCCTCCTCAATACCCATCACCCACCCTCCCCTCCCTCCCACCCCCCATCAACCCTCAGTTTGTTCTCAGTTTCTGAGTCTCTTATGATTTGGCTCTCTCCCACTCTAACCTCCTTTTTTTTTTCCCTTCCCCTCGCCCATGGGTTTCTGTTAAATTTCTCAGTATCCACATAAGAGTGAAAACATATGATATCTGTCTTTCTCTGTATGACTTATTTCACTTAGCCATAACACTCTCCAGTTCCATCTATGTTGCTACAAAAGGCCATATTTCATTCTTTCTCATTGCCACATAGTACTCCATTGTGTATATAAACCATAATTTCTTTATCCATTCATCAGTTGATGGACATTTAGGCTCTTTCCAAAATTTGGCTATTGTTGAGGGTGCTGCTATAAACTTTGGGGTACAAGTGCCCCTATGCATCAGCACTCCTGTATCCCTTGGATAAATTCCTAGCAGTGCTACTGCTGGGTCATTGGGTAGGCCTATTTTTAATATTTTGAGGAACCTCCACACGGTTTTCCAGAGTGACTGCACCAATTTGCATTCCCACCAACAGTGCAAGAGGGTTCCCATTTCTCCACATCCTCTCCAGCATCTATAGTATCCTGATTTGTTCATTTTGGCCACTCTGTCTGGTGTGAGGTGGTATCTGAGTGTGGTTTTGATTTGTATTTAACTGATGAGGAGTGACGTTGAGCATCTTTTCATGTGCCTGTTGCCATCCAGATGTCTTCTTTAGAGAAGTGTCTATTCATGTTTTCTGCCCATTTCTTCACTGGGTTATTTGTTTTTCAGGTGTGGAGTTTGGTGAGCTCTTTATAGAGTTTGGATACTAGCCCTTTGTCCAATATGTCATTTGCAAATATCTTTCCCATTCCGTTGGTTGCCTTTTAGTTTTGTTGGTTGTTTCCTTTGCTGTGCAGAAGCTTTTTATCTTCATAAGGTCCCAGTAGTTCATTTTTGCTTTTAATTCCCTTGCCTTTGGGGATGTGTCAAGTAAGAGATTGCTACGGCTGAGGTCAGAGAGGTCTTTTCCTGCTTTCTCCTCTAGGATTTTGATGGTTTCCTGTCTCACATTCAGGTCCTTTATCCATTCTGAGTTTGTTTTTGTGAATGGTGTAATAAAGTGGTCTAGTTTCAATCTTCTGCATGTTGCTGTCCAGTTCTCCCAGCACCATTTGTTAAAGAGACTGTCTTTTTTCCATTGGATGTTCTTTCCTGCTTTGTCAAAGATTAGTTGGCCACACATTTGCGGGTCTAGTTCTGGGGTTTCTATTCTATTCCATTGGTCTATGTGTCTGTTTTTGTGCCAATACCATGCTGTCTTGATGATTACAGCTTTGTAGTAGAGAGAAAGTCTGGGATTGTGATACCTCCTGCTTTGGTCTTCTTCTTCAAAATTACTTTGGCTATTTGGGGCCTTTTGTGGTTCCATATGAATTTTAGGATTGCTTGTTCTAGTTTCAACAAGACTGCTGGTCCAATTTTGATTGGGATTGCATTGGAGGTGTAGATAGCTTTGGGTGGTATTGACATTTTGACAATATTTATTCTTCCAATCCATGAGCATGGAATGTTTTTCCATTTCTTTATATCTTCTTCAATTTCCTTCATAAGCTTTCTATAGTTTTCAGCATACAGATCTTTTGCATCTTTGGTTAGATTCATTCCTAGGTATTTTATGCTTCTTGGTGCCATTGTGAATGGGATCAGTTTCTTTATTTGCCTTTCTGTTGCTTCATTATTAGTGTATAACAATGCAACTGATTTCTGTACATTGATTTTGTATCCTAAAACTTTGCTAAATTCATGTATCAGTTCTAGCAGACTTTTGGTGGAGTCTATCGGATTTTCCATGTTCAATATCATGTCATCTGCAAAAAGTGAAAGCTTAACTTCATCGTTGCCAATCTTGATGCCTTTGATTTCCTTTTGTTGTCTGATTGCTGATGCTAGCACTTCCAACACTATGTTAAACAACAGCGGTGAGAGTGGGCATCCCTGTCGTGTTCCTGATCTCAGGGAAGAAGTTCTCAGTTTTTCCCCATTGAGGATGATGTTAGCTGTGGGCTTTTCATAAATGGCTTTTATGATCTTTAAGTATGTTCCTTCTATCCTGACTTTCTCGAGGGGTTTTATTAAGAAAGTTTGCTGAATTTTGTCAAAGGCCTTTTCTGCATCGACTGACAGGATCATATGGTTCTTATCTTTTCTTTTATTAATGTGATGTATCACATTGATTGATTTGCGAATGTTGAACCAGCCCTACATCCCAGGAATGAATCCCACTTGATCATGGTGAATAATTCTTTTTATATGCTGTTGAATTCGATTTGCTAGTATCTTATTGAGAATTTTTGCATCCATATTCATCAGGGATATTGGCCTGTAGTTCTCTTTTTTTCCTGGGTCTCTGTCTGGTTTAGGAATCAAAGTAATACTGGCTTCATAGAATGAGTCTGGAAGTTTTCCTTCCCTTTCTATTTTTTGGAACAGCTTGAGAAGGATAGGTATTATCTTTGTTTTAAACGTCTGGGAGAATTCCCCTGGGAAGCCATCTGGTCCTGGACTCTTATTTGTTGGGAGATTTTTGATAACCGATTCAATTTCTTCGCTGGTTATGTATCTGTTCAAGCTTTCTATTTCCTCCTGATTGAGTTTTGGAAGTGTGTGGTTGTTTAGGAATTTGTCCATTTCTTCCAGGTTGTCCAGTTTGTTGGCATATAATTTTTCATAATATTCCCTGATAATTGCTTGTATCTCTGAGGGATTGGTTGTAGTAATTCCATTTTCATTCATGATTTTATCTATTTAGGTCATCTCCATTTTCTTTTTGAGAACCCTGGTTAGAGGTTTGTCAATTTTGTTTATTTTTTCAAAAAACCGACTCTTGGTTCATTGATCTGCTCTACAGTTTTTTTAGATTCTATATTGTTTATTTCTGCTCTGATCTTTATTATTTCTTTTCTTCTGCCGGGTTTAGGCTGTCTTTGCTGTTCTGCTTCTATTTCCTTTAGGTGTGCCGTTAGATTTTGTATTTGGGATTTTTCTTGTTTCTTGAGATAGGCCTGGATTGCAATATATTTTCCTCTCAGGACTGCCTTCACTGCATCCCAAAGCGTTTGGATTGTTGTATTTTCATTTTCATTTGTTTCCATATGTTTTTTAATTTCTTCTCTAATTGCCTGGTTGACCCATGCATTCTTTAGTAGGGTGTTCTTTAACCTCCACGTTTTTGGAGGTTTTCCAGACTTTTTCCTGTGGTTGATTTCAAGCTTCATAGCATTGTGGTCTGAAAGTATGCATGGTATGATCTCAATTCTTGTATACTTATGAAGGGCTGTTTTGTGACCCAGTATGTGATCTATCTTGGAGAATGTTCCATGTGCACTGGAGAAGAAAGTATATTCTGTTGCTTTGGGATGCAGAGTTCTAAATATATCTGTCAAGTCCATCTGATCCAATGTATCATTCAGGGCCCTTGTTTCTTTATTGACAGTGTGTCTAGATGATCTATCCATTTCTGTAAGTGGAATATTAAAGTCCTCTGCAATTACCACATTCTTGTCAATAAGGTCGGTTATGTTTGTGAGTAATTGTTTTTTATATATGGGGGCTCCTGTATTCGGTGCATAGACATTTATAATTGTTAGCTCTTCCTGTTGGATAGACCCTGTGATTATTATATAATGGCCTTCTTCATCTCTTGTTATAGCCTTTAATTTAAAGTCTAGGGGCACCTGGGTGGCTCAGTCGGTTAAGCGTCCGACTTCGGCTCAGGTCACGATCTTGCGGTCCGTGAGTTCAAGCCTCGCGTCGGGCTCTGGGCTGATGGCTCAGAGCCTGGAGCCTGTTTCCGATTCTTTGTCTTCCTCTCTCTCTGACCCTCCCCCGTTCATGCTCTGTCTCTCTCTGTCTCAAAAATAAATAAACGTTAAAAAAAAATTAAAGTCTAGTTTGTCTGATATAAGTATGGCTACTCCAGCTTTCTTTTGACTTCCAGTGGCATGATAAATAGTTCTCCATCCCCTCAGTCTCAATCTGAAGGTGTCCTCAGGTCTAAAATGAGTCTCTTGTAGACAGCAAATAGATGGGTCTTGTTTTTTTCTCCATTCTGATACCCTATGTCTTTTGGTTGGTGCATTTAGTCCATTTACATTCAGTGTTATCATAGAAAGATATGGGTTTAGAGTCATTGTGATGTCCGTAGGTTTCATGCTTGCAATGATGTCTCTGGTACTCTTCTCACAGGATCCCCCTTAGGATTTCTTGTATGGCTGGTTTAGTGGTGACGAATTCCTTCAGTTTTGTTTGTTTGGGAAGACCTTTATCTCTCCTTCTATTCTAAATGACAGACTTGCTGGATAAAGGATTCTCAACTGCATATTTTTTCTGTTCATCACATTGAGGATCTCCTACCATTCCTGTCTGGCCTGCCAAGTTTCAGTAGAGAGATCGGTCACGAGTCTTATACGCCTCCCTTTATATGTTAGAGCACGTTTATCTCTAGCTGCTTTCAGAATTTTTTCTTTATCCTTGTATTTTGCCAGTTTCACTATGATATGTCGTTTAGAAGATTGATTCAAGTTATGTCGGAAGGGAGTTCTCTGTGCCTCTTGGATTTCAATGCCTTTTTCCTTCCCCAGAACAGGGAAGTTCTCAGCTATGATTTCTTCGAGTACACCTTCAGCACCTTTCCCTCTCTCTTCCTCCTCTGGAATACCAATTATGCATAGTTTATTTCTCTTTAATGCATCACTTAGTTCTCTAATTTTCCCCTCATACTCTTGGATTTTTTAATCTGTCTCTTTCTTAGCTTATGTTTCCATAATTTTATCTTCTAGTTCACCTATTCTCTCCTCTGCCTCTTCAATCTGAGCTGTGGCTGCCTCCAATTTATTTTGCAGCTCATTGATAGCATTTTTTAGCTCCTCCTGGCTGTTCCTTAGTCCCTTGATCTCTGTAGCAATAGATTCTCTGCTGTCCTTTATTCTGTTTTCAAGCCCAGCGATTAATTTTATGACTATTATTCTAAATTCACTTCCTGTTATATTGTTTAAATCGTTTTTGATCAGTTCGTTAGCTGTTGTTATTTCCTGTACATTTTTTTGAGGGGAATTCTTCCGTTTCGTCATTTTGGATAGTGTCTGGAGTGGTGCGGAACTGCAGGGCACTTCCCCTGTCTGTCTTGAATAACTTGTGTTGGTGGGCAGGGTCGCAGTCAGACCTGATGTCTGCCCTCAGCCCACCGCTGGGGCCACAGTCAGACTGGTGTGTGCCTTCTCTTCCCCTCTCCTAGGGGAGGGATTCACTGTGGGGTGGCGTGGCCCATCTGGGCTACTTGCACACTGCCAGACTTGTGGTGCTGGCGATCTGGCGTATTAGCTGGGGTGGATTGGCAAGGTGCACAGGAGCGGGAGGGGCAGGCTCAGCTCATTTTGCCTGTTGGTCCGCTTCAGGGGGGGGGGGGCCCTGTGGCACCGGGAGGGAGTCAGACCCGCTGGAGGGATGGATCCACAGAAGCACAGTGTTGAGTGTTTGTGAGGTGCAAGCAAGTTCCCTGACAGGAACTGGTTCCCTTTGGGATTTTGGCTGGGGGATGGGCGAGGGAGATGGCACTGGTGAGTGCCTTTGTTCCCCGCCAAGCTGAGCTCTGTTGTCCGGGGCTCAACATCTTTCCCTCCCGTTGTCCTCCAGCCCTCCCGTTCTCCCAGAAGAGCTGTTAGGTTATAACCTTCCAGATGTCAAGTCCCGCTTGCTGTCAGAACACACTCCATCCGGCTCCTCCAGAGCCGGACTCGGGGGCTCTGCTTGGCCGGCCGGCCCCCCCTCTGACCCGGCTCCCTCCTGCCAGTCTGTGTAGTGCGCACTGCCTCTCCACCCTCCCTACCCTCTTCTGTGGGTCTCTCGTCTGCGTTTGGCTCTGGAGACTCCATTCTGCTAGTCTTCTGGGGTTTTCTGGGTTATGTAGGCAGGTGTAGGTGGAATCTAAGTGATGAACAGGACGCGGTGAGCCCAGTGCCCTCCTATGCCGCCATCTTCCCAGGATCCCTCCAGGGTTGCATTTTCTTGATGCCTGGACTAACCCAGTAAGCCTAGGAACTCCAAGTGTTTAACACCATGTAGGGAGCTGTCTAATTAGGGTACTTAGCATTTCAAGACAAAACATATGGAATAAAGCTGTTTTCATTGTCTCATGAGGGTGAGCTAATAGGTTCAAATTTTAGTGTATGATTTTGGGGCTAGACATTTTATAAAGATGAATTGATTTTTAAAGTTTGGGAATTTGGATCAAATTTTAATATTAAACATTAGGTAGATTATATTAATTACATATTTTTTGGTAGGCACAGAGCTAAGTACTTTATAGACATCATTTCTCTTATGTCTCACAATTACCCTATGAGGTACTTTTACCCTCATATGACTGTTACTGAAGCTAAAGCACCAAGAGGGTAACTAATTTGTGTGGAGTACCTGGTATAAGGTTGAATTCCAAATTGAACATGAACCATGTATCAGCAAAGCCTTACTCCTATCTGCTAAACTGTGCTGCATTCCCATAAAGGAAGGTTTTATAATCTCTTCTCTTTGAAATTGAGGACAATTTCTTGTCATTTGAGTGGTTTAGAGTAGCCATGGGAAGGAAAGAGCTAGTGGACAAGAATCTCCAGAGGGACAAGATATGAAGTATGAAAGTGTTCCCCAGTGTCTTCATTATCCCTCCCTCTGTCCCCTGAAGTGAGAACGTCTGCCTTAGGAATCCCACCTAGATTACAGGGCCTGAGCATGATGCCTTCAAAAAATTTGACAATTCTTTGTCACCCTGTATGGCTTATACCTGCCATGCATGACGCGAGGTAAAGGGTTCATCAGTTTGTTTTTCCTTCACACTTTTCATTTTGCTTGTCTTCTACCAGAAAGGTATTACAATTTATATCTTTACCTAAATCCGTATTATAAGCATCATTTGGCTACAAAGTATGCATCTTCAAAGTCACTTAAATAGGAATTCTGGATTATGTTCTCATTTCAATTTCTATTCTCAGTTTGTATATTTGTTCAAGTATTTATGGAGCATGTAACTAACACTTTGATTAGGACACAGACAGCTGAGCTGTAATTCTGATACACTAGGATAAATGGCACATGGGGAAGCCCAGGTGCTATGAGAGCACACAGGAATGTCAGCATAAAGGTCAGGGGAGGCTTTCTGGGGAAGCAACTTCTGAGCTGGGAACTGAAAGAAAAGTGGGGGTTAGCTAAGTGAAGGGACAAGAAAGCATTAGAGACAGGTAACAGGATGAGTGTGGAATTTCATAGCTGGAGCAGGAACTGGATAGGGTATGAGGCTGGAGGAATCAGCACAGGCCAGATGATGAAGGAAGGAAAGAAGGAAGGAAAGAAGGAAGGAAGGAAGGAAGGAAGGAAGGAAGGAAGGAAGGAAGGACTATGAAGGAAGAAATATGAAGGAAGTGCAGTGGGAACCACTGATGGGTTTGAAGCCTGGGGGTGGTTGGGGGACACGTCAATGACCTTTATAGTGTAGCAAGATTCCAGGAGTTAAGTATTGACTCTGTCTATGTTGTGTGCTTGTTAGTAAATCATAACCTTGGAACTGGTGGGTGGCAAATAAGGAGTCTAGATGGATTTGTACACAGAAGATTTGACCCATAACATTAGGATTCCTTTTGATAATCTGTAGAGAAGACTGATCAATTTTTATTTGGTCTTTCTGCCTTTAAAAACCTCTGATAACATTTCCTAAAATTCTCTCAAAACCAAAGCCTGAATAGTAGGAGAGTGGGGGCTGCCTGACTTTGTTTTCTCTCTTCTCCACTACTCATTTCTGGGGCATTGCTGTGAATTGTTCACCACAGTCTTGCTCTGTTTGATGGAGGGAGCCATTTGAATAGCAGCAGTGGAAGAAGAGGAAGGAGGAACCACATGTAGGGCTCCTTGATTAAAAAAAAAATGTATTTGGCCTATAAAGACCATGGTTTGAGCAAGTGAAAAATAACTATAGTGGAAAATTAATCGGGAGTTACAAGTTAGTGTTTTAATATAAGCTCACAGAGCAGGGCAGGGTCTTCAGGTGGCTGGCCCTTGACATCACAGATGGCCCAGGGTGTTTATAGAGCACAGTGTGGCCAGTGAGGAGACTGTCTGCAGAAGTGAGCTCACCTTTCCCTGGAACCCAGAGAGCAAGGAGACAGAAGGAATTGTTTTGGTTGTGATCTACTGAGCTAGGTGACTTACTTCTTTCCTTCCTACCTATCATACTCTCATAACTGTGGACATTAGAAACTGTAGTAAATTTTGCCTGATCGCTTTGGGTGAGGTTTACTGAATGTCAGAATTCACAAAATGGCCTTTCTGGCTCTTCTCTGTTAGTAATGGACACTTGGTTGGTGTATGCACCTATTTCCCCAGTGTTTCCTCACCAGACAGCCTGGTTTCTCTAGTTCTTGCAGGTAGTTATGAAAGCCCTGCCTCTTTCTCCCTCTTCCTCTCTTCTCACATTGCCCCCTGTGGGCCTAGATGGGTAAAGGGAAGGGTTGGACCTTCTTTGCCTTTAGTATAGCTAAATGGATGATGCAGAATGAGGACAAAGGCAGCCACCTGACCTTAGGAACTGATTTGGGGGCAAAGAATTTTAAGACAGTGGGACCAATATTTGTATTTTAAACTCAGATGATATTTAAGAAATGGTTCTGTAACTGCAACAAGGTCCTCTAGTTCATGAATTAATGTATCATAACTTACACTCAAGCAACACACAAACATCCCATGTGTGAATTATTGCATAAGAAAGTCATGCCCTATTGTGCCCTGCAGCTCAATTAGTACATGAAGCTACATGAGTTAGATGAACCCAAAGAGGATTTTATCAAGTGGTGTGTAAAAGGAGAATGTTGGGAGATATTTGACACTTTTCTGAGGGGACAGGAGGGAACAGGGTTTATTTTTTATGATCTTATGTTTCTGTTTCTGTGATACTTGTGTTACAACAGGTGACATGGGACTTCTGAGGTTTGGTTATGAACTTTCATTATTTGGTTGAACACCATTGTTCAGTAAATATTTATTGTTTATTTAGGATATATGAAGGGCTATCACATACCAGATGAAATACAAAGCAGGAGCTTTGAAGCCTGAGTAATGGACCTTGGCAGCCCCAACTCAACTTGGCTTAATTCAGCCTTACCGAACCAGATCCCACTCTGCTCCCTGGACTTGCTGTAGCTCTCTGATCCTGGAATCCTCTTCAGTTCCAGCTAGAATGCTGCCTCAGACACTTCGTAGATTTGGTCAAAAACTGGTATGCAAACGGAGGCTGAAGGAACCAGTGGCTGAGGATGACCCACAGAGAACACTGAAGACTCTGGATTTAGTGGCCCTGGGTGTGGGCAGCACAGTGGGTGTAGGTGTGTATGTCCTGGTTGGTGAGGTGGTCAGCAATCAAGCAGGACCATCTTTTGTGATATGCATTTTGGTGGCTGGCCTATCTTCTGCGTTGACTGGGCTGTGCTATGCAGAGATTAGTGCCCGTATTTCCCAATCTGGCTCTGCATATCTCTACAGCTTTGTCACTATCGGTGCAATCTGGGCCTTCATCAGTGGCTGGAACCTCTTCCTCTCCTTTGTTGCTGAGAGAGCCATTGTGTTCAGCACATGGATCTTAACTTTTGAGAACCTGCGTGGGAACCGCCTCTCTCAGACTGTGCAAGAGAGCATCTCAGCACACGTTCCCCCTGTCCTTACAGAATATCTAGAATTCTCTGCCCTGGGTTTTGTGTTGTTGTTCATGGAATTCAGGAATATTTGGTATTTCAGGTCATTTTCGACTTCCACACCTGCCAAAGTGGTCATATTGGTGAAACTTTTGGCTCTCAGCTTTGTCATAACGTCTGGCTTCATTAAGGGGGACCTGAACAACTGGAAGCTCACAGAAGCGGACTATGTAAAGGCTGGACTCAATGACACCTCTACACTGGGCCCTCTGGGTGATGGAGGATTTGTGCCTTTTGGCTTCAAGGGGATTCTCCGTGGAACAGCTACCTGTTACTATGCATTTATAGGTTTTGACTATATTGTTACCAAAGTTGAAAGCGCCCAGAATCCCCAGCGTTCCATCCCCATGGGCATTATGGTTTCACTGTTCATCTGCTTTTTGTTGTATTTTGGTGTCTCTTCAGCACTTACGTTTATGGTACCTTACTACCAGCTCCAACCTGGGAGCACCGCAATTGCCTGAGGTATTTCTCCATATTGGCTGGGTCCCTGCCTACTGCGTGGTAGCTTTTGCATTCCTGTGCATTCTTTCTGCCAGTCTTTCACGCTTTGTGAGGCCGATACATCGGGTATTATACATGATGGCAAAGGATGGCCTCCTGTTCCGTTTCCTTATCCATATCTCTTACTTCCATTACACTGTTATCATGGACATCGTGATTGTTGGACCTAGTGCAGCCATTATATTCTTCTTTGGAGTCACTGATCTCTTGGACCTAAGTGCAGTTGGGTCACTGATTTCTTGCTCCCTGGTTGCTCTTTGTATTCTCATCCTCAGGTACCAGCCTGAGGAAAATGAAGCAAAGGTGCAAGAGGAGGATGTATCTGCAGCAGAGAAGCTGACTCTACAACGACTACTTTTTCCAGGCAGCCCCACCCCCACTCCACTCTCTGGCTGGGTTGTCCGTGTTTGCTCCTCACTGCTTGTTCTGCTGCTCACTCTTCTTTGCCTGGTGCTGACTCAGGGGCCAGTTCTGCTTTCTGGAGACCCAGTGTGGATTTCAGTGGTTGTAGTGCTCCTGGTGCTCATCACTGGGATCACTGGCGTCATCTGGAGACAGCCTCAGATCTCCAATTCCCTTCACTTTAAGGTCCCTGCTCTGCCTCTCCTCCCACTACTGAGCTTCTTTGTGAATGTTTGCCTTATGATGCAGACGACAGCTGCCACCTGGGTGTCATTTGGTGTCTGGATGCTGATTGGGTTTGCTCTCTACTTCAGCTATGGGATCCAGTGCAGCTGGGTCGCTTAACTTCACTTAAGTTAGGGCCAAAACTGTAGACCTTGAACTCAGCAGTGTGTGTACACATTTGGCTTGACATCATCACACCTGAATGCAGTCCGGTCCCCCTGAACAACAATGGAGAGTACTCTTGAATACACGGAAACCTAGGCCTCCCATGGCATATTGGTGGGGAAAAGTTAATAGAGCTCTGTATTTATCGTGGAGTAAAGAATGAACTCTGCTCATACTTCTTTTTCTTTTTCTTTTTCTTTTTCTTTTTCTTTTCCTTTTCTCTTTCTCTCTTTCTCTTTCTCTTTCTCTTTCTCTTTTTCTTTTCCTTTTCCTTTCCTTTTCCTTTTGACTTGTCTACTTGAATTGTGTCTGTAGTTGCTTCCTGGATTTAAAATATTATTATTAAAAGAAACTAGAAAAAACATTTATTTCCTTGTTTAAATATCTACTAGCTGTGGGGTCTTGTCTGGCTCAATCAGTAGAGCATGCAATTCTTCCTCTCAGGGTGGTAACTTTGAGCCCCACGTGTGTGTAGAGATTATTTTAAAAATAACCAGTAGCAGAATTACTAGATCATAGTTTCTTTTATTTTTAACTGTTTGAGAAACCTCTATACTATTTACTGTATTGGCTCCACCAACTGACATTCCCACCAAGAGTACATGAGGGTTCCTTTTTTCCATATCCTGGACAATACTTGCTTATCTTTTATTTTATTTCATTTCATTTTATTTTATTTTTTAATTTAATTTAATTTTTTTATTAAAAAATTTTTTTTAACGTTTTATTTATTTTTAAGACAGAGAGACAGAGCATGAATGGGGGAGGGTCAGAGAGAGGGAGACACAGAATCTGAAACAGGCTCCAGGCTCTGAGCTGTCAGCACAGAGCCTGACACGGGGCTCGAACTCACGGACCGTGAGATCATGACCTGAGCCGAAGTTGGGTGCTTAACCGACTGAGCCACCCAGGTGCCCCTTTAATTTAATTTTTTACTTTTAAAAAGTTAGATCCAAATTAGCATATAGTACAACAATGACTTCAGGAGTAGATTCTTTAGTGCCACTTACCCATTTAGCTCATCACCCTTCCCACAACACCTCCAGTAACCCTGTTTGTTCTTCATATTTATGAGTCTCTTCTGTTTTGCCCCCTCCCTGTTTTTATATTATTTTTGTTTCCCTTCCCTTATGTTCTTCTGTTTTGTCTCTTAAAGTCCTCATATGAGTGAAGTCATATGATATCTCTCTTTCTCTGACTAATTTCACTTAGCGTAATACCCTCCAGTTCCATCCATGTAGTCGCAAATGGCGAGATTTCATTCTTTTTGATTGCCAAGTAATACTCCATTGTGTGTGTGTGTGTGTATGTATATATATCACATCTTCTTTATCCATTCATCCATCCATGGACATTTGGGCTCTTTCCATACTTTAGCTATTGTCCATAGTGCTGCTATAAACGTGGGGGAGCATGTGTCCCTTCTAAACAGCACACCTGTATCCTGTGGATAAATGTCTAGTAGTGCAATTTCTGGGTCATAGGGAAGTTCTATTTTTAGTTTTTTGAGGAACCTCCATACTGTTTTCCAGAGTGACTGCACCAGCTTGCATTCCCACCAACAATGCAAAAGAGATCCTCTTTCTCCGCATCCTCACCAACATTTGTTGTTCCCTGAGTGGTTTATGTTAGCCATTCTGACAGGTGTGAGGTGGTATCTCATTGTGGTTTTGATTTGTATTTCCCTGATGATGAATGATGTTGAGCATTTTTTCATGGGTCGGTTGGCCATCTGGATGTCTTCTTTGGAGAAGTGTCGATTCATGTCTTTTCCCCATGTCTTCACTGGATTATTTGTTTTGTGGGTGTTAAGTTTGATAAGTTCTTTATAGATTTTGGATACTAACCCTTTATCTGATATGTCATTTGCAAATATCTTCTCCCATTCTGTCAGTTGCCTTTTAGTTTTGCTGATTGTTTCCTTCGCTGTGCAGAAGATTTTTATTTTGATGAAGTCTCAATAATTCATTTTTGCTTTTGTTTCCCTGGCTTCCAGAGACGTGTTGAGTAAGAAGTTGCTGCAGCCAAGATCAAAGAGTTTTTTGCCTGCTTTCTCCTCGAAGATTTTGATGGCTTCATGTCTTACATTGATGTCTTTCACACATTTTAAGTTTATCTTTGTGTATGGTGTAAGAAAGCTGTCCAGGTTCATTCTTCTGCGTGTCGCTGTCCAGATTTCCCAGAACCACTTGCTGAAGAAACTGTCTTTATTCCATTGGATATTCTTTCTTGCTTTGTCAAAGATTGGTTGGCCATACATTTGTGGGCCCATTTCTGGGTTCTCTATTCTGTTCCATTGATCTGAGTGTCTGTTCTTGTGCCAGTACGATACTGTCTTGATGGTTACAGCTTTGTAGTGTAGCTTGAAGTCTGGGATAGTGATGCCTCCTACTTTGGTTTTCTTTTTCAAGATCGCTTTGGCTATTTGGGGTCTTTTCTTGTTCCATACAAATTTTAGAATTATTTGTTCTAGCTCCGTGAAGAATGCTGGTGTTACTTTGATAGGGTTTGAATATGTAGATTGCTTTGGGAAAAATTGACATTTTAACAATATTTGTTCTTCCTATCCAGGAGCATGGAGTCTTTTTCCTTTGTGTGTGTGTGTGTGTGTGTGTGTGTGTGTGTGTGTGTGTGTGTTCTTCAATTTCTTTCATAAGGTTTCTATACTTTTCAGTGTATAGATTTTTCACCTCTTTGGTTAGATTTATTCCTAGGTATTTTATGTTTTTTTTTTGTGTGTGTGTGTAACTGTAAATGGGATCGATTCCTTGATTTCTTTTTCTGTTGCTTCATTGTTGGTGTATAGGAATGCAACCGATTTCTTTGTGTTGATTTTATATCCTGCAACTTTGCTGAATTTATGAATCAGTTCTAGCAGATTTTTGGTGGCATCTTTTGGGTTTTCCATATAGAGTATCATGTCATCTGTGAAAAGTGAAAGTTTGACCTTCTCCTGGCCAATTTGTATGCCTTTTATTTATTTGTGTTGTCTGATCACAGAGGTTAAAACTTCCAATACTATGTTGAATATCAGTGGTGAAAGTGGCCATCCCTGTCTTGTCCCTAATCTTAGGGGAAAGCTCTCAGTATTTCCCCATTGAGGATGATATCAGCGTTGGGTATTTCAGATATTACTGTTATGATCTTGAGGTATGATACTTCTATACTTGCTTTCTTGAGTTTTTTTTTTTAATCAATAAATGATGTTGTATTTTGTCAAATGCTTTCTCTGCATCTATTGAGAGGATCATGTGGCCTTGTCTTTTCTTTTATTGATGTGATGTATCACATTGAATGTTTTGTGGATATTAAACCAGGCTTTCATCTCAAGTATAAATTCCACTTGGTCGTGGTGAATAATTTGTTTAATGTATTGTTGGATCCGGTTGGCTAATATCTTGTTGAGGATTTTTATGTCCATGTTCATCAGGGAAATTGGACTATAGCTCTCTTTTTCAGTAGGGTCTTTGTCTGGTTTTGGAATCAAGGTAATGCTGGCTTCATAGAAAGAGTTTGGACGTTTTCCTTCCATTTCTATTTTTTGGAACAGCTTCAAGAGAAGAGGTGTTAACTCTTCCTTAAATCTTTGGCAGAATTCCCCTAGAAAGCCATCTGGCCCCGGACTCGTGATTTTTGGGAGATTTTTGATTACTAATTCGATTTCTTTACTGGATATGGGTCTCTTCAAATTTTATGTTTCTTTCTGTTTCAGTTGTGGTAGTGTATATGTTTCTAGGAACTTGTCCATTTCTTCCAGATTGCCCATTTTATTGGCCTATAATTACTCATAATATTCTCTTATTATTGTTTTTATTTCTGCTGTGTTGGTTGTGATCTCTCCTCTTTCATTCTTGATTTTATTTATTTGGGTCCTTTCCTTTTTCTTTTTGATCAATTTGGCTAGTGGTTTATCAATTTTGTTAACTCTTTCAAAGAACCAGCTTCTGGTTTCATTGATCTGTTCTACTTTTTTTTTTTTTTTTATAGAATTGATTTCTGCTCTAATCTTTGTTATTTCCTGTCTTCTGCTGGTTTGGGGTTTTATTTGCTCTTCTTTTTCCAGCTCCTTAAGGCGTAAGGTTGGGTTATGTATCTGAGCTTTCTTCCTTCTTTAGAAAGGCCTGGATTGCTATATACTTCCCTCTTATGACTGCCTTTGGTGCATCCCAGAGGTTTTGGGCTGTGGTGTTTTGTCATTTTCATTGGCTTCCATGTACTTTTTCATTCCCTCTTTGACTTCTTGGTTAGCCCGTTCATTCTTTAGTAGGATGTTCTTTAGTCTCCAAGTATTTGTTACCTTTCCAATTTTTTCTTGTGGTTGATTTCCAGTTTCATAGCATTGTGGTCTGAAAATAAGCATGGTATTTTTTCCTGCTCTTTCTTTTGGGGTGCATTCCTTTGTTTCATCATTTTGAAGGAAGAAAATAATAAGGTAAAAAATAAAATTATAAAATTAAAAACAGCACAAAAAAAACGAATCAAATAAATGATGCTAGATCCTAGGTGTGTTTTGATCTGGTTGTTAAAATGAGCTTGATAGATTAGAGAGAAAAAGGGGGGGAGAAAAAAAATAAAAAGTTTGAAAATTTGAAAAAATGACTACAATGAAATAGAATAAAATGAAATGATGGAAGTAAAATAGAATTTGAAAAATTTACCAAAAAGTAAAAAATATAGTAGAAGAAATTAAAGAGAAATATTTTTAATAAAAATTGAAAATAAAAATAAATTTTTTCTTTCTGTATTCAAGAAAAAGAAAAGAAATGAAAAAGAAAAAAAAAAAGAAAACTGAATAGATGGACCAGAGAACAGACTGAAATAAAATGGACATTACGTCTTTTTTTCCTAGAAGTCAAACTATGAAATACCTTATCATCCATAAACTAAGCAGGAGAGACTTGTGGTGTTCCTGAAGAGGGACGGTGGCCCAATTGGGCGGGACTCCGTCCCCATTAGATGGCACTGCTTAGCTTACTGCAGTGGATTGTTGTGGCCCTTTTAGGTGTGTATGCGCATGCATGGAAGCAGTGAAGATGGCATCACCCACCTACCTAGTCTCTGGTAAAGAAGCTCTGTTCTCCCTGATCAGCGATTGCACACCTGTCCTTTGTCTCCAGCTTCCTTCCACTCCCCGTTTTTACACTGTCCGTGACCAAGCCCCAGGCAACACCACTCTCCTGAGTTTTATCTCACATGTGGCTGTTTTTCCCCACCCCTCTCTTCTGAGGGACTTTGGCTTTGACCCACTCAGACCTTCTGGGGGAGTGACTGAGCAATGGCCGGGTGCTAGCCACACCCAGGAATGTTCATGGGACTGTCCTGTTGCTGATGGCCAGAGACTGTGGCTGGGTGCCAGCCCTTCCCAGAAAAAGTTCACGGGATCATGTAGCAGCAGCATTTCAGGGATTATGGAAAATCACAACACACATCTGGCACCAGGCTTCATCCTTAATGAACTTGTTCCAGCAGCAGTGAATGTGGTTGTTCTCCTAGGTCCACTTGGGGCCTTTGCCTGGGGGGAGGCCACACAGCCTCTATTAGACATCCTCCCAGCAGGGGAACCACCTCTCCTTGTGTGGTCTGAAGACCCCCAGACTTCACTCTGCTCCTGGGGATTTACCCTTCTCACCAGAGCACCACCAGGTATCCAGCTGTGGAGTTTCAGACTCTGCACTCCCCCTGTTTATAGAGTCTTAATGGAATTTAAACCCTCTCCTTTCTCCCTTTTTAGTTCAGTCCCTGTGGCTATTTCCACTTTTCCACTGTCTCTCCAGCTGCTTTTGGGGGGGGGGTTCCCATATTTTCCACCCACCCATCTCTATCCTCTCTCCACAAGCAAAACAGCTCCCTGTTCTTCTTGGCCTCTCTCTCCACTAGTTCACCTCTCAGCGCTGTGTACCTGCTGAGTTCTGTGGTTCAGGTTGTGCAGATTGTTGTGCTAATCCTCAAATCAGTTTTCTAGGTGTGCAGGTTGGCTTAGTGTTGATCTGGCTGTATTTCATGGATGCAAGAAATACTTCCTTGCTGTTCTGCCATCTTGGCTTCTTCTCCCCACTCGGGTCACATTTCAAGGGCCATGTGTGGATCACATGACTGCTGAGGTGATCCTGAGGGAGAAGCTCCCCCACAGTGGGAGAAGTTGCAGGGCTCATACGCTGCACAATCTTGTCCTGTATGCACACGTGATAGCTCCCTGGGTCCATGCACTTACAGTGCTGCAGGCACATTGGACATGGGTAGGTCTCCTCTTCTGAAGCCACAGCTTGTCTTGGCTCAGGTGGGAGACGTCATGGAGGCCTTGCCACGCATGTCACAGGTGTGCTTCTCCTGGATGTGCTTTCTACAGTAGGTCCAGGTTACCCTCTACCCGACGACCAGGGTCTTTCCCTCCCCCACCAGCTAGCTCAGCTGGGGACACTCAGGGGACTCAGGAGCACCACCGTGGGCATCTCCATAGCACCTGAGGAGTGCTGGCTACAGACCTTGGCTTGTGTGTGGATGGCCTGATGCCTCAGGCTGTTGTAGCCATCTGGAACTCCTTGGAACAAGGGCACATGTGTAGGACCCCTTGCTCTTTGTCTTCTCCCAGGCAGGTGTGACCCAGGTCACAGAGACCATTGAGATTGCGGCTAACATGGCAGTGGCATGGGTATGGCGATTGTGTCTGCAGAAACAAAGGTGCAGCCTGGGCATGTGGCATCAACACCTGTGGGGGCAGGGGCAGGGACTTCAGTCTTTCCACTGTCCACTTTTGGGACAGTGGCTGTGTCCATTGTCAAGTGGGAGGCCTGGCCAGGGATGCAACAGAGGGGCAGCAGTGGTGGGGCAGACTCCTGGGAGGCAGTGAGAACCCAGAGCATGTGCACCTGGAGGAGCCCAGCCACAGACACTGGTGCCTGGCTGGTGGTGCTGTCACGGCCTGGAATGGAATCCTCTGGGAGACAAAAAGAGGAACTGGAGCTCAGTCCTGACCTGAAAGGGGTTTTGGGTGTGACTCGGTGGTGGGTGGAAGGTGTTCATGAGGCCACCTACCCCAGGGAAGTCCAGGCCCTGCTGGGGAAAAAGGGTGGCAACAGCGTGCTAGGTAGTATAGGAAACATGGCCTTGGCCACTGATGGGCCCCAAGGGGCTCAGTTGGAGCCAGGAGCACAAGCTCCAAAGGGTCCAACCCTGGTCTGCCAGACTGGGTCAAGCTTAAAGCATGGCCTTAGGGCCCTCAGGCTGCCTGAGCACCTCTACTGGACTATGGGAGGTAGGGAAGGAGGGATCCTGGGACAGTTTTTTCACTACCTGGTGATTGTCTGGGGGCCCTGGTATTTCCCCAGCCACCCATCTCTACCCAAGGCAGTGAATAATATAGGGAGAAAGGGGAAAAGATTGCTCTTGGGACCCAATACAACGATACACAGACCCTCCCCCTGATTTTTCCCTTATTTCTCTGAAACAGATTCACATTTGGGAAAAATCCCAGCTTGAGGCAGAGGAAGATAGCCTAGGAATATTGCAACAGACACAAATGAAACCCCCAGGTCTCCCTCCCTCAGTGTTCTGCCCTGACAGCGATCCTTCCAATTCCTGCCTGTCTCCTTTGCCTCTAGGAATTTTGGCTCTGTAGTCCTGGCTGGTCCACTCATCCACAACCAAGCATAGCACCTGGAACAAAGGAGGTTCTTAATTTGTGCCTTTGGTCCATGCCTATGGGAGGTGTGTTAGGGTAGGGTCAATGTGATTTGTAGGCTTTCCTCCATTGGAGGTTCTTCCTAACATCTGTAGCAGTTCTTTCTATTCAAATTTCAATGTTTTGTCTTAGTATATTTAATATACTCTGTCCCTTTAGGGTCCTGCTGCTACTCTTCTCTCCCTTCCCTCCATTTCCACTGCAGTGTTTAAGGAACCTAATTTAGGGTTTAGGGAAATCTCAGCACTATCAGGAGAAGGCAGTGGTGCCTCTTTTCCATGAGACCGATGGCTTCTTGGACCCATCACTTCTGCATTCAGCCCTCGGTCTTTAAGTAGGCCCCACTTTCTCCATCTCTGAGAAGTCTTGGCTTCTGTTTGATGATTAGCATTCTCGGAAATGTCCTTTGGCCATTGTTTCAGGGTCTTGGAAGCCCTACGTTTTGAATGTCTAGAGCAGGAAGCTCTCTAGGTAGAAACTATATCTTTTTCTTTACTTCCTCCAACAAAATGCCCAGTGCATGTTCTGTTAGAATATGCTATGAATGCTGGGTGACTGTGTCAGGAAATCCCTTGAGGTGAAGCTTAAGCAAATTCCCTTTTAGTTTTAATCCTGGAGTGAAGTGAATGCTGAATGAGGGAGTGGGGATGTGTGGTGCTGATAGAGGAACCTAGTAGGAGATTGTGAGAGGTGTCTTTGGTGGTGCGTCTATCCTTGTTTACAGGACTGCTGAGTGGGCTCCTTAGCTGAAACTAGGACTGGCCTCCAAATCACCACAGGCTGGTTCCACATGGCTCCCCACACTCTCTTCCTGGCAACCAGGACCTCCTCCATACACTGTGAAGCTTGTTTACTTCTACAAGCAGATCTTGGGTCAACAAAGTTTCCAACAAGTCCCATTTAAGCCCTCAGTCCACCTCCTTACCCATGTAGGGTCCCACTAGTTTTCCCACTTCCAGCTTTCCCCCAGGATTCTGCCTAATCCGCCTCCTTCACAGTTTCCCACCCTTCTCATGAGCCCTCCTCCCAGGCACACCAGCAGTCTGATGGCCCTGCCTCCTGATGGCTCTGCTTTCCTGAGGGCCTGGCCTTCCCAGTGCCCCAATGCCCTGAGGGCCCCCTCTAAGCTCCACCCCAAGTCCTGACTCTGTTTGTCAAGCTCCTTACCTCCTTCCCTCTCTCTTAGTTTGACTTGCACTTTCTTCTCAGGTCTTTCTCCTCTGATACAGAAACAGCCCATGGGTAAGTGATTTCTCATGTTTATAGATTTGGCATGAAAACTGAGACAGAGCCAGAGAGGAAGAAGTCTGGGCATGAAGTGCAGCTGGCTGTGAAAGCCCTGTGGGGTTTAAGCAGAGGATATTATATGGCATCAGAGCTAGACAGTGGATTGGGAGAGGGGGCTGCAGAGAGGCCTTGTGAGTTTGGGAAGGGCAGGTGGGTTTGCTGGGGTCAGAGAGATTTGGAGGCCTACATTCTGTTCTCCTCCATGCCAGAAAGGTTCTCAGCTCTGCTGAGGAAAATATGAAGTAGGGGAAATTATTCCTGGAGGATATTATTCTCCTCCAGAGTCCTTCCCACCTCTTTGTCCTTACCTGTCCTTCCTGGCCTTTCCTTTCTGACCTGGTGCACAGCTTGCTTTATTCATCTTTGTCTTCCCCACAGGGCCCAGCACAGAGTATGCTTAGATATGTTCCTTGAATTAATGAAGATTCTTCTTCCTGTCTCTGATGTCTCTTTCATAGTTTGCAACACTTTCTCATGGGAGATTCTGAGAGTCTCTGAGTCCTATCTTCTTAAGGAGGACATTGCTGTGGACCTTGCAGAATAGCAGGTCTAGTTTGATAAGGTGGTCCACCATCACCAGAGGGGATGTGAGGGGTTTATTCCTAGTTATTCAAGGATCTAGATATCTATTTTTACTGCTGAAGGGATCTCCGTGCCTTTATTATCTAATTAAAAAAAAAGTTGCCTGGTGGGGATTGATTATAGGCCAGGTCAGGCTGTAGGAGGCAAGATTACCAAGTTCCCCTGGGGTGTGGCTGCTTAGTAGTCTTTCAAACACTGTAAGAAGGCCTCTCTGTGGTCCCAAATATATTATAAATGAGTGAGTGCTAAATAACCTTGAAACTTGATGGCTTTGTTCTTTCTCTTGTATTCTATCAATTTCATGTACATGATAGGCATATTTCATTGATTGATAAAGCCTTGGAGGAGAAGCCTGAAATAGGTCTGGCTTCCTGGGTTTCCAAGAGGAAAAAGAGAGTTTGCTGTTATCTCAGAACATATTTGCAACTGTTTAACTTTAAAGGCCTTGGGAGTCTTAAACTATTCTCCACCCTCCACCCTCCCCACTGCCATGTACACTATGGGCTGTACCCAACACCAGAAGCCCAGATAACAGTTACCCATGCACAAAACCTGTTTTATTGATTATATGTGGCAAATGTCTATTTCTAGGTTGTCTTTCTTGTTCTCTCTAGCAGTTAGTTCTGGGCAACTTCTCTCCATTATCAACGGATAGGTGTTATGTTCTTCTAGAAGCAGATTCATTTTAACATTAATTTAAGCAAAAGCATGTGGAAAGGCCAATTCCTTCACATGTATGCACTAAATTGACAAATATGATTTTTGGAATATATGTTCATTTTATCCTCCTCCTTTTTTTTTCTTGTATTATCCCAGAAATCACAAAGCAGAGTGGGGAATAGAAAGACCTGGGGAAGAGGGATAAAGAGTGTCCCTTAAATAGTGGTGTAGATTTGTTGCTTGAGCTGGGGTAAGGAGGATGAGTCTTTCATTTCATTTTATTTTATTTTATTTTATTTTATTTTATTTTATTTTATTTTTTGTTTCTTTATTTTTTTTATTTTTAAAATTTTTTTTCAATATATGAAATTTATTGTCAAATTGGTTTCCATACAACACCCAGTGCTCATCCCAAAAGGTGCCCTCCTCAATACCCATCACCCACCCTTCCCTCCCTCCCACCCCCCATCAACCCTCAGTTTGTTCTCAGTTTTTAACAGTCTCTTATGCTTTGGCTCTCTCCCACTCTAACCTCTTTTTTTTTTTTTTCTTCCTTCCCCTCCCCCATGGGTTTCTGTTAAGTTTCTCAGTATCCACATAAGAGTGAAAACATGTGGTATCTGTCTTTCTCTGTATGGCTTATTTCACTTAGCATAACACTCTCCAGTTCCATCTATGTTGCTACAAAGGGCCATATTTCATTCTTTCTCATTGCCACGTAGTACTCCATTGTGTATATAAACCACAATTTCTTTATCCATTCATCAGTTGATGGACATTTAGGCTCTTTCCATAATTTGGCTATTGTTGAGAGTGCTGCTATAAACATTGGGGTACAAGTGCCCCTATGCATCAGTACTCCTGTATCCCTTGGGTAAATTCCTAGCAGTGCTGTTGCTGGGCCATACAGTAGGTCTATTTTTAATATTTTGAGGAACCTCCACACTGTTTTCTAGAGCGGCTGCACCAGTTTGCATTCCCACCAACAGTGCAAGAAGGGAGGATGAGTCTTGAGGGAGAAGTCATATGAATCTATATTTGAACAGGAACTCAGGACTTTGATGCATGATACCAGTTTCATATGACTCAGATGATCTAGGTCTTTCCTACAACAAAACAAAGCAAAACAAATTAACTTCCCAAGGGAGATGATGGCGGTGTGGAGCAGCTACCTAGGGCTATGAGAAGGACCAAGCACAGTGTTTTGAGAGAGGACAGACAGAAAGAGAGAGCCGAGTACTTACACGGAAGACAGGAGGACACATTTGAAGATATGAAGTAAGGTGACCAGAGAGAGTCAGCCTTTCCTAAGCCACCTTGTATGCAGTGTATTACTGAGGGTATATATTGGGAGGAAGTACATAGAAGAAGGAGCCATAACCTCTGACCACTCACAACTGCTAGTCTGAAAGTAGAGACAGGATGTAGTGTTCTGTGGGACCACTGGATGGATAGATTCTTAGATCTATAGATCAGGATCAGATCCTTACAAGGAAAGGAAGGATCTGATGGGGAAAAACAAAGCTGCTTAGGATGACTTTTTAGAAAAAATGATTGTGTATCAATGCTCATTATAGACAAAGACCATCCTACCTTGCAGGGTTTTGTTTGTTTTTATTTTTGGAAAATTAGGTGGACAAGCAGTTGGATTTCCTTCTACTGCATTCTCCTGAGAACTTTTATTAGGTGTTCTGTGTTGACAGGATTTGGAGTTGGGAAGAAAGAGTACTCAATTGTAAGGGAATCAGAGAAGAAACTGATTTTCATCATTGACATTCATGTATCACATCACTTTCCAGTCCCTTAATTGCACACCCTTCCTGGATTATCCCAGATCTCTTTTTGATTCCTGTTTGGAAAATCTAATTCTGATTCTTCCTGGTTGCCCATGTAATTTCTGAAGACCTCTAGAAGCAGAAGTTCAGGTTTTTATGATTTTTCAGGTTGATCATCTTGTTTGGTGTAATAGAAATGTTAAGAATCTCCAAAACTAGATTCTCACTCAAACGAAACCTGTAAATGTGTCAAATCATGAATGAGGAGTGTCACACTTAACTCTATCTTCTCTGTAATTATTCCAGAAGGACTAAAGAAGGGTGCCTTGTTCACAACTATCCCAGAATATTACTAGATTATATGGAGTCCATATAGCCTCTAGAGAAGCCCTGGCTGTGTGATTGTTTACCCAAATAATGGTGCAATGATACTAGTGTGGTGTCTGCATGTGGCAGGGACCCCATAGATGTTGTGAGAAGGAAACAAAAATGTTTTGTTCTATATTTACATAAATTTTGACCTATAATTGAGTGGATGGATTTTGTTTACCTGCAGTTGGTCTGGAGTGTGTTAATTTGCATCAGGGTGGGTTTTCACTGAATTGCAATTCAGCCTCTGCCAGACTGGGATGGGATTTGAGAGGTGTGCTTTGTTAGTAGGGCAGGTGGGTAAGTTGGAGGAGGTGGCTGTGTTTCCTCTTGGTCTAATGAGTGGACAGTTTGGGGCATACTATGCCTTCAAGTTCAAGTCTTGGTTGCACCTAGTAATATATCCTTGCAGAATTAGCTTCATTGAAAGAACATGAAGCAGTTTCTATCCTATGGAGTTTTAATTTTAGAAAGCTCTTCCCAGTAACATGCAAACAGAATACAGCACCAAGTAAGATCCTAGTTGGGAGGATGCCTTTTAAGTGTTTTGCGTGGTGAGGTTGTTTTCAGAAGACTCCGGGAGATAAGTTTGGATATGAATTTACTTTAGTATAAGCTGAATTTGTTTACTTCATATTTCTTTCCAACCTTTGAGGGAAGCTATCTGACCTTTCTTCTCTTTACCCAGGGGAGAAGTTAAACCTTTATTTCTACTACAATAGTTTCACTCTCTTTTCCTTTTCAGCAGAGATCAAGACTGAGAGTTGTTATTATTATTATTTTTAATATTATTATTATTATCATTACATCTTATTATCTAGTTCCATAATATCTGTAGCAAATATTTGAAAGGATCTATCTGGTTGGGCAAACTGGATTCACTAGTTCCAGGTGTGGTGGAGTTTGTTTGTACTTTTTGGTGGGGGACATGTAAGGAGGGTCTAAAAGAGACTTTATTTATTGGATTGTGGCCCAAGCTGAGTATGCAGCTTGAACTAATGTTTTTTTTTTGGGGGGGGGAAACAGTTATAAAAAATCCCAAGATGGGGTAATTCTTCCCTCTTCCATGCAGTCTTCTTAGGCTGACACACGGTACAGAGAAGATACTCACTAGTCTTATTCACAATGGAAAATGAGGTCCTTAATACTTTTACTTTCCATCAACTATGAAGCCATCTGGGATTTTCACATGCTATTGTCTTGAGTATTCATTTCTGACTTAGGAATACACTTCCTCATTTATACTTTATGCATCTTTTACTTCTTTTGCCAGATGGGGAGGTATTCATGAAATGTCCTTAACTGAACATTCCCAGATAAGGGAATTCTGTATTTGCCACCATTGTCTTGCACTGTGTGTAACTGAGTGCATGATGATTTCTGAGTAATGGTGGTGGTGTTGATAATTTAGGGGAAAAAATGTTGCTTTTTCTCGAGGTTTTTTTTTTTTCCCACAAAGTATCACCATGGTGCCTGAATTTTCTAATTTGGAATTGTCTTTGTATTCATTTACACTTAATTGAAAACTGATCTTTAATAGGTTGAATCCAGTGTTTCTCACTTGGACTTTTTGTGGTTTCGACTTGAGGGACCATCCAAAGTCTCACTTTAGACCCAACCCCATGTACACAGAACCCATCTGTGTAGTTATTTATAGATAGTATAAGAAAAATGGTAGCAAATACAGAAAATTATTTTCTGGGAGATTATAATATAAGGACATTTGATGGATACTTCCCTATCCAACAGAAACAAGTGAAATCTTATTCTACACCCCATTCAATCAATTGACTATTGTCCCACTCATCCCTTCTGCAAGCCAGCCTTAAATGTAGTTATTGCAGTTTGAGTATCATATCATGTTTTCTAATGCCAACACATTAGAGGACTTATTTTAGAAACAAAGTAAAGTGGTGAAAGTAGTAAAACTGTGTTGTCTGTCTGTTCCATTGTCACACATTACAAGGATGACACTGATGTAAATCATGAATGTCGCTGATGATGTACATTCTCTTGGCTGACTTGGGTTACTTCCTTTGTACTTTGACTTTGTTGTGGTGAAAGAGACTTGGACCTCAGTTCTTGTGTCAGATCTCTGACAACACCAAATTGGGCTATAGATCCTGGGGAACTTCTTGGCTGTCACCAGTTAACTCTTTGCACCTCAGGCTTCAGCTGGGGAGGGAAAGGCAAGCTAAAAGCATGATCAGGCAGAAGCTGTGCTCCTGGGCTCCACCTCAGCACTTACTCTTTCTACCCTCTTCCCTAACTGGGAATTTCTAGGCCAGTGAGTTATGCCACTGGACATTAATGAGGAGAGAGAAAGGGGCAAGGAGACCATACTGGAGAGATCAGATACCTATCTGTAGCTGTGACCAGAGAAGTTTCCAGAAGGAGGGTTATACTGAATGGAGTTGGGAAGGAGCATATTCTAGGCAGAGGACAGTCTGTGTGAGAGCTGATGTAAATGCCAGCAAGACATGCATGTGTGGGGAAAGATTTGTGCTGTAGGAGCCACATAAAAGTTTAATAGTGTGAGTAAGTGGGAGAACAACAGTGAAAAGAAAGCCTTGGAAATACAATCTTAGAAGTTTGGACTTAATAGAGAGCAGGAAACTGCAGGTTGGTTGGGAGTGTGTGTGTGTGTGTGTGTGTGTGTGTGTGTGTGCATGTGCGTATGTGTGTGTACGAGTGTCTTTATAGACTTGAAGAAAGTGTCATTTCCAGAAGGAGCACTTACACTTCAGTTATCTTCTGCATGTAGTGATCAGGAAGAATGTGATTTAGGGCTTTATCCTGCTTCAAGGGCAACACGCTCTGGTGACTGCTGAGTGAATCTGAGTGAGAGTCTAGAGGATCTCTGTTTAGAGTTACCAACTTTATGGACCAGGAGGGTGGACTAGGGAGTATGGCAGGTGGCTGGCCTGGATATGCAGTATTTGCAAACCATACAAATCTACTAGATAGAGGACTAGTGTGGACAAGATGCTAAGTGTCAAATGACTTCATGTCAGCCAACTTGAATTGAGGGTTAGGCTGGTGATTTCCAAATATCTGAAACCAGTGAGGTTCAAGTAGAATTCCTTGCATTTATTCCAAATTTTTATTCAATTTCCCTGGATAAGATCAGGATCCTAAGAGGCTGCTTTGCCAACCCCCTTGTTTCTTAACAAAATTTGGATTTTCTTCCTTTTGGAATTAAAACAGAAAGGCAATCCTTTATCTTCTCTGTTGATCTCCCTATACAAATAGCATGTTCAGAACACCCATTATTCCTTCTCACATGTTCATAAACCTTCATAACTTTAAAAAAATAGCAAGGAGTCCAAAATTAGCCATAGAGATCTGTATTCATGCCTTATGTTCATTGGTCTTTTCTCTTATTTCCATGGATGATTAATAAATACTAACGATGCTCAGAGTTGGTCACAGGTATGAGTCACCATGGGGGATACAAATGCCCATTTTATATATTCTAGTTGGTCAGATGTCTTGTTGTCAACAATAGCCAAGCCAGAATGATCAATCTGACATAGCTGAAATCTTTTTTCCAGCATCCCCCTGATGTTTTACTTCTGAAATGGGTTTAATCATATTTTGGAGTGACTGTTGACCTGATATTCTTCTGGTACTGGATCTTCTGGGTTAAGGATAAGAGGACATTGCCATTCTCTGGCAAACATTCCCAGTCTGCTCCTCATTGGCGGCCCAACCTGGAGAGCAAATGGCCAAGTGAGATAGGAAGCTTAAAAAGAGGTTTTTGTTAGGTGCACCTGGGTGGCTCGGTTGGTTAAGTGCTAGAATTGGCTGGGATCATGATCTCAAGCGCCATGGGTTTGAGCCCTGCATCAGGCTCTGTGCTGACAGCTCAGAGCCTGGAGTCTGCTTCAGATTCTGCATCTCCCTCTCTCTGCCCCTCCCCTGTTCATGCTCTGTCTCTCTCCATCTCTGAAAAATGAATAAATATTAAAACCAATTTAAAAGAAAAAAAGAAAAGTAAAAAAAAAAAAAAAAAGATGTTCCATTAAACCACTCTCATTAAACTAGAGCAATCTACCCCCCCTGCCCTTCTTTGTCCCAGTTGGGGCTGTCCTTTGTGACAGAAGTTTCCTAATGGTGTGTGCTGGCTGCATCTTGAAGCCATGAATGATGGTTGAGGTTTGGGAAGCTCAAACCTGAAAGGAATTCGGTTGTCAGGGAAATTGCAACCATCTTCTTGCCATTGGGCTCCCATTTTAGAAAATATCTGCTCCCCTGTCTGCCTATATTTCTTTACACAATGAAAATCAAGGTTTCATTTCCTTCTCTAGAATTCCCTAAGCTGCCCTGAAGATGGTTCTTTTTCTTCTTAAGGAGGAGGCAGTGACCAGAAAAGATTTGGAATAGAGTGGGGAAAGAATTGGATGATGAAAGAAGTCTCAAGAGTGTGACTTATATTTGGCATCTAGAGATCTATTATCCTGTATTTTCACTAAAAGCCAAGCAAAAGGAGATAGGCTAATGTTGTGGGCAGGATTTTACAAAAGTTGTAGAATCTTATCTGGGAACTATTGGAATGGATATCAGATGATTTGGAGACTTTCTCGGCATCTCGAAGTCCCTAGATTAGGTTTAGATTTTAGTATGCATGATTTAGATGGAGCATTCAGATTTAACATCCCAACACTTTTCTTTTAAGTTTATATATTTATTTTCAGAGAGAAAAAGACGGCACGAGTTGGGGAGGGGGAGAGATAGAGGGAGAGAGAGAATCCCAAGCAGGCCCCTCGCTGCCAGCACAGAGCCTGATGTGGGGCTCAAACTCATGAATCCGTGAGATCATGAGCTTCGCCCAAACCAAGAGTTGGATGCTTAACCAACACCGCCACCCAGGCATCTCTCCCTCACCACGTCCCCCCCCCCCCCCGCCTTTTTTAAAGTTTGGTCCCAGCACTTCTAACTGGCTCATCAGTTTCTATTTGGGAGGAGAGGGGAGACATCAGCAGAGTGTGACCTGTGCACAAAGGTAAGAAGTGGCTTAAATACTCATTTAATAGCCATGCCCTTGAATTGTGTTTCTTTGTGGATGTCAGGTGCTGGAGGAGAAAGAACATGGTTGTTGAAGGAACAAGAAACCAAGTTCAAATACCAGTTCTTCTTTGTACCTGGTAAATAGTACAAAGAATCAAGTTCAAATTCCAGCTCTTCTTTGTACTGGCTAAATAATAGTTGCCTAATATCTCAGATAGTAAGTGGGATAAAAATACTTACTTTATTGGGTTGCTATGAGGCTTAAATGAAATAACATATGTACATTACTTGCAGCTCAACAAATCTGGTTCTCTTTCACTGCTCTTTCCACGTATCCCTAATTCTTGCACATATACCTGGTAACCTTATTTGCCAGATACCATTTTTCTCTGTCTTCAGCCTCTGCATATGTTCCCTTAATGCCTCTAGAGTTCAAGTCTAGGGCTCTGGTTTATTAGTGTGTATTAATCCCACAAAATGTCAATGAGAGCATGAAGTTTTTATAACCATACTTACATGAGGCAAGGCTGTGGTGTCTTTCCAGTCATTTTTGTTTGCTGACAATTTTGATTGTAAATCAAAGACAAAGGAGTTCTATCTTCCCACCCAATCCTCTGATCTAAAGTTACTGATTTGAGGCTAAAACATTCTGGGTCAGATTTGGTTATAACCAAAAATCATGTCAAACTTGTTTATAAAGGGCATTCAGGGAGAAGAATCCATAAACTTTACTTCTGGGACATTCTTTTTTTCTTCCTACATTTTTAGTGTGCAAAATATCAATCCTACAGAAAGTTGCAAGAACTTTGCAACATTTATTTTTCGCTAGGATTGACCAGTTGTTAACATTTTGCCACATTTGTTTGCTATGTCCAATGTGTGTGTGTGTGTGTGTGTGTGTGTGTGTGTGTGTGAAATATGGTCCATAGTCTAACTTTTCTAATTGTCCATTTTTTTTTACTACAGTATTTCTCCATGATCCAGGTACAATCCTTGGTTATGCATTGCATTTCATTGTTATGTCTCTTTATTTTCATTTAATATGCAACATTTCCTCAACCTGTCATTCCTGACATTGACAGTTTTGAAAAGCAAAGTTCACTTGTTTTATAGAGAGTCAACTTTCTGTACAAAGTTGTTTTGTAGACTGATTGCTTGTATCATCAGATTAGATTACATATTTTGGAGGGAATATTATATAAGAACATGTTAAAGACAATGAGTGCCATGTATACAGGGAACATATCTTTTCCTCCCAGTTGTGTTTGTAACATCAAGCACTAGGAGTGTCATTTAGAAGGTGTTTAATATTTACTGAATGAATAAATGAATGAAATAAGACTTTTGCTGCCACTTAGGTCTATTATTTTTCTACTTGAGGAAGGGGGAGGAGCAGCCTTCTCCTATATCTTACTCCCGGTTTTATTATAAATGTGTGAAAGCTTAAGGATAACTCAGGACATCTGTAAAGACCTACAGAGAGAGGAAATTAGATGGACAGTATGTTGTGAGGCAACCTGTGGAGTCTCTTTACCCTGGGGGTGGGTGGCGATCATACTGTGTTGCGAGTGGTTGATGAATTAGGTGGTTGTGAGCTGGAAAGAGAACCAGCACAGAAAACCTATGGGAACATGGCCTATTTCTTTGAAAGAGAAATTAATTATTTAGGCTTCCATATTTTACTATAATTATCTCCACTAAGACCCATTTGAATCCTAAGAATACCATAGTGAAAATTGGTTCTGTGTCTCCTCCCTTTCCCGCAGGAACGACCCCATTATTCTCTCCTTATCTACCCTCCATGTCACCCCCACCCCCATTCACATACATGTGTATTTATAACATTTTTGAATGGTGGTTCAGTAGTCATTCTCTCCAGATTTTCGTTGTTGAGAAAATATATAACTCCTTGGACTTCTCATGTGGATGTAGAAGTTTTCATTGCTCTTTCCCAGGGGGAAAAGAGGTTATGAGAAGTATTCTTTACCTCTCAGAAATGTATTTTCAGACTTCCCTCTGGGGCCCTTTCTCTCTCCAGCCGTGAGCTACTCAGATGCTTCTGCCATTCCTTCCTGAGTCATCTGGGGCTTGGGAGTGGCTTAACCCATTCAATTTTTCAAGGCTTGCAAGTGACTGATGCGCATGGTTACTGTCCCATTTCTGAGAGTCTCCCTACCCATATCTTTGCAGTCCTTAACTTCATAAAGTTCTGGAAAACCCACCCTTTATCTCCATGTCAGCTCGTCATTATTCACAATAATGGTGGAAATCATCTAAAATAACAAATGATACTAAAATGACTTTTGTTTGGTATTTAAGTATTTGAGTCCTGCCTAGAGATAATCCAGGGAGTGGACATTTACAGTAAAAGCAATCCATCATGTTACTCTCCCATAGTTATTTGTATGACATCTCTCCCTTGGCATGTAGAGAGGGAGGGGCAGCAGGAACACAGCTTGTCCAGCTCTCACTGGGTTGTCAGATGCATCAGACATCTATTAAGAACTCTGCAAAACTTGTCTCCATGCTTTTTCTTCAAAATCTGGAGGAGGCCTTCCCTTAACCCAATACTTAATTCACAGAACATGAAAATTAGTAGGCAACCTGTGAAACTGTCACTTTTTCTAGGGTTTTCATCTCACCCAGAGTCAAACAGCCAAAGTCCTCACAGTGACTCATAGACCATACATGAAGGGTCTATCTTCCTGCTTTTTCTCTGACATCATCCGCTACTGTTTCCCCCTTCACTCACTCTGTCCTGGCCCATTGGCCTCCTTGTATTCTTCAAAATATGCAAGTACCATTTCACACCTGTTAGGATGGCTAGTATTAAAAAAAAAAACAACAGAAGATAACAAGTGTTGGGGAGGATGTGGATAAATTGGGACACTTGAGCATAGCTGGTGGAAATGTAAATGATGCATTCATGTGGAACACACTATGGTGATGTCTCAAAAAACTACATATCCAATTACCATAGGATCCAGGAATCCCACTTCTGGTTCTGGTCCCACAGAATTCAAGGGAAGCACTCACGAAGATATTTCTATTCACATATTCATAACAGCATTATTCATAACAGCTAAAAGGTGAATCCGCCAGTGGATGGAATGTGAACAAGATGTGGGAGATACACAATGGAGTATTATTCATCCTTAAAGAGGAAGGACATTCTGACATATATTCCAACCCGGATGAACCTCGAAGACACATGCTAAGCGAAATAAGTTGGTCACAAAAGGAGAATATTGTGTGATTCCACTTATATGAGGTACCTACAGTAGTCAAATTCAGAGAGGGAAAGTAGAATGGTGGTGCCAGGGACTGCAGGGAGGGAAGAGTGGGGATTGGTGTTTATGGGTACGGAGTTTCAGCTGAGGAAGATGAACAAATTCTGTGCAACAAGTTGCACAACAGTGTGAAGGTGAGGCTCTCTTAGATCACCCATTTTATAATCACAACACCCTCTCTGAACAGATCCTAACCTTTTCTTGCTTCCCTTTTCTCTGCAGCGCTGATTGCACATCCAACACAAGGTATATGCATACAACTTACTTGTTTATTGTTTGGTTTCAACTACAGGATGTAACCAACTTGTATGGAAGGATTTCTGTGCTTTTTCTGCTTTATCTGCAGTGCCGAGTAAATGAGAATCAGTGTATTTGTTGAATGGATAAATGAAAGACCATGATTGGACACAGACTTGAAGAGAAGCCCAAACAGAAGGAGAAATTGGGAAGATTCCATTTTTCATTTGATTTTGGAAACCAATTTCTTCTACCCTTGGGTATTAGACTCAGCCCCAGTGTTCATGGTGGCTTTTGTTCATTTGCCTTTTCATATGCCTTGTGAACTCTTTCACTCTTGGACATGTTGCTGTACATGTACACAACATTTACCTTTACTTAAAACTCTTGCCCTGAACTCAAAGCTTGTACTCCCGTATTCATGACTGCCGCTACCTCAGTTGCAGGGCTGCTTGAGTTAGGACTTGAGAAATTCTGGGGTGGCTCAGCTTTCTAAAAACCTTTATAGTAGAGTGTTTGGGAGTCACTAGTTGGATTGGCTTCAGAGTCTTCATTGTCCAGAAATTTTAAGGAGGAAGAGAGTTTTCGTATACTTTAGGTGAGAAAGGATTTATGTTTGGATACAGAGGATTGCTATGATCTCTGCAGATGTTATATTTAAATCCACTTCTCTGGAACTTTGGGAAGTAAAATAATTATTTAACAGCCTCATTAACCTTCCTCTCAAGTCTTTATCAAATTTCTAGCAAAACAACTGGTATCCAAACTCTTTGAGGCTATTCAGGAGGAAACACTAGGCCAACTTCCTGATGGGCAAGAATGTTAACACCCAGCCAGAGGAGCCAGTAGAACTTACTGTCTTAGAAAATGTTTTGAAAAGGAAATGTCCAGATGAGGGCTGTACCCTTCTCAGAGACAGAGCAGTGAACACAATGACCTCTAGGCTAAAGAGCAGTGGTTGGGGCTGGCTGGGAGGGGAAGACAGACTGCAATTTAATGGGTGGATTGTTGGACTTGACAGGAGTTGTTGTGGGAGACTTGGGATGGAACTTTGGTTTTGGAGTTCGGAAGGAGTTCAGAGACTGAGAGAAATACTTGGAGGAGAGGGAGGGAAGGGGGAGTTGGGGGCATTGTGGAATTCATACAAGCTGGCTTCATGTTCCCTGGCCTCTCTCTGCATTTCTTTCAGCACCTCCTATGCACCAAGCACCTCCTTTGGAGAGACTGTTTCCTAGTCCAAATGAGATTCACAGACCCAGGGCCCTCATTAGGGAAATATCCTGGAAATGTGCTTGAAATAGATGATGGTGCTTGCTCTACTCTCCTGTTTACACCTCTGTTTGGCCCTTTATCTCTTTCAAAAACAAAACAAACACAAAAACCCAAACAAATAAACAGAAAAGAAAACAAGCAAAACAAATTATATATATAAATTTATTTTCTCTCTCCTAAATGCCTCTTATGGTTGCTTCATATGATTATAAGCAGATTCTTGTCCTGGGTAGTGAGGTTGAGGTGGGAGTGTGGATTCCAGAAGAAGGAGGTAGACAGATCCTGGCCCTGCCCCCTGGAAGCTTTTTAGAGTATAAAGGAATTTAAGTTACACATGCAGGACACCAGCACACAGAAAGGGAAAATTAGTTTTAGCTGAGCATCAGAATGGACCTTAAGTGCTGATGGGTATTGGAGGGAGGTTGGAGATGGGACCAGTCAAGATGCCTTAGGAAATGCTTCCCTTACACAAGGGAAAACATTGTAGAATAGGACTGAGAAGACCTAGAACATGACGACAGGATAAAAGGGAGTGAGGAGGGCATCCCTGGCAGGACAGGCACTTACTCAGGCCAAAGGCTCATCCAAGGAAGGGTAAGTCAAGATGTGAGGAGCTGAGCCAGGAGGGAGGTGATGGGCCTGAGGGTAGAGGAAGATTTAGGGCAGGGTTCTGAGAGGTGGGTCAGAGAGTCTGGACTGAATATAAAGTATTGGAATAATTGTAAGTTACTGCACAGAGAAAGGGCCTTTCTGAAAATCGCATTTGAGGATGATGTTTTTGTGTATTGTTATAAAATGGAATTGTGGTAGGCTTTCTCAGGATTCCCAATCATGGCTTTGCTTTGTCTTCTATAAGCTTGCTTGTTCATTTTTCTTCTGCCTGCTTGTGTTGGAGTAATGAAATGTGATTTATTTAATTTCCAGATGTTTTGTTCTTTGGGTTGTTTCTCTGGTATCTTCATACTTTGTCTGCAGCCCACTGTCCCTCATCTTCAGTAAATGTGAGAAGAGCACAAGGACCACCTTGCACAACACAGTTGAGGGAAACAGAAATGATCAAAAGGCTTACTCATCTCTGACTCTGCTATTTAGATGGTCCTCCTCTGGGATTCCTGCTCAGCGTCTATGAATGGACTTCAGAAGTGTGTAGGACATTTTTTTGAGGTGACTAACCTCAGAGGGGTCTGTGATTCAGCAAATGACAAGCACCACTGTTGTATCTTTGTTGGAAGGTTGGCAGCTGGAGGTGGTTCCCCAGAGAGAGAAACATGGTACAAGCATCCTTAGTGCCCAGTAAGGAAACTCTACAGACAGTTGGAGGAGCTGAAGGAGAAAGAGGAATTGGGAAAAGGGAAATGGGCTCAGAAGGAACTGGTAGGAGGGGTGCCCCATCTTCCATTGTTCTCCACCCTCTTTCTAGCAGGATTTCCTTCTCTGTGTTCTCCATGTCCTGACAATTACAGGATGCAGTTACCCTTCATGTAAACTCCCACAATATTGTCTCATGCAATTCCTTGTTGAACCTGATGTGCACAGAGTGGAGTCAACCCCTCCCTCAGTCATGGACTGAGCATCATTGCTTCCTATCAGGCCTCTTTTCAATGCATTTTATTTTACCCCTTTCATCTTGATCTCTATTATTTCCCCTCCTCACTGGAGGCACTTCCTTCAGTGTATATAACAAATGTTCTCCCAATCCCTGCTCTATATGTGTATTTAGATACATTCCTTCACTCTACAAATACACAGTTGTAGTGTGGGGACTAGGCAAAGAAAAAAAAACAATAAAAAATGCCTTGCTTTCATGGAACTTACATCTTTTGGTGTGAGGAAATAATAAACAAGTAAGTAAAACATATAGTACCTTGAATAGTGAAAAGTGGTATGAGGAAAATGAGGGCATGGGGATAAGGGATGGCATGGGTGGTTAGGAGCAGATTGCAGTTTTATATATGGTGATTAAGGAAGGCTATGCTATACATGGTCTTTTACCAAATGCAGTGAAGTGAGTAACCATGGGGCTATCTGGGCTAGAAGTGGTATGGTTATAGGGACAGCAAGTACAAAGGCCCTGAGGTAGGGTCTTGCCTGGTATGTTAGGTGGCCAAAATTGTTAGGGGGCTAGAGAAATAATATGAGTGGGGGAAGAAAGAGAAACAGAGGCTGAGTAGCAGGTGGGTCAGTGACAAATACTGTAGGACTTTGTAGGTCATTGTAAATGCAAACATTGGCTTCTACTCTGCATAAAAGGAGAAACCAGTAGAAGGTTTTATCAGAGAATGACATGAAAATTTTAACAGGTATGTGCATATCCTTGACAAATAGGCAGCACTCTTTGGCTGTTTTATAAATGTATATAAATGTAACTGTGCTGTATACCTCATCCTGCTTCTACTTCTGTTACTTAACATTGTTTCTGAAATGTACCCATGTTGTTATCTTTAATCTACTTTTTAAATTTTTTTTTCAACGTTTTTTATTTATTTTTGGGACAGAGAGAGACAGAGCATGAATGGGGGAGGGGCAGAGAGAGAGGGAGACACAGAATTGGAAACAGGCTCCAGGCTCCGAGCCATCAGCCCAGAGCCTGACGCGGGGCTCGAACTCACAGACCGCGAGATCGTGACCTGGCTGAAGTCGGACGCTTAACCGACTGCGCCACCCAGGCGCCCCCTTTTTTTTTAATTTTTTTTCAACGTTTTTATTTATCTACTTTTTAAAATTTCTGACTGCTGTGTAATATTTCATTGTGTATATATGGCACATTTTACTTACACATTCCTCTAGTAACAGAGGCTGGCATAGCTCCAAATTCAGAAACAGTCCTGTGATGAACTCACTCATATGAGCCTCCTTATAAACTCAGGACAGAGTTTCCCTGGGGTGTATATCTCAGAGAGGGATTGCAGGGTGGGAGGGTGTGCATTCTTAATTCCACTGATTGTGCTTCAGGATGGTGATCCCAGTTACACTCCCACCATTGTTGGGTGATATTTTGTATCTTCTCATCAAATTCTTATGTGGATCCTGTAAGGGAAGTGAAATAAGGTTCCTTGTGGGTGAGGAAACCTGAGGCTTAGAGAGATCAAGCAAATAACCCTGGTTTATATAGTGAAGTGGAAGAGGAAAGGCTCAAATCCAAAATTTCTGACATAATGCTCATTGCTCTTAGCACTATAGTACCCAGAACTGTCCCTTCTCGGAATAAGGTGAGGCATCCATAGGCAAAAATATTGATGATGATGATGATGATGATGATGATGATGATGATGATGTTGTTGTTTAAGGCTTTCATTTTCTTGATGCCTGAACGAACCCAGTGAGCTTAGAACCTCCAAGTGTTTAGCACCATGTAGGGGGGTGTCTAATTGGGGTACTTAGCATTTCAAGGCAAAATATATGGAATAAAGCTGTTTTCATTGTTTCATGAGGGCGAGCTAACAGGCTCGAATTTTAGTGGATGATTTTGGGGCTAGAAATTTATAAAGACTAACTGATTTTCAAATTTGGGAATTTGGATCGGATTTCAATATTAAACTTTAGGTAGATTATATTAATTGCATATTGTTTGCTAGGCACTGAGCTAACTACTTTATAGGCATAATTTCTGTATGCCTCACAATTACCCTATGAGGTACTTTTACTTTCATTTGACTGTTATTGAAACTAAAGCACCAAGAGGTTAACTAATTTGTCCAGAGTACCCAGTATAAGGTTGAGTTGTGATTTGAACCTGAATCATGTACCTGCAGAGCCTTTACTCCTAAATGCTAAACTGTGCTGCTTTTCTGTGAAGGAGGCTTTTGTAATCTCTTCCCTTTGAATTTGAGGACAATTTCTTGTCATTTGGGGTGATTTAGAGCAGCCATGGGAAGCATGGGGCTAGTGGACAAGAATCTCCAGAGGGACAGGATATGAAATTTGAAAATGTTCCCCAGTGTTTTCATTATGCCTCCCTCTGTCCCCCAAAGTAAGAACCTCTGCCTTAGGACATCCCACCTAGGTTATAGGGCCTGATATCTTCAAAACATTTGAAAATTCTTTGTCACCATGTGTGGTTTATACCTGCCATGTGTGATGTATAGTCAAGGTTTCATCAGTTTGTCTTCCCTTCACACTTTTCATTTTGCTTGCCTTCTACAAGGATGGTAATATGATTTATATCTTTATCTAAATGAGAATTACAAATATTGTTTGGCTACAAAGTATGTATCTCGCAAAGGCAATTAGGTAGGAATTCTGGATTACGTTTTCTTTCAGATTTGTATTCTCAGTTTGTGTATTTGTTCAATAAGTATCTATTGAGCATCTAAGTCACACTTTGATAGAAGACCCAGGCAGATTAGCTGGAATTATGATACATTAGGATAAATGGCACATGGGGAAACCCAGGTTTTATGAGAGCACACAGGAAAGGCAGCATAAGGTCAGGGGAGGTTTTCTGGGGAGGCAACTTCTGAGCTGGGAACTGAAAGAGAAGTAGGGGGTTAGCTAAGTGAAGGGACAAGAAGGCATTAGAGACAGGTAATAGGGTGAGTGTAGAATTTCACAGCTGGAGCAGGAGCTGGGCAGGGGATGAGGCTGCAGGAATCAGCACAGGTCAGATGATGAAGGAAGGAAGGGCAGTGGGAACCACTGAAGGATTTGAAGCCTGGGGGTGGGTGGGCAACACGTCAATGACATTTATAGTGTAGCAAGATTCCATGAGTTAAGTATTGACTTTGTCTATGTTGTGTGCTTCTTAGTAAATCATAACCTTGGAACTGGTGGGTGGCAAATAAGGAGTCTAGATGGATTTGTACACAGAAGCTTTGACCCATAACATCAGGATTCCTTTTGATAATCTGTAGAGAAGACTTCAATTTTGACTTGGTCTTTCTGCTTTTAAAACCCTCTGACAACATTTCCTAAAATTCTCTCAAAACCAAAGCCCAAGTAGCGAGGAGAATGGGGGCTGCATGACTTTGTTTTCTCTGTTTTTCTCTACTCATGTCTGAGACATTTGCTGTGAATTTTTCATCAAAGTCTTGCTCCATTTGATGGAGGGGGCCATTTGAAGAGCAGCAGTGGAGGAAGGGCAAGGAGGAAACACATGTAGGGCTCCTTTATTAACAAAACGTGTTTGGCATATTGAGACCATGGTTTGAGCGAGTGAAAAATAACTATGGTAGAAAATTAAGAGGAAGTTACAAGTTAGTGTTTTAATATAAGCTCACAGAGCAGGGCAGTGTCTCCAGGTGGCTGACTGCTGACATCACAGATGGCCCAGGGTGTTTATAGAGCATAGTGTGGCCAGTGAGGAGACTGTCTGCAGAAGTGAGGTCACCTTCTCTCCTGGAACCCAGAGAGCAAAGAGACAGAAGGAATTGTTTTGGTTGTGAGCTACTGAGCTAGGTGACCTACTTCTTTCCTTCCTACCCATCACACTCTCATAACTGTGGACATATAAACTGCAGTAAGTTTTGCCTGGTTGTTTTGGCTGAGGTTTACTGAATGTCAGAATTCACAAAATGGCCTTTCTGGCTCTACTCCCTTAGTGATGGATACTTGGTTGGCATATGCACCTGTTTCTCCAGTGTTTCCTCATCAGACAGTCTCGTCCTCTAGTTCTTGCAGGTAGTTATGAAGGCCCTGCCTCTTTATCTGTCTTCCTCTCTTCTCACATTGCCCCCTGTGGGCCTAGATGGGTAAAGGGAAGGGTTGGACTGTACTTTCCTTGCCATCAGTACAGCTAAATGGATGATGCAGGATGAGGAGTAAGGGGGCCATCTGATCTTGGGTACTGATTTGGGGGTAAAGAGCTTTAAGGAAGTGATACCAATATTGTATTTTAAATTGAGATTTTATTTAGGAAATTGTTCTGTCACTGCAACAAGGCTCTCTAGTCCATGAATTAATATCATAACATATGCTCAAGTACCACACAAACATCCCATGTGTAAATTACTGCACAAGAAATTCATGCCCTATTGTGTCCTACAGCTTCATTAGTTCATGAAGCTACATGAGTTAGATGAACCCAAAGGGGATTTTGTCATGTGGTGTGTAAAAGGAGAATGTGGGGAGATATTTGCCACTTTTCTGGGTTTGGGGGGGGGGGACAAGGTTGATTTGTTATGATCTTTTATTTCAGTTTCTGTGATACTCAGGCTGCAACAGGTGACATGGGACTCATGAGCTGTGGTTGTAAACTTTCATTAGTTTGTTGAACACCATTGTTCAGTAAATATTTATTGTTTATTTAGGATTTATGAAGGGCTATCACATAACAGATGAAATACAAAGCAGGAGCATTGAAGCCTGAGTAACGGACCTTGTCAGCCCCAACTCAACTTAGCTAAACGTAGCCTCACTGAACCTGATCCGAGACTCTGCTTCCTGGGCTTGCTGCAGCTCTCTGATCCTGGAATCCTCTTCAGTTCCAGCTAGATGCTGCATCAGGCACTTCGTAGATTTGGTCAAAAACTGGTACGCGGACCTACGCTGAAGGAACCGGTGGCTGAGAATGACCCACAGAGAAGACTGAGCACTCTGGATTTAGTGGCCCTGGGTGTAGGCCGCACAGTGGGTGTAGGTGTGTATATCCTGGCTGGTGAGGTGGTCAGAAATCAAGCAGGACCATCCTTTGTGATTTGTGTTTTGGTGGCCATCCTGTCTTCTCTATTGGCTGGGCTGTGCTATGCAGAGATTAGTGCCCGGGTTCCCCATTCTGGTTCTGCATATCTCTACAGCTATGTCACTATAGGTGAACTCTGGGCCTTCGTCACTGGCTGGAACCTCATCCTCTCCCTTGTTGCTGAGAAAGCCATTGCGTTCAGCACATGGATCTTAATTTTTGACAACCTGCGTGGAAACCAGGTCTCTCAGACTGTGCAAGAGAGAATCTCAGGGCACATTTCCCATTTCCTTAGAGAATATCTAGAATTCTTTGTTCTTGGTTTTATGGTGGTGTTCATGGAGTTCAGGTATTTTTGGTATTTCTGGCCATTATCAACTTCCACACTTGCCAAAGTGTTCACATTGGTGAAAATTCTGGTTCTCAGTTTTGTCATCATCTCTGGCTTCATTAAGGGGGACCTGCACAACTGGAAGCTCACAGAAGAGGACTATGTAAAGGCTGGACTCAATGACACCTCAAGCTTGGGCCCCCTGGGCTCTGGAGGATTTGTGCCTTTTGGGTTAGAGGGGATTCTCCGTGGAGCAGCTATCTGTTTCTATGCATTTATTGGTTTTGAGAGTATTGTTGCCAGAGTTGAAAAAGCCCAGAATCCCCAGCGTTCCATCCCGATAGGCATTGTGGTTTCACTGTTCATCTGCCTTCTGGTATATTTTGGTGTCTCTTCAGCACTTACGTTCATGGTGCCTTACTACCAGATTCATTCTGGGAGCACCTTGCCTGAGGTATTTCTCCATATTGGCTGGGTCCCTGCCTACTATGTGGTAGCTTTTGCATTGCTGTGCATTCTTTCCACCAGCCTTTGGGGCTTTGTGAGGCCGATGCGTCGGGTGTTATACATGATGGCAAAGGATGGCCTCCTGTTCGATGTCCTTACCCGTATCTCTTACCGCGAATACATCATTATCATAATCATTGTGATGATTGGAACAGTTGCAGTCATTATATCATTCCTTGGCGTCACTGATATCTTGGACCTCAGGTCGGTTGTGTCCCTGATTTCTTACTCCCTAGTTGCGATTTGTGTTCTCATCCTCAGGTATCAGCCTGAGAGGAGGAATGGGGGAAATGAAGCAGAGGAGCAGGAGGAGAATGTACCTGCAGAAGAGACGCTGACTCTACAGCGACTACTTTTTCCAGGCAGCTCCTCCCCCACTCCACTCTCTGGCCGGGTTGTCTATGTTTGTTCCTCACTGCTTGTTCTCCTAATTATTCCTCTTTGCTTGGTGCTGACCCAGTGGCCAGTTCTGCTTTCTGGAGACCCAGTGTGGATTTCAGTGGTTGTGCTTCTCTTGGTGCTCATCACTGGGCTCACTGGGGTCATCTGGAGACAGCCACAGAGCTCCAGTTCCCTTCGCTTTAAGGTCCCTGCTCTGCCTCTCCTCCCACTACTGAGCCTCTTTGTGAATGTTTGCCTTATGATGCAGATGACATCTGGCACCTGGGTGGTATTTGGTGTGTGGATGCTGACTGGGTTTGTTATCTACTTTGGCTATGGGGTCCATCACAGCTGGGTCACTAACCCCACTTAAGTTTGGCCAAAAGTGTAGACCTTGAACTCAGCTGTGTCAGCACATATGCAGTCAGACATCATCACACCTGAATGCAGTCAGGTCCCCCTGCCTAATAATGCAGTACTCTTGATCACATGGAAAAGTAGGCCTCCCATGGGATGCTGGTGGGTGAATACTAATAGAGCTCTGTGTATATTGTGGAGTGAAGGATGTGCCTTTGCTCATTCTTTTTTTTTTTCTTTTGTTTTTTTTTTTTCCTTTTTGACTTGTCTACTTATATTGCGTCTATAGTTGGTTACAGGCTTTAAAATATTATTATTAAAAGAAACTAGAAAAAAATTTATTTTCTTGGTTAAATATCCAGTAACTGTGGGGTGCCTGGCTGGCTCAGTCAGTAGAGCATGCAATTCTTCTCTCAGGGTGGTAACTTTGAGCCCCATGTTGTGTACAGAGATTATTTAAATAAAATAGCCAGTAGCAGAATTACTGGATCATAGGTACTTTTATTCTTAATTTTTTGAGGAACCTGCATACTGCTTTCCACAGTGGCTGCACCAACTGACATTCCCAACAATAATATCTGAGTGTTCCTTTTCCTCCATATCCTGGACAATACTTGCTTATCTTGTCTTTTTGATTTTAGCCATCCTGACAGGTTTAAAGTGATATCCAATTGTAGTGTTAATTTACATTTCCCTGTCATTAGTGATGGTGAACACCTTTCCAAGTGTCTGTTGCCCATCTGTATGTCATCTTTGGAAAAATGTTTATTTAGTTTCTCTGCCCTTTTTTTAAATGGACTGAGTTGTATAAGTTCTTTCTGTATTTTGTGTATTAACCCATTATTGGATATATCATTTACAAATATCTTCCCTTATTCAGTGGGTTGCCTTTCTCTCTTGATGCTGGTTTCCTTTTCAGGGCAAAAGCTTTTTAGTTACATGAATTCAAAAAGATATATGCACCCATATGTTTATTGTGGCATAGTTTACAATAGCCAGGACATGGAAGCAGCCCAAATGTCCCTTGATAGATGAATAAAGAAGATGTAATATCTATCAAATTATCTATCTATCTATCTATCTATCTATTATCTATCTATCTGTCATGGAATATTACTGACCTATAAAAAAGAATGGAATCTTGGCATTTGTAACAACATGGATGGACCTAGAGGAAATAATATTACATGAAATAAGTCTGTTCAGAGTAAGACAAACACCAGATGGTTCCACTCTTATACCAATTTAAGAAATAAAACAATAACAACAAAAAAAGGAAAAAGTGAGACAAAGAGTAAAAACAACCCCATACACTCAAATATAGGGAAAAAACTGTTGGTTGTCAAAGTGAAGTGGGTACAGGGATGGGTGAAATAGATAAAGGGAATTAAGAGTATACATATCAGGATGAGCACTGAGAATGTGTGGAATCGTTGAATCATTATGTAGTACACTTAGAATAATATGACATTGTATGCTAATTATACTTCAACAAAAACAACAAAAACAAGAAACTAGAATCAAACCAAAAAAAAAAAAAAAACATGAAATATGGCCACTGCCCTTAAGGGGCTTATATTCTAATACAAGGGGTAAAGCATAGCTGTAACACAAAGTAGAAAGTGTTGTCATACTAAGTAATATACAAATAAAGTGTCCTGGGAATTCAGAGTGGTGGAGGATCCCATGGGGTTGGCACAGTGGTGAGGGTTGATTGGTGAAATCAGAGAAGACTTTGTAGAGGAATGGCATTTGAGTCGGCTCTCTCCAAGACAGGTTAGGATTTTCCCACATGTGGGCAGCGGTGAGAGACTGTAGGCTGAGAGAACAACACTTGGAGAAGCACAGGAAATGAAGCAGTGTTCAGAACACACTGAACACACTGTAGTGTGTGTAGCCTGAGCCTTGGCTGTGAGAGGGGCCAACAGAACATGCACAGGTGGATTGGAGCCAGAGCGCTCCTCTGAGCACAAAACACTTGGATTTGAACTCACTACCCATAATGAAAATCCATAGGGTTGGTTCTTCTACTGGGTGATATCTGTGTTCTTGGACTTGAAAGTTTCTCTACTCTTGTCTGCTTTGGTCCACCTGCTCAGAAAGTGCACAGCTGGGAGCCAAGTATCCTGGATTCTGCTCTTGTTCCCACCATTAACTAGCAATGTGACCTTGAGCAAGCCTTTTGGTTCCTTCAATGTTTTGCTTATTTATTTTTATTTTTTTGTAACACGAGACGTCAGAACTGATTATTTCTAAAGTTAGGTTCACTTACAGAATTCTAGGATTTCCTCTGGTTCTTGTGTCTTGTTATTCTCTCAGCTAGGTCTCTCTACTGCAGGCAACCTGAACCTGCATCCTGCCCACTTTTCACTACAACCCATGTTGGAGTTATAAGGATGTGATAAATAACATCCCATTTCTCACTCCTATGTTTGGAACAACTGATAATCAAGACATAGAGACAGTTGATTAAACACTTAGCTTTTGATCTGTAGCCCAATTGGCTTGCTAAGCCTGCATCACTAAATTAAACAGACTTATTCCTCATCACAAGTAATGCGAAGCAATCTCCACAAGACGCCACAGGAAAGATTCTGCTTTAATTAGATTTTTTATGTATGAGCAGGCTGCAATGCATGTGCTTCGGTCAGTTTGGCCTGGAAAAAAAAGGAAAACCAATAAAAAAATGGAAGGGGCTGAGCTGGGCATGATTAGTGCTGTTTCTTTAACTCACTAATCAAAGTGACAGTGAGGAGGGCAGTACTATTCCTGAGTTGGGGGGGGGGGCAGGAATAGTACTCTGTCAGTGGTTCTCAGTTTTCAGCAGGTGTCACCATACCCTGAGTACTTGTGACAAAACAGATTGCTGGTCCCTGGCCCCAGCATTTAGAATTCAGTAGGTCTGGGTAGAGCCCACAACATGTACTTCTAACAAGATCCCAGTTGATGCTGATGCTTCTGGTCCTGGGACCACATATAGAAAACCAAGTCTCCACATGGAAAGACGGAAGTGAAGGACACAAAGTTGCCTTTTGAACACTTGCCTTCATTTCATGAAACATTTAGATTAAAATACCATTGTTAATCCAATCGCCATGGGGAAATCATTGTGAATCATTTCACAATGTATATGTATGCCAGATAACCACAATGTATACTTTAAATATCTTAAATATTATATGTCAATTTTACCTCAATAAAGCTGAAATAAAAAATAAAATACCACAGTTATCTGAGTGTCTTTATTTTTGTGTATTGTTCCTGATTGTAGATCATAGGTAAGGACTATATCTTGTTCGCTCCCCCAGAGCATTCTCCTGTACCCAGACACACAATGAGCATTTAATAATTCATGGTGAATTGAATAGAGCTTTACACATTTCTTTGGTACAGAAATTCTCCTTCCTTTTAGTCTAGCACTGTCTTTCTCCTTTAAAACTATCTTCCTGGAGCCTTCCTTGACAAACAGCATTTGTCTCCACCCTAGACAAAACTAAATCTAGAAGTGTATCTAGATCTGTACCCAACATCTAGAACTGTACCCCAGCACTTGTAGTTTTGCCTTTGTGTGGCTCTGCCTGGAGTTCTACTGACTGTCCTGTCTGTTCCATCAGAGTGAAGTCTTGCTCAGAACAAGGAGCAGATTCTCTACTCCCTCTAGACTCAGTGGTAAGAACCATGTTCACTCAAAGAGCAGCAGCCCTGGGGCAGCTGATTGCCTGACATGACCTCTCCTGGTCTTGCTCCATCCATATTCATGGGACATGGAGAGGGGCCAAGGTACAAAAATTAAGAGAAGTCTACCTGACTTCAGGGAATCCCTGAAGATGAGACTGGCTCCAGCTTGGGCACAACAGACATCTTTCTTAAAGAGTCAGAGTTTTATGGTTGGCATATGGGGGCCAGTGTTTTTCTATTGTATTTATGTATGAGGCCTTACTAGAAAAGAAGGATGGGAAGCTACTTTCTTACTTGTGGAATCTGTCACATTTCCAACAGAGAGTAGGTGCTTCCGGGGAAGCCTGCTAGAGGCAGGATTACCCATATACTTATCCCTTCTTTTAGATGCTTTCTTGGGAGACTGGTGCAAAAATCTTGTTGAAGCATCTTCAATTATTTTGGGTAAAGAGAATTTACACCCCAAATGGGAAGAAAAATGAACTGAAATAGGAGGAATTACTAACTGGACAGGGATTGAGACATCATTACTTTGGAAGGGAAGGTATGAGTAGAAACTGAGAAAGAGGTGTTGGTCAAGGGTCACTTCCTGGAGAGGGTGCCTATGGAGCAATTTGGGAAGTAGAAGAAGGACAGATGAACTGGAAAAGAAATGGGACAGTATTCTAGGCTGCATGGACCTCTAGGAGGCATGAGATATTGAGACTTTTGTGAGGGATGTGTGTTGGCATTTGAAGGGAATTTATGACCCAGGTTTGTATTGTGTATTGTGCATCATGTCATGGAGTAAGATTTCTGAATCAGGAAGGAATGAGAGGAGGAGTTAAGATGGGGGAGACATAGCTGGAACCTGGGCTTTCCTCATCCCTCAAACACAGCTGTCAGCTCACTTGGAAAACCAGGAAACCTATCTGCAGAGTGGCAGAAGGATTTCCACAGTTAGAAGGAGAAATCTTGGCAGGTGTGAGGTATGCTAAAGTGAATTGGGAGAAAGATGGCAGGCTGTAGAGGGGAGGGAACCCTTTCCATGGAGAGACAAAAGAGAGAAAAAGAGACCCGGTTTGAGAAAGTGCTGCATCAAGTTCACACAAAGGGAAAACCTTTCTGGACCATGGACTGGAGAGTGAGAAGTACTGAGTGTCCCAGTTACTTTTTGCTTGCATTTGGGGCTCAAAGTCTGAAATTTTGGAATTGCACAACCTTCTAGAGTTGAGATGTAGAGCTGTTGCTTGTGCTCCTGGGGAGGAGGGAGCTGGCCCCACAGTGCTAGCTTGGTATAGGGATCTCTGGGATGCACTGGACATAAAAAGTCCCCTTCCTGGAGTACTTGTGGTAGAGGATGTATTGCCTCCCCAAGGACAAAATACTCTGCAGGTGCCAGCAAAAGGCCTTTCATTAGTGGGGGACAGAGGCACACTCAGATGGAATATAACCTTTGCGGTTTTTAGCAGTGCTACTCCATAGATCCCTAACACTGCTCAGGTGTGGGAAAGTTTTTCAGGGACAGAGAACTTCCAGCATGGAGAGGCTCTACTCTGGAGGAGGGGAGTGGATCTGCACAGTGCCAGTCTCACACTGGAGTGCGAGAGTCCCAGACCAGGATGAGAGACTGGGGTAGTGCCTTTTTCCCCCTAACACCAACATGGTGGGACTTCAGAGATCAGACAGCGACGCCCAGTAGAGTCGGGACCTGCATACACTGAACCCTGGTCCCATGCTGGCAGCTGCTTATTAATTGCAGCAGGACTGACTCTGAGCCAATGCAGCAGACCTCTCCTCCAGACCAGCACAGCCAGCACCTCTCATGCACCAAGTGCACTGAAAATGAAGTGCTTCAAAATGACACCGGCAGTCCTTTTTTTTCTTTTTTCCTTCTTCTTCTTCTTTTCTTTGGAGTCAGTCTCATAGTGTCTTGTTGGTTTTATTCAGTTGCTTTTCTTTTTCCCGATTTTTTTGTGTAACAGGCTTCTCCCTCATCCCTTTTATCCAGGGTTACTTCAACAAACAAACCAAAGCACACCTGGTTAAAGGTCCAAACACTCTACCACTCCAAGCAAGGAGGAACCCTGCAGAGGACTGACCAGTGGGAAAGAGCAGCAAAATGCAACAGCAGAGTGCACACCAAAAATACTTACTGGAGTGCCAGGCTCTGGGCAGTGTATGGCCCCGTTTTAATATAGTGGTAACTCTCAGTTGTAGGAACCACAACAAGCTTTTAAATCACATAAAAGACAGAAACTTAGCCAAATGACTAGACAGAGGAATTCTCTCCAAAAGAAAGGTTAAGAAGAAATCTCAGCCAGGTACTTGATCAAACAGATAGAAGGAATATATCTGAACAAGAATTTAGACAACAGTCATAAGACTACTAGCTGGGCTTGAAAAAAAAAAGCATAGAAGACACGAGAGAAACCCCTGATGCAGAGATCAAATACCTAAGAACTAGTCAGGATGAAATAAAAATTTTTATACCTAGGTGGGGCTGGGTGGATAGTTGGTTAAGTGTCTGACTCTTCATTTTGGCTCAGGCCAAGATCTCCTGATTGTAATTCGAACCACACATCAGGATCCCCACTGACAGTGTGGAGCCTGCTTGGGATTTTCTCTCTCTCTCTCTCTCTCTCTCACACACACACACACACACACGCACACACACACACACAATGAAACAACTACGTAAACTTTTTAAAATTGCTGTAACTGAGATGCAAAACAAACTGGATACAGTGACAATGAGAATTGAAGAAGCAGAGGAGAGAATAGGTGATATAGAAGATAAAATTATGAAAAATAATGAATCTGGAAAAAAAGAGGGAAAGGAAATTATTAGATCACAAGCGAGACTTAGAGAACTGATTCCTTGAAATGAAAAAATATTCATATTATGGGAACCCAGAAGAAGAGTGAGCAAAAGGGGTAGAATATTGATTTAAACAAATTATACCTGAGAACTTCCCTAATCTGGGGAAAGAAACAGGCTTTCAAATCCAAGAGGCACAGAGAACTCCCCTCAAATGAACAAAAACAAGGCAACACCACAATATATCATAGTGAAACTTACAAAAATACAAATATAAAGAGAATTCTGAAAGCAGCTAGGGATAAAATGTCCTTAACCTACAGGGGTAGACTTTTAAGGTTAGTAGTAGACCTGCACGTGGAAACTTGGGAGGCTAGAAGGGAGTGGCAAAAAAAATATTCAATGTGCTGAATGGGAAAAATGTGCAGCCAAGAATCCTTTATCTAACAAGGCTGTCATTCAGAATAGAAGGAGAAAAAAGACCTTCCCAGACAAAAAATAAGAAGTTTGTGACCACTAAACCAGCCTTGCAGGAAATTTTAAAGAGGACTCTGAGTGGAGGGAAAAAAAAAAAGATCAAAGCAACAAGACTACAAAGTACCAGAGAACGTCACCAGTAACAGCAACTCTATAGGTAACACAATGGCACTAAATTCATATCTTTCAATAATCACTCTTAATATAAAGGGACTAAATGGTCCAGCAACAGACATAGGGTATCAGAATGGATAAACAAATCAAGATCCATCCATACATTGCCTACAAGAGACTCATTTTAGACCTAAAGGCACCTGCAGGTTGAGAGCGAGGGGATGGAGAACCGTCTGTCATGCTAATGGAGGTCAAAAGAAAGCTAGATTAGCCATACTTATATCAGACAAAGTAGATTTTAAACCAAAGACTGTAACAAGAGATGAGGAAAGGCATTATCTCATAATTAAGGAGTCTATGCATCAGGAAGATCTAACAATTGTAAATATTTTTGTCCCAACTTGGAGCACCCAAAATAGAACTTAATAACAAACATGAAGAAAATCATTGATAATAATACAATAGTAGTCGGGGACCTTAATACCCCAATTACAACAATGGACAGATCATTTAAGCAGAAAAACAACAAGAAAACAATGGTTTTGAAAGACACTGGACCAGATGGACTTAACAGATACATTCAGAACATTTCACACTAACGTTCTTCTCAAGGGCACATGGAACATTCTCCACAATAGATACCATACTGGGTCACAAATCAGCCCTCAACAGGTAAAGAAAGATTGAGATCATACCATGGAGTTTTTCAGAGCATAACACTACGAAATTTGAAATCAACCATCAGAAAAAAATTTGGAAGGCCCTCAAATATATGGAAAGTTAAAAGAAAATCTTACTAAAGAATGACTGGGTTAACCAGGAAATTAAAGAAGCAATAAAAAAAAAATTACATGGAAGCCAATGAAAATGAAAACAGGACAGTACAAACTCTTTGGGATGCAGTAAAGGCAGTCCTAACAGGAAAATACATTGCAATCCATTCCTATTTCAAGAAGCAAGAAAAGTCATAAATACACAAGCTAAGCTTACACCTAAAGGAGGTAGAAAAAGATCAGGAAATGAAGCCTAACGCTAGCAGAAGGAGGGAAATAATAAAGATTAGAGCAATAATAAAGGATTTGGAAACAAACAAACAAAAAAACCCAAAAACCCAGTAGAACAGATCAATAAATCTAAGTGCTGGTTCTTTGAAAGAAGAAAGAAAATTGATAAACTCATAACCAGACTTACCATAAAGAAAAGAAAGAGGACCCAAATAGATAAAATCACAAATGATAGAGGAGAGATCACAGCCAACACCACAGAAATACCAACATTGTAAGAAAATACTATAAAAAAATAAATGCCAACAACCTGGGCAGCAAATGGACAATCTCCTAGAAACTCACAAACTACCAAAATTGAAATAGGAAGAAATAGAAAATTTGAACAGCAAGGTATCTATTATCAGAAATTCCAACAAACGAGTCCTGGGCCAGATGGCTTCCCAGGGGAATTCTACAAGAACTTAAAGAAGGGTTAATACCTATTCTTCTCCAGCTGTTCCAAAAAATAGAAATGGAGGGAAAGCTTCCAAACTCATTCTATAAAGCCAGCATTACTTGATTCACAAACCAGACAAAGACCTGACTAAAAAGGAGAATTACAGGCCAATATCCCTGATGAAACTGGATGCAAAAATTCTCAACAAGATACTAGCAAATTGAATTCAATAGTACACTAAAAGAATTATTCAACATGATCAAGTGGGATTTATTCCTGGGCTGCAGGGATGGTTCAATAACCACAAATTAATCAACATTATATATCACATTAATAAAAGAAAGGATAATTACCACATGATCCTCTCAATAGATGCAGAAAAAGCACTCGACAAAACACAGCATACTTTCTTTGTAAAAAAACAAAAGCAAAAACAAAATCTTCATAAAGTGGTTATAGAAAGAACATACCTTGAGATCATATAGGCCATATGTGAAAGACCCATAGCTAATATCATCCTCAATGGGGAAAAACAGAGTTTTCCTAAGGTCAGGAATATGACAGGGATGTCCACTCTCATAAATGTTGTTCATGGAGTGTTGGAAGTCCAGGCTTGAGCAATCAGACAACACAAAGAAATAAAAGGCATTCAAATTGGCAACAAGAAGTCAAACTTTCACTCTATGCAGATGACATGATACTCTACATGGAAAACCTGAAAGACTCCACGAAAAAAATGCTAGAACTGAAACATGAAATCAGCCAAGTCATAGGATAAAAAAACCAATGTACAAAAATCTGTGGCATTTCTATACACCAATAATGAAGCAGCAGAAAGAGAAATCAAGGAATTGATCCCATTTGCAGCAGACCAAAAACCATAAAATACCTAGGAATAAACTTAACCAAAGCGGTAAAGATTTATACACTGAAAAGTGTACTCCCAAAGCCAAGACTACACTGTATACACTGTTGAATAAAAGTGTCTGGTTTGTCTGGGTTCTGTTTCATTGTGTGCAGAAGGGCTCTGTTGTTTTCCAGGAAAGAATGCACAATATATAGGTATACAAGGAAACATTAATCAATCATATGGGCTAAGGGTCCTGGCTAAAGCTTCAAGACTACTAACTTGATTGCAGTGGCCCAGGCAACTCAAAGAGGTCGCCTAAGATTCTGCCAGAATGAGGGCATTCACCCTGGTGTCCTAGGTGAAGAAGGCTCAGAGATCTGGGAGCCCTGGCTGAACAGAGGGTGTATGTTGCTGGTGGGGTGGGAGTACAGTGGCCTGAGCTCTTGGAGATGTGTGTCCTGGTGTCCTGAGCTGGGCTGAGTGGAGGTGGTTGGAGGGGAGGACAACCCCATCAGCTTAGGGAGGACTCCAGGCTCAGGGTCTGTCTTAGAGCATATTCTCTGCAGGAGGCCCAGAGGGGAAGAGAAGAGAATGGGAAACAGACATTTCAGACCCATCCAGCCTCATTCCTTCCCCTCTACCCACCCTCACCTAGCTAAGTCCAGCCTCTCAATGGGCCATTTCACACTTATTACACACCCACTGTGTGCTCCAAGCTCCAAAGTGTTCTTGGCCCATTCTCACCCCAGGAACCACTGCCTTCCCCTTGCAACCACACAGATCCTCAGTATTCTCAGTCCCTAGCTTGATCTCAGAGCCCAGAAGCCTCTTTGGGAGCCTGGGATGTAGAACCTAGATTTTTGGGACATACCATGGAGACCCTGAAGAAGTGGGGGAAGGGAAGGTTGGGAGAGAGCCCCACGATTTCCTGAGGACAGGATGATGGCTTAAATTAGCAAGAAAGATTCAAGTGAGAGGAGATGAAGAACTTCTCTTGAGCAGACATCACTACTTGTTTTCTGAACCTAAAATCTTGATACAGGGATTGAGTAAGATGAATAGGGTCCCATAGAGAGAGATCCTCTCCCCAGGATTGTTTGGGTTCAGCAAGGTGTGGTGGGGGAAGGGGAGACCACCTGGAACAAACAGTTGGTAAACAAGGTGAGGCTCTGGGGGAATCTGTGGTTTCCATGTGGAGGCCTGGGTCCTGTCCTGCACACACCCTGTAATTGTGAAATTATGCGGAATCCTCTGGGCTCTCAGACATAAGTGATCTTGGAGGAGAAAAGATGCAGAGGCTGAGCAGATTCCTTTCTCTCCTGCAAACCTGTGCTAGGAGCTGAGGGGGAGTCTCCCTCCAGCGTAAGTGGAGGCAGAGGTGGTAGGACAACCTGAGGCAACAGTCACCATTTGCCTCTGTCTTCTCCTGAGATTAAGTGGCTTTGGGATGACCAGGTAATCAGGCCTTCCCTGAGGTCCCAGAGCTGCCAAGGGTCCCTTTCAACCTTGGGCAGCACTGAGCTATGGGCTCTCCCCACCATTCAATGCCTGTCAGGAAGGGACAGGGTCACCATGGAGGACCGAGTTCCCCAGGTGGGACTGAATTACCTAGGAGGTTTTCCTTGGTCACCCTATCCCACTCACCAATTTCCTGATGGAGAGAGGTCTCTTCAGCTCTCCTAAACACCTGACAGCGTTTGCCTAGAGGAAGAGAGAAGAGATAGTAGGCATATGGCAGGAAGAGAGAGAGGGGGGCAAATGTCCTTCCTGTCATTGGACTCTGAGCCTTGTTCTACCCCCTAGATTCTGAAAGGTGTGAAAGGTGTAGAAATGACCTTAAATGGGGGCAGATTGGTAGGATGCAGTAGGGTGGAGAGATGGAGGTAATAGGAGAGTGGAGCCCACTGGGAGTTGGGGTTTTCTGTGGAGGTGAGCCAGGAGGGGGGAGGGAGGCAGGCTGGGTGCGGTGGAAGGTGGTGAAGGTGGGAGGGAACAGAGTGGGAGGTGGGCAGTGCAGGGGGTCAGAGGGATGGGGGTGAGCAGGGGAGGGAGGTGGAGGAACCAGGATGGGGCAATACCTGATGGAAACTCAGAGATGGTCAGGGTGGTGGGTTGTCTGGAAGGACTGGAGCAGGATCCCACTGAGAGGAGCCCAGAACCCCCTCCCCCAAGCATGGAAGTAGTTTCTTTTGGTTAGGGAAGTGGGTTCAGGGTGTAGGGACGCTGAGAGGATAGGGGGTAAAGCTGGTGGATCACAGATGGGTCAGACATTTCCTTGGGAAGGGGAACCATGATCAACAGGGCAGATTCAGAGAAGGAAGTACAGAGATCACTGCTTGCAACACTCTCACTTGACAGACAGGAGCCAGAGGCCCTGCAGGAGGGAATACTCAGTGTCTCCTGCTACGAGATGGCTGCCTCTGGAAAACCTGCCCCGGACTCCTAGTCTAGGAGTCCTTCTTGTTCCCCATTTGGAGGACCCTGGACTCTGTCCCCATTCTCTTGGCTTTATGGAATGGGAAGAGGTGGAGAAGGACTTCTGCTAGACTGGGGTAATAATCCCCCTTCCTCCTCCTCTAGTGACTCCTTTCTAGCCTTCCAGCTGGGCTTCTAGGCCTCCCATGCACTGACACCTATTCCTTCTCCTTCTCGCCCTCCCTCCACAGACTCCCAGGATCTGGTCTCTTAGCTCCGTCTGGGCAGCCATTGCAGTGTTTAGTCCTCCCTGCCCTGCTGTAGCCTCATAGTCTGACTCCAGTCTGAACCACCCCCTCTCCTCCTCCAGCAGATTACCCTCCTAGTCCTTTGCAAAATCACTGGTTACTCTCCTCCTCTGGGATGTCTTCCGTGATTAAATCGCCTGGTTCTGGATCCCACACTGTTTCTTTCTAAACCACAGGAAATGTACCTGCAGGCCTTTCCTTGTTCTGGTTTCTTCTGTTTCCTGACTGGTTTTCCTGGTTTTCTCCTTTCTCTTCAGACTCCATGTATGCACCAGGAGGGCCAGAACTGCCCTGGAGAATTGCCTGAGCCCCTCCGTGTTCTCTGTGTTCTGGGAATGGCAGAGATAATGATGTCCAACTGGGTCTCACCCCAAGGACGGAGGTGGCAGTGCAGACCCTTCCCTGTCTGTATCTCTGTGTTTTATTGGGGTGTAGACTTCACCTCCTGGTTGAATCCTTCTCCTGTCTTGGTTGCCCTTGACGCAGTTAACAGGCCTCTTATGGCTGCTGCCCTGGAGCTCCTGGGATGCTGGGACAGGTGTGTGTTGCAGGGAGTATGGCCGGAGTCACAAAAGATGAGTCCATAAACAAAATGCAGTTAAGTGAAGATCCTCATACTCATGTTGGAATGAGGCTCCGACTCCAGAAGGAAGCTTCTTTTTATTAGGATACTTGCTAAAGACTATGTGCATAAAGTCAGCTAAGCATGTGTATTAATCAATTTACTGGTTTAGCTTTTCAAGGTTGAATTTCGAGTTAATTGGTTTCTATAACACTAGGAAGGGTCAGGTGGGAAGAAGGATCCGGCCCTGGACAATGTTAATGGCTCTAGGCGTTCCTTGTTCCTTAGGGAGCTGCAGCCTGCTTTCAGCTGTGTAAATATGGTCCTAAGGCCTTGCACCTTCTCCAGCCTTTCCCTTTTGAAGTCTCTTCCTTTGATGCTTCTCTCCTGCATCTCCCACAGGTGTGGGGAGTGGCAGACAGTACCACTGTGATTTCTCAACTTGGGCTTCACACTGCACCTGACCACTTGCTTCCTGGTTGGGTCTCTGCAAACGTGTTTTCCCTCTCAGGCTTGTCTTCCACCCTCACTTTCCTTCCTCCACTCCCTCCTCACACAGCCCACCTATCTCCAAAGCCTGAGTTCTCTCTGCAAGCTCTCTCTTTCCTGAGAACCTTGGGGTTGGCCTCCTGCCTGGCAAGGAGGATGTGTGGATGGAGATCTGGGTGGAGGAGATCTGGGTCCTGGCTCTGGTGAGGCACCAGGCCTAGCTCTGGGCCCATCTGTGCATTTGTTGTCACCTTAAAGCCATTCTGATAACTGCAGGGTTGGGGTCATTGCTGAGAAAGGAAAGGGGGAGGGCCTGGTTGGCTTTTAGAGGGAAGCAGGCCTCAGAATTGTTAATTGACATTGGAGGTTTTCTCAGGGAGCCTTTGAATACCTACCTGGCCTGGGAGTGAAAGCCAGGGAGGAAAGTCAAGTAGCAGGGATACATCTAGATGGAGAGAGGTAATTGAAACTCTGTCCTCAAGTCTCAAACCTACAATTCAAATTCTCCTTCCCCAAAAGTGCCCTAAAAGGGAAACAATCTGAAACTAAAGCAGGAGGAAGTGATATCAGACCTGAGAAGAACTTCCCAATAAATCCTAAAGTGTATTTGGATACCACTGCTTCTGACAGTTGCCCAACTTTACAATGCCTCTCATCCCAGTGAGCTGCCCCTCCCTTCCCCAGGCTCCCTGATCTCATCATGCTCAGCTCATTGTGCCTATTGAGAAAAGCCCAGTTTCCTCAGCCTTCCCTACTCCAGTCTGAGTGTGGCTATGGGCAAGATGCTAATCTGGTAAGTCCCTTCTGTGGTCTAACTGCAGTCCTGCATGGAGCACTGGAAGTGGAGAGAACCTCCATATGCCCATAAGAACTGCAGATGGGAAGGAGGCCAGAGGAAGGACCCTGCGAGGAAGGTTCTGAGGGAGGGCAGTTCTACCTCAAGTTCTCCTCCATCCTCCTCTCTCCTGCCCCACTGGGTCTGTGGAGATGAAGACCATGGGACAGAGTGGTACACACCCTGGAGAACTCTCTCTGCTTGGGCTTCAGGATTCACAGGTGCTGGGGGGAGGGGAAGCTGAGTTCCATCATGGCCCTTGTTATTGTCTTCTGTAGAGTGGGTATATTGGGGAGGGAAGAGGGGAGGCAGTGTTTGTCTCAATCAGCCTGAGTCCATCTGGTCTCACCCAGAGTCCCTTTGAAGCCGTTTTCTCTCCAGGCACCAAAATCCAGTCCCTCATAAGCTCCCATGATGATAGGTCCTCCTCTACTCCTCCCGCCCCCACCAAGTACAGCACCCTTTATTGGGGGCTGAGAATCACCAAATTCTCCTGACTACCCCCACCCCCTCTGTTTCTGCTGTCACTGCTTGGACATCTTGGCCAGGAGCCCTGGCTCTATGCACGCAAGGTGGGGACTGTGTCCAGGCGCCCTCCCTCTGAGGTACCATTTTTCCCTTGCCTCATTTGCTGCCACCCACCTTACTGAGTTAAGTTAAACAGTAATACTCTGTACGCTCCAGCCCCATGGAGCTGGACTCTGGGAAGACGAAAACAATTCTTGATCCTTCTCATCTGGCTGCCTTATAGTTTTTCCCCTGCTACCTGGTATACTCATTTATGTATGTGATAATATCAGAATAGTTTTGACTTCGGGAATTTATAGTAGAATGGGCACCTTGAGAGCCCCTAAAGGTGATTGGCTTTTGTCTCAGTCCTTAGCAAGGAGGAGGCTGTCTGCTGCCTCTTCCATTCTGGGGAAGGTGTGTGGGAGCTGCACCCAGAGGGTCCAAGGGGAAAATGCAAACACCAGAGTATATTAGGAGGCACATGGCGAGAGGGAAAGAAAGGGGGAGGGTTTTATCTTTTCAGGTTTCCCCCATGAGTGGAAAGTTGGAATAAGGTGTTTGAAATCCTGGCATGTTTTTCTCTTCTTGTTTTTTTAGGAAGGAGTCCTGGGTTGGGGAATGACATGGAGTTCTTGTGTGTGATGGACTATGCAGAAAGGGTTGTGCGTGGCACGCCTGCATGCACATATTCACCCATCAGTTCACAAGTTTGCACATGTGCCCCCTCCCCCAAACTGGCCCCATTCCACAGAGTCAATGCATTCAATCTAGTTACTATCACTTCCTCACCTTAGCTCCTAGGAGAGGGGAGGAAGTAAGGCTAGTCAGAACACTGGGTCATACTCAAGCCAGAAGTTCCCAGCTGAGGGTAAAGAGAACAGGACAGAGCCTTCCCTTGGTCTGTACTTAGGTTTTCTTCCCTGTCTCTCTTATCCTTCCTTCTCGGTCCTTTCAGTGCTCACCTCCCTCCCTAGGAGACCCAACTTTTGAGGTTAAAAGAGGGTCAGTAGCAGCAAGCAGGATTTGGAGGAGGAGTCAGTAGGTGAGAAGAGGGATGGGAGGAGCAAGGAGCATTGAAGGGCCTGATAGAGAGGATCCCTGGGAAGAGAGTTGAGGACCCTGAATGGCCCCTCCTCTCCATGTGTACAGGGCTGTGGTGGGAGGGAACAAGATTAGAACAGGAAAAGCACATTTCTGTCTATAACTCTGAAGAGCCTCTGCAAACACGGGACAAAGAGAAAATAATGAATGAAGAGAAGTTTCTCTTGCAGCTCAGGATGTAGGAAGAGAGTGGCAGGGGCCGTGGGACTCTGAGGGGCAGAGGGGTGTGTGTGCTGAGGGTGAGGGTGTGCACTGCATGGTGTTTGTGGTGTACGTGTCTGTGCTCTGTGGTTAACAGTTGTGTGCATTCTCATGTGTGTAAACATATCACATGGGGAAGGGTACAGCTTTGACATGCTCACAACAAGTGAGGTGAGCAGTCTTCCCACTGGGGCCTATGAAGTATGCTTCTCTGCTAAGAGCAGCAGTCAGCACAAAATGGGAAGACCCTTGGATTGAGAATAAAGAAAATGTGGGTTCAAGTTATGACTCTAGCTCTCAGGTGGGACCCTGTGAAGCATCACCTGTGTGAGCTGGGATGTCACCTGCTGAACAACCATAAAGGAAAAGCCATGTGGCCCTTCTGTGTCAGCAGCCCAAGTCAGGGGGGCCAGAAAAGGCAAGGGGACTGGATGGGTGATGGCATTTCAGGGGCCAGAGACAATATGGGATGATAGTGGGAAGACTGTAAGAGGAGTTTCCTGAATTCAGAAATTCACAGGTTCTTGCTGGAGCCAAGGACTCCAGCCTGCAGCCCAGCCCTATCTCAGTACCCAGGGCTCAGGGCTGGCTCTGCAGGGAGAGAGCCCTTCTCTGCCGCCCTCTTGTGGCCACCAAGCCTATCGCAGGTCTCTACTGAGAAGGTTCTGCTCAAGTTGTTCTAGCCAAGTCCCTTGTCCCCTGGTGGAAATTGTCTATATCAGGAGAAGGGACCTTTGCTCCTCTAACCTCATCTTTCCCCCCATCTCCCTTGGTTTCTGGAAACATTCACGTCTCTTTAAGGCTGGGATAGTCTTCCTGAGATTTCACCCTCTTTACCATTGCCTGAAGATTTAAGCTCTACTTTTGGGGATGTGTGGTGGAGACAAGGGACTGAGATCAAGATATTGAGCAGAGTTCCTCCTTGGGTTCCATCTACATCCTCAGCTTCCCAGAGTTTTGGAGTTTTCAGGTAAAAACTTCAGGAGTAGTGACATTCCTGGGGGAAATTGGTGTGGAGCAGACCAGGCATTATGTGTCTAGGCTTCTGTGAATTTGCGCCTGAGCTCAGTCCCTCAGCCTCAGCAGGGAGGTGGATTGGCAGGAGCCAGGATCAAGAGACAGGGATGCTGGAGGGAGATGATGTATTTGACAGATGCTGATGGGACTCCTTATCTGCTAGCTCTGGAATCCCCTCCCACCCACCAGGCTGCCCTTGACCTGCTCCTTCTAGTGCTCAGTGCTCATTAGTGACTGCCTGTCTTTGGGGGAGACATCCAGGGAGCCAAGTGCCATTGGTTGGGGAAGGGGGAGGTGAGGAGGAAGGAGGGACATGAGGTAAGTGATGGAGGAGGAGGGGTAGGAATGACTGGGATTCAAACTGGGGTCCAATGATCACTGGGGTGCTTGGAAGTCTTGGTAGCGCAAACTGTCCTGGGTGAGTGAGGGTGGGGGTGGGAAGGATTATTTATAGGGGTTGCATTCCACTGATTATGGCACTGTTTTGGTTGTGAAATATGAGCCAAGGACTTTATTGAGAGCTTCTTATGTACAAGAAGGGTTACAGGTGCCAAGAGGGAATAAAAGAAGGAAGGACACACATATTTTTTGTTCCCCATTCCCATATTTGAAGCCCAGCCCCATCTCCTCTCTGGATTGATTCACCCATGTGGGCCTGTCTGAGTGTTGCAAAGAGTCACTAAGCAGTTCTGGTCCAGGATGCAGGAGCAAGGGTCTCAGACTTTCTGTTCTGGACACCCTGTCCCCCTCTGGCAATACATCTGCAGTGGGTCTCCTGTCTCTCCTCACTCTTCTTCTCACAGAATACTCCAGTCATGTAGATACATGGCCAAAGGGAACCTGGAGTACCCTTCCAGAATTTCCAGTGGCTCCCAGTGGAAGGATTAGGGAGGGGAAGGGCCCAGCCTCAAGGTCTGTCGGGCCAGCATAGCAGGAAGGGAAGTGACCTGTATCTGGATCCTGGGGAATGTTCTGTGAGAAGCAGAGTGCTGCAGTCAGAGCTGGAAGTGCATCCTAACCTGGCACAGACCACCTTCCACACAAAGGGCTGCCCTCATCTCTGTGCCCTCTGAGCCAGCCCACCTCTGGAATTCCAGGGCAACAGGGGGAGGGTGCACAAAAGGGGAGAGATGGACACAGGGACAGGGACAGAAAGGCTCAGTAAATTCAAGCCAAGTCCAACAGTTGGGACTTGTAAGGCAGATCAGGTTCTAGCACCCTGAGTGTCCAAGAGACCAAGACACAGAGTCAACAGAGACAGTGGGCAGTGAAACAGAGACAGGCAGTCAGACCCAGAGACAGGAGAGAGGAAAGAGAGGAACATCCAGAGAGCAGAAAGAAAGATCCAAAATAGACACCCAGACACACCTAGAGGCCAGAGATAGTAGGGTCATACAGGGACTCAGAGACAGGAGCTGGACTCAGGCTCAAGGGGTAGCCATAGACCCAAAGCCAAAGACCGATCCATGGACATGGGGCCAGGGCTGAGGAGGTAGCCAGAGAAGTGCAAGCAGAGATGGAGGGAGAGGGAGACAGAGAAGGAAAGGAGGGGGTGGGGGGCAGAGAAAGAGGCAGTGAGAGGTTGCCGAAAGTGGGATGCGGACTCTGAGTCAAGGACTCTGCTGCTGCTGCTGCTGCGTGTGTGTGTGTGTGTGTGTATGGCAGGAACACAACAATTCAGAGCTCCATACAAAATGGCAGAGTCCTCCAGTGCTGAAGGAGACCCCACACCCCCCTGAAGGACTGCTCTGAGCAGTGGAGGTGGAGGGGGGAGAACAGGAACAAGATGCGAGTTACAGAAAGACTGAGATGGACAAGAAATGGCAGAGACTGAGATCAGAGGTAGAAAAAGTGAGAGTGGAGAAGAGAGTAGAGAAATGGACAGAAGACAGAGGGAAACAGGAGGAGAAGGAATATGATGGAGGAGGGTGTGCAGAGAGACAGCGAGAGGGAGGGTGCCTCTCACTGCAGGAGGGAGAGAGGGGCAGGGAGAGGGACAGGCTGTGGAGAATCAGATGAGGGGAAAGGGGGAAAACAAGGAGGGCACCTGTCTCTTCAGAGGGGCTGGGCTGGGATGAAACAGCCCTGTGGGGAGGTGGGGAGGTGGTCAGTGAGGGCTTTTTAGGGTTACCTTGTCTCTCTCTTGTTTTAAGTACAATGAACCTATTCCACACAACCATCTTCTTCACTGGCGCACTTACAACTGCTGCTGCAGGTGCCTGGTCACCTGGCATCCTCTGTGGGGATTACCTTCACAGCATGCAGCACAGCTCTGAGCATCCTCACCAGAGGCACATGTTTGTCCTTTAGGGTGTATCTAATTATTGAGAATTGTCAAGTTTTCTCCGAGGCTGGAGAAAAAGTGGAGGACCCAGCTGGGAAGCCATATTTCCAGTTAAATACAAGGTGAATGTGGGAGGACACAGTGGAGGATGTGCCCTCCTCCAAAATGGCTCTGAAAGATCATTTTGAAGGAGATGCTTGCAGCATGTGACAGAGGGAGACATTCGTGGTGGCTGCTGGGGCCCGGCATAACTTTTCTGTCTGTGAAACCAGGTAATAATACTCCCAGGAACATTCCAAGCCTGGTACTGGACCACTGAGACCAGCAATTGCCTGAAATCATTGGTCAAGTGGTCCTGCCCTTGGGGAGCTTACAGTTCCCTCCCTGTCAACTAATATGCAAAGTAACCTGGTGACACTGACCCAGCACAGACCAACAAGTGCAAAGGACAATGGCAAATTCAGAATCAGAGTCAGTTAGTTCATCAGGAAAGGCTGCCTGGAAGACAGGATTCATGAATGGGGTGTAGAAGGAGAAAGCCAAGAGGACATGGGATGGAGGAAGAAAAGAGGAGTAGAATCTCTATTTTGCTTCTGAAGTAGGATAAGCAAACTATAAGGCAGGCAGGAGACAGCTTTACTGGCCTGTACTAAATACTTGGATTGGGAACCAGCATGAAAGGTAGTGAAGAGTGGCAGATATTGACAGCCACGCTGGGTGTTTTGAATTTGCTAGCAGAGATATTGGAGCCCACTGCAGGGTGCCCTGAGATGTGTTAGGCAGTGATGTGGATGTGCACAATTGTCTGGAGAAGTGTATACCCAGATTTGCATGTCTTCTGTGTTTGTATGTGTTGTGGGGCAAGATATACATCCAGGTGATGTTGCATCAAGTGACTTTGTGCCCCAGGCTCTTATCTCTCCATTTGTGTGGGTGATTGTCATGTTCATATGTCTGAGTACCTTTGTTCATTTGTGTGTCTTCTGGTCCTGTGTGATTGGTGTATCATTTTTTGTGTGTGTGTATTTTCTTTGGCTGCATGCTGTGGTGGGTAGCTGTGTGCAAAGGTGTATGCTGTGTATGTGTCTGTGTTTATGTGTGTGTGAGTGTGGGGGCTCCTGTCTGCAGTAGGAGTGGGGGAAGTACTAACTGCCCAAGCATCACCTTCTCTCTCCCTCCCTGGCTCCATCTGTCCCTGCTGAGGTCATGGCAAGGAGGCAAACAGCAAACGGGCAAAGTGCTTTGCCTGGAGAGACTAGAAACAGTATAAATGAATCACAGACTCCTGCTGCTGGGGACAAACTCATGAAGAGGCAGAGGAGAACAGACATAGAGTCCTGCAGGCAACAGGCTGCTCCTTGGAGCAGGTGCACTCACATGCACACACACTCTCAGGTACCCATAGGCCTGCCAGGCACAGAAGGACACACACACACTGGCTCATGACCTCCCTTTCTCTTCCCACTGTCTGAGCCCTAAGGCCCTTTGATCAATCCCATCCAAACACTTGCCAGGGTTTGGGGTGATGTGGCTGGGGTGCTGCCTTTGATCTTGGAACCAATGACCAGACAATTGCTTTGAGGTGTGTGTGTGCCACTCATGCACTCCTTCCTTCACTCCTTCTGCTATTCTGCCATCTCACTCCCATTTCTTTCCCTCCTCACTGATGACTCTGACTCCCCCTCTGCACAATTAGCCTCTAACCTGGGTTCCTCCACTTACCTCAATCCCATATCTCTTCCACAGGTTCTCTCCCTCCTTCCTGATTTTTATCCTCTCACCTGGACTTTATCTTTCCTTCCCTGTGCCACTGCTATTTCCCCCGCCTTGCTGTCCTGGATCTGTAGCATGGTTACTCCAAGTCACCGCACTTCTGTCTACACGTGCCTTGGCTGCACCCTGCAGGTGCTTCTTCCTCAGTCCTGTGCTCTGCCCCTGGCTGCCTCCAACTCCTCTTCCCATATCTGCCCTAGTGGTGTTTCTGACCTAGTTCTTTCTCTGACTGGCCCTTCTCCCATTGGGTTTCAGGTGTGGTCCCTGGCCTTTGCCCATGTTGCATCCATGGGGGCTCTTCTGGCCTCTCCAGAGTTCCAGTTTTGCCTGTGTCCTCCTCCCCATCCTGATGTGAAGCTTCAGGCATTGCCTTCTGGCTCCCAGTCTCTGCCAGGACTCCCCTGGTTGTGGGGGGCCGTGGCAAAGCAGGAGGTCTTGAGCTGAGCTAGAATCCCAGCCCTGTTCCTCCCCATGTAGCCTCTCCACCTGGACCCACTCACCTATAAAAGGTGGGAAATAATTGCAGGGTCTTCAGGAAATAATTCCTGGGACTGTAGTAAAAAATAACACTGTACTAAGGATGCAAAATGCTGGGTACATAGTAAGCACTCAATATATATTAGCTCTTATTATTTGCCCTTCTTCAGTCTGCTCCCCTGTCTCCTTAGCCTGTGTAAAAAAATGTTTAGAAGAGAGAAAAGCAAAAGCAGTGGACTGTAGAAACCACAACCAACTGATTACCAGGAATTTCTTATGGTTCAGCCTAACAAGTGCTCTAAGCTCTGAACACAGGAAATGCCCGTGAGTGTGGACAAAAAGGGAAGATGGGGACTGGACTGAAGCACAGAACACAGAAAACCATGTGAATTGTACCCTGGTTGGAGCAAATTCAAACCCAGGGAGGATGGAGCCTGCCCAGGGTCCAGCATGCATTCACCTATGGGTGGCAGCGCTGGCTGCCTTCTGTCCCTGCAGTCATGGGCCTGTGTCTGCTGGGGCTGCAGAGGGTCTGGGAGTCTAGCTTCTAAATACTCTCACCTCCAGACAGGACCTGGGCTGCTGGAGTTTCACAAACACATCCTCCTTTCCCCTCTGTGCATGTCAGGTGTGTGTGCATATATGTGCATGCATACACATACACACACACACACACACACACACACACGCCCTAGGATCTCTAAAGGAAAGCACTGCCCCACTAGAGATGGATTCCCTCCAGCTGCTTGTTTTCCTGGAGTGCCAGGAAAACAGGCACCTCACAGGACAGTGTAGGCTAAGATGATGTCCCTGGTTGGTTTTCTTCCTCTGTTTCCTCTTTTATCCTAGGGAGCTGAATCAGTGAGTCACACACTCTGCCTTCTATGTGTTCTGGACACTGAGGGGAGACCCAGAGGGAGAATCAAGGGCCCTACCGTGTGGGAGATCCTGGCAGCTGGTAAGATGAGGCTGAGAGCCAAGACAGAGAGGCATAGTGCTCTGGGTCCTCCCTCAGCAAATGTTTGTGAGCTGAGTTGGTCAAGGACAACTGGACCAGACCCCATGACTCAGATGATGGGAGACGGCAGTGACCAAAGATGGGATGATGGAGGAAGACACACAAGTCTAGAAGGTTTCCTAGGAGACAAGGAGAATGATACTCATTTGGTTAACAAGGAGCAGAGAAATGGAAAGGAGAGGATGAGATAAGTCAGAGCTCTCAGTAAATGCATGATCTTGGGGGTAGGGAAAGTGGACCTTGGATGAGAAGGAAGTGTGTGTGTGTGTGTGTGTGTGTGTGTGTGTGTGTTTTGGGAAAAGTGTGTTAGAGGGATGGAGGAAACAGGATCTGCTGGAGAGACATAAAGCTTGGAGGGCCAGGAGAGCCCACCCTCCAGTGGTGGGATGTGATGGGTGTCACAGGTGGTAGAGATGTGTAGCAGAAATGTAAAATATTCCATGGTTGTAGCTCCCCAGTGACTCTTGGCTGGGTGGGCAAGATGTTGGGAAGCTAGGCTGATGTCTCTGGCCTTGATGTGTCCTCATAGGCTGTGAGGCTGACTGAGCCTGTACTGCATAGGATAGTGAGCCATGGCTGGGGGAGACAGCTTCCAGGACTTAAGCAGGTGGGGAAGAGGACCCTGAAGGTCAGGAGACAGAAAGAGGGAGAGGGAGACAGGGATGGGGATGGGGAGGGGTAATGGGAAGACTGAAGGCTTTGAGAACTTTATCCTGGCTACACCCTTCACCTACCCTTTTCATGGACTGAATTCTGTGTTTTAAAACTCAAAGACCTTCATTAAATGATCTGGTTTAGCCTTTCATCTTCAGAAGGTAAGGTATGAATTCCCCACTTTCCAGATGAGGCCCCAACTTGGCCAAGCTCTTCCAGGCAGAACATGCTGAGAAGGGCCACAGGAGGCAGGTCTTTTGCCCTCTGGGGAGTAATTTTTCCCTCACACACCAGGCCCCAAGACTAGCTGCTTCCCAGGGCAGAAGTTGCAGGACTCACCTGCAGGAGCGGGCATCACACTGCAGTCATTTGATTCTTTGCTCTGCTCCTTACCAGCTCTGTGACTTGAGGCAAGTTACTTAACCTCTCTGTGCCTTAGTTTCATTATCTGTAAAATAGAAGTATTAATACCTGATTCTGTTGCCTGTTATTGAGCATAAAATAAAAATATATGCAAAATAAATGTGTATAGTTGAAGAGATTTATAAAACTAAATATTCTAGGCAATTTCTTATTATCAATGAATTTCTGAATGTTTATGATGAATTGATTTATGTATTTGTGGGCTTAAATGTTTACAATTGTTAGGTCTTCTTGGTGGATAGACCCCATAATGATATAATGTCCTTATTCATCTCTGTTAAGGTCTTTTTGTTTTGTTTTGTTTTGCTTTGTTTTGTTACAGTGTTTATTTTAAAATTATATTGTCTGATATAAGTATGACTACTATGGCTTTCTTTTGATGACCATTAGCATGATAGATTGTTCTCCATCCCCTTACTTTCAATCTGAAGGTGTCTTTAGGTCTAAAATTGGTCTCTTGTAAACAGAATATAGATGGATCTTGTTTTCTTATCCATTCTTTTACCCTATGTATTTTGATTGGAGCGTTTAGTCCATTGACATTTAGAGTGAGTACTGAAAGATATTAATTTATTGTCATTGTGTTCCCTATAGAGTTGGAGTTTCTGGTGGTGTTCTATGATCCTTTCTAGTCTTTGTTGCTTTTTTTGTTTGTTTGTTTTGTTTTGTCTAATCTTTTCTCCTCTCAGAGAGTCCCCCTTAAAATTTGTTGCAGTGCCAGTTTAGTGTTCATGAACTCCTTGTTTTTGTTTGTCTGGGAAACTTTTTATCTCCCCTTCTATTTTGAATGACAGCCTTGCTGGACAAAGAATTCTTGGCTGCATATTTTTCTAATTCAGCACATTGAATATATCCTGCTACTCCTTTCTGGCCTGCCAAGTTTCTGTGGATATGTCTGCTGCAAACCTGATCTGTCTTCCCTTATAGATTAAGGACTTTTTTTTTTTCTCTTGCTGCTTTCATGATTCTTTCCTTGTCTGTTTGTTTTGTGAATTTGACTATGATGTGCCTTGTTGATGGTTGGTTTTTGTTTGACTTAATGGGAATTTCCCGTGCTTCCTGGATTTTGATGTCTATGTCTTTCCCCAGGTTAGGAAAGCTTTCCACTACGATTTGCTCACATAAACCTTCTACCCCTTTTTCTCTCTTCATCTTCCAGGAACCTTATGATTCAGATGTTATTCCTTTTTAAAGAGTCATTGAATTCTCTAATTCTTATATTGTGCTGTTTTGCCTTATTTTCCCTCTCCTTTTCTGCTTCATTAGTCTCCATAAGTTTGCCCTCTCCATCACAGATTTGCTGCTCTGCCTCATCCATCCTTGTCGCCATGGCATCAATACACGATTGCAACTCAGTTATAACATTTTTAATGTCGTCCTGACTAGATTTTACTTCTTTTGTCTCCACAGAAAAGGATTCTATGCTTTTTTCAACCTCAGCTAGTATTATTATCGTGATTCTACATTCTGATTCAGATATCTTGCTTGTATTTGTGCTGATTAAGTCCCTGGCTGTCATTTCTTCCTGTTCTTTCTTTGGGGGTGAATTTCTTCATTTTGTCATTTTGGAGGAATAAAAAGAATTAATAAATTAAAAAAATAAATTAAAGACAACACAAAAAATCAAATATAGAATACTATATCATAGCTGTGTTTTGGTCTGGCTGTTGAAAGAAGCTTGATAGAATAGAGAAAAGGAAAGAAAATGAAAAAGAAAGGAAAAAGAAAAAAAGGAAACATTTGAAAATAAAAAAAGAAATACAATAAAATAGAATAAAATGAAATGATGAAAGTAAAAACAATTTTAAAATTTTGTAAAAAAGTAAAAAATAGGGGCACCCAAGTGGCTCAGTTGGTTAAGTGTTTGACTTTGACTCAGGTTATGATCTCGTAGTTCATGAATTCAAGCCCCATGTTGGGCTCTGTGCTGACAGCTCATAGCCTGGGTCCTGCTTCAGATTCTGTGTCTGTTTCTGTCTCTGCCCCTTCCCACTCGTACTCTGTCTGTCTCTCTCAAAAATAATAAAAAAACATTTAACAAATTAAAAAAATAAAAAAACAAAAAATATAGTAGAAAAAAGTAGAGAGAAATCTTTTTATAAAAATAAAAATAAATTTTTTCTTTCTGTATTCAAGAATAATAAAAGAAAGAAATTGAATAGATGGACCAATGAATAGAATGGAATACGATTGAAATTGAAACCCTAGAAGTCAATCTATGAAGCACTTTATAATCTCTAAACTAAGCAGGGAAAGAGAGTTGTGGTGTTACTCTAGAGGGTGGTAGGCGCAGTTGGACAGGGAGTGGTGTAACAGCTCTTTCCTCCACTAGATGGTGCTTCTTAGCTTACTGGGGTGGATCGTTGTGGTGTGCGTGTGTGTATGCGCATGCATGGGAGAGGTGAAAATGGCTTTACCCAGCTACCCAGTCTATGGTATCAGAACTCTGTGCTCCCATTGACTGGCAATCAAGCACCCCTCTTTTGTCTCTGGCCTCCATCCACTCCCTGCTTCTACTCTGTTCACAACCAAGTCATCAGCTTCCAGGAGGCAGCTCCCTCCTGAGTTTTATCTCAGATGGGGCTGTGTTTCCATACCCCTTACTTCTGAGGGCCCTGCAGCTTTGACCCACTCAGACCCTCTGGTGGAGGGTCTCACCAGCAATGGCCAGGTCAGAGCCTGCTCTCAGGAACGTTTGTGTGATCATGTAGCAGCAGTGTTTCAGGGATTATGGTAAATCACAATACACATCTGGTGCCAGGCCTTCACTGCCTTTTAAAGTCCTTTTTCCAACACCAAACGTGGCTACTATCCAGGGTTCACAGGGATCTTTGCCTATGGAGAGGCTGCACAGGCCTTTCTTGCCCTCCCTTCCATCTCTCTTTCTTGCTTCTCTTATCTCTGTCTTTTCCTGCCTCTTCCCCTGTCTTTGGTTCACATCCCTGCCTCCTTACTTCTTCCCTCACCCTTCAATTTTCAGATACTTCATGTGAAATCACATGCATGGGCTCCACCTTCCATGTCGCCACATTGTGTCCACTCCTCCAAGACAGAATTATGACCCCACTCTTTATCCTCTGATTCCCCCCACCCTGCCAGTCTTGGTCACTTCTTTTCATTTCTACTTTTTTTGAATTAAAATATTGTAATGGGGCCCACAAAAAAGGAGGGAGTGAGGGTGGGGAACATGCAGGGGACAGAGGAACACAATGACATGGCAAGGCCACAGCTTCTGTCCTATGGGAGGGGGATGAGAAAAAAAGGCCAGAGCTGGAGCTGGAGGGGAAGAGGAATGGAGACACTGTGGCTTCATCCCCCCACTTCTGGTAAGCATCTATAGTCCCTAGATTCTCCCCCACCCCAGTTTACCCTGAACACCAAAATTCTATCTCTTGTCCTACCTCTGGCCCTAGTGGCTCTTTCTTTTGCTCCCTTGACTTGTCTTACTCTGATAGTTATACTAGTAAAATGATGTTTAGGGCCTGGCCCCAAACAACCCCACCTTATGAACTTACTACAGTTGCCGTCCCTGCTTCTGCCCCTACTCCAAGTCTCACGTTTTTTTGGTCTGTGTGACAGAATTTTTGAGTCCCTCCCTTCTTCCCCCCCTTAAAGAAAGAAAAGCACCAATTCCCCAGGGAGAGACAGCAGAGAGTAGTGGGGATGGAAGAGGAAGAGGAAGGACCATCAAGGAGGGGCTCACACATCCCTGGAAGGGCAGGGCAGGGGGAGGGTGGAGGGAGGAGAAGGGTGAGGACACTAGCCACTCCTGTGCTCTTCCAGTCCTGCCCACTACCCGGGACTTTAACACAACTGAGGGGACAGGTGTGTGTGGATTCAGGGAGGAGAGAGGTGCAGGAGAACAAATCCTTAAAACCTAGTGAATTCCCCTAAGAAAGATGTCTTCCTCCTTTCCTTCTGGAGGCTATATGGTTGATGGGGAAAGTAGCGAGGAGGTGTTGGGAAGAGAGAGGGGAAGAGGAGAGGACTCCAAGGGACCTTCCTACACTTTCCACTCTCCCTGCCTCCAAAGGATAGTTCACCAGGGCTGGGAGGGAAGTGGCTGAGAGGCTGCCCCTTGGGCTTAGAGGGAGCTCACAGCTGGGGGAAGAGGGTGCCACTGCCACTGCAGCTGCTGCTCTAAGACAGACCTCACCGGTACCTTGGTTGCAAAACTCACAGACATGATGAGGGTCCTGGCAGTGCACCTTCCTGTGGTCCAAAATATAAGCCGAGATCGCATCTTCCTTCACACATGACATGGCACCTTCTCCTTGAGTCACACTGTGTACGCCCACAGTGGGTCCTTCTTGGCAAAAGCTGCCTCACATAGGTCACATTTGAAGGGCTGTCTGTGGAGGGCACTTGTGGGACATGGCTGTTGAGATGATCTTGAGGGAGACGGTCTCCCACAGTGGGAGTAGTTGCAGGGCTTGTGCACTGCGCCATCCTGTCCTGTAGCATGGGAACACGTAGTAGCCCCCACCGTCATTGCACTTGCATCACTGTAGGAACATTGGTAATGGGTAGAACTCCCCATCTGAAGTCATAGCTTGTCTAGGCTTGGGTGGGAGAGGTCACCAAGGCCTTGCCAAGCATGTCACAGGTGTGCTTCTCTGGATGTGTTTTCCAGGGTGGGTCCGGGTCACACTCCACCCAACACCATGGCCTCTGTGGCCCCTGTGACTACTCAACTACTTGCACTCTCATCTTTCCCTCCCCCACTGGTCCACTCAGCTCAGCTAGGGATGCTCAGGAGACTTAGGGGGACCATGGTGGGCATTTCCATAGTACTGGAAGGGACATGGCCAGCCTTGGCGCCTGTGTGGATGGCCTGATGCCTCAGGAGATTGCAGCCATCTGGAACTCCTTGAAGCAAGGGCGCACGTGTAGGACCCTTTGCTCTTTGTCTTCTTCTCCCAGTCAGGTGCCACCCAGGCCACAGTGGCAATCCAGATCAGGGCTATGATGGTGATGTCATGGCTGCAGTGTTGGTGACCACAGAGACAGGAACGTGGTCTGGGCTACTGGCGTGGACACTGGTGGGGGAGGGCAACGGGGACTTCGGAGCCACTGTGTCCACCGTGAAAAGGGTGGAAAAGCCAAGGGTGCAGCAGCAAGGGCAACAGTGGTGGGGGTTGACTCCTGGGTGGCATCGTGACCTGTAGCACATCCACGTGGAGAAACCTGCAGTGATAGTGGGAGGGGCTGTGGCCTGAATGGGGGCACCGAGGAGGGCTGGAGTGGACTTGGGTGAGCCCTAGGAAGCAAAGAAGATGGTTGGAGTAGAGCTCAGTTCCAACCTGCAGGGGATTCTGGGCGAGACACTAAAGTGGGTAGAAGAAGTTCATGAGGTGCCCACCAGGGAGGTTGAAGCCCTGCAAGGAAAAGGGGGCAGCAACATGCTAGGGAATATGGGGAACATTGCGGAGCCAAATCTCTGGCAGCGGATCTGACTCCCTCCCGCTGCCACAGGGCCCCTCCTGAAGTGGATCACCTAAGGAGAAGCAAGCTAAGCCTGCCCCTCCCGCCCCCATGCACCTTGCCTACCCATCCCAGCTAATACGCCAGATCCCCAGCACCACAAGCCTGGCAGTGTGCAAGTAGCCCAGACGGGCCACGCCACCCCACAGTGAATCCCGCCCCTAGGAGAGGGGAAGAGAAGGCACACACCAGTCTGACTGTGGCCCCAGCAGTGGGCTGGGGGCAGACATCAGGTCTGACTGCGGCCCCGCCCACCAACTCTAGTTATACACCACAGCACAGGGGAAGTGCCCTGCAGGTCCTCACCACTCCAGGGACTATCCAAAATGACCAAACGGAAGAATTCCCCTCAGAAGAATCTCCAGGAAATAACAACAGCTAATGAACTGATCAAAAAGGATTTAAATAATATAACAGAAAGTGAATTTAGGATAATAGTCATAAAATTAATCGCTGGGCTTGAAAACAGTATAGAGGACAGCAGAGAATCCCTTGCTACAGAGATCAAGGGACTAAGGAACAGTCACGAGGAGCTGAAAAACGCTTTAAATGAAATGCAAAACAAAATGGAAACCACGACGGCTCGGCTTGAAGAGGCAGAGGAGAGAATAGGTGAACTAGAAGATAAAGTTATGGAAAAAGAGGAAGCTGAGAAAAAGAGAGATAAAAAAATCCAGGAGTATGAGGGGAAAATTAGAGAACTAAGTGATACACTAAAAAAAAATAATATACGCATAATTGGTATCCCAGAGGAGGAAGAGAGAGGGAAAGGTGCTGAAGGGGTACTTGAAGAAATAATAGCTGAGAACTTCCCTGAACTGGGGAAGAAAAAAGGCATTGAAATCCAAGAGGCACAGAGAACTCCCTTCAGACGTAACTTGAATTGATCTTCTGCACGACATATCATAGTGAAACTGGCAAAATACAAGGATAAAGAGAAAATTCTGAAAGTAGCAAGGGATAAAGGGAGACCTATAAGACTCGTGACTGATCTCTTTTTTGAAACTTGGCAGGCCAGAAAGGATTGGCACGAGATCTTCAGTGTGCTAAACAGAAAAAATATGCAGCTGAGAATCCTTTATCCAGCAAGTCTGTCATTTAGAATAGAAGGAGAGATAAAGGTCTTCCCAAACAAACAAAAACTGAAGGAATTTGTCACCACTAAACCAGCCCTACAAGAGACCCTAAGGGGGATCCTGTGAGACAAAGTACCAGAGACATCACTACAAGCATAAAACATACAGACATCACAATGACTCTAAACCCGTATCTTTCTATAATAACACTGAATGTAAATGGATTAAATGCGCCAACCAAAAGACATAGGGTATCAGAATGGATAAAAAAACAAGACCCATCTATTTGCTGTCTACAAGAGACTCATTTTAGACCTGAGGACACCTTTAGATTGAGAGTGAGGGGATGGAGAACTATTTATCATGCTATTGGAAGCCAAAAGAAAGCTGGAGTAGCCATACTTATATCAGACAAACTAGACTTTAAATTAAAGGCTGTAACAAGAGATGAAGAAGGGCATTATATAATAATTACAGGGTCTATCCATCAGGAAGAGCTAACAATTATAAATGCCTATGCGCCGAATACCCGAGCCCCCAAATATATAAAACAATTACTCATAAACATAAGCAACCTTATTGATAAGAATGTGGTAATTGCAGGGGACTTTAACACTCCACTTACAGAAATGGATAGATCATCTAGACACACGGTCAATAAAGAAACAAGGGCCCTGAATGATACATTGGATCAGATGGACTTGACAGATATATTTAGAACTCTGCATCCCAAAGCAACAGAATATATTTTCTTCTCGAGTGCACATGGAACATTCTCCAAGATAGATCATATACTGGGTCACAAAACAGCCCTTCATAAGTTTACAAGAATTGAAATTACACCATGCATACTTTCAGACCACAATGCTATGAAGCTTGAAATCAACCACAGGAAAAAGTCTGGAAAACCTCCAAAAGCATGGAGGTTAAAGAACACCCTACTAAAGAATGAGTGGGTCAACCAGGCAATTAGAGAAGAAATTAAAAAATATATGGAAACAAACGAAAATGAAAATAAACAATCCAGATGCTTTGGGATGCAGCAAAGGCAGTCCTGAGAGGAAAATACATCGCAATCCAGGCCTATCTCAAGAAACAAGAAATATCCCAAATACAAAATCTAACAGCACACCTAAAGGAAATAGAAGCAGAACAGCAAAGGCAGCCTAAACCCAGCAGAAGAAGAGAAATAATAAAGACCAGAGCGGAAATAAACAATATAGAATCTAAAAAAAACGGTAGAGCAGATCAACGAAACCAAGAGTTGGTTTTTTGAAAAAATAAACAAAATTGACAAACCTCTAGCCAGGCTTCTCAAAAAGAAAAGGGAGATGACCCAAATAGATAAAATCATGAATGAAAATGGACTGATTACAACCAATCCCTCAGAGATACAAACAATTATCAGGGAATACTATGAAAAATTATATGCCAACAAATTGGACAACCTGGAAGAAATGGACAAATTCCTAAACACCCACACTCTTCCAAAACTCAATCAGGAGGAAATAGAAAGCTTGAACAGACCCATAACCAGCGAAGAAATTGAATCGATTATCAAAAATCTCCCAACAAATAAGAGTCCAGGACCAGATGGCTTCCCAGGGGAGTTCTACCAGACATTTAAAGCAGAGATAATACCTATCCTTCTCAAGCTGTTCCAAGAAATAGAAAGGGAAGGAAAACTTCCAGACTCATTCTATGAAGCCAGTATTACTTTGATTCCTAAACCAGACAGAGACCCAGTATAAAAAGAGAACTACAGGCCAATATCCCTGATGAATATGGATGCAAAAATTCTCAATAAGATACTAGCAAATCGAATTCAACAGCATATAAAAAGAATTATTCACCATGATCAAGTGGGATTCATCGCTGGGATGCAGGGCTGGTTCAACATTCGCAAATCAATCAACGTGATACATCGCATTAATTAAAAAAAAGAGAAGAACCATATGATCCTGTCAATCGATGCAGAAAAGGCCTTTGACAAAATCCAGCACCCTTTCTTAATAAAAACCCTTGAGAAAGTCGGGATAGAAGGAACATACTTAAAGATCATAAAAGCCAGTTATGAAAAGCCCACAGCTAACATCATCCTCAATGGGGAAAAACTGAGAGCTTTTTCCCTGAGATCAGGAACACGACAGGGATGCCCACTCTCACCGCTGTTGTTTAACATAGTGTTGGAAGTTCTAGCATCAGCAATCAGACAACAAAAGGAAATCAAAGGCATCAAAATTGGCAAAGATGAAGTCAAGCTTTCGCTTTTTGCAGATGACATGATATTATACATGGAAAATCTGATAGACTCCACCAAAAGTCTGCTAGAACTGATACATGAATTCAGCAAAGTTGCAGGATACCAAATCAATGTACAGAAATCCATTGCATTCTTATACACTAACAATGAAGCAACAGAAAGACAAATAAAGAAACTGATCCCATTCACAATTGCACCAAGAAGCATAAAATACCTAGGAATAAATTTAACCAAAGATGTAAAAGATCTGTATGCTGAAAACTATAGAAAGCTTATGAAGGTAATTGAAGAAGATATAAAGAAATGGAAAGACATTCCCTGCTCATGGATTGGAAGAATAAATATTGTCAAAATGTCAATACTACCCAAAGCTATCTACACATTCAATGCAGTCCCAATCAAAATTGCACCAGCATTCTTCTCGAAACTAGAACAAGCAATCCTAAAATTCATATGGAACCACAAAAGGCCCTGAATAGCCAAAGTAATTTTGAAGAAGAAGACCAAAGCAGGATGCATCACAATCCCAGACTTTAGCCTCTACTACAAAGGTGTAATCATCAAGACAGCATGGTATTGGCACAAAAACAGACACCTAGACCAATGGAATAGAATAGAAACCCCAGAACTAAACCCACAAACTTATGGCCAACTAATCTTTGACAAAGCAGGAAAGAACATCCAATGGAAAAAAGTCTCTTTAACAAATGGTGCTGGGAGAACTGGACAGTAACATGCAGAAGGTTGAAACTAGACCACTTTCTCACACCATTCACAAAAATAAACTCAAAATGGATAAAGGACCTGAATGTGAGACAGGAAACCATCAAAACCCTAGAGGAGAAAGCAGGAAAAGACCTCTCTGACCTCAGCCGTAGCAATATCTTACTTGACACATCCCCAAAGGCAAGGGAATTAAAAGCAAAAATGAATTACTGGGACCTTATGAAGATAAAAAGCTTCTGCACAGCAAAGGAAACAACCAACAAAACTAAAAGGCAACCAACGGAATGGGAAAAGATATTTGCAAATGACATATCAGACAAAGGGCTAGTATCCAAAATCTATAAAGAGCTCACCAAACTCCACACCTGAAAAACAAATAACCCAGTGAAGAAATGGGCAGAAAACATGAATAGACACTTCTCTAAAGAAGACATCCGGATGGCTAACAGGCACATGAAAAGATGTTCAACGTCGCTCCTTATCAGGGAAATACAAATCAAAACCACACTCAGATATCACCTCATGCCAGTCAGAGTGGCCAAAATGAACAAATCAGGATACTATAGATGCTGGAGAGGATGTGGAGAAATGGGAACCCTCTTGCACTGTTGGTGGGAATGCAAATTGGTGCAGCCGCTCTGGAAAGCAGTGTGGAGGTTCCTCAGAAAATTAAAAATAGACCTACCCTATGACCCAGCAATAGCACTGCTAGGAATTTACCCAAGGGATACAGGAGTACTGATGCATAGGGGCACTTGTACCCCAATGTTTATAGCAGCACTCTCAACAATAGCCAAATTATGGAAAGAGCCTAAATGTCCATCAACTGATGAATGGATAAAGAAATTGTGGTTTATATACACAATGGAATACTACGTGGCAATGAGAAAGAATGAAATATGGCCTTTTGTAGCAACGTGGATGGAACTGGAGAGTGTGATGCTAAGTGAAATAAGCCATACAGAGAAAGACAGATACCATATGGTTTCACCCTTATGTGGATCCTGAGAAACTTAACAGAAACCCATGGGGGAGGGGAAGAAAAAAAAAAAGAGGTTAGAGTGGGAGAGAGCCAAAGCATAAGAGATTTAAAAAGTGAGAACAAACTGAGGGTTGATGGGGGGTGGGAGGGAGGGGAGGGTGGGTGATGGGTATTGAGGAGGGCACCTTTTAGGATGAGCACTGGGTGTTGTATGGAAACCAATTTGACAATAAATTTCATATATTGGAAAAAAAATAAATGTATATAAATGTAACTGTGCTGTATACCTCATCTTCTACTTTTGCTACTTGTTTCTGAAATGTACCCATGTTGTTATCTTTAATCTACTTTTTAATTCTGACTGCTGTGTAATATTTCATTGTGTACATGTGGCACATTTTACCTGTACATTTCTCTAGTAACAGAGGTTGGCATAGCTCCAAACTCAGAAACAGTCCTGTGATGAACTCTTTCAGCTGAGCCTCCTTATAGATTCAGGAGAGAGTTTCTCTGGGGTGTTTACCTCAGTGAGGGATTGCAAGTTGGGAGGGAGTATGCATTATTAATTCCACTAAGATTTTGCTTCAGGATCATGACCCCAGTTACAGTCTCACCAGCAGTGAGTGATATTTTGTATCTTCTCATCAAATTCTTATGTTTATCCTATAAGGCAAGTGAAGTAGGTAAGTTTCCTTGTGGGTGAGAAAACCTTAGAGACATCAAGCAAATAACCCTGGTTTATATAGTGCAGTGGAAGATCCAAGACTCAAGTCCACAATTTCAGACATAATGGTTGTTGCTCTTAGCACAGTACCCAGCACTGCCCCTTCTATGAATGAGACATCCATAGTCAAAAATATTGATGATGATGATGATGATGATGATGATGATGTTTGAGGTTTGCATTAAAAAATTTTTTTAATGTTTATTTGTTTTTGAGAGAGACAGAGACAGCATAAGCAGGGAGGGGCAGAGAGAGAGGGAGACACAGAATACGAAGCAGGCTCCGGGCTCTGAGTTGTCAGCACAGAGCCCAACATGGGGCTTGAACCCACGAAGTGTGAGATTGTGACCTGAGCCACCCAGGTGTCCTGAGGCTTGAATTTTTTTCATTACTGGACTAACCCAGTAAGCCTAGGACCTCTAAGTGTTTAGTACCATGTAAGAAGGTGTCTAATTAGGGTACTTAGCATTTCAAGACAAAATATATGGAATAAACTGTTTCATTATCTCATGAGGGTGAGCTAACAGGTTCAAATTTTTGTGGATGATTTTGGGGCTAGAAATTTATAAAGACTAATTGATTTTCAAAGTTTGGGGATTTGGATCAGATATCAATATTAAACATTAGGTAGATTATATTAATTACATATTGTTTGGTAGGCACTGAGCTAACTACTTTATAGGCATCATTTATCTTAAACCTCACAATTACCCTATGAGTACTTTTACTCTCATTTGACTGTTATTGAAGCTAAAGCACCAAGAAGTTGACTATTTGTCCAGAGTACATAGTCTAAGGTTGAGTTGTATTTATTTATTTTTTTTTTTTTTTATTTTATTTTTTTTTTTTTTAAATTTTTTTTTTTTAACGTTTATTTTTGAGACAGAGACAGAGCATGAATGGGGGAGGGTCAGAGAGAGGGAGACACAGAATCCGAAACAGGCTCCAGGCTCTGAGCCGTCAGCACAGAGCCCGACGCGGGGCTTGAACTCACTGACCATGAGATCATGACCTGAGCCGAAGTCGGCCGCTCAACCGACTGAGCCACCCAGGCGCCCTAAGGTTGAGTTGTATTTAAACCTGAACTGTGTACCTGCATAGCCTCCTTACTCCTAACTACTAAACTGTGCTGCTTTCCTATGAAAGAAACTTTTATAATCTCTTCTTTTTGAAATTGAGGACAATTTCTTGTCATTTGGGGTGATTTAGAGTAGCCATGGGAAGGACAGAGCTATTGGATAAGAATCTCCAGAAGGGCAGGGTATGAAGTATGAAAATGTTTCTGAGTGTCTTCATTATCCCTCTCTCTGTTCCCTGAAGTGGGAACCTCTGACTTAGGACATCCCACCTATATTATAGGGCCTGAGCATGATGCCTTCAAAAACTTTGGCAATTCTTTGCCACCCTGTGTGGCTTATACCTGCCATTAATGACGTGAGGTCAAGGGTTCATCAGTTTGTTTTTCCTTCACACTTTCATTCTGCTTGTCTTCTACAAGGAAGGCAATACCATTTATATCTTTACCTAGATCCGTATTATAAATATTGTTTGGCTAAAAAGCATGTATCTCAAAGTCAATTAGATAGAAATTCTGGATTATGTTCTCTTTCAGGTTTCTATTCTCAGTGTGTGTATTTGTTAAACAAGTTTTTGTTGAACATTAATTGAGCATCTAACTCACACTTTGATTAGGGCACAGGCAGCTGAGCAGGAATTGTGACACATTAGGATAAATGGCACATGGGGTAAGCTGGGTGGTATGAGAGCACATAGGAAGGGCAGCATGAGGGTCAGGGGAGGCTCCTGAAAAGCAACTTTTGAGCTGGGAACTGAAAGAGAAGTAGGGGGTAGCTAAGTGAAGGGACAAGAGAGTATTAGAGACAGGTAACAGGGTGAACATGGAATTTCTCAGCTGGAGCAGCAGCTGGACAGGGTGTGAGGCTGGAGGAACCAGCACAGGTCAGATGATGAAGGAAGGAAGGACTAGGAAGGAAGGGCAGTGGGAAGCACTGAAGGGTTTGAAGCCTGGGGGTCGGTGTGGGACATATCAGTGACATTTACAGTGTAGCAAGATTCCATGAGTTAAGTATTGACTCTGTCTATGTTATGTGCTTATTAGTAAATCATAACCTTGAAACTGGTTGCCACTGGTGGGTGGTAAATAAGGAGTCTAGATGGATTTGTACACAGAAGCTTTGACCCATAGCATTAGGATTCCTTTTGATAATCTGTAGAGAAGACTTTTCAATTTTGACTTGACCTTTCTGTCTTTAAAAACCACTGATGACATTTCCTAAAATTCTCTCAAAATCAAAGCCTGAATAGTAGGAGAGTGAAGGCTGTTCAACTTTGTTTTCTCTGTTCTTCACTACTCATTTCTGGGGCATTGCTGTGAATTGTTCACCAAAGCCTTGTTCCACTCGAGGAGGGGTCCATTTGAATAGCAGCAGCAGAGGAGGAGGAAGGAGGAACCACATGTAGGGTAGTGTTTCTTCATTAAGAAAATATCTTTGGCATATTAAGACCATGATTTGAGCGAGTGGAAAATAACTACCATGGAAAGTTAATAGTGAATTACAAGTCTGTGTTTTAATATAAGCTCACAGAGTAGGGCATGATCTCCAGATGGCTGGCAGTTGACATCACAGATGATGCAGGGTGTTTATAGAGCACAGTGTGGCCAGTGAGGAAACTGTCTGCAGAAGTGAGTTCTCCTTGTGTCCTGGAACCCAGACAGGGAGGATACAGAAGGAATTGTTTTGATTGTAAGGTACTGAGCTAGGTGACCTACTTCTTTCCTTCCTCCCTATCACACTCTCACAATTGTGGATACAAAAATTGTATTAAGTTTTGCCTGGTTACTTTGGGTGAGGTTAACTGAATGCTCAGAATTCACAAAATGGCCTTTCTGGCTCCTCTCCCTTAGTAATGGACACATGGTTGGCTTATGCACCTATTTCTCCAGTATTTCCTCACCAGGCAGCCTGGTTTCTCTAGTTCTTACAGGTAGTTATGAAGGCCCTGCCTCTTTCTCTACCTCTCTTCTCACAGCGCCCCCTGTGGGCCTGTATGGGTAAAAGAAAAGGTTGGACTGTACATTCTTTGCCACCAGTACAGCTAAATTGATGATGTCGGATGAGGACAAGGGGGGACATCTGACCATGGGAGCTGATTTGGAGCTAAAGAATTTTAAGACTCTGGGACCAATATTTGTATTTTAAACTCAGAATATATTTATGAAATGGTTCTGTAACTGCAACAAGTTCCTCTAGTTCATGAATTAACGTGTCATAACTTATGCTCAAGCACCACACAAACATCCCATGTGTGAATTATTGCATAATAAATTCATACCCTATTGTGTCCTACAGCTGTGTCCTACAGCTTAATTAGTATATGAAGCTACATGAGTTAGATGAACCCACATGAGATTTTGTCATGTAATGTGTAAAAAGGAGAATGTTGGGTGATATTTGACACTTTTCTCAGGGGAAAGCAGGGTTGAGTTTTTTTAGTAATCTTTTGGTTTCAGTCTCTGATACTCGAGCTGCAACAGGTAACATGGGACTTCTGGGCTTTGGTTAGTTGGCTGAAGACTGTTGTTCAGTAAATATTTATTGTTTATTTAGGCATTGTGAAGAGCTATCACATACCAGAAAATACAAAGTAGCAGCGTTGAAGCCTGAGTAACGGACCTCGGCAGCCCCAACTCAACTTGGCTTAACTCAGACTCACCAAACCTGATCCCAGACTCTGCTCCCTGGGCTTGCTACAGCTCTCTGATCCTGGAATCCTCTTCAGTTCCAGCTAGGATGCTGTGTCAGGCACTCCATAGATTTGGTCAAAAACTGGTACGCGGACCTACGCTGAAGGAACCGGTGGCTGAGAATGACCCACGGAGAACCCTGAACACTCTGGATTTAGTGGCCCTGGATGTGGGCCGCACACTGGGTGTAGGTGTGTTTGTCCTGGCTTGTGAGGTGGTCAGAAATCAAGCAGGGCCATCTTTTGTGATTTGTGTTTTGGTGGCCGGCCTATTTTCTATGTTGATTGGGCTGTACTATGCAGAGATTAGTGCCCGGGTTCCCCATTCTGGCTTGGCATATATCTACAGTCATGTCATTATAGGTGAGCTCTGGGCTTTCATCACTGGCTGGAACCTCCTCCTCTCCATTGGTGCTAATGCAGTCATTTTTTTACACATATTCTTCTTAGCTTTTGAGCACCTGCGTGTGACCCTGCATGAAATTATCTTACCACATGTTTCCCACCTTCTAGAAGACAATCTAGACTTCATTGTTATGTTTCTTCTGTGGTATCTCACAGAGTTGTGGTATATTTGCATTTCCTCAGTTAGCAAAATGTTCACATTGGTGAAAATTTTGGTTCTAAGCTTTGTCATCATCTCTGGCTTCATTAAAGGGCACCTGTACAACTGGAAGCTCACAGAAGAGGACTATGCAATGGCTGGACTCAATGACACCTCCAGCTTGGGCCCTCTGGGCTCTGGAGGGTTTGTGTCTTTTGGCTTTGAGGGGATTCTCCGTGGAGCAGCTACGTGTTTCTATGTATTTATAGGTTTTGAGGAAATTGTTACTAGAGTTGGAGAAGCCCAGAACCCCCAACGTTCTATCCCCAGGGGCATTGTGATTTCACTGTTCATCTGCTTTGTGCTGTATTTTGGTGTCTCTTTAGCACTTACACTTATGGTGCCTTACTACAAGCTTAAACCTGGGAGCATCTTGCCTGAGGGATTTCTCCTTATAGGCTGGGCCCCTGCCTACTATGTGGTAGTGTTTGTATTTTTGTTTTGTTTTTTTTTTTAGAAATAGGGTTGACCTTATTTTATTCACATATCAACTGTTACATGATATGGCAGTAGATGGCCTCCTGTTCCCTGTCTGTACCAGGATCCTTACCTGGAGTATCCCCCAGCATGGGATTATTGTAATTTTTTACATTATTGCAATAATCATGATCTTCTTCTTTGGACTCACTGATCTTGTGGACCTCATGCTTATTGGGTCCCTGATGTCTTACTCCATGGTTGCTATTTGTGTTCTCATCATCAGGTATCAGCCTGAGAGGAGGAATGGGAGAAATGAATCAGAGGTGCAGGAGGAGAATGGACATACAGTAGAGAGGCTGACTCTACAGGGACTACTTTTTCCAGGCAGCTTCACCCCCACTCCACTCTCTGGCCGGGTTGTCTATGTTCCTCACTGCTTGCTCTGCTGCTAATTCTCCTTTGCCTGGTGCTGGCCCAGTGGCCAGTTCTGCTTTCTGGAGACCCAGTGTGGATTTCAGTGGCTGTGCTGCTCCTGGTTCTCATCACTGGGATCACTGGGGTCATCTGGAGACAGCCACAGAGCTCTAGTCCCCTTCACTTTAAGGTCCCTGCTCTGCCTTTCCTCCCACTACTGAGCATCTTCGTGAATGTTTGCCTTATGATGCAGATGTCAGCTGCCACCTGGGCCCAATTTGGTGTCTGGATGCTGATTGGGTTTGCTATCTACTTCAGCTATGGGATCCAGTACAGCCTGGTCTCTAACTGAACTTAAACTAGGTCCAAAACTGTAGACCTTGAACTCAGTAGTTTCAGTATCTATTATTTTTATTATTATTATTTTTTACTTATCTAATTTTCCATTGTGCCTGTAGCTGCTCACTGACTTTTAAAAATACATTATTAAAAATGGGGCACCGGGGTGGCTCAGTCAGTTAAGCATTTGACTTCAAAGCTCAGGTCATGATCTCATGGTTTGTGACTTCGAGTCCCATGTTGGGCTCTATGCTAACAGCTCAGAGCCTGGAGCCTGTTCTGATTTTGTGTCTCCCTCTCTCTCTCCCCCTCCCCACTCACACTCTATCTCTCTCTGTCTCTCAAAAATAAACATTAAAAATATAAAAATATTATTTAAAAAACTATAAAAAATGTTTTTCTTTTCTTTGATAAAATATCCAGTAGTGGTGGGGTGCCTGGCTGGCTCAGTCAGTAAAGCATGTGACTCTTGAACTAAGGGGTGATGAGTTAGAGCCCCGCATAGGGTGTAGAGTTTACTTAAAAAATATGCAGTAGCAGAATTACTGGATTACAGAGTATTTCTATTTTTAATTTTTTGAGGAAACTGCATACTGCTTTCCATAGTGGCTGAACCAATTTACATTCCTACCAATAGTACATGAGGATTCCTTTCTCTCCTGATCCTGGCCAACATTTGTTTTTCTTGTCTTTTTGATTTTAGTCATTCTGACAGGTATGAAGTGATATCTTATTGTAGTATTAATATACATTTCCCTGATGATTACTAGGAGTAAATATCTTTCCCTGTGTCTATTGACCATCTGTATGTCTCTTTGGAAAAATGTATATTCAGATAGTCTGACCATATTTTTAATTGGATTACTTGGTTTTCTGGTGTTGACTTGTATAAGTTATTTATGTGTTTTGGATATTAACCCCTTATTTGATGTATCATTTACAAATGTCTTCTCCTGTTCAGTAGGTAGCCTTTTTGTTTTGTTGATGGTGTCCTTTTCAGGGCAAAAAATTTTAGTTACATGAATTAAAAAAGATAGATGCATCCCTATGTTTATTGCAGCATTATTTATAAAATCCAAGATATGTGGGGGGAAAAAGATGAAATATGGCCCAAGCCATTATGGAGCATATCTTCTAATCCAAGGGGTAAAGTATAGCTGTAACACAAAGTAGAAAGTGTTGTCATAAGGGAAATGCAAATAATGTGTCTTGGGCATTCAGAGTGCAGGATGATCATTTGTGGCTGGCACAGTGACTAGTAAAATGAAAGAAGACTTTGTAGAGGAATGGCCTTTGAGTGGGCTCTCTACAAGGATGGATAGGATTTTGTCACATGTGGGCAAGAGGGAGGAACTTAGGCACAGAGAACAACAGGAAAAGCACAAGAAATGAAGCAGTGTCAGAGCACACTGAGCATGCAGTGTAGCCTGAGCCTTGGCTGTGAGAGGGGACAACAGAATGTGCACAGGTGGATTGGAGCCAGAGCTTTCCTCTGAGCACAAAGCACTTTGGCTTTGAACCCACTACCCATGCTGAATATTCCTGGAGTTGGTTCTTCTACTTGGAAATATCTCCATTCTTGGACTTTAAATTTCGGTACTGTTGTCTGCTTTATTCCACCTGCTCTGAAAGTGCACAGCTGAGACCCAAGTGTCTTGGGTTCTGGTGTTGTTCCACCATGAACTATCAATGTGACCTTGAACAAACTGCTCAGTTCCATCAATGCTCTGCTTATTTATCTGTAACATGAAAGGTCAGGACTGATCATTTCTAAAGTTTCATTTACTTAAAAATTCTAGGACTTCTGATTCTTCTTTCCTTTACTTTCTCCACTAGATCTCTCTACTGTGTGGGGTCTGAATGTGAATCCCACCCACTTTTCACTACAGCCCATTGTTGGTGCTGTAGAGCTCCAATAAATAATACCCCATTTTACCCTCCTCTGTTTAGAACCAAGTGATAATCAAGATATAGAGACATATGATTAAATAATCAGCCACAACCTAATTGGTTTGCCAAGCCCGCATCATTAAATTAGACAGACTTACTCGTCATCACAAGAAGTGCTGGACACACCCTGCCTCCCATCACAAGAGACAGTCCGCTTTTATTAGATTTTATGTTGTATGAGCAAGTTGGCATGCAAGTGTCCTGTGGACAAGTTGGTTCTGGATTAATAAAGAAAATCAACACAAGAATGGAAGGGGATGAGCTGGGCATACTCACAGTTGTCTCTTCAACTCACTAACCAAATTCTCGGTGAAAGAGGGTGTGGAGAGAGGCCAGGAATAGTAATCTGCTCAGTGATGGCTCAAACTTCAGCTCCTGCAGCTCACTTGGAGGTCTTGTGAAAACCTGCTCCCAGTGTTTGGAATTCAGTACATCTGGGGCGGGAGGGCAGAACTTGTACTTCTAACAGTTTCCAGGTGATACTGATGCTGCTGGTCCAGGGACCACACTTTGAAAACCAAGGCTCCAGCTGAAGTCCCTCCACACGTAAAAATGAAGAGAAGCAAACAAAGTGCCCTTTTAACATCTACCTTCATTTTTGAAACATTTAGATGAAAATACCATCATTAATCTTTTCACAGTGGGGAAATCATAGTGAATGATTTCACAGTGCATATGTAGATCAAATCACCACAATGTACACTTTAAATATCTTACAGTTTTATATGTCAGTTATACCTCATTATGGCTGTAAGTAAATATATATATACCACATGTCTCTGTGTGTCTTTATTTATTTTATTCCCTGATTGAAGATCATAGGTTATGAGTGTATCTTGTTCACTCCTCCTGAGCATCCAGCTGGGGCCAGGAGCATAATGAGTCTATAATAAATTCATGTTGAATTGAATTGAGCCTTACACATTTCTTTGGTACTGAAAATTCTCTTTCCTTTCAGTCTACCACTGTGCTACTCTTTTAATACTATCTTTTGGGGACTTCCTTGACAAATAGCTTTTCTTTATGTCCAGAACTATATCTTGAACTCTATGTGGAGCTATACCCAGCATCTAGAACTGTACCCAGGCACTTCTCGTTTTTCCTTTGTGTGGCTCTGCCTGAGTTATGGTGACTGTCCTGTCTGTTCCATCATATTGGAGTCTTGTTCAGGGCAGGGAGTAAGTTCTCCCCTTCCTCTAGACCCAAGAGTAAGAACAGTGTTGTTCCTTCAAAGAGAAACAGGGAAAATACAACCCTGGACAGGAGAATGCCTGACATGACCTCTCCTGGTCCTGCTCCATCTGTTTCTGTGGCATGTGTGGAGGGGCTGGAAATAGTGAAATTGATAGAAGACCCAATTGCTCTACCTGACTTCAGGGAATCACTGAAGAGGACACTGGATACCAGCTCCTTTAGATGCTTTGTTGAGAGACTGGTATATAATTTTGTGAGATAATCTAAGATTCTTTGGGGAGAGAGAAGTTTTCCCCCAAGTGGGGAGAAGCACAGACTGAAATAGGAATTGGGAACTGGATAGGGATGAAGGCATCATTACGTTGTAAGGGAAGGTGTGAGTAGAAACTGAGAAAGATGTATTGGTCAAGAGACACTGGAGGTGTACGCCTGTGGAGAAATTTGGGAAATAAAAGATGGATAAAAGAATTGGAAAAGAAATGGGGCAGCAATTCCAGGCTACATGGACCTTTAAGAGTCATGAAAGAATGGGACTTTTGTGAGGGATGTGTTGCTTCACATTTTAAGGGAAATTATGGAACAGGTTTGTGCCGTGTATTGTGCCCTGGAGCGAGATTCCTGAATCAGGAAAGGGTGAGATATGGGTTCTCATTGTCATCTGGAAGATAGACAGACAGAAGGATGTGGACACATAGACTCTTCATGGGAGAGAGTTGTGTCAACTGCTATCGTCATCTAGGCCCTTGCTCTTTGACGTGTGCTCCATGGACCAGAAGCATGGCTATCACGTGGGAACATGCTAGAAATGCAGAATCTGAGGCCCCACCCAGACCTACTGAATCAGAATCTACATTTTTAACAGACTTCCAAGTGATCTGTATGCTCTTTCCAGTTTGAGAGGCACTAGCCTTACATGATGGATGATAGGTGTCTGGCCTCAGATGAGCCTATGGAAGATTTGAAAACTTTGGAACTGGGAACACAAGAGGAGGGGCCTAGGCTTGGAAATTGAATTTCGACTAGAGAGAGAAGGGAGGGGGCCCTGACTGCCCTCCTGTCCCCAGGCCTCTCACACCAGTCACTGTGTTAGGATTTGTCACTATGCCCACTTTAGGAAAATGTCTGCTGTGCCCACGCTGGAGTCTGCCTGGTCCTCAGGGGCTCTCCTGGGGCAAGCATCTCATGGGTCAGGACTGATGCCAATTCTGTTTCCTCTACTTCATATGATGGCCTGAAAGGGATTGTAGAGGCCATATTATTCATGACGAGACTCAGGGTTGTACTCTCCTAATCAAATGAGTGATAACTTGATGATACTAATTGAGGAGGTTATAGAGGTTGGGGGGATTAAAGTTGGAGTTCTTAATTTTCTGTCCTGGAAATTAGGATATTTTCATCCTTCAAAAACTTTCAAAAACTTTAAGGAGAGACCAGATTACTGCACAAGATGACTAAATCAATTATTTTTAAGGAAACTTTTGAAGTTTTTAAATAGTTAATAACAAAATATATGAGACCTATAATTACAGGGACCTGGGATGATTGGCAATGCATCAGTGTTACCAGGTGGGCATTTGAGAATTTTCTTCAGTCTTTGAGGGTTTGTGTACCTCACCCCAATCAGAGTGAGTGTAAAGAGGGACCAGTATGGAAGGAAAACAGATTGAGATAGAAGATGAAGAAGAATTTCTGAGATTAGACAGTGACCAGGGGATATGGGAGGGAGCAGGCTCTCTGGCCATGCACATGGCTGTCTCACTTGGGTTTGGAATGACTCAGATGGGCTCCTGTCCAGAAACAGGGTAATGTACAAAATGAGCTCTCAAAATCTTTTTCATCTCAAGAATTCTCCAGTCAACTCCTGAAATAAAAGGCTGGGATGGATATTTGGTGTATATCAGGTGGCGAGGCATGGGAATGATGAATGGCAGAAGAAAAAAACAATTTATTGGATCATTGAAATCTGAAAATTTTAAAACACGGATTGGATGTAGGAGAATAAATTGCATGTTACAGTTCAAATAAGAGTTTTAGGTTTCCATGTTATTCCTCTCTCTATGTATTTATCTTGTCTCATTGATGAGATTTAAAAACCTCCTAAGGGAAAAGAACATCTCTCTTTTATATATGGCTTGTTTATATCTGCAATGCCCCCAAAACGGTGACAAAAATAATAACTACCTTTGGCTGAGTAGTATGCTCTCTATTTTGCTCAATTATTTTACATAGTCACCTATTTCATACAAGAATGGTATGAGGTGAGAATTATTATGCTCATATTACCAAAGTTGAAACTAATGCTCAGAGTGGTTAAATAATTGCTGCAGGTGAGTTGTGAAGCTAGGATTTGTGCTGAGTTTGAGCAAAACATATGCAACTAAGCCCTGAGCTACACTCTCTGTGGGGTAGTGGCTCAAAAGGGGTAGAAGATCACTGAAACTTGATGGCATAGAGGTAATTGAAGGGCAGTGGATAATTCCAAATAGTGAGTCATGAGAAAATAATTTCTTTTTGTTTTGTAGAGTGTAGTTGGAGAAACACTTAGTGACACATGCAAGCTTCTATTCAGACATTTTCTCATTCCCCATCACTGTCCCCAACCCTTCAGTCAGGAGCTTGGACTCCTCACCCAGGAATGAGGCTGGGCACATACATTCATAAAGCACCTCATTAAAGTTATGTATGTGCTTAGTATATGGACATGTTTATTTTATTTTATTTTTTAAATTTACGTCCAAATTAGTTAGCATATAGTGCAACAATGATTTCCAGAGTAGATTCCTTAATGACCCTTACCCATTTAGCCCATCCCCCATCCCAGAACCTCTCCAGTAACCCTCTGTTCTCCATTTTTAAGAGTATCTTCTGTTTTGTCCCCCTCCCTGTTTTTATATTATTTTTGCATCCCTTCCCTTATGTTCATCTGTTCTGTGTCTTAAAGTCCTCATATGACTGAAGTCATATGATATTTGTTTTTGACTGACTAATTTCACTTAGCATAATACCCTCCAGTTCCATCCACGTAGTTGCAAATGACAAGATTTCATTCTTTTTGATTGCTGAGTAATACTCCATTGTATATATATATACCACATCTTCTTTATCCATTCATCCATCGATGGACATTTTGGCTCTTTCCATACTTTGGCTATTGTTGATAGTGCTGCTATAAACATTGGGGTGCATGTGTCCTTTCAAAACAGCATACCTGGATCCCTTGGATAAATACCTAGTAGTGCAATTGCTGGGTCATAGGGTAGTACTATTTTTAATTTTTTGAGGAAACTCCACACTGTTTTCCAGAGTGCTGCGTCAGCTTGCATTCCCGCCAGCAGTGCAAAAGAGTTCCTCTTTCTCTGCATCCTTTCTCATTGCTCATTTTATTGGCATTTTATTTGTTGTTGCCTGAGTTGTTAATGTTAGCCATTCTGACAGGTGTAAGGTGGTATCTCATTGTGGTTATGATTTGTATTTCCCTGATGATGAGTGATGTTGAGCATTTTTTTTTCATGTGTCGGTTGGTCATCTGGATGTCTTCTTTGGAGAATTGTCTATTCATGCCTTTTGCCAATTTCTTTACTGGTTTGTTTTTGGGTGCTGAGTTTGATAAGTTTTTACAGATTTTGGATACTAACCCTTTATCTGATATGTCGTTTGGAAATATCTTCTCCCATTCTATCGGTTACCATTTAGTTTTGCTGATTGTTTCCTTCACTGTGCAGAAGATTTTTATTTTGAAGAGATCCCAGTAGTTCATTTTTGCTTTTGTTTCCCTTGCCTCTGGAGACATGTTGAGTAAGAACTTGCTGTGGTCAAGATCAAAGAGGTTTTTGCCTGCTTTCTCCTTGAGGATTTTGATGGCTTCCTGTCTTACATTTAGGTTTTTAATCCATTTTGAATTTGTTTTTGTGTATAGTGTAAGAAAGTAGTCAAGGATCATTCTTCTGTATGTCGCTGTCCAGTTTTCCCAGCACCACTTGCTGAAGAGACTGTCTTTATTCCAATGGATATTCTTTCCTGCTTTGTCAAAGATTAGCTGACCATATGTTTGTGGGTCCATTTCTGGGTTCTCTTTTATGTTCCATTGATCTGAGTGTTTTTGTGCCAGTACCATACTGTCTTCATGATTATAGCTTTGTAGTATAGCTTGATGTTTGGGATTGTGATGCATCCTGCTTTGCTTTTCTTTTTCAAGATTGCTTTGGCTATTTGGGGTCTTTTCTTGTTCCATACAAATTTTAGGATTGTTTTCTATAGCTCTGTGAAGAATGCTGGTATTATTTTGATAGGGATTCCATTGAATATGTAGATTGCTTTGGGTAGTATTGACATTTTAACAATATTTGTTCTTCCTATCCATGAGCATGGAACCTTTTTCCATTTTTTTTTTTTGTGTCTTCTTCGTTTCATAAGGTTATAGAATTCAGTGTATAGATTTTTCACCTCTTTGGTTAGATTTATTCCCAGCTATTTTATGATTTTTGGTTCAATTGTAAATGGGATTGATTCCTTGATTTCTCTTTCTGTCGCTTCATTGTTGGTGTATAGGAATGCAACCGATTTCTGTGCATTGATTTTATATCCTGCAACTTTGCTGAATTCATACATCAGTTATAGCAGTTTTTTGGTGGCATATTTTGGGTTTTCCATATAGGGTATCATGTCATCTGTGAAGAGTGAAAGTTTTACCTCCTCCTGGCTGATTTGGATGCCATTTATTTTTTGGGGTTGTCTGATTGCAGAAGCGAAGACTTCCAATACTATGTTGAATAACAGTGGTGAGAGTGGACATCCCTGTCTTATTCCTGACCTTAGGGGTAAAGCTCTCAGTTTTTCCCCAATGAGGATGATATTAGTGTTGGGTCTTTCATATATGGCTTTTATGATCTCGAGGTATGCTCCTTCTATCCCTACTTTCTTGAGGGTTTTTATCAAGAAAGGATGCTGTATTTTATCAAATCCTTTCTCTGCATCTATTGAGAGGATCATATGGTTCTTGTCCATTCTTTTATTGATGTGATGAATCATGGTAATTGTTTTGCGGATATTGAACCAGCCCTGCATTGCAGGTATAAATCCCACTTTGTCATGGTGAATAATTCTTTTAATGTATTCTTGTATCCGATTGGCTAATGTCTTGTTGAGGATTTTTGCATCCATGTTGATCAGGGAAATTGGTCTATAGTTCTCCTTTTTTAGTGAGGTCTCTGCTTTTGGAATCAAGGTCATCCTGGCTTCATAGAAAGTTTGGAAGTTTTCCTTCCATTTCTATTTTTTTGGAACAGCTTCAAGAGAATAGGTGTTAACACTTCCTTAAGTGTTTGGTAGAATTCCCCTGGAAAGCCATCTGGCCCTGGACTCTTGTTTTTTTTGGGAGATTTTTGATTACTAATTCGATTTCTTTACTGGTTATCGGTCTGTTCAAATGTTCAATTTCTGTTTCAGTTTTGGTAGTGTATATGTTTCTAGGAATTTGTCCATTTATTCCAGATTTCCCATTTTATTGATGTGTAATTGCTCATAATATTCTTTTATTATTTGTATTTCTTCTCTGTTGGTTGTGATCTCTCCTCTTTCATTCTTGATTTTATTTATTGGGATCCTTTCCTTTTTCTTTTGACCAAAATGGCTAGTGGTTTATAAATTTTGTTAATTCTTTCAAAAGAAACATCTTCTGCTTTCACTGATCTGTTCTACTGTTTTTTTTTTTTTGTTGTTGTTGTTAGTTTGTTTGTTTTGATAGAATTAATTTCTGCTCTAATTTTTATTATTGCTGTCTTCTGGTTTTGGTTTTATTTGCTGTTCTTTTTCTAGTTCTTTAAGGTGTAAGTTTGGGTTGTATATCTGAGACCTTTCTTCCTTCTTTAGGAAGGCCTGGATTGCTATATAATTCCCTCTTATGACTGCCTTTGTTGTGGCCCAGAGGTTTTGGGCTGTGGTGTTTTTTCATTTTCATTGGCTTCCATGTACTTTTTAATTTTGTCTTTAACCTCTTCATTAACCCATTCATTCTTTAGTAGGATGTTCTTTAGTCTCCAATATTTATTACATTTCCAATTTTTTTCTTGTGGTTGATTTCGAGTTTCATAGCATTGTTGTCTGAAAATATGCACGGTATGATTTCGATCTTTTTGTAGTTGCTGAGGGCTGATTTGTATCCCAGTATGTGATCTATTCTGGAGAACATTCCATGTACACTGGAGAAGAATGTATATTCTGTTGCTTTAGGATGGAATGTTCTGAGTATATCTGTTAAGTTCATCTGGTCCAGTGTATCATTCAAAGCCATTGTTTCCTTGTTGATTTTCTGATTAGATGATCTGTCCATTGCTGTGAGTGGGGTGTTGAAGTCCCCTACTATTATGGTATTATTATCAATGAGTTTCTTTATGTTTGTGAGTAATTGACTTATATATTTGTGTGCCCTCACATTTGGGTGTAAATGTTTACAGCTATTAGGTCCTCTGATGGATAGAGTCCTTAATTATGATATACTTCCCTTCTTCGTGCCTTGTTACAGTCTTTATTTTAAAGTCTAGATTGTTACAGTCTTTATTTTAAAGTCTAGATTGTCTGATGTAAGTATGGCTACTCTGGCTTTCTTTTGTTGACAATTAGCATGGTAGATGCTTCTCCATCCCCTACTTTCAATCTGAAGGTGTCTTTAGGTCTAAAGTCAGCCTCTTTTAAACAGTATGTAGATGGATACTGTTTTCTTATCCATTCTTTTACACTATGTCTTTTGATTGGAGCATCTAGTCCATTGACGTTTAGAGTGAGTACTGAAAGATATGAATTTATTGCCATTATGTTGTTTGTAGAACTGGAGTTTCTGGTGGTGTTCTCTGGTCCTTTCTAGTATTTGTTGCTTTTGGTCTTTTTTTCCCCATCTTTTCTCCCCTCAGAGAGTCCTCCTTAAAATTTCTTGCAGTGCTGGTTTAGTGGTCATGAATTCCTTTAAATTTTTTTGTCTGGGAAACTTTTAATCTCTCCTTTTATTTTCAAAGACAGCCTTGCTGGATAAAGAATCCTTGGCTGCATATTTTTTTCTGATTCAGCACATTAAATGTATCCTGCCACTCTTTTGTGGCCTGCCATGTTTCTGTGGATAGGTCTGCTGCAAACCTGATTTGTCTTCCCTTGTAGGTAAAGGACTTTTTATCCTTGCTACCTTCATGATTCTTTCCTTGCCTGAGCATTTTGTGAATTTGACCATGATATGCCTTGTTCATAGTTGGTTTTTGTTGAATCTAATGGGAGTCCTCTGTGCTTCCTGGATTTTGATGTCTGTTACTTTCCCCAGGTTAGGAAAATTTTCTGCTATGATTTTCTCACAAAACATTTCTACCCCTTTTTCTCTCTCTTCATCTTCTGGGTCCCCTAAGATTCTGATGTTGTTCCTTTTTAATGAGTCACTGATTTCTCTAATTTTTAAATCATGCTCTTTTGCCTTAGTCTCTCTCCTTTTTTCTGCTTCATTATTCTCCATAAGTTTGTCTTCTATATCACTAATTTGCTCATCTGCCTCACCATCCTTGCCGCCGTGGCATCCACTCAAGATTGAAGCTCAGTTATAGAATTTTTTATTTCATCCTGACTATCTTTTACTTCTTTTATATCCACAGAGAGGGATTCTAATCTATTTTTGACTCCAGCTAGTATTATTATCATGATTCTAAATTCTGATTCATACATCTTGCTTGTATCTGTGTTGGTGAAGTCCCTGGTTGTTGTTTATTCCTGCTCTTTCTTTTATGGCGAATTCCTTTATTTCCTCATTTTGATGGGAGAAAAGGAAATAATGAGGGTAAAAAAAATTAAAATTAAAACATTAAAAACAACACACACACACAAATACACACACAAAATCAAATAAATGGTGCTAGATCCTAGGTGTGTTTTGGCCCAGGTTTTGAAAAGGGCTTAAAAGATTAGAGAGAAAAGGGGGGGGGGGAAAGGAAATCATTTCAAAATTTGACAAAATGAATACACTGAAATAGAATAAAATGAAATGATGTAATAAAACAGAATTTGAAAAATTTACAAAAAAGTAAAAAATATATAGTTAAAAAATTAAAAAAATATATTTTTAATAAACCTAGAAAATAAAAATAGATTTTTTTCACATTCTGTGTTGAAGAAAAAGAAAAGATACAAAAAAGAGATAGGAAAAAAGAAAATTGAATAGGTGGACCAGCGAACAGACTAAAATATGATTGAAATTACTGTATTTTCCCGTAGAAGTTCAACTATGGAGCAGTTTATAGTTGTAAACTAAGTAGGCGAAGAGACTTATGTTCCTGAAGACCGAGGTTGGTCCAGTATGTGGGACTTAGTGTAATGGCTCTGTTCTCCACTAGATGGCACTGCTTAGCTTACTGGGGTGGATTTTTGTGGCAGGTGTATGTGTGTATGCGCATGCACGGGAGAGGTGAAAATGGCGTCACCCAGCTATCCAGTCTCTGGTAATGGAGCTCTGCTCTCCCTGATTAGCAATCGCACACCTGTCCTTTGTCTTCAGCTTCTGTACATTCCCCACTTTTACACTGTGACCAAGCCCCAGGCAACACCTCCCTCCTGAGTTTTATCTCAGATGCAGCTGTGTTTCCCGACCCCTTACTTATGGGGGACTGTGGCTGTAACTTGCTCAGACATTCTGTGGAAGGGTCTCACAGAGCAATGGCCGGGTGCTGGCTGCACCCAAGAACATTTGTAGGACGATGCTGCTGTCAATGCCCAGAGACTGTGGCTGGACGTCAGCTCACCCGAAAAACAGTTCTCCTGATTCTGTAGCAGCAGCATTTCAGGGATTATGGAAAATCACAACACATCTGGCACTAGGCTTCATCCTTAATGACTTTGTTATAGCACCAGAGAATTTGGTTGTTCTCCTGGGTCCACTGAGGCCTTTGCATGTAGGGGGTGTTACAAAGCCTCTAGCATATGTCCTCCCAGCAGGAGAACTGCCTCTCCCCATGTGGCCTGAAGACCCCTAGACTTCACTCTGCTACTGGGGATTTGCCCTTCTCACTAGAGCACTGCCAGGTATCAAGCTGGGGAGTTTCAGATTCTGTGCTCTCCCTGTTTATAGAGTCAATGGAATTTAAACCCTCTCCTTTCTCCCTTTTTAGTTCAGTCCCTGTGGCTGTTTCCACTTTTCTACTTTCTCTCCAGCTGCTTCTAGGGGACTGCTTTTCCTGTATTCTCCCCCACACACATACACACACCATCTCCATCCTCTCTTCACAGGCAAAAACAGCTCCCTACCCTCTGTAGCTTCTCTCTCCCCCAGTTCACCTCTCTGTGCTGTGTACCTGCTGAGTTCCATGGTTCAGGTTGTGCAGATTGTTGTGTTAATCCTCAAATCAGTTTTCTAGGTGTGCAGGATGGTTTAGTGTTGGTCTGGTTATATTTCATGGACATAAGAAAAACTTCCATGCTGTTCTGCCATCTTGCCTCCTCCTCCCCTCATGGGTCACATATGAAGGGCCATCTTTGGATCACATGACTGCTGAGCTGCTTCTGAGGGATAAGCTCTCCCACAGTGGGAGCCATTGCAGGGCTCATGCACTGCGCAATTCTGTTCTGTATGCACATGTGGTATCTCCCTGGGTCCCTGCACTTGCAGTTCTGCAGGCACCTTGGATATGGGTAGGTCTCCTCTTCTGAAGCCACAGCTTGTCTAGTCTTGGTGGGAGATGCTGTGGAGTCCTTGCCATGCATGTCACAGGTGTGCTTCTCCTGGATGTGCTTTCTAAAGTGGGTTCTGGTCACCCTTCACCGCTGCCCAGAGCCCCTGTGGCCCCTGTGACTGCCCAACCTCTTGTACCACTGTCTTCCCCTCCCCCACCAGCTCACACAGCTAAAGATGCTCAGGAGGCTCAGGGGCACCACTGCGGGCATCTCCATAGCACCTGAGGAGTGCTGGCTGCAGGCCTTGTCTGTGGATGGCCTGATGACTTAGGATGTTGTAACCATCTGGAACTCCTTGGCGCAAGGGCACAAGTGTAGGGCCCCTTTCTCTTTGTCTTCTCCCAGGCAGTTGCTACCTAGGCCACAGTGACCATTGAGATTGGGGCTACCATGGTAGTGGCATGGCTGCAGAGATGGTGAACTCAGATAAAAAGGTGCGGCCTGGGCATGTTGTGGGGACACTGGTGGGGGCAAGGGTGGAGACTTCAGATTGGCTGTGTCCATTGTGAAGTGGGAGGCTGGGCCAGGGGCACAGAAACAAGGGCAGCAGCAGTGCGGCAGACTCCTGGGTGTCAGTGAGAACCCAGAGCAGGTCCACCTGGAGAAGCCCTGCCATGGGGACTGGGGCCTGGCTGGTGGGGCTGGCACGGCTTGGAATGGAATACCCTGGGAGGCAAAAAGGGAACTGGAGCTCAGTCCTGACCTGAAAGGGGTTCTGGGTGTGACTCTGGTGGGTGGAAGGTATTCATGAGGCCGCCCACTCCAGGTAAGTCCAGGCCCTGCGAGGGAAGAGGGTTGCAGCAGTGTGCTAGGGAATACATGGAACATGGCTTTGGCTACTGACAAGCCCGAAGGGGCTCAGGTGGAGCCAGGGGCACAAGCCCTGAAGGGCCCAACCCTGGCCTGCCTGACGGGGTCAAGCTTAAAGCGTGGCCCGAGGGCCCCCAGGCTGCCTGAGCACCTCTGCTGGACTATGGGAGGTAGGGAAGGATCCTGAGCCAGTTTTTTCATTACCTGGTGATTGTCTGGGGCCCTATTATTTCTCCAGCCACTCACCTCTCCCCAAGACAGTGAATAGCACAGGGAGAAAGGGGTAAAGATTGTTTTTGGGACCTGATACAAGAATACACACACCCTCCCCTGCACTTCCCCTGAAGTAGATGCATACTTGGGAAAACTCCCAGCCTGAGGCAGAGGAAGATAGCCTAGGAATATTGCAACAGACACAAATTAAACCCCCAGGTCTCCCTTCCCCAGTGTTCTGTCCTGAGAGCCATCCTTCCAATTCCTGTCTCCTTTGCCTCTAGGAATTTTGGCTCTGTAGTCCTGGCTGGGCCACTCATCCACCACCCAGCATAGAACCTGGAACAAAAGAGGTGCCCAATTAGTGCCTTTGGTCCATGACTACTGGAGATGTGTTAGGGCAGAGTCAATGTGATTTGTAGGCTTTCCTCAGTTGGAGGTTCTTCATGACATCTGTAGCAGTTCTTTCTGTTCAAATTTCAATGTTCTGTCTTAGTACAGTTAAGATTCTGTCCCTTTAGGGTCCTGCTGCTACTCTTTTCTTCCTTCCCTCCATCTCCACTGCAGTGTTTAAGGAACCTAATTTTGGGTTTAGGGAAATCTAAGCACTATTAAGAGAAGGAAGTGGTGCCTCTTTTCCATGAGACTGGTGGCTTCTTGGGCCCATCTCATCTGCATTTGTCCCTTGGTCTTTAAGTAGGCCTTACGTTCTCCATCTATGAAAAGTCTTGGCTTCTGTTTGAAGATTAACATTCTCGGAAATGTCCTTTGGTCACTGTTTCAGAGTCTTGGAAGCACCATGGTTTGAATGTCTAGAGCAGGAAGCTCTCTAGGTAGAAACTATATCTTTTTCTTTACTTCCTCCAACAAAATGCCCAATGCATGTTCAGTTAGAATATGCTATGAATGCTGAGGTGACTGTGTCAGGAAATCCCTTGAGGTGAAGCTTAAGCAAATTCCCTTTTAGTTTTAATCCTGGAGTGAAGTGAATGCTGAATGAGGGAGTGGGGATGTGTGGTGCTGATAGAGGAACCTAGTAGGAGATTGTGAGAGGTGTCTTTGGTGGTGCGTCTATCCTTGTTTACAGGACTGCTGAGTGGGCTCCTTAGCTGAAACTAGGACTGGCCTCCAAATCACCACAGGCTGGTTCCACATGGCTCCCCACACTCTCTTCCTGGCAACCAGGACCTCCTCCATACACTGTGAAGCTTGTTTACTTCTAAAAGCAGATATTGGGTCAACAAAGTCTCCAACAAGTCCCATTTAAGCCCTCAGTCCACTTCATCACCAATGCAGGGTCTCACTTGTCTTCCTTTGCCCATTTCCAGCTTTCCTCCAGGATTCTGCCTAATCCACCTCCTTCACAGTTCCCTACCCTTCTCATGAGCCCTCCTCTCAGGCACACCAGCCCTCTGATGGCCCCACCTCCTGATGGCTCTGCTTTCCTGAGGGCCTGGCCTCCCCAGTGCCCCAACTCCCTGAGGGCTCCCTCTAAGCTCCACCCCAAGTCCTGACTCTGCTAGGCCAAGCTCCTTCCCTCTCCCTTGGCTTGACTTGCACTTCTTTCTCAGGTCTTTCTCCTCTAATACAGAAACAGCCCATGGGTAAGTGATTTCTCGTGTTTATGGAGTTGACATGAAAACTGAGACAGAGCCAGAGAGGAAGAAGTCTGGGCACAAAGTGCAGCTGCTGTGAAAGCCCTGTGGGGTTTAAGCAGAGGATATTATATGGCATCAGAGCTAGACAGTGGATTGGGAGAGGGGGCTGCAGAGAGGCCTTGTGAGTTTGGGAAGGGCAGGTGGGTTTGCTGGGGTCAGAGAGATTTGGAGGCCTACATTCTGTTCTCCTCCATGCCAGAAAGGTTCTCAGCTCTGCTGAGGAAAATATGAAGTAGGGGAAATTATTCCTGGAGGATATTATTCTCCTCCAGAGTCCTTCCCACCTTTTTGGCCTTACCTGTCCTTCCTGGCCTTTCCTTTCTGACATGGTGCACAGCTTGCTTTATTCATCTTTGTCTTCCCCACAGGGCCCAGCACAGAGTATGCTTAGATATGTTCCTTGAATTAATGAAGATTCTTCTTCCTGTCTCTGATGTCTCTTTCATATTTTGCAACACTTTCTCATGGGAGATTCTGAGAGTCTCTGAGTCCTATCTTCTTAAGGAGGACATTGCTGTGGACCTTGCAGAATAGCAGGTCTAGTTTGATAAGGTGGTCCACCATCACCAGAGGGGATGTGAGGGGTTTATTCCTAGTTATTCAAGGATCTAGATATCTATTTTTACTGCTGAAGGGATCTCCGTGCCTTTATTATCTAATTAAAAAAAGTTGCATGGTGTGTAAGCCATACAGAGAAAGACAGATACCATATGTTTTCACTCTTATGTGGAGCCTGAGAAACTTAACAGAAACCCATGGGGGAGGGGAAGGAAAAAAAAAAGAGGTTAGAGTGGGAGAGAACCAAAGCATAAGAGACTCTTAAAAACTGAGAACAAACTGAGGGTTGATGGGGGGTGGGAGGGAGGGGAGGGTGGGTGATGGGTATTGAGGAGGGCGCCTTTTGGGATGAGCACTGGGTGTTGTATGGAAACCAATTTGACAATAAATTTCATATATTGAAAAAAAAAGTTGCATGGTGGGGATTGATTATAGGCCAGGTCAGGCTGTAGGAGGCAAGATTACCAAGTTCTCCTGGGTGTGGCCGCTTAGTGGTCTTTCAAACACTTTAAGAAGCCTTCTCTGTGGTCCCAAATATATTATAAATGAGTGAGTGCTAAATAACCTTGAAACTTGGTGGCTTTGTTCTTTCTCTTGGATTCTATCAATTTCATGTACATGATAGGCATAGTTCATTGATTGATAAAGTCTTGAAGGAGAAGCCTGAAATAGGTCTGTCTTCCTGGGTTTCCAAGAGGAAAAAGAGTTTGCTGTTATCTCAGAACATATTTGAAACTCTTTAACTTTAAAGGCCTTGGGAGTCTTAAACTATTCTCCACCCTCCACCCTCCCCAGTGCCATGTACACTATGGGCTGTACCCAACACCAGAAGCCCAGATAACACTTACTCATGCACAAAACCTGTATTATTGATTATACGGCAGATGTCAATTCCTAAGTTGCCTCTCTCATTTCCTCTAGCAGTTATTTATTGGGCAACTTCTCTCCATTACCAATTGATAGTGTTATGTTCTTCTAGAAGCAGATTCATTTTAACCTTAGTTTAAGCAAAATCATGTGGAAAGGCCAATTTCCTTCACATGTATCCACTAAATTGACAAATATAATTTTTAGAATATATTTTTGTTTTATCATCATCATTTTTTTCTTGTATATCCCAGAAATGACAGAGTTGGGATTAGAAAGAACTGGGGAAGAGGGATAAAGAGTGTCCCTTAAAAAGTAGTGTAGATTATGTTGCCTGAGCTGGGGTAAGTAGGATGAGTCTTGAGGGAGAAGTCATGATACATGTTTCATATGACTCAGATGATCTAGTGTCTTTCCTACAACAAAACAAAGCAAAACAAATTAACTTTTCAAGGCAGATGGTGACAGTGTGGAGCAGCTACCTGGGGCTATGAGAGGAACCAAGCCCTGTGTGTTGAAAGAGGACAGAGAGAAAGAGACACCTGAGTATTTACATGGAGGACAGGAGGACACATTTGAAGATATGAAGTAAGGTGACCAGAGAGAGTCAGTCTTTCCTAAGGCACCTTGTATGCAGTGTATTACTGAGGGTATATATTGGGAGGAAGTATATGGAAGAAGGAGCCATAACCTCTGACCACTCACAACTGCTATTCTGAAAGTGGAGACAGGATGTAGTGTTGTGTGGGACCACTGGATGGATATTCAGGATCAGATTCTTACAAGGAAAGGAAGGATCTAGGAGAAAATATCAAAGCTGCTTAACATGACTTTTTAGAAAAAAATGATTGTGGCTCAGTGCTCATTGTGGCTCATTGCTTTGTGGCTCAGCACAAAGGTGCTCCTATGTTGTTCGTTTTTATTTTTGGTTTTTTTTTTGTTTGTTTTGAAAATAAGGTGGAAAAGCAGATGGATTTCCTTCTACTGCTTTCTCCTGAGAACTTTTATTAGGCGTTCTGTGTTGACAGGATTTGGAGTTGGGAAGAAAGAGTAGTCAATTGTAGGGGAAACAGAGAAGAAATTGATTTTCACCATTGACATTGATGTGTCACATCACTTTCCAATCCCTTAATTGCACATCCTTCCTGGATTTTCCCAGATCTCTTTTTGATTCTTGCTTGGAAAATATAATCATGATTCCTCCTGGTAGCCCATCTAGTTTCTGAAGACCTCTAGAAGCAGAAGTTCAGGCTTTTCTGATTTGCAAGGTTGATCATCTTGTTTGGTGTAATAGAAATGTTAAGAATTTCCAAAACTAGATTCTGACTGAAACTAATCTAAATGTGTCAAATCATGAATGAGGAGTGTGGCACTTTACCTTGTCAGCAGTTATCCCAGAAGGACTAAGAAAGGGCGCCTTATTCACAACCATTCCAGAATATTACTAGATTTTATGGAGTCTATACACCCTCTAGAGAAGCCCTGGCTCCCTGATTGTTTACCCAAATAATGGTGCAATGATACTAGTGTGGTGTCTGCATGTAGCAGTGACTCCATAGATGTTGTGAGAAGGGAGCAAAAACGTTTTGTCCTATATTTACATAGATTTTGGCCTATAATTGAGTGGATGGATTTGGTGCACATACAGTTGGTCTGGAGTGTGTTAATTTGCATCTGGATGGGTTTTCACTGACTTGGAATTCAGCTTCTGCCAGACTGGGATGGATTTGAGAGGTGTAGCACTTAGGTAGTAGGACAGGTGAGTGAGTTGGTGGAAGTGGCTGTGTTTCCTCTTGGTCTAGTGAGCAGACAGCTTGGGGGCTGCCATGCCTTCCAGTTCAAGTCTTGGTTACACCTAGTAATGTATCCTTGCAGAATTAGCCTCATTAAAGGAACAAGAAGCAGTTTCTGTCCTATGGAATTTTTTATTTTAGAAAGCCTCTTCCCAGTAACATGCAAACAGAATACAGCACCAAGTAAGATCCTAGTTGGGAGGATGTCTTTTAAGTAATCCAATTGGTGAGGTTGCTTTCAGAAGACTCCTGGGAGATAAGATAGTTTCTCTCTCTTTTCCTTTTCAGCAGAGACCAAGACTGAGAGTTATTATTATTATTATTTATTATAGTTATTATTATTACATCTTACTGTCTAGTTCCATGTTAATATCTAGTTCCAAAACTGAGAGTTATTGTTGTTGTTATTATTATTATTACATCTTACTATCTAGTTCTATATTAATATCTGTAGCAAATATTTAAATGGATTTATCTAGTCGGGCAAACTGGATTTACTGGTTCCAGGTGTAGTGGAGTTTGTTTTGTATTTTTGATGGGGGGCATGGAAGGAGAGTCTAAAAGAGGCTCTACTTATTGGATCATGGCCCAACTTGAGTATGTAGCTTGAACTAATGTTTTCCTGGGAAACAGTTATACATGATGCCAAGATAGGGTAATTCTTCCCTCTTCCATGCAGTCTTCTCAGGCTGACACACAGTACACAGAAGATACTCACTAGTCCAGGGGAAAATGAGGTCCTTACTACTTTTACTTTCCATCAACTATGAAGCCATCTGGGATTTTCACATGCTATTGTCTTGAGTATTCATTTCTGAGTTAGGAATATATATCCTCATTTATACTTTATGTATCTTTTACTTCTTTTGGCAGGTGTGGAGGTGTTCATGAAACACCCATAATTGAAAAATCCCAGAGAGGGAATCCTGTATTTGCCCCCATTGTCTTTCACTGTGTGTAACTGAGTGTGTGATTATTTGTGGGTAATGGTGGTGGTGTTGATAATTTAGGAAAAGAAAAATGTTGCTTTTGCTTGAGGTTTTGTTTTTTTTTTTTTTCCACAAAGAATCACTGTGGTGCCTGAATTTTCTAATTTGGAATTGTCTTTATATTTATTTACATTTAATTGAAATCTGATCTTTAATAGGTAGAATCCAATATTTATCACTTGGACTTTTTGTGGTTTTGACTTGAGGAGCCATCCAAACTCTCACTTTAGACCCAGACCCAAGTACACAGAACTATCAGTGTAGTTATTTATAGATAGTACAAGAAAAATGGTAGCAAATACAGAAAATTATTTTTCTGTTAGCTTATAATATAAGGGCATTTGATGGATACTTCCTTATCCACCTGAAACAAGTGAAATACTATTCTAAAGCCCATTCAATTAATTGACTATGGTCCCACTCCTCCTTCTTCAGGCCAGCGTTAAGTGTAGTTATTGCAGTTTGAGTATCGTGTCATGTTTTCTAATACCAAAACATTAGAGGACTTATTTTACAAATAAGGTAAGCAGTGAAAGTAGTAAAACTCTGTATTGTCTGTCTGTTCCATTGTCACACATTAAAAGGATGACACTGGAATAAATCATGAATGTTGCTGATGATGTACATTCTCTCAGTTGACTTAGGTTACTTCCTTTGTACTTTGACTTTGTTGTGGTGAAAGAGACTTGGACCTCAGTTCTTGTGTCAGGTCTCTGACATCACCAAACTGGGCTGTATATCCTGGGGTACTTCTTGGCTGTCACCAGTTAACTCTTTGCACCTCAGGCTTCAGCTGGGGAAGGAAAGGCAGCTAAAAGCATCATCAGGCAGAAGCTGTGCTCCTTGGTTTCACCTCAGCACTAACTGCTTCTACCCTCTTCCTTAACTGGGTTTTTCCCCAATGCATAGTTGTAAGCCAGTGACTTATGCTCCTGGACATTAATGAGGAAAGAGAAAGGGACAAGGAGACCATACTGCAGAGAGCAGATACCTATCTGTAGCTGTGACCAGAGAAATTTCCAGAAGGAAGGTCATACTGAACAGAGTTGGGAAAGAACATATTCTAGGCAGAGAAGGACCGTCTGTGTGATAGTTGATGTTAATGCCAGCAAGACGTGCATGTGTGGGGAAAAAATTGTGCCAGTAGGACCACATTAAAGTTTAATAGTATGAGTAAGTGGGAGAACAACGGTGAAAAGGAAGACTTTGAAATACAATCTTAGAAGTTTTGACTTAATAAGGAGCTGGAAACTGCAGGTTGGTTGGGAGTGTTTGTGTGTGTGTGTGTGTGTGTGTGTGTGTGTGTATGTGTGTGTACTAGTGTCTTTACAGACTTGAGGAAAGTGTCATTTCCAGAAGGACCACTCACACTTCAGTTATCTTCTGCATATAGTAATCAGGAAGAATGTGATTTAGGGCTTTATCCTGCTTCAAGGACAGCACTCTCAGAACTGACCTTCTACTGGTACTGGCTTTCCTGGCAAAGGATAAGAGGACATTGCCATTCTCTGGCAAACATTCCCAGTCTGCTCCTTATTAGCAGCCCAGTCTGGGGAGCAAATGGCCAAATGAGATAAGAATCTTAAAAAGATGTTTCGTTAGGTGCACCTGGGTGGCTCAGTTGTTCAAGCGTTGTAATCAGCTCGGGTCATGATCTCATGGCCCATGGGTTCAAGCCCTGCATCAGGCTCTGTGCTGACAGCTCAGAGCCTGGAGCCTGCTTCGGATTCTGTGCCTCCCTCTCTCTGCCCCTCCCCCATTCATGATCTGTCTCTCTCCATCTCTGAAAAATGAATAAACGTTAAAAAAGTTCAAAAGAAAAATTAAAAAAAAAAAGACGTTCCATTAAACCACTCTCATTAAACAGGAGCAATCTACCTCTTGCCCTTCTTTGTCCCAGTTGGGGTTGTCCTTTGTGACAGAAGTTTCCTCATGGCGTGTGCTGGCTGCATCTTGAAGCCATGAGTGATGGCTGAGGTTTGGGAAGCTCAAACCTGAAAGGAATTAGGTTGTCAGGGAAATTTCAACCATTTTCTTGCCATCAGGCTCCCGTTTTAGAAAACATCTGCTCCCCGTATGACTGTATTTCTTTACACAATGAAAATCAAGGTTTCATTTTCTTCTCCAGAATTCCCTAAGCTACACTCAACATGTAGCTTAAGAATGAGGCAGTGACTAGAAAAGATTTGGAATAGAGTGGAAAAAGAAGTCTCAGGAGTGTGACTTATATTTGTCATCTGGAGATCTATTATCCTGTATTTTCCCTAAAGGCTAAGTAAAAACAGATGGGCTAACGTTGTGGGCAGGATTTTACAATAGTTGTAGAATCATATCTGGGAACTATTAGAATGGATATGGGACGTTTTGGAATCCTTCTTGGCATGTAAAAGGGCCTAGATTAGGCTTAGATTTTCGCAGGACATGGTTTAGATGGAGCATTCAGATTTAATGGTCCCAGAACTTTTTTTTAAGTTTGTTTATTCATTTTGAAAGAGAAAGGGACAGCATGAGTTTGAGAGAGGGAGAAATAAGGGGGTAGAGACAGAGAATCCCAGTCATGCTCCATGCTGACAGATCAGACCTGATGTGGGGCTTGAACTCATGAAGCCATGAGATCATGACCTGGGCAAAAACCAAGAGTTGGACGCTTAACTGACATAGCCACCCACGCATCTCCCCCTCATCCATCTTTCTTCTTTTCTTTCTTTCTTTCTTTCTTTCTTTCTTTCTTTCTTTCTCTTCTTTCAAGTTTGGTTCCCATGCTTCTAGCTGGCTCATCAGTGTGTATTTGGGAGGAGAGGGAAGATATCAGCAGAAGATGACCTGTGCACAAAGGTGAGAAGTGGCTCAAATACTCCTTTAATAGTCGTGCTCTCAAATTGTGTTTCTTTGTGGAAGTAGGGTGCTGGAGGAGAAAGAACATGGTATTTGAAGTGACAAAGAACCAAGTTCAAATTCCTGCTCTTCTTTGTACTGCTAAATGCTAGTTGCCTAATGTTTCAGTCAGTAAGTAGAGTAATAGTACTTATTTTATTGGGTTGTTATGGGGGTTAAATGAGATAACATATGTGCATTACTTGCGGCTCAACAAATCTGTTTCTCTATCATGGCTCTCTCCATGCATCCCTAATTCTTGCACATATACCTGGTAACCTTATTTGCCAGATACCATTTTTCTCTATCTTCAGCCTCTGCATATGTTCCCCAATGCTTCTAGAGTTCAAGTCTAGGGTCCTGGCTTATTAGTGTGTGTTAGTCCCACAAAATATCAATGAGAGTATGAGGTTTTTATAACCGTACTTACCTAAGGCAAAGTTGTGGTGTCTTTCCAGTCATTTTTGCTTGCCGACAATTTCGGTTGTAAATGAAAGACAAAGGAGTTTTATCTTCCCACCCGATCCTCTGATCTAAAGTTACTGATTTGAGGCTAAATCATTCTGGGTGGGATTTGGTTCTAACCAAAAATCATGTCAAACTTGTTTATAAAAGGCATTCAGGGAAGGAGAATCCATAAACGTTACTACTGGGACATTCTTTTTTTTCTTTCTACATTTTTAGTTTGCAAAATATCAATCCTACAGATAGTTGCAAGAATATTATATTAAATACCCATTTATTTTTCTCTAGAATTGACCAATTGTTAATATTTTGCCACATTTTCTTGCTCTGTCCAATGTGTGTGTGTGTGTGTGTGTGTGTGTGTGTGTGTGTGAAATATGGTCTATAGGTCTATAGTCTAAGTTTACTAATTGTCCATTTTTTTTACTAGAGTATTTCTCCATGGTCCAGGTACATTCCAAGGTTATGCATTGCATTTTGTTGTTATGTCTCTTTATTTTCATATAATCTGCAACAGTTCCTCAGCCTGTCATTCCTGACATTGATGGTTTTGAAAAGCAAAGTTCACTTGTTTTATAGAAAGTCAACTTACTGTACAAAGTTGTTTTGTAGACTGCTTTTATCATCAGATTTAGATTACACATTTTAGACAGGAATATTATATAAGAACATGTTAAAGACATGGGCATGCCTTTTTTTCTCCCAGTTGTGTTTGTAACATCAAGTGCTAGGTAGGAGTGGCATTTAGAAGGTGTTTAATATTTATTGAATGAATGAATAAGTGAATGAAATAAGACCTTCATTGCTACTTAGCTCTATTATTTTTCTACTTGAGGAAAGGAGGAGGAGCAGTTTTCTCCTATATCCTAGTCCCTTTTTTATTATACATATTTGAAGGCTTAAAAATAACCTAGGACCTCTGTAATGAACCCACAGAAAAGGAAAGTGAGATCAGGACTATGGCATGAGGCAAGCTGTAAAGTCTCTTTACCCAGGGGGTGGGTGGTGATCACAGAGTGTTGAGAGTGGACGATGAGTTAAGTGGTTGTCAGCGGGAGTGAGAAATAGCACACAGAAGTTAGGAGTACATGGCCTGTTTTCTTGCTGAGAGAAATTAGTTATCCAGGTTTACATATTTTACTATACTTCTCTCCCCTAACCCCCAATTGAATCCAATAATGTCATAGTTAAAATTGATTTCTGTCTCTCTTCCTTTCTCAGCAGGAACAACCCCATTATTCTCTCCTTCTCTATCCTCTACCCCCACTCCCAACTCATACACATAAATGTGTATTTCTAACATTTATGAATGATGGTTGAGCAGCCATTATATGGATTATCTCCAATAATCTGGAGAACCAGGTTATTAGTTGTTGAGAAAGTAGATAACTCCTTGGAATTCTCATTTATGTAAAGCTCTCATCCCTGTAACTTGGGGGAAGTGAGATTATGACAGGTATTCTTTGCTTCTCAGAAATGTGTAGTCAGTCTTCCCTATTCGCTCCTTTATCTCTCCAGCTCTGAGCATCTCAGACATTTCTGACAGTCCTTCCTGAGGCATATGGGGCTCGGGCCTGGACTCATGTATTTAATTCTGTAAGGCTTGTGAGTGCCTGATGCACATGGTTCCTGCTCCCTTTCTGAGAGTCTCCCTACTTCTGCCTTTGCAGTCCTTAATTTTACCAGGTTCTGGAAAAAGTGCCCTTTATCTCCATGTCAGCTCTTGATTATCCACAATAATGGTGGTTATAACCTAAAATAGTGCATGAAACTAAAATGATTTTATTTGGTATGTAAGTGTGGGAGTCCTGCCTAGAGCCTGCCTAGAGATAGTCCATAAGTGAACAGCTTCATGAAAGCAATCTGTCATGTTACTCTGCCATGGGTGGCTGTATAGCATCTCTGCTTTGGCATCTAAGAGGGAGGCAGATGCAAGAATGTGGCTTGTTCAGCCCTCATTGTGTTGTTAGAAGCACCAGACATCTAATGAGAGTTCTGCAAAATTTATCTCCATGCCTTGTTTTCAAACTCTGGAAGAGGCCTTTCCTGGAAGAGGCCAAACTCCTTGGTTTGAGAACCTAATACTTAATTCACAGAACATGAAAATTTGTAAGCAACCTGTGAAATTATCACTTTTTCAGTGGTTTCCTTCACACCCAGAATAAGAGCCAAAGTCCACACAGTGACTTTCAGACCCTACGTGAAGGATCTGGCTACTTGCTTTCTCTCTGACCTCATCCCCTACTGCTTTCTCCTCACTCATTCTGTCCTGGCCCCACAGCCCTTCTTGTTATTTCTTAAAAATAACCAGGTACCACTTCACAACTGTTAGGATGACTGCTATTAAAGAAAAACAGAAGATAACAAGTGTTGGCAAGGATATGGAAAAATTGGGACACTTGTGCATTGCTGGTGGGGATGTAAAATGGTGCAGACACCACAGAAAACAGTATGGAAATTTCTCAAAATATTACATGTACAATTACCATATGATCCATCAATCTCACTTCTAGGTGTATATCCCAGATAATTGAAAGGAGGGACTCAAAAAGACATTTTTACACTCACATTAATGATAGCATTATTCACAACAGCTAAAAGGTGAAACAACCCATACACCCATCAGTGGATACACAAGATATGGGATATACACACAATGGAATATCATTCAGCCTTTGAGAGGAAGGACATTATGACATATACTCCAACATGGATGAACCTTGAAGACATTATGCTAAATGAAAAAGGAGGTCACAAGAGGACAATATTGTGTGATTCCACTTATATGAGTACCTACAGTGGTCAAATTCAGAGAGATAAAGTAGAATGGTGGCGCCAGCGGCTGTGGGGAGGGAAGGTGGAGTTACTGTTTAATAAGTACAGAGTTTCAGGTGAGGAAGTTGAACAAGTCTGGAGATGGATGGTGGTGACAGTTGCACAACAGTGCGAAGGTGAGGCTGTCTTGGATCACACATTTTTAAAATCATAATACCCACTAGAGCACATCCTAACATTTTCTTGCTTTCCTTTTCTCTGCAACACTGATTGCAATGTCAATGCAACATATATTTTTTATTACTAATGTGTTTATTGTTTGCTTCCTACTGCAGGAGTATAGCAATGTGGGTGGAGAGATTTTGTGATTTTTTTCCTTTATCTGCAGTACTGAATACATGAAGACATGTATATTTGTTGAATGATAAGTGAAGGACTGTGATTAGACACAGACTTCTAGAGAAGGCACAAACAGAAAGAGAAAATGGGAAGATTCCAGTTTTCATGCGATTTTGTTCACTAATTTCTTCTACCCTTGAGTATGAGACTCAGCCCCACTATTCATGGTGGCTTTTGTTCTGCTTACCTGTTCACATGCATTGTGAACTATTTCACCTTTGGACATGTTGATGTGCATGTACACAACACTTACTATTATTTAAAACTCTTTCCCTGAACTCAAAGCCTCCACTCCTGTACTCGTGACTGTCCCCACCTCAGTTGCAGGGCTGCTTGAATTAGGACTTGAGAAACTCTGGGGAAGCTCAGCTTTCTAAAAAGCTTTATACCTGATTGTTTGGGAGTCACTGGTTTGATTGGCTCCAGAGTCTTCATTGTCTGGAACTTTAAGGAGGAAGAGAGTATTCATATACCTTGAGATGAGAAAGGAGCTGTGTTTGGATACAGAGGGTTGATATAATCTCTGGAGATGTTACATTTAAGGTTCACTGCTCTAAAACTTTGAGAAATAAAATAATTATTTAACAGCCTCATTAGCCTTCCTCTCAAGTCTTTATCAAAATTCTAGCAAAGCAACTGGTATCCAAACTATCTTTGAAGCTTTTCAGGAGGAGACACAAGGCCAACTTCCTGATTCGCAGGAATGTTAGCACCCAACCATGGGAACCAGTGGGACTTATTGCCTTGGAAAAATGTTTTAAAAAGGAAAGGTCCAGAGGAAACTAGGTGGCTCAGTTGGTTAAGCATCTGACTTCAGCTCAGATCATGATCTCATAGTTTGTGGTTCATGAGATCATGAACCACATGAACCACATGAACTACATGTGGTAAGCTGTGCTGACAGCTCAGAGTCTGGAGCCTGCTTCAGATTCTGTGTCTCTCTGCTTCTCTGCCCCTCACCTGCTCATTTTATCTCTCTCTCTCTCTCTCTCTCTCTCTCTCTCTCTCAAAAATAAAAGTTAATATTAAAAAATTTAAATAAATAAAAAATAAAAGAAAAGGTCCGTAGTGAGGGCAGAAGCCTTCTAGACACAGAAGAATAAACACAATGACTTCCATGACAAAGGGGAGTTGTTGGGGCTGGCTGGGAAAGGAAGACAGCCTGCAATTCTGTTGGTGGATTGTTGGATTTGACAGGAATTCTTCTTGAGTACTTGGAATGGAACTTTGGTTTTGGAGTTTGAAAGGAGCTCAGAGACTGAAATACATGGAAGATGAGGGATGGAAGGGGAGAGACGAGGGTATTATGGAATTCATGCAAACTGGCTTCTCACTCCCTGGCAACTCTGCCTTTTCTTCAGCACTTCATTTGCACCAAGGACCTCCTTTGGGAGAGACTGTGTCTTAATTAAACTGAGATTCACAGACCCAGGGCCCTCATTAGGAATGTTAATGTTTCAAGCACAGGAAAGTGCTTGAAATAGATGATGGTGCATGTTCTAGTCTCCTGTTTAGACCTGTGTTTGGCCCTTTCTCTCTTTCCAAATAAACAAACAAACAAAAAACCCAAAACAACAAACCTTTCCTTTAGAAAGCTTAAGATATATTAGTCAATAAATACATGTATATATTCATTTTCTCCATCCTATATGCCTCTTATGGTTGCTCAGTACAATTATGAGTGGATTCTTGTTCTGGGTAGTGAGGTTTGGAGGTGGGAGAGTAGGATTCAGAAAAAGAAGGTATATTGATCCTGGCCCTGCCCTCCAGAAGTTTAAAGGAATTTAAGTGACATACCCAGGACACCAACAGACTGAAAGGGAAAATTAGTTTCAGCTGAGCATCAGAATGGTCTGTAAGTGCTGGCAGGAAGGGGAGGAACTTTGGAGATGGGGACCAGTCAGGATGGCTTAGGAAAGGCTTCTGAGACGTGGGTGGAAAAGTTGTAGATTAGGGTTGAGAAGACCTAACATTAAGACTGGACAGAAGCATTAAGACTGGACAGAAAGGAGTGAGGAGGGCATCCCTGGCAGGGCAGGATTTACTCAGGCCAAAGACTCATCCCAGGAAGGGTAAGTGAAGATGTGAGGAGCTGAGTTAAGAAAAAGGTGATCGTCCTGAGGGTAGGGGGAGAATTAGGGTAGGTGCTCTGACAGCTGGGTCAGAGAGTCTGAACTGAATATAAGCTATTCGAATAATCATAGATTATTGCACAGAATGAGGGCATTTCTGAACATGGTGACATGGTGTTTGAGGACAATGTTTCTCTGTGTTGTTATAAGCTGGATTTGTGATAAGCTCTCTCAGGATTCCCAATCATGAGTTTGCTTTTCTCTTCTATAAGTTTTGTTGTTCATTTTTGTTCTGCCTCCTTCTGTTGGAGTCATAAAATGTGATTATTTATTCTCAGATATTTTGTTCTTGGGTTGCTTCTATGGTATCTTCATATTTCATCTGTATCCCACTGTCTCTCATCTTCAGTAAAAGGGAAACAGAAATTATCAAAAGCATTACCCATCTCCGATCCTGCCATTCAGATGGTCCTCCTCTGGGATTCCTGCTCAGGGTCCATGGATGGACTTCAGAAGAATGTATGATATATATTTTTTTATTGAAGTGACCAACCTCACAAGGGTGTGTGATTCAGCAAATGTTAGGAACCACCGTTGTGTCTTTGTTGGGAGGAGACGGCTCCCCAGGAGAAATGTGGGACAAGCATCCTTAGTGCCCAGTAAGGAGCCTCCAGAGACAGTTGAAGGAGCTGAAGGAGAAACAGGAATTGGGAAAAGGGAAATGGGTTCAGAGGGAACTGGTGGGAGGGATGCCCCTCTTCCCTTGTTCTCCACCCTCTTTCTAGCAAGTATCCCTTCTCTGTATTCTCCATGTCCTGATGACTACAGGATTCTGGTTCCCCTTTGATTTAAATCTGTTAGGTGCCCACTATTTATCAGGCTCTGAACCAGGTCCTCTCACAACATCACCTCAGGCAATTCCTTTGTTGAACCTGAAGTACACAGAGTGGAGTCAACCCCTCCCTCAGTCATGGACTGTTAGCACCGTCGCTTCCTGTCAGGCCCCTTTTCAATGCATTTTATTTTCACCTTTCATCATGATCTCTATTCTTATTGCCCCTCCTTACTGGAGGCATTTGCTTTAGGGTATTTAACAAATTCTCCTCCAATCCATGCTCTGTACATTTATTTAGATACATTCATCCACTCAACAAATTCACAGTTGTAGGTGTGGGGAATACAGCCAAGAGCAAAACAATAAAAAAGTCCTGCTTTCATGGAACTTGCATCTTTTGGTGTGAAATAAATCATAAACAAGTAAAACACATAGTACCTTAAAAAGTGATAAGTGCTATGAAAAAAAGGGCAGGGAGACCAGGTATGTTGTGGTTATTTAGGAGTAGATTTCAGTTCCATGTGGAGAGAATAAGGAAGTCCTTGCTACAAATGTGCTGTTTCACCAACTGTAGTAAAGGGAGAAACCATGTGGATATGTGGGATAGAAGTGGTGCAGTTATAGGGGACAACAAGTACAAAGGCCCTGAGGTAGGGTCTTGCCTGGTATGTTAGGAAGCCAGAATGGCTGGGAAGCCAATGACTAGAGAAAAAAGAGTGATCAGAGAGAGAAACAGAAGGCTGAGAGGTATCTGGGTCAGAGACAAGTACTGTAAGACTTTGTAGGCCTTTGGAAATGCAGACTTTGGCTTCTACTCTGGATAAAAAGGGAAACCAGTGGAAGCTTTTGAGCACAGGAATGATGTGACATTTTTAATACATATGTGTATATCAGCTATTTTTGGCTGTTTATAAATGTATATAAATGGAATTGTGTTGTACATCCTGCTTCTACTTTTGCTTCCTAACATTATTTCTGAGATCTACACATGTTGTTTTTTGTAAATCTACTGTATTTGTGACTGTTGTGTATATTTCATTGTACATATATGGCACATTTTACTTCTATATTCCTCTAGTGACATATGCTGACATAGCTTCTAACTCCCTGCTACCACAAACTGTCCTATGATGAACATGCTCATATGGGCCTCCTTATGGACTCAGGAGAGAGTTTCCTCGGGGTGTTTACCTTGAAGGTCCATTGTGGGCTAAGAGGGTATGTGCAATCTTTTTTTTTTTTTTAATTTTTTAATGTTTATTTGTTTTTGAAGGAGAGAGAGAGACAGAGTGTGAGTGGGGAGGGGCAGACAGAGAGGGAGACACAGAATCCAAAGCAGGCTCCAGGCTCGAACTGTCAGCACAAAGTCCGACACGGGTCTGGAACCCACAAACTTAGAGATCATGACCTAAGCTGAAGTCGGAGGCTTAACCGACTGAGCCACCTAGGACCCCCAGTCTCTTTAATTTTTCATTAACGTTTTATAAGGAGTCTTTTTGTTTTTAATTTTTTTTAATGTTTACCTATTTTTGACAGAGAGAGACAGAGCATGAGCGAGGGAGGGGCAGAGAGACAGGGAGACACAGAATCCAAAACAGGCTCCAGGCTCTAAGCTATCAGCACAGAGCCCAACACAGGGCTTGAACTCACGAACTGTGAGATCATGACCTGAGCTAAAGTCGGACTCTTAACCAACTAAGCCACCCAGGCATCCCAGGTGTGTGTGTTCTTAATTCCACTAAGACTGTGCTTCAGGTTGGTGGCTGCAGTTACACTACCACCAGCAGTGCATGGTGGTTTGTATCTTCTTTTTTTTTGTTTGTTTGTTTATTTTTTATTTTTTAAAATTTACATCCAAATTAGCATATAGTGAAGCAATGATTTCAGGAGTAGATTCCTTAATGCCCCTTACCCATTTAGCCCATCCTCCCCTCCCACAACCTCTCCAGCAACCCTCAGTTTGTTCTCCATATTTATGAGTCTCTTCTGTTTTGTCCCCCTCCCTGTTTTTATATTATTTTTGTTTCCCTTCCCTTATGTTAATCTGTTTTGCCTCTTAAAGTCCTCAAATGAGTGAAGTCATATGATTTTTGTCTTTCTCTTACTGACTAATTTCACTTAGCATAATACCCTCCGGTTCCATTCATATAGTTGCAAATGGCAAGATTTCATTCTTTCTGATTTGTAATACTCCATTGTATGTATATATATATATATATATATATATATATATATATATATATATATACCACATCTTTATCCATTAATCCATCGATGGATATTTGGGCTCTTTCCATACTTTGTCTATTGTTGATGGTGCTGCTATAAACATGGGGGTGCCTGTGTCCCTTTGAAACAGCACACCTGTATCCCTGGAATAAATGCCTAGTAGTGTAATTGCTGGGTCATAGGGTAGTTCTATTTTTCGTTTTTTAAGGAACCTCCAGACTGTTTTCCAGAGTGGCTGCACCAGCTTGCATTCCCAGGTTTGTATCTTCTCATGGAATTTCATGTTGATCTAGTAAGGAAGTCAGGTAAGGTTCCTTGTGGATAAGGAAACTGGGGCTTAGAAAGATTAAGCAAATTACCCCAGTTTATACAGTGAGGCAGAAGAGCCAGGGCTCATATCCAACATTTCTGACATAATGTTCATTGCTCTTACCTCTATAGTACTCAGCACTGCTTCTTCTAGGAATAAGATGAGGCATCCATAGACTATATATATATATATATATATATATATATACATATATATTATATAATAATTATTATTTGTTATTATATTTGAGGCTTGCATTTTTTGATGCCTGGTCTAAGTCAGTAAGCCTAGGACTCCCAAGTGTTTAGTACCAAGTACAAGGGGGTCTGTCTAGAGTACTTACTGTTTCAAAGCAAAATGTGTGGAATAAAACTATTTTCATTGTCTCATGAGGACTAGTTAACAGGCTCAAGTTGTAGCGGATGATTTTGAGGCTAGACATTTATAAAAACTAATTGTTTTTCAAAGTTTGGGGATTTGAATCATATTTCAATATTAAATTTTAGGTGGATTATATTAAGTACATATTGTTTGCTAGGTACTGAACTAACTACTTTATAGGCATCATTTAACTTACTCCTCACAAAAACTCTATGAGGTATTTACTTTTACTCTCATTTGACTGTTTTAGAAACTAAAGCCCTAACAGGTGAACTAATTTGTCCAGAGTCATCCGGTATGAGACTGAGTTGTGATTTGAACATGAACCATCTAGCTGCAGAGCTTTACTCCTAACGACTAAATTGTGCTGCCTTCCTGTAAAGGAAGCTTTTGGAATCTCTTGTCTTTGAAATTGAAGACAACTTCTCATTTGGGGTGGATTAGATCAGTCACAGGAAGTACAGGGCTATTGAACAAGAATCTCCAGAAGGAGAGGATCTGAAGTTTGAAAATGTCCCCAGGTGTCTTTACTATCTCTCTCTCTGTCCCAAAGTGAGAACCTTTGCCTTAGGACATGCTACCTAGATTATAGGGCCTGGGCATGATGCCTTCAAAAAGTTAGAGCTTCTTTAGCTGGGTGTGGGTGTCTGGTTGCCTGTAACCCAAATCAACCTGATATTTAAAACAAGTGTCCTCAAATGCAAACATTCTTTAAAAAAATTAAGTTATTTATTTCGAGAGAGAGAGAGAGAATGCAAACAAATGAGCAGAGAAGGGGCAGAGAGAGAGGGAGAGAGAAAATCCCAAGCAGGCTTCATGTGGTTAGTGTGCAGCCTGATGTGGGGCTTGAACTTCAGAACCATGAGATTATGACCGGAGTCAAAATCAAGAGTCACACGCTTAACAGACTGAGCCATTCAGGTGCCCCACAAACAATTCTTTATCACCCTGTGTTGTTCATACCTGCCATGAATGATGTGCGGTTAAGGTTTCATCAGTTGGTTTTCCCTTCACACTTTTCATTTTGCTTGCCTTCTACAAGGAAGGTAATTCCATTTATATCCTTACTTGAGCCAGGATTATAAAGACTGCTTGGTTACAAAGTATGTATCTCAAAGTCAATTCTGGATTGAATTCTGGATTATGTGCTCTTTTAGGTTTCTCTTCTCAGTTTGTTCATGTGTTCAATAAATATTTATTGAGCACCTAACTCACAGTCTCATAGAGGACATACACAGGCAGCTGACCTTGAATTTTGTTACATTAAGGTAAATAGCACATGGGGGAAGCCTGGGTGTTATGATAGCACATAGGAAGGGCAGCATACGGGTCAGGATAGGCTTCCTGGGGAAGAAACTTCCAAGCTGGAAACTAGAAGAGAGGTGAAGCTTAGCTAAGTGAAGAAACAAAAAAGCATTAGAGGCACAGGGAATAGTTTGGATGTTATATTTTGCAGCTGGAGCAGGAACTGGGCATGGGATGAGGCTGGGGGAATCAGCACAGGTTAGATGATGAAGAAAGGAAGTATTATGAAGGAAGAGCAGTGGGGAACTACTGAAGGGTTTCAAGCCTCAGGGTGGGTGGGGACACGTCAATCATATTCGTAATTTAGAAGGTTCCACGAGTTAAGTATTCACTCTCCTTATCTATGTTGTGTGCTTGTTGGTAAATCATAACATTGGAACTGGTGGGTGGCAAATAAGGAGTGTAGATGGATTTGTACACAGAAGGTCTGACCCATTTCCCAAGGGTTCATTTTGATTATCTATAGAGAAGACTTTTCAATTTTGACTTAATCTTTCTATTAAAACCTCTGACAACATTTCCTAAAATTCTCTCAAAATAGGAGCCTGAGTATGGGGGAGAGTGGGGGCTGCATGACTTTGTTTTCTCTGTTCTCCACTTCTCATTTCTGGGGCATTGCTGTGAATTGTTCACCCAAAGCCTTATTCCCCTTGAGAAGAGGCCCATTTGAATAGCTTCAGTGGAGGACATCACAGACAGTGTAGGGTGTTTATAGAACACAACGTGGCCAGGGAGGAGACTGTCCATAAAAGCGAGGTCTCCTTCTCTCCTGGAACCCAAAGAGGGAGGAGACAGAAGGAATTGTTTTGGTTTTGAACTACTGAGCTAGGTGACATACTTCTTTTCTCCCTGCCCATCATTACTGTGGACATAAAAGTTATAGTAAATTTTGTCTGGTTGCTTTTGGTGAGGTTTATTGAATGTCAGAATTCATCAAGTGACATTTCTGGTTCTTCTCCCTTCTTACTAATGGATGCTTGATTGACTGCTACACCCATTTCTCCAGTGTTTCTTCACAAGACAGCCTGTTCCTCTCATTATTGCAGGTAGTTATGAAGGCCCTGCCCCCTTTGCTCTCTTCTATTTTCACAGCACCCCTGTTGGCATAGTTAGGTAAAGGGAAGAGTAGGACTGTACACACTTTACCATCAGTACAGCTAAGTGGATGACACAGAATGGGGAAAGGGGGGACCAAAGTGACATCTTACTTTGGGTACTGATTTGGAGGCAAAGAGTTTTAAGACAGAGGAACCAATATTTGTATTTCAAATTCAAATGTAATTTAAAAAATGGTTCTGTAATTGCAATGACACATGAATTAATGTGTCATATCTCATGCCCAAGCACCACGTAATCATCCTGTGTGTGAATTATTGCACAATACATTCATTCCCTGTTGTGACGTACAGCTTAATTAGTACATGAAGCTACATGAGTTAGATGAATGTAAAGGGATTATGTCCCATGGTGTGCAATAAAGGAGAATGTTGGGAGGTATTTGGCACTGTTTCTGAAGGGAAATCAGGGTTGATTTTTCTATGATGTCTTTTGGTTTCAATTTCAGTGATACTTGGGCCGCAACAGGTGACATGGGATTTCTGAGCTACAGTTGGTTGGTTGAACACCACCATTCAGTAAATATTTCTTGTTTAGGCATTATGAAGGGTCAAATGAAATACAAAGCAGCAACTTTGAAGCATGAGTAATGGACCTCGGCAGCCCCAAGTCTACTTGGCTTCACTGAGTCTCACTGAACCTGATCCCAGATTCTCCTCCCTGGGCTTGCTGTAGCTCTCTGATCCTGGAATCCTCTTCAGTTCCAGCTAGGATGCTGCGTCAGGCACTTCGTAGATTTGGTCAAAAACTGGTACGAAGACCTACACTGAAGGAACCGGTGGCTAAGGATGACCCACAGAGAAGCCTAAACACTCTGGATTTAGTGGCTCGGGTTGTGGGCCGCACAGTGGGTATAGGTGTGTATATCCTGGCTGGTGAGGTGGCCAGAAATCAAGCAGGACCATCCATTGTGATCTGCTTTTTGGTGGCTGGCCTATCTTCTGTGTTGGCTGGGCTGTGCTATGCAGAGGTTAGCGCCCGAGTTCCCCATTCTGACTCTACATATCTCTACAGCTTTGTCACTATAGGTGAACTCTGGGCTTTCATCACTGGCTGGACCCTCATACTCTCCCATGTTGGTGATAAAGCCATTGTGGCCCGTGCATGTATCTTAGCTTTTGACAACCTGCGTGGGAACAAGATCTCTCAGACCCTGCGCGAGAGCATCTCACCACATGTTCCCCGTGTCCTTACAGAATATGTAGATATCTTTGTTGTGGGTCTTGTGTTTTTGCTCATAGAATTCCGGAATCTGAGGTATGTTTGGTCTTTCCCAGTTACCAAAATGGCCACATTGGTGAAACTTTTGGTTCTCAGTTTTGTCATCATCTCTGGCTTCATTAAGGGGGACCTGCACAACTGGAAACTCACAGAAGAGGACTATGCAATGGCTGGACTCAATGACACCTCGAGCTTGGGCCCTCTGGGCTCTGGAGGATTTGTGCCTTTTGGCTTTGAGGGGATTCTCCGTGGAACAGCTACCTGTTTCTATGCATTTATAGGTTTTAGCAGCATTTTTGAAAAAGTTGAAGAAGCCCGGAATCCCCAGCATTCCATCCCCATGGGCATTGTGATTTCACTGTTCATCTGCTTTTTGGTGTATTTTGGTGTCTCTGCAGCACTTACACTTATGGTGCCTTACTACAAGCTTCGACATGGGAGCACCTTGCCTCAGGCATTACTCCATATTGGCTGGGACCCTGCCTACTATTTTCTAGCTTTTGCATTTCTGTGTATTGTTTCTGCCAGGCTCTTGGGCTTTATGTTTCCCATACGTCGAGTATTACACAGGATGGGACAGGATGGTCTCCTGTTCTCTGTCCTTGAAGGAATCCGTTCCCACCCATTCATCCTTATCATGACCACTGTGATCTTGAGCATTATTACAGCAATCATGGCAGTCTTCTTTGGGCTCACTGATCTCCTGGACCTTAGGTCAGTTGGATCCCTGATACCTCACTCCCTGGTTGCTACTTCCATTCTCATCCTCAGGTATCAGCCTGAGGCAAAGGAAGGGGAAAATGAATCAGAGGTGCTGGAGGAGAATGGACATATAGTAGAGAGGCTGACTCTACAGGGACTACTTTTTCCAGGCAGCCCCACCCCCACTCCACTCTCTGGCCGGGTTGTCCGTGTTTGCTCCGCACTGCTTGCTTTGCTGCTAATTCTTCTTTGCCTGGTGCTGGCCCAGTGGCCAGTTCTGCTTTCTGGAGACCCAGTGTGGATTTCAGTGGTTGTGGTGCTCCTGGTGCTCATCACTGGGCTCACTGGGGTCATCTGGAGACAGCCTCAGAGTTCTAGTCCCCTTTACTTTAAGGTCCCTGCTCTGCCTCTGCTCCCACTACTGAGCATCTTCATGAATGTTTGCCTTATGGTGCAGATGACAGCCGCCACCTGGGCCCTATTTGCTGTCTGGATGTTGATTGGGTTTGCTATCTACTTTGCCTATGGGATCCAGTACAGTCTGGTCTCTAACTCTGCTTAAGTTAGGGCCAAAAGTGTAGACCTTGAACTAAGCAGTACCAGTACATATCATCACACCTGAATGCAGTCTTGTCTCTCTGCACAATATTGGAGAGTCTCTTGACTGCATGGAAAGCTAGGCCTCCAAAGGGGTGTTGGTGGGTGAACACTAATAGAGCTCAGTGTGTATTGTGAAGGATGTGTCTTTGCTCTTTCTCCTTTTTTTTTCTTTTAACCTGTCTACTTTTGAATTGTGTCTGTAGCTGCTTACTGGCTTTCAAATATTATTAAAAGAAATTACAAAAAGTGTTTTTGTTTTCCTTGGTTGAATATCCAGTAGGGTGCCTGACTGGCTCGGTCAGTACAACATGCAACTTTTTATCTCAGGGTGGTGAGTTTGAGCTCCACATTGTGTATAGATGTTATTTAAAAAAAACGCACAGCAGAATTACTGGATCAATAGGTGGTTTTATTTTTAATTTTTTGAGGACCTGCATACTGTTTTCCACAGTGGCTGCACCAATTGACATTCCCACCAACAATACATGAGGGTTTCTTTTTCTCCATATCCTAGACAATACTTGCCTATCTTATCTTTCTTTTTTTAATTTTTTTTAATGTTTATTTATTTTTGATAGAGAGAGAGACAGAGCATGAGTAGGGGAGGGGCAGAGAGAGAGAGGCAGACACAGAATCTGAAGCAGGCTCTAGGCTCTGAGCTGTAGGCACAGAGCCCAACGCAGGACTCGAACTCACAGACCACAAGATCATGACCTGAGCCGAAGGTGGACACTCAACCAACTGAGCCACCCAGGCACCCCTATCTTATCTTTCTGATTTTAGCCATTCTGATAGGTTTAAAGTGATATCTCATTGTAGTGTTAATTTATATTTCCCTGATGGTTAGTGCTGGTGAACATCTTTTCCAAGTGTTTATTGACCATCTGTATGTGAAAATACTATGGAGGCTCCTCAAAAAATTAAAAATAAAAATTACCCTATAACCCAGCAATTGCACTACTAGGTATTTATACAAAGGATACAAAAATTGCTGATACCAAGGGGCACATGCACCCAATGTTTACAGCAGCACTATTGACAATAGCCAAAATATGGAAAGAGCCTGAATGTCCATAGACTTATGAATGGATAAAGATGATGTGGTTTATATATACAATAGAATAATACTCTGCAATAAAAATGAATGGATTCTTGCCATTTGCAACAATGTGGATGGAACTAGAGTGTATTATACTAAGTTAAATAAGTCAGTCAGAGAAAGATAAATATCATATGATTTCATTCAGATGTGGAATTTAAGAAACACAGCAGATGAACATAGGGGAAGGGAAGGAAAAATAAGATAAAACTATAGAGGTAACCAAACCATAAAAGACTCTTAAATAGTGAGAACAGACTGAGGGTTGCTGAGGGGAGGTTGGTGGGGGAATGGGCTAAATGGGTGATGGGCATTAAGGAGGGCCCTTGTTGGGATCAGCACTGAGTTTCATATGTAAGTGGTGAATCACTGGGTTCTACTCTTGAAACCAATATTACACTGTATGTTAACTAACTTGAGTTTAAACAAATAAATTTTTAAAAAGGAAGGGATGAGATATAATTTTCATTGCCATCTGGAGGATAGACAGAAAGAAGGACATGGACAGATAGACTCCTCAGAGACACTTGTAGCTGCTACTGTCATGTAGATCTTGCTCTTCAACGTGTGGTCCATGGACCAGCAGCATGAGTGTCACCTGAGATCTTGTTAGAAATGCAGAATCAGGTCCTATTCAAACCTACTGAATCAGAATCTGCATTTTTAACAGACTCCCAAGTGATTTGTATGCTCGTTTATGTGTGAGAAGCACTCACTTCAGATGATGGAGGATAGGTGTCTGGCCTCAGATGAGCACTATGGAAGATCTGAAACTTTGGAAGAGGAGGGGACTGAGCTAGGGAAATTGAATTTTTGGGAATAAGGAGAAGTGTAGGCCCTGGCTGCCCTAGTGTCCTTAGGCTTCCCATATCAGTCACTGTGCCAGGGTTTGTCACTCTGTCCACTTTGGGAAAATGTCTGCCATGCCCATGCTGGAGTCTGCCTGGTCATCAGAGGCTCCCCTGGGGCAAGGATTGTGTGGGTTGGAACAGGTGCCAATCCCTACTTCATATATGTCCCAAAAGGGACTGGGGAGGTCATATTAGTCATGCCGAGCCTCAGGGTTGTACTGTCTCTTAATCAAATGAGTGATAACTGAAGAGGTTATGGAGATTGGGGGATTGAAATAGGAGTTAACTATCTGTCCTGGAAATTAGGATACTTTCATCTTTCAAAATCTTTAAGGATAGACCAGATGACTGCATAAGGGGTTATTTCCTAGTCAGGGCCAAATTAATTTTTTTAAGGAATCTTTTGATGATTTTTAATGGGTTAATAACAAATGAGACTAAATTTCCAGAGACCTGGAGGATAGGCAATGGAAAAATGTTATCAGATGGTCATTTGGGAATTTTCTTAGGCTTTTGAGGGTCTGTATACCTCGTCCCCAATCAGAAAGAGTGATAAAGAGAGAGGCTAGTATTAAAGGAAAACAGATTGAGAGTGAGAAGAAGGAAAAATTTTCTGAGATTAAAGGGTGACTGGAGGTGATGGGAAGGTGTAGGCTCTCTGGCAGTGTGCATGGCTGTCTCACTTGGGTTTTGGAATGCCTCAGATGGGCCCTGCCCAGAAACAGGACAATGTACAAAATGAACTCTTGAACTCCCAAATATTTTTTATCTAAAGAATTCTCCTGTCAACTCCTGAAATAAAAGGCTTGGGTGGATATGTGGTATATATAAGGCAATGAGGCATGGGGACAATGAATGTCAGAAGAGAAACACCAATATTCTTAGAGCATTAAAATTAAAATTAAAACAAGGCTTAGATTTAGGAGAATAAGTTGCATGTTAAGGCTCAAATAAGAATTTTAGGTTTCCATGTCCTTCTTCTCTCTATATTTTTATCTTGTCTCACTGATGAGATTTATAAACCTTCTAAGGGAAAAGAACATATCTTTTATGTATTACTTGTTTATATCTCCCATGCTTACAAAGTGATGATAATAATAGCTCCATTTGTTGAGTACTATGCTCTATGCTGTGTTCCAAGCACTTCACATAATCACCTACTTAATACAAAAGTTTTATGGTGGAGTATTGTTATGGTCATTTTACAAAAGTTGAAACAAAGACTCAGAGGCATTAAGTGATTTGTGCAAAGTGAGTGGTGAAGTTAGGCTTTGTACCAGGTTTGAGGGAAGCTCATGCTGCTAGCTGCTGAGCTATACTCTCTGTGGAGTAGCAGCTCAGTAAGGGACTGATGATCATTGAAACATGATGGCATAGCATAATTGAAATACAGTGCCTATTTCTAAATAGTGAATAATAAAAAAAATAATTCTATTTGTTTCATGGAATGTAGTCAGAGAGACACTTAATCACACATGCAACTTGTACTCAGACATTCTCTCATTTACCTTCATTGTGCCCCAACCTATAGTCAGGAGCTTGGAAAAGGGGTAAGGTTGGGTAAATATATTCATAAAGCACCACATTCAAAGTCATGTGTGTGTGTGTGTGTGTGTGTGTGTGCATATATATGGACATACCTGTTTGAATTTGAGTAGAAATAGGCACCAAGGTGTGGGCTATGTTTATCTTGGTAGATCTATAAACATGAGCATATTATTTAGATTTTTAGGGTATGGTGTGTGTGTGTGTGTGTGTGTGTGTACACAAATCTTGAAGGAGTTTAACCATCTATAAGAAATTGGCTACCTTCCTTCCCTGACAATAGTTGGTGTGTTTGTACCAAACCCTGATATTTATTTTCATCACATCTCAAGGGAACCTCAGTGAGTTTTCTTTCTGAGAAGTCTATGGCTAAGATGATGAGTTGCTTGGAGTCCCTATGAATCTGCTACAATCAGAAGAGTTTTGCAGAGAAAGAGAAACAGAAACCCCAAGGAAACACCCTGCTGTTGTTTACTTTCTAGCCTAATACACAGCCTCCCTTGTATGCACACCACTCATGTAACCACCTCCCCTCTCCTAGAACCCCTCATGGAAGGTACTAAGAGAAGACATTTTATTTATTTCTTTGCTTGCAAGTAGGACTCTCTATCTGAGCCATCCCAGAAAGAGGAGAATTGAAAATTATACCAGTGAAGGAATCTAGAGTTGAGATTGTGAGATCAGGCCCTTTGTGAAACTAACTTCATAGAAAGCAATGGACTTTGATAGAAGCAAGGATGGTAAGAAGAGTTGGTTGTCTCTGTCTACTTCTTTAGAAAACCTGAAACAAAGCTCCTAGAAGCAGGAGGCAGGGTGACCTGCACGCGATTTGGAGGTAAACACAGTACAGGAACCTTCTCCCCCACTTTCCAATGCCAGTACTTGGAAGACTATTGTATGAGGATTTTATGACAAACATTACTCTCCATTTGACATTTCACAGCATCTCTTCTCCAGAGAAGGAGGAAATATAGATATTGACAATTTGCATCAGTAGATTGAGGAAACCCAGGTATGCAAATTATCTGACTTAATTTGTGTAGTTTATGCTTTTCTGTGCTTTGTGTTCTTCTCAGTAATGAGAGGAAGAACATAGTGGAGGGGAGAGAGGATATGAGAGATATATAGATGGAAGTATTATGGGTATCCTGTCCCATATGAACCCCACACCCCTTCCATAAAATTAGGTGGAGAAGAAGTGGGGATAAATGGAACCTGAGCTAGAACCCATGTCCTGGCTCCTGTCTTCTGTATTAAAGGCCTCCAGCTTCTTGAATTTCACTGGTCCTTGTATTTCACTTTCTCATTATGAATAGTAGTTCAATATCAAGTGATGCCCAAAGTCAAGAAATCCTTCCTAGTAGCTATGTCTTTTCTTTGTATATCCATCCTCCCTATCTCTGACTACTGAAATGATACACAATCATCATCGTCCAGTTTAAATGTTACCTCCTGCCCAAGCCTTCCTAGATAATCCTAATCAGAAGCAATTCATTTCCTTTAACCTCCTCTACTCCTTTGTGTTAGTCTTACCATAGCTGTGTTTTTGTACGCTGTCTTCATTTGTGGTTACCCTGTGCCCTCCCTTTATCCCTCACTCAACTGTATGCTTCTAGAGTGAAACTGTTTGTATTCTCTCCACAGTGTTTAACACAGGGCTAAAGAATGGTTAAATAACTGTTGTGTATGGTTCACACTTATGGGAAAGAGGCCATGGGTAGAGATGTAGAATAAAGGCTTTATGAATGTTGATTAAATATATTGTTAATAGAGATATGGACATCATGCTTTCAGGTAGAGATCATATTAGTAGGAAATGTTTATCCTACAAATAGATTTATTCTCATAATATACATTTATTCATTATTAATTTTTTCCCCTTATTCAAATATAGGGTTTTTTTTTCCTCCTGGGAAATGGGCAATAAACAAGAAAACAAACGTTAAAATAATTCTGGACTGTGATGAACACCTGAAGGAAATAAACAGGGTCTTATGATAAAGAATCAGAGGGAGTTTTCTTTAGATAGGAAGGTTAGGAAAGGCCTTTATGGTCACTGTTATATATTTACCTGACTATGATTATGGCTTAATTCAATTTCTAACCTGAGGAGCAATAACAAACAAAAAAAAACAATCAATAACAGAATGAGAATAACAGCCTTACCACCAAGAGGCATATTTGTGAACCCAAACTTAGAATTGGTTCTTTCTTTGATCCAACTTCCAACCTCCCCCGTGCCTGGGGAAGAGGGCAAGTCAGGCTCTCCCCTTGCCTCAGGATATACCCTGGTACCTCTTCTCCTGCCAAGGAGCTGGCAAGCAAAACAGGTGTTGAGAGCTTTGATCTTGCTAGAGACTTGGAGACAAATCAAGGTAGAAGCCTCTGAAATAATGCTTCAGGATGTGAGAAGCTGGGGAAGAGATGGAGACAGAAGTATGCAAAAGGAGAAGCTAATTGCTGTCACAGAGACTCCCTTTTACCTTGGTCTCAGTGGATTTTGGGCTCTGTACTTCTTGGGGGAATTGGTCACGGCTCTCAGACATTTGGGAAAGGGGAAGATATCCCCTAGTGACTTTAGAGACAGCATCCACCCTTAGTCATTTCTGGATCCCTGCTCCAAGGCTGAAGACAACCACAGCTTTGAGGAGCAAGCCTTCTGCCAGTATCCCAGAAGGCCCAGGACGTTCTTTCATTGCCGGGGTCTTCCTTTGTCTACTTCCCTGCTCCCCTTCTCCTGGCACTAGTTGGTAGCATTAGTTTCTGTCTCTTGCAGAACAGTGGTGACATTAGGAATGGCTTGGGAGTGAGTAAGAAGAATCCTGGAGCTTTTACACCCACTAACCCTTTCTTGACTATGCTTCCTGTTGGGACAACATGTTTTGGTTGCTAGCTCAAGAGCAGTAGCTCCTTCTCTCACAAAGGCCTTAACCTCCTTGGTCATACTGAGGGATACCTCAGACTGTTGAGAAGGTGTTATAGAAATTACCATAAGTTCCTCTAATTGAAGTTGTAGTCCTCACTTCTCTTCAGCCTTCCCCCACCCCACTGGGACCAGCTTCTCTACAAGTGGTATCCTACACACTATAAAGGCTGTACTTCTTCAAGAAGAACCCTACCTCTCTGCTCCATAGTGCCCAAAGAACTCACATTGCTTTGTTTTGAGAGATACTTATTGGAGGAGGAAAAGCTATACTCCTTTTAGCTGCTCAGGGTGCACACAAGTCACATTTCTGATCTTCAGACATGGACAGGCAGTTTGGAGTAGTGGTACCTAGAGATCTTGAATTCAAGCAAGCAAGTTCTTGTCCAAGTGGGTCCACTTGCTGTACCTGACAAGGGATGTCATGCTATGGGTGCAGGGAAGTTAAGTGGCAAAGAATGAACACTGCTTGGAGGAGGAAAAGGAAGAGTGAGGCCAGAACACATATGGAGGCAGTGGAATGGGGAAACTGACTCTTGAACCCAGGTCCTTTCTGGAGTCTCGCTCTCAGGGGCAGCAGCATTACTGGCTCCCTTCTGAGGCAGACAGGATAGGGTATGTGACTCAAGGCAAGCCAGGGCAGATTCTGGTGGGAGAGCTGACATTAATGCAGGTGAATATGGACAGATTTTCCCAGGAGCTTTGTTTTAAAGATAGAGAGGAGAGGATGGGAGACAGAGGAAGGAAGAGGGTCCAAGTATCATCTCTGGGTTCACTGGATTAGGAGATGAGAGAGAAGGGAAGACTTTAGTCAGAATCATGTCTCCATTAACTGCTTTGCTTTCCTACTTGATCCCTTTTCTTTTTAAAAACATTTTTTTAATGTTTTATTTATTTTTGAGACAGGGAGAGACAGAGCATGAATGGGGAGGGTCAGAGAGAGGGAGACACAGAATCTGAAACAGGCTCCAGGCTCTGAGCTGTCAGCACAGAGCCCGACACAGGGCTCAAACTCACAGACCAGGAGATCATGACCTGAGCCAAAGTCGGCTGCTTAACCGACTGAGCCACCCAGGCGCCCGTACTTGATCCCTTTTCAACCACAACCTAAGTGATTGAAAATAGGGAGGATATCGTTAATAAATTCCCTGATCTTCCATTCCACATCATGTGAGTTTATCCTGTCATGACTTATGAAGCAGATACTCCTGTGGCCCATCTCTTTCAGGGGAATGCCTTAAGTCCCAAGTCCCTTTCAGAAAATGTTCTGCAACAGCAAAGCAGCATGCGTATTGGGTATTTCTCCCTCACACCTGAATCTATGTTGTTTTCCTACGGAAATGCTGTCTGCCTCCCTCCCCATCCCTCTTCCTTCTCCTCTTTTCTCCCCTCACCCAGCCTGTTTCTTTCTATATGCACCTGCTGGAGTTGGGGATAATGTTCTAAATATTTCACTTCCTCTACTCTTGCCTCTTCAGTCTTTTTATTCTTCCCCTCCAATCTCTCCCACACTCCTCCTCCTGCCTGGTCAGTTCTTACCTGCCTTCTTTGTGGGTCATTTCACTTCTTTGTTTCCTCTGTTTCCTTCTTCATCTATGATTACAACTTTGAAGAGATGGGAAGATGAGTTTTAAGAGCACCATCTGTGAGGGAGTTGGCTTTGGACACAGCAAGAGGCATGGTGGTCAGACATCAGGAAGAACCTGATATGTACTGACAGTGTGGCCTAACTTCCTCCTGACCCATATTTCTTAATAGATGGGGCTGATGTGCACGTGACAGAGACTTATATAAAATTGTTAAATTAAGGATCAAGAAGCCCTCTTTGCCTGATATTTAGCCATATCTTAGTTATAAGTAATCACAGGAAATGAAAGAAGACATGTTTGGGGATATGGATGTCCCCAAGGCACCCTCTTTCCTGCCATAAGGAAGGTGGGGCCATCCACTACTTCCACAGTTCACAGTTAACACCATGGGTTGGAGGGAACTCTGACAATGAGTATCCCACCCACACAGACCTTCTTTCAGACCTGTTCAGTGTTCAAGTAATCATATGTTCCTGGGGTTCTGTTATTATCCCCACAGAATAACAATCATGAAGGTGTCTATAGATGAGCTATGTGGCAAATCCTCTGAAGTTCATCTCAAGTTATCTAGATTAGGCAAACAACAAACATTCAAAGACAGCTAATCAGAACTAGAATTTAAAATCCACAAAAGTGACTTGTTGAAACATAATTTTTCTCTCTAAAATCACCCTCATTTCCAAAGAGAGCCAAACAGAGATTATTTCAGTTGAAAAACAAATCCAATTTTAACAAAGTTGGCCTAATTATTTACCTAAACTCAGAAAGAGTAGTGATTAACCTGATAGATTCTTTCAAACTTGCCTTACTGGGACTTTCATAAGAAATCTCTAAGATTGAACTTTTCATAGCCTCTTAAAGCCAGAAGCTAAGCCAAATATCTGCCATCAGATCTTCCTATGGTACCTGTAGATTTGGGTGCATTCTTCTTCTCGAGGTCCCTTAAATATCCTGAGGTTTCTTGAACCTGCCAAGAAGTGACATTCTTTACTCACCTGGTAAGGCTCCTGGGAACTCTGTAAGCAAGGGATCTGGCCAACATTTCCAAAGGGCTTTATTGGCTCCGTAAAGTCAACCTTAGTTCTTTAAAGCTGTCTGGTCATATCTGAGTCTATTCATGTCTCTCTCAAATATGATATCCCAGTCAGAGCCTTGGCAAGGTAACCAAAATTTCCAATGGAGTCCTGTTACAAGGAGAACAGATTCTCACTGAATTTATGCAAACAACTGCAATTTCCATGAAAGAAGAATACTTACCAAGAGTTTCTGAACTCTGGAACGTTTCAGGTAGAGGAAAATGTTAAATTTTCCAATTTGCACACAAAGGAATATTTTATCATGTTTCTGTAAGTCACAAATGTCCTAAAAGAAAGTTTTCTTAAATATGGAGAAGCTAATATTAGAGAGCCTGCCATGTTAAACAAGAGTCCTGAAAATTATACTCATCTTCCTCCATTCATTCAGTTCTATGTTACTAATTCTTGTTCTGTTTGATTGCAGTTTTTCCATTTATTCCAGAAATTCTCATCCAGTTTAGCTTTATGATTTTAAAGATATCAAAACCTGTATTTGTCAAAAGTCAATTCCATGAATCTCCTTGAAGAGGAAACACATTTTTCAAGAGCATCAGAAAATAACTATAAATGACAAAAGACTCAAAAGTTAACATGATTCAAGATCTATAATTGCAGTTGACAAGGAAATCTAATTACTTCCAGGACACACAACATTCCAACAATAGAATGTCAAGTGATGACCCTATGTGAGGATATATTAAAACATCAGGAATTCCATATGTTTGTTAGAACAGCTACAGCATATGCCATACAATACAACCCAAGAAGGTTCAGCACCTTCTTTTTTTTATATATAACACTTCCCATGTATTTTAACATAACAAATAAACAAGCCTAAGTAGTCAAAAAGATTTTACTTAGAATTTGAAACTTGGGAAGTTTGTAAAAAAAAACTTAGAAAGCTCTAAAGCACACACATGAATAGGATTACAGATCATCACAAAACTTAATAATTAATTATTCATTTAACCAAGCTTGCAATAAGAAATTCTACAGAAAGTTATACAGTTGTTAGCAAAACTTAGCTCCTTTAATATTAAGGAGTTGTATATCTGTTAAGTAATCAAAGACCTGATGAGACAAATCATAAAACTTTGGTTTTCTGGGCAGATAGAGAAAAGAAGAAAAACAAAACAAAACAAAGCAACTTTTATTTATAATTTCTTATCAAGAGCAGACCAACAACCCAAAAAAACTTAGTCTTTTAACAGAGAGAAAAGCAGAATTTCGATCTTATACCAGTGTCCTTTCAAAATCCATTCCTTTCAAGGCATCACAATCCCAGACTTTAGCCTCTACTACAAAGCTGTCATCATCAAGACAGCATGGTATTGGCATAAAAACAGACACATAGACCAATGGAATAGAATAGAAACCCCAGAACTAGACCCACAAACGTATGGCCAACTCATCTTTGACAAAGCAGGAAAGAACATCCAATGGAAAAAAGACAGTCTCTTTAACAAATGGTGCTGGGAGAACTGGACAGCAACATGCAGAAGGTTGAAACTAGACCACTTTCTCACACCATTCACAAAAATAAACTCAAAATGGATAAAGGACCTGAATGTGAGACAGGAAACCATCAAAACCTTAGAGGAGAAAGCAGGAAAAGACCTCTCTGACCTCAGCCGTAGCAATCTCTTACTCAGCACATCCCCAAAGGCAAGGGAATTAAAAGCAAAAATGAATTACTGGGACCTTATGAAGATAAAAAGCTTCTGCACAGCAAAGGAAACAACCAACAAAACTAAAAGGCAACCAACGGAATGGGAAAAGATATTTGCAAATGACACATCGGACAAAGGGCTAGTATCCAAAATCATAAAGAGCTCACCAAACTCCACACCCGAAAAACAAATAACCCAGTGAAGAAATGGGCAGAAAACGTGAATAGACACTTCTCTAAAGAAGACATCCGGATGGCCAACAGGCACATGAAAAGATGTTCAACGTCGCTCCTTATCAGGGAAATACAAATCAAAACCACACTCAGATACCACCTCATGCCAGTCCGAGTGGCCAAAATGAAGAAATCAGGAGACTATAGATGCTGGAGAGGATGTGGAGAAACGGGAACCCTCTTGCACTGTTGGTGGGAATGCAAATTGGTGCAGCCGCTCTGGAAAGCAGTGTGGAGGTTCCTCAGAAAATTAAAAATAGACCTACCCTATGACCCAGCAATAGCACTGCTAGGAATTTATCCAAGGGATACAGGAGTACTGATGCATAGGGGCACTTGTACCCCAATGTTTATAGCAGCACTCTCAACAATAGCCAAATTATGGAAAGAGCCTAAATGTCCATCAACTGATGAATGGATAAAGAAATTGTGGTTTATATACACAATGGAATACTACGTGGCAATGAGAAAAAATGAAATATGGCCTTTTGTAGCAACGTGGATGGAACTGGAGAGTGTGATGCTAAGTGAAATAAGCCATACAGAGAAAGACAGATACCATATGGTTTCACTCTTATGTGGATCCCGAGAAACGTAACAGAAACCCATGGGGGAGGGGAAGGAAAAAAAAAAAAGAGGTTAGAGTGGGAGAGAGCCAAAGCATAAGAGACTGTTAAAAACTGAGAACAAACTGAGGGTTGATGGGGGGTGGGAGGGAGGGCAGTGTGGGTGATGGGTATTGAGGAGGGCACCTTTTGGGATGAGCACTGGGTGTTGTATGGAAACCAATTTGACAGTAAATTTCATATATTAAAAAATATATAAAAAAAACAAAAAAACCAAAAAAACCCAAAATCCATTCCTTTGAATATGAGTTAGTCCTAACCATACATAAAATTATTTTCCAAAGCTTTCCCTTCACAAGCCTACAACTTTCTTTTTCATTCAGATTTTGTCCAAAAGCTTTATCTAAATAACCAGTCTCATTTTAGGACAAAATTACTTTTTTCACATTAACAAAAAATATATTCTCATTTCTTCTTTTTAAGTTTATTTTTATTTATTTTGAGAGACAGAGAGGCAGAGACAGAGAGAACAGGGGAAGGGCAGAGAGAGAGAGAGGGAGCAAGAGAACCCCAAGCAGGCCCTTTACTGTTAGTGCAAAGCCCGACTTGGGGCTCAATTCCACAAACTGTGAAAGCATAACCTGAGCCAAAATCAAAGTCAGACACTTGACCAGCTGAGCCACCTAGGCACCCCCCAAAAAATGTTTTCTCACTTCTTATACCTTCCTTATACATCTCCTACTTTCCTACATATTGAGTTGTTCTCCTTCTCATTTCCATCGGTCTTAATGACATGTAGTACAATTTTAACTCTTAGAAACCTTAGTCTCCAAGGAAAATTAAGCAGTAAACAAAGGTGAACTGTCTATAATACCAGAATACTTCAGATTGGAAGTTTATGAGTATATTTTATAATTTCTATAAACATATGCTTTTCCAGAGTGCAATCTTTAAAAAGCATAAAGGATGTTTACCAACAGAGTCAAGTATCTTCAGTTTCTTTGAAATAAAAAGATCAAAGCAGATAAACCTCTGTTCAGTAACCAATGTTTTAGTGCCTGTTTTATTTGGAGAATACTTAGCCAGTGAACTCAACTCAATTTTTCATTTACCTTAGCACAAATTTAAAATTTCAGATTACCAATATTTTGAAAGCCATAAACTTTTTTATTTATTCAACTTACTTCTTCTTAACAATTATGAAAAAACTTTATGAAACTTTATGACACAGACACAAGTAACCATTATTTTAAGCCACCTTTTTGCTGACAGAAATAACAGGAACTCCTTTGACTTTTACTAAAACTTGATAGAATAAAGGTTTTTTATTTAATGTTGAGAATGCTAATGACATGCTTATTAGCTTTAATAATGGAATATTTTGCACCTGTGTGCATGAAAAGTTAATCAATTTGTTTCCTACTGGCAATTTTTACCTGGGGAAACTATGGGTAATCTGAAGTGTGCAGTTTAAGTCCAAGGTAGCCCATGGGCTCCTTCATGTTGATTTGGGAGGGACTTAGCTTGAATCTTGTAAGGAGGAGGTCCAACAGATTGGGGTGCTTTGCTCCTTGATAGGGAGGTAGGAGGAGAGGGAATCCATGCTGCCCCAGGCACTGAGGATGGCAGAGGAGCTTTGTAAGTAAGCTGCACACATGCTAGTACAGAAACAGGAGGAAAAGGATGAGGTAGAGGTGAAAGGTGCCTCTAGAAAGGCCAGAGGCAAATGCAAAGTTTGGACTAACATTCCTTTTTTTCTTTTGGTCTCCTGTCTATCCCTCCTGCACAACAGGGTTTTTCTCTGATTGCTTTTCAGTCCTCTACACCATATATTTTAAATATGTCCTAATGAAATTTCTTTGGGAATAGAAGGAGTATCCCATCTTACTGGGGAAAAGTTCAGAAACAACACAGTGGAAACAATGATGCCTTGAGTACTTCTGTTGGCCCAAAAGTAGGGCTCTTGACCTACTAAACCAATGTTTCTCTAGTTTCTTTTCCCTCCCACAAAGTCAGAGTTCTGCTGATTTAAACAAACCAAACCCTCTACTTGGAGGCAACCCAATGTAAAAGAGAGATCCAAGAGAGCCATTTAATGGCCATCTTACCTCTGAGCTTAACATACATGACAAGGTGGTATTAGAATAAAGCTTATCTCTTTCTTAGTTACAGGTTCCTGTCTATATTCCTTCCACTTATTCAAAATTCAGTCTAGTGGCTATTTCTCTTGTAATGGAAAGAAATTCCATAATTGCCCTTGGGAAATAATCCTCTGTGTCTTCTCACTTTTGCTGTAAGTAATCAAATGAAACAAAATAAAAACTTGCATGCCCTAACTTCAGGATTTGGGGAAAGAATTATCAAAATAAGGAGAATTTTGTAAAATATACATTCCCTTGCTGTAATCAAAATATCCCGATAAATTATTATTATCCCCAAGATAGATAGTTTGTATATAAAGAAAGAAGTTAAAATAAAATGAATGTTAAATATATATTCCAAGCCAAAAGTCAGAATACCAAAGCTAAAGAACCTGTAGTAGTATCAGATAAGTTATACTTGGAAGCAAAGAGTATTATGAGAGATAATAAAAATAATAATAAAGGAAGATATAAAAATCGTGAATATGTATAAACCTAAAATTGCAGAATTAAAGGGAGAAATACACAATTCTACAATCAAATTTGGAGATGTTAATGCCTATCCCCAACTCAGCAATTGATAAACTATTTTCTTGTACTCATTCTTACTTCAGTAAAGATATAAGAAACTTTAAAAATAATCCAGCATTGGGAGAGAGTGGGCTGACTATAAAAGAATAAGATTAGCCAGGGGTTGATAATTATTGAAGGAAATAAGTAAAGGGGAATTCATTAGAGTAAACTTTTGCATATGCTTGAAATTTTGCTTCAACAAATGTTTCCAAATGTCTGAATAAAGCCTATTAAAAATACAAAAAAAAAAAAAAAAAAAAAAAAAAATTCAGTCTAGTGGGTTAATTGGTGGGGTAGAGATGGAAATTCCCAGTATACACACATTTAACACAACACAACAACCCCCCCCACAAGCACATCAAAACAGTTTTTTTCCAAATTCCAACTAAATTGACCATTATTCAAGTCTCTTTTAGTTTCTCCTGAAAGCCATGCCCTTCTAATGGGAAAGACATGGACAGCAAAACAGAAGCACACAGTGCTTCATGAATGAGAAACTTGTATCAGTGTGCACTCTGAGGGACTTACCTGATCTTGAATTTCCTCAGCTTCCCCAAATGCTCCTTCCTTTGCACTCCAACCAAAATGCAACATTGACAGCTAGCATGGTGTGGAATTAGCAGACAATTTCCCCTGAGACAAAAAGTACTCTGGGCAGCTACACAGACAGATCCCTCAGATTCCCTCCTGGAGAGCAACTAGCCTGGAACAGCTAATATCCTTCAGTCCTCCAAGTTAATAGCCCAGGAGACAAAGGAGGAAGCCCTGGCCTGGTGCAGGCCAAATGCTCCAATAAAAAAAAAAGATTTAATTTTTACTTATTTTTGAGAGAGAGACAGCGTGTGAGCAGGGGAGGAGCAGAGAGAGAGGGAGACACAGAATCTGAAGCAGGCTCCAGGCTCTGAGCCATCAGCCCAGAGCCCGAAGCGGGGCTCGAACTCACGGACTGCAAGATCATGACCTGAGCCGAAGTCAGACACTCAACCGACTGAGCCACCCAGGCGCCCCCCCCCCCCCCAACTGCTCCAATTTAGATTTCCAGGGAATTTGACACCCTAGGGGCAGTGGCTCCAGGCTGACTCCTGAAAATTTGTTAACTACATGTACATTCAGCTGTGCATCACTGCAAAAGTCAATACTCAAGAGAAGAAGCTTTTGTGTTTTTTTTATGTTTATTTATTTTTGAGAGGAGGGAGGGGCAGAGAGAGGGGAACAGAGGATCTGAAGCAGGTTCTACACTGACTGCAGAGAGCCTGATGGGGGGCTTGAACCCACGAACCCTGAGATCATGACCTGAGGTGAAGTGTGACACTCAACCGACTGAGCCACCCAGGTGCCCAAGACAAGAGTTTTGATTGGAAATAATATGAGCTTTATTCAGGAGCCAGCCACCTGGGGAGAAGGCAGACTCTTGTCCAAAGAATCTCTGAGTTTTCTGCCTGGCCTAAGGGTATTTAAAGGAGCTTAGGGCAGTGAATCAGTTAAAGGAGGATAGTGGTCCCTAACATTTCTTGATTACATGCAGACTCCATGGTACCAGCTACCGATGTTGTCTCATTACTCTGAGGTTGTGCAAGGGGATCTGGTTCCTTAGTGAGAGGTGGGTGGAGGGTTGAACAAAAGTGTCTGGTTTGTCTGGTTACTTTTTCATTATGTGCAGAAGGTGTTTGTTGTTTTCCAGGAAAGAATGCACGATCCATAGTTTTACAAGGAAATGTTAATCAATCATGTGGGCTAAGGGTCCTGGCTAAAGCTTAAAGACTAGTAAGTTGATTGCACAGACCCAGACAACTCAAAGAAGTCACCTAAGATTCTGCTGGAATAGGGGTATTCAGGCTGGTGTGTAAGGTGAGGGGTCAGAGATGTGGGAGCCCTGGCTGAAGAGAGAATATGTGGTTGGTGGGGTGGCAGTACAGGGTACAATGGTTGGGCTCTTGGGGATTGGTGTCCTGGTGTCATGAGCTGGGCTGGGTGGAGGTGGATGGAGGGGAAGACATCCCTTACAGCTAAGGGAGGACTCTAGGCTCAAGGACTGCCTTTTAGCACATTCTTTCCAGGAGGCCCAGAGGAGAAAGGAAGAGAATGGGGAACAGACACTTCAGACCATTCCAGCCTCATTCATTCTCCCCTACCCTCCCTCACCTTGCTAAGCCCAGCTTCTCAATGGGCCATTTCACACTTATTACACACCTGCTGTGTGCACAGGGCTCCAAAGTGGTTTTTTGTGTGTGTGTCATTCTTTCTCTTGCAGTCCACTCAGATCTTCACACTCCTCAGCCCCTGGGTTGATCTCAGGGGCCAGAAGCCTCCTCTGAAGGCTGGGATCTGGAACCTAGATATTTGGGACATGCCATGGGGACCCTGAAGAAGTGGGGGAAGGGAAGGTTGGGAGAGAGTCCCACAACTTCCTGGGGATAGGATGATGATTTGTATTAACAAGAAAGATTAAAGTGAGAGGAGAGGAAGAATCTCCCAAGAGCAGACAGTGTGACTGGTTTTCTAGAGCAGAAATCCTAGGCCTGACATAGGGAGGAAGCAGGATGAATAAGGGCCTGTAAAGAAAGATCCTCTCCCCAGGAGTGTTGGGGTTCAGCATAGTGTGGTGGGGAAAGGGGAGACCATGTGGAACAAACAGGCAGGAAAAAAGGTGACCTCTGGGGGAATCTTTGGTATATATGTGGAGGCGTCAGTCCTGTCCTGCACACACACTGTAATTGAGAAATTACACAGAGTCTGCTAGGCTCTCAGACATCAGTAATCCCAGAGGAGAAAAGATGCAAAGGCTGTACACATTGCTTTCTCTGACTCAAACCTGTGCTAGGAGCTGAGAGGGAGTTTCCCTCCAGCCTGAGTAGAGGTGCGAGTGGTGGAAGGACCTGATGGGAACAATCACCATTTGTCTCTGTCCTCTCCTGAGATGGAGTGGCTTTGGGGTGACTAAGTAATCAGGCTCTCGCGTGGTATTGGGGCTGCTAAGAGTCCTTTCCAACCTAGGGTGGGGCTCAGCTATGGACTGAGGGCAGGGGTTCCCCCAGGTGGGACAGAACTGCCTGGGAGGTTTTTCTTGGACATCCTATACCTCTAAGCATCCCCACCCATCACTTTGCTGATGGAGACAGGTATCTTCAGCTCTCCTTCAAACCGACTGGATTTGCCCAGAGGAAGAGAGAAGAGACAGTAGGAAGAGGATAGGAGGACACAGAAGGGGGCAAATTTCCATCCTTTCATTGGGTTCTAAGCCCTGTTCTACTCCCTAGATTTGGAAGGGTGTGAATCATGCAAAGGCAGGTGTAGAAATGACTTGAAATGGGGCAAAATGGTAGGATGCAGCAGGGTGGAGAGATGGAGGTCATGAGCTGGGCTGGGTGGAGGTGGATGGAGGGGAAGACATCCCTTACAGCTAAGGGAGGACTCTAGGCTCAAGGACTGCCTTTTAGCACATTCTTTCCAGGAGGCCCAGAGGAGAAAGGAAGAGAATGGGGAACAGACACTTCAGACCATTCCAGCCTCATTCATTCTCCCCTACCCTCCCTCACCTTGCTAAGCCCAGCTTCTCAATGGGCCATTTCACACTTATTACACACCTGCTGTGTGCACAGGGCTCCAAAGTGGTTTTTTGTGTGTGTGTCATTCTTTCTCTTGCAGTCCACTCAGATCTTCACACTCCTCAGCCCCTGGGTTGATCTCAGGGGCCAGAAGCCTCCTCTGAAGGCCCTGGGAGGTGGGGTTGTCTTGGGAGGTGAGCCAGGAGGGGAGGCAAGCTGGGTGGAGTGGAAGGTGGTGAAGGTGGGAGGGGACAGAGTGGGAGGGGGGCAGTGTAGGGGGGCAGAGGGATGGCGGTGGGCAGGGCAGGGAGGTGGAGGAACCAGGATGGGGCAATGCCTGATGGAAACTCAGAGATGGTCAGGGTGGTGGGTTGTCTGGAAGGACTGGAGCAGGATCCCACTTGGAGGAGCCCAGAACCCCCTCCCCCAAGCATGGGAATAGTTTCTTCTGGATAGGGAAGTGGGTTCAGGGTGTAGGGACACTGAGAGGATGGTTGGGTAAAGCTGGTGGATCACAGATGGGTCAGACCTTCCCTGGACAGGAAGGCCATGATCACCAGGGCAGATTCAGAGAAGGAAGTTCAGAGGCCACCAGGTGCAACACTGTCACTTTACAGACAGGAGCCAGAGGCCCCGCAGGAGGGAACACTCAGTGTTCCCTGCTACGTGATGGCTGCCTCTGGGAAACCTGCCCCTGACTCCTGGTCTAGGAGTCCTTCTTGCTCCCCTTTGGAAGACCGTGGACTCTGTTCCCATTCTCTTGGCTTTATAAGATGGAAAGAAGGGGAGAAAGACTTTAGCTAGACTGGGGTGATATCCTCCTTCCTCCTCCTCTAGTGACTCCTTTCCAGCCTTCCTGCTGGGCTTCTCAGCCTCCCATCTACTGAAACCTATTCCTTCTCCTTTCTTGTCTCCCTCCACAGGCTCCCAGCATCTAATGTTTTAGCTCCTGCTGGGCATCCATAGCAGTGTTCAGTCCTCCCCACACTGCTCTAGGCTTATGATCTGACCTCAGTCTGAACCATCCCTTCTCCTCCTCTTCCTGCAGATTAGCCTCCCAGTCCTTTGCAAAATTGTCCTATAATCTCCTCCTCTGGGAAGTCTTCCGTGATTAACTCTCCTGGTTCTGGATCCCACAGTTTCTTTCTAAACCACTGGAAAGTGTACCTGCAGGCCTTTCCTTGTTCCGGTCTCTTCCTCTTTCCTGGCTGTGAGCTTTGTCCCTGTTCCTCCCTCTAACCTCCACCCCCAACATGGACCTTTGCCTCCCCTCAGGCAGGGCTGTTTTTCTCCTTCCTCCCAGGATCCGCTCCATGCACCAGAAGGGCCAGGACTGCACTGGAGAATTGACTGAATCCCTCCCTGTTCTCTGTTTTCTGGGAATAGCAGAGATAATGATGTCCAATTGGGTTTCACTCCAAGTAGGGAGGTGGCAGTACAGATTCTTCCCTGTCTGTATTCTAGTGTTTAATTGGGGTTTAGGCCTCACCCCCAGGTCTGCATCCTCCTTTTTCCTTGTTGCCTCTGACCCAGTTAACAGACCTCTGGAGCTGCTGCCCTGGAGCCCCTGGGATGCTGGGTCAGGTGTGGGGAGCGGCAGGCAGTCCAACTATGATTTCTCAACTTGGGCTTCACACTGCACCTGATTACCTGCTTCCTGGTTGGGTCTCTGCAGACCTGTTTTCCACTCAGGCTTCTCTTACACCTTCCCTTTCCATCTTCCACTCCCTCCTTACACAGCCCACCTATCCCCAAAGCCTGAGTTCTCTCAGCAAGCTCTCTTTCCTAACACTTGGGGTTGGCCTTCTGCCTGGAGAGGAGGATAGGTGGATGAATATCTGGGTGGAGGAGAGGGTCTTGGCTCTGGTGAGGCACCAGGCCTAGCTCTGGGCTCATCTGTGCATTTGTTGCCACCTTGTGGCCATACTGAGAGCTGGAGGGCTGGGATCCTTGCTGAGAAGGGAAAGGGGGCTGACCTGGTTGGCATTTAGAGGGAAGCAGGATTTGGGGCACCTGGGTGGCTCAGTCGGTTAAGCGTCTGACTTCAGCTCAGGTCATGATCTCGCAGTCTGTGAGTTCAAGCCCTGCGTCGGGCTCTGTGCTGACAGCTCAGAGCCTGGAGCCTGTTTCAGATTCTGTGTCTCCCTCTCTCTCTGACCCTTCCCCATTCATGCTCTGTCTCTCTCTGTATCAAAAATAAATAAATGTTAAAAAAAATAGAGGGAAGCAGGACTCAAAATTGCTAATTGACTTTGGAGGTTTCCTCAGGGAGCCTTTGAATTCCTACCTGACCTGGGAGTGGAAGGCAGGGACTTTGGACGTTTCCTCAGGGAGCCTTTGAATTCCTACCTTACCTGGGAGTGGAAGCCAGGGAGGAAAGTCAAGTAGCAAGGACACATCTAGATGGAGAGAGAGAGATAATTAAAACTCTATCATCAGGTCTCAAGCCTACCATTCAAATTACCCCTCCCCAAAAGTACCCTAAAAGGGAAACAATCTGAAACTAAAGCAGGAGGAGGTGATATCTGACCTGAGAACTTCCCAATAAATTCCAAAGAGTATTGGGATGCCACTACTTGTGACAATTGCCCAATTTTACAATGCCTCGGGTCCCAGTGAATGGCTCCTCCCCCATCCCCAGGCTCCTTGATCTCATCATGCTCCTTGTGCCTATTCAGAAAAGCCCAGTTTCCTCAGCCTTCCCTACTCCAGTCTGAGTGTGGCTATGGGCAAGATGCTAATCTGGTAAGTCCCTTCTGTGGTCTAACCGCAGTCCTGCCTGGAACACTGGAAGTGGAGAGAACCACCATATACCCAGAAGAACTGCAGATGGGAAGGAGGCCAGAGGAAGGACCCTGTGTGGAAGGTTCTGAGGGAGGGCAGTTCTGCCTCAGTTTCTTCTACCTCCTCCTCTCTCCTGCCCCACTGGGTCTGTGGAGATGAAGACCATGGGACAGAGTGGTTCACACCCTGGAGAACTCTCTCTGCTTGGGCTTCAGGTTCACAGGTGGTGGGGGGAGGGGAAGCTGAGTTCCATCATGGCCCTTGTTATTGTCTTCTGTAGAGTGGGTATATTGGGGAGGGAAGAGGGGAGGCAGTGTTTGTCTCAATCAGCCTGAGTCCTTCTGGTCTCACCCAGAGTCCCTTTGAACCGTTTTCTCTCCAGGCACCAAAATCCCAGTCTCTCATAAGCCCCATGATGATACCTCCTCCTCCATCCCGACCACCCAACCCAGCACCCATTATTGGGGGCTGAGAATCACCGAATCCTCCTGACCATCACCCCTCCGTTTTCCCTGTCACTGCTTGGACATCTTGGCCAGGAGTCCTGGCTCTGCGGGTGCAGGGTGGGAGCTGTGTCCAGGCACCCTCCCTCTGAGGTACCATTTCTCCCTTGCCTCTTTTGCTGCCACTCACCTTACTGTGTTAAATTAAACCGTAATGCTGTGTGTGGCTCCAGCCCCACGGACTTGGCTCTGGAAAATGAAGACAATTCCTTTCTCTGTCATCTGGTTGCCTTATAAGTTGTTCCCCTGCTACATGGTATGCTCATTTATGTGTGTGATAATATCAGAATGGTTTTGACCTCAGGAATTTATAGTAGAATGGGCACCTTGAGAGCCCCTAAAGGTGATTGGCATTTGTCTCAGTCCTTAGCAAGGAGGAGGCTCTGTCTGCTGCCTCTTCTATTCTGGGGAAGGTGTGTGGGAGCTGCACCCAGAGGGTCCAAGGGGAAAATGCAAACACCAGAGTATATTAGGAGGCACATGGCAAGAGGGAAAGGAAGGGGGAGGGCTTTATCTTTTCAGGTTTCCCCCATGAGTGGAAAGTTGGAATAAGGTGTTTGAAATCCTGGCATGTTTTTCTCTTCTTGTTTTCTAAGGAAGGAGTCCTGGATTGGGGAATGACATGGAGTTCTTGTGTGTGATGGACTATGAAGAAGGGGTTGTGTGTGGCACACCTGCATGCACATATTCACCCACCAGTCCACAAGTTTGCACATGTGCCCCCCTCCCCCAAACTGGCCTCATTCCACGGAGTCAATGCATTCAATCTAGTTACTATCACTTCCTCACCTTAGCTCCTAGGAGAGGGGAGGAAGTAAGGCTAGTCAGAACACTGGGTCATACTCAAGCCAGAAGTTCCCAGCTGAGGGTAAAGTGAACAGGACAGAGCCTTCCCTTGGTCTGTAGTTAGGTTTTCTACTCTGTCCCTCCTATTCTTCCTTCTCTCTCCTTTCAGTGTCACCTCCCTAGTAGACCCAGCTTTTGAGGTTAAAAGAAGGTCAGTGGCAGCAGGAAAGATCTGGAGGAGGAGTCAGTAGGTGAGAAGAGGGATGGGAGGAGCAAGGAGCATTGAAGGACCTGATAGAGAGGATCCCTGGGAAGAGAGAGTTGAGGACCATGAATGGCCCCTCCTCTCCATGTGTACAGGGCTGTGGTGGGAGGGAACAAGATTAGAACAGGAAAAGCACATTTCTGTCTATAACTCTGAAGAGCCTCTGCAAACACAGGACAAAGAGAAAATAATGAATGAAGAGAAGTTTCTCTTGCAACCCAGGAAGTAGGAAGATAGGGGCAGGGGCTGTGGGACTCTGAGGGGCAGAGGGGTGTGTGTGTTGAGGTGAGTGTGTGCACTGCATGGTGTTTGTGGTGTATGTGTCTGTGCTCTGTGGTTAACAGTCCTGTGTACATCAGTGATATATGTAAACATGTATCACATGAGGAAGGATGTAGCTTTGACGGGTTATTTAATCCAAGGTTGTGAGCAGTCTTCCCACTGGGGCCTATGAAGTGTGCTTTTCTTTTAGAAGCAGCAGTCAGAACAGATGGGAAGACCCCTGAATTGGGAATCAAGAAAACATGGATCCAGTTCTGGCTCTAGCCATCAGGTGGGACCCTGTGAAGCCTCACCTCTGTGAGCTGGGATGTCACCTGCTGGATAACCATAAAGGAAAAGCCATGTGGCCCTTCTGTGCCTGCAGCCCAACTGGGATGGGGGGACCAGAAAAGGGAAGGGGACAGGATGAGTGATGGCATTTCAGGGACCAAAGACAATATGGGATGCTAGTGGGAAGGCTGTAAGAGGAATTTCCTGAATTCAGAAATTCATGGGTTCATGCTGGAGCCAAGGACTCCTCCAGCCTGCAGCCCAGCCCTATCTCAGCACCCAGGGCTCAGGGCTGGCTCTGAGAGGGCAGGGAGAGAGAGCCCTTCTCTGCCGCCCTCTTGTGGCCACCAAGTCTATCGCAGGTCTCTACTGAGAAGGTTCTGCTCAAGTCCTCCTGGCCAAGTCCCTTGCCTCATGGTGGAAATTGTCTATATCAGAAGAAGGGACCTTTGCTTCTCTAACCTCATCTTTCCCCCTCATCTCTCCTGGTTTCTGGAGACACTCATGATCTCCTTAAGGCTGGGATATTCTTCCTAAGATTTCACCCTCTTTACCATTGCCTGAAGATTTAACCTCTACTTTTGGGGATGTGTGGTGGAGACAAGGGGCTGAGATCAACATATTGAGCAGAGAGTGCAATTTCTCTTCCTCCTTGGGTTCCATCTGCAACCTCAGCTTCCCAGAATTTTGGAGTTTTCACAGAAAATCTGCAGGAGTAGTGACATTCCTGGAGAAAATGGGTCTGAAGCAGACCAAGGATTATGTGGGTAGGTTTCCGTGATTTTGCACCTAAGCTCAGTCCATCAGCCCCAGCAGGGAGATGGATTAGCAGGAGCCAGGAGGCAAGAGACAGGGATGCTGGAGAGAGATGGCATATTTGACAGATGCTGACGGGACTCCTTATCTGCTAGTTCTGGAATCCCCTCCCACCCACCAGGCTGCCCTTGACCCTCCCCTTCTAGTGCTCAGTGCTCATTAGTGACTGCCTGTCTTTGAAGAGAGGGCCAAGAGGGGCCAAGCTGCTTTGGGTGGATAAGGGAGTGAGAAGGAGGGAGGGACACAAGGTATGTGATGGAGGAAGAGGGGTTGGAATGAACGGGACTCGAGCTGGGGCCCCATGGTCACTGGTTTGCTTGAAAGGCTTGGCAGGGGAAACTCTCCTGGGGGCAGATATTGAATTGCTGGAGGTGAGTGAGTGGGGGTGGGGTGGGAAGCAATATTGAAAGGAATTGAGTTCCACTGATTAAGGCACTTTCTTGTGAGACCTGATGAAATATGAGTCAATGACTTTATTGAGAGCTTCCTATGTCCAAGAAGGGTTACAGGTGTGATGATGGGATAAAAGAGGGACACACATATTTTCTGTTCCCCTTCCAATATTTGAGTCCCAGCCCCATCTCCTCTCTGATTGATTGACCCATGTGGGCCTGTCTGAGGGGTGCAAGGAACCACCTCCTGCTTTCCTCCAGGATTCCAGCAAAGCCACTTCCTTCGCCCTTTCCCACCCTTTGGATGCCCCTGTCTCCCTATGGCCCCAACTCCCTGAGGCCCAGCCTTCCTAACTCTCAGCCTCCCAAGGGCCCCTCCTCCCAAGGGCCCCGTCTCCTAGAAGGCCCTGCCTCCCTAGTGCCTCAATTCCCTGAGGGTACCGTCTAAACTCCACTCCAATTCTTAACTCTGCTGGGCCAAGCTCCTTACCTGTGTCTGGGTTTGACTTGCATTTTCTTCTCAGGTGTCTCTCCTTTGAGGGAGAAAAAGCACATGGGTAAGTGATTTCTCCTGTTTGTAGCGTTGACATAAAAACTGAGCCAGAACCAGAGAGCAGGAAGGCTGGGCTTGGATCATAGCTGGCTGTGGAAGCCCTGTGGCATGTGAATGGAGGGAATTTCATGGCACCAAAGCTGGACTTTGAATTGCGGTGGGGGCTGTAGAGCAAAGGTTTTGTGAGTTTGGGAAGGACAGGTAAGTGTGAGGGGTCAGAGTGATTTTGAGGCCTATATTCTGTTCTCTTCTAGACCAGAATTTTTCTCAGCTCTGCTGAGGAAAATATGAGTTAGGGGAGGTTATTCCTGGCATTTCTCTTCCAGCATCCTTCCTACCTCTTTGCTCTGCTTCCTTGCTTTTCCTTCCTGACCTGGTGCAGGGCTTGCTTTACTCATCTTTGACTTTCCCACAGGGCCCAGCACAGAGTATGCTTAGACATGTTCTTTGAATGAAGATTCTTCCATCTGGCTCTGATGTTTCCTTCATGTTTTGCCACACTTTATCACTGGAGATTCTGAGAGTCTCTGAGTCATATATTCTTAGGGAGGACATTGGTGTGGACTTGGCAGAATGGCAGGTTTGATAAGGTGGTTCCCCATCACCAGAGAGGAGCTAGATATCTATTTTTACAGCTGTTGGAGTTATCTCCCTGCCTTTCTTATCTAACTTTAAAAAGTTGTGGTGGGGATTGATTCATATGCCAGCTCGAGCTGCAGGAGGCAAGATTACCAAGTTTCCCTGGGGTGTAGCTGCCTAGTGGTCTTTAACACACTGGGTTTCCAAGAGGCAGTTTGTTGTTATCACAAAACATATTTACAACTCTAAAGGCCCCTGGAGTCTTAAACTGTTCTCCACCCTTCGACCCTCCCAACCACTTTGTATGCTGTGGGCTGTACCCCAAAACTAGAAGTTCAGACAACACTTATCCATAATTGACATCTGTTTTCTTGACTATGTGTGGCAAATATTTATTTCTAGTTGTCTTTTTCTTGGCCTCTTTCCCTCTAGCAGTTCTTGGGCAACTTTTCTCCATTATTAAATGATATGTGTTATGTGCTTCCAGAAGACAGATTCATTTTAACCTTAGTTTAAGCAAAATCATGCAGAAAGGTCAATTTCCTTCACCAAGTGTATTCCAAATTGATAAATGTGGTTTCTGGATTGTATTCTTTGGGGTTATCCTTGTCTCTACCCCTTCTTTTTGTGTTATTGCAGAAGTCTCAAAGTCGAAAAGGGATTCAAAAGAATTAGGAAAGAGGGATAAAGAGTATCCCTTAAAAAGTGGTGTCAGTGGATACTTGTTGTATATTCTGCTGCCTGAGCTGGGGTGAAGCAAATGGGTCTTGGTGGAGAAGTCATATGGATCTATATTTGGATAAAAACCCAGGACTTTGAGGTATGATACAACTTTCATATGACTCAGATGATCTGGTATCTTTCTTACAACAAAACAAAGCAACACAAATTTACTTTCCAAAGGAGCAGGTGGTGGTATGGAGCAGCTCCCTGAGGCTGTGAGAGGAACCAAGCACAGTGTGTTGAGGGAGGACAGAGAGAAAAAGACAGCTGAGTACTTACAAGGAAGGATAGAAGGACACATTTAAAGATATGAAGTAAGATGACCAGACAGAGACTTGGCCTTCCCTAACACACCTTATATGCAGTGTATTACCGAGGGTTATATTAGGAGGAGGTACATGGAAGAAGGAGCCAAGGGCTCTGACCACTCACAAGTGCTAGTAAAAGTGGAGAAAGAGTCTAGTGAGAGATTGGACACTGGATGGATCTAGATTCTGTGCTTACAAGGAAAATAAGGATTTGGGGGAAAAACAAAGCTGTTTAGCAAGGTTTCTTGGGAAAAAATGAGTGTGGATCAGTCCTTAATGTAGACAAAATCTATGCTACATTACAGCTGTAATTTGGAAAATAATGTGGATAGACAGGTGGATTTCTTCTAATGCTTTCTCCTGAGGATTAAATTTTTTGTTTTAATTTTAGAGAGAAAGAGAGAGAGAGAGTGGGAGGTGAGGGGCAAAGAAAATCTTTTTTTAAGGTTATTTATTTTGAGAGAGAGAGAGCATGAGAAGGGAAAGGGAAGAGGGAGGGGGAGACAGAACCCCAAGTAGGTTAGCACAGAGCCCCACAGGACACTCAGCCTCATGAAGTGTCATGACCTGAGCTGACTGACCATGAGCTGAAACCAAGTGTCAAATGCACATCTAAGCAACTGAGCCACCCAGGCACCCCCAGAGAGAGAGAATCTTAAGCAGACTCCCTGATCTGTATGGAGCCCAACTCTGGGCCCTATCTCAGGACCCTGGGCTCATGAGAAATCAAGAGTTGGGAGCTTAACTGATGGAGCCACCTAGAAGTCCCTCTCCCGAGGACTTTTATTAGGTGTTCTGTGTTGACATGATTCGGGGTTGAGAAAAGGGAGTAGAAAATTGTAGGGGGAAGTAGAGAAGAAATTGATTTTCACTGTTGACATCAATGTATCACACCACTTTCTAATCCTTTAATTGCACACCCTTCCTGGCTTTTCTAAGATTTGTTTCTGATTACTATTTGGAAAATCTAACTTTATTTCTTCTTGGTAGCCCACCTAGTTTCTGAAGACCTCGAGAAGCAGAATCTCAGGCTTTTCTGACTTGTCAAGTTGATCGTCTTCTTTTGGTGTGATAAAAATGTGAAGAACTTCCAAAACTGGATTCTGACTGAATATAACCTGAAAATTTATCAAATGATGAAAAATGTTGCACTAAACTCTGTCTTTCCTGCAGTTATCCCAGAGGGACTAAGAAAATCCACCTTGTTCACAAACATCCCAGAATGATACTAGATTATATGGAGTCTATACAGTCTCTAGAGAACCAGCATCTGCTTGTTTACCCAAATAATGGTGCAACAATACTAGTGTGCTGTGTGCATGTGACAGGGATTCCATAGGTATTGTGGGAAGGAAGCAAACATGTTTTGGTCTACATCTACAGAGATTTTGGTCTACATTTGTGTAGATGAATTTGGTCTACATAGATTTGGCCTGGATCATGTTAGGTTGCATCAGGATGGGTTTTCACTGACTTGGAATTCAGCCTCTGCCAGACTGCTTCATGAGAAGCAACATCTGAACTGGGAATGGAAAGAGAGTGGGGGTTAGCTACATGAAGGGGCCAAGAGGGCATGAGAGGAAGGGAACAGGGTGAGTGTATAATTTCTCAGCTTGAACAGGAACTGGGCAGGGGATGAGGCTGGAGCAATTAGCACAGGTAAGATGATGAAGGAAGGAAGGACTGTGCAGGAAGTACAGTGGGAACCACTGAAGGGATGAAGCCTGGGGATGGGTGAGGGACACATCAATCACATTCATAGTGTAGAAAGTTCCATGAGTTAAGAACTGACCCTCCTAATCTATCTTGTCAGCTGGTTGGTAAATCATAACATTGGAACTGGTGGGTGGCAAATAAACAGTCTGGATGGATTTGTACACAGAAGGTCTGACCCATTTCCCAAGGGTTCGTTTTGACCATCTATTAGAGAAGACTTTTTAATTTTGACTTCCTCTTTCTGTCTTTAAAAATCTCTGGCAAGATTTCCTAAAATTCTCTCAAAACCAATTAGGGAGGGAAATGGGGGCTGCATGATTTTGTTTTCTCTGTTCTCTACTACTCATTTCTGGGGCATGGCTATGAATTGTTCACCCAGAGTTTTCTCTCCTTGAGGAGGGGCCATTTGAATAGCAGCAGGGGAGGAGGGTGAAGGAGGAGCCACATGCAGTTTCATTCATTAAGAAAATGTATTTTGTAGGGGTGCCTGGGTGGTTCAGTAGGCTAACTGCTGGAGTTTGGCTCAGGTCATGACCTCAGAGCTCACGAGTTGCAGCCCCACATCAGGCTCTTTGCTGTCAGCACGGAGCCTGCTTGGGTTCCTCTGTTTCCCCTCTCTCTCCCCCTCCCTTGCTCGCGCTCTCTCTGTCTCAAAAATAAATTAAAAAAAAACATTAAAGAAAATAGAATGTATTTTGCATATTCACACTTTGGTTTGAGAGTCAAAAATAACTCCTTGCGGAAAATTGTTACTTATAAGTGAGTGTTTTAATACAAGCTCACAGAACAGGGAAGATTTTCCAGGCTACAGTAGCTGACATCACACAGATGGTGCAAGGTGTTTTTAGAGGACAGTGTGGCCAGGGAGGAGAGTATCTGCAGAAGTGAGCTCACCTTCTCTCCTGGAACCCAGAGAGGGAAGAGACAGAAGGAATTGTTTGCTTGTGAGTTACTGAGCTAGGTGACTTATTTTTTTTCTCCCTGCTCATCACACTCCCATGACTGTGGATGTAAAAATTGTAATGAATTTTGCCTTGTAGCTTTGGGTGAGGTTTATTAATGTCAGCATTCATAAAACCACCTTTCTGGGTCTTCTCCCTACTTAGTAATGGTTCCTTGTTGGCTCTGCACTCATTTTTGAGTGTTTTCTTATCAGATAGCTTTGTCCTCTAGTTCTTACAGGTAGTTATGAGGACCCTGACCTTCTCTCTCTCTTTCTCTCTTCTCACAGTGCCCCCTGTGGCCCTAAGTGGGTAAAGGGAAGGATTAGACTGCACATTCTTTGCCATCAGTCCAGCTAAGTGGATGACACAGAATGAAGAGAAAGGGGGCCAAAGTGACATCCGACCTTGGCTAGCTGATATTGAAGCTAAAGGTTTTAAGACCAAGAGACCAATATTTGTATTTTAAACTCAGATGATATTTAAACATTATTCTGTAATTGGAACACGGCCCTCTAGTCCATGAATTAATGTAACATAACTCACGCATAAGCATGGCACAAACACACTGCATGTGAAATATTACACAATAAATTCATGTGCTGCGTGTCTTCATTAGTACATGACACTACATGACTTTGGTGAACCCAAATGAGATTGTGTCATGTGGTGTGTAAAAAGCAAAATGTTGGAAGGTATTTGGCACTTTTTCTGAGGGGAAATCAGGGTTGTTTTTTCTATGACATTTTTCATATCAACTTCTGTGATATTTGTGCTGCAATAGGTGACATGGGACTTGGCTTTGGTTGGTTGGTTGAACACCACTGTTCAGTAAATATTTATTGTTTATTTAGGAATTATGGAGCAATAGGACATACCAGATGAAATATGAAGTAGCAGCTTTCAAGCCTGAGCATGGAAACATGCAGGCCCAACACAACTTGGCTTAACTCAGACTCAACAAACCTGATCCCAGACTCTGCTCCCTGAGCTTGCTACAGCTCTCTGATCCTGGAATCTTCTTCAATTCCAGCTAGCATGCTGCGCCAGGCACTTCGTAGATTCGGTCAAAAACTGGTACGAAGACCTACGCTGAAGGAACCGGTGGCTGAGAATGACCCACGGAGAAGCCTGAACACTCTGAATTTAGTGGCCCTGGGTGTGGGCAGCACAGTGGGTGTAGGTGTGTATGTCCTGGTTGGCGAGGTGGCTGCCAGTCAGGCAGGACCATCCATTGTGATCTGCTTTTTGGCGGCTGGACTATCTTCAATGTTGGCTGCGCTGTGTTATGCAGAGATTAGTGCCCGGGTTCCCCATTCTGGTTCTGCATATCTCTACAGCCATGTCACTATAGGTGAACTCTGGGCTTTCATCACTGGCTGGAACTTTATTCTCTCTTATGTTGCTGGTACAGCCATTGTGATCCAGGCTGGGACCTTAGCTTTTGACATTCTACTTGGGAACCAGAACTCTCACACCCTCCATGAGAGCATCACACAGCAAGTTCCCCGTGTTCTTGTAGAACATCCAAACTTCTTTGTTGTGAGCCTTGTATACTTCCTCATAGAAGTGCAGACTCTGAGATTTAGTCAGTCTTTCATGGTTACAAAAGTGATCACATCGGTGAAAATTTTGGTTCTTGGTTTTGTCATCATCTCTGGGTTCATTAAGGGGGACCTGCACAACTGGAAGCTCACAGAAAAGGACTTCTTAAAGGCTGGACTCAATGATACCTCCACCTTGGGCCATATGGGCTCTGGAGGATTTGTGCCTTTTGGCTTCAAGGGGATTCTCCGTGGAGCAGCTGTCTGTTTCTATGCATTTATTGGTTTTGACAATATTGTTACTAGAGTCGAAGAAGCCCGGAATCCCCAGCGTTCCATCCCCATGAGCATTGTGATTTCACTGTTCATATGCTTTTTCTTGTATTTTGGTGTCTCTGTGGCACTTACACTTATGGTGCCTTACTATCAGTTTCAACGTGGAAGCACCTTGCCTGAGGCATTTCTCCATATTGGCTGGGCCCCTGCCTACTATGTTGTAGCTTTTGGATTCCTCTGTAGTCTTTTGGCCAATGTCTTGGGCTTTATGGTCCCCATACGTCAGATGATATACAGGATGGCACAGGATGACTTCCTATTCCCGGCGCTTGCCAGGGTCCAAACTGGTACATGCACCCCTCTCATGGCAAATGTGATCTTTGGCATTATTGCACCAATCGTGGCCTTCTTCTTTGGACTCACTGATCTTTTGGACCTCAGTTCAATTGGGATCCTGCTTACTCATAGCCTGGTGGCTATTTGTGTTCTCATCTGCGGATACCAGCCTGAGAGGAGGAATTGGGGAAATGAAGCAGAGATGCAGGAGGAGAACGGACCTGCAGCAGAGAGGCTGACTCTACAGGGACTACTTTTTCCATGCAGCCCCACCCCCACTCCACTTTCTGGCCGGGTTGTCTGTGTTTGCTCCTCACTTCTTGCTCTGCTGTTCACTCTTCTTTGCCTGGTGCTGGCCCAGTGGCCAGTTCTGCTTTCTGGAGACCCAGTGTGGATTTCAGTGGTTGTGGTGCTCCTGGTGCTCATCATTGGGATCACTGGGGTCATCTGGAGACAGCCACAGAGCTCCAGTCCCCTTCCCTGTAAGGTCCCTGCTCTGCCTCTCCTCCCACTACTGAGCATCTTTGTGAATGCTTTCCTTATGATGCAGATGACAGGTGGCACCTGGGCCCGATTTGCTGTCTGGATGTTGATTGGGTTTGCTGTCTACCTCGCCTATGGGATCCAGTACAGCCTGTTCACTTAACCCCAACTAAGTTAGAGCCAAAACTATAGGACTTGAACTCAACAGTGCCAGTACATTCAGTTTGACATCATTACACCTGAATGCAGTCGGGTCTCCTGCATAATAATGGAGGGTACTCTTGATCTCATGAAAAGCTAGGCCTCCTGTGGATTGTTTGTGGGAGAACACTAATAGAGCTCTGTATTTATTACAAAAGAATGGATGTGTCTTTGCTCTTTCTCCTTTTTTTTAAATTATTCTACTTGCATTTGTGTTTGTAACTGCTAACAGGGTCAAAACATTATTAAAAGAAACTAGAAAAAGTGCTTCATTTCTTTAGTTAAATATTTAGTACTGGGAGAACATGGGTGGTTATGTTCCTGGCTGGCTCAGTTGGTAGAGCATGTGACACTTGATCTCAGGGTGGTGTGTTTGAGCCCCTGTTGGGTGTTGGCTGAAATTATTTAAAATAATATCGACTAGCAGAATTACTGGTTCATATGGTAGTTCTATATTTAATTTTTTGAGGAACTTCCATCGTGTTTTCCATAGCAGCTACATCAATTGATATTACCACCAATAGTGCATGAGGGTTACTTTTACCCCATATCTTCACCAACACTTGTTTTTCTTGTCTTTTTTAGCCATTCTTACAGGCATAAAATGATATCTCATTGTTCTGTTAATTTATGTTTCCCTGATGATTAGTGGTGTTGGGTATCTTTTCGTGTGTCTGCTGCCCATCTCTATGTCTTCTTTGAAAAAATGTGTATTCCTATCCTGTGTCCATTTTTTAATTGGATTATTTGTTTTTTTGGTGTTGAGTTCTTTAGTTTTAAGGTTTTTTTTTTCTGCATTTGGGGCATTAACCCCTTATTGGATATGTTATTTGCAAGTATTTTCTCCCAGTTAGTAGGTTGCCCTTTTGTTTTGTCGATGGTTTCCTTTTACATCCTTTTACAAGAAGCAAAAGCTTCTTGGTTAAATAAATTTGAAAAGATATATGCACCCCTATGTTTACTTTATTTTTAACTTTATTTGTTTTGAGAGAGAGAGGGAGCATGAGCAGGAGAGGGCAGACGAAGAGGGAGAGAGAGAGGATGCCAAGCAGGCTCCATACTGTCAGCATGCAGCCTGAGATAGGGCTTGATCACATGAACCATGAGATCATTACCTGAGCTGAAATCAAGAGTGAGATGCTTATTCGATGGAACCACCAAGGCACCCCTATTGCACATTATTTACAATAGCCAACAACAACAACAACAACAACAACAACAACAAATAGCCCAATGTTCTTAAATATAGGGAATAAACTGGTAATTGCCAATGAGGGAGTGGGTAGAGGGATGGGTGAAATTGGTAAAGGGAATAGAGAATATACTTATCTTGATGAACATTTGAAAAGTGTGGAAGTGTTGAATCATTATATTCTACACCTGAGAATGGTATAATGACATTTATGCTAATTATACATCAGTAAAAAATAAATAAATAAACATAAAAGACCAAAAAAACCCCAAAACAGATAAAATATGGCCCCTCTACTTACAGAGCTTATATTCTAATACAAGGGGTAAAGCATAGCTGTAATACAAAGTATAAAGTATTGTCATAAGTAATATACAAATAAAGTGTTTTGGGAATTCAGAGTGGAGGAAGATAATTTGTGGTTGGCACAGTAGTGAGATTTGATTGGTGAAATCAGAGAAGAATTTGTAGAGGAATGGCATTTGAGTTGACTCTCTCAGGGACAGATAGGATTTTGCCACACATGGGCAGGAGGGAAGGATAGGCAGTGAGAGCACCATGAGGAAAAGCACAGGAAAATGAAGCAGTGTTCAGAGCACACTGAGAAGGCTGTGTAGCTTGAGCCTTGGCTGTGTGTGGGGGGGGGAGGGGAGGGGGGAGAGGAGAAGTAACATGAGCAGGTGGATTTGAGCTGGAGCTTTCCTCTGAGCACAAAATGCTTTGGCTTTGAACATACCACCCATAATGAAAATCCCTGTGGTTGGTCCTCCTACTTGGAAATATCTGAATTCTTGGACTTCAAATTCCTGTACGGTTGTTTACTTTTGGTGCACAGAAGGTGAACAACTGAGAGCTAAGTTGTGATCTTGCTTCCACCACCAACTAGCAATGTGATCTTTTTTTTTTTTTTTTTTTTTTTGGTACGCATTTTTTATATTGTGTGTATTTTAGGAAGAATATGTATACTTCTTTTCCTAAAAAAATATTGTTCCTTTTACTCATGTAGATTATTTAAAATTTGCATTTTAAATTTCTTTTTTTTTAAATATGAAATTTATTGTCAAATTGGTTTCCATACAACACCCAATGCTCATCCCAACAGGTACCTTCCTCAATACCCATCACCCACCATCCCCTCCCTCCCACCCCCCATCAACCCTCAGTTTGTTCTCAGTTTTTAAGAGTCTCTTCTGTTTTGTCCCCTCCCTGTTTTTATATTATTTTTGTTTCCCTTCCCTTATGTTCACCTGTTTTGTCTCTTAAAGTCCTCATATGAGTGAAGTCATATGACTTTTGTCCCTCTCTGACTAACTTCACTTAGCATAATACCCTCCAGTTCCATCCACGTAGTTGCAAATGGCAAGATTTCATTCTTTTTGATTGCCGAGTAATACTCCACTGTATATATATACCACATCTGTATCCATTCATCCATAAATGGACATTTGGGCTTTTTCCATACTTTGGCTATTGTTGATAGTGCTGCTATAAACATGGGGGTGCATGTGTTCTTTTGAAAGAGCATACCTGTATCCCGTGGATAAATGCCTAGTAGTGCAATTGCTGGGTCGTAGGGTAGTTCTATTTTTAGCATGGAATCTTTTTCCTTTTGTGTGTGTGTGTGTGTGTGTGTGTGTGTGTGTGTGTGTGTGTCTTCAATTTCTTTCATAAGCTTTCTATAGTTTTCAGTGTATAGATTTTTCACCTCTTTGGTTAGATTTCTTCCTAGATATTTTATGGGTTTTGGTGAAACTGTAAATGGGATCAATTCCTTGATTTATCTTTCTGTTACTTCATTGTTGGTGTATAGGAATGCAACTGATTTCTGTGCATTGATTTTATATCCTGCAACTTTGCTGAATTCGTGAATCAATTCTAGCAGTTTTCTGGTGGCATCTTTTGGCTTTCCCATATAGATTATCATGTCATCTGTGAAGAGTAAAAGTTTGACCTCCTCCTGGCTGATTTGGATGCCTTTTATTTCTTTGTGTTGTCTGATTGCAGAGGCTAAGACTTCCAATACTATGTTGAATAACAGTGGTGAGAGTGGACATCCCTGTCTTGTTCCAGACCTTAGGGGGAAAGCTCTCAGTTTTTCCCCATTGAGGATGATATTAGCGTTGGGTCATTCACATATGGCTTTTATGAACTCGAGGTATGCCCCTTCTACCCCTACTTTCTTGAGGGTTTTTATTGAGAAAGGATGCTGTATTTTGTCAAATGCTTTCTCTGCATCTATTGAGAGGATCATATGGTTCTTGTCTTTTCTTTTATTGCTGTGATGAATCACGTTAATTGTTTTGCTGATATTTAACCAACCCTGCATCCCAGGTATAAATCCCACTTGGTCGTGGTGAATATCTTTTTAATGTATTGTTGAATCCAGTTGGCTAATATCTTGTTGAGGATTTTTGTATCCATGTTAATCAGGGAAATTGGTCTGTAGTTCTCCTTTTTAGTGGGGCTCAGTCTGCTTTTGGAAGCAAGGTCATGCTGGCTTCATAGAATGAGTTTGGAAGTTTCCTTCCATTTGTATTTTTTGGAACAGCTTCAAGAGAACAGGTGTTAACTCTTGCTTAAATGTTTGGTAGAATTCCCCTGGAAAGCCATCTGGCCCTGGACTCTTGTTTTTTGGCATATTTTTGATTGCCAATTTGATTTCCTTACTGGTTATGGGTCTGTTCAAATTTTCTATTTCTTTCTGTTTCAGTTTTGGTAGTGTATATGTTTCTAGGAATTTGTCTATTTTTCCCAGATTGCATATTTATATGCCTATAATTACTCATAATATTCTCTTATTGTTGTTTGTATTTCTGCTGTGTTGGTTGTGATCTCTCCTGTTTCATTCTTGATTTTATTTTGGTCCTTTCCTTTTTCTCTTTTGATCAAACTGGCTAGTGGTTTTTCAACTTTGTTAATTCTTTCAAAGAACCAGGTTCTTTTTTTCATTGACCTGTTCTACTGTTTTTTGGTTTTTTTTTTTCGGTTTCAATAGCATTGGTTTCTTCTCTAGTCTTTATGATTTCCTGTCTTCTGCTTGTTTGGATATTATTTGCTGTTATTTTTCCAGCTCTTTAAGGCATAAGGTTAATTTGTGTATCTGAGGCCTTTCTTCCTTCTTTAGGGAGGCCTGGATTGCTATAACTTTCCTCTTATGACCGCCTTTGCTGTGTCCTAGAGGTTTTGGGTTGCGGTGTTATCATTTTCATTGACTTCCATATATTTTTTAATTTCCTCTTTAACTTCTTGGTTAGCCCATTCATTTTTAGTAAGATGTTCTTCAGTATCCAAGTATTTGTTACCTTTCTAAATTTTTTCTTGTGGTTGATTTCAAGTTTCATAGCATTGTGGTCTGAAAATATGCATGGTATGATATTGATCTTGTACAATTGGTATTGTACTTATAGGGCTGATTTGTGTCCCAGTATATGGTCTATTCTGGAGAACATTCCATGTGCACTGTAGAAGAATGTATATTCTGCTGCTTTAGGATGAAATGTTCTGAATATATCTGTTAAATCCATCTGGTCCAGTGTGTCATTCAAAGCCATTGTTTCCTTGTTGACTTTTTAATTAGATGATCTGTCCATTGCTGTGAGTGGGGTATTGAAGTCTCCTACTATTATGGTATTACTGTCATTGAGTTTCTTTATGTTTGTGATTAATTGATTTATATATTTGGGTGTTACCACATTTGGCACATAAATGTTTACAATTGTTAAGTCTTCTTGGTGGATAGACCCCTTGATTATGATATAATGCCCTTCTTCATCTCTTGATACAGTCTTTATTTTAAAGTCTAGATTGTCTGATATAAGTATGGCTACTCAGACTTTCTTTTGTTGACCATTAGCATGATAGATGGTTCTCCATCCCCTTATTTTCAATCTGAAGGTGTCTTTAAGACTAAAGTGGGTCTCTTGTAAACAGCATGTATATGGATCTTGCTTTCTTAGCCATTCTGTTACCCTACGTCTTTTTATTGCAGCATTGAGTCCATTGATGTTTAGAGTGAGTACTGAAAGATATGAATTTATTGCCATTATGATGCTTGTAGAGTTGGAGTTTCTGGTGGTGGTCTCTGGTCCTTTCTAATGTTTGATGCTTTTGGTATTTATTTATTTATTCATATTTTCTCCCCTCAGAGAGTCCCCCTTAAAATTTTTTGAAGGGCTGGTTTAGTGGTCACAAACTCCTTTAATTTTTGTTTGTCTGGGAAACTTTTTATCTTTCTTCTATTTGGATTGACAGCTTTGCTGGATAAAGAATTCTTGGCTGCATACCTTTCTGATTCAGCACATTAAATATATCCTGCCACTCCTTTCTGGTCTGCCACGTTTCTGTGGATAGGTCTGCTTCAAACCTGATCTATCTTCCCTTGTAGGTTAGGGACATTTTTCCCTTGCTGCTTTCATGATTCCCTCCTTGCCTGAATATTTTGTGAATTTGACTATGACATGACTTGTTGATGGTCAGTTTTTGTTGAGTCTAATGGGGGTCCTCTGTACTTCCTGGATTTTGATGTCTGTGTCTTTCCCCAGGTTAGGAAAGTTTTCCACTATGATTTGCTCACATAACCCTTCTACCCTTATTTCTGTCTCTTCCTCTTCTGGGACCCCTATGATTCTGATGTTGTTCCTTTTTAATGAGTCACTGATTTCTCTAATTCTTAAATGATGCTCTTTTGCCTTAATCTCCCTCTTTTTTTCTGCTTCATTATTCTCTATAAGTTTGTCCTCTATATCACGGATTCTCTGTGCTTCCTTTTCCATCCTTGCCGCTGTGGCATCAATCTGTGATTGCAGCTCAGTTATAGCATTTTTTTATTTCATTATGACTAGTTTTTACTTCTTTTATCTCTGCAGAAAGGGATTCTAATCTGTTTTTGGGTCCAGTTAATATTCTTATTATCATGATTCTAAATTCTAGTTCAGACATCTTGTTTGTATCTCTGTTGGTTAAATCCCTGGCTGTCATTTCTTCGTGTTCTTTCTTTTGGGGTGAATTCCTTATTTTTGTGATTTTTAAGGGAGAAAAGAAATTAATGAGGTAGAAAAATTAAAAATAAAAAAGTAAAAAAAAAATTAAAATTAAAGTTAAAATTAAAAACTTAAACACAAACACACACAAATTGAATAAATGATGCTACATTCTTGGAGTCAAAGGCTCTTCCTCTAGGTGTTGGAAGTGGTTGACAGGTTAGAGGGAAAACAAGGGGAAAAGAATGAAATCATTTGAGAATTTGTAAAAATGAATATACTGAAGTAGACTGAAATGAGATGATGGGAGTAAAGTAGAATTTGAAAAAAATTACACAAAAGTAAATAAAGTAGTAGAAAAAAAATAAAGAAAAATATTTTTAATAAAAATTAAAAATAAAAATGATTTTTTTCTCTTTCTGCACTCAAGAAAAAGAAAAGAAACAAAAAAGATAAAAAAGGAAAAAAAATGAAATTGTTTGAAAATTTGAAAAATTGAATACACTGAAGTAGACTAAAATAAAATGATGGAAATAAAATAGAATTTGAAAAAAAATACAGAAAAGTAAAAATATAGTGAAAAATTGAAAGAAAAATAGTTTTAATAAAAATTAAAAATAAAAATGAATTTTTTCTCTTTCTGTATTCAAGAAAAAGAAAAGTGAAAAGGAGAAAAAAAAAAGAAAGAAAATGGAATAGATGGACCTGCTACCAGATTGAAATAGGACTGAAATTACTTCCTTTTACCATAGAAGTCAGACTATGAAGCACTTTATAGTTCATAAACTAAGCAGGCAGCGAGACTTGTGTTCTTGAAGAGGGAGGTTGGCCCAGTTGGGCGGGGCTCAGTGTAAAGGCTCTGTTCTCCACTAGATGGCGCTGCTAGACTAGTGGGGTGGAGTGTTCTGGTGCAAGTAAGTGCCTATGTCCATGTGCGGGAGTGGTGAGAATGTCATCAGCCAGCTACCCAGTCTCTAGTATCAGAAATCTGTTCTCCCCAACCAGCAATTGAGCACCCATCCTCTGTCTTCAGCTTTCGTCCACTCCCCGCTTTTTTACTGTCTGTGACCAATCCCCAGGCAGTACCTGTCTTCCGAGTTTTGTCTCAGAGGCGGCTGTTTTCCCTGACCCCTTACTTCTGAAGGACTGTGGCTTTGACCCATTTTGCCCCTCTGCAGGAGGGTCTCACTGAGCAATGGCTGAATTTTGGCCGCACCCAGGAACACTTGCTGGGCCCTGCTTCTGCCAGTGCCCTGAGACTGTGGCCAGGTGCCAGCCCACCCAGAAAAAGTTTGTGAGATAGTGTAGAAGCAGCGTTTCAGGGATTATGGGAAATCACAACACACATCTGGCACCAGGCTTCACTCTTAATGACCTTGTTCCAACACCAGCGAATGTGGCCATTCTCTGGGGTCTGATGGGACCAGGTGGTTTCAACAGTCTCTACCAAATGTCCTTCCAGCAGTGGAACCGCTTTCCCCGTGTGGCCCGAGGACCTCCCAGACCCCATTCTGTTCCTGGGGATTCACCCTTCCCACCAGAGCACTGCCAGGTATCGAGCTGTGGAGTTGCAGACTTTGCATTCCCCTTGTTTACAGTCTTAATGCAATTTAAACCCTCTCCTTTCTCCTTTCTCCTTTCTCCTTTCTCCCTTTTTAATTTAGCCCCTGCGGCTGTTTCCAATTTTCTACTTTCCCTCCAGCTGCTTTTGGGGAGGGGTGCTTATCCCATATTCTCCCCCCACCATCCTTCCTCTGCCCGCAAAAGCCTGTGGCTTCTCGCTCCCCAAGTTCACCTCTCCATGTACCTGCTGAATTCTGTGGTTCAGGTTGTGCAGATTGTTGTGTTAATCCTCCAATAAGTTTTCTAGGTGTGTAGGATGGTTTAGTGTTGGTCTGGCTGTATTTCATGGATGCAAGACACAAAAAAAACTTCCATGCTGTTCTGCCATCTTTGCTCCTCTAGAGGTATCATTCTTAGTCTTAGGACATAGGCCTGGCCTCTAAGTCAGTCCCCATCCTGTCTCACACTGTACCCTCTCAAAGTCATAAGCTCTTCCTAAAGCTAAGTTCTCTCTTATTTCTATTCCCTTTTTACAGCCCCATTGACTAAGTCTCAATATCCCAGTGTCTGCCCCCTCAGTCCCTCCTTTACTACCTCCTAACATCCTTAAGCATTCCAAATTCTTCAGCCTCCAGCCTCCCATCCTATCCCCCACATGTTTTGGTTCTTGAATTAAAAATCCTACTGAAGGGTGGGACCTGCTCATTCTGAACAAGTCTTCTTGTGCACTCCACCTGTATCCAGGAATGACTTAAAACACCTAAAAACAGCGACTAATCTCTGAAAGTAATGACTGAGTCTTCAGAGCTGGAAAGTGACTGGGGGAACCAAAAGCCCTATCCTCAGGCCCTGCAGGTCTCAGTTCTTTCCCATCTCTGAATTGTCTATCTCATGAATTAAAACAAAAACAAAAACATAAAGCACCTCTCATTCAAGAGACAAAGGGAAAAGGAAGGTATAGGGACAGACAGGTTCTGTCTCTCAGCTTTGTTACTCCAGGATGTCAAGAATCCTGGAGGATGCTTCAAGAGTGGAGTGAAACATTCATCAGGACATGGTGGTGTGGGGAGATGGAATTTGGGAACTTAGAGCTGAGAAATTCCCACCCCTTGGTAGGGGATAGACTGGAAGGTGGGAAGTAAGGGTTCCTGAGAAGGGAAATTGCATATAGGATATCAAGAGAAGGGAGAGAGAGTTCAAAAAGAACCTAACATTCTTTTCTTCAGGTATTGCCAAGAGTAGGACTAGAAACCTGCTGGTGTGACTATATGTGAACCCAGCTCTAGTATTTCTCTCCCCATTTTCTCTCTGCCCCATTTAGCCTCAATTTTAAGTGCCTGGATGGGTAATTGGAGGCATACTATAAGATGGGATTTAGAGAAAGAGGTGTTCCAAGTTTTGTGGGGAGAGTTAATTGAGAAATATGGGGTTGGGTGAGGAAGAACAACAATCAGAACTCCTCAGACCAGGGTTGTGACGTGGCCCATGTCATCACTCCTCTGCAGCCCACTAATCTTCATCCTCTGTCAACCACAGTGGACAGCGTCCAATCAGCCATAGCCCCTGGTCATTTGCACACCCCCAAACATCACAACCACATGCCAGGCTGAAGTCAAGGGGTTGGGTAGGAGCTTTAAAAAATAACAGAAACTCAGTAGAAAAGGAAAGGTGGGCCACCTTTACATTTAAAAGAAGCAACTTTTTCCTCCAAAATAAGGATTAGATTGGGAACAAGGTTTCTTTGGGATTTCATCTCTGAAAAACCCCTAGTTAAAATTTGTCCATGTTTTCTCCAAATACAAATCTTTTGGCTTTCTAAGTGGGGATGAATTGTTCCTAAAGATTTAAGCCTAGGGAAGCTCAAATACTTCCCACAAATAAAATTCATAACAGTTGTGAACATTCATCAGACATGAAACAATGGTCTTGGTCGGGGGAGGAGTTAGGGTACTAATGCCTTCTGCATAATGCCTTAAAAGGGGCAGGATGTGTTTCTGGTGCACTCTCCTGTTTGCTTTACACAACAGGCTGTGGGATAGGTGGTATTGCTGCCCACACTTTACAGATGAAAAAACTAAAGCCCAGAATGGTTATGGAACTGGTCTAAAGTATCAAAGGTTTGAGATGGTAGATCTCCATCAGGGCTGCCTGCTCCATCATGGCTACCTACTATTTAGGGGATGGGGAAGTACTAGCTGTGGTAACAGTTTTTTCTTTGCTTCAATATCAGGGGCAGTCCCTGTAAAACCGTGTGATGTACACTGCTATATATATTTATATATTATAATATTATAATATATTATGATATTTATGTATGTATGTATGTATGTATGTATGTATGCCAACTTGGTTTCCATGTCAGGGGCCCACCGCTACTCACGCAGTTGGAGGGGGCTTCCCTAGACTGGCCTCTAGGTCTAGTAGGGGAAACCATTGCCTGAGGTAGTGGTGGTGATGGGGAGGTAAACAAAGAATAAAGCTGAAAAGAGAGCCTATAATAATTCAGGACCAGTCACAACTCATAAACAAGCCACTTGGAGGAGGTGGTTTGCCCAAGCCTTTGAACTGGCTTAAATGAATAACATCACATGTACCTCCTCCTGTCTTTGTTTAGGAGAGGTGAAGTTAAATTAAAGACTTGGACATCCTTCTCCCCACCTACTCCAAGCCCCCTTCCTAGATCCTCCGGTTAGTCTGAGGCATTCAAAATGATCTCTCTTCCTATCTCTGTATTAAAGGATTAGAGTGGAAGGATTGATTTGCTCTTCCTGGATGCCTGCTTTAATTCTCTGTTGCACTAAGTTATGCATCTGCCTCTTCCAATTTGTTTGGTAGTATTTTCCTTTTATGACTAAATAGGGTGTCTGGTGCCTGCCCTTGGGTGCCTGTCATCTGAAGATCTCCAAGCATTTAACAAAAAGTCACCGGGCTCCACAAACATTAAGGTGACATGTCTATGCCATTAGTCAGGATTTATGAGTTAGGGAACAAGCTGTTGGATAAGGATCCTGCTCAAGGTTCTGGGGTGGATTAAGAGTGAGGCCTGTTCAGGGACCCAAGTCTCAAGTGTTCTTGGTTTTGTCTTACACTCAGAATAAAGCCCTGGAAGAAAAGTTGATCTCAGTTGGAGTTAAAAATTTCCATGTATTAGGTGCTTATGATGTGATTATACTAAGAATTTTTCCATTTAATACAATAGGCTTATATAGTAGGCCCTATTATTATCTTCATTTTACATATGATACTAACTCCAATTGTTCCAAGGAACAGGACTATTAATCAAGGGACAAATGTTCACTGAGCATTTGTGTCTAAGACATTGGTGATGTGAAACTGACTCATTCAACCAATATGTTTGTGAGGTATTGTGCTAGATATTCAATACATTTTGTTGAAAGAATGAACATAAAATACAGATGTTTGAAGGATGGATTGGGTTTGGATGATTTGGCAAGACAAAGTGTAGGAAGGCTAAAGCTTATTCCAGGCTGAAGTAAAGATTCAGAGATGGGAATTTATGATATTTACAGAAACCTAGGAGGTCACATAATAACAGCATATCTATTTCAGCTTTTTGCCTCAAACATATATTGGCAGTGACTGTCTGAAGTGTCTTAAGGATTCTAAGGACAGAGTTCTGGGATTAATTAGCAATGTCCATAACTGTCAGAAGCATATACATAGGTCAGAAATGAACCCTTGTTGCTGTAAGCCACTGAGACTTTGTGGTTAGTTGTTAATGCAGCAAAGCTGACCGATAGCCATACCTGCATAATGGTATCAAGATTGAAAAGTTATTGGTATCATGTTTGGAAGGTCAAATTTGAAAGGTTTAAGCCAGAGTGTGGAGAATCTTGAATGCCAGGTGAGGCAGAGCCTGCTATGTATTTATCAGAATCTCTTCCTTTCTTGTTCTTGGACACACAACTGGACCACACTTTCCAGTTTCCCTGTAAGTAACGTGTTCCACTTCCAGGCTTGGCCCATGAAGTCTCCCAAGGGAGATCCCTCATGTTCTTTCCTTTTTGGTCTGATGCATATGAACTTAAGCACACTGATCTTGAAGACCAAATGTTAAAGATGGTAGGGTCACAGGTCGGAAGGATCCTAGTTCCCTGAATTGCCACCTGACAGAGAACAGCTTGCTAACCAGGAACACGCGTTTTGGACTTCACTTGACCCATACATCATCCACTTCTGTTTGTTACCACTCTAAAATTTTGGGCTCTATGTCTTACAGTAATTAATGTTTTCCTAACCAATATGTCAGGTTATCCATCTTTTTCAGACTTCCCACCCCCTCACCACCCAACATTTGTCCAGGGGATACACATATTTGAACATACAATTCACATGCAAAAGTAAGGGATAACCGGCACCCCCCAAGGACATACCCCTCATCAAGACCACCCTCACTGCCCATACACAGATGTAGTCTACACCAGGACCAGGCCAATGCTCTCAGGAAGGAAGGCACATGTCTTCCACAGCTGGGGTCCATGTATGTAGTACTTGTGTGTCCCATACAATAGACACAGCATGTCTCTACCATGGGACTAAAGGTTCCATGCAGCAGCAATTCTTGTGCTTCTCCTGTGCCCTGAATATGACAGCCATCACCCCCACACAAGACAGATTCAGATGTCCTGACCTACAGTATTCTCTCCGAGTTCACCTGGGGACTGCCTGGGCATAGCTAAAGGCCTCTCCCTATCCCTGCCCACAGTCTCATCTGGGGAAACAGCCACAGTAGGAAACATACACAAGCCTACAGGCTTTGTACATACATGGAGGGAGAGGAAAAAACATCCCTTGGGATCTGGTAGGGAGTCTTCCTTCACACCACAGCAACCACTGCTGCTTCCTCCTAATACTGTGGGGCCCAAGTGCACACTGAGGTGCTCCTCCTCCATGGACTACAGCCTCATGCCCCAGCAGTCCTCCTCAAGGCACAGACAGCCCCTTCCACTATCAAAGGGTTATGTTGGCATTGGTTTCCAACCCAGAGTTGTCCTTTACACATGACTCTCCACCACTTTAGCCTTGGGAACAGAACTGGGGGAGGGAGGGACCTAGTAAAATTTCCTTTTAATACCTGTGCCAGTGTGGCAGCTGATGCTATGATAGATGGCCAAGGGGCCAGGCTGATGGCCGTTACCATGAGGCTTGTGCCCATGGCCACATTGGGGTGGGAATTAGTGGGCTAGGTACCCAGACACTCCATCCTCCAAAATGCAACACAGTCTGTGAGTGGAATGAGATAGAAAGAGGGACCCATATTGATGAAAACCAGGACATCTCCTGAGACCAGACTAAGCCAATCCCCATCCCCATCCTGGGGGAACCAGGAACCAGGATGGGGCAATGCCAGATGGAAACTCAGAGCTGGTCAGGGTGGTGGGTTGCTGGAAGAAGGGCTGGTGGAGGATCCCACTGGGAAGAGGGGAAGACAGACAGCACTTCAGAAGCAGTCAGAGCCTGGAAGGAATGTAGGGAGTACAGGCTGTGACAGGGAAAGCAAGGGTGTTTGTGGGTCCTTGGAGGGTCCCAGGAAGGTGAGGATAAGACCTCAGAGCCCCTTCCCACTCAGGCTGAGGCCTGACTCTGGATGGAGCTGAGGAGGCCACCTGAGCAGCAGTGGAAGGGGTGCAATTCCTGCTCCCTTTAGCCCAAGGCACCTGCAGTGTGTGCCCATTAGGGTGGGGTGGGCTGGGCTGCTTCTCAGCTCTGAGCACAGAATATAGTGGGGTTTCTTTGGAGCAATCTTTTAGTATTTGTATGGCGGCACAATCTCACCCACATTTGTTTATCACAGCAAGTCCTTTCCTATAACTGTCTCCTGTTCTGTCTGTCCATAACGAATGTTTTGGAGTAGGAGTAATTCAGAGAAGTTAAGGACTTTCTGCTGGGAGGACTCCCTTGGGGATGATTAACTTTTATGTTCATCTGATGGGCGGGCCCAGTGCTGCATTGAGAACATTGGGGCATGGGTCATCTGCATGAAAGGTTTTAGGGAAAATGCAACCTGTAAAGGGGCAAGAGGCATGATGCCCCAGGAGGGGATAGGGTAAGGGCAAGGGGGAGGGATGGAACCTGCCAAATCTGAGATCAAATTTCCTCAGGTGTGGGCACCTGGTCATCTGACCCTGAAGGAGATGGGGTTTCTGTTTCAGAGAGAGCAGGACTGTAAGGGTGTTGGGGAGATGCTTACCACAGGGGCTGGGAATAGAATGGCATGGCTTTCCACAGGTGGACACATGGCAGATGGAAGCTTTACCTGTCTTTATCTTCACACAATTATTAGGTAAATTTTATTAATCCCACTTTATAGGTTATGGAACTGAGGCTCAGAGAGACTGTCAAGGGCCAAGATAACAGTTTATTAATAGGAAATTCAGGATTTGAACTCAGGTCCTTGACTCCTGTGCTCTCGCTCTTTCTGCCGCACCAATGGGCAGAAGGTCTTACCCAGTTATGTGACTGCTTTGGCTTAGGTGGGAGGTGAGGTGGGTGTTTGCAGACAGGTGTTTGTTGCATGAACAGATGAATTATCTGTGCAGGTTCCCATTACATGGTTGGGCCCGAGTCCTAGAGACTCTAGAGGCAGGAAGGGAATATAGTAGAAGAGTTCCAGTGTGGGCCATGAACTGGAAATTGATTTCCTGTGGGTTTCTATGCTTTGCCTGGACACTGTAGATCTCTAGAATCTAGAGAACTAGACACTGGATCCTTAGAAGAAGGAATAGAGTGGGACGTATGTGTGCACAGTGTGTTTGATGAGTATATGAGAGTATATAAGTTTGCATGTGTTTAGCTGTAAATGTATGAGCTTGTGAGTATGTGTCTTTGTGTTGCATACATGTGAGAATGTTTGTGATGTATGGGTGTGTATACATGTGTATTCTGAAGGTATGTATCTGTGTATATGTATAAGGTGTGAGCATATGTGTGTCTATCTGCATGTGTGCAGGTGTGCATGAGTGTGAGTGTCTGTGTGTGTATGCATGTATGTGTGTGTGCTGTCCCAGAGGAACTTGAAGATTCATAGCTGAAGATGTCTTTGATGTGGTTTGTGCAAGTTTCCAGCAGGTTTCAGGCTATGGTGTGGGGTAAAGGAGGTGGGAGGCCAGAAGAGAAAGGCTGGCTGTGCTTGGAGTGTGAGAGGTTGGGTAGCCTGAGCAGTCGGTGCCTCTGTCCTGCCAGGCACAGGGGGATGGCATCAGGGTGTCAGGTCTGAGGTTGGGTAGAGACTGTGTCCTGAAGCCTTCACACAGGACTTGCATTGGAAGTGCTCAGAGGCCCTGCTCTGACCAGGGAGGGCCTTAAAGAGGTGGGGCCAGGATGTGAGGTTGGCCAGATTGTGGAGGGTTCAGGCCTACTGTCTCCATACCCCCGCCCTCAGGATTTGGGAATGATGTAACCAGGCTGCTATTCCTAACTCTAGGCTCCACCCATTCTGCCTGAGGGCCTTCGAGTCCCCAGAAGTCTCTGTGTGCCACCTCCTGAGGCTGGGATGACCAGAATCACAGTGAAGACTTCTGTCTCTGTCAATACTACCCAGACAGGTCCAAACCATGTCCTTGTATCTTAGAGGCCTTTGATAAAACCATATATGTATTCTTACTGAATTTCACACAAACTGAGGCTTTCATACCCCTTATGATGGGAAGTTCTTACTGAGTCTAACTCAAATCCTCTTGTTGTACTTCATGCCCTGTAAGCCCAGACTGCGTTTGTGAAAATGGATCCCAGTGCCCCTCCCCCAAGCATGGAAGTAGTCATTCTGGATAGACAGACAAGTGGGTCAGAGTGTAGGGATATTGAGAAGATGTGGGGTGAAACCGGTGGATGACAGATGGGTCAGATCTTTCCTGGGAAGGAGGGCCATGATCAATAGAGCAGATTCAGAGAAAGGAATTTAGAGACCACCGCTTTTCCCTGTTTCCCCTGTCACCCCAGGCTGTGGTAGGAGGAACCAAGATTAAAATGGGAAAAGTGCTGGAGCACCTGCGTGGCTCAGTTGGTTAAGCACCCGACTCTTGGTTTCGGCTCAGCTGTTGATCTCATGGCTCATGGGTTTGAGCCCCACATTGGTCTCTGTGCTGTCAGTTTAGAGTCTGCTTGGGATTCTTTCTCTCTCTCCGTCTCTGTCTGGTCCTCCCCAAATTGTACTCTCCCTCTCAAAATAAATAAGTAAACTTAAAAAAATGGGAAAATTACTTCCTTGTCCGCAGCTTTGAGGAACCTCTGGAAACACAGGACAAAGATCAAATGATGGATGAAGAGAAGTTCCTCTTGCAGCTCAGGAAGTAGGAGAGGGGCAGGGACTGTGGGACTCTGAGGGGCAGAGGAGTGTATGTGCTGAGGGTGAGGGTGTGCACAGCATGGTGTTTGTGGTATACATGTCTGTGCTCCATGGTTAACAGTCCTGTGTGCACCAGCCATGTATGTAAACATATCACATGGGGAAGGGTGCCGCTTTGACCTAGGTTTTTTATTTTTTGTTTGTTTGTTTGTTTGTTTATTTATTTATTTATTTATTTATTTATTTTGAGAGAGACAGAGAGACAGAGAGAGAGAGAATGAGAGAGACCACAAACAGCGGAGGAGCAGAGAGAGACAGGGAGAGAGAGGATCCCAAGCAGGCTCCATGCTGTCAGCACAGAGCCACATGTGAGGCTTGAACCCATGAACTACATAACATCACGAACCGCTATATCATGACCTAAGCCGAAATCAAGAGTCAGACATCGACTGAGCCACCCAGGTGCCCCTTGATGTGAGGGTTTTCTTGTTGTTGTTGCATTTTTTTAATTTTATTTTTTATTTTTTAAAATTTACATCCAAATTAGTTAGCATATAGTGCAACAGTGATTTCAGGAGTAGATTCCTTAGTGCCCCTTACTCATTTAGCCCATCCCCCCTACCACAACCCCTCCAGTAACCCTGTTTGTTCTCCATATTTGTGAGTCTCTTCTGTTTTGTCCCCCTTCTTGTTTTTATATTGTTTCCCTCTCTTTATATTAATTTGTTTTGTCTCTTAAAGTCCTCATATGAGTGAAGGCATATGGTTTTTGTCTTTCTCTGACTAAGTTCACTTAGCATAATACCCTCCAGTTCCATCCATGCAGTTGCAAATGGCAAGATTTTATTCTTTTTGATTGCTGAGTAATACTCCATTGTATACAAATACCACCTATTCTTTATCCATTCATCCATCGATGGACATTTGGGTTTTTTCCATACTTTGGCTATTGTTGATGGTGCTGCTATAAACATGGGAGTGCATGTGTCCCTTCAAAACAGCACACCTGTATCCGTGGATAAATGCCCAGTAGTGCAATTGCTGGGTCATAGAGTAGTTCTATTTTTTGTTTTTTAAGGAACCTCCATACTGTTTTCCAGAGTGGATGCACCAGCTTGGATTCCCACCAACAATGCAAAAGAGATCCTCTTTCTCCACATCCTCGCCAACATCTGTTGTTACCGGAGTGGTTAATGTTAGCCATTCTGACAGGTGTGAGGTGGTATCTCATTGTGGTTTTGATTTGTATTTCCCTGATGATGAGTAATGTTGAGCATTTTATCATGTGTCGGTTGGCCATCTGGATGTCTTCCTTGGAGAAGGGTCTATTCATATCTTTGCCCATTTCTTCACTGGATTATTTGTTTTTTGGGTGTTGAATTTGATAAGTTCTTTATAGATTTTGGAAACTAACCCTTTATCTGATATGTCATTTGCAAATATCTTCTCCCATTCTGTCGGTTGCCTTTTTGTTTTGCCAATTGTTTCCCTCGCTGTGCAGAAGCTTTTTATTTTGATGAGGTCCCAGCAGATTTTTGCTTTTGTATCCCTTGCCTCTGGAGACGTGTTGAGTAAAAAGTTGCTGTGGCCAAGGTCAAAGAGGTTTTTGTCTGCTTTCTCCTCAAGGATTCTGATGGCTTCCTGTCTTACATTGAGGTCTCTCACCCATTTTGAGTTTATTTTTGTGTGTATGGTGTAAGCAAGTGGTCCAGGTTCATTCTTCTGCATGTCGCTGTCCAGTTTTCCCAGCACCACTTGCTGAAGAGACTGTCTTTATTCCATTGGATATTCTTTCCTGCTTTGTCAAAGATTAGTTGGCCATGCTTTTGTGAGTCTGTTTCTGGATCCTCTATTCTGTTCCCTTGATCTGAGTGTCTGTTCTTGTGCCAGTACCAAAGTGTCTTGATGATTACTGCTTTGTAGAATAGCTTGAAGTCTGGGATTGTGATGCCTCCTGCTTTGGTTTTCTTTTTCAAGATCGCTTTGGCTACTCTGGGTCTTTTCTGGTTCATTACAAATTTTAGGATTATTTGTTCTAGCTCTGTGAAGAATGCTGGTGTTACTTTGATAAGGATTACATTGAATATGTAGATTGCTTTGGGTAGTATTGACATTTTAACAATATTTGTTCTTCCTATCCAGGAGCATGGAATCTTTTTCCACTTTTTTTGTGTGTCTTCTTCCATTTCTTTCATAAGCTTTCTATAGTTTTCAGTGTATAGATTTTTCACCTCTTTGGTTAGATTTCTTCCTAGGTATTTTACGGTTTTTTGTGCAACTGTAAATGGGATTGATTCCTTGATTTCTCTTTCTGTCACTTCATAGTTGGTATATAGGAATGCAACCGATTTCTGTGCATTGATTTTATATCCTGCAACTTTGCTGAATTCATGAATCAATTCTAGCAGTTTTCTGGTGTAATATTTTGGGTTTTCCATATAGAGTAACATGTCATCTGCGAAGATTGAAAGTGTGACCTCCTCCTGGACGATTTGGATGCCTTTTATTTCTTTGTGTTGTCTGATTGCAGAGGCTAAGACTTCCAATACTATGTTGAATAACAGTGGTGAGAGTGGACATCCCTGTCTTGTTCCAGACCTTAGGGGGAAAGCTCTCAGTTTTTCCCCTTTGAGCATGATATTAGCGTTGGGTTGTTCACATATGGCTTTTATGAACTCGAGGTATGCCCCTTCTACCCCTACTTTCTTGAGGGTTTTTATTGAGAAAGGATGCTGTATTTTGTCAAATGCTTTCTCTGCATCTATTGAGAGGATCATATGGTTCTTGTCCTTTCTTTTATTGCTGTGATGAATCACGTTAATTGTTTTGCTGATATTCAACCAACCCTGCATCCCAGGTATAAATCCCACTTGGTCATGGTGAATAATTTTTTTAATGTATTGTTGGATCCGGTTGGCTAATATCTTGTTGAGGATTTTTGCATCCATGTTAATCAGGGAAATTGGTCTGTAGTTCTTTTTAGTGTGGTCTCTGTGTGGTTTTGGAATCAAGGTCATGCTGGCTTCATAGAATGAGTTTGGAATTTTTCCTTCCATTTCTAATTTTTGGAACCGTTTTAAGATTATAGGTGTTAACTCTTGCTTAAATGTTTGGTAGAATTCCCCTGGAAAGCCATCTGGCCCTGGACTCCAGTTTTTTGGGAGATTTTTGATTACTAATTCAATTTCTTTACTGGTTATGGGTCTATTCAAATTTTCAATTTATTTCTGTTTCAGTGGTAGTGTATATGTTTCTAGGAATTTGTCCATTTATTCCAGATTACCCATTTTACTGGCATATAATTGCTCATAATATTCTCTTATTCTTACTTTTATTTCTGCTGTGTTGGTTGTTATCTCTCTTCTTTCATTCTTGATTTTAATTATTTGGGTCCTTTCCTTTCTCTTTTTGATCAAACTGGCCTAGTTGTTTGTCAATTTTGTTAATTCTCTCAAAGAACCAGCTTCTGGTTTCATTGATCTGTTCTACTGGTTT